>NC_135990.1:11056222-12553722 GCF_053455715.1 Rhinoraja longicauda
TTCCTTCTCTCTCTCTCTCTCTCTCTCTCTCTCTCTCTCTCTCTTTTTTCTTTCTTTTTCACTGTCTCTTTTTCCTTCTCTCTCTCTCTCTCTCTCTCTCTCTCTCTCTCTCTCTCTCTCTCTCTCTTTTTTCTTTCTTTTTCACTGTCTCTTTTTCCTTCTCTCTCTCTCTCTCTCTCTCTCTCTCTCTCTCTCTCTCTCTCCTCTCTCTCTCTCTCTCTCTCTCCCTCTCCCTCCTTCTCTCTCATAGAGTCATAGAGTCATAGAGTGATACAGTGTGGAAACAGGCCCTTCGGCCCAACATTCCAAAGACCGGCCAACATGCCCCAGCTACACTAGTCCCACCTGCCTGCGCTTGGCCCATGACCCTCCAAACCTGTCCTATCCATGTACCAATGCACCATGTACCTCTCCACTCTTTCTCACTGTCTTTCTCTTTCTCCGCCTCTCTCACCCTGTTACACATTTACCTCCAGGTTACTTCTCAGATTCAGATATCATTTCTTAAATTCCAGGTGATTTTCCAGGGGTCACCATGGCAACCGCTCCTCATATCCTGTGCTTGACAACTAGTAAGTTGACACCTGTCTCAGTTTTTCTTACCATCTGAACATCTCACCTGTGCCAATATCAGGACCATCTCTTTGCTCCACATCTCCAGTGTGTAATTGGGAAGGGGTATTTGGTTTTCCACCTTTAGCTCAACAGAAGTGCTTTGATGCAGAAAATCCTCAGCCATCTGAGACTTGATAACTGGATATTTATCTGGATCTTCACACTCCCCCAGAGATGAGGCAATACTTTTTTCAGTCAGAGAATTGTGAATCTGTGGAATTCTCTGCCTCAGAGGGCAGTGGAGGCCGATTCTCTGAATACATTCAAGAGAGAGCTAGATGGAGCTCTTAAGTATAGCGGAGTCAGGGGGTATGGGGAGAAGGCAGGAACGGGGTACTGATTGAGAATGTGCGGAGTTTGTATGAGTGGAGTTCTAATGACCTTCCAAAAGGTGCCAGGTGTAGACAAAGCATTCACGTTTTTCACTGCAAACGTCTTTCATACACAAAGCTTTCCACTGTACCTCGGTACACATGACAATAAACTAAACCGGACTGAGGTGTGTGGAGATGGGTCTCGACCCGAAACGTCACCCATTCCTTCTCTCTAGAGATGCTGCCTGACCTGCTGAGTTACTCAGGCATTTTATGTCTGCCTCGTGTCGCGGGGGAGAACGTACAAACCCCGTACGGAGAGCACCCGTAGTGGGGATCGAACCTGGGTCTCCGGCGCTGCATTCGCTGTAGGGCAGCAACTCTACCGCTGCGCCATCGTGCAGCCCTAGTGAGCCTAGTGGGTGCTCATATCCATAAGGGATAGGAGTAGAATTAGGCCATTCGGCCCATCAAGTCTACTCCGCCATTCAATCATGGCTGATATATCGCTCCCTCCTAACCCCAATCTCATGCCTCTACTTTATTAATGCTCCGTATGGATTCAATTAAGCATATGGATTCAATTAAATCCTCCCCATTACCGCCCAAGGTCTGTTTCCTCCCGCACGCCAAAGACGTACAGGTTTGTAGGTTAATTGGCTTGGTGTATGTGTAAACTGTCCCTAGTGTGTGCAGGATAGTGTTAGTGTGCAGGGATCATTGGTCGGCACGGACTCGTTGGGCCAATGGGCCTGTTTCCCCGCTGCATCTCCAAAACTAAAACTGAATCGAAAACTCACGTACTTCACTGTCGCATTGAATGCATTGGAGCGCGTGGCACCGTACCAAACGTCCCAGGGCCCAACTGTGAACAGCGACGGTCCCCACCATTCACATCCCTGCAGGCAACCTCCAGGTGGAATTGCCCCTTTTAGAGTTTCTGCTCTGGAAAATTGACATCAAATTGTCGCCGCTTGGCCAGCTTTCAAACCGGAAGTAAGACTATTGATTTCTCAAATTTTAAGTAACCCCTGCATTCCCTCTCTCCCTGCCCCTCTCCCGCCTGCCAACGAGATCTGGGTGTCCTAGTGCATCAGTCACTGAAAGGAAGCATGCAGGTACAGCAGGCAGTGAAGAAAGCCAATGGAATATTGGCCTTCATAACAAGGGGAGTTGAGTATCAGAGCAAAGAGGTCCTTTTGCAGTTGTACAGGGCCCTAGTGAGACCGCACCTGGAGTACTGTGTGCAGTTTTGGTCTCCAAATTTGAGGAAGGATATTCTTGCTATTGAGGGCGTGCAGCGTAGGTTTACTAGGTTAATTCCCGGAATGGCGGGACTGTCATATGTTGAAAGACTGGAGCGACTAGGCTTGTATACACTGGAATTTAGAAGGATGAGAGGGGATCTTATCGAAACATATAAGATTATTAAGGGATTGGACACGTTAGAGGCAGGAAACATGTTCCCAATGTTGGGGGAGTCCAGAACCAGGGACCACAGTTTAAGAATAAGGGGTAGGCCATTTAGAACGGAGATGAGGAAAAACCTTTTCAGTCAGAGAGTTGTGAATCTATGGAATTCTCTGCCTCAGAAGGCAGTGGAGGCCAATTCTTTGAATGCATTCAAGAGAGAGCTAGATAGAGCTCTTAATGATAGCAGAGTCAGGGGGTATGGGGAGAAGGCAGGAACGGGGTACTGGTTGAGAATGATCAGCCATGATCACATTGAATGGCGGTGCAGGCTCGAAGGGCCGAATGGCCTACTCCTCCACCTATTGTCTATTGCCATCCTGCCAGTTCCACTGTTGGCATCCATATATCCCTTCATTATCACCCCTTCCACAGCCAACAATAGACCGTTGTGGGCTCCACCTTCCCTTGGCAACTGGTGACCAATTCACCTCTGATTTGTACTGAAACCATTCACACACCTCTAGTTTCCCTCCACCCCCCCCCCCCCCCCCTCACACTCAGTCTGAAGAAGGGTCCCGACCCGAAACATCACCTATTCCTTCCCTCTGGAGATGCTGCCTGACCCGCTGAGTTACTCCAGCATCTTGCGCCTAACCTCGCGATGAGCAAACAGGTGGAGTGGCAAGGCTACTTCCTTATGTTGGTAAGATGTCCTCACTAAAGCAAATCCCATCGCTGATAACTTGCAGTTGTAACTGAATGAGTTAATTATCCATGAATACTTTGGACTTGTGTGGAATTGATATACATAAATCACAGCTAGTGCCAGATCATGTTGTTGTCTAGCCACAGAGACACACAACACTGCCACTCCTGTCTCTGGTGTTATACAAGGAAGCAAACACCCACAAGCTAACTTTCTCAACTTTAGTAAGTATGCTTTTGTAAGCTATAGAAAATAGTTTAATAATTAATCAGCAAAATCTGGGCCACTCGATGCGTTACATAGTTTACACTTCTGTGATTCGACCTGTGTACTGAAAACTGATGTACCACGAGGGGCGGCTTTCAACGCAGCGGTATGACTGTTGATTCCTCTAACGTCAGGTGACCCCTGCATTCCCTCTCTCTCCGTTCCTCCCCCACCCTAGTCTTCGTACCAGTTTCACTGTCGTCCTGTGACGTTTCGCTGTCTGTGTATCTCGTTACCACCTAGCCCCCGCAGCCAACAATGGACCATTGTGGGCTCCGCCTCTCCTTGATCATCGTTGCTTTGCCGCACATTCATTTGTTCCACATCTCTCCATTTCACCGTCTACATCTCCCATTTCCCTTTCCCCTGACTCTCAGTCTTGAACGGGGGCCTCGACCCGAAACATCGCCCATTCCTTCTCTCCAGAGACGCTAAGCCTGTCCCGCTGAGTTACTCCAGCTTTTTGTGTCTATCCTGTGCAGTAATTGTTTGTGAAGTGTGGTTATTGTTATGGTGGGGATCTGTGGGGCTTCGGGTCGAGGCCGTTCATCAGTGCGAGAGTCAGGGGAGAGGGAGTCTCGGGTTGTGGAAGGACAATGTGTGAAAACGGCAGATCAAAACAGATCCTTACCCTTATCTCCCATTCAATAGACAATAGGTGCAGGAGGAGGCCATTCAGCCCTTCGAGCCAGCACCGCCATTCAATGCGATCATGGCTGATCACTCTCAATCAGTACCCCGTTCCTGCCTTCTCCCCATACCCCCTCACTCCGCTATCCTTAAGAGCTCTATCTAGCTGTCTCTTGAAAGCATCCAACGAACTGGCCTCCACTGCCTTCTGAGGCAGAGAATTCCACACCTTCACCACTCTCTGACTGAAAAAGTTCTTCCTCATCTCCGTTCTAAATGGCCTACCCCTTATTCTTAAACTGTGGCCCCTTGTTCTGGACTCCCCCAACATTGGGAACATGTTTCCTGCCTCTAATGTGTCCAATCCCCTAATTATCTTATATGTTTCAATAAGATCCCCCCTCATCCTTCTAAATTCCAGTGTATACAAGCCCAATCGCTCCAGCCTTTCAACATACGACAGTCCCGCCATTCCGGGAATTAACCTAGTGAACCTACGCTGCAAGAATATCCTTCCTCAAATTTGGAGACCAAAACTGCACACAGTACTCCAGGTGCGGTCTCACCAGGGCCCGGTACAACTGTAGAAGGTGATTGAAGGCAAGCACCCCATGTCTCTTCGCCACAACCCTATCTGCCTGTGTTGTCACCTCCTCAGATGTTTGTACACCAGTGTGTCCACAGTGGGGTGCCTCATTGGGCTGAAGGTTGGCATGGCTATATCTGGGTGTGGTGCCTACAATGCCCTTTGTCAGAGGAACACCATCCAACGTCCAACTCTACCAAAGAAAACATGATGCATTGCTCAGCTATGCGTTTATATGTCTACTTCCTTGAACTAGTAAAAGATAACTATACAACTGAGGGTGTGGACTGGCGTCCAACAAACACACGAGCAAAGATCAAATGGATTACAGCAATCATTGGGTCATGAAAAATAGACTACAGTCCAGCCATCCAGTCCAAGAAATCAGGGGCGCAGCGGTAGAGTTGCTGCCTTACAGTGCTTGCAACACCAGAGACCTGGGTTCGATCCCGACTACGGGTGCTGCCTGTAGGGAGTTTGTACGTTCTCCCCGTGACCACGTGGGTTTTCTCCGAGATTGTTTCCTCCCACACTCCAAAGACGTACAGGTTTGTAAGTTAACTGGCTTGGGTTTGTATATGGTATAATTTCTCCCTAGCATGTGTGGGATAGTGTTAGTGTGCGGGGATCGCTGGTCGGTACGGACTCGGTGGGCCGAAGGGCCTGTTTCCGCGCTGTATCTCTAAACTAAACTAAATTGAATTTCAACTGGGTTTTGGAAAATGAAAAAAAAGACACAAAGTGCTGGAGTAACTCAGCGGGTCAGGCAACATCTCTGGAGGTCGGACAGAGGAGAACCTCTTCAAAGTAACCATACCTTGAGGCGATTTCGAAGTGGAGCAGTCAACATGTGTAGGAAGGAACTGCAGATGCTGGTTTAAACCGAAGATAGACACAAGATGCTGGAGTAACTCAGCGGGACGGGCAGCATCTCTGGATAGGAGGAATGGGTGACGTTTCGGGTCTGAAGAAGGGTCTCGACCCGAAAAATCACCCATTCTTTCTCGCCAGAGATGCTGCCTGTCCCGCTGAGTTACTCCAGCATTTTGTGTCCATCTTCAGTCAAAATGTAGAATTGAGGAACTGCAGATGCTGGTTTACAACAAAAAAAAGACACAAAGTGCTGGAGTAACTCAGCGGGTCCGGCAGCATCCTGCAATATGAGTTTGGAGATGATTCCAATGAAAGGGAAGAATTTCCATTTTCGTGCCAGATTTTATCAAGGAGCGGACAATGAGAATTGGGATTGATGTTGGATTAGTGTGGATGGTCATGCAAGGGGTTAGTGTACCTTGATGGGCTGAAGGGCCTGTTTCCATGTTATATTTCCACGACTGTGCTCACCTCAGTGCGGTAATTTATGAATGAATGAGTGAATGTGTGAAGTGGGCGGATGCATGGCAGATGCAGTTTAATGTGGATAAGTGTAAGGTTATCCACTTTGGTGGTAAGAATAGGAAGGCAGAGTATTATCTGAATGGTGTCAAGTTAGGAAAAGGGAACGTACAACGAGATCTGGGTGTCCTAGTGCATCAGTCACTGAAAGGAAGCATGCAGGTACAGCAGGCAGTGAAGAAAGCCAATGGAATGTTGGCCTTCATAACAAGAGGAGTTGAGTATAGGAGCAAAGAGGTCCTTCTGCAGTTGTACAGGGCCCTAGTGAGACCACACCTGGAGTACTGTGTACAGTTTTGGTCTCCAAATTTGAGGAAGGATATTCTTGCTATTGAGGGTGTGCAGCGTAGGTTTACTAGGTTAATTCCCGGAATGGAGGGACTGTCATATGTTGAAAGACTGGAGCGTCTAGGCTTGTATACACTGGAATTTAGAAGGATGAGAGGAGATCTTATCGAAACGTATAAGATTATTAAGGGGTTGGACACGTTAGAGGCAGGAAACATGTTCCCAATGTTGGGCGAGTCTAGAACCAGGGGCCACAGTTTAAGAATAAGGGGTAGGCCATTTAGAACTGAGATGAGGAAAAGCTTTTTCAGTCAGAGAGTTGTGAATCTGTGGAATTCTCTGACTCAGAAGGCAGTGGAGGCCAATTCTCTGAATGCATTCAAGAGAGAGCTAGATAGAGCTCTTAAGGATAGCAGAGTCAGGGGGTATGGGGAGAAGGCAGGAACGGGGTACTGATTGAGAATAGACAATAGACAATAGACAATAGGTGCAGGAGGAGGCCATTCGGCCCTTCGAGCCAGCACCGCCATTCAATGTGATCATGGCTGATCATTCTCAATCAGTACCCCGTTCCTGCCTTCTCCCCATACCCCCTGACTCCGCTATCCTTAAGAGCTCTATCCAGCTCTCTCTTGAATGCATTCAATGCCATCTTGTACACAGCAAGATCCCACGAGCCACAATGAGATGATAGCCAGGCGTCAAAGCCGTGACAATGAAGCTTTACCTGCGCTACTCCAGCACTTAGTGTCTTGCCCGAGACTCCAGCACCTGCAGTCTCTCGTGTCGACACCATAAAGTACTCCAGAGGACAGCAGGGAGAAGATATTACCCTTAACCTTTATGTCATGAGTCAAGAGTCTAGAGTGTTTTATTGACATATATGTCCAGAAAGGGAAGAATTAAATTGTTACTTGCGGGAGCAAAACATGTAAACAAAGTACTGTAAACACCGTAATAAGCTCTTAAAAATTGTCAGTATTTATTGGAGGTTGTAGAGTTCAATGGCCTGATGGTTGAAGGGAAGAAGCTATTCCTGAACCTGGACATTACAGTTTTCATGCTCCTGAACTTTCGTCCTGATGGCAGGAGCGAAATGAGTGTGAAAATAAATAAGTAGGAAAGGAAAATGCAGATGCTGGTTTAAATCGAAGGTAGACACAAAATGCTGGAGTAACTCAGCGGGTCAGGCAGCATCTCTGGAGAGAAGGAATGGATGACGTTTCGGGTCGAGGCCCTTAATCAGAGTAAAAATTGATAATTTCAACTGGGTTGTGGAATATGAAAAAAAGACACAAAGTGCTGGAGTAACTCAGCGTCTCTGGAGGTCAGAGAGAGGAGGAGAATTTCTTCAAATCAAGCGATTTCAAAGTGGAGCAGTGGTGTCCACCAACTGGGTTTTTAAAGATTTGTTAGCTGCCATCTCATTCTAACTAAAGAATAGGCAATGGCAATTTAGGGAGTGTGAGGGTTAATGGTGGAAATGGGGGAAATATTTAGTGGCGCAAATGGGGGGAAGAATTTAGTGGCGGCACACATGAGGGGCAACGTTTTCACTCAGAGGGTGGTGGGTGTATGGAACGAGCTGCCAGAGGAGGTAGTTGGGGCAAGTACTCTAACATTTATAAGACATTTAGAGAGGTACATGGGTAGGGAAAGTTTAGAGGGAAATGCTGACAAGTGGGACTAGTGTAGATGGGGCATCTTGGTCGGCAAGGGCAAGTAAGGCCGAAGGGCCTCTTGCTGCTTGACACTAAGACTCTAAGGGTGTCAGGGGTTCTGGGGAGAAGGCAGGAGAATGGGGTTGAGAGGGAACGATAGATCAGCCATGATTAGGGGTGCCAACTATCTCACTCCCAAATATGGGACAAGGTGACGTCATCGTCCTGTGCCCCACATGACCTCACCCAGCCAGCGGCCACGTGCTCCCGCTCCACCAATGGCGGCCGCCCGGGCCGGGAGGCGGGTTGCTATGCAACCTCCGTTTGGCAGCACCCGGGCTTCCGGACCTAGACTGTCCGGAGCTAAAATGTCGGAAACCTAGAGTGTTGGGACCTAAACTGTTGGGACCTAAACTGTTGGGGCCTACAGCATTGGGGCCTACAGCATTGGGGCCTACAGCGTTGGGGCCTACAGCGTTGGGGCCTACAGCGTTAGGGCCTACAGCGTTGGGGCCTACAGCGCTGGGGCCTACAGCGTTGGGGCCTACAGCGTTGGGGCCTACAGCGTTGGGGCCTACAGCGTTGGGGCCTACAGCGTTGGGGCCTACAGCGTTGGGCCTACAGTGGCCTCTGGGCCTAATACGGGACAAACCAATTTAGCCCAAATTACGGGATGTCCCGACTAATACGGGTCAGTTGGCAACCCTAGTCATGATTGAATGACGGAGTAGACTTGATGGGCCAAATGGCCTAATCCTGCTCCTAGAACTTATGAACATGACTCTATGTATATTTTGACAGCCTTCCTCACGGTCCACAACTCCACCGATTTTGCTGTCATCTGCAAGATCACGAGGGGAATAATGGGGTGAATCCCCAGGAAAATCCCATTGAAGTTCCCTTGGAAATCGAGAACCAAAGGACATAGGTTAAGGTGGGAGGGGGAAAATGTGATGGGAATCTGAGGGGCAGGTGGGACTAGAGCAGAGAGGGGCAACTTGGTCAGCATGGGCAAGTTGGGCCTAGTTGGTACAATAGATATGGTAGATGGTGGTGGTAGCAGAATTAGCTCAGGACACTTCCAGTTTCCGGTCCTGCGATGTAGACGCTTCTGCTATCCTTGTCACCCGCCATCCCTGTCACCCAGCCCCAAACCGCCTGAAGTGGAGGAAGAGTTTCCTTCACACAGTCCAGCCACTATCAGGGCCTCCTCAAGCAACCTTGTGGGAAAAGAAACGCGGTGAAAACCACCACCACCAAAAGCTGCCAAACCCAACCAAAGAACAGCTCCCACCTGGCCACAGGTGTGACTGGAAGGCCCGGACGTCCCTCAACAGGCTTCGTGCAGGGATGGGCCGATGCAAGGCCCAGATGGGCAAATGGGGCTACGCAGATGCGGCAGACACAGAATGTGCGTGTGGAACATCCGTACAGTCCATGCCACACCTGCTTAGATGCCCACTTCTTGGTGGTGAACAACGCTGCCTGGAAGATCTAGCAACGGCAATCGAGAAGGTTGTCCACTGCGCAAGAGCCAGGCCCAACATTTGAAACAAAGACGATGGACACGAAGGAAGAATAAGAAAATAACTGCAGATGCTGGTACAAATCGAAGGTATTTATTCACAAAATGCTGGAGTATCTCAGCAGGTCAGGAAGGATATAGGTGGAGACAGGAAGATAGAGGGAGATCTGGGAAGGAGGAGGGGAAGAGATGGACAAAGGAACTATCTAAAGTTGGAGAAGTCGATGTTCATACACTTCCCCTCCCACTCCCAGTCTGACCTTTCTGTCATGAGCCTCCTCCAGTGCCATAGTGAGGCCCACCGGAAATTGGAGGAACAGCACCTCATATTTCGCCTGGGCAGCTTGCAGCCCAGCGGTATGAACATCGACTTCACCAACTTTAGATAGCTCCTCTGTCCCTCTCTTCCCCTCCCCCTTCCCAGATCTCCCTCTATCTTCCCGTCTCCACCTATATCCTTCCTTTGTCCCACCCCCCTGACATCAGCCTGAAGAAGGGTCTCGACTGGAAACGTCACCCATTCCTTCTCTCCTGAGATGCTGCCTGACCTGCTGAGTTACTCCAGCATTTTGTGAATAAATACCTTCGACATGAAGGAAGAGGTCGGGCCGAAGGGCCTGTTTCTGTGCTGTGTGACTCTACGATTCTTATCACCACTGAATGTGTGGTCAGAGATTATTAAGGAGCCGCACAATACATGCCAGTAAGGCAATATCCGATTACTATTTGCAGTTCACACAACATCAGTGTTATGATGGAGTCCATTTGTGGGAAATATGCACAGATCAAACAAATGGACCCATTGCTTGTTTGGCAGGATGTTTTGTGTAGCTTTACCAGGTTACCAGGTTAATCATTGGTCTGCTTGGCACAGCAGTGAAAAGGTTGCTGCTAACAATGGCCAGTTTCCTTTATCACCGTTACTCCTTTTGTAAATCTTTCTTACATTGCTCTTTATCTCTCTACATCATTGTCTATATCTTATCCCTGATCAGTCTGAAGAAGGGTGTCGACCCGAAATGTCACCCATTCCTTCTCTCCGGAGATGCTGCCTGACCCGCTGAGTTACCCCAGCATTTTGTGTCTATTCAGCGGTAGAGTTGCTGCCTTACAGCGCCGGAGACCCGGGTTCGATCCCGACTACGGGTGCTGTCTGCACTGGAGTTTGTACGTTCTCCCCGTGACCTGCGTGGGTTTTCTCCGAGATCTCTGTTTTCCTCCCACACTCCAAAGGCGTACAGGTTTTGTAAGTTAATTGGCTTGGTGTAAGTGTAAAATTGTAAAATTGTCCCTAGTGGGTGTAGGATAGTGTTAATGTGCGGGGATCGCTGGTCGGCGCGGACTCGGTGGGCCGAAAGGCCCGTTTCCGCGCTGTATCTCTAAACTACACAGCCATAAAACAGGCCCTTTGGCCCACCGGGTCCGCGCCGACCAGCGATCCCCGCACACTAACACTATCCTACACCCACTAGGAACAATTTACAATTGTACCAAGCCCAATCAACCTACATACCTGTACGTCTTTGGAGTGTGGGAGGAAACCGAAGACCTCGGAGAAAACCCACGCAGGTCACGGGGAGAACGTACAAACTCCGTACAGACAGCACCCGTAGTCAGGATGGAACCCGGGTCTCTGGCGCTGCAAGGCAGCAACTCTACCGTGCCGCCCTTAATGTTCTATTAAGTGTTACAACTTCTTACCAGCACAGCATCAGCTGAGAAAACAATTCCTGGATCACTCCCATTCACTCCACCCACCCTCGTTACACATTATTAATTCACGGCATTAGAATCACAAAACCTTGTCTGACCATTTAAATTGTACCCGAATGTTGGGAGTAAGATTTGGGAAGGGGGGGGATTGAGGGAGTACCAGGCACGTAGGAGTCGTGAGGGTTTAGTTTAGTTTAGTTTAGAGATACAGGGCCGGAAACAGGCTCTTCGCCCACCGGGTCCGCACCGACCAGCGATCCCCGCACACTAACACTATCCTACACACACTGGGGACAATTTACACTTATACCAAGCTAATTAACCTACAAACCTGTACGTCCTTGGAGTGCGGGACGAAACCGAAGATCTTGGGGAAAGCCCACGCAGGTCACGGGGAGAACGTACAAACTATGTACGGACAGCACCCGTAGTCGGGATGGAACCCGGGTCTCCGGCGCTGCATTCGCTGTAAGGCAGCAACTCTACCGCTGCGCCACCATGCTGCACTTTTGGTGTTTATGTACCTGGAGTATCACCTGGAATTACTGGAAGGCTCAAAGCCACCTCCACTGCCAAGCTGCCCAGGAGACAGCAGTGATCTTACTGCACTGTTGTACAATCATCTTCCCCATCCACCTTGAGGGCGGGAGATGACAGGAGGAGTACACTTGCATTGATAGACACAAAATGCTGGGGTAACTCAGCGGGACAGGCAGCATCTCCGGAGAG
Source organism: Rhinoraja longicauda (assembly GCF_053455715.1). Classification (NCBI taxonomy): domain Eukaryota; kingdom Metazoa; phylum Chordata; class Chondrichthyes; order Rajiformes; family Arhynchobatidae; genus Rhinoraja; species Rhinoraja longicauda. The sequence continues at coordinate 11,068,065 of NC_135990.1, forward strand.
AAGGAATGGGTGACGTTTCAGGTCGACACCCTTCTTCAGTCACCCATTCCTTCTGCCCAGAGATGCTGCCTGTCCCGCTGAGTTACTCCAGCATTTTGTGTCTATCTTCGGTTTAAACCAGAATCCGCTGTTCCTTCCTACACACTTTCCTTAAGTTGGATAGGACAGGTTTGGAGGGATATGGACCAAACGCAGGCAGGTGGGACTAGTGTAGCTGGGACATGTTGGCCGGTGTGGGTAAGTTGGGCTGAAGGGCCTGTTTCCGCACTGGATGACTCTATGACCCTGACTCTGATAGGAGCAGAATTAGACCATTCGGCCCATCAAGTCTACTCTGCCATTGAATCATAGCTGATCTATCTCTCCCTCCTAACCCCATTCTCCTGCCTTCTCCCCATAACATCTGACACCCGTACTAATCAAGAATCTATCTATCTCCACCTTAAAAATATCACTGACTTGGCCTCCACAGCCTTCTGCAGCAATAAATTCCACAGATTCACCACCCTGTGACTAAAGAAATTCCTACTCACCTCCTTCCCAAAGGAACGACCTTTAATTCTGAGGCTGTGACCTCTCGTGCTAGACTCGTCTACTAGTGGAAACGTCCTCTCCACATCCACTCTACCCAGGCCCTTGTCGTTGACTGGGAAACAACAAAACAAATAATGAGCTTAACTTCTAACTCACCGTAATACATCACGGAAACTGGCCCTTCGGCCCAAATTGCCCATGCCAACCAGGACGCCCCATCTGCACTAGTCCCACCAGCCTGCGTTTGGCCCATATCCTTCTAAATCTTTCCTATCCATGTCTTTGAAATGTTGTTATAGTCCCTGCCTCAATTACCTCCTCCAGCTTGTTCCATACAGCTGTGTGAAAAAGTTGCCCCTCACGTTCCTATTAAATCTTTCTCCTCTCACATTAAACCATGTCCTTTGGTTCTTGATTTACCCTAGTCTGGGTAAAAGACTCTATGTAAAACTATTGATTTACCTTACTATTGGGTAAAAGACTCTGGGTAAAATTGATTTACCCTATTGATTTACCTTATTGATTTACCCTATTGATTTACCCTATTTACCCTATTGATTTACCCTACTCTGGGTAAAAGACGCTATGTAAACCTATGTCCTTTGGTTCTTGATTCCCCTACTCTGGGTAAAGACTCTGTGTATCTACCCTATCTATTCCCCTCATGATCTTACACACCCCCGTAAGATCACTCCTCATCCTCCTGTGCTCCAAGGAATAAAGTCCTAGCTTGCTCGACCTTTCATTATAGCTCAGGGCCTCGAGTCCTGGCAACATCCTTGTAAATCTTCTCTGCACCCTTTCCAGCTTAACAATATCTTTCCTGTGATCAACACAAGATGCTGGAGTAACTCAGCGGGACAGGCAGCACCTCTGGAGAGAAGGGATGGGTGACGTTTTGGGTCGAGACCCTTCTTCGGATTGATGTCAGGGGGCAACAGACAATAGACAATAGGTGCAGGAGTAGGCCATTCAGCCCTTCGAGCCAGCACTATCATTCAATGTGATCATGGCTGATCATCCACAATCAGTACCCCGTTCCTGCCCTCTCCCCATACCCCCCTGACTCCGCTACCATCAAGAGCTCTATCTAACTCTCTCTTGAAAGCATCCAGAGAAATTGGCCTCCACTGCCTTCTGAGGCAGAGAATTCCACAGATTTACAACTCTCTGAGTGAAAAAGTTTTTCCTCATCTCCATTCTAAATGGCCTACCCCTTATTCTGGGTGGAACAGAGATAAAATGTAGCCGGAGACAGTAAGACTGTGGGAGAACTGGGAAGGAGGAGGGGATGGAGAGAGAGGGAGCAGGATTACTTGAAGTTGGAGAAGTCAATGTTCATACCGCTGGGGTGTAAGCTGCCCAAGCGAAATATGAGTTGCTGTTCCTCCAATTTGCGCTGGGCCTCACTCTGACAATGGAGGAGGCCCAAGACAGAAAGGTCAGTATGGGAGTGGGAGGGGTAGTTAAAATGTTGAGCAACCGAAATCTATAATTTGCGCTGGTGCGTTGAAATATCTTTCCTGTAACAGTGTGACAAAAACTGACACAATACTCCAAACGTGGCCTCATTAATGTCTTGTTCAACTGGAACAAAACATCCCAACTTCTACTCGTCCACTCGTCCCTTCCTACCCAAACCACCCCATCCCCGGGCACTTTCCCCTGCAACCGCACGAGATGCAACACCTGTCCCTTTACCTCCCCCCTCAACTCCATCCAAGGATACCAACAGTCTTTCCAGGTGAGACAGAGGTTCATCTGCACCTCCTCCAACCTCATCTATTGCATCCACTGCTCCAGATGTCAACTTCTTTACATCGGCGAAACCAAGCGCAGACTCGGCGATCATTTCACTCAACACCTTCGCTCAGTCCGCCTTAACCAACCTGATCTCCCGGTGGCTGAGCACCTCAACTAACCCTCCCACTCCCAGTCTGACCTTTCTGTCGTGGGCCTCCTCCAGTGCCATAGTGAGGCACACCACAAATTGGAGGAACAGCACCTCATATTTCGCCTGGGCAGCTTGCAGCCCAGCGGTATGAACATTGACTTCTCCAACTTTAGATAGTTCCTCTGTCCCTCTCTTCCCCTCCCCCTTCCCAGTTCTCCCTCTATCTTCCTGTCTCCACCTATATCCTTCCTTTGTCCCGCCCCCCTGACATCAGTCTGAAGAAGGGTCTCGACCCGAAACGTCACCCATTCCTTCTCTCCTGAGATGCTGCCTGACCTGCTGAGTTACTCCAGCATTTTGTGAATAAATACCTTCGATTTGTACCAGCTTCTGCAGTTATTTTCCTACATCCCAACTTCTACACTCAGTACTTCTTTTCCAGTAGGAAATGCTGGCAGGTTTACAAAGAATCAGTCTTTATGACTTCATTATCAAACATTACTTGGAAGAATCCTGCACTGCACTTGCAAGGTTGATTGGCCACGGTATGTTGCCTTCAGTGGAGGTGGGTGCGAAGAGAGTAAGGGGCAGTGAATGGGAAAGTGGGGCAGAATAGCTTACAGAAATGTATGTGGGGGAATGGGGCTGATGAGATGGCTCTGTGCTAGTATAGGCTCAATGGGCCAAATGGCCTCCTTCTATCTTGTGAGGAAAGATGAAAAGTATTGGATCAAGTGACCAAGTGGACCACTAGACCAAGTGGACCTGTTGGGCCCAAACCTCTCCTGCATTAGTGCAGCTCCCTCCCCTCCCCTCACCCCCTGCCTTCCATCCACTCCCCCATCCCTTCCTCCCTCCCCTCCCCTTCCTCCCCCCACCCCTCCTCCCTCCCCTCCTCCCTCCCCTCCCTGCCCTCCACCCCCTCCCCCTCCACCCCCCCTCCCCCCACCCCCCACCCCCCACCCCCCCCCACACCCCCCACCCCCCCCCCTCCCCCTCCACCTCCCCCTCCCCCCCTTTCCCCTCCCCACTCCATCCCCCTCAACCCCCCCTTATCCTCCCTCCCCTCCTCCCTGCCCCCCTCCTCCTCCCTCCACCCCCTCCCCCCTTCCCCTCCCCTCCCCTCCCCCCTTTCCCTACCCTCCTCCACTGCCCTCCCCCCTTCCCCTCCCCCACTCCATCCCCCTCACTGCTCCCTTATCCTCCCTCCACCTATCCATGTCACCTATCGTCACCAAAACATAGGTTGGGCGACGTTTCGTGTCGAGACCATTCCTTCTCTCCCGAGATGGTGCCTGACTTGTCCCAGGGACATGTTGTGGCCAAGAGGTTGCGGCTATCTGCGGGGGTTGCCTTTTGTGCAGACTATTGCAACAGTATCTCTCTCCACCCCTGGTTGCTGTAACGCACAAGACCGTGAAAGCAGAGACTTAATTTCAAAACTCCTTCCCTCAGCTCGTGGTGTGTTTTCCCCTGGTCACACAGGCAGGCAGACGGTCGGACCTGTTCACTTATTTGCCTGTGTAGTCATTGCCAGGCTCTGCATCAAGCAGGTGAATTACTCGATTTGCTGGATCAGAGAGAGGTGGGGCTGGCTCCAAGCCACACAAAAGGCGGCTGTTTCACATCATTTCCACGGCCGCAGCCAAGTTATAACGTAAGTACAACCTTGCCCTTGTGTTTATGTACCTGCTTGTACCACGACCCAGCCCAATCTTGTCCAATCTGTGCAGGAAGCAACTGCAGATGCTGGTTTATAGACAATAGACAATAGGTGCAGGAGGAGGCCATTCGGCCCTTCGAGCCAGCACCGCCATTCAATGTGATCATGGCTGATCATTCTCAATCAGTACCCCGTTCCTGCCTTCTCCCCATACCCCCTGACTCCGCTATCCTTAAGAGCTCTATCTAGCTCTCTCTTGAATGCATTCAGAGAATTTGCCTCCACTGCCTTCTGAGGAAGAGAATTCCACAGATTCACAACTCTCTGACTGAAAAATGTTTTTCCTCATCTCAGTTCTAAATGGCCTACCCCTTATTCTTAAACTGTGGCCCCTTGTTCTGGACTCCCCCAACACTGGGAACATGTTTCCTGCCTCTAACGTGTCCAACCCCTTAATAATCTTATACGTTTCGATAAGATCTCCTCTCATCCTTCTAAATTCCAGTGTATGCAAGCCTAGTCGCTCCAGTCGTTTAAATGGAAGATAGAAACAAAAAGCTGGGGCAGTGTTAATGTGCGGGGATCACTGAAGGACGTTTCCACGGCTGTATCTCTAAACTATCTCTAAACTGTATCTCTAAACTGTATCTCTAAACTAAACTCAACTCAACTAAATTTCAACCGGGTTTTGGAATATGCAAAAAAAGACACAAAGTGCTGGAGTAACTCAGCGGGTCAGGCAGCATCTCTGGAGGTCGGGGAGAGGAGGAGAACTTCTTCAAAGTAAGCATACCCTTGAGGCCATTTCGACGAGAAGCAGTCAAGATGTGGAAGAAGGAACTGCAGACGCTGGTTTACACCGGAGTAACTCAGCAGGACAGGCAGCATCTCTGGAGAGAAGGAACGGGTGACGTTTCGGGTCGAGACAACACCCCAAAGACGTGTGGGTTTGCAGGTTAATTGGCTTGGTGAAAGTGCCACAAAAATTGTCCCTGGTGTGTGTGTAGGATAGCGATAATGTGTGGGGATCGCTGGTCGGTGCAGACTCAGTGGGCCGAAGGGCCTGTTTCCGAGTTGTATCTAAACTAAACTAAGACTTTGATGGGAGGACATTCTAGGTGAGCATAGGTGAACATTATCTGATACAACAACAGGCTGCTTAAACTGAGCCCCATAGATAGTTGCTATGCCTTCTTGGTTTGGAGTTCAAAAGGTCATAAGTGATAGGAGCAGAATCAGACCGTTCGGCCCATCGAGTCTACTCCACCAATCATGGCTGATCTATCTCAACCTCCTAACCCCATTCTCCTGCCTTCCCCCCCATGACCCCTAATCAAGAATCGATCTATCTCTGCCTTAAAAATATCCATTGACTTGGCCTCCACAGCCGTCTGTGGCAATGAGTTCCACAGATTCACTACCCTCTGACTAAAGAAATTCTTCTTCATCTCCTTCCTAAAGTGGCGTCCTTTAATTCTGAGGCTGTGACCTCTGGTATTAGACTCTCCCACCAGTGGAAACATCCTCTCCACATCCACTCTATCCAGGACTTGCAAGAGGTTGTAGGTGCTGGAAACCCGAGCAAACATATAAGCCTTCGGACTCTACAATTGAGACCATTAAAACATTTAAAAGGCTATCGACAGACTCTGGAGAAGGGTCCCCAACCCGAAACATCACCTATCCATGTTCTGCGCAGATGCTGCCTGACTCGCTGAGTAAATGCTTAGAGGGTCAAATGTGGGCAAGTGGGACGGGTTTTGGTGGGGCATCTTGGCAGGCAAGGGCAAGTAGGTGGGACTAGCTTAGATGGGCATCTTTGGTCAGCCTTGGGGGGAGTTGGGCTGAAGGGCCTGTTTCCAAACTGTATGACACTAATGGACTTTAGCCTGACAATAGAGTCTTGGCCTCAGTTATTTGACCTGCCCTTAAAAACCATGCAGAGTTGCTGTAGGTTCTTTGCCCAGAAATTCCACACAGTAATACAACGTTTGTCATTTTATCAACAGCCTAATCATGTTATTTGTGTGTGTGTGTGCGTGTTGAGAGTGCCAGAATTCTCGTCAGAATTCTCTTCGCGTGTACGATGACCATTAGCAGAGAGGTCTGCGCGCACAGAACGTCTTGCAGGATTTTGAAGGTGACCACAAATAAAGGCAGGCATAGCTGGGGCCAAAGATACTAGAGGAACAAGATAGACCACTCGACCCTAAAAACCGTAGTACGTCACGGCGGCCATTTTAGTAGGCAGAAATTTGCAGAAACATTTAAAAAGAAAAACAACAACAATCTGTGAGTTGATAGACGAGATATATTCTGCATTTTAACGGTATCATCACACAAACTGTTCCCCCAAAACACTGCGAGAGGCATAGCGAACGGCGGGTTTTGCCTACTAAAATGGCGGACGTTACGCTCCTTTGCGTACTACACTTCAGTATAGGCGATTTCAACAGAGTGATCCATCCTGCTCCTCTAGTATCTCTGGCCAGGGCCCCATGTGAGTGCCCGTGGCTACACCTTTGATTTGGAGAAAAGGAGAGGAATCAAAGAGGAAAGGACAGAGATCAAAGGTGGCGCAGCGGTAGAGTTGCTGCCTCACAGCGCCAGAGACCCCGGTTCAATCCTGACTACAGGTGCTGACTGTACGGAGTTTGTATGTTCTTCCCGAGACCGCGTGGGTTTTCTCCGGGTGCTCCGGTTTCCTCCCGCACTCCAATGACGTACTGGTTTGTAGGTGAAGTGGCTTCGGTAAAATTGTGAACTGTGCGCAGGGTAGTGCTGGTGTCAGTCGGCACGGACTCGGTGGGCCGATGGGCCTGTTTCTGTGCTGTATCTCTAAAGTCAAGGTCCTCTGAGTTACTCCGGCACTTTGTGTCTATCTTAGGCACGAGTTGTTCTTCAGCCTCTGAGAAATAACCGGGTTGATCCAACGACAAGGGTATCTTATTAATGGAAAGAAAGCGCACATTGTCAAGGGTACCCTTGAATCTGTGCCTTTGTGTATCGAGACTGTGTTCAGTTAACTGTCACGTGTACAGTGAAGAGATTTTAGTTGCGTGCTGACCAGTCAACAGAAGGACATTACATGACTACAATCGCGCCATTTACAGTGTGTAGATACATAAGGGAATAACGTTTAGTGCAAGGTAAAGCCAGCAAAGTCTGATCAAGGATAGTCCGAGGGTCACCAATGAGGTAGATAGTAGTTCAGCACTGCTCTCTGGTTGTGGTGACATCCACCAGATCTGACCATCAAACAGAACCTATTCCCCCCCATTGTTTTTCCCTACGGATGTCAAAAGAGGGGATCTTATAGAAACTTACAAAATGGGGATCTTATAGAAACTTACAAAATTCTTAAGGGGTTGGACAGGCTAGATGCAGGAAGATTGTTCCCAATGTTGGGGAAGTCCAGAACAAGAAGTCACAGTTTAAGGATAAGGGGGAAGTCTTTTAGGACCGTGATGAGAACGTTTTTTTTCACACAGAGAGTGGTGAATCTGTGGAATTCTCTGCCACAGAAGGTAGTTGAGGCCAGTTCATTGGCTATATTTAAGAGGGAGTTAGATGTGGCCCTTGTGGCTAAAGGGACCAGGGGGTATGGAGAGAAGGCAGGTACGGGATACTGAGTTTGATGATCAGCCATGATCATATTGAATGGCGGTGCAGACTCAAAGGGCCGAATGGCCTACTCCTGCACCTATTTTCTATGTTTCCATGTTTCTATTCCAGAGAAAACTTACGAGGATGTTGCCAGCACCTCAGAGCCTGAGCTCTAGGGAGAGGTAGAGCAGGCTAGGACTACATTCCTCGGGGTGCAGGAGCACCCTGAGGCGTGATCTTCAGGAGGCGTACAAGATCATGACGAGAATAGATAGATAGAATTCACTTGCACCTCCTCCAACCTCGTCTACTGCATCCGCTGTTCCAGGTGTCAACGTCTGTACATCGGCGAGACCAAGCGCAGGCTCGGTGATCGTTTCGCTCAACACCTCCGCTCAGTCCGCCTTAACCTGCCTGATCTCCCGGTGGCTCAACACTTCAACTCTCCCTCCCATTCCCACACTGACCATTCTGTCCTGGGCCTCCTCCATTGTCAGAGTGAGGCCCAGCGCAAATTGGAGGAACAGCACCTCATATTTCGCTTGGGTAGACTACACCCCAGCGGTATGAACATTGACTTCTCTAACTTCAAATAGCCCTTGCTTTCCCTCTCTCTCCACCCCCTCCCCCTTCCTAGTTCTCCCGCCAGTCTTACTGTCTCTGACTACATTCTATCTCACTCCCTTGACATCAGTCTGAGGAAGGGTCTCGACCTAAAAACATCACCCATTCCTTCTCTCCAGAGATGGCTGCCTGACCCGCTGAGTTTCTCCAGCATTTTGTGTCGACCCATGGGAATAGATAGGCTAGATGCACAAAGTCTTTTACCTAGAGTAGGGGAATCAAGAAACACAGGACATAGCATTAAGGTGAGAGGGTGGTGGTAAGGTCATAGGAACCTGAGGGGCAACCTTTTCACACCAAGGGTGGTTGGTGTATGGAACAAGCTGCCAGAGGAGGGAGTTGCGGCAAGTACCATCACAACATTGAAAAGGACATTTGGACAGATATATGGATTGGATAGGTTTAGATGGGATATGGGCCGAACGTGAGCTGGTGGGACTAGTGCAGATGGGGCATCTTGGTCAGCATAGGAAAGTTGGGCCGGTTTCCTTGACTCTATGACTCCATGGTCACCTTCTGACCGCCCGCACACCCTCATGTTGCCATGACAACATAGAACATTGTTGTAGTCTCCAACTACATTCCATCTCTGTCCCGCCCAAAGATACTAGAGGAACAAGATAGACCACTCAACCCTAAAAACCGTAGTGTGTCATGACGCCATTTTAGTAGGCAGAAACTTGCAGAAACATTTTAAAAGAAAAATAACAACAATCTGTGAATTGATAGATGAGATATATTCTGCATTTTAATGGCATCATCACACATACTGTTCCCCCAAAACACTGATTACACTGCGAGAGGCATCGCGAATGGCGTGTTTTGCTTACTAAAATGGCGGACGTTACGCTCCTTTGCGTACTACACTTCAGTTTAGGCGATTACAATGGACTGGTCCTTCTTGTTCCTCAAGTATCTTTGGTCCCGCCCACTCCCCTGACATCAGTCTGAGGAAGGGTCTCGACCCGAAACGTCACTCATTCCTTCTCTCCAGAGATGCTGCCTGTCCCGCTGAGTTACTCCAGCATTTTGTGCCTAGCCAGGAGAACAGATAGGCTAGATGCACGGGGGAAAAGTCCTTCGGCCCACAATGCCTGGGCCAAACACGATGCAAGGACCCACTCCATCCTGCCTGCAAATGGTCCACATCCCTCCATTCCCAGCAAAACATCTGCCTTTCCAAACGCCTCTTAAATGCCACTATCATATCTATCTCCAAAGGTGGAGGTTTTGCATGGGGTGGTGGAGGAAGCAGATACAATGGTAGCGTTTAAGAGACATTTAGATAAGCACACGGACAAGGTGGGAATGGTGGAACATGGATAACATGCAGGCAGATGTGTAGGAAAATAACTGCAGATGCTGGTACAAATTGAAGGTATCACAAAAAGCTGGAGTAACTCAGCGGGTCAGACAGCATCTCGGGAGAGAAGGAATGGGTGACGTTTCGGGTTGAGACCCTTCTTGTGGAATTACAGATGCTGGTTTATACCGAAGATAGACACAAAGTGGTGGCGTAGCGGTAGAGTTGCTGCCTCACAGCGCCAGAGACCCGGGTTCAAACCTGACCATGGGTGCTGTCTGCATGGAGTTTGTATGTTCTCCCCATGACCTGCGTGGGTTTTCTCCGGGTGCTCCGGTTTCCTCCCACACTCCAAAGACGTACAGGTTTGAAGGTAAATTGGCTTTGATAAAATTGTACATTGCCACCAGTGCGCAGGGCAGTGCTAATGTACAGGAGTTCGCTGGTCGGCATGGACTCGGTAGGCCGGAGCGCCTGTATCTCGAAACTAAAACGAAACTAAACAGGTCAGGCAGCATCTCTGGAGAAAATGGACGGGTGACGTTTCGGGTCAGGACCCTGCTCCAGACTGAACATAGAGAGGAGGGAACAGGAGGTAGGAAAAGGCCGGAACAAAGCAGGGCCGGCAACAGATGACCAAAGGTTGGAGCCCACAATGGCCCATGGATAGAACTTAATGTTGACTTAAGTAATGAAGGCACACAAAGCTAAATAAATATTGCCATACTCCCGGCAAGATAGTGAATTTTCTTTAATGGAATTTAAGCAAAATAGGGTTGAATGATACAATCTTATCTTATCGAAACGTATAAGATTATTAAGGGGTTGGACAGGTTAGAGGCAGGAAACATGTTCCCAATGTTGGGGGAGTCCAGAACAAGGGGCCACAGTTTAAGAATAAGGGGTAGGCCATTTAGAACTGAGATGAGGAAAAACTTTTTCAGTCAGAGAGTTGTGAATCTGTGGAATTCTCTGCCTCAGAAGGCAGTGGAGGCCAATTCTCTGAATGCATTCAAGAGAGAGCTAGATAGAGCTCTTAAGGACAGCGGAGTCAGGGGGTATGAGGAGAAGACAGGAATGGGGTACTGATTGAGAATGATCAGCCATGATCACATTGAATGGCCGTGCTGGCTCGAAGGGCCGAATGGCCTCCTCCTGCATCTATTGTCTATTGTCTATTGTCAAAGATGGATGATTGAGTTATGGTGGGCCATTAGCACATCAAGCAGTGACTCTCTCTCGCCCCGAGAATGCCCAAGTTAGAACATTTTGGATCTCCTAACATTTTGGATATGTGAAGTTAGGAAATGAGGATAAAACTTAGTGTAGAACTTTCACCAAAACCTTCGGGTTCAGAAACGTCACCCATTCCTTCTCTCCAGAGATGCTGCCTGGCCCGCTGAGTTACTCCAGCATTCTGTGTCCATGCTGAACATGATGCCAAGATAACCTGATCTCACTTGTGTTCACAATGATCCATATCACCTCCCATTCAGTTAAATGCCATTGGATTGAAGCCACTCTTAGTTAGTTTTTGCACTGAATGAGGGTGGATATTGATTTCTCTCACCTCAGGTAGCCCCGGCATTCCCTCGCTCTCTATCCCTCCCCCAGGCATGTAAATCTTCCGCGTTTCCACGGATTTCCGCGTCTTTAAAATCCGCGCTTTTTGCATGGTTTCCGCGTTTTTCACCTTGCCAAATAAACGGAGAAATCGGATCGAAAAAAAGAGAAAGAAAAACGATGTATAGACTTGTCATGAACACTAGGGTTCCGCTGGAGGTCGCGAGGGGTTCCATGGGAAATCCCAACCCCCCCCCCCCCCCCGGAGGTCTCCCCGAAAATGTGGCATCTAGGCTGGGCGAGGCAGCCAATCTCGACCTCATCGGGACTTCATGCCACAGAAGGTAGTTGAGGCCAGTTCATTGGCTATATTTAAGAGGGAGTTAGATGTGGCCCTTGTGGCTAAAGGGATCAGGGGGTATGGAGAGAAGGCAGGTACGGGATACTGAGTTAGATGATCAGCCATGATCATATTGAATGGCAGTGCAGGCTCGAAGGGCCGAATGGCCTACTCCTGCACCTATTTTCTATGTTTCTATGTTTCTTTGTTTCCATGGCCAATTTGTCAATTCGGCCACTAGAGGTCACTAGGGGTTCCATGAGAAATCCCCCGCGCCCTGGAAGTCTCCCCGAAAATGTGGCACCTAGGCTGGGCAAGGCAGCCAATCTCGACCTCATCGGGACTTCCACGGCCGATCGGTGGGTTGAATTTGCAACCTGTGGCCGGGGCTCTGGAACTCCAGCCCAGCTGGAGCCAGCACATCTATCCCCATAGCCGACTTCCTTGGCCGGCTGGATAAACCAGCAAAGCTCTGGAACCAAGAATGCCAGAAAATCAGTGGTGGAACTGTAATGAGTAAATATTAAATTTAAGTGCAAGATTATATAACTATATTAATTAATTAAGACAGGGTTAAAATATAAAACACAGCAGAAAAGCCAATTACCACCTTTTTGGGCTGATTATCAATTAATGTGCAAATATATTTCAAAATGTTATTAGTGTACAGTGACATATTCACATTATTTTGTAATGTCTGTTTTTACGTAGAAATGAACTAAAAGAGGCTAGAAACTGGTAATTTTGTGTGTAAATTTTCAAAAATTGTCCAATTTTTTGACCCCCATTGCACGCCACACACAAACGCTCAGCTCTTTTCCTTCTTTTTTGACCTCACCCACATGCCTGCTCCCCCACCCAAGTCGCACTAGCTTCTCATAGAAACATAGAAACATAGAAAATAGGTGCAGGAGTAGGACATTCGGCCCTTCGAGCCTGCACCGCCATTCAATGTGATCATGGCTGATCATCCAGCTCAGTAACCTGTACCTGCCTTCTCTCCATACCCCCTGATCCCTTTAGCCACAAGGGCCACATCTAACTCCCTCTTAAATATAGCCAATGAACTGGCCTCAACTACCTTCTGTGGCAGAGAATTCCACAGACTCACCACTCTCTGTGTGAAGAAATGTTTTCTCATCTCGGTCCTAAAAGACTTCCCCCTTATCCTTAGGCTGTGACCCCTGGTTCTCGTTTTCACCCTACAAACATCTAACGATGGCCCGTTTCCTTTATCATCGGATCAGACAAAAAGACCCAGGGAACACTCTGTGTCGGACACAACTTGTCACCAAGTTAAATATCTTTAAATCAGCAACTTGTGTGACCTTGTTTCGCGGGGAGAGACTAATGTGTCAACTATGTTTCGCGTTTTCTATGCCGGGGCGGTGAGCATACAAGAAAAGTTGCGGAGATAAGGAATCGCGATCATTTTGTTTCCGTTTTTAGTTTCAGAGACAAGGCGCGTAAACCAGCGATTCCCCCTTGCACCAGTCCAGTTTAAAGACACCAGAGAAGGAGAGTTGGGGGGGAGAGGGGAAAAGTTGGAGGGGTTTCTTCCCGTCGGTGTTGTGAACGGCAGAGTTACTGCACAACTCCTGGTTCCAGCTCCATGCAGATGTGAAGATCAGACAAGGGAATATTATAATTGTAAGAAAAACACATCGTTAACCCTCTCTCCGAATGATGTGGAACTTTAATGACTTGGATGAAGGGATTTATACATTAATGACTTGGATGAAGAGACTAAAGTACCATTATCAAATTTGCAGATGGTACAAAGCTGGGTGGTAGTGTGAACTGTGAGGAAGATGCTATGAGGTTGTAGGGTGACTTGGACAGGTTGTGTGAAGTGGGCGGATGCATGGCAGATGCAGTTGAATGTGGATAAGTGTGAGGTTATCCACTTTGGTGGTAAGAATAGGAAGGCAGAGTATTATCCGAATGGTGTAATTCAGGCGTACAACGAGATCTGGGTGTCCTAGTGCATCAGTCATTGAAAGGAAGTATGCAGGTACAGCAGGCAGTGAAGAAAGCCAATGGAATGTTGGCCATAACAAGAGGAGTTGAATATAGGAGCAAAGAGGTCCTTCTGCAGTTGTACAGGGCCCTAGTGAGACCGCACCTGGAGTATTGTGTGCAGTTTTGGTCTCCAAATTTGAGGAAGGATATTCTTGCTATTGAGGGCGTGCAGCGCAGGTTTACTAGGTTAATTCCCGGAATGGCGGGACTATCATATGTTGAAAGACTGGAGCAACTAGGCTTTTATACACTGGAATTTAGAAGGATGAGAGGAGATCTTATCAAAACCTATACGATTATTAAGGGGTTGGACACGTTAGAGGCAGGAAACATGTTCCCAATGTTGGGGGAGTCCAGAACAAGGGGCCACAGTTTAAGAATAAGGGGTAGGCCATTTAGAACTGAGACGAGGAAAAACTTTTTCAGTCAGAGAGTTGTGAATCTGTGGAATTCTCTGCCTCAGAAGGCAGTGGAGGCCAATTCTCTGAATGCATTCAAGAGAGAGCTAGATAGAGCTCTTGAGGACAGCGGAGTCAGGGGGTGTGGGGAAGGCAGGAACGGGGTACTGATTGAGAATGATCAGCCATGATCACATTGAATGGCGGTGGTGGCTCGAAGGGCCGAATGGCCTCCTCCTGCACCTATTGTCTGTTAAGCATTGGATTCTGATCGAATGCAGGAACAAACAAACAAATGAGAGTCTTAGTAGAGAGATGTGCAGGACAACATTTTTTACAGAGAGTAGAGAGGGTCAGAGGTAGTGGTGTAGGGCAGATACAATACTGTTGTTTGAGATGATTATAGATAGACATATAGAAATGCAGGAAGAGGAGCGATCTGGATCACGTCCAAGCAAAGAAGATGAGTTTCTCTTGGCATCATGTTCAGCACAGACAGGGTTAGGCCAATGAGTCCGTTCCTGTTCTGTATTGTTCTGTACAATGATGCAATAAACTCCTATATTTAATGCGCAGAGAACACAATCGGCAACAAAACATGTTGTCCAACAATAAATAATCTATTTTCGGAAATTGGCTTGAATGAAGTATTGTGCCAACCAGAGAGAGGACAGACACAGAGTGCTGGAGTAACTCAGCGGGTCAGGCAGCACCTCTGGAGAACACGGACAGGGTGACGTTTCGGGTCGGAACCCTTCTTCACACTGAAAGTAGAAGGCCGAGGAGTACTGGAGGTAGGAAAAACCAGAACAAAGCAGGGCGGGCAACAGGTGACCAAGGCAGGCTGGAGCCCACAATGGTCCATTGTTGGCTGGGGTAGAGGTGAGAATGAAGGGATACAGTGGAACTAGTAGGAGGTCAGGGCTGGGGTGGGGGGGGGGGGGGGGAGAGAGGGGATGCAGGGGTTACTTGAAATTAGAGAAATCAATGTTCATACCACTGGGGTGTAAGCTGCCCAAGCGAAATATGAGGTGCTGTTCCTCCAATTTGCGCTGGGCCTCACTCTGACAATGGAGGAGGCCCAGGACAGAAAGGTCAGTGTGGGAATGGGAGGGGAAGTTATAATCTCTGGCAACCGGGAGATCAGGCAGGCTGAGGCGGACTGAGCGGAAGCTTATCACTGATTAGCTCAATGTAGTTTTGTTTATTGTCACATGCACCGAGGTACAGTGAGAAGCTTCTTTGTTGCGTGCTATCCAGTGAGCGGAAAGACAAAACACACAATTACAATCAAGCCATCCGCAGAGCAGAGATGCAGGATAAAGGGAATAATATTTAGTGCAAGATAGAATCCTGCAATGTGCATTAGCTGGTTCAGAGTTGAGAGAAGGTATCACAAAAAGCTGGAGTAACTCAGCGGGCCAGGCAGCATCTCAGGAGCGAAGGAATGGGTGACGTTTCGGGTCGAAACGTCACCCATTCCTTCTCTCCTGAGATGCAGCCTGACCCGCTGAGTTACTCCAGCTTTTTGTGATACCTTCGATTTGTACCAGCATCTGCAGTTATTTTATATAACCATATATATCCATATAACAACTACAGCACGGAAACAGGCCCGTTCGGCCCTTCCAGTCCACGCTGACCACTCTCCCTGACCTAGTCTCATCTACCTGCACTCAGACCATAACCCTCTAATCCCCTCTTATCCATATACTTATCCAATTTACTCTTAAATAATCAAATCGAGCCAGCCTCCACCACTTCCACCGGAAGCCCATTCCATACAGCCACCACCCTCTGAGTAAAGAAGTTACCCCTCATGTTACCCCTAAACTTTTGTCCCTCAATTCTGAAGCTATGTCCCCTTGTTGGAATCTTCCCCACTCTCAAAGGGAAAAGCCTACCCACGTCAACTCTGTCCGTCCCTCTCAAAATTTAAAAAACCTCTATCAAGTTTTCCTACGCAGAGTTGCGAGGACGGAGGTCAGTGACTTCAACTTACTGTTAACTGTTTACATTCTGAAATATGACTGTTCTAATCACAGACTGCCTTTTGTTGTACAAGCATCGAAGTGAATACAAGAAATGGAGAAAATGGATTTGCCCGACAATAACCACATCTACTGTGCGGACAACGCAGGATTTGAAATGGAGGTAATTTTCCAGATGTCTTGTATACAAAAACAGGGATGTAATGCTGAGGCTCTACAAGGCGCTGGTAAGGCCGCATTTTGAATATCGTGAGCAATTCTGGGCCCCATATCTAAGGAAGGACGTGCTGGCTCTGGAGAGGGTTTGCAATAATGATCCCATGAATAATTGGGTTAACGTACGATGAGCGTTTGTCGACACTGGGCCTGTACTTGCTGGAGTTAAGAATGGGTGGGAGGGACCTCATTGAAACGTACAGAATAGTGAAAGGCTTGGACAGAGTGGATGTGGAGAGGATGTTTCTACTAGTGGGAGAGTCCAGGACTAGAGGTCACAGCCTCAGAATTAAAGGATGTTCTTTTAGCAAGGTAATCTTTTTGTGGTGGTGAATCTGTGAAATTCTTTGCCACAGAAAAGTGTGGAGGCCAAGTCAGTGGATATTTTTAAGGCAGAGATAGATAGATTCTTGATTAGTACGGGTGTCAGGGGTTATGGGGAGAAGGCAGGAGAATGGGGTTAGGAGGGAGAGATAGATCAGCCATGATTGAATGGTGGAGTAGACTTGAAGGGCCGAGTGGCATAATTCTACTCCAATTCCTTATGACCTTATGTGTTTGATACAGCCCAGTCAAAGTGAGATAGCATGACACCCACAGGTCTTCTCCAGCTTTAACCCACTACTACAATTAGTCCGAAGAAGGGTGTCAAAGCAAAATGTTGCCTATCCATTCCCTCCAGAGATGCTGGCCGACCTGCTGAGTTATTTGAGCAACTTGGCTATTTTAAACAAGCATCTTTAGTTTAGTTTAGTTTTGTTAATTATTATTGCCACATTACGGTGCTGGCTCGAAGGGCCAAATGGCCTCCTCCTGCACCTATTTTCTATGCTTCTATATTTCTATTACCGAGGTGCAGTGAAAAGTTTATTTTCTTGCGTGCTCTCCAGTTACAATCGAGCCGTCCACAGTGTGCAGATACAGGACAAAGGGAATAACTTGCAGGAAGGAACTGCAGGTGCTGGTTAAAGCCGAGGATAGACACAAAATGCTGGAGTGACTCAGCGGGTCAGGCAGCATCTCTGGAGAGAAGGAATGGGTGACGTTTCGGGTCTGATAAAGCAAATAACATTTGCTGTCTCGTTGGTGATAGAACGGTTCAGTTGCGTGATAACTGCGGGAAAGAAACTGTCCCTGAATCTGGAGGTGTGCGTTTTCACACTTCTGTACCTCTTGCCTGATGGGAGAGGGGAGAAGAGGGAGTGACCGGGGGTGGGACTGGTCCTTGATTATGCTGCAGGCCTTGCACTGAGTATGCCCTTTGTATTGCAGGAGGATGTTCCGACCAAACCTACAGATAAAAGCTCGGCAGTGTCTACCGACAAGAAAGAGAGTTCCAAGGTTGTAAGGTACAGGTCAAAAATAATTCAGATTGATCTTCTCAACAAAACAAGAAACTTTTCACCCATTTCTTTCCGAGAGAAGTAACACAGCCATGTTCTGTTCAGTTCAGCTCAGTGTCACGTGTACCGAGGTACAGTGAAAAGCTTTTGTTGCGTGTTAACCAGCCAGCGGAAAGACAATACATGATTACAATCAAGCCATCCGCAGAGTGCAGATACAGGATAAGGGAATAACGTTTAGCGCAAGGTAAAGTCAGTAAAGTCCGATCAAGGATAGTCCAAGGGTCACCAAAGAGGTAGATAGTAGTTCAGCACTGCTCTCTGGTTGGTGATAGGATGGTTCAGTTGCCTGATAACAGCTGGGAAGAAACTGTCCCTGAATCTGGAGGTGTGCGTTTTCACACTTCTGTACCTTTTGCCTGATGGGAGAGGGGAGAAGAGGGAGTGGCCGGGGTGAGACTGGTCCTTGATGATGCTGCTGGCCTTGCCGAGGCAGCGTGAGGTGTAAATAGAGTCAATTGAAGGGAGGTTGAGAACCTTCCTAACTATAGTAGAGTCATGGAGTCCTACAGTACAGAAAGAGGTCCTTGATTATGTCCATGCTAGCCATTAAATAACTCTATACCAAACCCATTTGCCAACAATTACTCTGTAGACCACTGTACCTTGGTGATTCAAGTCGTTGTCTCAACATGTCTTAATAGACAATAGACAATAGACAATAGGTGCGGGAGTAGGCCATTCGGCCCCTCGAGCCAGCACCGCCATTCAATATGATCATGGCTGATCATTCTCAATCAGTACCCCGTTCCTGCCTTCTCCCCATACACCCTGACTCCGCTATCCTTAAGAGCTCTATCTAGCTCTCTCTTGAATGCATTCAGAGAATTGGCCTCCACTGCCTTCTGAGGCAGAGAATTCCACAGATTCACAACTCCCTGACTGAAAAATGTCGTGTGATTCTCTGCCTCCAACACCTTTCGGTTACCGAGCTTTGCCCCACTCTCTCTCTCTCTCGCTTCCACCTTTCTCCCTCCTACTCCATCAGTCTGAAGAAGAGTCCGGACACTTCAAACCTCACACGGACCCGAGCAAACTCCACGCAGACAGCACCCGAGGTCATGATTGAACCTGGGTCTCTGGCGCTGTGAGGTAGCAGCTCTACCAGCTGCGCCACCGTGTCGCCTTGGAGAGTCTGTTCTCCAGAGGGTCTGAAGAAGGGTCCAGACCCGAAACGTCACCAATCCAAGTTCTCCAGAGATGATGCCTGACCCACTGAGAGACTCTAGCACTTTGTGTGGGTTTTTTTTTTTTGTAAACCAGCATCTGCAGTTCCTAGTTTCTACATCTGGACATGGCTAAGTTGTGCTTTAAGTTTAGTTTAGTGTAGTTTAGTTTAGTTTAGTGATACAGCGCGGAAACAGGCCCTTCGGCCCACCCAGTCCTCGCCGACCAGCGATCCCCGCACACTAACACTATCCTACACACACTAGGGACAATTTACATTTATACCAAGCCAATTAACCTACAAACCTATGACCCAGGAAATCGAAGATCTTGGAGAAAACCCATGCAGGTCACGGGGAGAACGTACAAACTCCGTACAGACGGCACCCGTAGTCAGGATCGAACTTGGGTCTGGTCTGTGAGGCAGCAACTCTACCACTGTGCCACCGTGCCGCCCGTTTTTATTTTATTTACTGCGTTTACAGATCTATTATTATGCTGCTGCTGCAAGTAAGGATGTAATTGTTCCATTTCGGAGAAATGCATGGGAGAATTAAGCACTTTTGATTCTCATTAATTACATTGAATGGCGGTGCTGGCTCGAAGGGCCAAATGGCCTACTCCTGTGCCTAGTGCCTAGTGCCTGTCATATGTTGAAAGGCTGGAGCGACTAGGCTTGTACACACTGGAATTTAGAAGGATGAGAGGAGATCTTATCGAAACGTATAAGATTATTAAGGGGTTGGACACGTTAGAGGCAGGAAACATGTTCCCAATGTTGGGGGAGTCCAGAACAAGGGGCCACGGTTTAAGAATAAGGGGTAGGCCATTTAGAACGGAGATGAGGAAAAACTTTTTCAGTCAGAGAGTTGTGAATCTGTGGAATTCTCTGCCTCAGAAGGCAGTGGAGGACAATTCTCTGAATGCATTCAAGAGAGAGTTAGATAGGAGTCAGGGGAGAAGGCAGGAACGGGGTACTGATTGAGAATGATCAGCCATGATCACATTGAATGGCGGTGCTGGCTCGAGGGGCCGAATGGCCTCCTCCTGTGTCTATTGTGCCTAGTGCCTATTGTCTCATTCAACAGAACATCTCAACTCACCTGCACTATTACTGACCTAATTTATCTGAGAGTGTGTCTATAATAACTTGAAATATTTCACTCTGAATAATGAGTTGGAAACTTTCATGCTTATGTTTTCCAGAAAAATAACCAAGACTGCTTCAAGAGTAAACCAGGTGTACACCACCCACCTCACACTAATTAAACGTATTGTCCTTGGTCTCCTGGCCGCAGGTAAAAATTACTAGTTGGGCTGCTGGTTGACATGGTTTAGCATCGATCACTTATGGTCATGGAGTCATACAGCAAGGAAACAGGCCCTTCGACCCAACTTTGCCCGTGCCGACCAAGATGGCCGCATCTACACTAGTCTCACCTCTGCTCTGTGGGGAAAATTCCTCCCTTATCTAAGACCGTCATAGTTTTCTTCTCAATCAAATACTCTCAGCTCCTCTACTCCAAGGAACACTGATACCAAGGCTCCTCTGTTTAGGGGTTGCCAACTTTCTCACTCCCAAATAAGGGGCAAAAGGTGACGTCGCCGCCCCGCGCCCCACGTGACCTCACCCAGCCAACGGCCACGCGCTCCCGCTCCACCAATGGCGACCGCCCGGGCCGGGAGGTGGGTTGCTATGCAACCTCCGTTAGGCGGCGCCCGGGCCTCCGGGCCTACACTGTCCGGGCCCACAGCGGCCCCCGGGCCTACAGTGTCCGGGCCTACAGCGGCCCCAGGGCCTACACTGTCCGGGCCCACAGTGGTCCCCGGGCCTACAGCGGCCCCCCGGCTAATATGGGACAGTTGGCAACCCGGCCTCTGTTGCTCAATACTCCATAGGCCCCTGCTATTTTTTTGTCATGGAGTCATGCAGCACGGAAACAGGCCCTTCTGCCCCACTTTGTCCATGCTGACCAAGGTGCCTCCATCTACACTAGTCGCACCTCTGCTCTGAGGAACAGTTTCCTACCTTATCAACGACTGAGGGTCGTGGTTGATAGTTGTTCTACCCCGTGTGAATGAGCAATGTTTGTAGGGATTCAGGCAAACCTGGGACTGATGGGGTTGCTCTGCTGGGAGCTAGCATGGACGCGATGGGCCAAATGTACTCCCTCTACATGGTGCTCAGTAAACGATTGACCGCTGCCCCACCTTGGTGGACCTGCCTCTGGAGTTCCGTGCAGCTGAGGTACAGGCCCTGGTGAGACCACATCTGGAATATTGTGTATCGTTTTGGTCTCCTAATTTGAGGAAGGACTCCCTTGTAATTGAGGCAGTGCAGCGTAGGTTCACGAGATTGATCCCTGGGGTGGCGGGACTGTCACATGAGGAAAGATTGAAAAGACTAGGCTTGAATTCACTGGAGTTTAGAAGGATGAGAGGGGATCTTATAAAGACATATAAAATTATAAAAGGACTGGACAAGGTAGATGCAGGAAAAATGTGCCCAATGTTGGGGGAGTCCAGAACCAGGGGCCACAGTCTAAGAATAAAGGGGAGGCCATTTAAAACTGAGGTGAAAAGGAACTTTTTCACCCAGAGAGTTGTGAATTTGTGGAATTCTCTGCCACAGAGGGCAGTGGAGGCCAAATCACTGGATGAATTTAAGAGAGAGTTAGATAGAGCTCTGGGGGCTAGTGAAATCAAGGGATATGGGGAGAAGTTGGGCACAGGTTACTGATTGTGGATGATCAGCCATGATCATAATGAATGGCGGTGCTGGCTCGAAGGGCCAAATGGCCTCCTCCTGCACCTATTTTCTATGTTTGTATGAGATGTGCAGGCGTGAGGTTAAGCAGATCAATTGACTTTGATCTCCCCATTCCCTAGTCAACTCCAGTGCCACTTGTGGAAACAAGACCTAGCGTTCGAATGATGAACCAGAGAGACCATTCAGCCCATCATGCATGTTCTAGCCTTCTCAAAGAGTCCCATGATGCCGCTGTTGCTTCATCGTCCTGCGAATCGTTTAAGTACATGTCCAGAAACGGAAGGAACTGCAGGTGTTGGAATCATAGAAGCATAGAAAGTAGGTGCAGGAGGAGGCCATTCGGCCCTTCGAGCCAGCACCGCCATTCAATGTGATCACGGCTGATCATCCAGAATCAGTACCCCGTCCCTGCTTTCTCCCCACTTCCCTTGATTCCGTTAGCCCCAAGAGCCTTATAGGTTCTTCAATTGCTGTTGAATCTTGTACACAACACGAAATGCAGGAGGAACCCAGCAGGTCAGGCAGCATCCGTGGAGGGACATGGGCTGATGATGTTTCGGGTTGGGACACTTCTTCAGTATATATCTACTTCCCTTTGGAATGATGTCCTTGATTCTGTCTCCACTGCCATTTTATAAAATGTACCCTGGGTTTCAATAGTGTGGCAAGAAATAGCTTTTCCTCATGTTGGCTTCATTGTACTTAAGTCGATCAGAAATTCTGGATACTGTTCCTCAGTAAGAGTAGTTGTAGTGGATTGTTGTTGGACTAGCTGGTTCACTATAGTCCTTTAGAGAAATTATTCACCCATATTTACCTGGTGTGTCCAAACGATGCCTCCAAACACACCAAACAGTTGACTCTCAACAGTTGGGTAGGATGGAACTGCAGATGCTGGTTTAAACCGAAGAAAGACACAAAAAGCAGGAGTAACTCAGCAGGACAGGCAGCATCTCTAGAGAGAAGGAATGGATGACGTTTCGGGTCAAGACCCTTCTTCAGAAACGTCACCCATTCCTTCTCTCCAGAGATGCTGCCCGTCCCGTCCAGCTTTTTGTGTCTATCTTCGGTTTAAACCAGCACCTGCAGTTCCTTCCGACATGACCTACCAGTCCGTTTGTCTTTGGGATGTGGGAGAGACCAAGGGCAACCCATGCCGGCACCGGGAGAACGTGCAGACTCCACGCAGACAGCATCCGAGGTCGGTATCGAACCCTGGTCTCCACAGCTGTGAGGCAGCAACTCCTCCACTACACCACCGTAGTCTGAAGAAGGGTCTTGACCCAAAACGTCACCCATTCCTTCTCTCCACTTGTATTGAGGTACAATGATAAGCTTTTATTGCGTGCTAACAAGTCAGCAGAAAGACTATTCATGTTTACAATCAAGCCGTCCTCAGTGTCCAATAGACGATAGGTGCAGGAGGAGGTCATTCGGCCCTTCGAGCCAGCACCACCATTCAATGTGATCAAGGCTGATCATTCTCAATCAGTACCCCGTTCCTGCCTTCTCCCCATACCCCCTGACTCCGCTATCCTTAAGAGCTCTATCTAACTCTCTCTTGAATGCATTCAGAGAATTGGCCTCCACTGCCTTCTCAGGCAGAGAATTCCACAGATTCACAACTCTGCGTTTTTCCTCATCTCCGCTCTAAATGGCCTACCCCTTATTCTGAAACTGTGGCCCCTGGTTCTGGACTCCCCCAACATTGGGAACATGTTTCCTGCCTCTAACGTGTCCAATCCCTTGATAATTTTATATGTTTCAACAAGATCCCCTCTCATCCTTCTAAATTCCAGTGTATACAAGCCTAGTCGCTCCAGTCTTTCAACATATGACAGTCCTGCCGTTCCGGGAATTAACCTAGTGAACCTACGCTGCACGCCCTCAAAAGCAAGAGTATCCTTCCTCAAATTTGGAAACCAAAACTGCACACAGTACATCAGGTGCGGTCTCACTAGGGCCCTGTACAACTGCAGAAGGACCTCTTTGCTCCTATACTCAACTCCTCTTGTTATGAAGGCCAACATTCCATTGGCTTTCCTCACTGCCTGCTGTACCTGCATGCTTCCTTTCAGTGACTGATGCACTAGGACACCCAGATCTCGTTGTACGTCCCCTTTTCCTAACTTGACACCATTCAGATAATAATCTGCCTTCCTATTCTTACCACCAAAGTGGATAACCTCACACTTATCCACATTAAACTGCATCTGCCATGCATCCGCCCACTCACACAACCTGTCCAAGTCACCCTGCAACCTCATAGCATCTTCCTCACAGTTCACACTGCCACCCAGCTTTGTGTCATCTGCAAATTTGCTAATGTTACTTTAATATATAAGTCATTAATATATATTGCAAATAGCTGCGGCCCCAGCACCGAGCCTTGCGGTACCCCACTGGTCACTGCCTGCCAATCTGAAAGGGACCCATTCATCCCCACTCTTTGCTTTCTGTCTGCCAACCAAATTTCTATCCATGTCAGTACCCTACCCCCAATACCATGTGCTCTAATTTTTCCCCACTAATCTCCTATGTGGGACCTTGTCGAAGGCTTTCTGAAAGTCGAGGTACACCACATCCACCGGCTCTCGCCTGTCCATTTTCCTAGTTACATCCTCAAAAAATTCCAGAAGATTAGTCAAGCATGATTTCCTCTTCGTAAATCCATGCTGACTCGGAACGATCCATTTACTGCTATCCAAATGCTCCGCAATTTCATTTTTTATAATTGACTCCAGCATCTTCCCCACCACTGATGTCAGATTAACTGGTCCATAATTTCCTGTTTTCTCTCTCCCTCCTTTCTTAAAAAGTGGGACAACATTAGCTACCCTCCAATCCACAGGAACTGATCCTGAATCTATAGAACATTGGAAAATGCGTCCACAATTTCTAGCGCCACCTCCTTAAGTACCCTGTGATGCAGACCATCAGGCCCTGGGGATTTATCAGCCTTCAGTCCCATCAGTCTACCCAACACCATTTCCTGCCTAATGTGGATTTCCTCCAGTTCCTCTGTCACCTTATGATCTCTGGCCACTAGAACATCTGGGAGATTGTTTGTATCTTCCTTAGTGAAGACAGATCCAAAGTACCGGTTCAACTCGTCTGCCATTTCCTTGTTCCCCATAATAAATTCCCCCGCTTCTGTCTTCAAGGGACCCACATTTGCCTTATTTTTTTTTTTCCTCTTCACATACCTAAAGAAGCTTTTACTATCCTCCTTTATATTATTGGCTAGTTTACCCTCGTACCTCATCTTTTCTCCCCGTATTGCCTTTTTAGTTATCTTCTGTTGCTCTTTAAAAGAGACCCAATCCTCTGGCTTCCCACTCTTCTTTGCTAAGTTATACTTCTTCCCTTTTATTTTTATGCTGTCCTTGACTTCCCTTGTCAGCCACGGGTGCCTCTTACTCCCCTTGGAATCTTTCCTCCGCTTTGGGATAAATTGATCCTGCAACTTCTGCATTATTCCCAGGAATACCTGCCATTGCTGTTCCACCGTCTTCCCTGCTAGGGCCTCCTTCCAGTCAATTCTGGCCAGCTCCTGCCTCATGCCTCTGTAATCCCCTTTGCTATACTGTAATAATGACACTTCCGATTTTCCCTCTCAATTTGTAGATTAAAACTTATCATATTATGATCACTGCCTCCTAATGGCTCTTTTACCTTGAGTTCCCTTATCAAATCAGGTTCATTACACAACACTAAATCCAGAATTGCCTTCTCCCTAGTAGGCTCCAGTACAAGCTGTTCTAAGAATCCATCTTGGAGGCACTCCACAAACTCCCTTTACTGGGGTCCATTACCAACCTGATTTTCCCAGTCTACCTGCATGTTGAAATCTCCCATGACCACCGTAGCATTACATTTGCGACACGCCAATTTTAGCTCCTGATTCAACTTGCACCCTCTGTCGAGGCTACTGTTTGGGGGCCTGTAGATGACTCCCATTAGGGTCTTTTTATCCTTACAATTCCTCATCTCTATCCATACTGATTCAACATCTCCTGATTCTATGTCACCCCTTGCAAGGGAGTGAATATCATTCCTTACCAACAGAGCAACCCCGCCCCCTCTCCCCACCTGTCTGTCTTTTCTATACGTTGTGTACCCCTGAATATTCAGTTCCCAGCCCTGGTCCTCTTGTAGCCATGTCTCAGTGATCCCTACAACATCATACTTGCCAATGTCTAACTGAGCCTCAAGCTCATCCACTTTATTTTTTATACTTCGCGCATTTAAATACAACACTTTAACTTCGGTATTCACCTTCCCTCTCACACCGGTCACCATTGGCCCTGACCTTACTCTCATATCCCTTCTAGAACTTTCCTTCCCATTTATTCGAGTCTTTTGCAATTTCTCCTGTATTCACTTCCCCTTTAACTCCATCTTCATATTCCCAATTTGTCAACCCCTCCCCCCCACTACTTAGTTTAAACCCACACGTGCAGCACTAGCAAACCTGCCCGCCAGAATGTTGGTCCCCCTGCTGTTAAGGTGTAACCCGTCCCATTTGTACAGGTCACCCCTACCCCAGAAGATATCCCAGTGGTCCAGAAATCTAAATCCCTGCTCCCTGCACCAGCCTCTCAGCCATACATTCATATCCCCGATCTCTCTGTTCCTGCCCTCACCAGCACGAGGTACAGACAGCAGTCCAGAGACAACCACCCTCGACATCCTACTTCTCAGTCTTCTTCCTAACTCTCTAAACTCACGTTGCAGTCAGTATCTCCTTCCTCTTCCTCCCGACGTCATTTGTGCCCACGTGCACAACTACTTCTGGTTGATCGCCTTCCCTCGCTAGGATGTTCTGAAGCCGGTCCGTGATGTCTTGAACCCTGGCACCAGGGAGGCAACAGACCATCCTCGAGTCCCGCCTGCCGCCACAGAATCTACTGTCCGTACCTCGGACAATGGAGTCTCTCACTGCTATGGCTCTTCCTGACGTCGGTCTCCCCGGTCGAGTCTCCTTGCCTGGATTGGATCCGCCGACCTGTCCGCCGCTCGGACTGGAAGCGTCTTCTGCCCCGACAGCTCCCAAGAGGGTGTACCTGTTTGCAATAGGCACAGCCACCGGGGTCTCCTGGAGTCCAAGTTCACACCCCTTTGAAACGGTCTCCCACCTTCGCTCGACCTGGACCCTTGGCATGACAGCCTCACAGTAGGTCCTGTCCAGGAAACTCTCGCATTCCCGGATGGCCCTGAGGTCATCCAGCTGCTTTTCCAACTTCACCACACAACATGTCCATATTCAGGAGCTGCACCTGGACACAGTTCTTGCAGGTGTAGCTCCCAGAAGCCCCAGCTGAGTCCCTACCTTCCCACATCCTGCAGGAAACACACTGCACCCAACTTGTCCGCCATTACTTTAGTGCCAAAAACCAAATCAGGCTCAAAACCAGTGCAGCCTCCTCGACAAAGCCTCGCACTTTTCTCACAGGGCTACACCCCTTGAGCACGCCTTGTTTATATCAGTTACTAAATTGACTAATTGGCCAATTTACCAAGCTTCTAATTTAATTGCTCAGCCAATCCCCACACTCACTCCTACGCTGCCTTCCTCTGACGAGATTGGATGTGTGCCCTTCACTGAGTGACTGCTAGTAGTTTGGGCAAAGAGGGTTTCAGGTGGGCCAGCATTGCAAAGGTGGAAGAGCTAAAGCCACAATGAACTGCAGATGCAATAAACCTGAGCCTAACACAAAGTGCTGGGGGAAACTCAACAGGACATGCAGCATCTCTGGAGGGAATGTACAGAGGACTTTTACCTGCAATTCACACTTACTTTCAGCCAACGGTCGTCCTTGCTGCCCCTGCTCCTGCTGCTGCTGCTCTCCCGACCTTTACTGAACCCAGATACATGATACAGGGAATAACGTTTAGTGCAAGATAAAGTCCGAGGGTCTCCAATGAGGTAGATGACAGCTCAGCACTGCTCTCCGGTTGTTGATAGAATGGTTCAGTTGCCTGATAACAGCCGGGTTGGAAACTGTCCCTGACTATAAACTTGCATTGCACGAGACATATCAAGCCAGCGACTAATAACTCTTCTACCTGTAGAAGTTTGAAGAAGGGCCCGGACCCAAATGGTCCTCTGTACATTCCCTCCAGAGATGCTGCATGTCCTGTTGAGTTCCCCCAGCACTTTGTGTTGGGCTCAGGTTTATTGCATCTGCAGTTCCTTGTTTCTTTAGCTCTTCCACCTTTGCACTGCTGGCCCACCTGAAACGCCCTTTGCCCAAACTACTAAGCTATTAGTAGGGCGGTCACGGTGGCGCAGCGGTAGAGTTGCCGCCTTACAGCGAATGCAGCGCCGGAGACTCAGGTTCGATCCCGACTACGGGCGCCGTCTGTACGGAGTTTGTACGTTCTCCCCGTGACCTGTGTAGGTTTTCTCCGAGATCTTCGGTTTCCTCCCGCACTCCAAAGACGTACAGGTATGTAGGTTAATTGGCTGGGCAAATGTTAAAAATATTGTCCCTAGTGGGTGTAGGATAGTGTTAGTGTGCGGGGATCGCTGGTCGGCGCGGACCCGGTGGGCCGAAGGGCTTGTTTCTGCGCTGTATCTCTAAATCTAAAAAAAATCTAAAGATCTAGTCGTTGCCCAAGAAGGAACCTTAAAATTTGGAGTATTGTGAGCAATATTTGGAGGATTATGAGCAATTAAGGGCCCCATATCTGAGGAAGGATGTGCTGGCTCTGGAGGGGGTCCAGAGTAGGTTTACGAGAATGATCCCAGGAATGAGTGGGTTAACATATGATGAGCGTTTGTTGGCACTGGGCCTGGACTCACTGGAGTTTAGAAGAATGAGGGGGGACCTCATTGAAACGTACAGAATAGTGAAAGGCTTGGATAGAGTGGATATGGAGAGGATGTTTCCACTAGTGGGAGAGTCTAGGACCAGAGATCACAGCCTCGGAATTAAATGAGGATGAGGAAGAATCTATTTCATCAGTGAATCTATGGAATTCATTGCCACAGAGGCTGGGGAGGACGTCAATGGATATTTGTTGAGGCTTTCAGAAAGATTCTTGATTAGAATGGGTGTCAGGGGTTTTGGGGAGCAGGAAGGAAAACGGGATCAGGAGGCAGAGATCAGCCATGATTGGATGGTGGACTAGACTCGATGGGCCGAATGGCCTGATTCTACTCCTATAACTTGTGAAGTCATAAATATGGATATTTTTAAGGCAGAGACAGATAGATTCCTTGATTAGTGCGGGTGTCAGGGGTTGTGGGGAGAAGGCAGGAGAATGGGGTTGGGAGAGAGAGATAGATCAGCCGTGATTGAATGGCGGAGGAGACTTGATGGGCCGAATGGCCTAATTCTACTCCTATCACTAATGAAGTTATGAACTGCCAAGCCATTGACCGAGAAGGGACCCTAAATTGAGCGGAGTTTCATGTTGTTTGCCCCCTCTGTTCCCCACCACAGCCTTTCTCGGATTCCTCATCACCGCCTGTGTGCTGGATCTCCGGCGAGCCCTTGCTCTCCTCGTCATGACCTGCATTGTGGTCTTCTTCATCGTTTACGGCCTGGTCAAGAGGCTGTTTGGGAAACAGATCCTCCACTTCTTCTCGCCTGCGTGTTCACTCCTGCAGAGATACAGCAAGTGGTTCAAATGGTAGGTGGCTTGTGCCCGATCGGCCTTGTTAACGCGCCCATTCTTCATGCTTTGGCAGCGTTTACGATACGATGCGATGCGAGAGAACTTTATTTATCCCAGGAGGGAACTAGGTCATAAAATACAACAAGATACATGTAACATGAAACTAAAGTGATGAGTGGAAAGGATTGTGGGGATGTGCAAATATTGGGTTGGAGGGGAGTCAGTCTCAGTCTCAGTCTCAGTCTACCCCACGACAGAAGGGGGAGGAGTTGTACAGTTTGATAGCCGCAGGGTAGAAGGATCTCCTGTGGCGTTCTGTGCTGCATCTTGGTGGAACCAGTCTGTTGCAGAAGGTGCTCCTCAGGTTGACCAGTGTGTCACGGAGGGAGGGGGGGAGCTGTATTGTCCAGGATGCCCCACAGTTTGAGGAGCATCCTCCCCTCCAAGACCACCTCCCGTGAATCCAACTCCAACTCCGCCCCCAGGACGGAGCCAGCCTTCCTGATGGGTTTGTTGGTCCTATTGGCATCCGCGGCCTTCGCCCTGCTGCCCCGGCACACGGCAGCGAGGAAGATGACCCTTCTTTTATCCTTGTTGCACCAATATGATGTGTTAACAAAAGGAAGAGATGAATGACGTTTCACCATTCCTGGCCAGTTTAGTTTAGTTTAGAGATACAGCATGGTAACAGGCTCTTCGGCCCACCGGGTCCGCGCCGACCAGCGATCCCCGCACACTAACACTATCCTACACACACTAGGGACAATTTACATTTATACCAAGCCAATTAACCTACAAACCCGTACGTCTTTGGAGTGTGGGAGGAAACCGGAGATTTCGGAGAAAACCCACGCAGGTCACGGGGAGAACGTACAAACTCCGTACAGGCAGCACCCGTAGTCGGGATCGAACCCGGGTCTCTGGCGCCTTTAAGCGCTGTAAGGCAGCAACTCTACCGCTGCGCCACCGTGCCGCCCTAATGGGCGTGGGCAATTAGGACGAACAATAAATACTGGCACGGCAGGTCATGTACAAATGCTGTAACTGCCACGGGTGGCTCAGCGGTAGAGTTGCTGCCTCACAGCGCCAGAGAGCCGAGTTTGATCCTGACTATGGGTGCTGTCCGTACGGAGATTGTACGTTCTCCCCGAGACCCCGTGGGTTTTCTCCAGGTTCTCCGGTTTCCTCCTACATTCCAAAGACGTGCGGGTTTGTAGGTTGATTGGCTTTTGTAAATTGTCCCTAAAGTGTAGTGTTGAAATGGAGCTGGTGGGCCGAAGGGCCTGGATCCACACTGTAACTCTAAAAACGAAAAAGACCAATAACTCTGCGATCGGTAGAAGTCTTATTGAAGAATCCCAACCCAAATCATCACCTGTGCATGCCCTCCAGATGCTGCCTGACCCGCTGAGTTGCTCGAGCTCTTTGTGTTTTGTTCTGTGGGATTGTCATGTTAAGTGCCCATGGAACACATGGACTGAAATCTTCCTTGATCTCCATTCCCTCTGTCCTATTTTCACGCCTGACACTTCCTTATCTACA
Source organism: Rhinoraja longicauda (assembly GCF_053455715.1). NCBI lineage: Eukaryota > Metazoa > Chordata > Chondrichthyes > Rajiformes > Arhynchobatidae > Rhinoraja > Rhinoraja longicauda. The sequence goes on from NC_135990.1 coordinate 11,098,727, forward strand.
TACCTCCCTCTCCCCTGACATCGGCCTGAAGAAGGGTCTCAATAGACAATAGGTGCAGGAGGAGGCCATTCAGCCCTTCGAGCCAGCACCGCCAATCAATGTGATTATGGCTGATCATTCTCAATCAGTACCCCGTTCCTGCCTTCTCCCCATACCTCCTGACTCCGCTATCCTTAAGAGCTCTATCTAGCTCTCTCTTGAATGCATTCAGAGAATTGGCCTCCACTGCCTTCTGAGGCAGAGAATTCCACAGATTCACAACTCTCTGACTGAAAAAGGTTTTTCCTCATCTCAGTTCTAAATGGCCTACCCCTTATTCTTAAACTGTGGCCCCTGGTTCTGGACTCCCCCAACATTGGGAACATGTTTCCTGCCTCTAACGTGTCCAACCCCTTAATAATCTTATACGTTTCGATAAGATCTCCTCTCATCCTTCTAAATTCCAGTGTATACAAGCCTAGTCGCTCCAGTCTTTCAACATATGACAGTTCCGCCATTCCGGGAATTAACCTAGTGAACCTACGCTGCACACCCTCAATAGCAAGAATATCCTTCCTCAAATTTGGAGACCAAAACTGCACACAGTACTCCAGGTGCGGTCTCACTAAGGCCCTGTACAACTGCAGAAGGACCTCTTTGCTCCTATACTCAACATTCCATTGGCTTTCTTCACTGCCTGCTGTACCTGCATGCTTCCTTTCAGTGACTGATGTACCAGGACACTCAGATCTCGTTGTACGTCCCCTGTTCCTAACTTGACACCATTCAGATAATACACTGCCTTCCTATTCTTACCACTAAAGTGGATAACCTCGCACTTATCCACATTAAACTGCATCTGCCATGCATCCACCCACTCACACAACCTGTCCAAGTCACCCTGTAACCTCATAGCATCTTCCTCACAGTTCACACTGCCACCCAGCTTTGTATCATCTGCAAATTTGCTAATGGTACTTCTAATCCCTTCATCCAAGTCTCGACCCAAAACGTCACCCATTCCTTTTCGCCAGCGATGCTGCCTGACCCGCTGAGTTACTCCAACTTCTTGTGTCTATCTTCGGACTAATAGTTTTGTTGGGTTTCCTTCTGCCAGGCTGGTTGCCCTGTTGGCGGTGGTGGGCCTAGTTGCCTGGCTTGGCGCGGACACGGCAAAAGTACCCAGCCAGTTGATCTCCTTTGGAGGATTGTGTACGCTCGTCACTTTGCTGTTTATCTTCTCCGCGAGGCCGCAGGCGGTGAGTCGATCCTCCGGTCCACCCCCCGCGCTTGTCCTGTCACCGCACTTCACAAGTTATAGGAATAGAATTAGGCCATTCGGCCCATCGAGTCCACTCCGCCATTCAATCATGGCTGACCTCTGCCTCCTAATCCCGTTTTCCTGCCTTCTCCCCGTAACCCTTGACACCCGTTCGAATCAAGAATTTGTCTATCTCTGCTTTAAAAACATCCACTGACTTGGCCTCCACAGCCCCCTGTGGCAATGAGTTCCACAGATTCACCACCCTCTGACTAAAGAAGTTCCTCCTCACCTCCTTTCTAAAAGAGCGCCCTTTAATTCTGAGGCTGTGACCTCTGGTCCTAGACTCTCCCACCAGTGGAAACATCCTCTCCACATCCACTCTATCTATGCCTTTCATTATTCTGTACGTTTCAATGAGGTCCCCCCTCAACCTTCTAAACTCCAGCGCGTACAGGCCCAGTGCTGTCAAACACTCATCATATGCTAACCCACTATTCCTGGGATCATTCTTGTAAACCTCCTCTGGACTCCCTCCAGAGCCAGCACATCCTTCCTCAGATATGGGGCCCACATTTGCTCACAGTACTCCAAATACGGCCCGACCAGTACCTTGTAGAGCCTCAGCATCACATCTATTATTGTATTCCAGTCCTCTTGATATAAATGCCAGCATTGACTGTATATGCTATGAACAAGCTTCAATATCCTCTGCTATACTTTAATGCTAACACCTAGGAGGGCCAAATGCACCAGGTGAGGCATCGGCCAAACCATGCCGACCTCCCATGCCTGAAGGATGGCACGGTGGCGCAGCTGGCAGTGATCCCCGCACATTAACACTAACCTACACCCACTAGGGACAATTTTTACATTTACCAAGCCAATTAACCTACAAACCTGCACGTCCTTGGAGTGCGGGAGGAAACCGAAGATCTCGGAGAAAACCCACGCAGGTCACGGGGAGAACGTGCAAACTCCGTGCAGACAGCGCCCGTAGTCGGGATCGAACCCGGGTCTCTGGCGCTGCAAGTACTAACTGTGGCCTTCCTCTGCTCAGGTATCTGGGAGAGCGCTGTTTGTGGGACTGGGATTGCAATTTATTCTCGGCATCTTCATCATTAGGACGGAGCCTGGCTTTCAGGCTTTCAACTGGCTTGGAATCCAAATCCAGGTATGTGCTGAGGGAAAATGTCGTCAAATCAAGTCCATTGTCAAATGCACAATGTTTACAGGTACAGGTACAACAAATATCCTGCTTGGAGCAGCATCTACCCAGCTGCTTCCCAACTATTATCGGGCAACTAGACTGTCCTCTCACCAACCAGAGAGCATAGAAACATAGTAACATAGAAAATATGTGCAGGAGTAGGCCATTCGGCCCTTCGAGCCAGTACTGCATATATATATATATATATATTAGTCTGAAGAAGGGTCTCGACCCGAAACGTCACCCATTCCTTCTCTCCTGAGATGCTGCCTGACCCGCTGAGTTACTCCAGCATTTTGTGAATAAATACCTTCGATTTGTACCAGCATCTGCAGTTATTTTCTTATATATATATATACACCGAAGAGCCAAAACATTACGACCACTGACAGGTGAAGTGAATAACATTGATCATCTTGTTACAATGGAACCTGTCAAGGGGTGGGATATATTAGGCAGCAAGTGACCAGTCAGTTCTTGAAGTTGACGTGTTGGATGCAGGAGAAATGGGCAGGAGTAAAGACCTGAGCGACTTTGACAAGGGCCAAGTTGTTATGGCCAGACGACTGGGTCAAAGCATCTCTGAAACGGCAAGGCTTGTGGGGTGCTCCCGGTCAGCAGTGGTGAGTACCTACCGAACATGGTCCAAGGAGGGACAAACCACAAACCGGCGACAGACAGGGTGTTGGGCGCCCAAGGCTCATCGATGCGCGAGGACAACGAAGGCTATCCCGTCTGGTCCGAACCGACAGAACGTCGACTGTGGCACAAGTCACAGAAAATGTTAAAGGTGGTCACGGGAGGAATGTGTCACAATACACAGTGCATCGCACCCTGCTGTGTATGGGGCTGCACACGGAGGACCAACAGCATATTAGGCAGGTGGTCATAATGTTTTGGCTCATCAGTGTATATACACACACACACACACACACTATACACACACATACTGCTATATATATATATATACACACACACACGCATATATATATAGATTATATATATATATATACACGCATACCCACATATATATAGATTATATATATATGTACACATATATATAGATTATATATATGCACGCATATATAGATTGTATATATATATATACACACACATATATATACACACACTCAGTCTGAAGAACGGTCTCGACCCGAAACGTCACCCATTCCTTCTCTCCCGAGATGCTGCCTGACCCGCTGAGTTACTCCAGCATTTTGTGAATAAATTGATTTGTACCGGCATCTGCAGTTATTTTCTTATACACACACATGTATTGATTGTACACACGCACACACACACACACACACACACATATTATATATATATATACACATATATATATAGATTATATATATATATATACACACACATAATCTATATATATGTGCATTTGTGGGTATGTGTATAGATATACACATTAAATTGTTTTCTCTCTCGTTTATCATTGTTTCCAGTGTACTATGTTTACATATTCTGTTGTGCTGCTGCAAGTGAGAATGTCATTGTTCTATCTGGGACATGTGACAATAAAACACTCTTGACTCTCATAACCTTGGTTGGCCAGAGGGCAGTTGGGTACAGTCTCTTCGAGAACAACTAGCCACAAAAGCTGGCTGTGAATCAGATTTCCAACTGAGTGCCAGCAAGGTAGTGGGTGGGTGTATGGAACGAGGCAAGGCAGGGACCATCCCAACGTTTAAGAGAGAGTTAGACGGGTACATGGATACGACAAGTTTGGAGAGATATGGACCAAGCGCAGGCAGGTGGGAATAGCGTAGCTGGGACATGTTGGCCGGTGTGGGCATGTGGGCTGAAGGGCCTGTTTCCACGCTGTATCACTCTATGACTCCAAACATTTTCCTCCATAGACCCACTCAGCTCCTCCAGCACTGTGTTTTGTTCAGGAGATACAGAGGTATGACAACATATACCTTCAGATTCAGCGACTGTTTCTTCCCAGCTGTTATTGCCAGTGGTGTCATGAACATCGAATTACAAGATCATTAGCGATAGGAGCAGAATTAGGCCATTTGGCCCATCAAGTCTACTCTGCCATTCAATCATGGCTGATCCTAACCCCATTATTCTCCTGCCTTCTCCCCATAACCCCTGACACCCGCACTAATCAAGAATCTATCTATCTATGCCTTAAAAATATCCACTGACTTGGCCTCCACAGCCTTCTGTGGCAAAGAATTCCACAGATTCACCACCCTCTGACTAAAGACATTTCTCCTCATCTCCTTCCCAAAGGAACGTCCTTTAATTCTGAGGCTGTGCCCTTTGGTCCTAGACTCTCCCACCAGTGGAAACATCCTCCCCACATCCACGCTATCCCGGCCTTTCACTAGTCGGTAAGTTTCAAATAGGTCCCATCTCGTCCTTCTAAACTCCAGCGAGTACAGGCCCAGTGCGTTTCACTCAATGGAGCTGGTCTACTGTGTTCCTCCTCATGATGATAAGAACTGTGAGGGATCTTCAACACTGTAAGTCTTACTTCCCTGCAAATAATAATTCCTCCAGCTTGCTTTTCCTTGCAGACTTTCCTGAATTACACGACTGCAGGGTCCAAATTCCTCTTTGGAGATCAGCTGATCGACGGCATTTTCGCCTTTCAGGTCAGTCCTCTCTGTCCGCCCGTTAATTCTGTTGCATTTGGTGCCAGGTTTAACAACATTGTGATCAACCTGTTATTGCCAATAAGATGGACGTTGTATGGACGTTGTATGGACGTTGTATGGACGTTGTATGGACGTTGTATGGACGTTGTATGGAGGACACAATGAGAGGTTAACCTGATGAAACGATTAATTCTTAATCTGTATACTAAAACTCTCGTTTGTTTGTTTGTTTGTTCCTGGCCTACAGCCAAAACGGTACACGATAGCGCGACAATTTTGGCCCACCTTACTCACCGTCGCCCCTTTGGTGCTAATGGAAGAAGTTTCATTGAAATCGGTGTCATATTTTTAAAGTTATTCACATTTTAAAGTTTAAATCTATCTCCTAGGGAGGGAGGGGGGAGGGAGGGAGGGGGGAGGGAGGGAGGGAGGGAGGGGGGTGGAGGGAAGGGCGGGAGGAGGGAGGATAAGAGGGAGTGGGGGGGAGGGGAACGGGGGAGAAGGGGAGGATGGGGGAGGAGGAGGGGGAGGGGAGGGAGAGGGGAGAGGGGATGGGGGGAAGAGAGGGTGTTGCACCAGTGCAGGAGAGGTTTGGGCCCAACGGGTCCACTTGGTCTAGCACTTAATAATACTTAGCTCAACCACAATTCCAGATCTGAGGGAGTTGACTGGCATAGATCTAAGTAAATTTTTGTTTGGACACTGAAAGGAGAGAGTCTATATTAGGTAACACTGAAAAATGTAGAAACTAGGGGGGCATGGTGGCATTGCAGCAGAGTTGCTGCCTCACAGCGTCAGAGACCCGGGTTCGATCCCGACTACGGGTGCTGTCCGTACGGAGTTTGCACGTTCTCCCCGTGACCCATGCGGGTTTTCCCCGAGATCTTCGGTTTGCTTCCACACTCCAAAGACGTACAGGTTTGCAGGTGAATTGGCCTGGTGTAAGTGTAAAATGTAAATGTAGAATGCAGAAAGGAAAAATGTTCCCAATGTTGGGCGAGTCCAGAACCAGGGGCCACACACAGTCTAAGAATAAAGGGGAGGCCATTTAAAACTGAGGTGAGAAGAAACGTTTTCACCCAGAGAGTTGTGAATTTGTGGAATTCTCTGCCACAGAAGGCAGTGGAGGCCAATTCACTGGATGAATTTAAAAGAGAGTTAGATAGAGCTCTGGGGGCTAGTGGAATCAAGGGATATGGGGAGAAGGCAGGCACGGGTTACTGATTGTGGATGATCAGCCATGATCACAATGAATGGCGGTGCTGGCTATAAGGGGCAAATGGCCTCCTCCTGCACCTATTTTCTATGCTTCTATGTCCCTAGTGTGTGTAGGATAGTGTTAATGTGCGGAAATCAGTGGTCGGTGTGGACTCGGTTGGCCGAAGGGGCTGTTTCCGCGCTGTATCACTAAATCTAAACAAGGAAATGCAGATGCTAATTTACAAAGAAACTGTCACAAAGTACGAGAATAACTCATTGGGTCAGGCAGCTTCTCTGGAGAACATGGATAGGTGACATTTCAGGTTGGGACACTTCTTTCACTGAGTCTGAAGAAGGGTCCCGACCCTAAACGTCACCTATCCATGTTCTCCAGAGATGCTGCCTGACCCGCTGAGTTACTCCAGCACTCTGTGAAACGTCACCTATCCATGTTCTCCAGAGATGCTGCCTGACCCGCTGAGTTACTCCAGCACTCTGTGAAACGTCGCCTATCCATGTTCTCCGGAGATGCTGCCTGACCCGCTGAGTTACTCCACCAATTTGTCACTTTTTAGTTAAGAATGAGAACACTCAGGAAGGTCGAACGTATGATTTAATTTTCCCTCCAGTTTAAATAAAGGTATTCAGATGATTTGGCGAAGGTGCTCCAATCGGGAAAGTAGATTTGTTCTCGGTAGTTTGGAAATGCTTGATTGAACATGGGGATGTAAGGGTCGATGGGTTCGGGTGGAATTGGATGAAATTTCAGCTCATCCAGGACTGAATGTGGAGTTTGTAGCCATGGAGGGCTGAGGAAAGCCGTGCTGAGGGTCAGCACTGTGGCGCAGCGGTAGAGTTACTGCCTCACAGCGCCAGAGACCCGGGTTCCATCCCGACTACGGGTGCCATCTGTACGGACGTTCTCCCTGTGACCTGCGTGAGTTTTCTCCAGGAGCTTCGGTTTCTTCCTACACTCCAAAGGTTAGGTGAGTGGACAAATGCATGGCAGATGCAGTATAATGTGGATAAATGTGAGGTTATCCACTTTGGTGGCAAGAACAGGAAGGCAGACTATTACCTGAATGGTGGCCGATTAGGAGAAGGGGAGATGCAACGAGACCTGGGTGTCGTGGTACACCAGTCATTGAAAGTAGGCATGCAGGTGCAGCAGGCAGTGAAGAAAGCGAATGGTATGTTAGCATTCATAGCGAGGGGATTTGAGTACAGGAGCAGGGAGGTTCTGCTGCAGTTGTACAGGAGGTTCTGTCATGGGCCTCCTCCAGGGCCATAGTGAGGCCCACCGGAAATTGGAGGAACAGCACCTCATATTTCGCCTGGGCAGCTTGCAGCCCAGTGGTATGAACATCGACTTCTCCAACTTTAGATAGTTCCTCTGTCCCTCCCGTCCCCTCCTCCTTCCCAGATCTCCCTCTATCTTCCTGTCTCCACCTATATCCTTCCTTTGTCCCGCCCACCTGACATCAGTCTGAAGAAGGGTCTCGACCCAAAACGTCACCCATTCCTTCTCTCCTGAGATGCTGCCTGACCTGCTGAGTTACTCCAGCATTTTGTGAATAAATTGATTTGTACCAGCATCTGCAGTTATTTTCTTATAGGTTCTGCTGCAGTTGTACAGGGCATTGGTGAGACCACACCTGGAGTATTGCGTACAGTTTTGGTCTCCTAATCTGAGGAAAGACATTCTTGCCGTAGAGGGAGTACAGAGAAGGTTCACCAGATTGATTCCTGGGATGGCAGGACTTTCATATGAAGAAAGACTGGATAGACTCGGCTTGTACTCGCTGGAATTTAGAAGATTGAGGGGGGACTCTTATAGAAACTTACAAAATTCTTAGGGGGTTGGAGAGGCTAGATGCGGGAAGATTGTTCCCATTATTGGGGAAGTCCAGAACAAGGGGTCACAGTTTAAGGATAAGGGGGAAGTCTTTTAGGACCGAGATGAGAAAGTTTTTTTTCACACAGAGAGTGGTGAATCTGTGGAATTCTTTGCCACAGAAGGTAGTTGAGGCCAGTTCATTGGCTATATTTAAGAGGGAGTTAGATGTGGCCCATGTGGCTAAAGGGATCAGGGGGTATGGAGAGAAGGCAGGTACGGGATACTGAGTTGGATGATCAGCCATGATCATATTGAATGGCGGTGCAGGCTCGAAGGGCCGAATGGCCTACTCCTGCACCTATTTTGTTATGTTTCTAAAGACGTGCAGGTTTGCAGGTTAATTGTCTTCTGCAAATTGCACCTTGTCCCTGATGCGTGCGGGATAGAACTAATGCATGGGGGGGGGGAGATCGCTGATCGGCGTGGGCTCGGTGGGCCGAAGGTCCTGTTTCCACGCTGTATCTCTAAAACTAAAGCTAAACCAAGATGCCCATTTCCCAATAGGGCCTTGAGGACGGTCACATCTCCTGACGTGGTGTGGGGTCACGAGACCTTGGTTCTTTGGCCATTTCTCTGACCGTTCTTGGCCGGCCCATGGCTGGTTGTGAATTGGAATCCTTGCCGTAGTCCCTGCGTGAGTTCCGTCTGCAGAGTTTGACTTGTTGTCCCATCTCCCCATCCGCAGGCCCTGCCAATCGTTGTCTTCTTCAGCTCCGTGATGTCCATCCTCTACTACATTGGCGCGATGCAGTGGATAATCCTCAAGGTAATAGTAACAAGAGTCCTCGGTGAGTATGGCTGGACGCACAGCGCTGTGCCATCAGTGCTTGGTGTTGTGCTTCTGAAGGCCGTTTATCAACTTCAACGGAGCAGAGTTTGAATCTGAATAATCTGAATTGCCTTTATTGTCATTCAAAATGAATTGAACGAAAACCATTTGCCACACAGCCACAACAGTACAGAGTAAAAAAACACAAGACACACAATTTTAACACAAACATCCATCACAGTGACTCCTCCAGGCACCCCCTCACTGTGATGGAAGGCAAAAAAAAATCTTCTCTCCTCCCCCATGCTTCTCCCACGGACAGATAGTTCGACTTCTGCCGAGGCTCCCGACTCGCGCAGCCCCCGCAAGGAGATGGTAGGTCCCGTGGCCGAGCTGCGCTGGGCGATGGAATGTCCCGCGGCCGAGCCGCGCCGGGGGCTGGAAAGTCCCGCGGTCGAGCCACGCCTCGAGGAAGAGTTGTTTTTTTTTAAAGAAAGGTTTCCCCCACCCCCACCATCCTCCCCCGCCCCCACCACCCTCCCCCACATATACACTGCTAAAAATAAACTACCACACAAAACTAACACTAACACAGACAAAAAAAAGAAAAAGGACAAACACACTGGAATTGGAGGCAGAGAATTGGAGCCGCAGCCATCTTGGAATTGGAGGCAGAGATACATCACTCTGAAGGTAACACGTCTCATCTTATGCTTCCCCCTTTGTGTCGGCCCTCCACACTCTCTCACCTCAACCTTGCCATATACACTGACTTGTTATGTTACGAAGACTCACGCAAAAAGCTGGAGTAACCCAGCGGGACAGGCAGCATTCTCTGGAGAGAAGGAATGGGTGACGTCTCGGGTCGAGATCCATTCCTTCTCTCCCGAGATGCTGCCTGTCCCGCTGAGTTACTCCAGCTTTTTGTGCCCATCTTCGGTTTAAACCAGCATCTGCAGTTCCTTCCTACACAGACATGCAATGGAACATTCTGGCACTTTATTTGTCTCATGTAACGAGGTACAGTGAGATTCATTTTTGTATACAGTTCAGTTCAAGTATCACTGTACATAAACACTCAGAAACATCTTAGATAAGCATCTCGGATACAGTACAAATGTACAGCAGTAGTCCACTGAGACAGTGTAAAGAGATGCCATATTTTGACGCCATTTTCAAGTCCCAGGGATCTTGACCTGACCATGAAGGTCTGTTGTCCTGGCGATGTTTCACGGTCGGCCTGGCCGGTTGTCGTGGTGTCCTCCACCGCTGCTCCACCGCAGTAGGCCACGTGCCTCTTGGAGCGGGGCACGGTCGCCCGAGAACCAGGGTCTCCAGCAGTGCCCGATCTAATGGAGCCCCAGGCTGCTGCAGGACCTCCAGTGGCCCACTCCCCCCTCGAGGCCGTGCACTCCATCCTGCAGCTCGCCTGCACACCGGCCCTCCAAGTGCATTCCCGTTAGGGTTGCCAACGTTCCCATTAGGGTTCCGAATGATGTCCCGGGATGTATTAGCCGGGACATCCCGTGTATTGGGCTAAATTGGTTTGTCCCTTACGGGACCACCCTTGTCCCGTATTAGGCCCGGGGGGCGCTGTAGGTCCGGACACCGTAGGCCCGGACATCGTAGGCCCGGACACCGTAGGCCCGGACACCGTAAGCCCGGACACCGTAGGCCCGGACACCGTAGGCCCGCACACCGTAGGCCTGCACACCGTAGGCCTGGACACCGTAGGCCTGGGGGCCGCTGTAGGCCCGATGACCCGGGCGCTGCCTAACGGAGGTTGCATAGCAACCCGCCTTCCGGCCCGGGCAGCCGCCATTGGTGTAGCGGGAGCTGGGTGAGGTCACATGGGGTGCGCGGCGGTGACATCACCCTTTGTCCCTTATTTGCGAGTGGGGAAGTTGGCAACCCTACTAATACAGGATAAGGGCGGTCCCATACAGGAGAAACGAATTCAGTCCAAAATACGGGATGTCCCGGCTAATACGGGACGGTTGGCAACCCGAAGTCCGCATGAACTGTGTTGCTGTTTCTCCAGATTGCGTGGTTGATGCAGATTACTATGGGCACGTCCGCAACGGAGACTCTGAGCGTCGCTGGCAACATCTTTGTGGGGCAGGTAGGTCGACAAGCACAGATAACTCCCTCCTCCGACTGTGTTGCACCTTTATTCCTGCCAACCTGCTGTGGCTTTGACCTTGTGCGTAGGGGAGAGGGTGGGGCTGAGGATGTCCCGGTTGTGTTGCTCCTGGGCCTGGCCAAGCTGGCCATCCGCGAGTCACGGCGCCAGGCGGGAGAGGGCTCTGCCCGAGCCGGCTGCCTACCCCTTTTCCGGGGTTACGTCCGCGCCTGGGTGGGGTTAGAGAGGGACCGCGCGCTGCCCACGGGCACCCTGGGGGATTTCCGGGACCGCTGGGGGGTTGGATGCATCATTGACAAGGAGCGTAAGATAGTTGTACAATAGTTTATTGTTTGTCTTGTATTGTGGTGGTGGGCTCTGTTTTGGTTTTATTGTATTGAATATATTATTTTAATATTTGAATAAATATTTTTGATTAATAAATAAATAAAAAACCTGCTTTGGCTGGGCGGACAATGGCATTTCTCCTTCTCGAGAACATCAGAGCAAGATGTCCCCACCATTGTATGTCTGTCAGGACCAACAGGCCAATGTTTGGACAGCTTGCATAGAAACATAGAAATAGGCGTAGGAGTAGGCCATTCGGCCCTTCGAGCCAGCATCGCCATTCAATATGATCATGGCTGATCATCCACAATCAGTACCCCGTTCCTGCTTTCTCCCCATCTCCCTTGATTCCGTTAGCCCTAAGAGCTACATTTAACTCTCTTGAAAACATCCAGTGAATTGGCCTCCACTGCCTTCTGTGGCAGAGAATTCCACAGATTCACAACTCTTATTCTTACACTGTGACCCCTGGTTCTGGACTCCCCCAACATGGGGAACATTTTTCCTGCATCTAGCCTGCCAATCCCGTAAAAAGTTTAAATGTTTCCATAAGATCCCCTCTCATCCGTCTAAATTCCAATGAATACAAGCCCAGTCGACCCATTCGTTCATCAAGAATGAATGATACGAACATTGAAATCTCCAATTTTAGGTAATTCACTTTAAAACCCCCACTTCCCCTCCTGAATCACCCCCCCCCCCCCTCCCTCTCACTCTTCCCTGTGCCTCATCTGGACTTGTACCCATTTCTCCCCTTCCCCTCCACATCCACCTCTATTCCCTCATCTGGCTTCACAATTCAGACTTCTAGTACATAGAAAATAGGTGCAGGAGGAGGCCATTTGGCCCTTCGAGCCAGCACCGCCATTCATTGTGATCATGGCTGATCATCCACAATCAGTAACCCATGCCTACCATCTCCCCATATCCCTTGATTCCGCTAGCCACTCGAGCTCTATCTAACTCTTTTAAATCCATCCAGTGAATTGGCCTCCAATGCCTTCTATGGCAGAGAATTCCACAAATTCACAACTCTCTGGATGACAAGATTTTTCTCACCACAGTTTTCAATGGCCTCCCCTTTATTCTTAGACTGTGGCCCCTGGTTCTGGACTCCCCCAACATTGAGATCATTTTTCCTACATCTAGCTTGTCCAGTCCTTTTATAATTTTATAGGTTTCTATATGATCCCCTCTCATCCTTCTAAACTCCAGTGAGTACAAGCCCAGTCTTTCCAATCTTTCCTCGTATGACAGTCCCGCCATCCCAGGGATCAATCTCGTGAACCTACGCTGCACTGCCTCAAGAGCAAGGACGCCCTTCCTCAAATTAGGAGACCAAAACTGCACACAATACTCCAGATGTGGTCTCACCAGGGCCCTGTACAACTGCAGAAGGACCTCTTTACTCCTATATTCAGATCCTCATTCGATCCTTATCTCCCACCAACTTGTCTTTCCATCTATGGCCTTTGTCCAACCATCTGCCTATCAACCACCCTCCTCACTTGTATCCACCCATCACTCGCCAGGCTTTGTCCTGCCCCTCCTCACGTCCAACGTTCTCATGCCCCCACCACCCACCACATTCAGTCTGAAGAAAGTCTAGGTAGATCAGCCATGATGGAATGGCACAGTAGACTTGATGGGCCGAATGGCTTAAGTCCCAGCCCGAAATGTTACCCGTCCATGTTCTCCAGAGGTGGGCACAAAATGCTGGAGTAACTGAAGGGAAGGAATGGGTGACGTTTCGGGTCGAGACCCTTCTTCAGACCGAAAGTCACGGGTAAAGGAAACGTGAGAGTCTGAAGAAGGGTCTCGACCCAAAACGTCACCCATCCCTTCTCTCCCGAGATGCTGCCTGACCTGTTGAGTTACTCCAGCGTTTTGTGAATAAATACCTTCGAGAGATATAGACGATGATGTGGAGAGATTAAGAACAAATGAATGAAAGATAAGCAAAAGAAGTAACGACGATAAAGGAATCTCTCCAGAGATGATAAAGACATCTCTGGAGAGAAGGAATGGGTGACGTTGCAGGTCGAGACCCTTCTTCAGACTGTCTTCAGCATATCCAGAGATGCTGCCCGTCCCACTGAGTTACTCCGGCATTTTGTGTATTTTTTTTAAATGTTTGCCAAAGTCACTGGTTGTCTGTGCCTGCCAGCAAGCAGAGGCTTCCTTCCAGAGAACTTACTTCCTTGTAACAACCTGAAGGGGTAAACAAAATGCTGGGGTAACTCAGCGGGACAGGCAGCGTCTCTGGAGAGAAGGAATGGGTGACGTTTCGGGTCGAGACCCTTCTTCAGACTGCAGATGCTGCTTCACAAAGGAGGACACAGAGTGCTGGAGTAACAGCGGGTCAGGCAGCATCTGTGGAGGACATGGATGGGCAATGTTTCTGGCTGGGACCCTTCCTCAGATTGATTGTAATGGAGGGCAGGAACCTCTAAAGACAGGACAAATCCTGGCGAGTGATAGGTGGATACAGGTGAGGTGGGGGTAGTATTGGTAGATGTTTGGACACTGGTCAGAGATGAAAAGACGAGAGGCTGTGAGATAAGGAGATCAGGAGATAAGAAAAGAAATGTGAAGCCAGAGGAAAGGATTTAGGTGCAGGAAGGAACTGCAGATGCTGGTTAAACTGAAGATAGACACAAAAAGCTGGAGTAACTCAGCGGGACAGGCAGCGTCTCTGGAGAGAAGGAATGGGTGATGTTTCGGGTCAGACTAAAGAAGTGTCTCGACCCGAAACGTGATCAGTCTGAAGAAGGGTCTCGACCTGCAACGTCACCCATTCCTTCTCTCCAGAGATGCTGCCTGTCCCGCTGAGTTACTCCAGCATTTAGTGTCTGCCTTCGATTTAAACCAGCATCTGCAGTTCTTTCCTACAAGACCTGAAGGAATGTTTCTTTTCAGACGGAGGCTCCTCTTCTCATCCGACCCTATCTGATGGACATGACCAAATCGGAGATCCACGCTGTGATGACCGGAGGCTTTGCCACCATCGCCGGCAGTGTGCTTGGGGCCTACATCTCCTTTGGGGTAAGTGCCCTGCAGTCTTGAAACTCCCCCGGCATCAATGACCTTTGACGGCCGTCTACTAGCTTGAAACTTTCATAGAATTATGGGCGGCACGGTGGCGCAGCGGTAGAGTCACGGCCTTACACCACTTGCAGCGCCAGAGACCCGGGTTCGATCCTGACTACGGGTGCTGTCTGTACGGAGTTTGTACGTTCTCCTGTGGAATTCTTTGCCACAGAAGGCGGTGGAGGCCAAATCAGTGGATCAGTGGAGAATGGCGGTGCTGGCTCGAAGGGCTGAATGGCCTACTCCTGCACCTATTGTCTATTGTCTATTGTCTATTGTCCCCGTGACCTGCGTGGGTTTTCTCCAGGTGCTCCGGTTTCCTCCCACACTCCAAGGACGTACAGGTTTGCAGGTTAATTGGCTTGGTATTCGTGTGTGTAAATTGTCCCCAGTATGTGTAGAGTAGTGTTGGTGTGCGGGGATCGCTGGTCGGCGCGGACACGGTGGGCCGAAGGGCCTGTTTCCGCGCTGTATCTCTAAACTAAACTAAACTAAAGAAGGGACTGCAGAAACCAAGAAACCACCGGCCAAAATTGAAGAGGCTGACGTTCAAGACCAATTCAGGCGGCAAGATGGCGCAGGTGTTAGAGCCGACGCCTCACAGCGCCAGAGCCCCCGGTTCGATCCTGACCTCGGCCGCTTTCTGTGCGGAGATTGCACCTTCTCCCCCCGTGACCGCGTGGGTTTTCTCCGGGCGCTCCGGTTTCCTCCCACATCCCAACAAGACGGGCAGGTCCAGAGGCCAATTGGCCCTCTGTAAAACTGCCCCTAGTGTGTAGAGAGTGGACGAGAAAGGTGGGATAATGCAGAACAACGTGAACGATCGATCAGTGGTCAGCATGGACTCGCTGGGCCGAAGGGACTGCTTCCATGCTGTATCCATAAACTATGCATCATGTTTTTGACCTTGTAGTTGACTTAACTACAAGGTCCAAAACATGATGCATAGTTTGTTAAAAGCTGGTGCTAAGACTTCGAATTTTATAGCCTCAGAATTAAAGGACGTTCTTTTAGGAAGGAGACGAGGAGAAATTTCTTTAGTCAGAGGGTGGTGAATCTGTGGAATTCTTTGCCACAGAAGGCTGTGGAGGCCAAGTCAGTGGATATTGTTAAGGCAGAGATAGATAGATTTTTGATTAGTGCGGGTGTCAGAGGTTATGGGGAGAAGGCAGGAGAAGGGGGTTAGGAGGGAGAGATAGATCAGCCGTGATTGAATGGCGGAGTAGACTTGATGGGCCGAATGGCCTAATTCTACTCCTATCACTTGTCACCTTATGACCTGATGTCGGTGCCGAGAGTGATGCCTGCACACATGCCTCCATATCCGTGTGCCTATCCAAAAGTCTCTTAAATGCTCCTATCGTACATGCCTTCACCACCACCCCTGGCAGCTCGTTCCAGGTGCCCACCACCATCTGTGTAAAAAAACTTGTCCTGCGTATAAGA
The DNA here is from genome assembly GCF_053455715.1 of Rhinoraja longicauda. Lineage (NCBI taxonomy): Eukaryota > Metazoa > Chordata > Chondrichthyes > Rajiformes > Arhynchobatidae > Rhinoraja > Rhinoraja longicauda. The sequence goes on from NC_135990.1 coordinate 11,114,673, forward strand.
TTATTAAGGGGCTGAACACGTTAGAGGCAGGAAACATGTTCCCAATGTTGGGGGAGTCCAGAACCAGGGGCCACAGTTTAAGAATAAGGGGTAGGCCATTTAGAACTGAGATGAGGAAAAACTTTTTCAGTCAGAGAGTTGTAAATCTGTGGAATTCGCTGCCTCAGAAGGCAGTGGAGGCCAAGTCTCTGAATGCATTCAAGAGGGAGCTAGATAGAGCTCTTAAGGATAGCAGAGTCAGGGGGTATGGGGAGAAGGCAGGAACGGGGTACTGATTGAGAATGATCAGCCATGATCACATTGAATGGTGGTGCTGGCTCGAGGGCCGAATGGCCTCCTCCTGCACCTATTGTCTATTGTATCTTCTTTAAATTTTGCCCCCCTCATCTTCAACCTAAGCCGTCTAGTATTAGATAGTACCAACCAGGGGAAAGGATTCTCGCTGTCTGCCATATCTAGGCCTCACATAATAGATGCACAGAGTCTCTTGCCCAGAGTAGGGGAATCGAGGACCAGAGGACATTGGTTCAAGGTGAAGGGGAAAGGATTTAATAGGAATCTGAGGGGTAAGTTTTCCACACAAAGGGTGGTGGGTGTGTGGAACAAGCTGCCAGAGGAGGTAGTTGAGGCTGAGACTATCCCAACGTTTGAGAAATAAATGTATCCAGATACAGGTTTGGAGGGATTTGGACCAAGCGCAGGCAGGTGGGACTAGTGTAGCTGGGACATGTTGGCCGGTGAGGGCATGTTGGGCCGAAGGGCCTGTTTCCACACTGTATCACTCTATGACTGTGACTCTAATTGCCCATGCCAGCCAACATGCCCCATCTACACTAGTCTGTGTAGCCTGCATTTGGCCCATTTCCCTCTAAACCTATCCTATCCATGTACCCCTCTAAACGTGGTGATAGAACCTGCCACAACTACCTCCTCCAGCATCTCGTACTATACACACACCACCCATTTTGTGAATGAAAGTTGCCCTGCATGTTCCTATTAAATCTTTCCTCCTTCACCTTAAATCTATGTCTATCGTCTATTGTCTATTGTCTATTGTCTATTAGAAGGATGAGAGGGGATCTTATCGAAACATATAAGATTATTAAGGGGTTGGACACGTTAGAGGCAGGAAACATGTTCCCAAATGTTGGGGGAGTCCAGAACCAGGGGCCACAGTTTAAGAATAAGGGGTAGGCCATTTAGAACGGAGATGAGGATAAACATTTTCAGTCAGAGAGTTGTAAATCTGTGGAATTCTCTGCCTCAGAAGGCAGTGGAGGTCAATTCTCTAAATGCATTCAAGAGAGAGCTAGATAGAGCTCTTAAGGATAGCGGAGTTAGGGGGTATGGGGAGAAGGCAGGAACGGGGTACTGATTGAGAATGATCAGCCATGATCACATTGAATGGCGGTGCTGGCTCGAAGGACCGAATGGCCTCCTCCTCCCCCTATTGTCTATTGTCTATGTCCTCTGCTCCCTGGTCCATATACTCTGGGTAAAAGACTTGTAAATGTAAGATTGGTGTAAACATTTGGAGTGGGTGGGGGGTTCATAAATCCGTTCCCATGTACAGCACCGGAGACCCGGGTTCGATCCTGACTACGGGTGCCATCTCTACAGAGTTTGTACGTTCTCCCTGTGATCGCGTGGGTTTTCTCCGGGTGCTCCGGTTTCCGCCTACACTCCAAAGACGTGCAAGTTTGTTGGGTAATTGGCTTCGGTAAAATTGTAAATCGTCCCTAGTGTGTCGCATAGTGCTAGCGTGCGCGGTGATTGCTGGTGGGTGCGGACTCGGTGGGCCGAAGGGCCTGTTTCCACGCTGCATCTCTAAAGTCTAAACGTAAAGTACCATAAAAACATACTAATTTAGTTGGAGTAACTCAGCAGGTCAGGCAGCATCACAGGAGAGAAGGAATGGGTGACGTTTCGGGTTGAGACCCTTCTTCAGACTTCAGATCTCGACCCGAAACGTCACCCATTCCTTCTCCCCAGAGATGCTGCCGGTCCCGCTGGGTCACTCCACCATTTTGTGTCTGTCTTCGGTTTAAAGCAGCGTCTGTAGTTCCTTCCTTCACATCCTGATTTCGTTTTTAATTCATCTTCCAAGAAATTGGCAGGGATTCTCCCGGGTTAGTTGTTCTCTCCATTAATATCTCCGTCCTCGCCTTGCCTTCCAGATCAATGCGTCCAATTTGATCGCGGCATCCGTGATGGCGGCGCCCTGTGCTCTCGCGCTGTCCAAACTCAGCTACCCTGAGGTCGAAGAATCCAAGTTCAAGACCGAGGAAGGAGTGAAACTAGACAGTAGGTGCGTGCGTCCAGCTCTGCTCTGTATGTGTCCAAACTCTCCGGAGTCTTGAACGTCTTGGATCATAAGTGATAGGAGCAGAATTAGGCCAGGTGGCTCCTCAAGGTGGGACAAGGGTAGCTGGGACATGTTGGCCAGTGGGGGCAAGTTGGGCCAAAGGGCCTGTTTCCACACTATATGACTCTATGACTGTTCACAAGTGATAGGAGCCGAATTAGACCATTCCACCCACCAAGTCCACTCCGCCATTCAATCGTAGCTGATCTATCTCTCCCTCCTGACCCCATCCTTCTGCCTTCCCCCCATAACCCCCGACACCCGTACTAATCAAGAATCTATCTCTGCCTTAACAATATCCATTCACTTGGCCTCCACAGCCTTCTGTGGTAATGAATTGCACAGATTCACCATCCCCTGACTAATGAAAACCCTCCTCATCTTCCTAAAGGAACGTCCTTTAATTCTGAGGCTATGACCTCTAGTCCTAGACTCTCCCACTAGTGGAAACATCCTCACCACATCCACTCTCTCCAAGCCTAGGATACTAGGCTCATTAGAAATTGGGACTTGAAATTGGGAAGTTGGGCTGCACAGTGACGCCCAGTCTGCAGTGGTATAGTTGCTGTATCACACGGAAACAGGCCCTTCGGCCCACCAAGTCCATGCCAGCCAACGATCACCTATACATGAGCACTATCCTGCACACTAGGGCCAAATTACAATTCTACCAAAGCCGACTAACCGACAAACATGGACGTCTATGGAGTGTGGGAGGAAACCAGAGCACCCGGAGAAAACCCACGCGGTCACGGAGAGAACGTACAAACTCCGTACGGACAGCACCCGTAGTCTGGATCGACGGGATTTTAATGTGATAATTGTTTAATTTGTAAACTGCCGATACAGGCGGCTTTTGTTTGATCACATTTTGCTTAGTATGTTTGTATGTTTTTCTTTGGAATAAAACTTTTATATCAAAAAAAAAAAAAAAAAAAAGTAGTCTGGATCGAACCCGGGTCTCCGGCGTGTTTGAAGTTAACCGTTTCTTTCTTTCATTTATTCCCCCTCCAGCGGAGAACAGAATGTTCTAGAAGCTGCAAGTAACGGCGCCTCTGCCTCAGTGTGTTTGGTTGCCAACATCGCCGTGAACCTGCTGGCATTTTTAGCTATTCTGAAGTTTCTGAACGCGGCTCTCTCTTGGTTTGGAGGTATGGTGGACTACCCTCAGCTCAGCTTCGAGGTATGATACAACTTTACATCTCGGTCTCTCCACCTGTGAACCCCACACCCATATCCACACACACCTGCCCCGTCAAACCTCCAACCATGACTGCAAGAAATTGCAGCAAATTGTGGACGCAGCCCAGACCATCGCACCAACCAACCTCCCTTCCATTGACTCCATCTACACCTCACGCTGCCTCGGCAAGGCCAGCAGCATCATCAAGGACCAGTCTCACCCCGGCCACTCCCTCATCTCCCCTCTCCCATCAGGCAAAAGGTACAGAAGTGTGGAAACGCACACCTCCAGATTCAGGGACAGTTTCTTCCCGGCTGTTATCAGGCAACTGAACCATCTTACCACAACCAGAGAGCAGTGCTGAACTACTATCTACCTCTTTGGTGACCCTCGGACTATCCTTGATCAGACTTTACTGGCTTTACCTTGCGCTAAACATTATTCCCTTATCATGTTTCTGTACACAGTAAATGTCTCGATTGTAACCATGTATTGTCTTTCTGCTGACTGGCTAGCACGCAGCAAAAGTGTTTCACTGTACCTCGGTACACGTGAAAATAAACTAAACTCAACCTGTCACAAAGCAACAACCTTACTCACTCCAATCCAGTGACCTGTTCAGTATCATGTTGGTAGCTACAGCATGTTAGTCTACCTAAGTGACAGGTAGATGAGAATGTACAAGGCGTGATTCGTATGTTTGCAGATGACACTAAAGTGGCTAGTTTAGTCTAGTTTAGTTTAATGTTGTTTATTTTAGTTTAGATTATTTTATTTTAGATTATTATATTTCATTTTCATTTACTTTATTTTAGTTTAGTTTAGTTTAATTTAGATGATTACTGTCACTAACACTAACACTACCCTGCACACACTAGGGACAACTTTGCATTTATAACCAAGTCAATTAACCTACAAACCTGTACGCCTTTCGAGTGTGGGAGGAAAGCAAAGATCTCGGAGAAAACCCACGCAGGTCACGGGGAGAACGTACAAACTCCGTACAGACAGCGCCCGTAGTCGGGATCGAACCCGGGTCTCTGGCGCTGTCAGGCTGTAGCTCTACCACTGTAACATAAATAATCATAAGATCATAAAGACATAGGAGCCATTCGGCCCATCGAGTCTGCTCCATCATTCAATCATGGCTGATCAATTTTTCACTCCCAACCCCATTTTTCACTCCCAACCCCTGCCTTCCCCCCATAACCGTTAAAAAGAATGTACATGATTACACTCCTTAGGTTAAGAAACTACTCCTCAATTACCACCCAGGAAAATTAGTCTTTCCAGGTGAGACAAAGGTTCACCTGCACCTCCTCCAACCTCATCTATTGCATCCGCTGCTCCAGATGTCAACTTATTTACATCGGCGAAACCAAGCGCAGGCTCGGCGATCGCTTCGCTGAACACCTGCGCTTGGTCCGCATTAACCAAACTGATCTCCCGGTGGCCGAGCACTTCAACTCCCCCTCCCATTCCCAGTCTGACCTTTCTGTCATGGGCCTCCTCCAGTGCCATAGTGAGGCCCACCGGAAATTGGAGGAACAGCACCTCATATTTTGCCTGCGCAGTTTGCAGCCCAGTGGTATGAACATCGACTTCTCCAACTTTAAATAGTTCCTCTGTCCCTCCCGTCCCCTCCTCCTTCCCAGTTCTCCCTCTATCTTCCTGTCTCCACCTATATCCTTCCTTTGTCCCGCCCCCCTGACATCAGTCTGAAGAAGGGTCTCGACCCGAAACATCACCCATTCCTTCTCTCCCGAGATGCTGCCTGACCTGCTGAGTTACTCCAGCATTTTGTGAATAAATACCTTCGATTTGTACCAGCATCTGCAGTTATCTTCTTATACCACCCAGGCATATTATTTACAGCCTCATAATTATCATTGCTAAGTTTCTTGCATCTACTTTCCCAAACTCTTCACAACTTTCACAAATTCACAAGTTCACAAGATACAGGAGTAGAATTAGGCCATTCGTCCCATCGAGTCCACTCCGCCACTCAATCATGGCTGATCTCTGCCTCCTAATCCCATTTTCCTGCCTTCTCCCCATAACCCCTGACACCCGTTCTAATCAAGAATGTGTCTATCTCTGCCTTAACAATATCCACTGACTTGGCCTCCACAGCCCCCTGTGGCAATGAGTTCCACAGATTAACTACCCTCTGACTAAAGAGGTTCCTCCTCGCCTCCTTTCTAAAAGAGCGCCCTTCAATTCTGAGGCTGTGACCTCTGGTGCTAGACTCTCCCACCAGTGGAAACATCCTCTCCACATCCACTCTATCCAAGCCTTTCATTATTCTGTAAGTTTCAATGAGGTCCCCCCTCAACCGTCTAAACTCCAGTGAGTACAGGCCCAGTGCTGTCAAACGCTCATCATATGCTAATCCACTCATTCCTGGGATCATTCTTGTAAATCTCCTCTGGACCCTCTCCAGAGCCAGCACATCCTTCCTCAGATATGGGGCCTAAATTTGCTCACAGTACTACAAATACGGCCTGACCAGCGCCTTATAGTGCTTTAAAGGCTCCAAAGAGCTTTAAGGGCTTCCCTCTGTCATCGTTCTGCCGGAATACATCGTGCAATCCTCCCTGACTGCTTTGAGCTTGGAGGCCATAAATTACGCCTGCTCTACACATCCATAACAACATCGGAACTCAATAACAACATTTAAAAGACACTTGGATAGTACATAGATGGGAAAGGTTTAGTGGGATGTGGGCCAAATGCATGTACATGGGTGGCACACTGGCACAGCGGTAGAGCTGCCAACCTCATAGCGCCAACGACTGTCGGGATCTACAGCATCGGGGCCTACAGCGTCGGAGCCTACAGCGTCTGGGCCTACAGCGTCTGGGCCTACAGCGTCTGGGCCTACAGCGTCTGGGCCTACAGCGTCTGGGCCTACAGCGTCTGGGCCTACAGCGTCGGGGCCTACAGCGTCGGGGCCTACAGCGTCTGGGCCTACAGCGTCTGGGCCTACAGCGTCGGGGCCTACAGCGTCGGGGCCTACAGCGTCTGGGCCTACAGCGTCTGGGCCTACAGCGTCGGGGCCTACAGCGTCGGGGCCTACAGCGTCGGGGCCTACAATGTCCGGGCCTACAGCGCCCCCCCCCCCCCCCCAGGCCTGATACGGTATTAGGCCCGAACGCTGTAGGCCCGACAGTTTAGGTCCTGACACTCTAGATTTACGACATTTTAGCTCCGGACAGTCTAGGCCCGGAGGTCCGGGCGTCGCCTAACAGAGGTTGCATACCAACCCGCCTCCCGGCCCGGACGGCCGCCATTGGTGGAGTGAGAGCACGTGGCTGGGTGAGGTCACGTGGGGCGGTGACGTCACCTTGTCCCTTATTTGGGAGTGAGGACGTTGGCAACCGTATTAATACGGGACAAGGGCGGTCAAACCAATTTAGCCCAAAATACGGGATGTCCCGGCTAATACGGGACAGTTGGCAACCCTAGTTGTGGATATTGAGGACTCTTTTGTACCGTTTATGTAGGTCATTTGCTCTTATGTCTTCATGCCTCTGGCCTTCATTATGGGAGCAGACTGGGAGGATTCGTTCCTCGTTGCTGAGCTGATTGGAATCAAGCTCTTCCTCAATGAGTTTGTGGCTTACCAGAATCTTTCCCAGTACAAGACCAAGCGGTTAGCAGGAGTATCTGAATTTATCAACGGCAAGAAGCAATGGATCTCAGTGAGTATTGCACCAGGCTTCGTTTAGTTTAGTTTGGAGATACCGCGTTAAAACAGGCCCTTCGGCCCACCGAGTCCACGTCAACCAGCGAGCCCCGCACATTAACTCTATCCTACACACACTAGGGACAATTTCACATTTATAAACAATGCAATTAACCTACAAACCCTGCATGTCTTTGGAGTGTCAGAAGAAACTGGAGATCTTGGAGAAAACCCACGCAGGTCACGGGTAGAGAATGTACAAACTCCGTACAGACAGCACCCATAGTCGGGATTGAGTTGTGAGGGGGGCCGGTCCTCACCCTGTCACGGTGGGTGTCGAGGAGAGGCGTGTGCGTGGAGCGATTCCGACCGGGCTTACCCCCGCTCCGTCGGAATTGTTCATCGGGCCCACGGCACGGGTCCCTTCCCGAGAGCCGGCCCCACGCAATATGAGCCGCCTTTCCCAGATGCCCAGCGTGTCGTTCCGTGACGCGGAGAGGCGCGTTTTGTACAGGCTGCTCCTGCACACTCTCCACTTCCTCGCTCTCGTCTTCCGTCCGGACACGCCCTGGCGGTCCGTGTTACCACCTGACGGCGGGAGCGGTCCCCAGTGGAGGTCTCTCTATAAGGGGGTCCTCCCGCTTTACATCGGGGACCTGGGGTGGAGAGTGTTGCATAAGGCTATAGCCTGTAACAGGTACTTGAGCCGGTTCACGGTCTCGTCTGCCGCCTGTCGCTTCTGCGGCGAGGAGGAGACCGTGTACCATTTGTATACAGAGTACGTGAGGTTACAGCCCCTGTTCCAGTATCTGAAGGGGCTGCTCCTCAAGTTCTGGCTCAATTTTAGCCCTACGCTTTTAATTTTTGGGCACCCGGTACAGAGGGGGGAGGGTCAGGAGGGAGGAGGGGGTCTCCCTGTCGGTCTGCTCCTGGGCCTGGCCAAGATGGCCATCCGCGGGTCCAGGCAGCGGGCAGTCGACGGCCTCACAGAAGTCGGCTGCCTACCCCTGTTCCGGGCTTACGTCCGTGCCCGCGTGTCCCTGGAGAGGGAACACGCGGTGTCCATGGGGACTCTGGAGGCCTTCCGGGAACGCTGGTCGCCGCGGGGGGTCGAATGTATTGTTGACAGAGTTGGTGGGATTTTAATGTGATAATTGTTTAATTTGTAAACTGCCGATACAGGCAGCTTTTGTTTGATCACATTTTGCTTAGTATGTTTGTATGTTTTTCTTTGGAATAAAACTTTTATATATATATATTTTTTTTAATTAAAAAAAAAAATAATAAAATAAAAAAAGGAAAGTTGGGATTGAACCCGGGTCTCTGGCGCAGTAAGGCAGCAACTCTACCGCTGCGCCACCGTGCCGAATAATGAGAAAGTCAAAAGTGAAGTTTCAGCCAACAAGTAGCCAAGGAACTGCAGAACGGATGTGAAATTGGGATTACAAAGGACTAATGTGAACGGGCGATCAATGGTCGGCGTGGACTCGGTGGGCCGAAGGGCTGTATCTCTGTATCTCTAACCTAAACCTAAACCTAAACTAGAAGGCTACAGAGGCCTCTACAAAGTCTAAGGCAAGTTTGGTAAATGGGATTAACGCAGATGAACATTCGACAATCAGTACAGACATAGTGGGCCGATGGACTTGTTTCTGTGCTGTACGACTAGGGTTGACAACTATCTAACTCCCAAATATGGGACAGGGTGACGTCACTGCCCACGTCCCACGTGACCTCACCCAGCCAGCGGCCATGTGCTCCCGCTCCACCAATGGCGGCCGCCCGGGCCGGGAGGCGGGTTGCTACGCAACCTCCGTTAGGCGAACACACTCGGCCCCGCTCCCCGAACACACTCCGTTAGCTTACACTGTCCGGGCCTAGAGAGGCCCCCGGGCCTACAGTGTCCGGGCCTACAGTGGCACCCGGGCCTATGGTGGCCCCCGGGCCTACAGTGTCCTGGCCTACAGTGTCCGGGCCTACAGTGGCACCCGGGCCTACAGTGTCCTGGCCTACAGTGTCCGGGCCTACAGCGTCCAGGACTACAGCGCCCCCCAGGCCTAATTAAGGACAATGGCGGTCCCGTACGGGACAAACAAATTTAGCCCAAAATATGGGATGTCCCATGGGACAGTTGGCAACCCTTTGTACGACTCTTTGACAAACTGAGAACTTTAATCACAACATCTGAGAGGTGGGTGGGATGGATGGACAGGGTTTGATTTCTGTTTTTATTTCCAGCCTAGAGCAGAAATGATATCCACCTACGCTCTCTGCGGCTTTGCTAACTTCTCCTCGATTGGTATCATGCTCGGGGGACTCTGTAAGTAGCCAGTCTCTGTCTCCGTGATAAAAGCCCTTCAATGTGACAAGGTCGCCTTAGAGACATAGAGTGACACAGCGCGGAAACAAGCCCTTCGGCCCATTGAGTCTGCGCTAACCAGCGATCCCCGCACACTAACGCTATCCTACACACACACGCTAGGGACAATTTACATTTATACCAACCAATTAACCCACAAACCCTGTACGTCTTTGGAGTGTGGGAGGAAACCGGAGCACCCGGAGAAAAACCCACGCAGGTCACAAGGAGAACATACAAGCTCTGTACAGACAGCACCCGTAGTCAGGATCGAACCCGGATCTCTGGCGCTGTAAGGCAGCAACTCTACTGCCGGCCCAATCAATAGTTTGACAACAGGGCATTAGCAGTCGGGCAATTAGCAATGGCCTTCTTTCAAAACCCACTGAGAGCTCTGTGATGTCCTGAAATTTGGCAAAGATTGGTGTCGATTCATAACTTCTCGACAATAACTACTTCTCTCTCACGCTCTCTCTCTCTCTCTCTCTCTCTCTCTCTCCCTTTCCTCCCCTCCGCCCTTTACAGCTGCCATAGCTCCAGGCCGTAAGAGTGACTTTGCAGAGATAATCATCCGAGCCCTTATCACTGGGTTTGTGACTTCGCTGGTGAATGCCTGTGTTGCAGGTAACGAACGGGTGGTTCAGACCATGTCTACTCGACAAAACTAAAATACCTCAATTAGGTTCAATGGTTCAATGGTGGTTTACTATCGCCCGTGTGAAGTGCAAATGCACAATTAAATCCTTTTCTTGCCAAACTATCCCCGGTTAGCGATTGCACAGAAGTAGCCCACCGAGGGTAGACACCAAATGCTGGAGTAACTCAGCGGGTCAGGCAGCATCTCGGGAGAGAATGGGTGAGTTTCGGGTCAAGACCGTTCTTCAGGAATGGGTGACGTTTCGGGTCAAGACCCGTCTTCGGGAATGGGTGATGTTTCGGGTCAACAATAGACAATAGGTACAGGAGGAGGCCATTCGGCCCTTCGAGCCACCACCGCCATTCAATTTGATCATGGCTGATCATTCTCAATCAGTACCCCGTTCCTGCCTTCTCCCCATACCCCCTGACTCCGCTATCCTCAAGAGCTCTATCCAGCTCTCTCTTGAATGCATTCAGAGAATTGGCCTCCACTGCCTTCTGAGGCAGAGAATTCCACAGATTCCCAACTCTCTGACTGAAAAAGTTTTTCCTCATCTCAGTTCTAAATGGCCTATCCCTTATTCTTAAACTGTGGCCCCTTGTTCTGGACTCCCCCAACATTGGTCTCGACCCAAAACGTCACCCATTCCTTCTCTCCTGAGATGCTGCCTGACCCGCTGAGTTACTCCAGCATTTTGTGTCTACCTTCGATTTAAACCAGCATCTGCAGTTACTATAGCCGACCGAGTCTGCATGCAAGTGACACCATGTTTCCCAGCCATTTTCCAAGTGCAGTCCGAACTCCAGTGGTTATGAGCTGTGCCCAAACCAGGCAAGCCCCAGGCTTATGCAGGCCTCCCAGCGGTCTCCTTCGGACTATATCTATACACTTTGTACTGGAATCATACTTTACTGGGCTTCGAAGAAGGGTCTCGACCCGAAAAAATCACCCATTCCTTCTCTCCAGAGATGCTGCCTGTCCCGCTGAGTTACTGCAGCATTCTGTGTGTCAGTAGTTTAATTATAGATCACCATAAGACCAGTCAATACGCCTTCCAACCCCACACAGTATTACCTCATTGTTTAGTTTCGTTTAGCTTTGGAAATACAGCATGGAAACAGGCCATTCAACCCACCGGGTCCGCGCCGACCAGCGATCCCCGCACACTAACACTACCCGACACCCACGAGGGACAATTTTTACATTTATACCAAGCCAATCAACCTACAAACCTGTACGTCTTTGGAGTAAACCAAAGATCTCGGAGAAAACCCACGGGGAGAACGTACAGACAGCACCCGTGGTCGGGATCGAACCCAGGTCTCTGGCGCTGTGAGGCAGCAACTCTACCGCTGTAGGCAAAAAAATAATTTCACTATCTGTACACGTGATAATAAATAACCATCAAACCATTGAACCATTGAAATAATGTGAGTTAATAACGGATTATATATTTGGAGCCTGTTTACCTTTGCTTTCTGTGTTTTAGGGATTCTGTATGTGCCAAGGGACAGTTTGGACTGCATCAGTTACCTCAATAGTAGTGACTTCAGTTTGACCAGTGTTAGCCTGCAAACCTGCTGTAACAGTGTCTATGAGAGGTGAGTTCCATTGCTTAGTTTAGCTTAGTTTTATTTCAGTTTAGTTTCGATTAGTTTAGTTTCATTCAGAGGAAACCGAAGATCTCACGCGGGTCACGGGGAGAACGTACAAACTCCGTACAGACAGCACCCGTGGTCAGGATCGAACCCGGGTCTCCGGCGCTGTGAGGCAGCAACTCTACCGCTGCGCCACCGTGCTGCCCCGAGCTTGGTTGAAAACTATAGTCTTTCTTTAGAACATAGAAACATAGAAAATAGGTGCAGGAGTAGGCCATTCGGCCCTTCGAGCCTGCACCGCCATTCAATATGATCATGGCTGATCATCCAACTCAGTATCCCGTACCTGCCTTCTCTCCATACCCCCTGATCCCTTTAGCCACAAGGGCCACATCTAACTCCCTCTTAAATATAGCCAATGAACTGGCCTCAACTACCCTCTGTGGAAGAGAATTCCACAGATTCACCACTCTCTGTGTGAAAAAAAACTTTCTCATCTCTGTCCTAAAAGACTTCCCCCTTATCCTTAAACTGTGACCCCTTGTTCTGGACTTCCCCAACATCGGGAACAATCTTCCTGCATCTAGCCTGTCCAACCCCTTAAGAATTTTGTAAGTTTCTATCAGATCCCCCCTCAATCTTCTAAATTCCAGCGAGTACAAGCCGAGTCTATCCAGTCTTTCTTCATATGAAAGTCCTGCCATCCCAGGATCAATCTGGTTGATAATGCAGCAATCTGGAACATAGTGCAGCACACAAGCAGGCCCTTCGGCCCACCGAGTCCGCGCCGACCAGCGATCCCCCGACAACCCAGCACTATTCCACACACGAGGGACAACTTACAATTTACAGGTCAATTAACCTACAAACCTGTACGTCTTCGGAGTGTGGGGGGAAACCGGAGAGCCCGGTGAAAACCCACGCAGGTCACAGGGAGAACGTACAAACTCCGTGCAGACACATAGAAGTGCAGGGAACAGAGGGACATGGATCATGTACAGGCAGATGAGATCATGTTAACAATTTAGCATTTAAGGGATCTTTGGATAGCTATATGGATACTGAATGGAGGGACATGGGTTATGTACAGCAGGGAAGAGTTGGTGTATGGGCATCATGTTCGGCACAGACATTGAGGGGCCGAAGGGCCTGATTTTGTGCTGTACTGCACTATATTCCAAAGAAAGACCATAGTTTTCAACCAAGCTCGGGGCAGCACGGTGGCGCAGCGGTAGAGTTGCTGCCTCACAGCGCCAGAGACCCAGGTTCCATCCTGACCATGGATACTTGTCTGCACGGAGTTTGTACGTTCTCCCCGTGGATTTTATCTGGGATCTTCGGTTTCCTCCCGCACTCCAAAGGCGTGCAGGTTTGTCGGTTAATTGGCTTGGTGTCAATGTAAAAATTGTCCCTAGTGTGTGTGTGTGTGTGGGATCGCTGGTCGGTGCGGACTCGATGGGCCGAAGGGCCTGTTCCCGCGCTGTATCTCTAAACTAAACTAAAGTCAACTCAAGTCAATGTTATTTGTATAGCACATTTAAAAACAACCCACGTCGACCAAAGTGCTGTACATCAGTTCAGGTACTAAGAACGAACATACAATGGCACACACACATAACAGCACATACTCTGCTGAGTTACTCCAGCACTTTGTGAATAAATACCTTCGATTTGTACCAGCATCTGCAGTTATTTTCTTATACAGCACATACATAAACAGTTTTACATACACAAAACTAAACAATGAGGTAATACTGTGTGGGGTTGCAAGGAATGTTGACTGGTCTTTCGATGATCTATAATTCATTGTGTTATGATTTATCATTTTCTATTGGAACTAATTTCCCACTCCCCCCCATTTCTCTCCTCAGCACCATTGCGACTGGAAATGAAACCGTTATCTTCGAAGGACAATGGACAAATGTCAGTCAGAGTGTTACCTTCTTGCAAAGCTGCTGTGATGTCTACAACACCAGTTCACCCTGCGAGCAATTCTACTAGTGTTCCTCTCGATATTTATATATATTTTTTTAATTCACTGTGTCCTCTTATGGTGTTATCCTTGGATGGAGAGATGGTTCTCAATCCATTCTCCACAGAACAAAGATTGGAGTTGCAGCTTTTGATGCTTGTACACACGATTTGTAAGAATTGGCATCAGAGGTCTGCTCTTCCTAAAACAATCCTCCTTAACAATCCCACTTTAACAAACTTGACTGTTTAGTTTAGAGATACAGCGCGGAAACAGGCCCCTTTGGCCCACCGGGTCCGCGCCGCCCAGCGATCCCCGCACACTAACACTATCCTACAATTTTTACATTTACACCCAGCCAATTAACCTACAAACCTACACGTCTTTGGAGTGCGGGAGGAAACCGGAGATCTCGGAGATGCTGCCTGACCTGCTGAGTTACTCCAGCATTTTGTGATACCACCATTCAATATGATCATGGCTGATCATCCAAAATCAGCATCCCATTCCTGCTTTCTCCCCATATCCCGTGATTCCATTAGCCCTAAGAGCTATATCCAACTCTCTCTTGAATACATCCAGTGAATTGGCCTCCACTGTCTTCTGTGGCAGAGAATTCCACGGATTCACAACTCTCCGGGTGAAAACGTTTTTCCTCATCTCAGTCATAAATGGCCTACACCCTTATTCTTAAACTGTGAACCCTGGTTCTGGACTCCCCCAACATCGGGAACATTTTTCCAGCATCCAGCCTGTCCAATCCCTTAAGAATTCCAGTTCCACATGCTTGCATTTGGCCCATATCCTTCTAAACCTTTCCTATCCATGTACCTGTCCAAGTGTCTTTTAAATGCTGCTATCGTACATGCCTCAACTACCTCCTCTGGCAGCTCGTTCCATACACCCTCCATCCTCTGTGTGAAGAAGTTGCCCCCAAGGGTTCCTTTTAAATCAGCCCTCTCTCACCTTCACCCTCTGTCCTCTGGTTCCTGATTCCCTTGTTGGATAAAAGACTCTGCATTCACTTCTTTAGCCATTTCTGTTGATCGCTTCGGAATATTAAATATGATCTCCGGCACTCTTTCAGTCTGTGAATTTTCCATCCTCAAAGATTCAGAGAAAAAAAAATCACTTTCAATTCTAAACATTGAATGGGAACCGCCTACTGAAGTCATATCTCTCAAGTATAAATGACAATAGACAATAGGTGAAGGAGGAGGCCATTTGGCCCTTCAAGCCAGCACCGCCATTCAATGTGATCATGGCTGATCATTCTCAATCAGTGCCCCGTTCCTGCCCTCTCCCCATACCCCCTGACTCCGCTATCTTTAAGAGCTCTATCTGGCTCTCTCTTGAATGCATTCAGAGAATTGGCCTCCACTGCCTTCTGAGGCAGAGAATTCCACAGATTCACAACTCTCTGACTGTAAAAGTTTTTCCTCATCTCAGTTCTAAATGGCCTACCCCTTATTCTTAAACTGTGGCCCCTTGTTCTGGACTCCCCCAACATGACTTATTATCCTGCTGCTAAAATGTGCCCTTACTATTTTAAATATGCTGAAATTGTTTAAATTATCTGTTCTTTGTGAACTGCGATCGCTGCAAATAAATTAAAGCTTATTTTGAAGTGTTGTGGTGAATTTTCACAAAAGTCTGTTGGACATCAATGGCTCAATGTGGAACTGGAAGGAATTGCAGATTCTGGTTTAAACCGAAGACAGACACAAAAGGCTGGAGGAACTCAGTGGGACAGGCAGCATCTCCGGAGAGAAGGAATGGGTGACGTTTCGGGTCGAGACACTTCTTCAGACTGAATTCAGCGGGTCAGGCAGCATCTCAGGAGAGAAGGAATGGATGATGTTTCGGGTCAAAACGTCACTCTGCTTGGGCAGCTTGCCAGACAGCGGAAAGTGTAGGAAGGAACTGCAGATGCTGGATTAAAGCGTAGACACAAAATGTTGGAGTAACTCAGTGGAGTTACACAAAATGTAACTTCAGACTGAGAGTCAGGGGGAGAGGGAAACGAGATCTAGACGGTGATGTAGAGAGATGTAGAACAGATGGATGAAAGACAGCGAAAAATGCAAGGATGATAAAGGTAACAGGCCGTTGTTAGCTGTGGCCTAGGTGAGAATGAGTTACAGACAATGACTCAACGACACCGACTTTGAAGCTGGTACGACTTGGGTGGGGGAGGGATGAAGAGGGGGGATATGCAAGGCTTACTTGAACTTAGAGAGATCAATATTAATACCACTGGGTTGGAAGCTACTCCAATTTGCGCTGGGCCTCACGCTGACAATGGAGGAGGCCCAGGACTTAAAGGTCAGTGTGGGAGTGGGGAGGGGAGTTAAACTGTTTGGCGAACCTGTGGGCTGTTCGCTAGACAGCACGGACTCGGTGGGACGAAGGGCCTGTTTCCACGCTGTATCTCTAAACTAGACTGAATGGCATGCAACAAAAAGCTTTTCACTGTACCTCGGTACACGTGACAATAGGGTCACGACCCGAAACGTCGCCCATTCCTTCTCTCCTGAGATGCTGCCTGACCTGCTGAGTTACTCCAGCATTTTGTGAATAGATATAAAATGGTAGTCTACACTAACACTAAGGATTCCCAGTAAGATACAATATGATGCAGTGACTGTATAGACAGCTCAATATCTCCACCTACTGATGGAATTGGTTCATAGCACCTTTAATCTGGTTTTGTTTCATGAATGTGTGTGTCTTCCTTGCACAAGTACCCTGCTCATTTTCCCAGTATTGTTCCAATTTTAGTATATTCGCTTGTAAACCTATCTATGATAATCTCACCCTGCCTGTTATGGTGGTTTTATCTGCTTGAATGTTGAGTGTAAGAAAATAACTGCAGATGCTGGTACAAATCGAAGGTATTTATTCGCAAAATGCTGGAGTAACTCAGCAGGTCAGGCAGCATCTCAGGAGAGAAGGAATGGGTGACGTTTCAGGTCGAGACCCTTCTTCAGACTGACATCGGCCGCCTCAAATTTTCCACTCCCCTGACTAACTCTAACCTCTCCCCTCCTGAACGTGCAGCCCTCAACTCACTCCGCAACAACCCGGACTTAATAATTAAACCCGCTGACAAGGGAGGGGCTGTGGTAGCCTGGCGTGCTGACCTCTACCGCACCGAGGCCAGACGACAACTATCAGACACCTCTTCCTACCTATCCCTGGACCATGACCCCACCGATAAACACCAGACCTTCATCAGCAGCACCATCACCGACCTCACCAACTCCGGCGAACTACCCCTCAGTGCCTCCAATCTCATAGTTCCCCAGCCCCGCACGGCCCGATTCTACCTCCTACCCAAAATCCACAAACACAATTGTCCCGGCAGACCCATTGTCTCTGCCTGCTCATGCCCCACCGAACTTATCTCTACCTACCTCGACTCCATCCTATCCCCCCTGGTCAAATCCCTCCCCACCTATGTCCAAGACACCTCACACGCTCTCCATCTCCTGGATAACTTCCGGTTCCCAGGCCCCCACTCCCTCATTTTCACCATGGATGTCCAGTCACTCTACACTTCCATCCCCCACAAGGATGGTCTCGAAGCCCTCCGTTTCTTCCTCGACCGTAGAACCAGCCAATCCCCATCGACCAACACTCTCCTCCGCCTAGCAGAGCTGGTTCTTACCCTCAACAACTTCTCCTTTGACTCCTCCCACTTCCTCCAAACCAGAGGCGTAGCTATGGGCACTCGCATGGGCCCTAGCTACGCCTGCCTCTTTGTCGGGTACGTCGAACAATCCCTGTTCCAGACGTACACTGGCCCCATCCCCGAACTCTACCTCCGCTACATCGACGACTGCATTGGTGCTACCTCTTGCACCCATGCAGAACTCACTGACTTTATACACTTCACCTCCAATTTCCATCCTGCCCTTAAATATACCTGGACTATCTCTGACATCTCCCTCCCGTTTCTGGATCTCACCATCTCCATCACAGGAGAAAAACTAGTGACGGACATTTATTACAAGCCCACCGACTCGCACAGCTATCTGGACTACACTTCTTCCCACCCGGTCCCCTGCAAAAAGTCTATCCCCTACTCCCAATTCCTCCGTCTACGCCGCATCTGCGCCCGGGATGAGGTGTTTCAGACTAGGGCTTCCGAGATGTCCTCGTTTTTCAGAAAACGGGGCTTCCCCTCCTCCATTATAGATGAGGCTCTCACTAGGGTCTCTTCTACATCCCGCAGCTCCGCTCTTGCTCCCCATCCCCCCACTCGCAACAAGGACAGGATCCCCCTCGTTCTCACCTTCCACCCCACCAGCCAGCGGATCCAACATATCATCCACCAACATTTCCGTCACCTACAACAGGACCCCACCACTGGCCATATCTTCCCATCCCCTCCCCTCTCTGCATTCCGCAGAGACCGTTCCCTCCGCAACTCCCTGGTCCACTCGTCCCTTCCTACCCAAACCACCCTAACCCCGGGCACTTTCCCTTGCAACCGCACGAGATGCAACACCTGTCCCTTTACCTCCCCCCTCAACTCCATCAAAGGACCCAAACATTCTTTCCAGGATGCATCCGCTGCTCTAGATGTCTAGATCTATATCGGCGAAACCAAGCGCAGGCTCGGCGATCGCTTCGCTGAACACCTGCGCTCGGTCCGCATTAACGCAACTGATCTCCCGGTGGCCCAGCACTTTAACTCCCCCTCCCATTCCCAGTCTGACCTCTCTGTCATGGGCCTCCTCCAGTGCCATAGTGAGGCCCGCCGGAAATTGGAGGAGCAGCACCTCATATTTCGCCTGGGCAGTTTGCGGCCCGGTGGTATGAACGTCGACTTCTCCAACTTCAGATAGCTCCTCTGCCCCTCCCTTCCCCTCCTCCTTCCCAGATCTCCCTCTATCTTCCTGTCTCCACCTATATCCTTCCTTTGTCCCACCCCCGACATCAGTCTGAAGGGTCTCGACCCGAAACGTCACCCATTCCTTCTCTCCCGAGATGCTGCCTGACCTGCTGAGTTACTCCAGCATTTTGTGAATAAATGCTTGACTGTTGATATTTGTTCCAGGTGGATATGACTTTAGACTTTAGAGATGCAGCACCCAAACAGGCCCTTCGGCCCACCGAGTCCGCCCCATACACTAACAGTATCCTACACAATAGGGACTATTTTTACCGAAGCCAATTAACCTACAAACCTGCACATTTTTGGAGTGGGAGGAAAGCGGAGCATCTGGAGAAAACCCACGCAGGTCAAGGAGAGAACGTACAAACTCCGTACAGACAGCACCTGTGGTCAAGATCGAACCGGGGTCACTGGCACTGTAAGGCAGCAACTCTACCGCTGCACCACCCTCTCACTAGGAGTACCAATGGGTGTATGTCAAGAACCAGCCATTGTTATGTTGTTATATGTAGGAAGGAACTGCAGATGCTGGTTTAAACCTAAGATAGACACAAAATGCTGACGTAACTCAGCGGGACGGGCACCATCTGTAAGGCAGCAACCCTACCGCTGCGCCACCGTTCTGCCCTGGCAAATATTGATGGGAAATAAATGTTGGTCTTGCCCACTTTGCCCACGTCACCATTAATAAATCAAAACAATTCATAATCCAAAGTACAAACTGCCGTATAAAAATCAGAAGGGTCTCGACCCGAAACATCACCCATTCCTTCTCTCCTGAGATGCTGCCTGACCCGCTGAGTTACTCCAGCATTTTGTGAATAAACTCCCCAGAGAACTAGATAACTGAAATAAGGACCAATATCTCACTAAAATGTTGAGCCAAATGATAGTTTGTATTGGCAATTAAAATTCTCATAGAATTAATCACAAATTATGATTAACCATTAACTGATTTTAAAACAAATCTTTTGGGCCACTTTGGACAGTCAGTAGAATTGTCAATGAGTTTCCTCAAGTGCGATGCAGGCTAGCAAATGATCACTGAATATAAGGATTAGGTACTTGTGAACATCCTCAGCCACAGGATCAATCAAAACTTCCCACTGCCCAGAGGCACATGTGCCAGTCTTCACCAGGGCACGGTGGCGCAGCGGTAGAGCTACTGCCTTACACCGCCAGAGACACGGGTTCCATCCCGACTACGGCTACCTGTCTGTATGGAGTTTGTATGTTCTCCCCGTGACCTGCGTGGGTTTTCTCTGAGATCTTCGGTTTCCTCCCACGCTCCAAAGACGTACAGGTTTGTAGGTTAATTGGCTTGGTGTAAATGTAAAATTGTCTCTAGTGTGTGTAGGGTAGTGTTAATGTGGAGGGATCGCTGTCAGTGCGGACTCAATAGACAATAGACAATAGGTGCAGGAGTAGGCCATTCGGCCCTTCGAGCCAGCACCGCCATTCACAGTGATCATGGCTGATCATTCACAATCGGTACCCCGTTCCTGCTTTCTCCCCATCCCTTTATTCCGCAATCTTTAAGAACTATCTAACTCTCTCTTGAAAGAATCCAGAGAATCAACCTCCACTGCCATCTGAGGCAGAGAATTCCACAGATTCACAACTCTCTGGGTGAAAAAGTTTTCCCACATCTCTGTTCTAAATGGCCTACCCCTTATTCTTAAACTGTGGCCCCTGGTTCTGGACTCCCCCAACATCGGGAACATGTTTCCTGCCTCGAGCATGTCCAGTACTTTAATAATCTTATATGATCCCCTCTCATCCTTCTAAATTCCAGTGTATACAAGCCCAGTCGCTCCAGTCTTTCAACATATGACGGTCCAGTCATCCAGGGAATTAACCTGGTGAACCTACGCTGCACGCCCTCAATAGCAAGAATGTCCTTCCTCAAATTTGGAGGCCAAAACTGCACATAGTACTCCAGGTGTGGTCTCATTAGGGCCCTGTACAGGATTCTTTGCTCTTATACTCAACTCTTCTTGTTATGAAGGCCAACATGCCATTAGCTTCGGTGGGCTGAAGGGCCCTGTTTTCGTGCTGTATCTCCAAAACTTTAAAAAAACTAAATTTGATACACAAAACACTGGGGTGAATCAGCAGGACAGGCAATATCTCTGGAGAGAAGGAATGGGTGGCGATTTGAGTCGAGCCCCTTCATCAGACTCTGAACCTCTTCAGATTCTTCAGTCTGAAGAAGGGTCTCGGCCCGAAACATCACCCATTCCTTCTCTCCAGAGGTGCTGCCTGTCCCGCTGAATTACTCCAGCATTTTTTGTCTATCTTCACCTACACTTGAGTCACCACCAAATATTAAGAAGCAAGTGTACTCCTGGAGGAGTTTTGGGGACTGAGGAGCATCCTTAAAAAGGAATTATGGAGGGCAAAATGTGGGCAGATAATATGAAAGAAAATCAAAAGATATTTTAGAAGGTAAAGAGGGTAACGAGGGAGAGAATAAGGCCTCTTAGTAATCATCTATGTGTGGAGCCACAGAAAATGGGCAAGGTCATCAATGAGTATTTCTCTTCTGTTTTTACCATGGAGACTGGGGAACGTGGGACAGTTACTGGAGATATCTTGAGGACAGTCCATATCACAGTTGTTGGGATTCTGGATGTTCTAAGGGGTACGAAGGTAGATAAATCTCCTGGACCTGAACAGATACACTGATCAGCAAAAACATTATGGCCTCATCAGCCAAAACATTATGCCCACCTGCCTAATATGCTGTTGGTCCTCCGTGTGCAGCCCCATACGCAGCAGGGTGCGATACACTGTGTATTGTGACACATTCCTCCCGTGACCACAATGAACATTTTCTGTGACTTGTACCACAGTCGACCTTCTGCGGATTCAGACCAGACCGGATAGCCTTCGTTGCCCTCGCGCATCGATGAGCCTTGGGCGCCCAACACCCTGTCTGTTGCTGGTTTGTGGTTTGTCCCTCCTCGGACCACTGTCGGTGGGTACTCACCACTGCTGACCGGGAGCACCCCACAAGCCTTGCCGTTTCAGAGATGCTCTGA
Source organism: Rhinoraja longicauda (assembly GCF_053455715.1). Taxonomy (NCBI): domain Eukaryota; kingdom Metazoa; phylum Chordata; class Chondrichthyes; order Rajiformes; family Arhynchobatidae; genus Rhinoraja; species Rhinoraja longicauda. The sequence continues at coordinate 11,136,425 of NC_135990.1, forward strand.
CCCAGTCGTCTGGCCATAACAATTTGGTCCTTGTCAAAGTTGCTCAGGTCTTTACTCCTGCCCATTTCTCCTGCATCCAACACATCAACTTCAAGAACTGACTGTTCACTTGCTGCCTAATATATCCCACCCCTTGACAGGTGCCATTGTAACAAGATAATCAATGTTATTCACTTTGTCTGTCAGTGGGCATGTTTTGGCAGTGGAGAGGGTGAGGTACAAAGATGGCAATTGATCCCTGAAAATTAGACTGAGTTGGAAGACAGGCTAAGAACTATTTTGAGCATCATATTTCCAACTCTGTGCATCGTAGTGAAGTTAAGCTGGCTCTGTAACTAAAAGAAAAACCCAATTTCAGTTGGACAATTTTTTATTTATTTCCTCTTAGTGTGATACACAGTGATGTGAATATGAAAAGACTTGAGTTCGAGGGATGTGCATTTTAAGTACCACAATTATTAACATAGCCAATACATTGAAAACCAAACCTCTTTATAATGAAACCATTACAATGAAATACCCTTTATTAGGAAGCGTGCTTTACAATGAAACCTTATCATAAAATTCCTTTTTGAATGAAATTTCTTTCATAACTGAACTCCCCTTGATAATTAAACTCCCAAATGCTGCAGTGAAACATTTCAAAAGCTCCAGTGAAAATTATTAGTTATTTAATTCTTCAAATAATGAACATTTCTCACAATGTAATTACTGTTTTGATGCTTGCTTAAAGGGGATTCCACTGTATTTCATTTATATGAGCAGGAATATTCTAAACAATATTAATGTAACATAAAGTTGTTTCGTTCAATGCTAACATTGGACAAATGTGAAATACTTCTTTTCCCCCCACACCAAACACGATTTTTAAATACAAACTACCCCCGTTATTACGGACCTCTTTATAATGGGTTTTGGTTATAGGGGTCCCCACAGTAATCAGACACATTGCCTCTTTAAGAACACAGGCAGTAAGTTACACCGCGGGAGGCCGTAGACATTGCTAAGTGATTGCTTCAATAGATATTTTAACATTGATACTCTTAAACCATATTTTTAGTTAATTTTTTTAGTTTTAGAGACACAGCACGGAAACAGGCCCTTCGGCCCACCGTCCGCACATTAAGACTATCCTACGCACACTAGAGACAATTTACACTTATTTTACCAAGCCAATTAACCCACAAACCTGTACGTCTTTGGAGTGTGGGAGGAAACCGAAGATCTCGGAGAAAACCCAGGCAGGTCACGGGGAGAACGTACAAACTCCGTACAGACAGCACCCGTATTCGGGATGGAACCCGGGTCTCCGGCGCTGCATTCGCTGTAAGGCAGCAACTCTACCGCTGCGCCACCGTGACCGCCCATGTTATGTGTCAACTCTCTGAGAAAAACTGCCCTCTACAGTCCCACATTCTAGCTTCTTCCCCATCACAATTCCCCTCTCCCCTCCATTGACGAGCAACTTTGGAAACTCCTGTGGAATCTTCAACCACGAGAACCTCATCAAACTCTACGTGAAAAGAAATCACAACTTTTCCCATATTTCCCAACTTTCTGAAATTATTCTCAACCCTCGATCGCTGTTTACCAATCCTCGAACCAGCAATATTTCTCTCCTCGGTTTTTGACTACCAGATAACTTTGAATATTACCCCTCTGCTTACTCGTCTCTTCTTGTACAATTCTGGTCTCCCAATCTTGGTGCCTCATCATTGATATCATTGATTGATTGAAACATACAGTGTGGAAACAGGCTCTTTGGCCCACCGAGTCCAACCATCGATCATCGATCACCCGTTCGCACTAGTCATATGTTGAAAGACTGGAGCGACTGGGCTTGTATTCACTGGAATTTAGAAGGATGAGAGATCTTATCAAAACGTATAAGATTATTAAGGGGTTGGACACATTAGAGGCAGGAAACATGTTCCCAATGTTGGGGGACTCCAGAACAAGGAAGGGGCCACAGTTTAAGAATAAGGGGGAGGCCATTTAGAACAGAGATGAGGAAAAACTTTTTCAGTCAGAGTTGTGAATCTGTGGAATTCTCTGCCTCAGAAGGCAGTGGAGGCCAATTCTCTGAATGCATTCAAGAGAGAGCTAGAAAGAGCTCTTAAGGATAGCGGAGTCAGGGGGTATGGGGAGAAGGCAGGAACGGGGTACTGATTGAGAATGATCAGCCATGATCACATTGAATGGCGGTGCTGGTTCGAAGGGCCAAATGGCCTCCTCCTGCATCTATTGTCTATTCTCTGTTCTCATCCACTCCCTGCACACCAGGAGCGATTTACAGAGGCCAATTAACTTACGACCTTTGAGAGGTGGGAGGAAACCGGAGCACATGCGGTAAAGAATGCACCCATTCCTTCTCTCCAGAGATGCTGCCTGACCCAGATGCTGAGTTACTCCAGCATTTTGTGTCTACCTTCGGTTTAAACCAGCATCTAGTTCTTTCCTGCACATGGAGTAAACCTTTGCAGTCATAGGGAGAGCGTGCCAACTCCACACAGACAGGATCGAACAGGGGTCTCGGGCGCTGTGAGGCAGAGGCTCTACCAGCTGCGCCAGTGTGCCGCCATCTTGGTAAACTTCCTGAACGTAAAAAGGTAGACTCCTCGGGCTAACATTGCATACTTGTGGAGCTCAGACACTGGATTGTTGAGAGGCAGTGAACTTTGTAAAGTTGGGGCTGGGAGTAGCAATCTCCATCATTACTGGTGTATAATTCTGTCTACAGGTCCAACCTGCCGACAGGCTGTAGATACAGGACTGCCAGTGAGGACCCAGATGACTGGCTGACCCACATGACAGATTCTGTTTAGTTTAGTTCAGTAGCCTTCATAGCCCACCAAGCCCGCGCCGACCAGCGATCCCCGCACACTAACACTAACCGACACACACTAGGGAGAATTTTACGTTAGAGACTCCCCCACACTCACCACATTCAAAACATCGCTGAAGTCTCACCTGTTCAGTACTGCCTTCAACCACTGAAGGTCACCTCACCTTCTGTCTCCTTTCTCTGTTCATTTATTTATTTACTTATTTATCTATCTATTTATTAATTTCCCTATGTTCTCAAAATCTCTGTAAAGCGTCTTTGAGTATATGAAAAGCGCTATATAAATAAAATGTATTATTATTATTATTTACATCAACCCAATTAACCTACAAACCTGTACGTCTTTGGAGTGTGGGTGGAAACCGAAGATCTCGACGAAAACCCACGCAGGTTACGGGGAGAACGTACAGGCAGCACCCGTAGTCACCCCGTAACTCAGCGGGTCAGACAGCATCTCTGGAGAGAAGGAATGGGTGACGTTTCAGGTCGAGACCCTTCTTCAGACTGAGAGTCAGGGGTGAGGGTGATACGGAGATAAGGAAGGGTAAGGTGTGAAAGCGGGACATAGCTGGAAGCAGGAACCCCTGACACCTGTACCGATCATAGCTGGAAGCCATTTCTCGTTTTCACACCTTACCCTTCCTTATCTCTGTGTCTCTGACGCTTAGGGTCAGGACCCTTCTTTATACCTCCACAATATTGCAATGAGCAACCTCAAAGCCACTTAATTCTGATAAGAAAGAACAATTACTAAAGGTGGAAGAGAGCCAAATTTGTATACTGTCTCAGTGTACTCTTGCCATAACTTGCATTGTAGCTGAGATGCTTATGTGAGATGTATGCACGTGCTTATGTATAGTGATACTTGCGTTGAACTGTACACAAATAAAAGTGAATTTCACTGTACCTCGCTCGGTACCTGTGACCAGTAAAGTACCCATTGAACCATTGGGAGACATGAAACTCGTTCTTACCTTCGTCAGAACGAACACGTATATACGTTGAAGTTTTGAATTTGATAATATGGGAGCTCACTTGAATGTAGAGTTTATAATGCGGGGCCTTTATAGTGAGGGTCTTTGTAGACTCCATCTACACTTCACACTGCCTCGGCAAGGCCAGCAGCATCATCAAGGACCAGTCTCACCCAGGTCACTCCCTCTCCTCCCCTCTCCCACCAGGCAGGAAGTTCAGAAGTGTGAAACCGCATACCTCCAGATCCAGGGACAGTTTCTTCCCCGCTGTTGTCAGGCAGCTGAACCGTCCTACCACCAACTAGAGAGTGGCCCTGAGCTCCCAGCTACCTCATTGGAGACCTTTGAACCATCTTTAGTTAGACTTCAGTGTTATATCTTTGAACTAAAATGTTGTACCCTTCATCCTTTACAATAAACTTTAGTTTAGTTTAGTTTAGACATACAGCGCAGAAACAGGCCCTTTCGGCCCACCTGGTCCGCGTCGACCAGCGATCCCCGCACATTAACACCACCCTATACCCACTAGGGACAATTTTTACATGTACCAAGCCAATTAACCTTCAAACCTGCACCTTTGGAGTGTGGGAGGAAACCGAAGATCTTGGAGAAAACCCACGCAGGTCACGGGGAGAACGTACAAACTCCGTACAGACAGCACCCGTAGTCAGGATCGAACCCGGGTCACCAGCGCTGCATTTGTTGTAAGGCAGCAACTCTACCGCTGCGCAACCGTGCCGCCCATATCTTTGAACTAAAACGTTGTGCCCTTCATCCCTTATCTGTACACTGTAGACGGCTTGCTTGTATTTGTGTATTGTCTTTTTGTTGACGGGATAGCACACAAACTAAAGCTTTACACTGTACCTCGGGGACCCGTGACAATAACAAACTAAACGACACTAATTCCTCTCACTATCTCTTTCATCTTGCCCTTCCATCTCTGAGCCTTCTCCCTTTTTCTCCAGACCCACCTGCACCTCACTACGAGTTCCCACACTCACCTACCCCAGTCACCCCCCGTCCCCCGTCTCCAAGAATAAATTCCATCTCACCCCATGCATTTCTCTCCTTCTCCCTCCTCACACGCACCAAAGCTCAGTTAAACCGAGCACTCTATTTATCTGCTCATTTTCCGCATGTGAGATATCGTGGTCAATGTGACCAACTATCAGTTGACGCGTGGAGCAACCGAGCGTCCCATCAGCCTCTGCGTCCAGCCAACAGTTGTCACCCTGGTTCACCGCCTCCTGCCACTGCCTCATAGCTCCAGCAGCCCACGTTCAATCCTGATCTCCGGTGCTGTCTGTGTGGAGTTTGCGCGTAGTCCCTCTGGGTTTCCTCCCACACTCCAAAGATGGTGTGAATGGTCTGTTAAATGGCAGCTGCAAATTGCCCCGGGCGTGCGGGAGATTAGTGGGAGGTGACGGGAATAGACAACAGACAATAGGTGCAGGAGGAGGCCATTCGGCCCTTCGAGCCAGCACCGCCATTCAATGTGATCATGGCTGATCATTCACAATCAGTACCCCGTTCCTACCCTCTCCCCATACCCCGACTCCGCTATCATTAAGAGCTCTATCTAACTCTCTCTTGAAAGCATCCAGAGAATTGGCCTCCACTGCCTTCTGAGGCAGAGAATTCCACAGATTTACAACTCTCTGACTGAAAAAGTTTTTCCTCATCTCCGTTCCAAATGGCCTACCCCTTATTCTTAAACTGTGGCCCCTGGTTCTGGACTCCGCCAACATTGGGAACATGTTTCCTGCCTCTAGCAAGTCCAATCCCTTAATAATCTTATATGTTTCAATAAGAAAGGAAGGGAGAGAGAACGGAGTGGGATTAGACAATAGACAATAGTCCATGTCACAATAGACAATAGACCTATTGTCTGTTGTCTATTCCCGTCACCTCCCACTAATCTCCCGCACGCCCGGTGCAATTTACAGCTGCCAGCACCGCCATTCAATGTGATCATGGCTGATCATTTTCAATCAGTACCCTATTCCTGCCATCTCCCCATAGCCCCTGACTCCGCTATCCTTAAGAGCTCTATCTAGCTCTCTGTAGGATTACTGTAGGATTAGTGTACGTGGGTGCATAGTGATTGGGGTGGGTTCAGTTTGCATAGGGACCATTTCCAAGGTCAGTCTCCACTGTCACCCTTTCATGGCTGCCAATTCTAGTCCAGAGATAGACACAAAATGCTGGAGTAACTCAGCAGGACAGGCAGCATCTCTGGAGAACGTGGATAGGTGACGTTTTGGGTCGGGTCTGAAGAAGGGTCCTGACCCGAAACGTCAGAGACACAGAGATAAGGACGGGTAAGGTGTGAAAACGAGACATGGCTTCCAGCTATGATCGGTACAGGTGTCAGGGGTTCCTGCTTCCAGCTACGATCGGTACAGGTGTCAGGGGTTCCTGCTTCCAGCCATGTCCCGCTTTCACACCTTACCCTTCCTTATCTCCGTGTCACCCTCACCCCTGACTCGCAGTCTGAAGGGTCTCGACCTGAAACGTCCCGACCCGCCGAGATACTCCACCATTTTGTGTCTATCTTCTAGTCCAGAGAGTTTAATCAGAGCAGGAGAGATCACAGAGAGGGGGAGATTTGATTTAGATTTTAGATTTAGAGATTCAGCGCGGAAACAGGCCCTTCGGCCCACCGGGTCCGCGCCGCCCAGCGATCCCCGCACATTAACACTACACACTAGGGACAATTTTTACATTTGCCCAGCCAATTAACCTACATACCTGTACGTCTTTGGAGTGTGGGAGGAAACCGAAGATCTCGGAGAAAACGGGGAGAATGTGCAAACTCCGTACACACGGCGCCCGTAGTCAGGATCGAACCTGAATCTGCGGCGCTGCATTCGCTGTAAGGCAGCAACTCTACCACTGCGCCACAATCATAACTCAGTAAGTCTATAACTTGTCAAACAAGAGCAAAAAAGTCCATTCATCAGCAACCTGCTGCTATCAGGCAATGTCGCATGGGTTCAATTAGCCCCTTCTAAATACTTTATAAATATTCTTTCAGTCAGAGTAATGGTTTCTCATTAAATTGAGGTTTTGTTAAGTAATAATGAAATGAACAAACGCAAGAATGGGCACAGAGTGCTGGTGTAACTCAGCGGCTCAGGCAGCATCTCTGGAGAACATGGGTAGTTACTCCAGCACTTTGTGTCCTTTTGTGTAAACCAGCATCAGCAGTTCCTTGTTCCCATAAACACAAGGATGACTGGATTTACCTGTACAATAATGCGTTTGCTAACGTTTTCATCCAGAGGTCACAAGTTCACAAGTTATAGGAGTAGAATTAGGCCATTCGGTCCACTCCGCCATCCAAACATGGCTGACTTCTCCCTCCTTTTACCATTCTCCTGCCTTCTCCCCATAACCCTTGACACTCGTTCTACACAAGAATTTGTCTATCTCTGCCTTAAAATAAACGTCACCCATTCATTCCTTCTCTCCTGAGATGCTGCCTGACCTGCTGAGTTACTCTAGCATTTTGTGAAATAAATACCTTCGATTTGTACCAGCATCTGCAGTTATTTTCTTACACTACCTTAAAAATACCCACTGACTTGGCCTCCACAGCCCTCTGTGGCAGTGAGTTTCACCCTCTGACTAAAGAAGTTCCTCCTCGCCTCCTTTCTAAAAGAGCGCCCTTTAATTCTGAGGCCCTGACCTCTGGTCCTGGACTCTCCCACCAGTGGAAACATCCTCTCCACGTCCAGCTCAGGCTGAGAGTTCCCAGAACTTTTATTCCGTGAGACATTTGAAAAGAAATCAAAGAGGCAGGCAGATGACTCATATACTGCAGCCCAGAGCTAATGAATTAATCACGTACATTAGTTCATAAGTGATAGAAGCAAACGTGGGCCATTCGGCCCATCAAGTCTACTCCACCATTCAATCATGGCTGATCTATCTCTCCCTCCTAACCCCATTCTCCTGCTTTCTCCCCATAACCCCTGACACCTGTACTAATCAAAATACTGACATCAACTTTAGCTCTACGGAAAAAAACTTCTCGCTGATGCAGGCTATTAAAGTCCCAAACATTACAACGTTATCAGTGCCATTATTTTTAGAATTTCAATTCTAAGTACGTCAGTGCAACCTTCCTCATCTAAACTTACAGATGACTTCATACGATCGAAAGTAAGACTGGCCAATGACACAGAAATGCAAAGAACTACCAGCACCCATTGGAAGTGACTTTAAAGAGCAGCGAAAGCATTATCTGCAATTTATTCATGCAGTAAAAGTCAAATCAATGCAAAGTATAACCTTTTAGAATTCACCCAAGATAACGTTGAAAAGTAAAGCAATTGAATACAGTGAATTACTGTGTTAACTGCATTGCTTAATCTTACTTGTCCAGCCAGAACTAGAGTATTGCGTACAATTCTGGTCACCGCGTTAAAGGAAGGGTGCAGAGGTTTTGGAGAGGGTGCTGAAGAGGTTTACCAGAATGCTGCCTTGGTGAGAGGGTGCAAATCTACCAGCTGCACTACCATGCCACCCAATGTGTGTGAGTGTGTGTGTGTGTCTGTGTGTGTGCCTGTGAGTGTTGCTATCCAGCTGTTATCAGGCAACCGAACCATCCTGTCGAAAACTATAGATAGGTCCTGAGCTACCATCCACATCACTGGAGACCCTCGGACTATCTTTAATCGGACTTTACAGGACTTTATCCTGCACTAAATGTTATTCCCTTTATAATGTATCTCATAGACCTTGGGTGGCTCGATGGTAATCATGTATAGGCTTTCCACTGACTGGTTAACGCGCAAAAAAAACTTTCACTGTATCTCAGCACACATGGCAATAAACTAAACTAAAATGTGTGTATGTGTTTGTGAGTGTATGTTTGTGTGTATGTATATATGTGAGTATATATGCGTGTGCGCATGCATGTTTGCTGGTTCACCAATGATAGGGTTTACATGTATATGAATTGTTCACCCTAGCTTTGTTGTGAGTCTCAGTTCTGATGGTGGAGAAATGACAGAACCTCTTCAGTTCCAAACCCTGCTTCAATTATAATGGATAAAATATGTGGTATCTTCGCCCTGCTGCTTTAAGGAATTCTCTTTATCTAACAACACAAAGCAATGGTGGATACTTGGGATTAAATGGAAGTTGCGCCGGTCCATGTGGGAGAGACACAAAATGCTGGAGTAACTCAGCGGGACAGGCAGCATCTCTGGGGAGAAGGAATAGGTGACATTTCGTGTCGAGACCCTTCTTCAGACTGAGAGTCAGAGGATATGAAGACAGAGATATGGAAGGGTAAGGCGTGAAAACATAGATCAAAGGGGCCGATGCTCAAGGAAACTGTAGAATGGTTCATTGTTGGCTGAAGAAGGTGACAACGAGGCATACAATCAGTAAAATTTAATCAGGACAGTGAAACTAGTCGGAGATCTAGGACGGGGAGGGACAGAGAAAGGGAACACAAGAGTTACTTGAAGTTAGAGAAATCAAAATTTGTACTAGGTTCAAAGTTGGCTTGTTGAGTCTCACTGTCTGTAACTCATTTTCACCTAGCCCACAGCTAACAATGGCCTGTTCCTTTATCATCATTACTTTTTTGCATATCTTTCATTCATATGTTATACATCACTGTCTATACCTCTCGTTTCCCTTTCCCCTGACCCTCAGTCTGAAGAAGGGTCTTGACCAGAGACGTCACCCATTCCTTCTCCCCAGCGATGCTGCCTATCCCGCTGAGATACTCCAAGTTTTTGTGTGTATCTTCATTACTCATACGAGGATAGACACAAAATGGTGGAGTACCTCAGCGGGTCAGGCAGCAACTCTGGAGAGAAGGAATGGGTACCATTTCGGGCCGAGATCCTTCTCCAGACTGGTTAGGGATAAGGGAAACAGGAGATATAGGCAACGATGTAGAGAGATAAAGAACAATGAATGAAAGATATGCAAAAAAGTAACGATGATAAAGGAAACGGGCCATTGTTAACTGTTTGTTAGGTGAAAATGAGAAGTTAGTGCGACTTGGGTGGGGGAGGGATGAAGAGAGAGGGAATGCTGGGGCTACTTGAAGTTAGAGAAATCAATACCCTTACCACTGGGCTGCAAGCTGCCCAAGCAAAATATGAGATGGGAGATGTGTAATTTCCCCGGTGCTGTAGAGGGTGCAGTTGAGGCGTAGAAGGGAAAGCAGAGGAAGCTGTGCCAAGTCAGACTGTATCACCAGACCTGAACTGTATCAGGCTGACCTGACCCAGGCTATCAGGAATTACATTCTACCACTCCCCATTTTTTTAACCACAACAAGCACAATCAGAGTGTTTCAAATCAAGAAAGGATTTAATCGGGTAGACCCAGAGAAACTATAATCCTCAGACAGACACAAAAAGCTGGAGTAACTCAGCAGGACGGTTTAAACCAGCATCTGCAGACCCTTCCGACAAACTATAATCCTCAGTGCAGGAAGGAACTGCAGATGCTGGTTTACACCCAAGATAGACACAAAATGCTGGAGTAACTCAGCGGGTCAGGCAGCATCTCTGGAGAGAAGGAATCGGTGACATATCGGGTCAGGATCCTTCTTCAGACAGAAGAGGTGTACCAATGTTCTCCAGAGATGCTGCCTGCACGCTGTGAAACGCCACCTATCCATGTTCTCCAGAGATGCTGCCTGACCCGCTGAGTTACTCCAGCATGCTGTGAAACGCCACCTATCCATGTTCTCCAGAGATGCTGCCTGACCCGCTGAGTTACTCCAGCATTTTGTGTCTATCTTAACCATAATCCTCTGTTGGATTAAATAAAATGATGAGAGACATAGATAGGGCAGAAACAAGGAAATATGGAGCTGCAAATGCTGGTTTACAAAAAAACACAAAATGCTGGAGGAACTGAACAGGTCAGGCAGTATCTCTGGAGGACATGGGTAGGTGACGTTTAGGGTTGGGGAGGTTGATAAGGTACACAGTCAGAATCATTTTCCCCCAGTTGGAAAATTCAAAGATTAGAGGGCAAACTATAAGGTTAGAGGGGCAAAGTTTAAAGGAAATGTGCAGGGCAGGTTTTTGACACAGAGGGTGATAATGGGTGGCTGTGGCACGCTGCCTAGAATGGTAGTGGAGGCAGATACGGCATTGGTGTTTAAGAGTCATTTAGATAGGCACATATGGGTTATTTAAAAGGCTTTTAGACATGCAGGGAATGGAGGGTTCTGAATCATGTGTAGGCAGATGAGATGAATTTAACTTGGCATCTTGTTCGGCACAAACATTGTGGGCACAGAGGTTCCTGCTCTGTATCGCCCGATGTTCTATGTTAATATATGATCTTTTAAGAGATTCTACCCGCGAGAATGTTTAGATGTTATACATTCACAATTATCAGATGTACAGTCAGTTAATTCCTACTCTATTCAATGGTTGGTGTGGTGGGGAACAAAACATTCCAACTTTGCTACAGTGCGTGTGAAAAGCACAAGGCAGCAAAAGCAATGGCGCTTCTTATAAGATAATAATGTTCTTTGTTTTGCTCGTCAGTGGAATCAAAGGGTTAGTAGAGGGTTAGTGGGACCTTGTTCAGTGGCTCGTGCTTTAAGTGGGCCACTGAATCTGGACTTGCTTGTCCACAAGCACTGGCAAGTAGGAACTCTGCAGGGACTTTCCATTTGTCATTCTCATTAAATTCCCCATCAGGCAAAAGGTATAGAAGTGTGAAAACGCACACCTCCAGATTCAGGGACGGTTTCTTCCCAGCTGTTATCAGGCAACTGAACCATCCTACCGCAACCAGGGAGCAGTGCTGAACTACTATCTACCTCATTGGTGACCCTCGGACTATCCCTGATCAGTCTCTGCTGACTTTACCTTGCACTAAACCTTATTCCCTTATCATGTATCTATACACTGTAAATGGCTCAATTGTAATCATGTATAGTCTTTCCGCTGACTGGTTAGCACGCAACAAAAGCTTTTCATTGTACCTCGGTACACGTGACAATAAACTAAACTGAAACTGAAAACTGATCTGCCAAACATCATTGGAGTCGGTGGGGGGGTGAATCTGGTCAATGTCTTAGTTTAGATTTAGTTTAGTTTAGAGATACAGCGCAGAAATAGGTCCTTCAGCCGACCGAGTCCATGCCGACCAGCGATCCCCGCACATTAACACTATCCTACACTAAGGACAATTTTTACATTTACACCAAGCCAATTAACCTACAAACCTGTGCGTCTTTGGAGTGTGGGAGGAAACCGAAGTTCTTGGAGAAAAACCACGCGGTCACGGGGAGAACGTACAAACCCCGTAGACAGCACCCGCAGTCAGGATCGAACCTGGGCCTCTAAGTATCTCTATATCACTGTCTTTATCTCTCGTTTCCCTTTTCCCTGACTTTCAGTTTGAAGAAGGGTCTCGACCCGAAACATCATCTATTCCTTTTCTCCAGAGATGCTGTCTGACCCCCTGAGGTACTCCAGCACTTTGTGCCTATCTTCAGTTTAAACCAGCATCTGCAGTTCCTTCCTACACAATCGGGCAGTTTTGATCTTTCTAGTACTCTGTACCTGTGATTAATTGAATAAAAGCTCCTTGTTAAAGGAAAAAAAAAGTCAAAGACATGCAATCTTCATGATGACCAATTGTAAAATGGCAGATTGATCATTTCAAAACTTTAAAGGTGATCATTTAGTTTAGTGGTACACCCCATGTCAGTCCCTTCGGCCCACCGGATCCGCACCGACCAGCGATCCCCGCACATTAACATTATAAATAAACTTCTCCCTGTCCACTGGCATCGTCCCGCCATCCCTCAAAATCGCTGCTGTCACCCCCATTCTGAAAAAACCTGGTCTAAACCCTGACAACCCAAACAACTTCAGACCAATCTCCAACCTACCCTTTCTGTCCAAAGTTTTGGAACGTGCTGTAGCTTCCCAACTAAAATACCACCTCTCTACCAATAACCTGTATGAAACTTTCCAATCTGGATTCCGCTCAAACCACTGTACTGAAACTGCGCTCCTCAAAATCACAAACGACATTCTCCTCTCCTCCGACGCTGGCAACCTCAACATCCTCATCCTACTTGACCTCAGCGCCGCCTTTGACACCATAAATCACTCCATTCTCCTCACCCGACTTGAAACCTCCCTTAACATCACCGGCACAGCCCTATCCTGGTTTAAATCTTACCTCTCTGACAGACACCAGTTCATCTCCATTAACAACTGTAAATCCCCCACCGCTCCCCTCCCCCAAGGTGTCCCCCAAGGCTCAGTCCTTGGCCCCCTCCTCTTCATCCTCTACCTGTTCCCCCTTGGTCAATTAATCCGCCGTCATGGTCTCAACTTCCACTGCTTCGCCGATGATATCCAGCTCCTCATCTCCACCAAGTCAATCTCCTCCACCACACACTCTACACTGACAAACTGCATTACTGAAATAAAATCTTGGCTTCAATCAAACTTCCTCAAACTCAATTGCAACAAATCTGAAATCATCATCATTGGTCCAAAAATGCTCACCAAATCCACCCAAAACTTCATCCTCAACATTGATGGTCTCCCAGTATCCACCTCACCTCACATCCGGAATCTTGGAATCATCCTTGATCAAACCCTCTCCTTCGACAAACACATCAAACACATCACAAAGACAGCCTTCTTCCACCTCAAAAACATTGCCCGTCTCCGTCCATCCCTCTCCTCCACAGCTGCAGAAACCCTCATTCACGCCTTCATCACCTCCCGTCTGGACTACTGCAACAGCCTCCTCTATGGCGCACCCTCAAAAATCATCAATAAACTTCAATACATTCAAAACTCAGCTGCCGTCTATTCACACACACCTCGATCCGTGACCATATCACCCCCGTCCTTTATAAACTCCACTGGCTCCCCATCCCCCAGAGAATCCAGTACAAAATCCTCCTCATAACCTACAAAGCCCTCCATAACCTGGCCCCATCCTACCTGACCGACCTCCTCCACAGGCACACTCCCACCTGCACCCTCCGCTCTGCCGCTGCCAATCTCCTATCCCCCCACATCCGGACTAAACTCAGATCCTGGGGGGACAGGGCTTTCTCCATCGCTGCTCCCACCCTATGGAACTCACTACCCCAAACCGTTAGAGACTCCCCCACACTCACCACATTCAAAACATCGCTGAAGTCTCACCTGTTCAGTACTGCCTTCAACCACTGAAGGTCACCTCACCTACTGTCTCCTTTCTCTGTTCATTTATTTATTTACTTATTTATCTATTTATTAATTTCCCTATGTTCTCAAAATCTCTGTAAAGCGTCTTTGAGTATATGAAAAGCGCTATATAAATAAAATGTATTATTATTATTATTATTATTATCCTACACACACTAGAGACAATTTTTACATTTATACCAAGCCAATTAACCTACAAACCTGAACGTCTTTAGAGTGTGAGAGAAAACCGAAGGTCATGGGTAGAACGTACAAACTCCGTACAGACTAGCACGCATAGCCAGAATTTAACCTGGGTCTCTGGCGCTGTAAGCACTGTAAGGCAGCAACTCTACCACTGCGCCACCGTGCTGCCCTGTCTTCATTTATGTCTTTCCCACTGTATATCTTTGCACTTTGTCAGCACTGTTCAATGCAGAACTGCTAAACACAAGATTGCAGTTCAAAGTGTCGCATCTTCACAAGCAGCAACGGTGGAACCCTAAGTGAGTTCCACACCGGCTTATTTTTACTCTCCCAGGTTCACTCGCTTCTGATCAACTAGGATTCTGTATCAGTATCATAAGCGATAGGAACAGAATTAGGCCATTTGATCCATCAAGTCTGTTCTGCCATTCAATCATGGCTGATCTGTCTCTCCCTCCTAACCCCATTCTCCTGCCTTCTCCCCATAACCCCCGACACCCATATTAATCAAGAATCTATCTATCTCTGCCTTACAAAATATCCATTGACTTGGCCTCCACAGCCTTCTGCGGCAAAGAATCCCACAGATTCACCACCCTCACCACATCAGGCATGTTAACGGCAGCTCGTGAAACGACAATATTCCAAACCCAGCGGTCTATATTGGGGCAATCCCACAGCAGTGTCTAAGACCAAATATTCGTTTCCATTTGGGAAGGGCTGCTACTTCCCAAGATCAATCTCAAGCCATCCAGCCTGTACGTTAAAAGACAAAAAAGTGCTGGAGTAACTGTTGACTTTCAGAGCTAGCTTATCATTTCCAGCCCCTATTTAGTTCCTTGCAATCCCATTCACTCTTACACGCTCATAAACCTCTCGTGATTCTCTCACACCTACCAGGGCCAGTTTACATGGCCAATTGGCCTACCTGATAACATCTCAAATACAGTTTAGAGGTAGACACAGAGTGCTGCAGTAACTCAGCGGGCCAGGCAGCATCTCCGGAGAACACGGATAGGGACCCTTCTTCAGTCTGACTACATTGTACATGATCAGACACACTGGTTAAATACACTGCTCCAGTGAGCAGTCGGGGCATGTTGCCATTAGCATCAAAGGGTTACAATTTCAATCAACACCTCTGATGTGTCCATATCAAATTCCTGTGCATCCAATTTAAGTGATCTCTGAACTTTTATGTCTGGCTTCCTGTCCTCCTTTTGATTTAGGGATACAGCATGGAAACAGGCCTTTCAGCCCACTGAATCCACACTGACCATCGATCACCAGTTCACGGTAGTTCTATGTTGTCCCACTTTTGGTATTCCACTCGCTGCGCATTGGGGACCATCGACAGAGGGCCAATTAACCAGCAAACACGCATGTCTTTGGGATGTGGGAGGAAACCGGAGCACCCGGAGGAAACCCACGCGATCACAGGGAGAATGTGCAAACTCCGCACAGACAGCACCCGAGGTCAGGATCGAACCCGGGTCTCTGGTGCTGTGAGGCAGTGGCTCTACCCGTGTCGCTACTGTGCCACTCTAATGGTAGTTAGATCTCAGCTCTGAGCCGTGTGAGTAGACTGCCTGCTTCGAGAGTCTGGTGTCAGGAGGGCGAACCAAGACCGCAAGCAATTGCAGCAAAATGTGACCCAGCCCGGGCCATCACACAAACCAACCTCCCTTCCATTGACTCCATTTATACGTCACGCTGCCTCGGCAAGGCCAGCAGCATAATCAAGGGCGAGTCTCACCCCGGTCACTCCCTCTTCTCCCCTCTCCCATCGGGCAAAAGGTATAAAAGTGTGAAAACGCACACCTCCAGATTCAGGGACAGTTTCTTCCCAACTGTTATCAAGCAACTGAACCATCCTACCACAACTAGAGAGCAGTGCTGAACTACTATCTTCCTCTTTGGTGACTTTCGGTCTATCTTTGATCGGACTTTACTGGCTTTACCTTGCACTAAACGTTATTCCCTTATCATGTATCTGTTCACTGCGAATGGCTCGATTGTAACCATGTATTGTCTTTCCGCTGGCTGGTTAGCACGCAGCAAAGACTTTTCACCGTACCTCGGTACACGTGACAATAAACTAAACTGAACTCTGTAGAAGGCCCTCAACAATCCAGGCAAGGTGCACTTCACCACTCACTTGGGTCACTGCCCCAACAGAATCAAGTCCTTCAGTCATTGCAAAAACCAAATCAAACACAAGCCAAGTCAGTAACAGCATGTAGAAGTGTTGTCATTGCAACAATACAAAATGTGTCCATCTCCCAATAATGGTCCCAGGCAATCCTCCTTCTAGCTAATCATCACTTCATAGAGTCTTACAGCGTGGAAACAGGTCCTTCAGCCCAACTTGCCCACACAGACCAACATGTCCCACCTACACTTGTCCCACCTACCTGCGTTTGGCCCATATCCCTCTAAACCTGACCTATCCACGTACCTGTCTAAACGTTTCTTAAACATTTTGATAGCAGTCATAATATATACCAAATGCTTCACTTACCCGTAAACTGTTACCATAATAAATAGTTTTAGTTTAGTTTAGGGACTCAGCGCGGAAACAGGCCCTTCGGCCTACCGAGTCCACGCCAACCTGCACATTAAACACTATCCAACACACACCAGGGATAATTTACATTTATACCAAAGTTATAAGTTGGTTTAGTTTAGTTTAAGCTAAACTAACCCATGCCAATTAACCTACAAACCTGTACGTCTTTGGAGTGTGGGAGAAAACCGAAGATCCCAGAGAAAACCCACGCGGGTCACGGGGAGAACGTACAAACTCCGTACAGACAGCACCCGTTGTCGGGATGGAACCCGTGTCTCCGGCGCTGCGAGGCAGCAACTCTACCGCTGCGCCACCGTGCTGCACGGAATACTCGGAATACTAATGCACTCATTGTTACAGAGTACTTCGTCGTTGTCATTATAAACGCCTTTTAGTCTGCGGTGACCCATTTCAGCCAGCCTGCAGCAGAGGCTTTTAGTTTCCTGCCATAAACTTAAAAGCCAATTAATAAGAATAATAAAACATACGCTAAAGGTTCTAAAGAACAGTTAATGCAGGTGGTTGTTTCAAGAGCAAATCTCAGCAGTTGTGCTGATGGCTCGTAAAACATGCAAAGTTTGTTCTCTGCTTTATGATAAAGACCCACCCGATGGCACTTCTCAACGTTACCCACCAAGGGCCCAGACTGAGATGTTTGAACTCGTGTGACTTCTCCTGGATGGTCAGTACCATGGGGACATTATTGCAGATGACACTTAACTCTCTTTAGCTTCTTGTATCCCTCGTTTGACTCAAATCTTTCCAGATTATACAGTGGATTGTCAAAAACAAAAAGTGCTTGATGCCCTATCGCCGACTGATGGTTGCACCAACGAGTCTACCGAAGTTTCACAGTCTTGGGGATCTCCACCGTTTTGTGCTTCCCGGTTTCCTGGGAGTCCTCCGCACTGTCAGCCTTCGGGGTGATGTTGGGGTCCGCGGTGTTCTTCCGAGAAGCTTGTGGGCTTGTTAGGCCTTTGCGTGGGACTAGTGGACTGGTCTGTCCCTTCCGTTGGACTAGTGGACTGGTCTGGCCCTTCCTTTGGCTCTGAGGGCTAGCCTGGCCCTTCCTCTGCATCTGAGGGCTGGACTGGGCTGACTGAGCCTTCCTGCACACCGATGGGCTCTTGGATCCCTTGGGTTTATGCGGTTGGAGGCCGTCAACGTTCTTCAGTGGCTTCAGCCCCAACGCCTCACACAAGTGGTTGCACTGATGGGTGTCGGGAAACTCTTCAATGACGGAGGACAAACAATTTCCTGTTAGTCCCTGATACCTGCAAAAGGAAATCCAACTCAGTGAGGAGAAGCGATTTTAAAGAAGAAATAAAGACACAGAGTTGAGAACCTTCTTCAGACTGAAGAAGGGTCTCGACCCGAAACGTCACCTAGTCCTTTTCTCCAGAGATGCTGTCTGACCCGTTGAGTTACTCCAGCTGTTTGTGTCTATCTGCGGTTTAAACCAACATCTGTAGTTCCCTCCTACACATAAAGACACAGAGTGCTGGAGTAACTCGACGGGTCAGGTAGCATTCCTTAGAGAATGTGGTTTAGATCAGAACACTAGTCTGAAAAAGCATCCCTACCTCGACAGAAATAAAATAAACTGAAAGTTTCCTATCCCCCGACAAAGTGAGGGTCTATCTTTGAGATGCTTCCCGACCTGAAATGTCACCTATCTATGTTCTCAAGAGACACTGCCTGACCCGCAGAGTTACTCCAGCACTTTGCATCTTTTTTTTTTTTTGCCCAACATCAGCAGTTCCTTATTTCTCCAAATGTTTTGAAATGCTGGACGGATGCTGAAGGATGTTTCCAGCTCTCGAAAATAAGCAGTAAAAATAAGATAAGGATTAATAATTCCAACAGAAATTCAGAAGAGACATCTTTATCCAACATACGACTATAAAGGACACATAGTGCTGGAAAATCTCAGCGGGTCAGGCAGCATCTCTGGAGAACATGGATTGGTGATGCTTTGGGTCGAGACCCTTCTTTTCTTCCTGTCGGAGGAAGGGTCTTGACCTGAAAATGTCTCAGGTACATGTGACAATAAAACACTCTTGTCTCTAGGAGTAGTTTAGTTTAGTTTATGGGAACAGGCCCTTCGGCCCACCAAGTCCGCACTGACCAGCGATCCCGGCACATTAACACTATCGTACACACACGAGGGACAATTTACACTTATACCAAGCCAATTGACCTACAAACCTGTACGTCTTTGGAGTGTGGGAGGAAACCGAAGAACTCGGAGAAAACCCACGCAGGTCACGGGGAGAACGTACAAACTCCGTACAGACAGCACCCGGGTCTCTGGCGCTGTCAGGCAGCAACTCTACCGCTGCACCACCTTGACTTGAAAGAAACTGCGATGACTCTGAATACAATGGCACAGCGGTAGAGTTGCTGCCTTACAGCGAATGCAGCGCCGGAGACTCAGGTTCGATCCTGACTACGGGTGCTGTAGTGTACGGAGTTTGTACGTTCTCCCCGTGACCTGCGTGGGTTTTCTCTGAGATCTTCGGTTTCCTCCCACACTCCAAAGACTTACAGGTTTGTAGGTTAATTGGCTGGGCAAATGTAAAAAATGTCCCTAGTGGGTGTAGGATAGTGTTAATGTGCGGGGATCGCTGGGTGGCTTGGACCCGGTGGGCCGAAGGGCCTGTTTCTGCGCTGTATCTCTCTAAATCTAAAATCTAATTTTCCAATTCTCTCCGGCTAAAGAACTGGTTGTATTGCTGTTTGAAAAGGGAGGTAGGGAACAAAACCATGCATTTCATGGTGAGGGGTGGGGTTGATAGATGGTTTGGTACAAATTGTTGGTCTGACCTGGACGAATGATAACCTTGACTTACCCTTTGGAATTAGTAGCGATCTGCACACCAGTGATCTTCAGTCCCACCCCTGTGTAGAGAAAAAGAAAATAGTTTAATGAGCCACCAGGTAGTTTCTGAAGACTAACTTGTGTCACTATTCTGGCCTAATCAGGGGTGCAGTGGGCTGCCGGAACTCACTGGAACGCTGCTCCGGCACCTCTGTAAAAAAAAAAAACCCAAAATAATCAGCGGTAGATTTTAACTAGCGGGGAATTTACCAGCAGCCACTCCTCCGGCACCTACAAAATTACCACTGCAACACTGGGCCAAATGTGGGGTGCAGCAGAGGTTTGTAGAGTTAGTCAGTGTGAATCTCATTCAATGTGCGTTGCAACACCTGAATATAGCTCCCATTGTTTAGTTTAGTTCAGTTTAGTTTAGAGATACAGCACAGAAACAGTCCGAGTCCTCACTGACCACCAACCCCGCACACGAACACTATCCTACACACGAGGGACAATTTGCAATTTTTACTGAAGCCAATTAACCTGCATTCCTGCACGTCTTTGGAGTGTGGGAGGAGACCAGAGCACCCATGTGAACACAGAGAGAACCTACGAGCGCCCGTAGTCGGGATCGAACCTGGGTCTCCGGTGCTGTAAGGCAGCAACTCTACCGCTGTGCCACGCTAAATAAAGTCTGAAGTTAATTATGACCTAGGGGTGCCAACTATCTCACTCCCAAAATAAGCCACAAGGTGACGTCACCGCCCCGCACCACACGTGGCCTCACCCAGCCAGCGGCCACATGCTCCCGCTCCACCAAAGGCGGCCGCCCGGGACGGGAGGCGGGTTGCCATGCAACCTCCATTAGGCGAACACACTCGGCCCCGCTCCCGAAACACACTCCGTTATCCTACACTGTCCGGGCCCCGCGCCTACAGTGTCTGGGCCTACAGCGGCTCCCAGGCCTACAACAGCCCCCGGGCCTCCAGCGTCCGGGCCTACAGCGCCCCCCCCCTTCCCGGGCCTAATACAGGACAAGGCCGGTCCCGTACGGGATAAACCAATTTAGCCCAAAATATGGGATGTCCCGGCTAATACGGGACAGTTGGCAACCCCATTATGACCCTACCTTGCAGGTCAGTTACCAGCACGTTGCAGTTAGTCCATTGGTAAATCCAGTGTTGAAAGGTGTGACACTTCTGCATGACCTCAGAGCCGCTCTCACCCACCAGATTCTTGCTCTTGTCCTCCATTGCATACTTCACAAACTGCCCCATCAAGTCCCTCTCTATGGTTGCGTAGGGTATGTTGTTGCCAGGGCGATAGAGCAAGTGCAGGGGAATTATCCTGGGAGCACAGATGCAGGTCATTCACAAACAGCCACAGCTTTGAAAAATCAAGATGAATAAACGACAAATACCCATCAGGACACTTACTCTGGCACGGGTCCAAACCCATCCACTGCACGGGTCTCAGCGGCAAATATTTTACTGTATTCTCTCACTGTATTTTGAAGCTTACATTCCTGTAAATTAAAAGATAAAATTAGTAACTTTAAAACAAAATCAAACGTTACCATTTTCACCTACATTGGATCAGAAAGGTTGAGAGAGGTACTAGACCAAGTGGACCAGTTGGGCCCAAACCTCTCCTGCATTGGTGCAGCACCCTTTCCTCCCCCACTCCCCTCTCCCACTCCCTTACTTTTCTCCAGAGATGCTGCCTGACCCGCTGAGTTACTCCAGCTTTTTGTGTCTATCTTCAATATAAATTCTCCCTTGTGTGTAAGATAGTGTAAATGTGCGGGGATCGCTGGTTGGCAAGGACTCGTGGGCTAAAGGGCCTGTTTCTGCGCTGTATCGTCCCGTCAACGGAATATTAGAAGCCCCCGACCGCGGGAGAACAAAGAATGGAAGAGATTGAATGTTTTTTCGCCTACCATCACAGAGGAATGTGGAGGAGTCACTGTGGTGGATGTTCATGTTCAAATATATTTTGTGCGTTTTGTTGCTTTTTATTGGTATGACTGTATGGCAAATGAAATTCCTCGTATTGCAAAACATACTTGGCTAATAAAGTATGATTATGATCTCTAAACTATCATTAGAATCACAACCAAATCTACTGGCATCATAATCATACTTTATTAGCCAAGTATGTTTTGCAACATACGAGGAATTTCACTTGCCATACAGTCATACCAATAAAAAACAACAAAACACACAATGCCTGGGACCATTATTGGGAGATGGACACGTTTTGTATTGTCTACTGGTTGTGACTCTTTGCATGCAGACCCCAGAGGACGTTGTATTATCATCCAATACCGCATGGAACAGGCCCTTGGCCCACTGAGCCCAAGCCGACCAGCGGTCACCCGTACACTAATTCTAATCTACATGCTAGGGACAATTTACAGAGGCCAAGTGCAAATACATACAAATACAAAAAGTTTCATAGTTCGTTTAAATTTCCTCTACACCAACTCATCAAGGATGATTGGAAAGTAGGGAAAGCCATCCATCGGTATATTGCAATAGAATACAGTCTGATATCATAGAATCACGGAACAGTAAGGCTCAGGAACAGGCCCTTCGACCCACAATGTCTGTGACGAACATGATGCAAGATAAATTCATCTGTTGGCATGTGATAGAGTGGTTGTGGAGACGATGTTTCCAATAGTGGGGGAAAATAACTGCAGATGCTGGTACTAATCGAAGGTATCACAAAATGCTGGTGTAACTCAGCAGGTCAGGCAGCATCTCAGGAGAGAAGGAATGGGTGACGTTTCGGGTCGAGACCCTTCTTCAGACTGGGGTCTAAAGTCGGGTCTCGACTCGAAACGTCACCCATTCCTTCTCTCCTGAGATGCTGCCTGACCCGCTGAGTTACTCCAGCATTTTGTGATACTTTCCAATAGTGGGAGACTCTAGAACCAGAGGGCACAGCTTCAGAATAAAAGGACGTACCTTCAGAATGGAGATGGGGAGGAGTTTCTTAAGACAGAGAGTGGTGAATCTGTGGAATTCATTGCCACAGATGGCTGTGGAGGCCAAGTTATTGGATATTTCTAAAGCAGACATTATTGATAAGTAAGGACATCAAAGGGTACAGAGAGAAGGCAGGAGAATGGGTTTGAGAGGGAAAAATTGATCAGCCATGATTGAATGGCGGAGTAGACTTGATGGGCCGAATGGCCTAATTCTGCTTCCATGTCATATGATATTATGGTCTTATGATCCCTATCCATCCGTTCTCTGCATATCAATGTGCCCATTTAAAAGTCACTATCGTATCTGACTCCAAAACCACCCCTGGCAGTGTGTTTTAGTTTAGTTTAGTTTAGAGATACAATGTGGAAACAGGCCCTTTGTCCCACCGAGTCTGCGCCAACCAGCGAACCCCTTCCACTAGCACTATCCTACGCACTAGGGACAATTTATCATTTTACAGAAGCCAATTAAACTACAAACTTGTACATCTTTGGAGTGTGGGCAGAAATCAAAGTTTGCGGAGAAAACCCACGCTGACAACAATGGCAGATTACTGGGGGCGTCTGTGGAACCCATCACCCTCTGTGGAATGAAAACCTGCCCCGCGCAATACAACAAACCACTTCTAACAAAGGGCATGGCTTACTTGCATCGTGAGATCATGGTTGCTTTCAACAAGTCCACCATCACGCTTGGTCCCATAAGAAATGTAGTTTTTCACTTTGACAATACAGGTGGCACCAGATTCGAATATGGGCTCCAGTCCGTAGATGACCTTCACCCGGCTTGCTTTACGGTGTAAACTGTCGCCGACGGAGAGCTCTGTGGTCATGATTCTGCCAAAGAGCTTGTTGCCCCAAAACCCCGTGTCCGTCAGTCCTTTGGTGATCGGCATGGGTGTCATCTCGATCTCCTCACCCACTGGAACACACACACACACACCCACCACAACACGGGTTACAAACAATGAGGATGTCAAAAGCCCGTCCGCGCTCTGAAATAGCAAACACTGTCAGACACTGATAGTAAAAACACAACTTTACTTCGCTAGTGGGAGTGGGAGAGTCACGGGTCCAGCTAATCACACAATCAGCACATTTCTGCACCGGTTCTTATTGTCTAGAACAGACTTGTTATTCTCTGCAGTACTACTTGGTATCGGCTCTTTCTCCTTTAGTCACAACACCCTCTGCAGTTCTGCAAAACAACCTGTTCTACTTTAGCTAGCAATTCTAAGTAACAGGCATGTGAGTGAGGTTAAAAAAAAGAAAAGTTCCGAGCGCTTACGCGAGATGTACGACGGGGGTCAAATATTTACACACAAAATTACCATTTTTTAGCCTCTTTTAGTGCATTTCAAAGTAAAAACAGACATTACAAAATAATGTGAATATGTCACTGTACACTAATAACATTTTGAAGTAAATTCGCACATTAATTGATAATCAGCCCAAAAAGGTGGTAATTTGCTTTTCTGCTGTGTTTTGTATTTTAACCCTGTCTTAATTAATTTAGTTATATTATCTTGCACTTAAATTTAATATTTACTCATTACAGTTCCACCACTGATTGTCTGGCATTCTTGGTTCCAGAGCTTTGCTGGTTTATCCAGCAGGCCAAGGAAGTCGGCTATGGGGATAGATGTGCTGGCTCCAGCTGGGCTGGAGTTCCAGAACCCCGGCCGCTGGTTGCAAATTCAACCCACCGATCGGCCGTGGAAGTCCCGATGAGGTCGAGATTGGCTGCCTTGCCCAGCCTAGGTGCCACATTTTAGTGGAGACTTCCAAGGCGCGGGGGATTTCTCGTGGAACCCCTAGTGACCTCTAGTGGCCGAATTGACAAATTGCCATGGAAGTCCCGATGAGGTCGAGATTGGCTGCTTTGCCCAGCCTAGGTGCGACATTTTCGGAAGACTTCTAGGGCGCGCGGGGGGGGATTTCTCGCGGTACCACTAGCGACCTCTAGCGGAACCTAGTGTTCATTACAAGTCTATACATCGTTTTTTCTTTTCTTTCTTTTTTTCGATCCGATTTCTCCGTTTATTTGGCAAATTGAAAAACGCGGAAACCATGCAAAAAGCGCGGAAAATGGATTAAAAAAACGCGGAAAATTCACATGCCAGATGTAGGTAAAGCAGGCTCACCACGTGCAACATGCAATCTGCACACATTAACTCTTAAACCCCCATCCTCTCTACAAGGACCCGCGATAAGGGGAAACATCAGTGGGACAATTCAAAGCTTGCACCTTACCTTCAATCTCTTCTCTTGAAATAAATCCAGTCAACACTAGAGCAACAAACAGTAAGATTTTAATATACATTAAACAAAACACAGGGCAACTGCTTAGATGGTGGTGACGAGAAAATGGAGTCTATTCATACCGAGCCTTTCAAGACTTTGGATCACTCCCAAGTGTTTTACTGCTACTGATGTATTAATGGAGTTAATACTCCACTCGCTGGAGTTTAGAAGGTTGAGGTGGGGACCTCATTGAAATGTACAGAATGATGAAAGGCATAGAGTGGATGTGGAGAGGATGTTTCCACTGGTGAGAAAGTCTAGGACCAGGGGTCATAGCCTCAGAATTAAAGGGCGCTCTTTTAGAATGGAGGTGAGGAGGAACTTCTTTAGCCAGAAGGTAGTTAATCTGTGGAATTCATCGCCACAGAGGGCTGTGGAGGCCGTCAGTGGATATTTCTAAGGCAGAGATAGACAAATTCTTGATCAGAACTAGTGCCAAGAGTTATGGGGAGAAGGCCGCAAAATGGGATTAGGAGGCAGAGATCAGCCATGATTGCATGGCGGAGTAGACTCGATGGGCTGGATGGCCTAATTCTACTCCTATAACTTGTGAACTTGTCAATTGAGTTTAGTTTATTGTCACGTGTACCGAGGTACAGTGCAAAGCTTTTGTTGCGTGCCAACCAGTCAGCAGAAAGACAATACATGATTACAATCGAGCCATTCACAGTGTACAGATACATGATAAAGGGAATAACGTGAATAATGTTTAGTGCAAGATAAAGTCCAGTAAAGTTCGATCAAAGATAGTCAGATGGACTCCAATGAGGTAGATCGTAGCTCAGGACTGCTCTCTAGTTTAGTTTAGTTTAGTTTAGTTAGAGATACAGCGCAGAAACAGGCCCTTCAGCCCACCGAGTCCGCACTGACCAGCAACCCTGCACATTAACACTACCCTACACACACCAGCGACAATTTTACATTTACACTGGGACAAACCTGTACGTCTTTGGAGTGTGGGACAAAACCAAAGATCTTGGAGAAAACCCACACAGGTCATAGAGAGAACGTACAAACACCATACAGACGAGCACCCATAGTCAGATTCAAACTCGCGTCTCTGGTGCTGTAGAGCAGTAGTTCTACCGTTTACTCCACCGTGCCGCCCAAGTTGTTGGTAGGATGGTTCAGTTGCCTGATAACTGCTGGGAAGAAACAGTGCCTGAATCTGAAGGTGTGCGTTTTCACACTTCTATACCTTCTGCCCGATGGGAGAGGGGAGAAGAGGGGGTGAGACTTGTCCCTGATTATACTGCTGGCCTTGCCGAGGCAGCGTGAGGTGTAAATGGAGTCAATGGAAGGGAAGTTGGTTTGTGGTGTAGGAAAGGCAACACCTATTTTCACCAGAGCAATGGTCTCACATACAGTTACACGATAAATACAATGTAGAACATAGAACAGTACAGAAGATGGACACAAAATGCTGGAGTGACTCAGCGGGACAGGCAGCATCTCTGGAGAGAAGGAATGGGTGACGTTTCGGGTTGACACCCTTCTTCAGCACAGGAAAGGGGCCCTGGATATCATGCCAACCAAACGTTTTTCATTGTATTTGGGCACACATGACATTAATAAACCAATACCAATACTGAATACCAGGTCTGAAGAAGGGTCTCGACCCAAAACGTCACCCATTCCTTCTCTCCAGAGATGCTGCCTGTCCCGCTGAGTTAATCCATCATTCTGTGTCTATCTCCAATACTTACTTTCACTGCTCAGCAGGAGATCCGTGGCATCCGAACCATACTCATTTTCCACCATGCATCTGTAAACGCCACAGTCCTTGGCTGAGGCTTTTACAATGGCCAACAACACTTGACTCTCATCGCCAGCGCTGGAAGAATCCAGGGAGGAAGAAATAACAAACATTAGCTGCGGATCTGGATCAGTGCAGTCCCTGCCATTACCACCCCCCCCCCACCCCCCCAGTTGGAAGGTGGTTTCTGACAGGAGTCCACTGCCAAGTGAGAGGCACGACATTTAAACATGTCTACAGCGTTTCCCAGATGAAACCAAAGGTAGTAGAGGAACATGATGGATCACTTCGTTGAAATCGCCTATACTGAAGTGTAGTACGCAAAGGAGCGTAACATCCGCCATTTTAGTAGGCAAAACCCGCCGTTCGCTATGCCTCTCGCGGTGTTTTGGGGGAACAATATGTGTGATGATACCATTAAAATGCAGAATATATCTCATCTATCAATTCAGATTTTTGTTATTTTTCTTTTAAAATGTTTCTGCAAGTTTCGGCCTACTAAAATGACATCATGACATACTACAGTTTTTAGGGTTGAGTGGTCTATCTTGTTCCTCTAGTATCTTTGGGTGTAACTGCAATAAGGGGTTGATCCACTTGGAACAAGCAAGCAAAGTATATAACGCTGGGTGCCCGGAGCAGGGAAAAAAGCTGGTGGCGCCTACCTTCGCTTCAGCTTGTTCAAGTGTAGTCCATCCTTGTCCCATCTGATGGTGGAGTCACTCAGCACATTAAAGAACTGGCACCACAGCTTCAGGTTCCCGGAAGCATCGGGAAATTGCTCAGCTCTAATCTTCCGAATGACTTGTGGAGCTGAAGGCGGCAAAATATGAAGGTTGGTCACAGGGTGGCACATCGGTGAATGGTGGCCATTAACCCTTCAGCAAATGGTGGCCATTAGCCCTTCAGCAAATGGTAGCCATTACACAGCAGCAAATGGTGGCCATTAGCCCTTCAGCAAATGGTGGCCATTAGCCCTTCAGCAAATGGTGGCCATTAGCCCTTCAGCAAATGGTGGCCATTAGCCCTTCAGCAAATGGTGGCCATTAGCCCTTCAGCAAATGGTGGCCATTAGCACGTCAGCAAATGGTGGCCATTAGCCCTTCAGCAAATGGAGGCCATTAGCCCTTCAGCAAATGGTGGCCATTAGCCCTTCAGCAAATGGTGGCCATTAGCCCTTCAGCAAATGGTGGCCATTACACAGCAGCAAATGGTGGCCGTTGAGAAACCGATCCAACAGCTCATACCTCAAACTGGATATCACGGACATACATTGGACTCAATTCACTTCAAGAGCATGCAAGGGAGGAATTTACAAGAAGCCCCTCTGATCAGTGAGTTAAATAGTCCTTTCTTAAGTCGCAACCAAGCATTTTCCTTCTAGTCCAGCTCGTAACGTTCATAACCCTAACCCTAATGCACAGCGGCAGCGTGTTCGCCCGCCCCGGATCGCGGGGCTTGGGTCGGCCCGCTGCGGACCGTCCGGCGCGGCCTGCAACCACAACAACCTGACCACGGGAGAAGACGGCAGGGGAAGGGAAAAGACATTGTGGCCTTCCATCACAGTGAGGAGAGGACTGGAGGAGACTCACTGTGATGGATGTTTCTTTTTTTGTGTGTTTTTGGGGTTGTGTAATTTGCCTATTTTAATGCTTTATTGTGTAATCTGCCTAATTTAATGCTTTTATTGTTGGACTGTGTGTGGGTGACTGAATTTCGTTTAAAAAAATCGTTTTTTTGGATGACAAATAAAGCTATCTTGAATCTTGAATCTCTCTTGAATAAGAGAGAGAAACAAGTTTTTTCTTGATGAGAAAAAGCTTTTTCACCCAGAATTTGTGGGATTCTCTGCCACAGAAGGCAGTGGAGGCCAATTCACTGGATGAATTTAAAAGAGAGTTAGACAGAGCTCTAAGGGCTAGCGGAATCAAGGGAAATGGGGAGAAGGCAGGCACAGGTTACTGATTGTAGATGATCAGCCATGATCACAATGAATGGCGGTGCTAGCTCGAAGGGCCAAATGGCCTCCCCCTGCACCTATTTTCTATGTTTCTATGTAAACAGAATTAGGCCATCAAGTCTACTCCCCCATTCAATCATGGCTGATCTATCATTCCCTCGGAACAGACCCTTCAGCACACCGTGTCCACACCGACCATCGATCACCCGTTCACACGAGTTCCTCGTTCACTACACATTAGGGGTAATTCACAGAGGGCCAAATAAGTTCCAACCCCATACGTCTTTCGGGGTGTGGGGGGAAACCGGATCACCCGGAGGAAACCCACGCAGTCACAGGGAGAACATGCAAAGGCAGCATCATGGATCAGAATGGAACCCGGGTCCCTGGCGCTGTGAGGCAGCAGCAATACCTGCTGCGTTACTGTGCTGCCCCTTGTGTTTTGTTTGCGATTCTAGCATTTGCAATCTCCAAAATCTCCATCTGTCCAGATACCTTTTAAACTGTTCAGTGCCATCCCCTGGGATACTTGGGTCATGGCCAACAGGAAAATAAAGTTTGACAGTGCACTGGCTGTACATTGTTATTGCATCAGCCTCCATAACCTCCTCTGGCAACTCCCTCCAGAAAACCATCAATTTCTGAGTGGGAGAACATACTCCTCAGATCTCATTTTAATCTCTCCCCTCTCACCTGAAACCTGCATCCTCCAGTTCCAGCCTCCCCTGTCCTGCGGGAAAGACTGACTATTTATCCCATCAACCCCCCTCATCACTTTATAAACATCCGCAAGATCACATCATAGCCTCGTGTATCCCAAAGAGAATTAACCCAGTCTCTCGTAGTCATAGAGTGATACAGTGTGGAAACAGGCCCTTTGGCCATATCCCTCCAAACCTATTCTATCTATGTATCTGTCTAACTGTTTCTTAAACATGGGATAGTCCCAGTCTCAACTACCTCCTTTGGCAGCTCATTCCATACACCCACCACCCTCTGTCGAAAAAGATACCCTCGGATTCCTATTAAATCTTTTATCCTTCACCTTGAACCTATGTCCTCTGGTCCTCGATTCCCCCACTCTGGGTAAAAGACTGTGCATCTACCCGATCTATTCCTCTCCTTATATCTACAGTACATCTCTCCATTCCAGCCAACATCCTGCTGAAGATAGATACAAAGTGCTGGAGTAACTCAGCGGGTCAGGCATCTGTGGAGAAAAAGGATGGGCGATGTTTCGACTCTGGAGAAGGATAGCGACCCGAAACGTCACCCGTCCTATTTATCCAGAGATGCTGACTGCTGGGTTACTCCAGCACTTTGTGTCTATCTTTGGTTCAAATCAGCATCTGCCTTCCTAAACATCCTGGTGAATCTCTTCTGCACTCTCTCTATTGCTACCAGTTCCTTCCTGTTTGGCAATCAGAACTATGCAAAATTCTCCAAGTTCAGTCCGACCAATGTTTTATACAACTTCAACATGAAGTTCCCAACTCAACGCTTCAGCCTAGAAAGGCAAGCATATCAAATGACTTGTGTAAGAAGGAACTGCAGATGCTGGTTTAAACCGAAGATAGGCGCAAAATGACAGAAAATGACAGAACACCATCACAACCTACCACTTCAGTTTAAAACCGTGTTTCAGATATAATGAATAAAGTACGTGGTATCTTCGGCCTGCTGCTTTAAGGAGTTCTCTTTGCAATGGTCTTTATCTAACAACACAAAACAATGGTGGATCCTTGGGATTAAATGGAAGTTGCACCTGAACTGTGCATGTGGGAAAGCCACAAAATGTTGGAGTAACTCAACGGGACAGGCAGCATCTCTGGAGAGAAGGAATGGGTGATGTTTCAGGTCATGAAAACAAGACCCAAATCGAGAAGGTATGAAAGCAAGACATCAAAGGGGATGGAGATCAAGGAAAATGTAGAATAGATTATCGTTAGATAGGAGAAGGTGACAACAAAGCAATCAGAGTTGGAATGTAACCGGGGACAGTCAGAGTGGTCGGAGAACTGGGAAGCGAGAGGGATGGAGAGAGAGAAAAAGCAAGGGTTACAGGAGTCAATGTTCATACCACTAGGGTATAAGCTGCCCAAGCGAAATATGAGGTGCTGTTCCTCCAATTTGCGCTGGGCCTCACTCTGACAATGGAGGAGGCCAGGAAACAGAAAGGTCAGTGTGGGAATGGGAGGGGGAGTTGAAGTGTTTAGCAACCGGGAGATCAGGTAGGTTGAGGCGGACTGAGTAGAGGTGTTCAGCGAAACAATCACCACACCTCTTCACTCCCCTATCCTCCTGTGTCACCACTTTCAGGGAGCTGTGGAACACCTTGTGCCTTAACCTTCTGGTCCAAACTACCACTTGGGACCTTGTCACAAGTCTAACTAGAGTCCATGGAAAATTAAGCCGAGTTTGGCCATTGTGGGGCTCTGTTTGTCCATAAGTGAAAGGAGCAGAATAAGACCATTCGGCCCATCAAGTCTACTCCACCATTCAATCATGGCTGATCTATCTCTCCCTCTTAACCCCATTCTCCTGCCTTCTCCCCTTAACCCCTGACACCCGTACTAATCAACAATCTATCTATATCTCCCTTAAAAATATCCATTGACTTGGCCTGCACAGCCGTTTGTGGCAGTGAATTCCGCTCTGTTTGATAAAGGGTCCTTGTTATTCCGAGTAAAGTGGTAGTACCCTCCCACCTTTGAAGAGGTTCTTGGCTGACTTGGCATCCTCTGTTTTCGCCCCACTTTTGCCAGGGTCCACGGAACTCTCGACTTTGTCTGCAGGCTCCTCGTACAGCTTGGGCACTTCCAGCGTGGACATCTTGCGCGCTGTCGAAGGGGATCGCCTCTCCAGAGGCGCACTCTGCTGCACCGCGGGGGCCTGCAACAGTGCCGCGCTTCTCATGAGCGCCAATGGGAACCGGACCGGCTCCTCTTCGACGTGGCTGACATCTCCCTCTTTCTTCGGGTGCGCCGGCAAGGCAGG
The DNA here is from genome assembly GCF_053455715.1 of Rhinoraja longicauda. NCBI lineage: Eukaryota > Metazoa > Chordata > Chondrichthyes > Rajiformes > Arhynchobatidae > Rhinoraja > Rhinoraja longicauda. Next base: position 11,168,052 of record NC_135990.1, read on the forward strand.
CAGGTCGGACGCCAGCGCTTCAGAGTCCTCCACTTGTTTGGACCTGGGTAAGAAGATCTTGCGGCGGGCACCGGAGGCGAGTTCCGCCGGCGTGGCGGACGGGATGGCGGGCAGAGCTTCGCTGAGCTTCATCTTGGCATTGGAGCCTTGCTCAGGTGGGGCTTCTTTCTTCATTGCCTCGGTATCCTCCACGCTCCCCTTCACCGCGCTCTTAAATGTTACGTTGTCCACCACGATGGATGGCACGTGGCTTATTTCCAGCCGCACATCTGAGGTCATCTTTGTGAGCTGCGAAACACCTACATCGTCAGTACTTGGTCTTGGAGCAGGTACCGTTCCATCACTGGGAACCAATGTCACTTGCAACAGCTTAGACTTGTCTCCGCTAATTTCAACTGCACTATTTCTTTCTTCTGCTTCGTCTACCAGACTCTTGTGTGTGGTTAAGTCCATTTTGCTTTTACTCACGCTATTTTGCTCTTCCTCTGGACCTTCGGGGCTCTTGACGTGCAAGCTTGCTGGAGAAGATACCATTCCAAGCCTTGGAAGACTTAATGCCTCCATTTGACTTGGTTGAGTGTACGTTTCCAATGGCATCTCTAGGGCATCTGTCGGGTGAAGAGGTGTCTCGGGATCACCTGCATCCACCTCATCCGCAGTACCACCATCTTCAAGGGTGGTCCAGGAAGCAACGTTAGAGAGGGGAGCACTTGTCTTTGATGATGGCGGCACAACGATAGCGGTGTCCACGTTAGATTCTTCCACGTTAGTCAATAGTGACCTAATGATGAATTCAACGGCGTCAACATCTACCTCTCCTGGTGGCGCATCCAATGCACGGTCTTCTTCGGTAAGATGGTGATCTTCAGTGCTGGCTGGAAGCACGTTTGCCGAAGTTGGGGAAACCTTTGACTCCAACGACAACTCCTGGCCAGTGGCTGGGAATTCAGATGTATCTGGACGTTCCTTAGTTTTGTGCAACACGCCCTTGTCTGAGTGTAGATCAGGAACAGGCAGGTCATCGGTTGGTGCTTCTGGTTTTCCCACTCCGGTGACATGTTTTTCACCCAACAGAAAACTGGGTAGTTTTAAGTACGACAGAAACTTTTCCACCAAGATTGTGCCAAAACCATCGGCGGATACGTGGGCCTGCTCCTCCTCCTTGGGTCCCGCTTCCTTCTCCTCATCGACCCTCAACAGTTCGTCTTCGATCTCGGCCACCATTTCCTCAGTGACTTTCTCATTCTCGACACTCACCTCGCGAGAAACCTCTACCACCACAGGAACTTCCGAACCAGTGGATGGAGCATCAGGCTGAGAACCTGTGGTGACTTGTTGGCCTGGTATCTCCTCTACATCTAGAGACACTTCATCTACAAGTATCATCTTCTCTCGGGAAGTTTGAGGGAGATCAACGATTTGGGGGCTATCAGCAGGTGGTGTGGTGGAGATTTCCATTGCTTTAATATCGGTTGTGAGGTCTTGCTGGTGGACAGTCTGGTGTATCCTTCCAGCCACTGGGCGAGCCTCCTCACCACTCTGAGGTGGTGATGTGCCTTCACTGCGGCAGTCCCTCAGCTCTGCCACCGTCTCCCCAGAGACCAAGGTGACTGGGACGGGCGACGCGCCCGGGATGTCCGTTTGCTCGGAGCTGCTGGGGATGTCCAGTTTCTCCCACTCGTCGCTGCAGGCGCCAACGCTGTTCACCTTCTCCAAGACGGGGGAACCATCAGGTTCTGCCTCTTGCCTCAGCCCCACGGCCTGGAAAACACAAGCAGAAGAGACGGACCTTTAAATACGGATCAAAAGTCTTGCCAAAAGAGTTCAGCTATTTGTGGCTTCATTTGCTTGGGAGAAGGAGCTCATAAAGATTGTTAATCGTGTGTGGGTTGAAAAAAGACACAAAGTGCTGGAGTAACTCAACGGTTCAGGCAGCATCTCTGGAGAACATTAATAGGTGACGTTTCTGGTCAGGACCTTTCTTCAGACACCTCCTCCAGGCCACCAGTCAGAAGAAGGTTCCCGACCCGAAATGTCACCCGAAAGGTCACCGGGGGCCATCCATGTTCTCCAGAGCTGCTGCCTGTCCCACTGAGTTACTGGGCAAAGTCTGGGAGCAGTTCGATTCAGTAAGTTGTAGACATGGACACAACACGGGAGCTTCGACCGCCCCGACACAGGAGCTTCGATCACCCTGATGCGGGGGCTTCGATCGCCAGCTGCGGATGGTTCGACTGCCCCGAACGCTAGGGTTGCCAACTGTCCCGTATTAGCCTGGACATCCCGTATATTAGGCTAAAATGGTTTGTCCCGTAAGGGACCGCCCTTGACCTGTATTAGGCCCGGGGGGCACTGTAGGCCCGGACACTGTAGGCCTGGACAGTGTAAGCCCGGACAGTGTTATTCCAGCATTGTGTGTGAGCATGGCTGATCTATCTTTCCCTTTTAACCCCATTCTCCTGCCTTCTCCCCATAACTTTTGAACCATAAATCAAGAATCTGATATTGATGCGCCTCATGATTACAGTTATCCTTCCAGCTCAGCTTCAGGGAAAATGGACCCAGCCTCTCCTTATCACTCAAATCTTCCATACCCGATAATATCTGCAGAAGGGTCTCGACCCGAAACGTCACCAATTTCTTATCTCCAGAGATGCTGCCTGACCCACTGCACCAAACTAACTTTTGTCAGAATTAGTGGCTAAACCTTTATACGCATCAGGCTTCCACAAAACAGAGAGTTGGAGTAACTTTGGTTGATGGAGGAAGGCTGGCTGGGAGCCAGGGACAACTCCCAACAGCTTAACACGGCAGTACCAGAGGATCAGCTATCTCACAGTAGAGGGCAGATAAAGCTTCCATCAAAAACAACTGCGTTTGACGAGGGAGATCGAGAGTTTGATTATCATTTGAAGCTGCCTTATCAGGGTGTTAGGGATTACATGCTTTATAAATGATGTTCTGGTATTTTATTTCATTCACATGCTTAACTATAATGTTTTATTCTTAATGTTTTAATGTTTTATGCTTTATTCTTAATTGTTTACTGTGTGTTCGTGTTGTTACTTGCGAGCTGATCACCAAGGCACATTCCTTATATGTGTACATACTTGGCCAATAAACTTATTCACTGTTCAATGTTCGTCCCAATTCATAGATGAGCAGGTTTGTGTCTCTGTGTTAAAAAACAATATGTATCTGAGTAAGTTTTGGTTAGTTTAGAGGTGCGGTGGAGAAATAGGCCCTTCGGCCCACAGGGTCCGTGCCGACCAGCGATCTCTGCCCATTAACACTATCCTACACACGCGAGGGACAATTTACATTTATACCAATCCAATTAACCTAGTAACCTGTGAGGAAACCGAAGGTCTCAGAGAGAATGCACGCAGGTCATGGGGAGAACATGCAAACTCCGTACAGACAGCACACTTAGTCGGGATCGAACCCGGGTCTGCGTCGCTGCAAGCGCTGTAAGGCAGCAACTCTACTGCTGTGCCACCGTGCACATTTAAAATGTCCCCACAGCACTTCTAAACTGAGGACAAAAAACAGCTGTAACCAGGACACAGTGTTAGATTATTCAGCGAGCCCACAGTAAGATTCATTCCAATCATAAACCCCAGGAATACTTGAAAGAGATACAGTAAAACTCTGATAACCTGCTACCTGACTATTCGGGAGGGGTGACTCGATAGAAGTATAAAATATTATGAGGGGCATAGACTGGATAAAGAGTCAGAACCTTATTCTCCAGGGTAGAAATGTCTAATAGTAGTTGGCATAGATATGGGATGAGAGGGGGAAGAGTTTAATGGAAATGTGTGAGGCAGGTTTTTTTACACAGAGAGTGGTGAGGGCCTGCAATGTACTGCCAAGGGTGGTGGTGGAGGCAGAAACAATAATGGCATTTTAGAGGCTTTTGGGCAGGCAAAGAATGCAGGGACGTGGATCATGTACAGGCAGATGAGATCAGTTTAAGATCTAATTTCCTAACATCACAAAGTTAGAAAGCAGGGCGGCACGATGGCATAATGATAGAGCTACTGCCTTGCAGCGCCGGAGACCTGGGTTCGATCCCGACTATGGGTGCTGTCTGTACGGAGTTTGTACGTTCGCCCTGTGTGGGTTTTCTCCAAGACCTTCGGTTTCCTCCCACATTCCAAAGACGTACAGGTTTGTATGTTAATTGGCTTGGCATAAATGTAAAATTGTCCCCAGTGTGTGTAGGATAGTGTTAGTGCGCGGGGATCACTGGTCGTTGCGGACACGGTGGGCCGAAAGGCCTGTTTCCGCGCTGTATCTCTAAACTAAACAAAGTATTAAAGCAAACTGGGAAAAGCTGTAATCTGTGCACTGTGGACGGCTTGATTGTAATCAAGTATAGTCTTTGTAGCTGACTGGATAGCATGCAATAAAAAGCTTTTCACTGTACGTCAGTATATGTGGCAACAATAAACTAAACTAAACTCTTTCAAAAGTGCACAAGGCCAATCAATCAATACATTGTTGTCACAGCAACCGGGAAAAACTTAAGTTTGTCAAACTGTTTGCAATTATCCTGCAGAGGCCAAGGTGATCTCTTCCCACTGATTTGAGTTCAGTTTAGTTTTAGCTTAGAGATACAGCGTGTCAATAGGCCCTTCGGCCCACCGAGTGCTTACCGACCATCCATCACCCATTCACTCTAGTTCTATGTTATCCCACTTTTGCATGCTTCACGCTAGGGGATATTTACAGAAGCCAATTAATCTACAAGCCTGCACGTTTGGTTTTAGTTTAGTTTAGAGATACAGCGCGGAAACAGGACCTTTCAGCCCACAGGGTCCACGCCAACCAGCGATCCCCGCACATTAACACTATCCTACACACACTAGGGACAATTTTTACATTTACCAAGCCAATTAACCTAAATACCTGTACGTCTTTGGAGTGTGGGAGGTACCGAAGATCTCGGAGAAAACCCACACAGGTCACGGGGAGAAGGTACAAACTCCGTACAGACGGCACCCGTAGTCAGGATCGTGCCCGGGTCCCCGGCGTTGCATTCGCTGTAAGGCAGCAACTCTACCGCTGCGCCCGCCACCGTGCACGTCTTTGGAATGTGGGAGGAAACCGGAGCACCCGGAGGAAGCCCACGCGGTCACAGGGAGAACGTGCAAACTCCATAAAAACAGCACCCATAGTCAGGATTGAACCGGGTTTGCGGCGCTGTGAGGCAACAGGTGATCATTAAGTAGCTGGGTTGGGATCGTGTATTGTTGTTGACTGAATGAAAGATGCAATGGGTTTAGATGATTTCATGGCTATGAAGGATGTAGAAAGGATGCCTTCCTGACTACCAATTTACTTTCCTGACCATTGCTTTTCCTACATCGACTTATGAACTTATGAATACACAAAAATATAAATGTTTGTTAGAAATATGAAAATGAAATCAGCTCTTATCCAAGATGCCTTCATACATTTGGCAGTATATTTTGACCAGTAAAACAATGCACAAATCTAACTCATAAACATAATATGCAATTGAAAACTTTATTTAAAACTAGACCAAGTGGACCCGTTGGGCCCAAACCTCTCCTGCATTGGTGCAGCACCCTCTCCTTCCTCTCCTTCCCCTATTCCTCCCCCTCTCGACCTCCCTCCCGCCCACTCCCCCCATCCTCTCTCCTCCCTCCCCCTCCCTCATCCCCCCTCCCCTCCCCCCCACACCACCCCCCTCAATCCTCTTATCCTCCCTCCTCCCCCTCCATAGGAGATAGATTTAAACTTCCAAATGTGAATAACTTTAAAAATATAACACCGATTTCAATAAAACTTCTTCCATTAGCACCAAAGGGACAACGGTGAGTAAGGTGGGCCTAAAATTGTCGCGCTATCGTGTACCGTTTTGGCTGTAGTTCAGGAACAAACAAACAAGTTTTAGTACACAGATGATGATGAAAAGCATGTAATGGGTTTCAAGAGAAACTAGGGAAGGAATGGAACTGCTCTGAGAGCTAGCATAAATTTGACAGGCCAAATGGCCTCCTTCTGTGTCGTGAGAAAAAATCTGGGTTGGTGACATTTCAGCCAGCTGTCCTTAATTTATATGGTGCCGGAGGGAACTGCGGATGCTGCTTTAAACCGAAGATGCTGGAGTAACTCAGTGGGAAAGCCAGTATCTCTGGATGGAAGGAATGGGTGACGTTTCAGGTTGAGACCCTTCTTCAGACCAAAAGTCACGGGTAAAGGAAACGAGAGATATAGACGATGATGTAGAGAGATAAAGAACAAATGAATGAAAGATAAGCAAAAGAAGTAACGACGATAAAGGAATGGGTCGAGACCCTTCTTTAAACTTTCTTCAGCATATCCAGAGGTGCTGCCCGTCCCACTGAGTTACTCCGGCACTTTGTGTCTTCATTTTTTAGCCCTTGTTCCTGATTTTCTTTATCAACGGGTTGGGAAATACATTCCAAAGTGCTTACAAACGTCTATTCATAGCTGCAGTTTATTTGTGACCCTCTGTTGCATTTTTTATTCTTATTTGGGTAATTGTTGATGAAAGATGCTGGTCGAACAACTGCAAGGAGAACCGTGTTATCCAACAATGTGTTGGAAAGAACTGCAGATGCTGGTTTAAATCGAAGGTGCACACAAAATGCCGGAGTAACTCAGCGGGTCAGGCAGCATCTCTGGAGAGAAGGAATGGGTGACATTTAAGGTCGAGACCCTTCTTCGGGCGTCACGGTGGCGCAGCAGTAGAGTTGCTGTCTTACAGCAAATGCAGCGCCAGAGACCCGGGTTCGATCCCGACTACGGGTGCTGTCTGTACGGAGTTTGTACGTTCTCCCCGTGACCTGTGTGGGTTTTCACCGAGATCTTCGGTTTCTTCCCACACTCCAAAGACATACAGGCATGTAGGTTAATTGGCTTGGTCAATGTAAAAATTGTCCCTAGTGGGTATAGGATAATGTTAATGTGCGGGGATCGCTGGTCGGCGCGGACCCGGTGGGCCGAAAGGGCCTGTTTCCGCGCTGTATCTCTAAACTTGAAGAAGGGTCTCGACCCGAAACGTCACCCATTCCTTCTCTCCAGACATGCTGCCTGTCCTGCTGAGTTATACCAGCATTTTGGTCTCTGGAGAAAATGGATCGTCTGAAGAAGGTTCCTGACCCAAAACGTCACCTATCTATTATCTGCAGAGATGCCGCCTGACCCGCTGAGTTACTCGACCATTTTGTGTCTATCGAGTTATCTCTCTGCTTCAGCAACCCTCAGATGCAGTGCGTTGGAGATTTCGGTATCCCATTTACTATGTGGACTACATTGTTTTCTGTGGCATTGGGTGGCACGGCTGGTCGACCTGCCGCCTCACAGCACCAGGGACCAGAGTTTGATCCTGACCTTGGGTGCTGTGCGTGTGGAGTTTGCATGTTCTCCCTGTGACTGCGTGGGTTTCCTCTGGTTTCCTCGCACATTTCCACCCCGTGCGGGTTTGTAGTTAATTGTCCCTCTGTAAATTACCCCTAGTGTGTGGGGAGTGGATGAGAAAGTGGGATAACATCGAATTCGTGAATGGGTGATCGATAGTTGACTTGGGGCAAAAGCTGTATCTTTATCGGACTTCAGTGTTATATCTTTGCACTACATGTTGTACTCTTTATCCTTTATCTGTGGGCTGTGATCAGCCTGATTGTATTCATGTACAGTCTTTTCTTTGACTGAATAGCACGGAAACAAAAGCTTTACACTATACCTCGGTACACTTGACAATAATAAAACTAAATTAAACTATCTTTCAATCGATCAATTTGTGAGGCTGACAGAGATGGCTATCTTTGTAACACTTGATGAATGACACTCTATGCTTGAAAATCATGGCGTTATGAATTTTCAATCAATACCTTATCAACAGGCAAAGATTTGGACTCTAAACCTTTCCAAAGTTCACAAGCGATAGGAGCAGAATTTGACCATTCAGTCCATTAAGTCTATTCCGCCATTCAATCATGGCTTAGGAACATAGAAAATAGGTGCAGCAGGAGGCCATTCAGCCCTTCGAGCCAGCACCGCCATTCATTGTGATCATGGCTGATCTATCTCTCCCTCTAAACTCATTCTCCTGCCTTCTTCCCAATAACCGCTGACACCAGTACTAATCAAGAATATATTAATCTCTGCCTTAAAAATATCCATTGACTTGGCCTCCACAACCCTTCTGTGGTGATGAATTCCACAGATTCACTAAAGAAATTCCTCCTCATCTCCATCCTAAAGGAAAGTCCTTTTATTCTGAGGCTGTGACCTCTGGTCCTAGACTCTCCCACTAGTGGAAACATCCTCTCCACATCCACTCTATCCGAGCCTTTCACTAGACGGTAAGTCTCAATGAGGTCCCCCCTCATCCTTCTAAACTCCAGCGAGTAGAGGCCCAATGCCGTCAAAAGCTCGGTAGACACAAAATGCTGGAGTAAGTCAGCGGGTCAGGCAGCATCTCGGGAGAGAAGGAATGGGTGATGTTTCGGGTCGAGACCCTTCGTTAGACTGATGTGACCCGAAACGTCACCCATTCCTTCTCTCCCGAGATGCTGCCTGACCTGCTGACTTACTCCAGCATTTTGTGTCTGCTGTCAAACGCTCATTGTACGTTAACCCACACATTCCTGGGATCATTCTGTAAACCTCTGGGCCCTCTCCAACACCAGCATATCCTTTCTCAGATATGGGGCCCAAAATTGCCCACCATACTCCAAATGCAGTTTGACCAGCACCTTATAGAGCCTCAGCACTACATCCCTGTTTTTGTTACTCTAGTCCTCTCAAAATAAATGCTAACCTAACGTTTGCCTTCCTACCGATTTACTTTCCAGACCATTGTTTTTCTTACACCCTTCATCGACACCTGATCATCTAAAACTGTCTCCTCCATTGCATCTTTCATTCAGTCAACAATACACGATCTGATCCCAGCTACCTAACAATGATCAACTTTTCAAATACCTCCGTGACTCCAATTCTCTCTTTCTCTGCAATTTCCTCCAAGAATATTATTTCTTCCTCAGGGTTGTAATGCTGAGGCTTTATAAGGCGCTGGTCAGACCGCATTTGGAGTAACGTGAGCAATGTTGGGCACCATATCTGAGGAAGGATGTGCTGGCTCTGGAGAGGGTCACCGTGTGTCAGCATAGACTCGATGGGCCGAAAGGTCATGAGGAAAAATGGAGGTCACTATTTACTGATCGCAAAGTAGGAAGTAAGGATTTGAGTATAAGAGTAAAGAGGACCTTCTGCAGTTGTACAGGGCTCTGGTGAGACCACACCTGGAGTATTGTGTGTAGTTTTGGTCTCATAATATGAAGAAGGAAGTCCTTGCTATTGAGGCAGTGCAGCGTAGGTTCACGAGGTTGATCCCCGGGATGGCGAGACTGTCATATGAGGAAAGATTGGAAAGACTGGGCTTGTATTCGCTGGAATTTAGAAGGATGACAGGGGATCTTATAGAAACATATAAAATTATGAAAGGACTGGACAAGCTGGATGCAGGAAAAATGTTCCCAATGTTGGGGGAGTCTAGAACCAGGGGCCACAGTCTAAGAATAAAGGGGAGGCCATTTAAAACTGAGATGAGAACAAACTTTTTCACCTAGAGAGTTGTGAATTTGTGGATTTCTTTGCTGCAGAAGGCAGTGGAGGCCAATTCACTGGATGAATTTAAAAGAGAGTTAGATAGAGCTCTAGGGGCTAGCGGAATCAAGGGATATGGGGAAATGGCAGGCATGGGTTACTGATTGTGGATGATCAGCCATGATCACAATGAATGGCGGTGCTGGCTCGAAGGGCTAAATGGCCGTTGGCAGCCATAGTGGCGCAGCGGTAGGGTTGCTGCCTTACAGCGTCGGAGACCCGGGTTCGATCCCGACTACGGGGGTGCTGTCTGTACGGAGTTTGTACGTTCTCCCCATACAATTTACACATACACCAGGCCAATTAACCTACAAACCTGTACGTCTTTGGAGTGCGGGAGGAAACCTAAGATCTCGGAGAAAACCCACGCAGGTCACGGGGAGAACGTACAAACTCTGTGCAGACAGCACCCGTAGACGGGATCGAACCTGGGTTTCTGGCGCTGCAAGCGCTGTGAGGCAGCAACTCTACCACTGCGCCATCTAGAACATATTTGGACAGGTACATGGATAGAGGGACGTGGGTCTGTTTCCGTGCTGCTTGGCACTCTGACTATGACCTCACGGACGAGAGGGTTCTGGTTGAGCAAGTGTCGCTCGCCGCCTATTTATAGAAGCATTCAGCATGCACTGTTTGACAGGAGTTGAATGTAATGACATCTGTTGCAGCTGATGCTTGTGGCAGTGGGTGGTGACCTGCAGAATGGGAGGCAAAACCACGTCGTCATCCATACCGGGTACATACGACACCACAACATGTAAAGGAGGACAAACGCCCGCCAGGAAAGTATCAGCTCATGAGAGGTGAAGTGGAGCTTCTCTTTAACACTTGCCCTTGGAAACCGCGCATCAAGATACTGTTCACGGCACAGTGAAGCCGTCTTTAGTTTAATTTAGCTCAGAGATACAGCATGGAGACAGGCCCTTCGAGTCCGCACCGACCAGCGATTCCCAAGCCCAAGCTTGCACTCATGCACCAAGCCAATTAACCTACACACCCTGTACGTCTTTGGAGTGTGGGAGGAAACCGAAGATCTTGGAGAAAACCCAAGCGGGGCATTGCTAGAGCGTGTAGGGTACTGTTAGTGTGCGGGGATCGCTGGTCGGTGGGCCGAAGAGCCTGTTTCCGTGCTGTATCTCTAAACTATACTAAAAAAATATTGCAGTAGTTCCTGCCTCAACCACCCCCTCCAGCAGTTTGCTGCATGTACTCACCACCCTCTGTGTGAAAAGGTTGCCCCTCAGGTTCCGATTAAATCATTCCCCGCTCATCTTAACCCTCGGTCCGCTGGTTCTTGATTCCAATACTCTGGGTAAAAGGTTCTGTGCATTCACCCCATCTATTCCCCTCATGATCTTCCCTTAATCATGTATCCGTACAGTGTGGACGGCTTGATTGTAATCATGTATAGTCTTTTGTTGCGTAGCATGCAACAAAAAAGCTTTTCACTGTACCTCGGTACACGTGATGATAATAATAAAATAGAGAGGGGAGGAGAAAGGAGATCTCAACCTCTCTCCCCCTCTCTCTCTACCCCCCCCCCCCCTCTCTCTCTCGCTCTCTCCCACCCACCCTCTCCCCCACCTTACTTCACTCGTGCCAACATCCTCGTGAACCCTCTCGGCACCCTTTCCATCTCATTCCCCACCACTCATTCAGCCAGCACTCACCTCGGGAAGAGTTGGGTGATCCAGCTGCTCTGTTGGCAGGGCCAAGGGTGGGTATTTTGCAGGGTACCCGTCTTGCCCACATGGTGCCAAGGGCAAGGCCTCTGGGATGTCCTCAGTCTGAACCGCCACCGACGAACAAGAGACCTTGAACGCAGGCCGCGGCCTTGCATTCACGGGTGGGGCAGGAGATTCAATGCCTTCTTGCGCTGCATTCCAGGGCGTGTCCACCGTACAAATGCCACCCTTTACGGGCTTGTTACCTCTGGCATCCTCCGTCGCTTCACAAGATGGCTGCACGTTGTCCGCTTTACAAGATGGCTGCACCTTGTCCGCTTTACAAGATGGCTGCACCTTGTCCGCTTCACAAGATGGCTGCACGTTGTCCGCTTTACAAGATGGCTGCACCTTGTCCGCTTCACAAGATGGCTGCACCTTGTCCGCTTCACAAGATGGCTGCACCTTGTCGAACGCGTCGGCCTTCTGCGTTTGCGAACGGGCCTGAGGTGCCCCAACGTCCACTGCTGTCCCCGAGACCTCCATCTTTTGTGACTCCTCGCTGGCCTTCACCTGTTTACCATCGACTGCCGACCTCACCTCCATTCGATCCGGCGCGCCGTCAGCAAACCCACTCGGGGTTGGCACTCTCTGGCCGTCGTCGGGGCGGGAGTCAACCCCGTCGTTCTTCTCTGAAACCTGAGGTAATGGTCGCTGCCTGAGTAACCCTGGTCCCGACATCGCTTCGAGGTACATGTCCTTCATGGAGAAGCGCATGTCTTTGGCGGGAGGCTGTGGGCTGGGGAGCGCGGGCTCTTGGTGGTCGGGTTTGGCGCCATTTGTCAACGTCGTCGCCTCAGGTCGGGCTTCCCCGTGCGCCTGACGACGCTGTATGTCGGCTCTCCCGCTCTCTGCAGTGGAAGGCCTCTGCGCCGACACCGCTGGCGATACCTGCTCATCGATCTCCATGTCGTCCTCGGGTTGGGAGTCGTCCCTGTGTGGCTTGCTTCTCCTCAACGTTTCCCTGAGGTAACGCGACAGAAGGCCGGAGGCGTTGTCGTTGTCGTTGCCCTGGTCGACGCAATTAAACGCGTTCCCGTCGCTCTCAGCTCTCGTCGACGACACCTCCCCCGCAAACTTCCTCTTTTTCTTCCTCGCCGCAAACTCCTTGTCTGACGGGCGAGGCGGCGACACCAGCAGCGGCTCCACTTGGTTGATGCCGCTGCCGAACAGGAGATAGTTCTCCAAGTCGCCCGGCGATTCGTTCGCTGGCAGCTTCCCCTGCTCCGCCATGGCGGCGAGCTCTGCCCCTTGGGGGCCGGTGGTGAGGTAGCCGTTGTGGATCTCCGCCGTCGGCGCGGTGTCTCTCTCCGTCCACCCGGCGCTCCGAGGAGCCTCCACGCCCTTGCTCAACACCGCGTCTGGGACGTGGACTTTGAACCCATCTTCTTTGTCCCTCAAGGAGTCGAGAGAAGCCGCCTTGACTTCGACCTTGCGTTTCCGCAGGGCCCTCTCTGGGCTCAGCGCCCGCCGGAGGTTGCCATCTTGTGCGATGTTCTCCTTGCCCCTCATTCTGTTCTCCTCCAACTCTCGCCTCCTGGCGTCTGCTTTCTGCTTCAGCCTGGCGAACCACCGCTGGTGGATCTTGTACTCGTTCATGGTGCCCACCTCCAGGACGCCAGAACACGAGACGATCCCTTTGCTGTTCCTGGCCGAAGCTTGGTAAATAGCGGCATCGTCCTCTGTACATCTGCAGGCACAAACGTTCTTGGTTACAAGCGACGCCACTCCAGGCAAAACCAGTCAACTTGTCTGAAGAAGGGTCTCGACCCGAAACTCACCCATTCCTTCTCTCCAGAGATGCTGCCTGACCCGCTGAGTTACTCCAGCATTTTGTGTCTATCTTCCACCTACTCAACACGTACATTGTTTCAATCGCATTTGAATAGTTATTTCATTATTTCAATAGTGTTTTGAAAAGGAAAGATAATAGACAATAGGTGCAGGAGGAGGCCCTTCGGCCCTTCGAGCCAGCACCGCCATTCACCGTGATCATGGCTGATCATCCACAATCAGTACCCCGTTCCTGCCTTCTCCCCATACCCCTTGACTCCGCTATCATCAAGAGCTCTATCTAACTCTCTCTTGAAAGCATCCAGGGAATTGGCCTCCACTTCCTTCTGAGGCAGAGAGTTCCACAGCTTCACAACTCTGAGTGAAAAAGTTTTTCCTCACCTCTGTTCTAAATGGCCTATCCCTTATTCTTAAACTGTGGCCCCTAGTTTGGGACTCGTCCAACATCGGGAACATGTTTCCTGCCTGCAGTGTGTCCAATCCCTTAATAATCTTATATGTTTCAATAAAGGGCTTGGAAACAGAGTTATTGTCCAAAAATAACTCAATGAAAAGATCTTCAGCACAAGCTTGAAGTACCTCGAATGTCCCATCTTAAATTTCCCATCTTAAATACCATTCCAATGCTATTCAGATATTAAATAAAAACTAAAGACGCTGCAAAGACTCTGCAGGTCAGTCAGCAACTATGGAAAGAGCCACAAAGTTAACGTTTCAGGTCAAAGACACTCTGTCAAACAAAGGGGTTTGGAAAGATGTAGAAATAAGGAACACCTCGGTAGAGAAGGAATGGGTGACGTTTCGGGTCTCGACCATCTCTGGCGGACATGGATAGGTGACGTATTGGACAGGTACATGCGGAGGAAAGGTTTAGAGGGATATATATGGGTCAAATGCATAGGAAGGAACTGCAGATGGTGGTTTAAACCAAAGATAGACGCACAAAGCAGGGGTAACTCAATGGGTATGACAGCATCTCTGGAGAAAAGTAGTAGGGGACATTTCGAGTTGAGACCCTTCGTCAGACCATAAGACGCAAACCCTAGAAGCCAAATGCAGGCAGGTGGGACTAGCGTAAATGGGGTACCTTGGTCGGCATGGGCAAGTTGGGTGTGTTTCTGCACTGTATGACTCTGATTCTATGGCTCCATCACTCCATGGGTAGTTGTGGTGTTGCAGCGGTAGAGGTGCTGCCTTACAGCGAATGCAGTGCCGGAGACCCGGGTTCGATCCCGTCCACCGGTGCTGTCTGTACAGAGTTTGTACGTTCTTCCCCCTGTGACCTGCGTGGGTTTTCTCCGAGATCTTCGAATTCCTCTCACACTCCAAAGACGTACAGGTATGTAATTGGCTTGGTAAATGTAAAAATTGTCCCTAGTGGGTGTAGGATAGTGTTAGTGTGCGGGGATCGCTGGTTGGCATGGACCCGGTGGGCCGAAGGGCCTGTTTCCGTGCTGTATCTCTAAACTAAAACTAAACTAAACTTACTTATACAGCTGGAGTGAGTGCTTCTTTCCGTATTGGAATATTTGATACTTGGGAAGGCCACAATATCGGTCCATTTCCTTGTCGTCTTTGTACCATGTAATCTCTGGTGCTGGATGGCCTGGGGACAGAACATATTCAGGTCAGCTACAGTGTCATTTACATTCAAAATAAGAGATTACAACATGTTTAGAGATACAGCGCGGAAACAGGCCCTTTCGGCCCACCGGGTCCGCGCCGACCAGCGATCCCCGCACATTAGCACTATCCTATACCGACCAGGGACAATATTTACATTTACCAAGCCAATTAACCTACAAACCTGTACGTCTTTGGAGTGTGGGAGGAAACCGAAGATCGGAGAAAATCCATGCAGGTCACGGGGAGAATGTACAAACTCTGTACAGACAGCACCCGTAGTCGGGATCGAACCCGGGTCTCCGGCGTTGCATTCGCTATAAGGCAGCAACTCTACCGCTGCGGTTAGTCAGAAATTTCAGTGCTCGTTGTATTCATTAGTATAAATTTTAAGGAAAGACACAAATTACTGGAGTAACTCAGTGGGTCAGGCGGCATCTCTGGAGAAAATGGATAGGTGATCTTTCAGGTTGGGACCCTTCTTCACACTGGGTTACTCCAGCATTTTGTGACGATCTTTGAAGTAAACCAGCATGTGCAGTTCCTTCATATTACGCTGATTGAAGAATGGACGGGAGGGCGATACATGAGCAGCGGGTAGTGCCACTGCCACACAGTTCCAGTGACACTCAGGGTAATTTACAATGGCTGATGAACCCACCAGGCTGCAGGTCTTTGAGATTTTAGTTTAGTTTAGAGATCCAGCACGAAAAAAAGCCCTTTCGGCCCACTGTCCACACTGACCAGCGATCACCGCACATTAGCAATACCGTACACATGCAATTTTACATTTATGCCAATTAACCTATAAACCTGGACGTCTTTGGTGTGTGGGAGGAAATCGAAGATCGCGGCCAAATGCAGGCAGTTGAGACCAGCGCACATGGGGAATCTCAGGTTGCATGAACAAGTTGGGTACATTTCTGTTTTAAAACCCAGTCGGTGTGGACGAGCGGGGCTGAAGGACTTGTGTCCACGGGTTAAGACTCTGAGGGCAACACTGTGGCGCAGCGGTAGAGTTGCTGCCTTACAGCGAATGCAGTGCCGGAGACCAGGGTTCCAGCCCAACTACGGGTGCTGTCTGTACAGAGTTTGTACGTTCTCCCCGTGACCTGCGTCGGTTTTCTCCGAGATCTTCGGTTTCCTTCCACACTCCAAAGACATAATTGGCTTGGTAAATGTAAAAATTGTCCATCGTGGGTGTAGGATAGTGTTAATGTGCGGGGATTGCTGGTCAGTGTGGCAGTGTGGACTCGATGGGACAAAAGGGCCTGTTTCCACCCTGTATCTTGAAACTAAGCTAAACTATGAGGGTGGCAGACTTTGAATGTCCTTGAAGGGGAGAGTTTAAGGGCTGGGAGCGAAGCAGCAAATTTATTTTTAAACGCAGCAAGGAACTTGGAGCCTTTACAGCTCCAGACTCTACAAGCAAGGTCAGAGTGTTAAGCTGCAGCCAGCATTGGGCGGTATCCCTTCAGAAATTGCCTCCATATTCTGGCTGGTAGTTTTTAGTTTAGTTTAGAGATACAGCACGGAAACAGGCCCTTCGGCCCATCGAGTCCACACCGACCACCATCCCCGCACACCAGCACTATCCTACACACACTAGGGACAATATTACAAGCCAATTAACCTACAAAACTAAACGTCTTTGGAGCGTGGGAGGAAACCGAAGATCCCAGAGGAAAGCCACACAGGTCACGGGGAGAACGTACAAACTCTGTACAGACAGCACCCGTAGCCAGGATCGAACCCGGGTCTCTGGAGCTGTAAGGCAGCGACTCTCCCGCTGCGCCACTGTGTTGCTATTGTCGCGTGTAGCGATGTACAGTGAAAAGCTTTTGCTGCATGCTAACATGATTACAATCGAGCCATTTACAGCGTCTAGACACATGATAAGGGAATAACATTTAAAAAGGGAATTAACTTTGTACAGCAATTTAGATTAGAAGTGCTGGCAGCATTATCGCCTGACCGCAACTCGTCACTGGCCAAATTTAAGCAGAAGCTTTGAACACCAAACCACTCACAACAGATTCATAGGTTGACGCAAAATGCTGGAGTAACTCAGCGGATCGGGCAGCATCTCTGGAGAACATGGATAAGTAACTTTTTTGGTCGGGACTGAGAAGAGTCTGAGGAAAGGTCCTGCCCCAAAATGTCACGTATTCATGTTCTCCAGAGATGTTGCTAGGAGACATTTCAGGTCAGGACCTTTCTTCACACCCTTATTATAACAGCAGGTACATGGAGAGGCAAGGTTTAGAAGGATATGGGCCAAATGCAGGTAGATGGGATTAGTGGAGATGGGCACCTTGTGGGCAATTTAGATCTGTGCAGTAGGACTCTATGACCACTCAAGAAGGGTCCCGACCCAAATCTTCACAGATCCATGTTCTCCGGAGATGCTGCCTGACCCCGCTGAGTTACTCCAGCACTTTGTGTCTTTTAAGTGAACCTGCAGTTCCTCGTGTCTACCAGTCATAGGTTGCATTTGTAAGTTTGGTGCCAGTAACATCCTGTTTTCAGGCAGATGCTAAACAAGAGTTTAGCATCTGCCTGACGCTAAACTCTGCGGCACGGTGGCGCAGCGGTAGAGTTGCTGCCTTACAGCAAATGCCCGAGTTCGATCCCGACTACGGGTGCTGTCTGTACAGAGTTTATACGTTCTCCCCGTGATATGCGTGGGATTTCTCCGAGATCTTCGGTTTCCTCCCACACTACAAAGACGTACAGGTATGTAGGTTAATTGGCTTGGTAAATGTAAAAGTTGTCCCTAGGATGCTGTTAATATGCGGGGATCGCTGGTCGGCGCGGACCCGGTGGGCCAAAAGGGCCTGTTTCCGCACTGTATCTCTAAACTCAAAGAATTTCCTGAGCACTATTACACGGTCGAGGAGAAGGGGGCCAGAGTTGGATGAATCAGATCAAAAGCACCCATTTTGTACAGTGGGGTGAAAGGGGTAAAGAGATATGACCGAAAGAAAGGGATCTGGGCCTACGACAGGCTTAGAGCAATATGACCCAAAGTAAGGTTTAGAGAGAAATAAGTTCATAAGTCATAGCAACAGAATGAGGCCATTCTGCCCATCAACTATACTCTGCCATTCAATCACGGCTGATCTATCTTTTCCTCTCAACCTCGTTCTCCTGCCTTCTCCCATAACCTTTGACACCGTTATTAATCAAGAACCTATCAATCTCCGTCTTAAAACTACACCGTGACCTGGCCTCCACTGCCGTCTGTGGCGATGAATTCCACAAATTCGCCACCCTCTGACTAAATAAATTCCTCATCTCCTTTCTACAGGTATGTCCTTTTATTCTGAGATATGGGCCAAAGAAAGGCTTCTCGGGACATGGGCCAAACGCAGGCAGGTGGGGGTCGTCTGGTTGGGGAATCTTGGTCGGCACGGGAAAGTTGGGCCGTAGGACCTGTTTCCATGGCGATTGACTCGATAATTCTATGACTGAGTCTCCTTAAGGCAGAGATAGAGAGATTCTTGATTTTTTTTTTTTTTTTAATATATTTTATTTCAAACGTGTAAAACAAAAAAAAGAACAAAACAAAATAACAATAAAATGAAATGAGCGATAAACCCATATACAACTCAATGAATAAATTCTCATAAATAACCCAAATTAAATCTTACGTCCGAAAAGTAGGAGGAAATATACATTTATTTATTCCTACCCCTTCTCTGCTACTCATCAATTCACAAACTTTATCTCATCTACATTTTTATATATATATATATACACATACACAAACATATCCATACATATGCCACATACATACATATATACACGTATATGCACACACGCAAACATATATATATATGCAGTTTACAAACAATTATCCAAATTAGTACGGGTATCAGAGGTTAGGGGGAGAAGGAAGGAGAATAGGGGATTAGGAGGGAGAGATAGACAATAGACAATAGGTGCAGGAGTAGGCCATTCAGCCCTTCGAGCCAGCACCGCCATTCAATGCGATCATGGCTGATCACTCTCAATCAGTACCCCATAGCTCAGAACAGCTATGATTGAATGGCAGAGTAGACTTGATGAGCCAAATGGCCTAATTCTACTATTCCTTATGAACCTCTGCAGTTTATGACCTCGTGACATTATGGAACCCCCCCCCCCCCTTCCTGAGGTCCTCCCTTAATCTCCTGCCAGCCCTGCTTTATTCTAGCTATTTCTCACCTCCGATTTCCCACCCCCACCTCTATCATTCAGTCTGAAGAAAGTTCCGACCCAAAATGTCACCTATTCCTTTTCTCCAGAGATGCCGCATGATACGTCGACATTCCAGCATTTTTATGTCTATCTTGATTGTATGGCCAAATGTGAGTTAATGTTTAGTTTACTTTAGTTTAGTTTCGTATAACGTGTACAGTGAAAAGTTTTTGTTGTGTGCTAACCAGTCAACGGAAAGACTATACATGATTACAATCGAGCCGTCCACAGTGTACAGATATGTGATAAAGGGAATCATGCTTAGTGCAAGATAAATCCCGATTAAAGACAGTTGAAGGGTCTCCAATGAGGCAGAATAGGGAAAGGCCTGTATAGAGTGGATGTGGGGAGGATGTTTCCACTAGTGGGAGGGTCTAGGACCAGAGATCATAGCCTCGGAATTAAAGGACATTCTATTAGGAAGGAGATGAGGAGTGATTTCTTTAGTCAGAGGGTGGTGAATCTGTGGAATTAATTTCCACAGACGGCTTTGGGGGCCAAGTCAATGGATATTTTTAAGGCAGAGATAGATTCTTGATTAGTACGGGTGTACTTCTGGGAAGAAGGCAGGAGAATGGGGTCAGGAGGGAGAGACAGATCAGCCATGATTGAATGGCGGAGGAGACCTGATAAGCCGAATGGCCTAATTCTGCTCCGATCACCTATGGACATAAATCTCCACTAAGGGCAGTGCATTGCACCGATCATCCCATCACGTTGACATGGAATGCCTGAGAGACCGAGTGACCCGCACTCTCGACAGAAGTTTGACAACAAGCAGAGTGAAAGCACTTCAGTCTGCACAATGTCCATGTGATCCTACCTCACATGTCCATGCGCACGTCGTCCTTTTGCAAGTCATGAGGTAGGTTACAGAAATAACACTGAATTGATGTGTAACATCATTTTTTATTATTGTGCAAAGTGTAAGCTGAGAATAAAATGTTGTAGTCTCATAACATGGCCAGCTGTTTAGGCAGGGCTGTCTCATTGATCTTTGATTTATTGTTAGTTCAAAATATTGTTCTTTTACTATTAAAATTTGTTTCCATTCCAGAGCCTGTTGCTTGCTGCGTTAAAAACATGACCATTCGTGGATTAATACTTTTATTATTGATTGATTCAATTGATTGGAAGATACAGCAAGAAAACAGGCCCTTCGGCCCACCTCGTCCACGCCGACCATCGTCACCCGTGCACACTAGTTCTATGTTCTACCACTTTTGCATCCACTCCCTGCACTCTAGGGGCAATTTACAGAGGGTCAATTAACCTACAAACGCGCCCGTGTTTGGGACGTGGGGGGAAGTTGAGGAGTTTTGGGCCCCATATCTGAGGAAGGACGTGCTGGCATTGTAGAGGGACCAGAGGAGGTTTACGAGAATGATCCCAGGAATGAGTGGGTTAACACGTGATGAGCGTTCGGGCCTGTACTTGCTGGAGTTTAGAATGATGAGGGGGGGAACCTCATTAAAACTTACCGACTAGTGAAAGGCCTGGATAGAGTGGATGTGGAGAGGATGTTTCCACTAGTGGGAGAGTGTACGACCAGAGATCATAGCCTCAGATTAAGGAAGGAGATGAGGAAACATAGAAAGTAAGTGCAGGAGTAGGCCATTCGGCCCTTCGAGCCAAAACTGCATTTCGATATGATCATGGCTGATCATCAAGAATCAGTACCCTGTTCCTGCTTTTTCCCCATCTCCCTTGATTCCGTTGAAAGGAGGACTTTCTTTAGTCAGAGGGTGGTGAATCTGGAATTCATTTCACAGAAGGCTGTGGAGGCCAAGTCAATGGCTATTTTTAAGGTGGAGATTGACAGATTTTTGATTAGTACGGGTGTCAGGGGTTATGGGGAGAAGGCAGGAGAATGGGGTTAGGAGTGAGAAATAGATCAGCCATGATTGAATGGTGGAGTAGACTTGATGGGCCGAATGGCCTAATTCTCCTTCTATAACTTATGAAACCCAGAGAAAACCCACACGGTCCCTACAGGTAGAACATGCAAACTCCACTCAGACAGCATCCGAGGTCAGAATCGAACCGGATCTCTGACTATGCCACCTGATTATTGCTGATAGCGAACATAGAACAGGACCGTACAGCAACAGGCCCTACAGCCTACAATGCCCATGCCAAAACATGATGCCAAGTCTAACTCTTATCTGCCTGCACATAATCCATGTCCCTCCACTGCCTGCGTATCCAAAAGTCGGTAAAATTACACTAACATAGATACAAAGCTGGGTGGTAGTGTGAACTGTGAGGAAGATGCTATGAGGTTGCAGGGTGACTTGGACAGGTTGTGTGAATGGGCGGATGCATGGCAGATGCAGTTTAATGTGGATAAGTGTGAGGTTATCCACTTTGGTGGTAAGAATAGGAAGGCAGAGTATTATCTGAATGGTGTCAAGTTAGGAACAGGGGATGTACAACGAGATCTGGGTGTCCTAGTGCATCAGTCACTGAAAGGAAGCATGCAGGTACAGCAGGCAGTGAAGAAAGCCAATGGAATGTTGGCCTTCATAACAAGAGGAGTTGAGTATAGGAGCAAAGAGGTCCTTCTGCAGTTGTACAGGGCCCTAGTGAGACCGCACTTGGAGTACTGTGTGCAGTTTTGGTCTCCAAATTTGAGGAAGGATATTCTTGCTATTGAGGGCGTGCAGCGTAGGTTTACTAGGTTAATTCCTGGAATGGCGGGACTATCATATGTTGAAAGACTGGAGCGACTAGGCTTGTATACACTGGAATTTAGAAGGATGAGAGGAGATCTTATCGAAACGTATAAGATTATTAGGGGGTTGGACACGTTAGAGGCAGGAAACATGTTCCCAATGTTGGGGGAGTCCAGAACAAGGGGCCACAGTTTAAGAATAAGGGGTAGGCCATTTAGAACTGAGATGAGGAAAAACATTTTCAGTCAGAGTTGTGAATCTGTGGAATTCTCTGAATGCATTCAAGAGAGAGCTGGATAGAGCTCTTAAGGAGCCTTCAGGTCATGCAGCCTACAACTAGGCCCTGCTCCACAACCCAGAGGGATAGGTTTGCGAACTGTCCGTATTTTGGGGTAAATTGGTTTGTCCCATACGGGACCGCCCTTGTCCCGTATTATATCCGGGGGGCGCTGCAGGCCCGGACAGGGTAGGCCCAGGCGCCGCCTAACAGAGGTTGCTAGATAGAGCTCTTAAGGATAGCGGAGTCAGGGGGTATGGGGAGAAGGCAGGAACGGGGTACTGATTGAGAATGATCAGCCATGATCACATTGAATCGCGGTGCTGGCTCGAAGGGCCGAATGGCCTCCTTCTGCACCTGTTGTCTATTGTTGCGTAGCAACCCGCCTCCCGGCACGGGCGGCCACCATTGGTGGAGCGGGAGCACGTGGCCGCTGGCTGGGTGAGGTCACGTGGGGCGCGGGGCGGTGATGTCACCATTTGTCCCTTATTTGGGAGTGAGAAAGTTGACAACCCTACAGAGGGATGGTCTGTAACTCAATATCTCTCACATGTCCTATCTTGCCGCAAGCACAGCCCAGCAGCATACTGGATGGTTAAAATAGCTTTAGGTTATTACTGGACACGAACTGAACCTACAGGAGAACAAATCCATCCAGGACAACACCACATGATGATCTTTCCTGATCAACGTCCGTGCAGTAATACCGTGGGAAGGAACTGCGGATGCCGGTTTAAACCAAAGACAGACACAGAAAGCTGGAGTAACTCAGCGGGACATGCAGAATCATTGGAGAGAAGGAATGGGTGACATTTCGGATCGAGACCCTTCTTCAGACTGAGCTGGTCTCGACCCGAAACGTCACCCATTCCTTCTCCCCAGAGATGCTGCCTGTCCCGCTGAGTTACTCCAGCATTTTGTGCCTATCTTCAGTTTAAACCAGCATCTGCAGTTCCTTCCCACACAAATGTTTAAAAGAGTTGTTTAAAGGAGTGTGCAGGATAAGTCACAGTTTAAAGGATATATACGGGCAACTTTTCTTTTTACACAGAGGGTGGTGGGTGCCTAGACTGCACATATGCGGCCTGACTCACTGAATGCTTCTGCCATTTATTTTTGCTTTTACTACGAAGGAATGCAGCTTTCTCTATTGAAAGATTGAATAATGGTTTTCAGGAAAGGGTCCTTCCAAGAAGAAGGGTCTCGACTCGAAACGTCACCCATTCCTTCTCTCCAGAGATGCTGCCTGTCCCACAGAGTCACCCCAGCATTTTGTATCTACCTTCCAAGAGGGATAGCTGATCTCACATATTAATCTCATCCTCTGTATAGGAGTTCAGCGCTGAACTACTATCTACCTGTTTGATGACCCTCGGATTATCCTTGATCGGACTTTGCTGGCATTACCTTGTACTAAATGTTATTCCCTTATCATGTATCTATACAATGTAAATGTAATCGTGTACAGTATTGTCTCTGTTGACTGGTTAGCACGCAACAAAAAGCTTTTCACTGTACCTCGGTACACGTGACACTAAACTGAACTGCACTTGTCTTGATCCTAAACTGATGGTTTCCACTTTAGCTTGGCACATCAATTGAACATCGGTGGGAAAGTAGGGGCAAGGCGAGAAGAGGTGATGGGTGACGTGGTGGCAATAGGGTGGCGCAACTGGTAGCCCAGCTGCCTCACAGAGCCAAGTTCGATTCCCACCTCAGGTGCAGTCTGTGTGGAGTTTGTGCGTTTAGTTTAGAGGTACAGTGCAGAAACAGGCACTTCGGCCCGCCAGGTCCGCATGACCCAGTGATCCCCGCACATTAACGCTATCCTATACACACACGGGACAATTTACATTTATACCATGCCAATTAATCTACAAACCTGCACGTCTTTGGAGTGTGGGAGGGAACCGCTGATCTCGGAGGAAACCCATGCAGGTCATGGGGAGAACGTACAAACTCCGTACAGACAGCACCCGTGGTCATGATCGAACACGGGCCTCTGGCGCAGTAAGGCAGCAATTCTACCGCTGCACCACCTGTTTGTAACAGGCTGTTAACATGACCCAGGATTGCTCAGAGAACCATGAAGTAGCAGCAAATTACACTGTCGCATCAAGGTACAAAGCAAAGCAGATTTAATATCAGGTTAGAAGTTCTATGACGTTTTTGTCTGCTTCTGAAAGCCACGTCATAATCATGATTTGAGCCAGTTCTTCCCTAATACAGGTCCACCACCAGTTTTCCCACACCCTTGCTTCCAGGGCCTTGCTGGATTGTCCGTTTTGCTGGACCAACAGAGGCCATGACCTCCAAGAGGAGTCGAACAGTACCAGAACCTTCCACCTAGCCGCCGGGGGGGCCGAGATACCGGCCCAGTGTTGGCTCGGAAGTCGGCTATGGGAACGGCCGGAGTTCCAGAAACCTGGCCACAGGGGGAAAAAACACCGATTGACCAAGGAGCACCCGATGCAGTAGAAATGGACTGCCTCGCCCGGCCTCGATGCCACGTTTTCAGGGGGACTTCTAGGGGGGATTTCAAGTGCGTGCTCATAATTTTGTCTGGATTAAAGGAAGGGTGCAGCGGTAGAGTTGCTGCCTGACAGCACTTGCAGCGCCGGAGACCCGGGTTCGATCCCGACTACGGGTGCTGTCTGTATGGAGTTTGTACGTTCTCCCCGTGACCTGCGTGGGTTTTCTCCGAGATCTTCGGTTTCCTCCCACACTCCAAAGTCGTACAGGTTTGTAGGTTAATTGGCTTGGTAAATGTAAATATTGTCCCTGGTCGGTATAGGATAGTGCTAATGTGCGGGGATCGCTGGTCGGCGCGGACCCGGTGGGCCGAAAGGGCCTGTTTCCACTCTGTATCTCGAAACTAAACTAAAGTGCCGGACATCTAATTGCCAGAAGATTGGTGGTGGATCTGTCGTAATAACACTCTCAATACAGGGATTAATGCCAAGATTCCGTTTCGAGATACAGCATTGACACAGGCCCTTCGGCCCACAGAGTCTGCACCAACGAACCTGTACACTGGTTCTATATTATCCCAGTGTAACATCCTACACACACTAGGGACAACTTTAGAGAAGCCAATTAACCTACGAACCTCCACGTTTTTAGATTGTGGTAGGAAATTGGAGCATCCGGAGAAAACGCACATGGTCACAGGGAGAACAATAGACAATAGGTGCAGGAGGAAGCCATTCGGCCCTTCGAGCCAGCACCACCATTCAATGTGATCATGGCTGATCATTCTCAATCAGTACCTCGTTCCTGCCTTCTCCCCATGCCCCTGACTCCACTATCCTTAAGAGCTCTATCTCGCTCTCTCGTGAATGCATTCAGAGAATTGGCCTCCACTGCCTTCTGAGGCAGAGAATTCTACAGATTCACAACTCTCTGACTGAAAAAGTTTTTCCTCATCTCAGTTCTAAATGGCCGACCCCTTATTCTTAAACTGTGGCCCCTTGTTCTGGACTCCCCCAACATTGGGAACATGTTTCTTGCCTCTAATGTGTCCAACCCCTTAATAATCTTATACGTTTCGTACAAACTCGCTACAGACAACACCCGCAGTCAAGATCAAACCTGGGTCTCTGGGGCTGATGTGCAGCAACTCTACCACTGCACCACTTCTCAAGTGATTACTCTAGTCGTAAGTCACCTGAAGTTTCAACTTTAGTTTTACTTTTAATTTTAGAGATGCAGCATATAAACCGGCACTTTGGCCCACCGAGTCCACAATGACCATCGATCTCCCATTCACACTAATTCTATCTTCTGTCTTTAGTCTGAAGAACTAAGAACTAACTTTGGTCTGCCTACCAGGGAGCTGCCCTTGAGGATATCAGCAGAGTGCTAACCCAAGACTTGAAGGGGTGGAGGAGTGCTTCACCTTCTGGCGACTTCGCCCCAACCCATCTAAGACAACTGGCACTGCCTTTCACCTCAGCAATCGGCTGGCCAGTGTCCTTTTGTGGTCAGCCGGTGGAGAATGAGTACCCCAAGTACCTAGGTCACCCTCACCCTCACCTATCGTCAACACCTGAAGAGGGTGGCTGATAAACTGAAAGCAAGGGTCAACATCATCAGGAAACGTGCAGGCAACAGCTGGGGATCCAATGCACACACCCTCCGTACCGCAAGCTTAGCCCTAGTCTACTCAACAGCCGAGTTTTGCTCAACAGCTTGGGCTAATAGCTGCCACACCAAACAAGTTGACACTGTCCTTAACTCTGCAATGTGGGTCATCACAGGGACGCTTAAGTCAACACCTTTGCAGTGGCTCCCTCACATCGTCGGATGGATCAATGTTGAAAGATTGGTGCACCATCGAGGTTAACCCTGACCTTCCCATCCATGCTGACATGAACAATCTGTCCAACATGCGTCCCGCAAATCCTTCTGGTCTTCAGCCAAATCCTCGAAAGACTTTGACTCCAAGACTGAGTGGCGCCGAGCCCGGAAAAATGCCAACACCAACAACGGAGAGGTGATCACAGACCCCACAGTGAAACCACCGGGGTTTGACCACCATCACAAGCAATGGCTAACCCTAAACAGGATCCACACCCTCCATGCAAGAACAGCCCATCACCTGCACAAGTGGGGGATGACAGATAGACAGCCCTGCTTGCGACTGCGGATATCCAGAGCAGACCATCCCACACACCGTGAATGACTGCTTACTGAGGCTTTTCCCTGCTGGCATCAAGGCCATCCACCCAGCAACTGCTGCTGCCCTGGCCTGGATGTCTACCCTCGGCCTACAACTTTAGGCTGTGCACGCCATACGCGAGAAGAAATCTGAAGAAGTGTCCCAACTTGAAACTTCATCTATGGATCTGAAGGGTCCTGACCTGAAACGTCACCTCTCCATGTTCTCCAGAGATGCTGCCTGGCCCACTGAGTTACTCCAGCACTTTGTGTCTTTTTTCCTATCATGTCCCACTTTCGCATCCACTCCCCAAACTTTGTGTGCACTTGTTTGGCATTGTCCTCAAGACAAATGTCAATCCTGGAGTCTGAAGAAGGGTCCCGACCCAAAACGTCACCTATTCATGTTTAGTTTTAGTTTAGTTTAGAGATACAGCGCGGAAACAGGCCCTTCGGCCCACCGGGTCCGTGCCGACCAGCGATCCCCGCACACTAACACTATCCTATACCCACTAGGGACAATTTTTACATTTACCAATCCAATTAACCTACAAA
This sequence comes from Rhinoraja longicauda, assembly GCF_053455715.1. Taxonomy (NCBI): domain Eukaryota; kingdom Metazoa; phylum Chordata; class Chondrichthyes; order Rajiformes; family Arhynchobatidae; genus Rhinoraja; species Rhinoraja longicauda. The sequence continues at coordinate 11,195,270 of NC_135990.1, forward strand.
CCTGCACGTCTTTGGAGTGTGGGAAGAAACCGAAGATCTCGGAGAAAACCCACGCAGGTCACGGGGAGAACGTACAAACTCCGTACAGACAGCACCCGTAGTCGGGATTGAAACTGGGTCTCCGGTGCTGCATTCGCTGTAAGGCAGCAACTCTACCGCTGTGCCACCGCGCCTCCGTGTTCTCAAGAGATGCTGCCTGACCCGCTGATTACTCCAGCACTTTGCCTCTATTTTTTACCATAAACTAGCATCTGCAGTTCCTTCTGTCGCCGTCAAACCCGCGGTTCGTTTAAGGGGCTCCAAAGTTATGGTTTTGATGCAATTAATAAGCGTATATCAGCAATGAAGCCAGCAATTCAAGGTAGTATCATCCACAGAAAAGAATAAGTGAGTTCCATACCTGTAACTATGCAAGTGAACTTAATATCAGTGTCTTCAGATACTGAATGGGATTTCAGTGTGGTTTCAAAACCTGGCTGGGTCTCTTCCGTTATCTGAGCGATGATGGTGCAAAACGTTTGTCTGAAAGAGTAAATAATTGGCAGTGCTCAAGTTAGTTTAGTTTAGAGATACAGCGCGGAAACAGGCCCTTTGGCCCATCGCGTCGGCACCGACCAGCGATCCCCGCACACTAACACTATCCTACACACACTAGGGACAATTTTACATTTACACCAAGCCAATTAACCTGCAAACCTGCACGTCTTTGGAGCGTGGGAGGAGACCGACGATCTCGGAGAAAACCCACGCAGGTCACGGGAAGTACATACAAACTCCATGCAGACAGCACCCGTAGTTGGGATCGAACCCGGGTCTCTGGCGCTGTAAGGCAGCAACTCTACCGCTGCGCCACCCACGGGATAAAGATTCTACCAAGCCCAATTCTGAATAGCACAACGTCTATTCTGGTGGCCGATGACAGTCTGAAGAAGGGTCTCGACCTGAAACGTCACCTATTCCTTTTCGCCAGAGATGCTGTCTGACCCGCTGAGTTACTCCAGTTTTTGGTGTGTATCTTCAATGTAAATTCTCCCTTGTGTGTAAGATAGTGTAAGTGTGTGGGGATCGCTGGTTGGCACGGATTCAGTGGGCTGAAGGGCCTGTTTCCGCGCTGTATCTCTAAACTGTATGTCTGATCTGCCGAATCACTCCAGCTTTTAGTGCCTCTCTATGGATGGGATATTGGCTGTAGATTCTCCTCATTCACTGGTCAGATATTAATGTCGCATCATTCACACATATGGTCTTGCCCTTTGATCTTCACCTGGTCCACAGGATCAGTCTGGTATCGGCCACCAAAATGGATGGTCGTTGGATGCCAGACAAATGCAAGAACGTCAGGGCGTTGAAGGTGGCACTTTGGCCTTAGAGTGAAAGAAGGTGACCTTTGAATGTCTGATGTTTGGACTTGTATGCACTGGAATTTAGAAGGAAGAGAGGGGATCTTACTGAAACATATAAGACTATTAAGGGATTGGACACACTAGAGGCAGGAAACATGTTTCCAATGTTGGGGGAATCCAGAACCAGGGGCCACAGTAAGAATAAAGGGGAGGCCATTTAAAACTGAGGTGAGAAAAAACTTTTACTCCCAGAGAGTTGTGAATTTGTGGAATTCTCTGCCTACAGAAGGCAGTGGAGGCCAATTCACTGGATGAATTTAAAAGAGAGTTAGATAGAGCTCTAGGGGCTAGCGGAATCAAGGGATATGGGGAGAAAGCAGGCACGGGTTACTGATTGTGGATGATCAGCCATGATCACAATGAATGGTGGTGCTGGCTCGAAGGGCCAAATGGCCTCCTCCTGCACCTATTTTCTATGTATGTAGGTAACTGCTTGGTTTCCACCACCCTTAGGGGAAGAGAATACACAAGAATCGCCACGTTCTTGAGGGGAAAGGTTTCACCCATCTGTCTCTAGTTAGTGTCTGCCTATTTTTAAGCAGTTGTAGATTCACCCACCAGAAGAAACATCCTCTTCAGACCCTCAAGACCTCCAAACAAGTCATCTCTCGCCCTTCTCAATTCCACCAGATGCAAGTCTACCTGCCCAACCTTTTCTCAAAATTCAATCCACCCATTCCATACATTGAAGATAGACACAAAACGCTGGAGTAACGCAGCGGGATAGGCTGCATCTCTGGAGAGAAGGAATGTGCGATTTTGTTTAGTTTAGTTTAGAGATACAGCGCGGAAACAGGCCCTTTCGGCCCACCGGGTCCGTGCCGACCAGCCATCCCCGCACATTAACACTATCCTACACCCACTAGGGACAATCTTTTAAGAATACATTTACCAAGCCAATTAACCTACAAACCTGTACGTCTTTGGATTGTGGGAGGAAACCGAAGATCTCGGAGAAAACCCACGCAGGTCACGGGGAGAACGTACAAACTCCGTACAGACAGCACCCATTGTCGGGATCAAACCCGGGTCTCCGGCGCTGCATTCGCTGTAAGGCAGCAACTCTACCGCTGCGCCGCCTTACCACCCCAGACTGAAGAAGGGCCTCGACCCGAAACGTCACCCATTAATTCTCTCCAGAGGTGCTGCCTGTCCCCCTGAGTTACTCCAGCTTTTTGTATCTATCCGGTTTAAATCAGCATCTGCAGTTCCTTCCTACACCTTCCACACATTGGTCTAATGAACCTTCTCTAATAAGCAACATGCTGAAGGAAGTCAGTGGGTCAGGATGGACAACATCTTTGGAGGGAAGGGACGGGTAATGTTGTGACACTTCTTCAGATCAGAAAGCTTCATTGCCTTCACAGATTTAGTTTAGTTTATTGTCACGTGTACCGAGGTACAGTGAAAATCTTACGTTGCGTGCTATCCAGTCAGTGGAAAGACTATACATGATTCCAATCGAGCTATCCACAGCATACAGATACAGGATAAAGGGAGTAACATTTAGTGCACGATAAAATCCAGTAAAGTCTGATTAAAGATAGTTTGAGGGTCTCCAATGAGGTAGATGGTAGCTCAGGACTGCTCTCAAGTTGGTGGTAGGATGGTTCAGTTGCCTGATAACAGCCGGGAAGAAATTCTGCCTGAATCTTGAGGTGTGCGTTCCCACACTTACATAGAAACAGAAAACAGGTGCAGGAGGAGGCCATTTGGCCCTTTGAGCCAGCACCGCCATTCATTGTGATCATGGCTGATCATCCACAATCAGTAACCCGTGCCTGCCTTCTCCCCATATCCCTTGATTCCACTAGCCCCTAGAGCTCTATCTAACTCTCTTTTAAATCCATCCAGTGAATTGGCCTCCACTGCCTTGTGTGGCAGAGAATTCCACAAATTCACAACTCTTTGGGTGATAAAATGTCTTCTCACCTCAGTTTTAAATGGGCTCCCCTTTATTCTTAGACTGTGGCCCCTGGTTCTGGACTTCCCCCAACATTGGGAACATTTTTCCTGCATCTAGCTTGTCAGGTCCTGTCATAATTTTATACGTCTCTATAAGATCCCCTCTCTTCTGCCTGATCCGCTGAGTTCCTCCAGCATTTTGTGTTGCTCGAGATTCCAACATCTGCAGTCCTTTGTGAGTCCAAAACCTTCTGTAAACAAGTATCAGGTATGGAGTAATCTAAGAAAATAACTGCAGATGCTGGTACAAATCGAATGTATTTATTCACAAAATGCTGGAGTAACTCAGCAGGTCAGGCAGCATGAGAGGAGTACTTCTTCAAAGTGGACATACCTTGCCTGACCTGCTGAGTTACTCCAACATTTTGTGAATAGGTATGGAGTAGTCCAGATGTTGTCTCACCCATGCCCTGTAAAGCTGATCCACAATATTTCTCCCTTTAGATTCAACTCCACGACCAAAATGCATCATCTTTTTCCAAATTGCTCGCTGTACCTGACTCTTGCTAATCACGTACTGGGGCACCAGGAACCCTCTGCACCACAGAACGCAAAGGTTTCACCAGCCTGACAATGTCATAGGATCATAGAGTGGGACAGCATGGAAATAGACCCTTTGGCCCAACTCCTCCATGCTAACCAAGTTGCCTAACCGGGTTAAGCCACTTGCCTCAGTCTGGCCCTTATTCCTCCAAACCTTTCCGATCTATGTACCTATCCAATTGTCTCTTCAATGTCATAATTGTACCCATCTCTAGCATATTTTCTGGCAGCTTGTGGAATTCTCTGCCACAGAGGGCAGTGGAAGCCAAATCACTGGATGAATTTAAGAGATAGTTAGATAGAGCTCTAAGGGCTAGCGGAATCAAGGGGTATGGGGAGAAGTTGAACACGGGTTACTGATTGTGGATGATCAGCCATGATCACAATGAATGGCGGTGCTGACTCGAAGGGCCGAATGGCCTCCTCCTGCACCTATTTTCTATGTCTCTATATACACACTATCCTCCTTTTCTGATCATCATTAGTTTGCATCCATAACAAAATTTGACCCTTTAAAAGCTACCTCGGCCACAGAACTTGATAGACAGCCTCTTGTACTACCATGGACTTAGTCTAAGGTAGACACAAAATGCTGGAGTAACACAGCGAGTCAGGCAGCATCTCGAGAGAGAAGGAATGGGTGATATTTCGAGTCGAGACTCTTCTTCAGACCAGAAACATTGCCTATTCCTTCCCCCCCGAGATGCTGCCTGACCCGCTGAGTTACTCCAGCATTTTGTGTCTACCTCAGGTTTGTAGGTTAATTGGCTTGGTATAAGTGTAAATTGTTCCTAGTGTGTGTGTTGGACAGTGTTAGTGTGCGGGGATCACTGGTCAGTGTGGACTCGGTGGGCCGAAGGGCCTGTTTCCGTGCTGTATCTCTAAACTAAAGCAACTAAACTATTCAGCAAGGTTTGAGTACATTTGGCCTACCAGAGAACATACAACATAGAAAAGTACTGCACAGAATGTTTTTGCCGAACATGAAGGCAAGTGAAACTGATCTCATCTGCCTGTATGTGATCCATATCCCTCTACTCCCTGCAGTTCCACATGCCCATCTAAATGCCTAATAGATCCCACTACCGTATCTGCCTCCACCACTGCCCCTGGCAATGCGTTCCAGGCCCCCATCACTCCCTGTGTACAAGAACTTGCCCCACACATCTGCATTAAACTTTCCCACTCTCACCTTATGGCTTTGCCCTCTAGAGTTGGACATCTCCCGCCTGGGAAAAAGGTTCTGACTGTCTACCTCATCTATGACTCAAACGGCGGTCCTTCTGCAGTTGTACAGGGCCCTAGTGAGACCGCACCTGGAGTACTGTGTGCAGTTTTGGTCTCCAAATTTGAGGAAGGATACTCTTGCTATTGAGGGCGTGCAGCGTAGGTTTACTAGGTTAATTCCCGGAATGGCGGGACTGTCGTATGTTGAAAGACTGGAGCGACTAGGCTTGTATACACTGGAATTTAGAAGGATGAGAGGGGATTTTATCAAAACATATAAGATTATTAAGGGGTTGGACACGTTAGAGGCAGGAAACATGTTCCCGATGTTGGGGGAGTCCAGAACCAGGGGCCACAGTTTAAGAATAAGGGGTAGGCCATTTAGACCAGAGATGAGGAAAATCTTTTTCACTCAGAGTTATAAATCTGTGGAATTCTCTGCCTCAGAAGGCAGTGGAGGCCAATTCTCTGAATGCATTCAAGAGAGAGCTAGATAGAGCTCTTAATGATAGCGGAGTCAGGGGGTATGGGGAGAGGGCAGGAACGGGGTACTGATTGTGAATGATCAGCAATGATCACATTGAATGGCGGTGTTGGCTCGAAGGGCTGAATGACCTACTCCTGCACCTATTGTCTATTTTATATGTTTCTATCAAGTCTCTCCTCAACCTCTGATGTTCCAGAGAAAATAGTCCGAGTTTATCCAACCTCTCCTCGAACGATGAAACCCTCTAATCCAGGTATCTCTGCCATCTAGTGATGAATATTTCCACCCTGAGAATAAAGGTTCTGACTGTCTACCTTATCTATGCCTGCCATAATTTTACATGCTACATTAGTTTCGATCATCCCGACGCGAGGCCCTCGGACAGTCGGCAGCGGCGACTGCGGACAGTTCAACAGCCCCGACCACGGGTGAACAAAGAGGAAGATGCTTGAACTTTATTACCTTCCATCACAGTGAAGAATGTGGTGGATGTTTATGGTAAATCTTATTTTATGAGGCTGTGTGTCTTGTTGCTTTTCACTTAGTATGGCTGTATGGTAACACAAATTTCACTGCACCTTAATTGGTGCATGTGACAATAAATTGATCTTGAAATCTTGGTCTTCTTGAGTATACTATGCCTTTGTGCCTTATCGATGTCTCATAATGTTAGTTTAGACATACAGTGCGGAAACAAGCCTTTTGGCCCACCGAGTCCGCACCAACCAGCGATCCCCACACATTAACACTATCCTACGCACACTAGGGACAATTTACACTTATACGAAGCCAATTAACTGACAAACCTGTACGTCTTACATACTACATTAGTACACTCTGCTTCTGTGCCTTATCTTTGCCACTCATAATTTTACATACTACATGAGTATACTACCACAGAGCATTGTGACATGATAGTGGATCACTTTATAGACTACATTTGAGTACAGGAGCAAAGAAGTCCTTCTGCAGTTGTCTAGGGCCTTGGTGAGACCACACCTGGAGTATTGTGTGCAGTTTTGGTCTCCTAATTTGAGGAAGGACGTCCTTGCTATTGAGGCAGTGCAGCGTAGGTTCACAAGGTTAATCCCTGGGATGGAGGGACCGTCATACGAGGATAGATGGAAAGGCTAGGCTTGTATTCACTGGAGTTTAGAAGGATGAGAGGGGATCTTAGAGAGACGTATAAAATCATAAAAGGACTAGACAAGCTAGATGCAGGAAAAATGTTCCCAGTGATGGGGGAGTCCAGAACCAGGGGCCACAGTCTAAGAATAATGGGGAGGCCATTTAAAACTGAGGTGAGAAGAAACTTTTTCACCCAGAGAGTTGTGAATTTGTGGAATTCTCTGCCACAGAAGGCAGTGGAGGCCAATTCACTGGATGAATTTAAAAGAGTTAGATAGAGCTCTAGGGGCTTGTGGAATCAAAGGATATGGGGAGAAGGCAGGCACGGGTTACTGATTGTGGATGATCGGCCATGATCGCAATGAATGGCGGAGCTGGCTCGATGGGCCAAATGGCCTCCACCTGCACCTATTTTCTATGTTTCTACATACTTTAGAAACTACATGTAGACACAAAAAGCTGCAGTAACTTAGCGTGACAGGCAGCATCTTAGGAGAAGGAATGGGCGACGTTTCGGGTCAAGACCCTTCTTCAGACGCTACAGTACATTACAGAAACTACATTACTCCTGCATTAACCAGCAAGGCACATGCCAATGGTTTGCCAGTGCGGAATGTAGATCAGCCTCAAGGGGCCGAAAGGCCTCCACCTGCCCCCATGCTCCTGAAGCCACTGCCCATGTCTCACCTGTTCTCAGGCCGCACGTTAAGGAAATAGCTCCGGCTGGATTCTCCCCGAACAGGCGGCTCATTGTCTCCGTTGGTGTCGAAGGATGGGCAGTGGCCGTTGGCTGAATAAGACCGAATCATCCGCTTGGAACTCATTCTCCTTGCCTCTGTGCAAACCCCCCTTGAATCCTCGGCCGCACAGATCCCTCAATCCAGAATCCCGAGGAATTTAAAATCCCGAAGAAGCTTCCCGGAGAAAACCAGCCACAAATCCTCTCGGTTTAATGTGAAGATCACCAGCTAATGGGAGAAATTCAAACCGGAGTTGAAAATTAATACAATCGCCAAAGAACCACTTCCAATATCCACACTATAAATGTCTGTGCATTTAACGCTGGCATTTAAAACTTCTCCTTTACTTTTCTCAAATTAAATTTGCTAACTATTGCCATCACCAGAAAGTTTAATTTTTTTTTTAAAGTATTGGAAGCTTAAAGCATACAGAGAGTTTGAAAGTTATAACGGGGCTAGCTAGTGTTCAGAGTTTAAAAATAGATGCAGACAGATTCATGAACGCACAGAAAAAACTCATTGCCCTGAACAACTTTACAAGGCACCAGAACTGTGCTTGACAATAGACCCGCAGCCAAAGGTTCTCTAAAGTGGCAAATAATGACTGTAATACAATAGAAACTACTTTTGTACTCACTATTCCGTCTGCTCGGAGATTGGTCTTAGTGTCAATAGTATACCCCAGTGATTGCACCTGTCAGCCAACTCCCCCCTGACTCTCCCCACCCCCACTCCCTATTTAAGAGACTATTTAAGGAACCGTGCAGTCTGAAAATACGAATGGCACTTTCCAGAAGTCTGTTTCTCCCTGAAGCCTTTGTGAGGACGAATAACGCCGGTGCTGTGGGAATAATATTCAGAGGTGGGGAGTTACTGGAGAGTTTTTTTTTAGGTGGGGTGGTTGGGGGGGGGGGGGGGGAGGGGGGAGGGGGGGGGGGGAGGGGAGAGGGGGGGAGTTGTTGCTGGTCGGGATTTGCTGACTTACATTGACCAGCGCGTCACTGCGGCCCCTTCCTTGTCGACTGAGACGTGGTGCCAGACACACATTTGGCCAAAAGTCCCGGGCTCGATGAACTAACTCAGCCGGGGCCATCAATCAGCAGACACGGTTCAAATCCTGCAGCTGCCCCTGATGAAACAATGCGACTTACAGTAAACACACCATTTCACCACAGGCCTTCATACACAGGGGAGAATGTGGGCAACTTAGTTTAGTTTAGTTAGTTTAATTTAGTTTAGTTAGGTTAGTTTAGTTTAGTTTAGTTTAGTTAGTTTAATTTAGTTTCGTTTAGTTTAAAGATACAGCATGGAAACAGGCCCTTCGGCCCACCAAGTCCATGCCGACCAGCGATCCCCGCACACTAACACTATCCTACACACACACTGGAGACAATTTACACTTACACCAAGCCAATTAACCTACAAACCTGTACGTCTTTGGACTTGACACAGTAATGAGAGCACATCACTGAATCGTCCAGATGTTGATCCAATCTTGTTTAGAGATCAAGAGATTTCAAGATCAATTTATTGTCACATGTACCAATTCAGGTACGGTGAAATTTGAGTTACCAAATTAGTACGGGTGTCAGGGGGTTGTGGGGAGAAGGGAAGGAGAATGGGGTTAGGAGCGAGAGATAGATCAGCCATGACTGAATGAATGGTGGCATAGACTTGATGGGCCGAATGGCCTACTTCTGCTCCTATAACTTATGAACACAAGATTCCTAAGGTTCAAGAACAGGATACAAGGCCGTTTAAACTTGCCACGCCATTCATTAGTTCAGTTTAGTGTATTGTCACGTGCACCGAGGTACAGTGAAAAGCTTTTGTTGCGTGCAAACCAGTCAGTGGAAAGGAAGGACAGCACGGTGGCACAGTGGTAGATTAGAAGTGTTTAGGTACAGAGAGGGGTTGGATAGACTTGGGTTGTTTTCTCTAGAACGGAAGAGGTTGAGGGGAAATTTGATAGAAGTATGTAAAATGATGAGAGGCATAGATAGGGTAGACAGCCAGAACCTTTTTGTCCCCAGGGTAGAAATGTCCAACACTAGCCGGCACAGCTATAAGTTGAGAGGGGGAAAGTTTAATGGAGACTAGACCAAGTGAACCTGTTGGGCCCAAACCTCTCCTGCATTGCTGCAGCACCCTCTCCCCCCACCCCCCACCCCCCCTCCCCTCTCCCCTCTCCCCCCTCCCCCCTCCCACCCTCCCTCCCCCCTCCCTTCCCCCTTCACCCCCGCTCCTTCCTCCACCCCTCTTCCCCTCCTCCTCCACCCCCCTCCCTAGGAGATAGATTTAAACTTTAAAATGTGAATAACTTTAAAAATATAACACCGATTTCAATGAAACTTCTTCCATTAGCACCAAAGGGACGACGGTGAGTAAGGTGGGCCTAACATTGTCGGGCTATCGTGTACCGTTTTGGCTGTAGTTCAGGAACAAACAAACAAACAAACAAACGAGAGTTTTAGTATATAGATGTGCGTGGCAATTTTTTACACAGAGAGTGGTGGAACGCATTGCCTGGGGTAGTGGTGCAGGCAGATATGAGAGTGGTGTTTAAAAGGTTTTTAGATAAACAGATAGAAATAGAGGGAAGAGACGGATATGGATCATGTACAGGCAGATAAGATCATTTTAACTTGCATCATGTTCAGCATAAACATTGTGGGCCGAAGGGTCTTTTCCTGTGTTGTACTGTCCTATGTTCTAATGATAATTCACACTCTGGCTTAGAGTCACTATCCCCCATGTGAAAAAATACACCTTGGTCCCAAATGGCCTTCACCACACTCTGTATCTTTGTCAGACTGTAACGCTGGTACGAGAGTCCTCTGCATTTTCAATTTAGTCCCAGATGCCAATTGTAATCCCCCAGAATTGGTCAGGATTAGGTTTATTATTGCCACGTGTACCGAGCTACAGTGAAAAAGCTGTGTTTTGCATGCTGTCCAAACAGATCAGATATACCGTACATAAATACAATCAGGACCAACTCAAGAACAGTAGATAGAGTTAATACGGAAGATGCCGATTGTAAAATATAGTTCTCGGCATTGTGCCACATCAGTCCCACAGTCATTTGTCTTTTTCTTTTTTTTCTCAGTTTTAATTTAATTTTAATTTCACGTTTCCGTGTATCTCGTTGTGTGTTGTGACTGTCGGCAGACCAATTTCCCACCAGGGATGAATAAAGTTCTATCGTATCGTATCGTATCATATATAAATGCAACATCATGGGCCACTGTTCTGAGAATAAACTATTAAATCAAAGGCTTGGATGAAGGGATTAAAAGTACCATTAGCAAATTTGCAGATGACACAAAGCTGGGTGGCAGTGTGAACTGTGAGGAAGATGCTATGAGGTTGCAGGGTGACTTGGACAGGTTGTGTGAGTGGGCGGATGCATGGCAGATGCAGTTTAATGTGGATAAGTGTGAGGTTATCCACTTTGGTGGTAAGAATAGGAAGGCAGATTATTATCTGGATGGTGTCCAGTTAGGAAAAGGGGACGTACAATGAGATCTGGGTGTCCTAGTGCATCAGTCACTGAAAGGAAGCATGCAGGTACAGCAGACAGTGAAGAAAGCCAATGGAATGTTGGCCTTCATAAAGAGGTCCTTCTGCAGTTGTACAGGGCCCTAGTGAGACCGCATCTGGAGTACTGTGTGCAGTTTTGGTCTCCAAATTTGAGGAAGGATATTCTTGCTATTGAGGGCGTGCAGCGTAGGTTTACTAGGTTAATTCCCGGAATGGCGGGACTGTCGTATGTTGAAAGACTGGAGCAACCAGGCTTGTATACACTGGAATTTAGAAGGATGAGAGGGGATCTTATCGAAACGTATAAGATCATTAAGGGGTTGGACACGTTAGAGGCAGGAAACATGTTCCCAATGTTGGGGGAATCCAGAACAAGAGGCCACAGTTTAAGAATAAGGGGTAGGCCATTTAGAACTGAGATGAGGAAAAACTTTTTCAGTCAGAGAGTTGTGAATCTGTGGAATTCACTGCCTCAGAAGGCAGTGGAGGCCAATTCTCCGAATGCATTCAAGAGAGAGCTAGATAGAGCTCTTAAGGATAGCGGAGTCAGGGGGTATGGGGAGAAGGCAGGAACGGGGTACTGATTGAGAATGATCAGCCATGATCACATTGAATGGCGGTGCTGGCTCGAAGGGCCGAATAGCCTACTCCTGCACCTATTTTCTATTATCTATTATTGTCTATAATCTTTAGATGGAAGGACAGACTGGAGATAGGACTGGACGCTTATTATATGGAGGGTGAAATGGAGTTAATATTATTATCTATCTACTAATACTCTCGTTTGTTTGTTTGTTTGTTCCTGAACTACAGCCAAAACGGTACACGATAGCACGACAATTTTAGCCCCACCTTACTCACCGTGCTAATAGAAGAGGTTTCATTGAAATCGGTGTTATATTTTTAAAGTTAATTACATTTTAAAGTTTAAATCTATCTCCTAGGGAGGGAAGGGGGAGGGAGGGGGTGGAGGGAGGGGAGGATAAGGGGGGGTTGAGGGGGATGGAGTGGGGGCGAGGAGAAGGGGGAGGGGAAGAGGGGATGGGAGGAGGGGGCTGGGGGGAGGGGGAAGGGGGGGTGGGGAGAGGGGGGAGGGAGGGGGTGGAGGGAGTGGAGGATGAAGAATAAGGGAGGTTAAGGGGGATGGAGTGGGGGGAGGAGAAGGGGAGGGAATGGGGGATGGGGTGGGGGGGAGAAGGGAGGGGGTGGAAAGAATAAGGGGGGTTAAGGGGGATGGAGTGGGGGGAGGAGAAGGGGGAGGGGAAGAGGGGATAGAGAGAGGGGATGGGGAGGGGGGATGGGAACAGTGGAGGGGAGAGGGAGGGGGTGAGGGGGGGAGAGGGGAGGGGGATGGGGAGGGGAGGGAGGGTGGGGAGAGGGGAGGGGGAGTGGGGGGGAGAGGGAGGGGGAGGGAGGGAGGAGAGGGTGCTGCACCAATGCAGGAGAGGTTTGGGCCCAATGGGTCCACTTGGTCTAGTATCCTATAATATCGAGCTTATTTTTATAATGGAGGGGGGGAAACATTGCAATAAAGGTCACTGTCTACCTCAAAATCTGATTTTTATTCAAGCCTGCTTTCTTTGGGCTTCATCATAGTCACCTGAGGGAGGGATGTCAACATCTCCTGACTGTTGATGTCCAAGTAATCCTGGCAGATCAGATCATTTCACAGATTGACATTGCAATGGCCTTGGATATATGGTGCTGTATATCTACGTTGCTAAGAAACATCGTGCTATTTATAACGGCAGAGTCCACACTAATTAGGAGATCTATCATTGGTACATCTCTGCAGAAAACAAATGGAAATAAATCAAGATTAAAATGTGGAAGGTTGGATATTTGGTGATGCAGCGGTACAATACAATACAATACAATATATCTTTATTGTCATTGTACAGGGGTACAACGAGATTGGGAATGCGCCTCCCATATGATGCAATAAATTAATTAGCTAGTCGGTATTAATTTAAACAACTCAATGAAACAAATTGGAACAGTTTTAAAACAGAATAAAGTGCAAGTAGATCTGTGCCGGTTCACTGTGCGATGTGACCATCCGGCTCAGCAGAACCGGTTCATAGCAGCTATGGCCCTGGGGATGAAGCTGTTCCTGAGTCTGGAGGTGCGGGCGTAGAAGGCCTTGTATCGTCTGCCCGATGGTAGAAGTTCGAACAGACTGTTGCAGGGGTGTGAGGAGTCTTTGTGGATGCTGGTGGCTTTTTCTGAGGCATCGTGTGTTGTAGATACCCCCCAAGGCTGGTAGCTGTGTTCCGATGGTCCTCTGAGCTCTATGGACTACCCGCTGAAGAGCTTTCCTCTCTAGAGTTGCTGCCTTACAGCGCTTGCAGCGCTGGCGACCAGGGTTCGATACCGACTATGGGTGCTGTCTGTACGGAGTTTGTATGTTCTCCCCGTGGGTTTTCTCTGAGATCTTCGGTTTCCTCCCACACTCCAAAGACGTACAGGTATGTAGGTTGTTTGGCTTGGGTTTGTGTACATGATATAAGTGTAAATTGTCCCCAGTGTGTGCAAGGTTGTGCTAATGTCCTAGCAATTCTTGCTATTGAGGGCGTGCAGCGTAGGTTTACTAGGTTAATTCCCGGAATGGAGGGACTATCATATGTTGAAAGACAGGTGCGACTAGGCTTGTATACACTGGAATTTAGAAGGATGAGAGGAGATCTTATCGAAACGTATAAGATTATTAAGGGGTTGGACACGTTAGAGGCAGGAAACATGTTCCCAATGTTGGGGGAGTCCAGAACAAGGGGCCACAGTTTAAGAATAAGGGGTAGGCCATTTAGAACTGAGATGAGGAAAAACTTTTTCAGTCAGAGAGTTGTGAATCTGTGGAATTCTCTGCCTTAGAAGGCAGTGGAGGTCAATTCTCTGAATGCATTCAAGAGAGAGCTGGATAGAGCTCTTAAGGATAGCAGAGTCAGGGGGTATGGGGAGAAGGCAGGAACGGGGTACTGATTGAGAATGATCAGCCATGATCACATTGAATGGCGGTGCTGGCTCGAAGGGCCGAATGGCCTCCTCCTGCACCTATTGTCTATCGCTGGTCGGTGCGGACTCGGTGGGCCAAAGGGCCTGTTTCGGCACTGCTAAACTAAACTAAACTAAACTTGGGTTAGAGCATTGGAGGGGCCACCTTTAAGTAGCAAGGTGGGTCTCACAGGTATTGCCTGCTACATCTATAGTAGGTCAGAACTGGCATCCATGTGTTGCTGTGGACCATCAGAACCTGCAACTCATGACCCACCACATGTTCACCGCACCACTGCAATCAAGGACAGGGATCATTCTTGTTCAAAATGGAGGTTGGATATTTTTTAGGCAGAGTTACATGCATTCTTGTTTAGTACGGGTGTCAGGGATTATGAGGAGAGGGCAGGAGAATGAGGTTAGGAGGGAGAGATCGATCAGCCATGTTTGAATGGCGGAATAGACTTGATGGGCCAAATGGCCTAATTCTGCTCCTATCACTTACAAGTTGGGGGCAGGCAGCACGCTACACACGTTGAACAGGAGTAATTGAGACGGAAAGAACTGCTGATGCTGGTTTACACAAAAAAAGGCACAAAGTGCTGGAGTGACTCAGCAGGTCAGGCAACATCCCTGGAGAACATGGATAGGTGATGTTTTGATTCGAGACCCTTCTTCAGATAACACTGAACTTTCTGAAGAAGGGCCCTGACCCAAAACGTCACCTATCCAAGTTCTCCAGAGATGCTGCCTGACCCGCTGAGGTACTGCAGCACTTTGTGCATTTCCTGAGTTCAAATGCTTCATGTCCATGTAAATAAATTGGCGATATTTAACTGCAGTGGACAACTGAAGCTGAACGCGATCATTTTAATGCATTTCTGGCTGGGGTCCTGGCTCATACTTTCAAAGGGAATAGAAGGAGACCATTCAGCCCATTGAGTCTATGCCAGCCCCTGGGAAACCTCATCAAGCCCATTCTTCCACCTACTTTGCATGTAACCTACTCTCTCTCACGCCGCCCTAATTATCTACCAGAAACCTAAATCAGCGGTAATTTACGGTGGCCAATTTGTTTACCAAACAGCACATCTTTAACATGTGGGAGGAAATCAGAGTACCAGGGGAAGCCCCGTGCAGTTCCACACAGAGTGTGCAAATTCCCCACACACCAGTGGTTCAGATTGAACTCTGGTCCTCCGAGCCCTTCGGCATAAGAATATCTTCCGTATTGGGATTTTATTGTAGTTTAGTTTAGTTTGGAGATACAGCGTGGAAACAGGCCCTTTCAGCCCACCGGGTCCGCGCCGACCAGCGATCCCCGCACACTAACACTATCCCACACCCACTAGGGACAATTTTTACGTTTACTAAGCCAATTAACCTACATACCTGTACGTCTTTGGAGTGTGGGAGGAAACCGAAGATCTCAGAGAAAACCCACGCAGGTCACGGGGAGTGTAGGAAAATGATGCTGGTACAAATCGAAGGTATTTATTCACAAAATGCTGGAGTAACTCAGCAGGTCGGGCAGCATCTCAGGAGAGAAGGAATGGGTGACGTTTCGGGTCGAGACCCTTCTTCAGACTGATGTCAGGGGAGGGGGCGGGACAGAGAGGGGGAGAAGGTACAAACTCCGTACAGACATCATCTGTAGTCGGGATAGAACCCGGGTCTTCGGCGCTGCATTCGCTGTAAGGCAGCAACTCTACCGTCGCGCCACCGTGCCATCCTATATCTGTCTGATTTTCGTCTTGTCAACATGTTTATTCACCCGTGATGGTTTATTTTAGATTAGTTTGTTATTGTCATGTGTACCAAGCAAGAAGCTTTTTTGTTGCTTGCTATCCAGTTAGCGGAAAGTCAATACATGATTACAATCACGACCACAGAACACAGTGTACAGATACAGGATAAAGGGACTAACGTTTAGTGCAAGATAAAATCCAGTAAAGTCCGATTTTACACATATGAAATTATAAAAGGACTGGACAAGCTAGATGCAGTTAAAATGTTCCCAATGTTGGGGGAGTCCAGAACCAGGGGCCACAGTCTAAGAATAAAGGGGAGGCCATTTAAAACTGAGATAAGAAATAAAAATCACCGGCACGGCACGGTAGCACAGCGGTAGAGTTGCTGCTTTACAGCGAATGCAGCGCCGGAGACTCAGGTTCGATCCTGACTACGGGTGCTGCACTGTAAGGAGTTTGTACGTTCTACCCGTGACCTGCGTGGGTTTTCTCCGAGATCTTCGGTTTCCTCCCACACTCCAAAGACGTACAGGTATGTAGGTTAATTGGCTGGGTAAATGTAAAAATTGTCCCTAGTGGGTGTAGGATAGTGTTAATGTACGGGGATCGCTGTGCGGCACGGACTTGGTGGGCTGAAAAGGCCTGTTTCCGGCTGTATATATATGATATGATATGAAGAGTTTTGAATTTGTGGAATTCTCTGCCACAGTAGGCAGTGGAGGCCAATTCACTGGATGAATTAAAAAGAGTTAGATAGAGCTCTAGGGGCTAGTGGAATCAAGGCATATGGGGGTGAAGGCAGGCACAGGTTACTGATTGTGGATGATCAGCCATGATCACAATGAATGGCTGTGTTGGCTTAAAGGGCCAAATGGCCTCCTCCTGCACCGATTTCCTATGTTTCTATGATTAAAGATAGTACTGGGTTCTCCAATGAGGTAGATGGGAGGTCAGGATTGCACTCAAGTTGGTGATGGGATGGTTCAGTTGCCTGATAACAGCTGGGAAGAAACTGTCTCTGAATATGGAGGTGTGCGTTTTCACGCTTCTGTACCTCTTGCCTGATGGGAGAGGGGAGAAGAGGGTGAGACTGGTCCTTGATGATGCTGCTGGCCTTGCCGAGGCAGCGTGCGGTGTAGATGGAGTCAATGGAAGGGAGGTTGGTCTGCAATTCGACTCATGGCTTGTCCAACAGTTCCCACACATTTGCGTCTTGGGCCCATTGGACATTGATCCTCAGCCCTCTTGTCGTTGCCATTGACAACATCACTTGTCCTTGATCATGCTGCTGGCCTTGCCGAGACAGCGTGAAGTGTAGATGTAGTCAATGGAAGGGAGGCTGCTTTGTGTGATGGGATGCCTTGATTAGGGGTGCCAACTTTCTCACTCCCAAATAAGGGACAAAAGGTGACATCACCATCCCACGTGACCTCACCCAGCCAGTGGCCACGTGCTCCCGCTCCACCAATGGCGGCAGCCCGGGCCGGGAGAGGGGTTGCTAAGCAACCTCCACTAAGCGGCGCCCGGGCCTCTGGGCCTACACTGTCCAGGCCTAAAGTGGCCTCCGGGCCTACAGTGTCCAGGCCTCCAGTGTCCGGGCTTACAGTGTCCGGGCCTACAGCGCTCCCCCGGGCCTAATACGGGACCAGGGCGGTCCCGTACGGGACAAACCAATTTAGCCCAAAATACAGGATGTCCTGGATAATACGGGACAGTTGGCAACCCTAGCCTTGATGTAAGATTTCACTTTTAATTACTTTTGTCACAGAACTTGCCAGCCAACAATTACTTCATATCCCAGTGCGTAGTGGAGAGGGCAGGGCCAATGATGTCCCGGTTGGGTTGCTCCTGGGCCTGGCCAAGCTGGCCATCCGCGAGTCACAGCGCCAGGCGGAAGTGGGCTCTGCCCGAGCCGGCTGCCTACCCCTTTTCCGGGGTTACGTCCGTGCCCGGGTGGGGTTAGAGAGGGAGTGCGCGCTGCCCACGGGCACCCTGGGGGATTTCCGGGACCGCTGGGCACCGCGGGGGGTGAATTCATCCTTGACAAGGAGCATAGTAAGATAGTTGTACAATAGTTTATTGTTTGTCTTGTATTATGGTGGTGGGTTCTGTTTTGGTTTTATTGTACTGGAAATATTATTTTAATATTTGAATAAATATTTTTGATTAAAAAGAATTACTCCACACAGAGTCCACTCTGCAACTAGGTTCGGACGTTGTTGTGGAGGCTTGCTCATGCGGCCTCCTCCTAGGCCCAGTTAAACAGCTTTTCACGGGCTGCGGTTTGTCGGAAGAGCGGTTGCCTCTGTGTCAGCAGGATGTGGTTCTAATTCCGAGCCCGACCTGTTAGCAGAGTTTAACCCTGTTGTCCAGTGTCAGAGCTGCTCTGTGACCTCAGATGACAACATAAAGCCTTGTCCCACTTAGACAGTGATAGACAGATAGGGAGCAACGATACATTGTGGCACGGCGGTAGAGTTGCTGCCTCTCAGCACCAGAGACCCGCGTTCCATCCTGGCTATGCGTGCAGAGACACACGATGCCGGAGTAACTCAGCGGGTCAGGCGGCATCTCAGGAGAGAAGGAATGGGTGACGTTTCGGGTCGAGACCCTTCTTCAGACTGATGTCAGGGGAGGGGGCGGGACAGATTTAGATTTTTAGATTTTAGATTTAGAGATACAGCGCGGAAACAGGCCCTTCGGCCCACCGGGTCCGCGCCGCCCAGCGATCACCGCACATTAACACTATCCTACACACACTAGGGACAATTTTTACATTTTACCCAGTCAATTAACCTACATACCTGTACGTCTTTGGAGTGTGGGAGGAAACAGAGATAGGATGTAGTCGGAGACAGGAAGACAGTGGGAGAACTGGGAAGGGGGAGGGGAGGGAGAGGGAAAGCAAGGGCTATTTGAAGTTAGAGAAGTCAATGTTCATACCGCTGGGGTGTAAGCTACCCAAGCGAAATATGAGGTGCTGTTCCTCCAATTTGTGGTGGGTTTCCTCTCATGCTCCAAAGACATACAGATTAGTCGGTTAATTGGATTCATTAAAATAAAATTGTAAATTGTCCCTAGTGTCCGGGGATTGCTGGTCGGTGTGGACAAATTTGGGCCAAAGGCCTATTTCCACACTGCATCTCGAAATAAAACTAAACTATACAGCTCCATCCAAGACTCCATCCATTGGGAACAACATGCTGAGAGGTTAATTCCCGGAATGGCGGGACTATCATATATTGAAAGACTGGAGCGACTAGGCTTGTATACACTGGAATTTAGAAGGATGAGAGGAGATCTTATCGAAACGTATAAGATTATTAAGGGGTTGGACACGTTAGAGGCAGGAAACATGTTCCCAATGTTGGGGGAGTCCAGAACAAGGGGCCACAGTTTAAGAATAAGGGGTAGGCCATTTAGAACTGAGATGAGGAAAAACATTTTCAGTCAGGAGTTGTAAATCTGTGGAATTTTCTGCCTCAGAAGGCAGTGGAGGCCAATTCTCTGAATGCATTCAAGAGAGAGCTAGATAGAGCTCTTAAGGATAGCAGAGTCAGGGGGTATGGGGAGAAGGCAGGAACGGGGTACTGATTGAGAATGATCAGCCATGATCACATTGAATGGCGGTGCTGGCTCAAAGGGCCGAATGGCCTCCTCCTGCACCTATTGTCTATTGTCTATTGAGAGCTATTTAAGCATTAAATATAAAACAAAAATACCAACGCCTCCACTTCCCTAGAAGGCTTAGGAAGTTTGACATGTAGGGTTGCCAACAGTCCCGTATTAGCCGGGACATCCCACAATTTGGGCTAAACTAGTTTGTCCAGATATTTTGTGTCTGTCTTCCAAAAAGGTCACCTGTCCATCCCTTCTACACAGATGCTGCCTGAACCCCCTGAGTTACTCCAGCACTTTGTGTTTTGCTCAAGGTTCCAGCATCGGCAGTTCCCTGTGTCTCCGTGCCACTTCATTGCTTATTTTAAACAGTTACCCAGACGACCAAAATATTTCTAATTAGAACGCTAATTGCCAATAAGATTGTGTCAGCGTACAATTGTCTGCTGACGTATAATAATGACCGATGAGAAATGTTACCTGCGTAAAACTAGCTCCAAGTAATCTATCCAAAGAGGTTTGCCCCACATGTTGGCCGGCTTCCAAGTGACATGCTAGTCTTGCAAAACGAGTGTCAGGTTTTGCACTCCGCGCTGCTCAAAGACCCATTGTTCGGTGATTAAACAGCAGCTTCGTGATTGTTTCCAATCTGACACACTAACTTGGCTGGAATCTTTCGCAAATACGCCATATCGCCGCGGTCACGGATACCCTGCTCAAATACGACACTGCGCACAACAGGTACATCCTTCACCAGCTCTGCACGTTCGCACAAAACCACAAAAAAAACAGAACCAGGGGCCACACCGTCTAAGCATAAAGGGGAGGCCATTTAAAACTGAGGTGAGAAGAAACTTTTTCACCCAGAGGGTTGTGAATCCGTGGAATTCTCTGCCACAGAGGGCAGCGGAGGCCAATTCACTGGATGAATTTAAAAGAGAGTTAGATAGAGCTCTAGGGGCTAGCGGAATCAAGGGATATGGGGAGAAGGCAGGCACGGGTTACTGATTGTGGGTGATCAGCCATGATCACAATGAATGGCTGTGCTGGCTCGAAGGGCCAAATGGCCTCCTCCTGCACCTGTTTTCTATGTTTCTAAAATATCTCCGGTGGAGTGTGGACCCACCATTGGTTCTGAAACACAGTGCTAGAGTAACTCGAAATGTCCAGGTAGGAACTGCAGATGCTGGTTCAAACCGAAGGTAGACACAAAATGCTGGAATAACTCAGCGGGTCAGGCAGCATTTCTGGAGAGAAAGAATGGGTGACGTTTCGGTGAGAGACCCTTCTTCAGACTTCAGCGGTCTGAAGAAGGGTCTCGACCCAAAACGTCACCCATTCCTTCTCTCCAGATTTTGTGTCTATCTGCTGGAGTAACTCAGCGGGTCAGGCAGCATCTCTGGAGAACATGGATAGGTGACGTTTCACAGAGTGCTGGAGTAACTCAGCGGGTCAGGCAGCATCTCTGGAGAACATGGATAGGTGACGTTTCAGCTCGGGATGTTTCTTCAATTTGATCTTTCGACTTTCACTTCAGAGATACAGTGTGGCAACAGGCCCTTCAGCCCATCGAGTCTGCACTGACCAGCGATCACCCCGTATATACTACATAGCTCCATCAAACACACTAGGGACAACTTACAATTATTTTACAGAAGCCATTTAAACTCCAAACCTGCACATCTTTGGCATGTGGTAGGAAACCGGAGCACCCGGAGGAAACCCACGCGGCCACGGGGAGAACGTGCAGACTCCATACAGACAGCACACGTAGTCAGGATGGAACCCGGGTCTCTGGTGCTGTGGGGCAGCAACTCTACCGCTGCGCCACCGTGCCGCCCTGTCTGGCTCTGGCTTATGTAAAGCGGGTGAGGTGAAGACGTCCTTTGGATGGGGCCCCAACAGGATCCGTCCAGAGTCCCTGGGAATTAAATCTTCCATGGGAGAACTCCAAGAACACATTGTCTCCAGAAAGCTGCTGCAGCCGACCTTGAGAAATGAAAATACAGCAGTACATGAGGCACCCTGTGGTTTCGCGGTAGAGTTGCTGCCTCCCAGCGCCAGAGACCCGGATACAATCCTGACTACGGGCGCTGTCTGTACGTTCTCCCCGTGACCGCCTGGGTTTTCTCCGGGTGCTCCGGTTTTCTCCCACACTCCAAAAGACGTTCAGGTTTGTAGGTTGCCTTTGTTTTAAAAAATTGTAAGTTGTCCCTAGTGTGTAGGATAGTGGTAGTGTCCTATGTGCTAAGGTCCTAGAGCTAGGGTGGTCGATGGGCAAGGTGGACTTGGTGGGCCGAAAGACCTGTTTCTGCGCTGTATCTCTACAGTCTAAAGTGAAGTCTGCTAAACACTAACAGCACGGAAGCAACCCATTAGGAACATAGAAAATAGGTGCAGGAGTGGGCCATTCGGCCCTTCGAGCCTGCACCGCCATTCAATATGATCATGGCTGATCATCCAACCCAGTATCCCGTACCTGCTTTCTCTCCATACCCCCTAATCCCTTTAGCCACAAGGGCCACATCTAGCTCCCTCTTAAATATAGCCAATGAACTGGCCTCAACTACCTTCTGTGGCAGAGAATTCCACAGACTCACCACTCTCTGTGTGAAAAAAAACTTTCTCATCTCGGTCCTAAAAGACTTCCCCCTTATCCTTAAACTGTGACCCCTTGTTCTGGACTTCCCCAACATCGGGAACAATCTTCCTGCATCTAGCCTGTCCAACCCCTTAAACCCATTGAGCCCAAGGGAATGCCTGTAACCCTCACAAGTCCATTATTTTATATTTCCTTTGCATTTGACAATAATTGAGTTTAGTTTAGAGATACAGCGCGGAAACAGGCCTTTTCAGCCCTCCGGATCCACGCCGACCAGCGATCCCCGCACACTAACACTATCCTACATGCACTCGGGACAATTATTACATTTACCAAGCCAATTAACCTACAAACCTGTACGTCTTTGGAGTATGGGAGGAAACCGAAGATCTCGGAGAAAACCCACGAGGGTCACGGGGAGAACGTACAAACTCCGTACAGACATCGCCCGCAGTCGGGATGGAACCCGGGTCTCCGGCGCTGCATTCGCTGCAAGGCAGTAACTCTACCGCTGCGCCACCGTGACCGCCTTAATTATTTGTGAGAATAACATTGGGGATAAAGGGTAAAAAAAAGTTAATTGACTGGAGAAGCATTCACTCGGGAGAGGAAGAGTCTGTTCGCACTTAATGATACGAACTCTTGGCACAATGGGGATGGGCACATCAATTGAACATCAGTGGGAAAGTGGGGGCAAGGCGAGAAGAGGTGATGGATGAAGTGGTGGCAATAGGGTGGCGCAGTGGAGCAACTGGTAACCCAGCTGCCTCACGGTGTCAGAGACCCAGGTTCGATTCCCACCTCGGGTGCTGTCTGTTGTGGAGTTTGTGTGTTTAGTTTAGTTTAGTTTAGTTTAGAGATACAGCGCGGAAACAGGCCCTTTCGGCCCACGGGGTCCACGCCGACCAGCGATCCCCGCACACTAACACTATCCGACACCCACTAGGGAGAATTTTTACATTTACCAAGCCAATTAACCTACAAACCTGTACGTCTTTGGAGTGTGGGAGGAAACCGAAGATCTCGGAGAAAACCCACGCAGGTCACGGGGGAGAACGTACAAACTCCGTACAGACAGCACCTGTAGTAGGGATGGAACCCGGGTCTCCAGCGCTGCATTCGCTGTAAGGCAGCAACTCTACCGCTGCGCCACCGTGACCACCCTAAATCTTCAGTTATCTTCGGTTTTAAATCAGTGTCAGCAGTTCCTTCCTAAACTAAACTAAAACTAAATATCTCAAAAGGTTGTAGTGGGACAAGGGATTGAATGCAAGAGATTCAAATGTTGGTGTTAACAGTCAAGCCAATTTGAAGAGTTAGAAAACAAAACAGAAGATGCTGGAAATACTCAGCAGGTCGGGCAGCATCTGTGGAAAGTGATACGGAGTTAAGGTTTCACTTTGAAGAACTTCCATTGGAATTTCTCCATATTCTCAGCCTGGACTTTGCACTCACAGCTCCAGCCCGAGGACTCATCCCAGCACCTTGTGAGCAACCAAAGATTGTTCTCTCTGAGTCACAGCCGACATTTGGCGTTGAGAAACGCAACATAACACTCGCTGGTACGAGATGCAGAAATCAAGCTGTTATTAAATAAGATCAGTAATGAAACACGAGAAGGGGAATTCCCCACCGTTGCTCTGTTATGACAGACACTTCTGCCAAAAGTTCATTACAAAGATTTAAACAATCAGTGCGCACAATAATGGGGCAGAACTGAATCAGACTTTAGCGTGCCAACATTCCTAAAGGCTATATTACACAGCCTCAGTCTTCACCTGTCCAAACAAGTATCTTCCCTCTCATCGGGTCATAAGTGATAGGAGCAGAATTAGGCCATTCGGCCCATCTAGTCCACCCCACCATTCAATCATGGCTGATCTATCTCTCCCTCCTAACCTCATTCTCCTGCCTTCTCCCCATAACCCCTGACACCCGTACTAATCAAGAATCTATCTATCTCTGCCTTAGAAATAAGGCTTGGCCTCCACAGCCTTCTGTGGCAATGAATTCCACAGATTCACCACCCTCTGACTAAAGATATTTGTGCTCATCTCTTTTTTCTCATCACCGATACTTTTCTCTAAACTCTACACCTAGAAGAAACGGGATTAAAAATGGTACCAGATCTGGTGACTCCCCTAGGCTGTCTCAGTATACGAGTACTATATACCTGTACTGTACCTACGGCGCTTATCCAAGATGTATCTAAGTTCTTCGTTGTAGTGATACTTGTACTGAACTGTGCACTGAAGTGAATTTCACGGTACCTTGGTACTTGTGACAATACAGTACCATTGAACCATTGAAAAATTAGTGTGAAACCAAAACATAACAGGGCAGGGTGGTGCAGCGGTAGAGTTGCTGCTTTACAGCGCTGGAGACCTGGGTTCAATCCTGACCATAGGTGCTGTCTGTACGGAGGTTGTACCCTCTCTCTGTGACCTGCGTGGGTTTTTCCCGGGATCTCAGGTTTCCTCCCGCACTCCAAAGACGTACAGGTTTGTAGGCTAATTGGCTAGGTGTGAATGTAAATTGTCCCTCGTGTGTAGGATAGTGTTAGTGTGCTGGGATCTACATTACCCCTTGGATGTAGGTGATAAGATTCGGTGGGGGGGAGTTGATGAGAATGTGGAGCAGAGTGACATTAGTGTAGGGTTAGTGCAAATGGGTGCCTTGGTCAGTGCAGACTCGGTGGGCCGAAGGGCCTGCCTCCGTGCCGTGTGACTCTACAACACAGGGCTGGGAGAATACTGCAGAACGAAAATGGAGACAAAACTGAAAGATACAAAGAGACCGACTGTAAATGCTGACAGAGTTGAACCTTGTTGAATGATTCTGGAGAGCAACAGGAAGATGGGGTGGGGGGAGGAGGGGAGGGGGAGGTGTGAGGGAGAAGGGTGAGGGAGGTAAAGGAGAAGGGGGTAAGGGAGAAGGGGGAAGGGGAGAGGGAGGAGGGGGAGAACTTTCTTGTAAAGGACACTTGGCAAGGATCAAAGGTAGACACAAAATGCTGGAGTAACTCAGTGGGACAGGCAGCAACTCTGGAGAGGAGGAATGGGTGACGTTTCGGGTCGAGACCCTTCTGGCAAGGATCAGTCAGAATAAAGGTTGGTGCTAAAACATTCACAAAAGATAAAGACGATTGCATAGAGATAAGGCAGTTGAAAACATTGTCAACTCATAATTAAAACTGGTGTACGCAGGCACACACTGGCAGAATAGTTCACACAAAAGACAGGGCAGGAAGTAGTTAAGCAGAGAAGGAATGATGGAGAGCAGAACAAGGATTCATGCGATCTTCAGCTTGAACTTATGTTGACCTAATTCTCTGCCTCAGAAGGCAGTGGAGGCCAATTCTCTGAATGCATTCAAGAGAGATCTAGATAGAGCTCTTAAGGATAGCGGAGTCAGGGGGTATGGGGAGAAGGCAGGAACGGAGTACTGATTGAGAATGATCATCCATGATCATGGTGAATGGTGGTGCTGGCTCGAAGGGCTGAATGGTCTACTCCTGCACCTATTGTCTATTGACTTCAGCCTAATTCTGCAGTCAACTGCTCTACGTTTTGGGAAGTCGCTCAGAATCCACATTGTAAAATAACCACATGCAGGTTTGTAGGTTATTTGGCTTCCGTAAACTGCACCTCATGTGTAAGGTGTAGAAAGGAACTGCAGATGCTGGTCTAAACCAAAGATAGACACAAAAAGCTGGAGTAACACAGCGGGACGGGCAGCATCTCTGTAGAGAAGGAATGGGTGACGTTTCGGGTCTTCTTCAGAAGGGTCTCGACCCGAAACGTCACCCATTCCTTCTCTCCAGGGATGCTGCCTGTCCCGCTGAGTTACTCCAGCTTTTTGTGCCTGGCCTCATGTGAATGGAGTTGAGCGATGTCAAGTCAAGTCAAGTCAATTTTATTTGTATAGCACATTTAAAAACAACCCACGTTGACCAAAGTGCTGTACATCAGTTCAGGTACTAAGAACGAACATACAATGGCACACAAACATAACAGCACATACATAAACAGTTCACAGCGCCCCCTCAGAGGGCCTCAAACGCTAGGGAGTAGAAATAGGTTTTGAGCCTGGACTTAAAGGAGTCGATAGTTGATGTGGTTACAGTGGGCCGATGAGCCTGTTTTAATGCTGTATCTCTCAATCAATCAATACCTATTACTATTATAAACTTAATGGTACAATCTACACTTCACGCTGCCTTGGAAAAGCAGCCAACATAATCAAAGACTTGTCCCACACCGGATATTCCTTCTTATACCCGTTCCCAACGGGCAGAAGATACAGAAGCTTGAAAGCACACACTACCAGACTCAGGAACAGCTTCTTCCCCTCTGTTATCAGACTTCCCCTCTGTTATCAGACTTCCCCTCTGTTATCAGACTTCCCCTCTGTTATCAGACTTCCCCTCTGTTATCAGACTTCCCCTCTGTTATCAGACTTCCCCTCTGTTATCAGAGACGCAGCGTGGAAACAGGCCCTTTGGCCCACCAGGTCCGCACCGACCAGCGATCCCCACACATTAACACTGCACGTTTAGTTTAGAGATACAGCGCGGAAACAGGCCCTTCGGCCCACCGGGTCCACGCCGACAAGCGATCCCCGCACATTAACACTATCCTACACCCACTAGGGACAATTTTTACATTTACCA
Organism: Rhinoraja longicauda; assembly: GCF_053455715.1. Classification (NCBI taxonomy): domain Eukaryota; kingdom Metazoa; phylum Chordata; class Chondrichthyes; order Rajiformes; family Arhynchobatidae; genus Rhinoraja; species Rhinoraja longicauda. The sequence continues at coordinate 11,221,940 of NC_135990.1, forward strand.
AGCCAATTAACCTACAAACCTGTGCGTCGTTGGAGTGCGGGAGGAAACCGGAGATCTCGGAGAAGACCCACGCAGGTCACAGGGAGAACGTACAAACTCCGTACAGACAGCGCCTGTAGTCGGGATCGAACCCGGGTTTCTGGCGCTGCATTCGCTGTAAGGCAGCAACTCTACCGCTGCGCCACCGTGCCGCCCGAGGTACCATCCACCTCATTGGTGACTATCTTTGATCTTGGCTTCACCTTGCACTAAATGTTATTCCATTATCATGTATCTGTACACTGCAAATGGCTCGACTGTAAACATGTATTGTCTTACCACTGGCTGGATAGCACGCAGCAAAAGCTTTTCACTGTACCTCGGTACACGTGACAATACGCTAAACAGAACTGATATTTACTGTTTCTCCCTCCACTGATGCTGCCTGGCCCGCTGAGTGTTTCCAGCATCTTCTGGTTGTGTTAAAAACGGGAAAAGTTGGAAAAAGGCATCAGATAGGTGAGCAACTGTGGGGTGAAATACAGAGCCAGGGTCTCATGCTGTACACAAAATGCTGGAGTAACTCAGTGGGACAGGCAGCATCTCTGGAGTGAAGGAATGGGTGACGCTTCGGGTCGAGACCCTTCTTCAGACTTCTGTCCTGAAAACTTCACCCATTCCTTCTCTCCAGAGATGCTGCCTGTCCCGCTGAGTTACTCCAGCATTTTGTATCTATCTTCATAATCATAATCATAATCATACTTTATTAGCCAAGTATGTTTTGCAACATACGAGGAATTTCATTTGCCGTACGGTCACACCAATAAAAAGCAACAGGACACACAAAATACATTTTAACATGAACATCCACCACAGTGACTCCTCCACATTCCTCACTGTGATGGAAGGTGAAAAAAAGTTCAATCTCTCCCTTCCTTGTCCTCCAGCGGTCGGGGGCCTCGAGCCTTCCGTTGACGGGACAATCTTCGATTTAAACAGAGCTTCTGCAGTTCCTTCCTACGCATAAGGTCTCACGCAGACAAAGTGGCAAAAGCTAGCGGTGAGGCGGGACTTACAACGATCATGCAAAGGGCAGGAAAGATGAGATGACACAAGTGGTGAGGGGACTGTGTTGAGAGTGGGTGGCAAAAGGTTTCAGGTGAATAACAAAAGGAAAATCTTGTGGGAGAAGTTGAATAATTATGTGAAATAAAGAGACAAGAGTGTTTAACTGCCATATGTACTGACGATAGATGATGCTCTAACTTGCAACGGCATAACAGGCCTGTAAACACAAGATGCACAGATGATAAATAATCGGGGTATTTCGAGGACCGGGGACGTTAGGTTCAAGGTAGGGTTGCCAACTGTCCCGTATTAGCCGGGACATCCCGTATTTTGGGCTAAAATCCTGTACGGGACTGCCCTTGTCCGGGCCTACAGTGTCCGGGTCTACAGCGTCCGGGCCTACAGCGTCCGGGTCTACAGCGTCCAGGCCTACAGCGTTCGGGTCTACAGTGTCCGGGTCTACAGCGTCCGGGCTGACAGCGTCCGGGCCGACAGCGTCCGGGTCTACAGCGTCCGGGCCTACAGGACGCTGTAGGCCCGGACGCTGTAGACCCGGACACTGTAGGCCCGGACAAGGGCAGTCCCGTACAGGATTTTAGCCCAAAATACGGGATGTCCCGGCTAATACGAGACAGTTGGCAACCCTACCTTGAACCTATGTCCCCTGGTCCTCGATTGCCCCGATTATTTATCATCTGTGCATCTTGTGTTTACAGGCCTGTTATGCCGTTGCAAGTTAGAGCATCATCTATCGTCAGTACATATGGCAGTTAAACACTCTTGTCTCTTTAATTCACATAATTATTCAACTTCTCCCACAAGATTTTCCTTTTGTTATTCACCTGAAACCTTTTGCCACCCACTCTCACACAGTCCCCTCAGCTGTAGGCCCGGACGCTGTAGACCCGGACGCTGTAGACCCGGACGCTGTCGGCCCGGACGCTGTCGGCCCGGACGCTGTAGACCCGGACGCTGTAGACCCGGACGCTGTAGGCCCGGACGCTGTAGGCCCGGACGCTGTAGGCCCGGACGCTGTAGGCCCGGACGCTGTAGACCCGGACGCTGTAGGCCCGGACGCTGTAGGCCCGGACGCTGTAGGCCCGGACGCTGTAGGCCCGGACGCTGTAGGCCCGGACGCTGTAGGCCCGGACGCTGTAGGCCCGGACGCTGTAGGCCCGGACGCTGTAGGCCCGGACGCTGTAGGCCCGGACGCTGTAGGCCCGGACGCTGTAGGTCCGGACGCTGTAGGCCCGGACGCTGTAGGTCCGGATATTGTAGGCCATGAGGCCCGGGCGCCGCCTAATGGAGGTTGCATAGCAACCTGCCTCCCGGCCCGAGTGGCCGCCATTGGTGGAGTGGGAGCATGTGGCTGCTAGCTGGGCGAGGTCACGTGGGGCGGTGACATCACCTTGTCCCTTATTTGGGAGTGAGATAGTTGGCAACCCTAGTTCAAGGTGAAGTGGAAGAGATTTAATAGGAATCTGAGGGGGTAACTTTTTCACACAAAGGGTGGTGGGTGTATGGAACAAGCTGCCAGAGGAGGTAGTTGAGGCTGGGACTATCCCAATGTTTAGGAAAGTTAGATAGGACAGATTTGGAGGGATTTGGACTAAGCGCAGGCAGGTGGGACTAGTGTAGCTGGGACATGTTGGCCGGTGTGGGCAAGTTGGGCCGAAGGGCCTGTTTCCACACTGTATCACTCTATGACTCTAATATATAATAAACAAAATAAATCAATAAATTAATAACTACCATGCAAGTGCAAAAAAACCCTGCAGTCAGTGCAATCAAAGGCAGTCCACAGAAGTTCATACTGTAGTTAGTGTTCAAGAGCCTGATGGGCGTTGGGAAGAAGTTATTCTGAACCTGGTGGTCATGTTTTTCAGAATCCTATATCTTCTTAAACTTAAGGAAGATAGCCACAAAATGCAGGAGTAACTCAGCGGGACAGGTAGCATCTCTGGAGAGAAGGAATGGATGACGTTTCGGGTGGAGATCCTTCAGTTTAGTTTAGATTTACAGCATAGAAATAGGCCCTTTGGCCCAGCCAGTCTATACTGGCCACATCGCTTGTACACAGAGTTCTACATAATCCCACTTTCGCATCCACACCCTGTACATTAGGGGCAATTTACAGAGGGCCAATTAACCTACAAACCCGCTCGTCTTTAGGACGTTGGAGGAAACCAGAGCACCCGGAGGAAACCCACGCAGTCACAGGGAGAACGTGCAAACTCCACACAGACAGCACCTGATGTCAGGATCGAACCCGGGCCTCTGGCGCTGTGAGGCAGCATGTCTACCAGCTTTGCCACCGTGCCGCCCTAAATTCTTTTTCCCCAATGGTAGGAGTGAGATGAGAGCGTGGCCATAGTGGCGTGGGTCTTTGATGATATCGGCTGCCATTTTGAGGCAGCGCCTCCTGTAGATCCCTTTGATGAAGGGGTAGTCTACATTGGTCCCACCTGCCTGCATTTGGCCCATATCCCTTCCTACCCAATGTTTTTTAACGGGTAATCTTTGGGGGATCTTGTGTCCAACTTCCTGGCAGGTGAGATTGAAAATATAGAAAATAGGTGCAGGAGGAGGCCATTCAGCCCTTCGAGCCAGCACTGCCATTCATTATGATCATGGCTGATCATCCACAATCAGTAGGACCGGTGCGTGCCTTCTCCCTATATCCCTTGATTCCGCTAGCCCCTAGAGCTCTATCTAACTCTCTTTTAATTTCATCCAGCGAATTGGCCTCCACTGCCCTCTGTGGCAGAGAATTCCACAAATTCACAACTCTCTGGGTGAAAAAGTTTCTTCTCACCTCAGTTTTAAATGGCCTCCCCTTTATTCTTAGACTGTGGCCCCTGGTTCTGCACTCCCCCAACATTGGGAACATTTTCCCTTCATCTAGCTTGTCCAGTCCTTTTATAATTTTATATGTAACCCCATTCTCCTGCCTTCTCCCCATAAGAGAGAGCTGGATAGGGCTCTTAAGGATAGCGGAGTCAAGGAGTATGGGGAGAAGGCAGGAACGGGGTACTGATTGTCAGATTCACCACCCTCTGACTAAAGAAATTCCTCCTCAGCAGGTCAGGCAGCATTTCTGGAGGACATGGATAGGCAACATTTCAGATGGAGACCCTTCTTCAGATAATGCCAGCAGTCCCAGCGTTCTACCAAACACCGGTCTACGTGTATGATCTGTACATACGTCGGCCATTCATAACCTGGAGATGAGCTGGACATAGAGGTGATGGTTGGAGGAGTGAATCGGATACTGGGTAACCTGCAGTGAGCGACACATCTCGATACAACCTCAAGGTTTTCCACTGGGGTCCACATGCAGCACAGAACGCCACAGGATATCTTTCTCCCCTGCGGCTATCAAAACTGTACAACTCCTTCCCCTTCTGTCATGGGGCGGTCTGTCTCCCCTTCCCCCCCATCCCCCACATAGAATAGATGTGAACGGGTGACCAATGGTCGGCATGGACTCGGTGGGCCAAAGGGCCTGTTTCTATGCAGTATTTTCCAATCTATTACAATGTTAAAAAGCATTTGGACAGAAGCATGGATATGAAATGTTCACAGGGTCTCGACCCGAAACGTCACCCATTCCTTCTCTCCCAAGATGCTGCCTGACCTGCTGAGCTACTCCAACATTTTGTGTCGACCTAAGGTTTACAGGGAGTTGCGGCAAAGGCAATCAAAGTGACTAACTCACATAAACCTCCTGGTTGGCAGGGACAGGTTGGGCCGAAGGGCCTGTTTCCATGCTGGAAACAAGGAACTGCAGATGCTGGTTTACACAAAAGGTGCTGGAGTAACTACCCGTGTTCTCCAGAGATGCTGCCTGGCCCGCTGGGTTAGTCCAAAGGTAGCCTCGATGAAAGAGCTTGGAAAGAGCACAAACCCTTAATATATATAAAATCATGAGAGGAATATATCGGGTAGATGCACAGAGTCTCTTGCCCAGAGTAGTGAATTGAGAACATAGGTTTAAGATAAAGGGGAAAGAAAAGATTTAATAAGAATCTGAGGGGTAACTTTTTCACACAAAGGGTGGTGGGTGTACGGAACAAACTGCCAGAGGAGGTAGTTGAGACAGGGGCTATCCCAACGTTTAAGAAACAGTTAGACAGGTACATGGATAGGGCAGGTTTGGAGGGATATGGACCAAGCGCAGGCAGGTGGGACGGGTATAGTTGGGGCATGTTGACCAGTGTGGGCAGGTTGGGCCGAAGGGCCTGTTTCCACGCTGCATAGAAACATAGAAAATAGGCGCAGGGGTAAGCCATTCGGCCCTTCGAGCCAGCACTGCATTTCAATATGATCATGGCTGATCATCCAAAATAAGTACTCCGTTCCTGCTTTTTCCCCATATCCCTTGATTCCCTTAGTCCTAAGAGCTAATCCTAACTCTCTCTTAAATTCATCCAGTGAATTGGCTTCCACTGCCTTCTGTGGCGGAGAATTCCACAGATTCACAACTCTCTGCGTGAAAAGGTTTTTCCTCATCTCAGTCCTAAATGGCCGACCCCTTATTCTTAAACTGTGACCCCTGGTTCTGGACTCCCCAACATCGGGAACATTTTTCCTGCATCTACCCTGTCCAATCCTCTAAGAATTTTATATGTTTCTATAAAATCCCCTCTCATCCTTCTAAATTCCCGTGAATACAAGCCCAGTCGACCTATTCTTTCATATGTCAGTTCCGCCATCTCGGCAATTAACATGGTGAACCTACGCTGCACTCCCTCAATAGGAATAATGTCCTTTCTCAAATTAGGAGACCAAAATTGCGCACAATACTCCAGGTGCGGTCTCACCAGGGCCCTGTACAACTGCAGTAGGACATCCTTGCTCCTAAACTCAAATCCTCTCGCAATGAAGGCCAACATGCCATTAGCTTTCTTCACTGCCTGCTGTACCAGCATGCTTACTTTCAGTGACTGATGTACAAGCACACCCAGGTCTTGTTGCACCTCCCCTTCTCCTAATCTGACACCATTCAGATAATAATCTGCCTTCCTGTTCTTGCCACCAAAGTGGATAACCTCACCTTCATCCACATTATACTACATCTGCCATGCGTCTGCCCACTCACCTAACCTATCCAATTCACCCTGCAGCCTCATAGCATCCTCATCGCAGCTCACACTGCCACCCGGCTTTGTGTCATCCACAAATTTAGAGATGTCACATTTAATTCCCTCGTCTACATCGTTAATATATATTGTAAACAACTGGGGTCCCAGCACCGAGCCTTGCGGCACCCCACTAGTCACTGCCTGCCATTCTGAAAAGGACCTGTTAATTCCTACTCTTTGCTTCCTGTCTGCCAACCAGTTCTCTATCCATGTCAATACCCTACCCCCAATACCACGTGCTCTAATTTTACACACTAACCTCTTGTGTGGGACCTTGTCAAAGGCTTTTTGAAAGTTCAGATACACCACATCCACTGGCTCTCCCTTATCCATTCTACTCAAATAATTCCAATAGATTTGTCAACTCTATGACCACACATAAAGTCCGTAGAAGGGTGCCGATCTGAAAAACATCGCCTGTCCATTCCCTCCACTGATGCTGCCCGACCCACTGAGATCCTACGAAGGTATTAATTCACAAAATGCTGCAGTAACTCAGCAGGTCAGGCAGCATCTCAGGAGAGAAGGAATGGGTGACGTTTCGGGTCGAGACCCTTCTTCAGACAGAAGATCTTACACTGAGATCCTCCAGCACTTTGTGTTTTATTCAAGAACCCAGCACCTGCAGTTCCTTGGACGTCCGTGGCCATCACTGAACGGAAGGTGCTGGAAGGAACTGCATATGCTGGATGCAAGATGCTGCTAAATAAATGAAACTCCAGCTAAAATGAAAGTTCAGCAAATTGAAATTCCAGCAAAATGAAATGAAAACTCCCGCAAAATTTAAATCCCAACAAACTAAAATTTCAGCAAAATGAAATTCCAGCAAAATTGAAACTCCAGAAAAATAAAATTTCAGCAAAATGAAAACTCCAGCAAAATGAAACTCCAGCAAAATGAAACTCCAGCAAAATGAAACTCCAGCAAAATGAAACTCCAGTAAAATGAAACTCCAGCAAAATGAAACTCCAGCAAAATTGAAACGCCAGCAAATTGAAATTCCAGAAAAATAAAATTTCAGCAAAATGAAAACTCCAGTAAAATGAAAACTCCAGCAAAATGAAATCCCAGTAAAATGAAATTCTAGCAAAATTGAAACTCCAGCTAAACAAAAAATGATTGCCCTGTTCTTTGACGGGTTTCACTGAAGCAATTTGCACTGAAGAGAGACACAAAATGCTGGAGTATCTCTGACTCTGCGGGGCAGGCAGCATATCTGGAGGGGGTGAGGATTACATTTGTGATTCCCTCTGTATGAATCACCAGCGGCAGGGCTGGGTCTGGGTCCCAGTGATAGTTGGAGTCACGGGGGCGTTGCGTTGCGCTGGTAAGCCGGGCGGGGAGAGGCGGCTCTGGAAACGCTGCGCAATTTTCCATGCAAGTTTCTCTTCTCTCCCCCCTCCTCCTCCGTTGAGTTGCAGCAGTGAACTTCCGGGGGTTTTCCTGCGGCCCTGGCTGATGCTTTGAATGGTTGGTGGTGTTGGCGAGACAGCGGCGGTGGAGAGGTGTCCCGTCCCCGGGCAGCAGCGCACAACGACCGGCCCCTTCTCTCCTCTCTCCCCATGCCGTCTGGACACGGGCGCACACACAGCCCCCGCTCCACAGGTAAGAGACCTGGCTACGCCCCAGCGGTGTCAACATTGTCCTCTCTAACCTCAAGTAACCCTTGCTTTCCCTCTCTCTCCATCCCTCCCCTAACTCTCCGACCTCTCTGCACCCCAGCGGTGTCAACATTGTCCTCTCTAACCTCAAGTAACCCTTGCTTTCCCTCTCTCTCCATCCCTCCCCTAACTCTCCGACCTCTCTGCACCCCAGCGGTGTCAACATTGTCCTCTCCAACCTCAAGTAACCTTGCTTTCCCTCTCTCTCCCCATCCCTCCCCCTTCCCCTAGCTCTCCGACCTGTCTACACCCCAGTGTCAACATTGTCCTCTCTAACTTCGAGTAACCCTTGCTTTCCCTCTCTCTCTCTCCATCCCACCCCCTTCCCTAACTTTCCGACCTGTCTACACCCCAGTGGTATGAACATTAACTTCTCCAACTTCAATTAAACCTTGCTTTCCCTCTCTCTCTCTCTCTCTCCATCCCTCCCCCTTCCCTAACTCTCCAACCTGTCTACACCACAGCGGTATGAACATTGACTTCTCCTACTTCCCTCTCTTCTCCAACTTCCCACCCTTCCTTTCCCTCTCTCTCCATCCCCCCCCCCCCCCCCCCCCAACCTGTCTGACTGTCCCCTTGATTACTCTTTATCTTTAGGAAAGAAAACTGCAGATGTTGGTTTAAATCGAAGGTAGACACAAAATGCTGGAGTAACTCAGCGGGTCAGGCAGCATCTCTGGAGAGAAGGAATGGGTGACGTTTCGGGTGGAGACCCAAGGGGTGTGAAGAAGGGTCTCAACACGAAACGTCACCCATTCCTTCTCTCCAGAGATGCTGCCTGACTCGTTGAGTTACTGCAGCATTTTGTGTCCACATTTTATCATAGTTTGCCTCCATGAAGCTTTTCCACTCTCACATGGGGAAAAGGTTCTGACTGTCTACCCTATCTGTGCCTCTCATAATTCTACCTACTTCTATCAAGCTTCCCCTCAACACCCAATGCTCCAGAGAAAACATTCCAAGTCTATATGATCTTTGGGAGGTGGGAGGAAACCGGAGCAGCCGGGGGAAACCCACACGGTCACAGCGAGAACGTGCAAACTCCACTCAGACAGCACCCGATGGCGGGGTCGAACCTGGGTCCCTAGCACTGTGAGGCAGCAGCACTACCAGCTGCGCCACCCTCCTGAGCCTCCCAATCTCACCAGCAACCTGACCAATATTCGGGGCAGCACGGTGGCGCAGCAGTAGAGTTGCTGCCTTACAGCGAATGCAGTGCCGGAGACCCGGGTTCCATCCCGACTGCGGGTGCTGTCTGTACGGAGTTTGTACGTTCTCCCCTTGACCTGCGTGGGTTTTCTCCGAGATCTTCGGTTTCCTCCCACACTCCAAAGACGTACAGGTTTGTAAGTTAATTGGCTTGGTAAATGTAAAAATTGTCCCTAGTGGGTGTAGGATAGTGTTAATGTGCGGGGATCGCTGGTCGGCGCGGACCCAGTGGGCCGAAAGGGCCTGTTTCCGCGCTGTATCTCGAAACTAAACTAAATTCACACCTTAAGTAGCATTACTGAGACTGATTATTATCTTTTTAAATCTTTGCTTTGTTACATTATCGGCTGTTTCTTAAATCTCAATACTGACTGCACCTCAACATTACACTGGCTGTAAAATGTTTTGAGACTTCGAACGTAGTGAAAGTGTCAAATAATAATTTTTGTTTTGATGTTTTTATCTTGATAAAGACTTGTCTCGATAAAGGGTTGATAGCCACAAAATGCTGTAGTAATTCAGCGGGACAGGCAGTATCTCTGGAGAGAAGAAATGGGTGACGTTTTGGATCGAGGCCCTTCAGACTGAGAGTCAGGGGAGAGGGAGACACAGAGATATGGAAGGGTAAGGTGTGAAAATGAGACATCAAAGTACAAGGAAAATGTAGAATAGATCATTGTGAGCTAGGGTAAGGCGAGAACAAAACATACAAAGAAAAAAATTAATCAGGAGAATTAAATTGAACGAGTCTGAAGAAGGGTCGCGACCCGAAACTTCAACTAGCCATGTTCTCCAGAGATGCTGCCTGACCTGCTGAGTTAATCAGGTACAGTGTCTTGTTTAAAATCTTGCTACATCATTTGTACATAGTGCATGGTGGGACATGCACATCCTTGATTGGAAGCTTTGTTTTGCTCGTGTACGGTTTTTACTTCAAGGTGGGTTGGGACCGCCTGTTGGCTGGGTTGGGTCCATGTAGGGTTGCCAACTTCCTCACTCCCAAATAAGGGATAAAGGGTAATGTCACCGCCCCGCGCCCCACGTGACCTCACCCAGCCAGCGGCCACGTGCTCCCGCTCCAACAATGGCGGCCGCCCGGGCCAGGAGGCGGGTTGCTAGGGAACCTCCGTCAGGCGGTGCCCGGGCCTCCGGGCCTAGACTGTCTGGGCCTACAGTGACCCTCGGGCCTACAGCGTCCGGGCCTACAGTGTCCGGGCCCACAGTGTCTGGGCCTACAGCAGTCCCCGGGCCTACAGTGTCCGGGCCTACAGTGTCCGGGCCTACTGCGCTCCCCGGGCCTAATACGGAACAAGGATGGGACAAACGAATTTAGCCCAATATACGGGATGTCCCGGCTAATATGGGACAGTTGGCAACCCTAGTTGGGACCCCCTGTTGGCTGGGATGGGTCCATGGTTGGAGAGTGTTGCTGAGAAGCAGCAACATATGTCGTAAGGGCATTTTGGCCGCTGTACACCTGGTGTGTGTGATGTTGAACTCTTGCCTTTGCAGAGAACTTAATGTACTTGTGTGGACACAATATTCTGTAATATGATAAATAATAAGGTCATAAACGATGGGGGCAGAATTAGGCCATTCAGCCCATCAAGTCTACTCTGCCATCCAATCATGGCTGATCTATCTCTCCCTCCTAACCCCATTTACCTGCCTTCTCCCCTTAACGCCTCACATACGTATCTTAAAATTTAAACTGTAAAATCACAGAGGAAGCAATTCATATCAGTCAGTGTAGGAAGGAACTGCAGATGCTGGTTTACACCGAAGATAGACACAAAATGCTGGAGTAACCCATGCTGGGACAGGCAGCATCTCTGGAGAAAAGGAATAGGTGACGTTTCGGGTCGAGACCCTTCTTCGGACATCTTCTTCATGCCAGTGTAACTCTGTCAGTTCTGGGAAGGCCTGAATCTTACTCTTGCACTCGTTCCTTACAGTACTGTAATCTTTAATTTGTTCCTCTCTCACCAAGATTATCTCTCTTGTAAACGGGGCGGATGATGGTGCCTGATTTGCAACCAGTGCTTCCGAGAACTTTTTGAGGTATACATTCGGGGTTATAATTCGCTGAAATGTAATTAAATAAATCTCGTCAAGAGAGTTTTTACTGTCATCTGTTCCGAAACGGGACAATGAAATTCTTTGATAGACAGAAAAGGCTGGAGTAACTCAGCGGGACAGGCAGCATCTCTGGAGAGAAGGGAATGGGTGGCGTTTCTGTTTGTTCCTTTTTTTTGCAGCAGCTGCACGATATTTGTAAACGCAGTATTCAAAAGATAATATAATAAACAAACAAAAACTGTTCATAAACAGGGCGGCACGGTGGCGCAGCGGTAAAGTTGCTGCCCTGCAGCGCTTACAGAGCCAGAGACCCGGGTTCTATCCCGACTACGGGTGCTGTCTATACGGAGTTTGTACGTTCTCCCCATCACCGTGTGGAATTTCTCCGAGATCTTCGGTTTCCTCCCACACTCCAAAGACGTACAGGTTTGTAGGTTAATTGGCTTGCTGTATATGTAAAATTGTCCCAAGTGTGTGTAGGATAGTGTTTGTGTGCGGGGATCGCTGGTCGGTGCGGACCCGGTGAGCTGAAGGGTTTGTTTCCATGCTGTATCTCTAAACTAAACTAAATTATAAACCCCAATATAGCACAACAACAAACAAAGCCCAATGACCCTAATGCAACTTGAGCAGTCCGTAATTTAGTTTAGTTAGTTCACCTTGATGTGAAGGGCCATAAGGCAGATGCTTCAAATACTTCCAGCTACATTAAATTACTGTCCCCTCTGCCAGTAGAAATTGTTAATCCTCTCTGCACAAACGCTTTATAATGTGGATTGTTTCTGTTATATCTCCATTAACTTTCTTGTTCTGAGGCTGGAGTGACACAACGGTGGAGTTGCTGCCTCACAGCGCCGGAGACCCGGGTTCAATCCTGACTATGGGTGCTGTCTGTACAGAGTTCGTATGTCCCCCCGTGACCTGTGTGGGCTTTCTCCGGGTGCTCCGGTTTCCTCCCACATTCCAAAGACGTTTTTATAGGTTTATAGGTTAATTGGCCTCTGTAAATTGTCCTTAAGACTGTGGGATAGAACTAGGTTTTATGGAGTGATCGCTGGTCACCTGTTTCTCCACCGTATCGCTGAAGTAAAGTCAAAAGTAAACTAAACAATCTTAGCTCCTCCAGGTATTTATTCACAAAATGCTAGAGTAATCAGCAGGTCAGGCAGCATCTCGGGAGAGAAGGAATGGGTGACGTTTCGGGTCGAGACCCTTCTTCAGTCTGAAGAAGGGTCTCGACCCGAAACGTCACCCATTCCTTCTCTCCCGAGATGTTGCATGACCTGCTGAGTTATTCCAGCAGGACCCATTCCTTCTCTCCTGAGATGCTGCCTGACCTCCAGCATTTTGTGAATAAATACCTTCGATTTGTACCAGCATCTGCAGTTATTTTCTTACACTACTTAACTCCTCCAGTGTCTCCATCGTTACTGTCTGGATTCTCTCCCAGGTTCTGTTCAGTATTGGTTCAATCTCAGCTGGAATATTATGATTGTGGTTTACCATGATGACTTCGTTTTGAACTCTTAAGCCAGATATGAAGCACAGGATCTAATTTTCTTTCATTGAATGGTTTTATTGACAAGTAATATGTTTGTTTAGGTTTATTATTGTCATGTGTGCAATGAAAGGCTTGGTTTTGCATGCTATCCAAACATGAGATAATGGTTGATTAATAAGGTGGTGCAGCGGTAGAGTTGCTGCCTTACAGCGCCAGAGACCCAGGTTCGATCCTGACTACGGGGGCTGTCTATATGGAGTTTGTATTTCTCCCCATGACCTGCGTGGGTTTTATGTGAAATCTCAGGTTTCCTCCCACACTCCAAAGACGTACGTATAGGTTTGTAGGCTAATTGCAGATGCTGGTTTAAATCGAAAGTAGACACAAAACGCTGGAGTAACTCAGCGGGACAGGCAGCATCTCTGGAGATAAGGAATGGGTGACGTTTCGGGTCGAGACCCTTCCTCAGACTGATGTCAGGGGAGGGGGTGGGACAGAGATAGTGGCCCCACCGTGCCCGTGACGACCTGTATACTTGTTCTATCCCACACACCAGGGAAATTTTGAAGAAGCAAATTAACCTCCAAACCTGCACGTCTTTCAAATGTGGGAGGAAACCGGAGCATCCAGAGAAAACTCCACAGTCACAGGGAGAACGTGCAAACTCCGTACAGACAGCACCCGTAGACGGAATCGAACCCGGGTCTCTGGCGCTGTGAGGCAGTAACTCTACCGCTGATGCCACCCGTGCCAATTGATGAGAAATCGTGTAGAAATGAAAACCTGAGGGGAAGAAATGAATAGGCATCTAGGCACGTTTGAGTTAACAATAGAGAGGCAGTGTAAACTTAGTTAATCGTTACTAATATGAATGGATTTGTTTTTTCTTTTGAGATATTGAACGATTGCCAGAGGGAATACCATAGATCTTTCTGCAAATTTTCAGAAGGAGGTTGCTTGACCAAGTTACAAAAATATGTCAAGTCCAGTATGTATGTATGTATACCCGACGTGAACAGTGCTTACAGACAGGGTTTGTGATACAGCATGGAAACAGGCCCTTCAGCACACCGAGTCCATGCTGACCATTGATCACCCATTCACACTGTCGTCTGCTAGTTTCACTGTTCGTATCCCTTCGTTCTCACCTCATCCAGCAATGGATCATTGTGGGCTCCACCTTTCCTTGCCCATCGGGGCTGGCTCTGATTTGATCTTTTCATACTTTTCACTCATTTGTTCTTTGCACCATTTCATGCCCCTAGTTTCCCTCTCCCCTGACTCTCAGCCTGAAGAAGGGTCTCGACCCGAAACGTCACCCGTTCCTTTTCTCCAGCGATGCTGCCTGACCCGCTGAGTTACTCCAGCACTTTGTGTCCTTCTGTGTTTGAGAAGTAGAATTAAAAAACAAGTAAACATGGGTTTGTGCATCGGTTATTTTCTTTTTAACGGGCTGATTCAGCAAAAATAAATGCATTGTCACAGTGTTTAGTTTAGATATTCAGCGTGGAAACAGGCCCTTCGGCCCACCAGGTCCGCGCCGACCAACGATCCCCGCTCACGAACACTATTCTACACACAAGGAACAATTTACAATTTTACCGAAGCCAATTAACCGACAAACCTGCACGTCTTTGGAGTGTGGGAGGAGACCGGACCACCCGGAGAAAACCCACGCAGGTCACGGGGAGAACGTACAAACTCCGTACAGACAGCGCCCATAGTCGGGATCAAACCCGGGTCTCTGGTGCTGCGAGGCAGCAAATCTACCGCTGCGACACCCATTTGTTGCTAAAAAATTCACTTGCTGCAATTTTCTTCCTGTAGGTATACGCTTCCCAACTTATAAAGAGATTTTGTTTGCAATGACTAATATTTGAGTTAAAGTGGGTCAGACTTACTGTAAAGAAGACAAGGATCTAGAATTGGTCTACATAAACCACTAGGCCAAATAGAAGATGCATTATTTTTCTAGTAAAAAGCACCTTTCCTCCATTTATTTTCGTTGTGGTTTACAATGTGGTCTATTATCGGATGGCAGTGAGCACGTGTTTTCTTGGATTTAATATAATTTTGTGCAATAGCGAAGCATATATTATTTGCCCTGCAGAGTATTTCCAGTAATTTATTTTTTGTGGTCGATTTTGGCATACTGAATATATTTCAGAAGCCAGAGGATTGGGACTCTTTTAAAGAGCAACAGAAGATAACTAAAAAGGCAATATGGGGAGAAAAGATGAGGTACGAGGGTAAACTAGCCAATAATATAAAGGAGGATAGTAAAAGCTTTTTTAGGCATGTGAAGAGGAAAAAAATAGTCAAGGCAAATGTGGGTTCCTTGAAGACAAAAGCAGGGGAATTTATTATGGGGAACAAGGAAATGGCATACGAGTTAAACCGGTACTTTGGATCTGTCTTCACTAAGGAAGATACAAACAATCTCCCAGATGTTCTAGTGGCCAGAGATCCTAGGGTGACGGAGGAACTGGAGGAAAGTTTTGGGTAGACTGATGGGACTGAAGGCTGATAAATCCCCAGGGTCTGATGGTCTGCATCCCAGGGTACTTAAGGAGGTTGCTCTAGAAATTGTGGACGCATTGGTGATCATTTTCCAATGTTCTATAGATTCAGGATCAGTTCCTGTGGATTGGAGGGTAGCTAATGTTATCCCACTTTTTAAGAAAGGAGGGAGAGAGAAAACAGGAAATTATAGACCAGTTAGTCTGACATCAGTGGTGGGGAAGATGCTGGAGTCAATTATAAAAGACGAAATTGCGGAGCATTTGGATAGCAGTAACAGGATCGTTCCGAGTCAGCATGGATTTACGAAGGGGAAATCATGCTTGACTAATCTTCTGGAATTTTTTGAGGATGTAACTAGGAAAATTGACAGGGGAGAGCCGGTGGATGTGGTGTACCTAGACTTTCAGAAAGCCTTCGACAAGGTCCCACATAGGAGATTGGTGGGCAAAATTAGAGCGCATGGTATTGGAGGTGTGGTACTGACATGGATAGAAAATTGGTTGACAGACAGAAAGCAAAGAGTGTGGATAAATGGGTCCCTTTCAGAATAGCTGGCAGTGACTAGTGGGGTACCGCAAGGCTCGGTGCTGGGACCGCAGCTATTTACAATACACATCAATGACTTGGATGAAGGGATTAAAAGTACCATTAGCAAATTTGCAGATGATACAAAGCTGGGTGGCAGTGTGAACTGTGAGGAAGATGCTATGAGGTTGGAGGGTGACTTGGACAGGTTGTGTGAGTGGGCGGATGCATGGCAGATGCAGTTTAATGTGGATAAGTGTGAGGTTATCCACTTTGGTAGTAAGAATAGGAAGGCAGATTATTATCTGAATGGTGTCAAGTTAGGAAAAGGGGACGTACAACGAGATCTGGGTGCCTTAGTGCATCAGTCACTGAAAGGAAGCATGTAGGTACAGCAGGCAGTGAAGAAAGCCAATGGAATGTTGGCCTTCACAACAAGAGGAGTTGAGTATAGGAGCAAAGAGGACCTTCTGCAGTTGTACAGGGCCCTAGTGAGACCGCACCGGGAGTACTGTGTGCAGTTTGGTCTCCAGATTTGAGGAAGGATATTCTTGGTATTGAGGGCGTGCAGCGTAGGTTTACTAGGTTAATTCCCGGAATGGCGGGACTGTCATATGTTGAAAGACTGGTGCGACTAGGCTTGTATACACTGGAATTTAGAAGGATAAGAGGGGATCTTATCGAAACATATAAGATTATTAAGGGGTTGGACACGTTAGAGGCAGGAAACATGTTCTCAATGTTGGGGGAGTCCAGAACCTGGGGCCACAGTTTAAGAATAAGGGGTAGGCCATTTAGAACGGAGATGAGGAAAAACTTTTTCAGTCAGAGAGTTGAGAATCTGTGGAATTCTCTGCCTCAGAAGGCAGTGGAGGCCAATTCTCTGAATGCATTCGAGAGAGAGCTTGATAGAGCTCTTAAGGATAGCGGAGTCAGGGGGTATGGGGGAAGGCAGGAACGAGGTACTGATTGAGAATGATCAGCCATGATCACATTGAATGGCGGTGCTGGCTCGAAGGGCCGAATGGCCTACTCCTGCACCTATTGTCTATTGTCTATTTAAAACGTAGAATAGTACAAGCATGATGCCAAGACCAACTCTTAGATGCCTGCACTTAATCCGTATCCCTCCATTCCCTGCATATCGGTGGTATAAGAAGTCATCTTCCTCGCTGCCGTGTGCCGGGGCAGCAGGGCGAAGGCCGCGGACGCCAATAGGATCAACAAACCCATCAGGAAGGCTGGCTCCGTCCCGGGGGCGGAGTTGGAGTTGGATTCACGGGAGGTGGTCTTGGAGGGGACGATGCTCCTCACACTGCTGGGCATCCTGGACAATACAGCTCCCCCCCTCCCTCCGTGACACACTGGTCAACCTGAGGAGCACCTTCAGCAACAGACTGGTCCCTCCAAGATGCAGCACAGAACGCCACAGGAGATCCTTCTTCCCTGCGGCTATCAAACTGTGCAACCCCTCCCCCTTCTGTCGTGGGGTAGACTGAGACTGAGATTGACTCCCCCCCACCCCACCAATCTTTGCACATCCCCCATTCTTTCCACTCATCACTTTAATTTCATGTTTCATGTATCTTGTGTTTGATGACAGTCGGCGGATCAATTTCCCTCCTGGGATAAATAAAGTGCTATCGTATTGTATCGTATCATATATCCATCTGCCCATCTAAAAGTTGCATAAATGCCACTATCAAATCTGCCTCCCCCCCCCAGCAACACGTTCCAGGCCCCCACCACCCTCTGTGTAAATAAAAACTCACTCAACACATTGCCCTTAAACTTTGCCCCTCTCACTTAAAGCTATGGCTTATACTTCGTTTTGAGATCCAACATGGAGACCAAAGATACTAGAGGTGCAAGATAGACCACTCGACCCTAAAAACCGTAGTACGTCATGGGCGCTGTCTGTGTAGAGTTGTACGTTCTCCCTGTGACCGCGCTGGTTTCCTCAGATTTCATAGAAATATAGAAAATAGGTGCAGGAGGAGGCCATTTGGCCCTTCGAGCCTGTACGCACCGCCATTCATTGTGATCATGTCTGACGTTTCCTCCCACGTCCCAAAGACGTGCGGGTTTGTAGGTTAATTGTCCTTCTGTAAATTGCCCCCTAGTGGGCAGGGAGTGGATGGGAAAGAGGGATAACATGGAACGGGTGTGAACGGGTGATCGATGGTCAGCGTGGACTGGGTCGGCCGAAGGGCCTGTTTCCATCAAAGATACTAGAGGAACAAGATGGACCACTCCGTTGACATCGCCGGTACTGAAGTGTAGTACGCAAAGGAGCGTAACGTCCGCCATTTTAGTAGGCAAAACCCGCCGTTCGCGATGCCTCTCGCAGTGTAATCAGTGTTGTGGGGGAACAGTATGTGTGATGATACCATTAAAATGCAGAATATATCTCATCTATCAATTCACAGATTGTTGTTATTTTTCTTTTTAAATGTTTCTGCAAGTTTCTGCCTACTAAAATGGCCCCATGACGTACTACGGTTTTTAGGGTCGAGTGGTCTATCTTGCACCTCTAGTATCTTTGGTCTCCATGTTGTATCTCAAAACGAAGTATAAGCCATAGCTTTAAGTGAGAGGGGCAAAGTTTAAGGGCAATGTGTTGAGTGAGTTTTTATTTACACAGAGGGTGGTGGGGGCCTGGAACGTGTTGCTGGGGGGGGGAGGCAGATTTGATAGTGGTATTTATGCAACTTTTAGATGGGCAGATGGATATATGATACGATACAATACGATAGCACTTTATTTATCCCAGGAGGGAAATTGATCCGCCGACAGTCATCAAACACAAGAAACATGAAATTAAAGTGATGAGTGGAAAGAATGGGGGATGTGCAAAGATTGGTGGGGTGGGGGGGGAGTCAATCTCAGTCTCAGTCTACCCCACGACAGAAGGGGGAGGGGGAGGGGTTGCACAGTTTGATAGCCGCAGGGAAGAAGGATCTCCTGTGGCGTTCTGGCGACCCTAAAAACCGTAGTACGTCATGGGGCCATTTTAGTAGGCAGAAACTTGCAGAAACATTTAAAAAGAAAAATAACAACAATCTGTGAATTGATAGATGAGATATATTCTGCATTTTAATGGTATCATCACACATACTGTTCCCCCACAACACTGATTACACTGCGAGAGGCATCGCGAACGGCAGGTTTTGCCTACTAAAATGGCGGACGTTACGCTCCTTTGCGTACTACACTTCAGTACCGGCGATGTCAACGGAGTGGTCCATCTTGTTCCTCTAGTATCTTTGATGGAAACAGGCCCTTCGGCCGACCCAGTCCACGCTGACCATCGATCACCCGTTCACACCCGTTCCATGTTATCCCACTTTCCCATCCACTCCCTGCCCACTAGGGGGCAATTTACAGAAGGACAATTAACCTACAAACCCGCACGTCTTTGGGACGTGGGAGGAAACGTCAGACATGATCACAATGAATGGCGGTGCGTACAGGCTCGAAGGGCCAAATGGCCTCCTCCTGCACCTATTTTCTATATTTCTATGAAATCTGAGGAAACCAGCGCGGTCACAGGGAGAACGTACAACTCTACACAGACAGCGCCCGAGGTCGGGATCGAACCCTGGTCTCTCTTGCTGTGAGGCAGCAGCTCTACCAGCCGCGCTACTGTGCCACCCTCTTCATTTTTGCCATCCTGGGGGGAGAATGGTTCTGACTGTCTACTCTTTCTATGACTCTCATTTGCGCAAATTAGAAGCTGTCGGTGTTTTGTGTTCCATTCTAAATATTGATTGCAAAAGGTTGCAAAGGAGTACTGCTCCGTTTAGTTTAGTTTAGAGATACAGCGCGGAAACAGGCCCTTTGGCCCACCGAGTCTGCGCCGACCAGCGATCCCCGCACATTAACACTATCCTACGCACACTAGGGCCAATTTTACATTTACACCAAGCCAATTAACCTACAAACCTATACTACTTTGGAGTGTGGGAGGAAATCGAAGATCTCGGAGAAAGCCCACGCGGGTCACGGGGAGAACGTACAAACTCCGTACTGACAGCACCTGTAGTCGGGATGGAACCCGGGTGTCCGGCGCTGCATTCGCTGTAAGGCAGCAACTCTACCGCTGCGCCACCGTGACGCCCCATTTGTACTGTGAGACTTAAACGATATCATTTATTAATGGATTAATTTGTCATCCCTGTGATTGAGGCAGTGCACATGATGAGTGCGTAACTTATAGTGTCAGTTTCAAGTTTGACTTGAATCCAGGAACAGAGTAAAGAGAATGTAAAAGATAGGAAGTGCTAGCCTGTAACAGATTCATTTCCCTCTGCCATTGAATAACACTGGGTGATTGAAAAAAATATCTATTTGCATTAATATCAAAAGAAAACGGAAGATAGACACAAAATGCTGTAGTAACTCAGGCAGCATCTCTGGAGAGAAGAAATGGGTGACATTTTGGGTCGAGACCCTCCAATCTGAAGAAGGGTCTCGACCCGAAACGTCACCCATCCTTCTCTCCAGAGGCGCTGCCTGTCCCGCTGAGTTACTCCAGCACTTTGTGTCCATCTTCGGTTTAAACCAGCATCTGCAGTTCCTTCCTGCACAGTAGAAAACGAGAAGCTCGATAACTGGTGTATGTTAATAAATATTTATGGTCAACAATTTGTTCAGGTAAACGTCCTGTTGTGTGACTATTTGTAAGACCGGTTTGGGTTTTTGCATCATTTTAATTCATATAATTTTCAAACCAAAGACATGCAGGTTTGGAGGTTAATTGGCTTAGGTGAAATTGTAAATTATCCCGAGTGTTAGGATAGCACTCGCGTAAGAGATGATCGTTGGTCAGTGCGGACTCAGTGGGCCGAATGTCCTGTTTCCGTGATGTATCTCTACTATAGTATATAAATGCCGAGAAGCTGCATAGGTATGTGGCGGCAGTGACACTGAAGATGGTTTTAGTTTTAGAGATACAGCGTGGAAACAGGCCCTTCGGCCCACCGAGCCTGGACCGACCAACGATTACCTGTAGGAAAATAACTGCAGATGCTGATACAAATCGAAGGTATTTATTCACAAAATGCTGGAGTAACTCAGCGGGTCAGGCAGCATCTCAGGAGAGAAGGAATAGGTGACGTTTCGGGTCGAGACCCTTCTTAATTTTCCCTGGTGTGTGGGATAGAACAAGTATACAGGTGATCGATCGTTGGTCGTCATGGGCTTGGTGGGCTGAAGGGCCTGTTTCCACGCTGTATTTGTAACACTAAACCAAACTAATACACAGGTTATTGTTGGTCAGCATGGGCTCGATGGACCGAAGGACCTGTATACTAGTTTAGTTTTAGAGATACAGAGTGGAAACAGGCCCTTCGGCCCATTGAGCCCATGCCGACCAACGATCACCTATGTACTAGTTTGGTTTAGTGTTACAAACACAGTGTGGAAACAGGCCCTTCGGCCCACCGTGCCCGTGATGACCGACGATCACCTATATACTTGTTCTATCCCACACACCAGGGAAAATTTGAAGCAAATTAACCTCCAAACCTGCACGTCTTTCAAATCTGGGAGGAAACCGGAGCACCCGGAGAAATCTCACACGGTCACAGGGAGAACTCCGTACAGAAAGCACCCGTAGACGGAATGGAACCCGGGTCTCTGGCGCTGTGAGGCAGCAACTCTACCGCTGCGCCACCCCTGCCAATCGAAGAGAAATCTTGTAGAAATGAAAACCTGGGGGGAAGAAATGAATAGGCATCTGGGCACGTTTGAGTTAACTAAAGAGAGGCAGTGTAAGCTTAGTTAATCGGAACTAATATGAATGGATTTGTTTTTTCTTTTGAGATATTGAACAGTTTCCAGAGGGAATACCATAGATATTTCTGCAAATTTTCGGAAGGAAATTGCTTGATAACAACCCACATAAACAGTTCTAAACTCAGGATTAAAGGGGTCAGTGGCAGTTTGGACAAAGACATTGGCTTAAGAACATGATAAACTTATTTCTTCAGTCTAACGGACGGCAACGGTCGTGTTTTTTATTTGTTAAATAACTCGGGGATAGGTGAAAGTTAAAACTTCCGAATTTTGTGGACGCGGTAGAGTTGCTGCCTCACAGCGCCAGAGACCTGGGTTTGCTCCTAACTACAGGTGCTGTCTGTACGGAGTTTGTACGTTCTCACTGTTCCTTCTCTTGCTCCAGTTTCCTCCCACATTCCAAAGATGTGCAGGTTTGTAGGTTAATTGGCTTCTGCAAAATTGACTCTGGAGTCATAGAGTCATACAGAATGGAAAAAGGCCCTTCGGCCCAACTTACCCATGCCGACCGACATGTCCCATCTACACTAGTCCCACCTGCCTGCGTTTGGTCCATATCCTTCTAAAGTTATTCTATCCATGTATCTCCTAAACGTTGCGATGGTCCCTGCCTCAACTACCTCCTCTGGCAGCTTGTTCCATACACCCACCATCCTTTGTGTAAAAAAGTTACCCCTCAGGTTCCTATTAAATCTTTCCCCCCTCACCTTAAATCTATGTCCTCTGGTACCTGATTCCAAACATGTAGGGAATGGATGTGAATGCGGGATAACGGAGAACTAGAGTGACCGGGTGATCGATAGTTGGTGTTGACTAGGTGGACCGAGTAATTATCATTACTAGTGTCATTCCTTTATGCACTTCTCGTTCAAATGGTGACATAGTTCATAGACATGACAAATACGGTTTTCATCACATTATTATTAGTCATGCAAATATTGAGGTCACAAAGTGCTTGAGTAACTCAGCGGGTCAGGCAGCAAATCCGGAAAAAAGGAATCGGTGACATTTTGGGTCAGAACCCTTCTTCAGACCTAAAGTTGGGGTGGGGGTGGGAACTGGAGGTAGGAAAATCTCTGGGGAACATGGAAAGGCGACGTTTCAGGGCATCACAGACCAGAGAAGAAGTTTGAAGAAGGGTCCTGACGAGGGTTGCCAACTGTCCCGTATTAGCCGGGACATCCCGTATTTTGGGCTAAATTGGTTTGTCCCGTACGGGACCGCCCTTGTCCCGTATTAGTAGGGGTGCCAACTTCCTCAATCCCAAATACGGGACAAAGGGTGACCTCACCGCCCTGCGCCCCACGTGACCTCACCCAGCCAGCGGCCACGTGCTCCCGCTCCACCAATGGCGGTAGAATCGTTGCCTCACAACGCCAGAGACCTGGGTTCGATCCCAACCTCAGAGTGCGTGCGGCCTGTGTGGAGTTTGCACGTTCTCACTGTTCCTTCACGTTCTCCCCGTGACCTGTGTGGGTTTTCTCTGGGTGCCCTGCTTTTCTCCCACTCTCCAAAGACGTGCGGGTTTGGAGGTTAATTGGGTTGGCAAAATTGTAAATTTGTTCCCAGTGAGTGTAGGATAGTGTTAGTGTGCGGGGATCGCTGGTCGGCACGGGAGCTGGAACGAAGGACCTGTTTCCGTGCTGTATCTCTAAACTAAACTAAACCAAATTCACCAAATTCACGCTCCTTCACGCTGAGTTACTCCAGCATTTTGTGTCTATCTTTGGCGTAAACCAGCATGCGTCCTACACACTGGATTGAACCAGTGTCGTTGATCGGAGTGGTCTCGGAGGGGCAAGAGGGCCTGTTTCCACACTGTATCTCTAAGATTAAAAAGTTAAAAGTAATTTCTACTTAAAGTGTCCTGTGTGGCGATCAATTTTCAATCCTGATCTGTGTATCACTCCTAACCGTAACTGTTCATATTTGCACACGTTGTATGATTTAATCAAAGACTCTGCTGCAGTAAAGACCACACCTTTCGTAAATCCCTTTGATAAATCCATGATATTTCCATTAATGATTTTTTAATGCTCTGTTTTGCATTCCTAACAGCTTCCCGTATTTTCCCTCCCACTAATGAGTAACCCATGACCGTTTCCTGGTTTTACCTTCGTGTTTTTGTTTGAGATTGCGTGATTCATTTACCATCCCTCAGGCTGCCCCAAACTATTCGAATTATTCTGGAGGAGGGTCTCGACCCGAAACGCCACCCATTCCTTCTCTCCAGAGGTGCTGCCTGACCCGCTGAGTTTCTCCAGCATGTCGAGTCTACCTTCAAATTGTTCGAAACTCCGTGAGGAATTTTATTAAATGCTGACCAAAGCATCCGCTGTTTCCATGGCGACCTTGTTAAAAGTGCTTGGAATGTAACTCGTGTGGCCCTGGAGGTTTATCGCATTCTGTGCTGTTTATAAATCCAGACTATTTTTTTAGGGGAAAAAAACTGCAGATGCTGGTTTAAATTGTAGATAGATACCGTGCTGTATCACTAAACTAAACTAAACAGGAATCTAATCGCCCTCCCTTGATGTTAAGTAGAACTAGACCAAGTGGATCTGTTGGGCCCAAACCTCTCCTGCATTGGTGCAGCACCCTCTCCTTTCCCCCCTCCCTCCCCTCCTCCACCCCCCCCCTCCCCCACCCTCTCCCCTCGCACCCCCCTTCCTCCCCCCATTGGTGGAGCGGGAGCATGTGGCCGCTGGCTGGGTGAGGTCACGTGGGGCATGACTAATAATAATGTGATGAAAACCGTATTTGTCATGTCTATGAACTATGTCACCATTTGAACGAGAAGTGCATAAAGGAATGACACTAGTAATGATAATTACTCGGTCCACCTAGTCAACACCAACTATCGATCACCCGGTCACTCTAGTTCTACGTTATCCCGCATTCACATCCATTCCCTACATGTTTGGAATCAGGTACCAGAGGACATAGATTTAAGGTGAGGGGGGAAAGATTTAATAGGAACCTGAGGGGTAACTTTTTTACACAAAGCGTGGTGGGTGTATGGAACAAGCTGCCAGAGGAGGTAGTTGAGGCAGGGACCATCGCAACGTTTAGGAGATACATGGATAGAATAAGTTTAGAAGGATATGGACCAAACGCAGGCAGGTGGGACTAGTGTAGATGGGACATGTCGGTCGGCATGGGCAAGTTGGGCCGAAGGGCCTTTTTCCATTCTGTATGACTCTATGACTCCAGAGTCAATTTTGCAGAAGCCAATTAACCTACAAACCTGCACGTCTTTGGAATGTGGGAAGAAACTGGAGCTCGAGAAGGAACAGTGAGAACGTGCAAACTCCACACAGGCAGCACTTTGAGGTTGGGATCGAACCCAGGTCTCTGGCGTTGTGAGGCAGCGATTCTAGCAGCTGTGCTGCATGGTACACGGTGCCACGCGGACAGCGCCCGTAGTCAGGATCGAACCCAGGTGCCTGGTGCTGTGAGGCAGCAACTCTACCGCTGCGCCACCGTGCCGCCCCTAAAACGGTGCTCTCCTCAGTGCTGTGCAAAATGCACTCATCTTGGGATATTTGACTACATCAAAAAATACCTTGTATCACTTTTGGTCAAATTTGCATAGGAAGAACCAATTAAAATTTTATAAGTTTTCTAAACCAGCTGCAAATCACACGATTGTTCCTTTCAATTGTGGCAAACCTCAGCATCTTAATTTGGTCTTTTTGGTATTAATTTGGTATTTTTTGATATATTTCAAGCCAACTGCAAATCAGTGCTGTGTGGGAAGGAACTGCAGGTGCCGGTTTCCACCGAAGATAGACACAAAGTGCTGGAGTAACTCAGCGGAACAGGCAGCATCTCTGGAGAGAAGGAATGGGTGATGTTTCGGGGTCCAGTCCCTTAATCAAACTCACTATCACTATTGAATCAAAAATACCAAATTAATACCAAAAATACCAAATTAAGACGCTGAGTTTTTCCCATTGTCGTAGCAACAGCAACTTGTATCTGTTTGGTATTTTTAATATATACTCAGGGTGGTGCTGGGTTTTTTTAAATGGAAGGGAGAAGTGTGCATGAATATGGTGTGTTTCACAATGCCAGACTATCCCTTTGCAGTGCTCGATATGTGTAGGAAGGAACTGCAGATGCTGGTTTAAACCAATGATTGGTGCAAAATGCTGGATTCACTCAGCGGGACGGGCAGCCTCTCTGGAGCGAAGGAATGGGTGACGTTTCGGGTCGAGACCCATCCTCAGAAGGGTCATTTCTCAACCCGAAATGCCACCCATTCCTTCTCTCCAGAGAGGCTGCCCGACCCGCTGAATTACTCCGGCTTTTTGTGAGTAACTTTGATGTAACTTTTGGATTTACCTTGGCTGAGGGAAGGAATGGGTGACCCTCGACTGATCAGCCTGAAGAAGGGTCTCGACCCGAAACGTCGCCCATTGCTTCTCTCCAGAGATGCTGCCCGACCCGCTGAGTTACTCTAGCATTTTGTGTCTGTCCAATGCAGTACTCGTTTGAAGTGTAGTTACTGTTGCTGTGAGGAACCTGGTGGAAGTCTAGGGGCTTTTCCACGTTGGGGCCTGACCCAGTG
Source organism: Rhinoraja longicauda (assembly GCF_053455715.1). Taxonomy (NCBI): domain Eukaryota; kingdom Metazoa; phylum Chordata; class Chondrichthyes; order Rajiformes; family Arhynchobatidae; genus Rhinoraja; species Rhinoraja longicauda. The sequence continues at coordinate 11,248,001 of NC_135990.1, forward strand.
TGCGTGTCGCTGCAAACTAATATGTGCGGTTAGGCTGTTTGCTTTTACTTCTCCTATCCTGCTGGATCTGGAGGCTGAGCTGTTGAGCGACTGATGTGAGAGTTAAGCGGGTGTGAGGAGTGTTTCTTTTTATCGCTCGGCAGTGACTCCCTGTTCACGGACTGGGCTCGGCAAGATGTGCCGGCACCCACTTCCATGAGAGGGGGCGGCAGGGGGTAGCTGAAGAGTTTGTGGGCACGAGCAGCATGAACTGGGAGGAACGGTTTGACAGAACCTCAACCCTACAACCCAGAGGGAAGACAGGTAAGGCAGTGTTCATTTGGCAAAGCATCATCAAGTCTGAAATAAAGAGAAGTGCATTTATTTCTACAGCACCTTTCCTGATCTCAGTGTGTCATATGAAGAGATCTTGAAATGCAGTATATGAAAATAACTGCAGATGCTGGTACAAATTGATTTATTCACAAAATGCTGGAGTAACTCAGCAGGTCAGGCAGCATCTCGGGAGAGAAGGAATGGGTGACGTTTCGGGTCGAGACCCTTCTTCAGACTGAAATGCAGTCACTGTTGTAAAGCCTCAGCCAAGGTAAATCCAAAAGTTACGTCAAAGTTACTCACAAAATACTGGAGCAACTCAGCGGGACAGGCAGCATCTCTGGAGAGAAGGAATGGGAGACGTTTCGGGTCGAGAAACGACCCTTCTGAGGATGGGTCTCGACCCGAAACGTCACCCATTCCTTCTCTCCAGAGATGCTGCCTGTCCCGCTGAGTTACTCCAGCTGTTTGCGTCTATCTTTGGTTTAAACCAGCATCGGCAGTTCCGTCCCACACGTCAAAGTTACTGCTATATGGAGATATGGAATGGGCAATTTGTTGACAGAGGACAAATTAGACAAACGAGCCTTGGTATCTGTGTAGAAAGGAACTGCAGATGCTGGTTTACACCAAATATAGGCACAAAATGCTGGAGTAACTCAGTGGGACAGGCAGCATCTCTGGAGAAAAGGTGTAGATGAAGTTTCGGGTTGAGACCCTTCCATGGTTTAAACCGGCATCTGCAGTTCCTTCGTACACGTTATTGTCCTATAGAGTTGGTCTTGGTTTCATGCTCAGCATAGACATTGTGGGCCGAAGGGCCTGTTCCTGTGCTGTACTGTTCTGTGTTCTAAATGTAATTTAAATGAGTTGTGGGTGTAAAATGAGTCACTGATCCAAATCATTATGTCAGACAGTTGCTAAAATAGGACAAGCGTTTAGCCTGTCATTTGCCATAAAACTTCCGTCGGAACGGACAGCATTCAACCTGTTTATTCATTTGTGGCTAAAGAGTTTGTGGCCAACTCTGGTTAAATTAAAAAAGCCGTCTTAGTTCCTCAACTCCCAGCCTCCAGGTTTATAACATGGAACAGTGTAGCACAAGAACAGGCCCTTCGGCCCATCGTGTCTCTGCCAAGCATGATGCTAAGACCATCACTTATCTACCTGCACTTATCCCATATCCCTCCATTCCCTGCATATCTGTATGCCTATCCAAAAGTCATTTAAATACCACTTACCCATCCTCCTCAACATCACTCCTGGCAGTGTGTTCTAGGCCCTCACACACCTTCTGTGTTTTTAAAGAAAATTGCCCTGCACATAGGGGTGCCATACCTCACTCCCAAATAAGGGACAAGGTGACGTCACCGCCCAGCACCCCACGTGACCTCACCCGGCCAGCGGCCATGTGCTCCCGCTCCACCAATGGCGGCCGCTCGCGATGGCAGGCGGGTTGCTAGGCAACCTCCGTTAGGCGGCGCCCGGGTCTTCGGGCCTACACTGTCCGGACCTACACTGTCCAGGCCTACACTGTCCGGGCCTACACTGTCCGGGCCTACACTGTCCGGGCCTACACTGTCCGGGCCCACACTGTCCGAACCCACACTGTCCGGGCCTACAGTAACCGGGCCTACTGTATCCAGGCCTACAGCATTTGGGCCTACAGCTTTTGGGCCTACAGCGTTCGGGCTTACAGCATTCGGGCTTACAGCGTTCGGGCCTACAGCGTCCGGGCCTATAGCGTTCAGGCCTACAGCGTCCCCCGGGTCTAACACGGGACTAGGGCGGTCCCATACGGGACAAACCAATTTAGCCCAAAATATGGGCTAATACGGGACAGCTGGCAACCCTCCCTGCACACCACCTTTAAACTTTGCCCCTGTTCCAGATTCCCACCATCTTTGAATGAAGTGCTCGTCCTCAACAATCCTAACTCATTTTTACTCGCAAGATGTGATATAAATGAACTGTAGATGCTGGTTTATACCAAAGATGGACACCGAATGCTGGAGTAACTCAGTGGGTCAGGCAGCATCTCTGAAGAGAATGGGATAGATGACGTCTCGGGTAGGGACCCTTCTTCAGTCTTTGAAAAAGGTTCCTGACCTGAAACATCACCTGTCCATGTTCTCCGGCTCTTGGCCACCTCCTCCGACTCACTCCTGGACCATGATCCCACAGATGATCACCAGGCCATCATTTCGCAGAAAGACCGCCAGCTTCTCCAGAGATGCTGCCTGACCCGCTGAGTTACTCCAGCACTCTGTGTCCATGTTCTCCAGAGATGCTGCCTGACCCGCTGAGTTACTCCAGCACTCTGTGTCCATGTTCTCCAGAGATGCTGCCTGACCCGCTGAGTTACTCCAGCACTTTGTGCCTATCAATTTTACCGACTCTGATCGGCATGTTTCCCAGATTAGGACAGTGTAGGTCCGGACAGTGTAGGCCCGAAGACCCGGGCCTAACGGAGGTTGCCTACCAACCCGCCTGTCATTGCTGAAGTAATTTCTCCACCACTACTTTATTAACACTTTTTTTTGTGTCATCTAAAATGGTTGAGGGAATCTATAAAACCTGTCCTGGTAATTAAGCTACCTTTTTTCAGCCCACAAAATACGACTACAGGGTGGCATGGTGGCGCAGCGGTAGAGTTGCTGCATTACAGCGAATGCAGCGCCGGAGACCCGGGTTCGATCCCAACTACGGGCGCTGTCTGTACGGAGTTTGTACGTTCTCCCCGTGACCTGCATGGGCTTTCTCCGAGATCTTCGGTTTCCTCCCACACTCCAAAGACGTACAGGTTTGTAGGTTAATTGGCTTGGTAAAAATTGGCCCCAGTGGGTATATGGTAGTATTAATGTGCAGGGATCGTTGGTCGGCGCGGACCCGGTGGGCCGAAAGGGCCTGTTTCAGCGCTGTATCTCTAAACTAAACAACTAAACTAGGTAGGGGGAGCTGTAATAGTCAGGAGGTGTTGACACAGCTAGCTTAGCGTGTTCTACTTGAGTGGCATTACTGTAGCTTGATTCATTGTCCACGCCCTATCATCATGGGCTCACTACCTGCATTATGCAAAGCCTATATGATGCTCTTCAACCTGCCAGACTTCAATAGTACCTCCTCGATACAGACGTTGACTAGCTTAGGTAGTAAAGAATCGGTAGTGATTGGCTACAGAACTGTGTCTCGGACATGGTAGTGAACAACACAGGGGACGGCCCTCTCTCCCTTCCTGTTCACCATCTACATCTCGGGCTTCAGATATAACTTGGACTCCTGCCCCCTGCAGAAGTTTTCAGATGACTCTGCAATTGTGGGCTGCATCAGTGAGGCTGATGCAGAAGCTGAATGCAGAGGTGTAGTCAATGCCTTTGTTGAGTGGTGTGGGCTGAATCACCTGCAGCTCAACACCGACAAGACTAAGGAGTTAATGGTGGACTTTAGGAGGAGAGGAACACCCCTATCCCCATCAATGGTGTGGATGTGCAGTTTACCAGGGAGTACAAATACTTTGGCGTGTACCTGCACAGTAAACTGGACTGGTGTAGGAACGCTGAGGCCCTGTACAAGAAGGGTCAGAGCCGGCTGTACTTTTTGAGAAGGCTCCGCTCCTTCAACATCTGCAGTGAGATGCTGCAGATGTTCTACCAGTCGGTGGTAGCCCGTGTCATCCTCTTCGCTGCCGTGTGCTGGGGCAGCAGAGCGAAGGCCGCGGACGCCAATAGGATCAACAAACCCATCAGGATGGCTGGCTCCGTCCTGGGGGCGGAGTTGGAGTTGGATTCACGGGAGGTGGTCTTGGAGGGGATGATGCTCCTCAAACTGCGGAGCATCCTGGACAATACAGCTCACCCCCTCCCTCCGCGACACACTGGTCAACCTGAGGAGCACCTTCAGCAACAGACTGGTCCCACCAAGATGCAGCACAGAACGCCACAGGAGATCCTTCTTCCCTGCGGCTATCAAACTGTACAACTCCTCCCCCTTCTGTCGTGAGGTAGACTGAGACTGACTCCCCCCCCACCCCCCCCCAACCCCCACCCCCCCCCCCCCACCCCCCAATCTTTGCACATCCCCCAATCCTTTCCACTCATCACTTTAATTTCATGTTTCACGTTATTTGTGTTTTATGACAGTTGGCAGATCAATTTCCCTCCTGGGATAAATAAAGTTTTATCATATCGTATCGAGTAATATAACCAGTGAGCAAATCTGTACATTACAGTTTCTTGCATCCCCTTGAAACTTGCCTTTCCTGTTTTAATTAAAAGGGCCTGGTGTTGGAAATGTGGTTTCCAACGAATCATTTTAAATAAGTCAGATGAAGAACTGGGATTTCTCTTTCCAACAGAAAGAGTGGCCTTTTGTTTCAATTCCTAATTCTAACGGCTCCTGTTTGATCTGATGGTAGATGTTTCAGAAAGTGGTGTCCACGGGTGTGTTTTTGATTGGTTTCGTTTTTTTAGTTTAGTTTAGAGATACAGCGCGGAAACAGGCCCTTCGGCCCACCGAGTCCGCGCCAACCAGCGATCCCCGCACACTAACACTACCCTACACACACCAGAAATACATTTACACCAAGCCGATTAACCTACAAACCTGTACGCCTTTGGAGTGTGGGAGGAAACGAAAGATCTCGGAGATAAACCCACGCAGGTCATGGGGAGAACGTACAAACTCCGTACAGACAGCACCCGTAGTCGGGATTGAACCCGGGTCTCCGGCGCTGTAAGGCAGCAGCTCTACCGCTGTGCCACCCTTCTTTTCTTTATATTTATTTATTTATCTGTCTATCTATTCACCTATTTATTCACTCATTTATAAACATTTTCATCTTTACCAATTTTTTTTCAGCCACAAGTCCTCAACAGTTTTCCAAACAGCTCAATAGACAATAGGCAATAGGTGCAGGAGGGGGCCATTCGGCCCTTCAAGCCAGCACCGCCATTCAATGTGATCATGGCTGATCATTATCAATCAGTACCCCGTTCCTGCCTTCTCCCCATACCTCTTGACTCCGCTATCCTTAAGAGCTCTATCTAGCTCTCTCTTGAATGCATTCAGAGAATTGGCCTCCACTGCCTTCTGAGGCAGAGAATTCCACAGATTCACAACTCTCTGACTGAAAAGGTTTTTCCTCATCTCAGTTCTAAATGGCCTACCCCTTATTCTTAAACTGTGGCCCCTTGTTCTGGACTCCCCCAACATTGGGAACATGTTTCCTGCCTCTAACGTGTCCAACCCCTTAATAATCTTATATGTTTCGATAAGATCCCCTCTCATCCTTCTAAATTGCAGTGTATACAAGCCTAGTCGCTCCAGTCTTTCAACCAATGACAGTCCCGCCATTCCGGGAATTAACCTAGTAAATCTATGCTGCACGCCCTCAATAGCAAGAATATCCTTCCTCAAATTTGGAGACCAAAACTGCACACAGTACTCCAGGTGCGGTCTCACTAGGGCCCTGTACAACTGCAGAAGGACCTCTTTGCTCCTATACTCAACTCCTCTTGTTATGAAGGCCAACATTCCATTGGCTTTCTTCACTGCCTGCTGTACCTGCATGCTTCCTTTCAGTGACTGATGCACTAGGACACCCAGATCTCGTTGTACGTCCCCTTTTCCTAACGTGACACCATTCAGATAATACTCTGCCTTCCTATTCTTCCCACCAAAGTGGATAACCTCACACTTATCCACATTAAACTGCATCTGCCATGCATCCGCCCACTCACACAACCTGTCCAAGTCACCCTGCAACCTCATAGCATCTTCCTCATAGTTCACACTACCACCCAGCTTTGTATCATCTGCAAATTTGCTAATGGTACTTTTAATCCCTTCATCCAAGTCATTAGTGTATATTGTAAATAGCTGCGGTCCCAGCACCGAGCCTTGCGGAACCCCACTAGTTACTGCCTGCCATTCTGAAAGGGACCCATTTATCCCCACTTTGCTTTCTATCTGTCAACCAATTTTCTATCCGTCAGTACCCTACCTCCAATACCATGTGCTCTAATTTTGCCCACTAATCTCCTATGTGGAACCTTGTCGAAGGCTTTCTGAAAGTCAAGGTACACCACATCCACCGGCTCTCCCCTGTCAATTTTGCTAGTTACATCCTCAAAGAATTCCAGAAGATTAGTCAAGCATGATTTCCCCTTCGGAAATCCATGCTGACTCGGAACGATCCTGTTACTGCTATCCAAATACTCCGCAATTTCGTCTTTTATAATTGACTCCAGCATCTTCCCCACCACTGATGTCAGACTAACTGGTCTATAATTTCCCTTTTTCTCTCTTCCTCCTTTCTTAAAAAGTGGGATAACATTAGCTGCCCTCCAATCCACAGGAACTGATCCTGAATCTATAGAACATTGGAAAATGATCACCAATGCGTCCACAATTTCTAGAGCCACCTCCTTAAGTACTCTGGGATGCAGACCATCAGGCCCTCACAGCAACTTGGTTATTTTCCTTTTAATAGAAAATATGTAGGATATTCCTCCTCCTCCCCCCCACAACACACGACTGAAAACCAATGCTTCCATCCTAGATCCTCAGCACAGCATCAGTATTGTCAATAAAATTAAACTTTCTTGTGTAAACACAAAGCGCCTGAGGATCTCAGCTGGTCAGGCAGCATCTGTGGAGCAAATGGATAGATGATGTTGGAGGACATCAGTCATCAGTCTGAAGAAAAGTCCCAACCTGAAACGTCATGTCTGCTCACTCCACAGATGCTGCCTGACCCACTGTGATCCTCCAGCGCTTTGTGTCGGAAGGAACTGCAGATAGACACAAAAGTGCTGGAGTAACTCAGCGGGACAGGCAGCATCTCCGGAGAGAAGGAATGGGTGACGTTTCGAGACCCTTCGTCATCTTCCAAGATGCTCTTTTTCTCCAGCGATTCCCGCCTGACCCGCGAAGCTACTCCAGCATTCTGTGTCCATCATCACAGCTAACTTTAGGCCTATCAGCTTCATCTTTATTGCTGGCAAGACACTACAGTCAGAAATCAAGAAATAAATAGCTGGGAGAACCTTAGAGAACCTTAATATAATCAATGCGTAGGAAAGAACTGCAGATGCTGGTTTAAATCGAAGGTAGACACAAAATGCTGGAGTAACTCAGCAGGCGGCAGGGTGGCGCAGCGGTAGAGTTGCTGCTTTACAGCGAATGCAGCGCCGGAGACTCAGGTTCGATCCTGACTACGGGTGCTGCACTGTAAGGAGTTTGTACGTTCTCCCCGTGACCTGCGTGGGTTTTCTCCGAGAACTTCGGTTTCCTCCCACACTCCAAAGACGTACAAGTATGTAGGTTAATTGGCTGGGTAAAGGTAAAAATTGTCCCTAGTGGGTGTAGGATAGTGTTAATGTGCGGGGATCGCTGGGCGGCACGGACTTGGTGGGCCGAAAAGGCCTATTTCCGGCTGTATATATATGATATGATATGATATGACAGGCAGCATCTCTGGAGAGAAGGAATGGGTGACGTTTCGGGTTGAGACCTTTGTCACAACCTCCATCGCTTTGTTTGTTGTAGAAGATAGGCTGGAATATTTCAGCAGGTCAGGCAGCATCCTGGAGTACATGGATAGGTGACCCTACCTTGGGATGGGACCCTTCTTCTAACTTTGTCGTTACATTTTAGGAATTCTTGATTCCAGCGCTCCTCCATACAGTTCTAAACCCCACCACCATCTGGTGGAAACATCTTCTCCCCATCTCCCCTCAAAGTCTGCTGCTGAATACTTTAAACATAACATGCATGTTATAATAGCGGCACGGTGGCGCAGCGGTAGAGTTGCTGCCCTACAGCGACCCGGGTTCGATCCTGACTACGGGCGCTGTCTGTACGGAGTTTGTACGTTCTCCCCATGACCTGCGTGGGGTTTCTCCGAGATCTTCGGTTTCCTCCCACACTCCAAAGACGTACAGGTGTGTAGGTTAAATGACTTGGTAAATGTAAAAATTGTCCCTAGTGTGTGTAGGATAGTGTTAATGTGCGGGGATCACTGGTCGGCGCGGACCTGATGGGCCGAAAGGGCCTGTTTCCACGCTGTATCTCTAAACTAAACTAAACTAAACTAAGCTGGGTATAAATCAAATTAATTATCAGATGTACGCCAAGGAGAAGAACACAGAGTACTGGAGTAACTCAGCAGGTCAGTCAGCATCTCTGGAGGACATGGATAGGTGACGTTTCACAGAGTGCTGGGGTAACTCAGCGGGTCAGGCAGCATCTCTGGAGAACAAGGATAGGTGACGTTTCACAGAGTGCTGGAGTAACTCAGCGGGTCAGGCAGCATCTCTGGAGAACATGGATAGGTGATGTTTTGGGTCGGGACCTTTCGTCAGACTAATTGTCGGGGGGGAGGTGGGGGAGAAAAAGCAGGAAGAGGGGAGAGGCAGGACGATACGTGGCAGGTAATAGGTAGATGCAGGTGAGGAGGGCAGATGGTAGGAGATCTACGTTACAAGGCCTTCTACGCCCGCACCTCCATACTGAGGAACAGCTTTATCCGTAGAGCTATAGCTGCTCTGAATCGGAACTGCTGAGAGCCCGCCATGATCTGTCTCTGCCCCCAGGGTCATCTGGTGCAACTGATCCCTGCATGAACCTTTTTTGCACTTTACCTTGTTTCCTTTCCCCCCCCCCCCTTGTAGTTTTTGTTTTCGCCGAGAGAAGGAATGGGTGACGTTTTGGGTCGAGACCCTTCTTTAGACTGATGTCAGGGGGGCGGGACAAAGGAAGGATATAGGTGGAGACAGGAAGATAGAGGGAGAACTGGGAAGAGGGAGGGGAAGAGAGGGACAGAGGAACTATCTAAAGTTGGAGAAGTCATTGTTCATACCGCTGGGCTGCAAGCTGCCCAAGCGAAATATGGGGTACAGTTCCTACAATTTCCGGTGGGCCTCATTATGGCACTGGAGGAGGCCCGTGACAGATGGGTCAGACTGGGAATGGGAGGGGGAGTTGAAGTGCTCAGCGGGAGATCAGGTAGGTTAACGCAGACCGAGCGCAGATGTTGAGCCGGCGACTATGCTGTCGTCGATCGTTTGCCGGGGTGTCGCGGGCATGATCGCGAGGAGTCTTCAATGAATCGTAGCGGATCTCAGCGCGTCGCGGAACAATTTACCCGCTAGAAATTTCTCGGCGACAGCTGGCTTGTCGCCAGGTATCGTAGCTTATTGCGGGCGCTGCCTGTCGCACGCTGTCCCCAGGTTTCCCAGGTTGTCGCAGATGCATTTAGAAGCACGTAACATTAAATTAAGAAAAGGCACTTGAAGATACCAGAAGATAGTTTTGTTTAACCAATTTATTTACCGTCAGGACATTTGACAGGTAGATTGGAGGCGACAGTTTGACGGTCAGGTAAGCGTGGGAATTTCGCGATGTTTCTGAGGACGGTGTAATCTCTTAGCCAGGTGCTGGTTTCACAAAAAAAGTAACTTGTATCGACCTGACTCGGCATTGTCGTGGTCATTGTCGCCGGGTAAAAGAAAATGTCGGCGATCTGCTACGACTTTGACAGTCGCTGGCAGTCGCCTTAAAAATCGCATAACTGGGACAGGCTCTTTATATATTTGATAGCATCGATATGGAAGTGGCATTCTTAATCTCGTTGTCCTTGTACAATGACAGTAAAGATATTGTAAAGATATCAGCAGTTGCCTTACCTCCATTGAAATACATTTAAGGTGTACCCCCTGCTGTAATGTACCCTAATTTGAACACATAATTTGAATACCTGAGATCAGGCATCAAAGAAAAATAAAATCAACATCGTTTTAGTAAGTGTAATAATCTTCAATTTCTTTAATGAGATAAAGGGAACTGGATACAAATGGAGATATTAACCTTCTAGGAGTAAACCGAAGACTCGTTGAGAGGTTATACATTTGGCAAAGATAATAAATCAGGGTGTTTTTCCTGTTACAAAATTGTTAGATTTGAATGCTTGCAGTTATTGCTTGTACATTGGAAATTGGAAGAAAAAAGCAAAGTCTAACATGGTGGGTGGGAGCTCATGTGTGAATTTTCCAGAGATGTATTAGTTTAGAGATACAGCATGGAAACAGTCCATTCGGCCCACCGAGTCCGCGCCGACCAGCGATCACCTGTTCACTAGTTTTAGCCCATTCCTTCTCTCCTGAGATGCTACCTGACCTGCTGAGTTACTCCAGCATTTTGTGAATAACTAGTTCTATCCTAATCACTAAGGGAAATTTTACAAATGCCAATTAACCCACAAACCTGCACGTCTTAGGAATATGAGAGGAAACCGGAGCACCCGGAGAAAACGCACGCAGTCACAAGGAGAACGTACGAACTCCATACAGAGAGCACCTGTAGTCAAGATTGAACTCGGGTCTCTGGAGCTGTAAGGCAGCAACTTTACCGCTGTGCCACTGTGTCACCTGCTGATAGTTCTATTTGCTGCCCTCGATTAGTGTAGCCACTAGCTACAGGCTTACAACTCGGACGAGTCATTTATATCTCCTCTGTTTTCTGTCTTTTAGCCAGTTCCCATCAGTACTTTACTCCAAACCCCACGTTCTTGATTTTGCTCAATAGCCTCTTGTGCGGCACCTTATTGAGGATATTCTGCAAATCCACAACGATTAAAATGTCTTGTCTTTTGTTCCTTCCTACGCGTGATTCAACTTGCTTAAGTGTAAGAAAATAACTGCAGATGCTGGTACAAATCGAAGGTATTTATTCACAAAATCCTGGAGTAACTCAGCAGGTCAGACAGCATCTCAGGAGAGAGGGAATGGGTGACGTTTCGGGTCGAGAACCTTCTTCAGACTGATGTCAGGGGGGGCGGGACAAAGGAAGGATATAGGAAGTTAGAGGGAGAACTGGGAAGGGGGAGGGGAAGAGAGGGACAGAGGAACTATCTAAAGTTAGAGAAGTCAATGTTCATACCACTGGGCTGCAAGCTGCCCAAGCGAAATATGAGGTGCTGTTCCTCCAATTTCCGGTGGGCCTCACTATGGCACTGGAGGAGGCCCATGACAGAAAGGTCAGACTGGGAGTGGGAGGGGGAGTTGAAATGCTCAGCCACCGGGAGATCAGGTTGGTTAAGGCGGACTGAGCAAAGGTGTTGAGCGAAACGATCGCCGAGCCTGCGTTTGGTTTCGCCAATGTAAAGAAGTTGACATCTAGAGCAGCGGATACAATAGATGAGGTTGGAGGAGGTGCAGGTGAACCTCTGTCTCACCTGGAAAGACTGTTTAGGTCCTTGGATGGAGTCGAGTGGGGAGGTAAGGGACAGCTGTTGAATCTCCTGCGGTTGCAGGGGAAAGTGCCTGTGGATGGGGTGGTTTGGGTAGGAAGGGACGAGTGGACCAGGGAGTTACAGAGTTAAGTTTAGTTTAGTTTAGAGATACAGCGCAGAAACAGGCCCTTTGGCCCTCAGAGTCCGTGCCGACCAGAGATCTCCGCATACATACACTATCCCACAAAAACGCGGGAAAATCTACAATGATACCAAGCCAATTAGCCTACAAACCTTTGGAGTGTGTACAAAGTCTTTGGAGTGTGGGAGGAAACCGAAGCATCCAGAGAAAACCCAAGGCAGGTCACGGGGAGAACGTACAAACTCCGTACAGACAGCACCCGTATCATATCATATCATATATATACAGCCGGAAACAGGCCTTTTCGGCCCTCCAAGTCGGGATCAAACTCGGGTCTCTGGCGCTGCAAGTGCTACAAGGCAGCAACTCTACCGCCGCGCCACCGTGGCCGCCCTTAAAGCAACAAGAGGTGCCAGAAGACTGGAGGGTGGCTGATGTGGTGCCTCTAGTTAAGAAGGGCTGATCTGGAAGGTTAGATTGCCTGGGATCCAAGGGGAGCTAGCCAACTGGATAGAGAATTCCCGGATAGAGGAATGGAACCTGGGTCTCTGGTTGAGGAGCAGACCTTTGGCCACCTGATAGATCCTTGATGGAACAAAACGATGGAAATGTTGGAATTGGCTGGCTCATGTTGTCCATTGGGAACCAAGAGTGGAGGTCCCAGTGGTTTGGAAGCTCGTTCGCTCGACGTTGTTGCAAACTGACTGATTTATGGGAGAAAAATGTCTCTCCGCAGGTATTGTCATCACAAAAGAGCCCGAGTGTGCCTCCGTCCCAGCTGGCTGTCCTCTCACTCTCCAATGCTCTGCCATCGGTCCCACCGCACTGCAGTACCAATGGTTTGAAGGCAAGGAGGAGGTAAGCAATGTTATTTGACCCAGACGGTCTCCAGATCCATTACCCTGCGATCCATTTAGCATAGAAACATAGAAAGTAGTTGCAGGAGGAATCCATTCGGAGCCAACACCGCCATTCATTGTGATCATGGCCGATCGTCCACAATCAATAACCCGTGCCTGCCTTCTCCCCATATCTCTTGATTCCACTAGCCCCTAGAGCTCTATCTAACTCTCTCTTAAATCCATCCAGTGATTTGGCCTCCACTGCCCTCTGTGGCAGAGAATTCCACAAATTCACAACTCTCTGGGTGAAAAAGTTCCTTCTCATCTCCGTTTTAAATGGCCTCCCCTTTATTCTAAGACTGTGGCCCCTGGTTCTGGACTCGCCCAACATTGGGAACAGTTTTCCTGCATCTAGCTTGCCCAGTCATTTTATAATTGTATATGTTTCTATAAGATCCTCTCTCATCCTTCTAAACTCCAGTGAATACAAGCCTAGTCTTTCCAATCTTTCCTCATATGACAGTCCCGCCATCCCAGGGATCAGTCTCGTGAACCTACGCCGCACTGCCTCAATTACAAGGATGTCCTTCCCCAAATTAGGAGACCAAAACTGTACACATTACTCCAGATGTGGTCTTACCAGGGCCTTATACAACTGCAGAAGAATCTCTTTACTCGTATCCTTCATCATCAATCATTCACTTTACACTTTAGAGATACAGTGTGGATACAGGGTCTTCGGCCCGCCAAGTCCGTTCCGACCAGCAATCGTTCACCAACAGTCTCCTCTGCAGTAGGGACAATTTTACCGAAGCCAATTAACCTTCAAACCTGTACGCCTTAGGAGTGTGGGGGGGAACCGGAGCACCTGGAGAAAACCCACGCAGTCACAGGGAGAACGTACAAACTCCGTACAGACAGCACCCGTAGTCAGGATCGAACCTGGGCCTCTGGCGCTGTGAGGCAGCAACTCTACCGCTGCGCCACCGTGCCGCATGCTTTTCCATTATGCTTCTGAGTAAATGAAAGCACCTCATCTCCCACTGCTTCTGCCCTGAAATAACTTCCCCACAAGGAACATTGCAATCCCTCACCAGTCTTAACCTTGTGAAGGTTTCTGATGAAGTTATTTAAAGGGGCGGCACGGTAGCGCAGCGGTAGAGTTGCTGCTTTACAGCGAATGCAGCGCCGGAGACTCAGGTTCGATCCTGACTACGGGTGCTGCACTGTAAGGAGTTTGTACGTTCTCCCCGTGACCTGCGTGGGTTTACTCCGAGATCTTCGGTTTCCTCCCACACTCCAAAGACGTACAGGTATGTAGGTTAATTGGCTGGGTAAATGTAAAAAATTGTCCCTAGTGGGTGTAGGATAGTGTTAATGTACGGGGATCACTGGGCGGCACGGACTTGGAGGGCCGAAAAGGCCTGTTTCCGGCTGTATATATATGATATGATATGATGATATGACACTTTTGTTTTTCTATCCGGTTTAAATCCGCATCTGCAGTTTCTTCCCGCAATAACAATTCGAGGAACTTGCTCACGTGTAACCTTTACTGAGTTTCTCTAGTACTACAGAGGAGCACAGTTCATGTGCGTGTTAACGTCAGCACATAAACAATCTCTTTTGATGTGGAAATAACTGTACAGGTTGACTGGCAGGAAGAGGTCACGATAATCTAAAATCTGAAGAAGGGTCTCGACCCGAAACGTCACCCATTCCTTCTCTCCAGGGATGCTGCCTGTCCCGCTGAGTTACTCCAGCATTTTGTGTCTATCTTCGGTGCAAACCAGCATCTGCAGTTCCTTCCTACATAGTTTAAGCCACAACTGCTGGTATTTCTCAGGCACTCCTTGGTGTAAATGCTGCTCTTTGTCACAAGTTTACTTTATGGGTTTATCTTTGTTATTGAGATAACATCAGCAGTCATGAGGTGAGCAGTATTACGCTGACTACAAAAGACATTTTGAAGGAAACCTAGGGCTCCAGAAGGATTAAGTAACCGATAAATCAGTAAGTCACATTCCATCGCTATCTAAGACAGATGTCAGAAATAGTTTTATATTTTTAGCAACCAGGAACTGCAGGTACTGGTTTACAAAAAAGTACTTAAAGTGATGGGATAACCCAACGAATCAAGCAGCATCTCTGGAGAACATGGACAGGTGACGTTTCAGGTCGTTTCAGGTCAAGAATAAGGGGTAGGCCATTTAGAACGGAGATGAGGAAGAACTTTTTCAGTCAGAGAGTGGTGAAGGTGTGGAATTCTCTGCCTCAGAAGGCAGTGGAGGCCAGTTCATTGGATGCTTTCAAGAGAGAGCTGGATAGAGCTCTTAAGGATAGCGGAGTGAGGGGGTATGGGGAGAAGGCAGGAACGGGGTACTGATTGAGAGTGATCAGCCATGATCGCATTGAATGGCGGTGCTGGCTCGAAGGGCTGAATGGCCTCCTCCTGCACCTATTGTCTATTGTCTATTGTCTATTGACCCTTCTTCAAATTGAAATATCTGACAAACTGATACCTTGGACTATCCTTGATCAGACTTTGCTGGCTTTACATTGCACTAAACGTTATTTCCCTTATCATGTATCTGTACACTGCGAAGGGCTTGATTGCGATCCTATATTGTCCTTCCGCTGACTGGCTAGCACGCTACAAAAGCTTTTTACTGTACCTCGTTACACGAGACATTAATCCAAACTGTAAACTGTAAATTATGATGGGGAGAGAAAGGTGGAAGAGAGGAGGGGCGGGTCAAAGCCTGGCAAGTGATGGGTGGATACAGGTAGGGGAGGGTTTTGATAGGCAGATGGTTGGGGAAAGGCCAGAGATCAAGAGACACATGCTGTGAGATAAGGTTAGAAGAGTTGTGAATTGTGAAGTCAGAGGATGGAATGTGTGTGGAAGGGGAGGGGGAGGGAGAAATTGATGTGAGTCCAGGTGGGGCACAGCGATGTGGGGTGTTTTGGGGAGGAGAAGGGGGTTTAGTTAGTTCAATTAAATTGGAGAATTCAATGTTAATACCACTAGGTTGTAAGCTACCCAAGTGGAATATGAGTGGAAAATAACTGCAGATGCTGGTTTAAATTGAAGGTAGACACAAAATGCTGGAGTAACTCAGCGGGTCAGGCAGCATCTCAGGAAATCATCATCCATTCCTTCTCTCCTGAGATGCTGCCTGACCCGCTGAGTTACTCCAGCATTTTGTGTCTACCTTCAAGTGGAATATGAGGTGCTGTTCCTCCAGTTCACCCAGAGTTGTGAATCTGGAATTCTCTGCCACAGAAGGCAGTGGAGGCCAATTCACTGGATGTATTCAAGAGAGCTCTTAGGGCTAACGGAATCAGGGGATATGGGGAGAAAGCAGGAACGGGGTACTGATTCTGGATGATCAGCCATGATCATATTGTAGTGCTGGCTCGAAGGGTCGAATGGTACAAAGCAAACACCAGTGAAGGGAGGTGCTCACTTGATAACCCCAATGATAAACTTGCATCTGCATGTTTAGATTTTTTTTATATGCTTATTCACATGTAGGTAACTGATAAGTTTAGAGATACAGCGCGGAAACAGGCCCTTTCGGTCCACCGGGTCCGCGCCGACCAGAGATTCCCGCACATCAACACACTATCCTACACCCACTAGGGACAATTTTTACATTTTTTTATTTACCAAAATTTTTTACATTCACCAAGCCAATTAACCTACAAACCTGAACGTCTTTGGAGTGTGGGAGGAAACCAAAGATCTCGGAGAAAACCCACGCAGGTCACAGGGAGAACGTACAAACTCCGTGCAGACAGCACCCGTAGTCGGGTTCGAACCTGGGTCTCTGGCGCTGCAAGCGCTGCAAGGCAGCAACTCTACCGCTGCGCCCATTATTACACAAGGAGTTAGTTATTGTCCTCAGCATAAGTTTGTATAATCAGTTTAGATAGTACTTTGGCACGGTTTTCTTGGTTGAGAGCTTCTCCTGGTGTCATAGCACAAGCGCTTTGTGTTTTAATTGGAATTTCTAATCCCTTGCTGTAGTTTGGGAATCGATATGACTGATATCTATTCCCAAGGGAACAATGTTGGCCTCACTTGCAAAGACTGCATCCAAAAATCGCAGAAAGAATCTGGTGACGTCATTGAAAGAATTTGTGTCTTTGGAACTTCAGAGAGGCCTTTGCTGTCTACGTCAAGGGACATCATAAGCTGTCCTAAACATGCCTGATTAAACGGCGTGTCTATTGTGTGTGCGACAGTGACTCTGTTTCACCTGGTGGGACCTCGGTGATCTAAGTCGGGGCTATAGATCCTACAAATCGGGGTGGAAAACAGAATAAGGGGTCGGCCATTTAGGACTGAGATGAGACTGAGATTTCACGCAGAGAGTTGTGAATTTGTGGAATTCTCTGCCACAGAAGAGTGCAATTTTGGTCTCCTAATTTGAGAAAGGACATTATTCGTATTGAGGGAGTGCAGCGTAGATTCACCAGGTTAATTGTCGAGATGGCGGGACTGACATATGAAAGAATGGGTTGACTGGGCTTGTATTCACAGGAATTTGGAAGGATGAGAGGGGATCTTATAGAAACATATAAAATTCTTAGACGATTGGACAGTGTAGATGCAGGAAAAATGTTCCCGATGTTGGGGGAGTCCAGAACCAGGGGTCACAGTTTGAGAATAAGGGGCAGGCCATTTAGGACTGAGATGAGGAAAAACCTTTTCACACAGTGAGTTGTGAATTTGTGGAATTCTCTGCCACAGAAGGCAGTGGAAGCCAATTCACTGGATGTTTTCAAGAGAGAGTTAGATTTAGTTCTTAGGACTAAGGGAATCAAGAAATATGGGGAAAAAGCAGGAACGGGGTACTGATTTTGGATGATCAGCCATGATCATATTGAATGGCGGTGCTGGCTCGAAGGGCTGAATGGCCTACTCCTGCACCAATTTTTCTATGTTTCTAGCAGCTTTAACACAAGATTCATGCAGTTGGAAAAAAGAGGTGCAGAAAACTGTACAGGCCATACTGAATGTGCTCAATGTTCTCACACCACTCCTCTTATTTAAACCTTTCTCTGGCTTTTCCACAGTTTTGCCTCCCTCCCTATAATCAAAGGTCAAATTCTATGCAACCAATATGGCAATAAAGAGACGCACTTTCAGTCACAAACTCCATCGCGCACTCTCTCTGCTGTACAGATGCATCCATTTTCAACAAGGCAATGAAGATGGACACAAAATGCTGGAGTAACTCAGCGGGTCAGGCAGCATCTCTGGAGAGAAGGAACGGGTGATGTTTCAGGTCGAGACCCTTCTTCAGACTGATGTCAGTGGAGTGGGTGGGACAGAGATAGAATGTAGTCGGAGACAGTAAGACTGGGAAGGGGGGGGGGATGGAGAGAGAGGGAAAGCAAGGGCTACTTGAAGTTAGAGAAGTCAATGTTCATACCGCTGGGGTGTAAGCTGCCCAAGCGAAATATGAGGTGCTGTTCCTCCAATTTGCGCTGGGCCTCACTCTGACAATGGAGGAGGCCCAGGACGGAAAGGTCAGTGTGGGAATGGGAGGGGGAGTTAAAGTGCTGAGCCACCGGGAGATCAGGTAGGTTAAAACAGCTGCAAGGACAGGAAGATTAATGTGGAATGGTAACTGTTCATTAGAAAATGATATGGAACATCACTTTCTACTGATGAATGAGGCAGAATTTCGAAGGGTGAGCCAGAACTATATTGTGACTTCAAATGTTTGCAAAACATAGTTTTGTTCTGAGTGTTGGAGTTAAGTGTGCATCATCATCAAAATTATGGAATTTATTTGTTGGTAGATTGAACGGTGCTAAGAGATTTATTATCCATCTCAAAAATTTTTTCCCCAAAAATTATACTTTATTCAGAATAAAAAATATATTCAAAACAAAAACCTGTGCAAAAACTCCTCATACATTCTTAGTCTCTATATTCCACATTCGCTATAAATACAAATACATCCTCTACATTCAATAGTGTCATTTTTGCACCAATGTTTAAACATAGGAAAATAGGTGCAGGTTAAGGCCATTCGGCCCTTCGAGCCAGCACCGCCATTCAATATGATCGTGGCTGATCATCTAAAATCAGTACCCCATTCCTGCTTTCTCCCCATATCCCTTCATTCCGTTAGCCCTAAGAGCTAAATCTCTCTTGAAAACATCCAGTGAATTGGCCTCCACTGCCTTCTGTGGCAGAGAAGCACCCTTGCCATTCATGTGGCTCCCTGGGGTGCTGTACCTTCCCTTGTTTGAGGTGTGGTCCCCAGTGGACTCTGCCCCCCTTGTCCAGCAGTGGAAGGACCCTAGACTGCAGTCCTCCCCCACAGAGCCTTGGCTTAGGCTGCACCGAGCTTCAGCGAGTCGCTCAGCACGTACATCTTAACTCTTGCAGAGTTCCTTCATTGCTTGAACTTACATTGCCCAAGTGTAAGAAAATAACTGCAGATGCTGGTACAAATCGAAGGTGTTTATTCACAACATGCTGGAGTAACTCAGCTGGTCAGGCAGCTTCTCAGGAGAGAAGGAATGGGCGACGTTTCGGGTCGAGACCCTTCTTCAGAGTTGTCCCAAGTGTCCTGAGTTCAGACTTTTCTCAGCAATCGTAATTTAGTCACAGTTCTTTTGAATTCCTAGCTCAATCGACCTGTACACATCCAGTGTCAGTACTTTGTATCCTTCTAGGAGGAATAACTTGTGTCACGGACACTCCTCGAATGTGTAGGAAGGAACTGCAGATGCTGGTTTTGACCGAGGATAGACACAAAAACCCGGAGTAACTCAGCGGGACAGGCAGCATGGATGGGTGACATTTGCCTATCCAATCGCTCCACAGATGCTGCCTGGCCTGCTGAGTTACTCCAGCACTTTGTGCTTTACACCAGATTTTTAATCCTGCGTAATTTAGATTCATTAACAATAGCTTCTTTAATTTAGTTGATATTAATGTTGTCCACTTAAATCCTTTACATAACTCCCTAGGTAATGCCGGAAGTTGAGGGGGTATCTGTTAGAAATGTGAGAGGCATAGACAGGACAGACAGTCTGAGCCTTAACCCCCCCTTCCCCTCTCCCTCCCCCCCCCCCCCCCCCCCCCCCAGGATGAAAATGCCAAGGAGTAGAGGGCATTGCTTTAATGTGAGTCAATCATGTATCCTGGAAACAGGCCCTTCGGCCCAACCTGCCCACAACGACCAACAACGACAAAGTTTAAATGTCTGAAGAAGGGTCTCGACCCAAAACG
This sequence comes from Rhinoraja longicauda, assembly GCF_053455715.1. Lineage (NCBI taxonomy): Eukaryota > Metazoa > Chordata > Chondrichthyes > Rajiformes > Arhynchobatidae > Rhinoraja > Rhinoraja longicauda. The sequence continues at coordinate 11,267,791 of NC_135990.1, forward strand.
TTACCAGTTCGTTCTCTCCAGAGATGCTGCCTGTCCCGCTGAGTTACTCCAGCATTTTGTGTCTATCTTCACTCCTCTAACGTTGCAGGCTTGGTGTGCATACAAGAGTCATAGAGTGATACAGCCTGGAAACAGGCCCTTCAACCCAATTTAACCACACCAGCCAACATGTCCCAGCTACACTAGTCCCACCTGCCTGCTTTTGCCCCCATATCCCTCCAAACCTGTCCTATCTGTGTACCTGTCTAAATGTTTCTTAAATGTTGGGATAGTCCCAGCCTCAACTACCTCCTCCGGCAGCTTGTTTCAAACACGCACCACCCTTTGTGTGAAAAAATTACCCCTCAGGTTCCTATTAAATCTTTTCCCCTTCACCTTAAACCTATGAACTCTGGTTCTCGATTCCCCTACTCTGGGCAAGAGACTCTTTGCATCTACCCGATCTATTCCTCTCATGATTTTGTACACCTCTCTCAGATCACGCATCATCCTCCTGCACTCCAGGGAATATAGACCCAACCTGCTCAACCTCTCCCTATAGAAGGTGATTGAGTTTCCTGGTGGTGTCACTTTGTCAATGCAGGTGTTGGCGCATATTTCTAACTAGAAATATGGTGGCGCAGCGGTAGAGTTGCCGCCTTACTGCGAATGCAGCGCCGGAGTCCCGGGTTCAATCCCGACAACGCGTGCTGTCTGTATGGAGTTTGTACGTTCTCCCCGTGACCTGCGTGGGTTTTCTCCGAGATCTTTGGTTTCCTCCCACGCTCCCAAAACGTACAGGGTTGTAGGTTAATTGTAAGTGTAAATTGTCCCTAGTGTGTGTAGGATAGTGTAAGTGTGCGGGGATCGCTGGTCGGCCCGGACCCGATGGGCCGAAAGGGCATGTTTGTTTCCGCGCTGTATCTCTAAACTAAACTAAATTAAACTAGAAGGTGTAAATCAAAGATACTAGAGGAGCAAGATAGACCACTCGACCCTAAAAACCATAGTACGTCACAGCGCCATTTTAGTAGGCAGAAACTTGCAGAAACATTTAAAAAGAAAAATAACAACAATCTGTGAATTGATAGTTGAAATATATTCTGCATTTTAATGGTATCATCACACATACTGTTCCGCCAAAACACTGATTACACTGCGAGAGGCACAGCGAACGGCGGGTTTTGCTTACTAAAATGGCTGCTTTGCGTGCTATACTTCAGTACAGGCGGTTCCAACGGAGTGGTCCATCTTGTTCCTCTAGTATCTTTGGTGTAAATGCCAGTAATTGATGTGGGTCACGGGTAGTTTTTCAGGTACGGTCAGATTGGTCTGGCCTGTTGAAACCCCCAAGTCACACTGATGGTGCCAGCCGCTGCTCTCTGATGGTCCTACCCTGAGGTTGTCTCTCTGTTGGTTACAGATCGCTGGGGCCTCGCAGTCAGTGCTTCTCATAGACACTGCGAAGAGCGGAGTGTATGTGTGCCGTGTGAATGACGAACAAAACCAATACGTGTTCAGCAACTGGGCAAAGGTCAAAGTTCATTTTATCAAATCTGGTAAAAGCTTTTTATAATTGCTTCCCGTCGAACTTAATGCGTGGTTTCTAATTGGGGAGCTGTTTGCCAATGGAACAATGTATTGCCAATTGTCCCCGCTGAGATACTCCAGCTTTTTGTGTCTATCTTTGGTTTAAATCAGCATCTGCAGTTCCTTGTGTAGGAAAGAACTGCAGATGCTGGTTTAAACCGAAGGTAGACACAAAATGCTGGAGTAACTCAGCGGGACAGGCAGCATCTCTGGAGAGAAGGAATGGGTGACGTTTCGGGCCGAGACCCTTCTTCAGTCCGAACTGTGCACCTGCAGAAGGACCTCTTTGCTCCGAAACTCAACTCCTCTTGTTATGAAGGCCAACATTCCATTAGCACCTTGGAATTATATTACGGTTTTATTGCTTCAAGTCTATAGCCCAGAAAAATGTGGTCCAATTAGTGTGTCTGATGGTGTGAACACAGCCCAGCAGGTTCTGAAGAAGGGTCTCGACCCGAGACCTCACCCATTCCATCTCTCCAGAGATGCTGCCTGTCTGTCCGCTGAGTTACTCCAGCATTTTGTGTCTATCTTCCCTTCTGTTGACTCCATTTACACCTCACGCTGCCTCAGCAAGGCCAGCAGCATCATCAAGGACGAGTCGCACCCTGGCCACTCCCTCTTCTCCCATCTCCCATCAGGCAAAAGGTACAGAAGTGTGAAAACGTACACCTCCAGATTCAGGGACAGTTTCTACCCAGCTGTTATCAGGTAACTGAACCATCCTACCACAACCAGAGAGCAGTGTTGAACTACTATCTATCCCATTGCTTATTTATTTATTTGTGTCATCACACAGATGTTTGCCAATTGCGAGTAAATTTTAGTGCCATGTCGTTGGCCTCTGCAAGATCCTTTACAGTGCGTGTGTCATGCAGCATGTCACTGCTCAGGAGATGTTCCATAGTCTGGAGGCCCCGTCCGCACTTGCAGTCTGCCGTATCCTCAGTATATTTCCACTTCAGCATGTTCGATGTGCCCCTCCCCATGCCTGTCCTCAGTCTGAGACTGTGCCAGGTTATCCACGGTTGGTCGGAACCTGGTGGGAGTTTCTCAGAGGGATCGATTGCCGTGTGAATCACATGGCAACCACAATGGTGACTCTCGGACTATCTTTGATTTGACTTTACTGGCTTTACCTTGCATTAAACGTCATTCCCTTATCATGTATCTGTACACTGTGAATGGCTCGATTGTAACCATGTGTTGTCTTTCCGCTGACTGGTTAGCACGCAACAAAAGCTTTTCACTGTACCAATAAACTAAACTAGACATAGCCCTTCTCCTATCTCCCATTATAATGAGTAAGAAGAAACTGCAGGTGCTGGTTTACACCGAAGATAGACATAGATATGCAAGTAGGAAATGGTGGCTTAAATGGCTAGTTTTGCTGCAGTATATAGACTCACCAATTTCACGTCAACGTATTTAAAAGCCGGAAGAAGGCCTGCTGATTATTTCAGCCTGTATTGCAAACACAGCTATCAACTTCTGAACTCTGGAATTTCATTTCTCCGTGTCCTTTAGCAGCTGCCTCGTTGGGTCTCGACCCGAAATGCCGCCCATTCCTTCTCTCTTATCTCTCTAGGGGATCTTATCGAAACGTATAAGATTATTAAGGGGTTGGACACGTTAGAGGCAGGAAACTTGTTCCCAATGTTGGGGGAGTCCAGAACAAGGGGCCACAGTTTAAGAATAAGGGGTAGACCATTTAGAACTGAGATGAGGAAAACCTTTTCAGTCAGAGAGTTGTGAATCTGTGGAATTCTCTGCCTCAGAAGGCAGTGGAGGCCAATTCTCTAAATGCATTCAAGAGAGAGCGAGATAGAGCTCTTAAGGATAGTGGAGTCAGGGGGTATGGGGAGAAGGCAGGAACGGGGTACTGATTGAGAATGATCAGCCATGATCACATTGAATGGCGGTGCTGGCTCGAAGGGCCGAATGGCCTCCTCCTACACCTATTGTCTATTGTCTCCAGAGTGGCTCGGTGATCCTTTAGCTAGCTGAACTGTGTGTCGGCGAGACCAAGCGCAGGCTCGGCGATCGTTTCGCTGAACACCTCCACTTGGTCCGCCTAAACCTGTCTGATCTCCTGGATGCTCATCACTTTAACTCCCCCTCCCATTCCCACACTGACCTTTGTGTCCCTTGCGCTGACAATGGAGGAGGCCCAGCGCAAATTGGAGGAACAGCAACTCATATTTCGCCTGGGCAGCTTACACCCCAGCGGTATGAACATTGACTTCTCCAACTTCAAGTAGCCCTTGCTTTCCCTCTCTCTCCACCCCCTCCCCCTTCCCAGTTCTTCTACCAGTCTTACCGTCTCTGACTACATTTTATCTCTGACCCGCCCCCTCCCCAACATCAGTCTGAAGCAGGGTCTCGATCCAAAACGCCACCCATTCCTTCTCTCCAGAGATGCTGCCCGTCCCACTGAGTTACTCCAGCTTTTCGTGTCTATCTTCGGTTTAAACCAGCATCTGCAGTTCCTTCCTACACAAACTACAGACCACCTCTTATAAAATAATAAGACATAGGAGCAGAATCAGGGCATTGGGCCTAACGAGTCTGCTCTGCCATTCAATCATGGCTGATTTATTTTTTCCTCTCGACATCTTGCATGACTATAGACTTGTTCCTCTAATTGTGTTTTAACCTAATGTGTTTTTTGTTTTTTTAAATATTTATTTTTTATTCTAATGTGGTTTTTTTTGCAAAGTCTATTTCTTTCCACTGCCTTTTATAATTTATGTATAATTTATGAATCATTTTAAAGTTTGAGTTTGAGTTTAGATTATTGTCATGTGTGCTGAGGTACAGTGGAAAGCCTTTCTTGCGTGCTGTGCATTGTCTGAGTCGATGTGCCTGTGATGTGCTTCAAACAAGGTTTTCTCTGTACCTGTACCTCACCGCACTTCAACGTATGACAAGAAATTCACCTTGACTGACTCAGGAGCGGCATGGTGGCACAGCGGTAGAGTTGCTGCCTCACAGCGCCAGAGACCCAGGTTCGCTCCCAACTACGGGTCTGTACGGAGTTTGTACGTTCTCCCCGTGACCTGCGTTTGTTTTCTCCGAGATCTTCGGTTTCCTCCCACACTCCAAGGACGTACAAGTATGCAGGTTAATTGGCTTGGTATAATTATCAATTGTCCCTAGTGTGTGTAGGATAGAGTTAGTGTGCGGGGATCGCTGGTCGGTGTGTACTCAGTGGGCCGAAGGGCCTGTTACCGCACTGTATCTCTAAACTAAACTATGTTGAATACCAAATATTACAGAGTATTGTTAAATTTGTGCCAGCCACTGTTTAGGTCACCAATGAGGTTCTAAAAGCAAAGTCCTTAGCAATTCCAAATTCCACTTTTAAAAGTCTGCATGCTCTTCTGTTCAGTTAACAGCTCTGGGGTAGAAATCTGTCCTTTGTTTTAATGTTAAACATGCAATGTATTAACTCATGCACAAAGTGGTGAAGTAGCACATTGTGGGGAAATCAATGGGATAGATCTAGGACATTTATTCTCTCAACTCAACACATCATTACATTACTTGCCGCTAGGGTTGCCAAGTTCCTCACTCCCAAATACAGGACAAGGTGACATCACCGCCCCGCGCCCCACGCGACCTCACCCAGCCACCTTGTTAGGCAACCTCCATTAGGCGGCGCCCGGGCCTCAAGACCTAGACTGTCCTAAAATGTCGGAAACCTAGAGTGTCGGAACCTAAACCGTCGGGACCTACTGCGTCGGGGCCTGCAGTGTCTGGGCCTACAGTGTCCCGGCCTACAGTGTCCCGGCCTACAGTGTCCCGGCCTACAGTGTCCCGGCCTACAGTGTCCGGGCCTACAGTATCCGGGCCTACAGTGTCCGGGCCTACAGCGCCCCCCGGACCTAATACGGGACAAGGGCGATCCCGTAAGGGACCAAACAATTTAGCCCGTACGGGATATCCCGACTAATACGGGACAGTTGGCAACCCTAATTGTCACAGTCTTCAAGGTGTACTTTTCTTCACTGCCAAAGTATATACTTTTTTTTCCCATGAACCACCTCACTGCCATTTTTCCATCAGGAACAAGTTGTTCCAGGTTTTTATCTCCTTGCTTTCTAATACGGTTTAATCGTAAACCTGCACACCTGCAGACATTTAGAGGCATTTCGTAGCAACACCTTTATGCTAAGATGCTACTATAAGGCAGACGTACGATACGTATGATAGAACTTTATTTATATCAGAAAGGAAATTGAGGGAAATTGATCTGCCAACTGTCATAAAACACAAGATACATGAAACATGAAATTAAGGTGATGAGTGGAGAGGATTGGGGGATGTGCAAAGATTGGGGGGAGGGGAGTCGGTCTCAGTCTACCCCATGACAGAAGTGGAGGAGTTGTACAGTTTGATAGCCACAGGGAAGAAGGATGTCCTGTGGCGTTCTGTGCTGCATCTTGGTGGGACCAGTCTGTTGCTGAAGGTGCTCCTCAGGTTGACCAGTGTGTCACGGAGGGAGGGGGTGAGCTGTATTGTCCAGGATGCCCCGCAGTTTGAGGAGCATCATCCCCTTCAAGACCACCTCCCGTCAATCCAACTCCAACTCCGCCCCCAGGACGGAGCCAGCCTTCCTGATGAGTTTGTTGATCCTATTGGCGTCCGCGGCCTTCGCCCTGCTGCCCCAGCACAAGGCAGCGAAGAAGATGACACGGGCTACCACCGACTGGTAGAACATCTGCAGCATCTCACTGCAGACGTTGAAGGAGCGGAGCCTTCTCAAAAAGTACAGCCGGTTCTGTCGCTTCTTGTACAGGGCCTCAGCGTTCCTGGACCAGTCCAGTTTACTGTCCAGGTGCACTCCAAGGTATATGTACTCCCTGGTAAACTGCACACCCACACCATTAATGGAGTCACTTTAGTTCAGTTTAGAGATGTAGCATGAGAACAGGCCCTTCAGCCCACCAATTCCGCATCAACCAGCGATCCCCGCACACTAACACGACCCCACACACACCAGGGACAATTTTACATTTCTACTAAGCCAATTAACCTACAAACCTGTCCGTCTTTGGAGTGTGGGAGGGAACCGAAGATCTCGGGGAAAAAACCCACGCAGGTCACGGGGAGAACGTACAAACTCCGTACAGACAGCGCCCATGGTCAGGATCGAACCCGGGTCTCTGGCGATGTAAGGCAGCAACTCTACCGCTGCGCCACACACTGCGGCATTGTTGAGGCAAGTAACAAATGGGTATTGAAGGGGAAGTTTGGTATGCATCTAATGGTAAGATCATATAATTTTAGCGTCTTGCTACTGAATCCTTGCAGGTGAAATACTTTGCCTCTCTTACAAATACTGTCTTGTACTTTGACATACTCTATTGTGTATTGACGGCAGGGCTACCTCAGAACTGGCAAGGAGAGCTGGTGATTGGACTGCAGCCTGAACCCATGAGGGTGCAAGTTGGTCAGAGAACATCGCTGAAGTGTGTTGCATTTGGAATCCCCGCTCCTGCGTACCAGTGGCACAAAAATGGCATACAGTTACCTCACCAAACCAAACGAGAGTTGACAGTAAGTTGACTGCAAATACATTTTCAGCTTTGGATAGCGATCGAGCATGCAAGAATAAATGCTTCATCTGAGGCCGGCACGGTGGCGCAGCGGTAGAGTTGCTGCCTTACAGCACTTACAACGCCGGAGACCCGGGTTCGATCCCGACCACGGGCGCCGTCTGTACGGAGTTTGTACGTTCTCCCCGTGACCTGCGTGGGTTTTCTCCGAGATCTTCGGTTTCCTCCCACACTCCAAAGACGTACAGGTTTGTAGGTTAATAGGCCTGGGTTTGTATACTTGGTATAAGTGTAAATTGTCCTCATTGTGTGTGGGCTTGTGTTAATGTGCGGGGATCGCTGGCCGGTGCGGACTCGGTGGGCCGAAGGGCCTGTTTCCGTGCTGTATCTCTAAACTAAACAAAACAGCTCCCACTAAATGGGATCGAGATCATGGTTTGTGGTTACTGATTGGTGATGCAGAAGCTGGTACTGTGAGCAAATTTGGCCCTCATACCAGAGGAAGGATGTGCTGGCTCTGGAGAGGGTCAGGAGGAGGTTTACAAGAACAATTCCAGGAATGAGTGGGTTAACACATGATGAGCGCTCGACAGCACTGGGCCTGTACTCGCTGGAGTTTAGAAGGTTGAGGTGGGACCTCATTGAAACGTACAGAATAATGAAAGGCATAGATAGAGTGGATGTGTAGAGGATGTTTCCACTGGTGGGAGAGTCTAGGACTAGAGGTCACAGCCTCAGAATTAAAGGGCGCTCTTTTAGAAAGGAGGTGAGGAGGAATTTCTTTAGTCAGAGAATAGTTAAACTGTGGAACTCATTGCCACAGAGGGCTGTGGAGGCCAAGTCAGTGGATATTTTTAAGGCAGAGATAGACAAATTCTTGATTAGAACGGGTGTCAAGGGTTATGGGGAGAAAGCAGGAAAATAGGATCAGGAGGCAGAGGTCAGCCATGATTGAATGGCGGAGTAGACTCAATGGGCCGAATGGCCTAATTCTACTCCTATAACTTGTGAACTTGTGAACTGCACTGAAGGATGTGCCATATTTCATACATTCGTAAGTCATAGACGCAGAATCAGGCCATTCGGATCCTCGAGACTAATCCGCCATTCAATCATGGCTGATCTATCTTTCACTCTCGACCCCATTCTCCCGCCTTCTCCCCCTAACCTTTGACACCCGTACTAATCAAGAACCTGTCAATCTCCGCTTTGAAAATACCCAATGATTTGGCCTCCCATTTATCTGTGGCAATGAATTCCACAGATTCACCACCCTCTGACTCTAGAAATCCCTCCTCATCTCCTTTCTACGGGTACGTCCTTTTATCCTGAGGTTGGCTGGCTCATGCAACACTTGAATGACTCCATCCTTGCAATGCCAGTCAAAGTTGGTGTCATCTCCCATTGTAGTCTGGGGCAGTTGTATATTAAAGGAATCCAGTATTACTAAATGTCCCCCACAGCTAGCCCTCATTAGATTGGATCGGGGGGAGGGATTTGCAATCCAGAGATCCCGAATAAAGGATTCCTGGCCCTACAATCATCCTCTCTTACCCTCTCAACCCTATTCTCCCGCCTTCTCCCCAAAACCCTTGAAGGGTGTTGGGGGTTGTGGGGAGAAGGCAGATGAGTGGGGTTGAGAGGGAGAGATAGACCAGCCATGATTGAATGGCGGAGTAGACTTGATGGGCCGAATGGCATAATTCTGTTTCTATCACTTATGACCATATGATCTCCGCAGCGGTAGACCCGGGTTTGATCCCGACTACAGGTGCTGTCTGTACGGAGTTTGTACGTGACCTGTGTGGGTTTTCTCCGAGATCTTCGGTTTCCTCCCACACTCCAAAGACGTATAGGTTTGTAGGTCAATTGGCTTGGTAAATGTAAAAATTGTCCTTAGTGGGTGTAGGATAGTGTTAATGTGCGGGGATCGCTGGTCGGCGCAGATCCGGTGGGCCAAAAGGGCCTGTTTCCACGCCGTATCTCTAAACTAAACTAAAATCTAAAACCACTCACGATCACTCTGTGAAGCAAGTCGTTTCCAAATACATTGTTCTTTTTAACAGCTAAAAATCTATTTTTGTTACTAAAAATACTGAAGGCTGTTTATGACAAAGACTATTTATTACATGGTGTAATAGTATGTCATTGTACAATAGACAATAGACAATAGGTGCAGGAGTAGGCCATTCGGCCCTTCGAGTCAGCACCACCATTCAATGTGATCAAGTGTTGATCGAAGCAATTGCTTGTCAATTTTAAGGGCCTCCCGCAGTGTAACTAGCAGCCTGCATTGCTAAAGAGAAAGTGGTGTCTGATTACCATGGGGAAACTCCGTCCAATACGACAGAAATCCATGACAAAGACGTCTGTATTAATGGGGGTAGACTGTACAATATTACGACATATTGAACTTCCCCCAAGATTATTGGAACACTGTTTGGAGAAGTAGTCTGGGTAAGTGGCTCGGTGTGAGCAGAGCTGAATGTAAAGTGGATATTGGGGCAAATCACACACAGTGAGGGTCTGGGGGGGAAACATCTCATGGTTGGCCTGTCACCTGAAAACGGAATGGCAGAGGTCAGGGTGGAGCTGGAGATTGGAGTTTAGTTGCTGCTAGGGTTGCCAACTTCCTCACTCCCAAATAAGGGACAAGGTGACGTCACCGCCGCATGTGACCTCACCCACCTGGCAGCCACATGCTCCTGCTCCACCAATGGCGGCCGCCCAGGCCGGGAGGCGGGTTGCTACGCAACCTCCGGTAGGCGGCGCCCAGGCCTCTGGGCCTACACTGTCCAGGCCTTCACTGTCCGGACCTACACTATCCGGACCTACACTGTCTGGACCTACACTATCCGGACCTACACTGTCCGGACCTACAGTGTCTGGGCTTACAACGTCCGGGCCTACAGCGCCACCTGGGCCTAATACGGGACAAGGGCGGTCCCGTACGGGACAAACCAATTTAGCCCAAAATACGGGATGTCCCTGCTAATACTGGACAGTTGGCAACTCTAGATGCTGCAGTCTCACGCGCAGCTGATCTAATTTGCGTTTTAACCCCTCAACAGTTTTACAGCAGACAGACAAAGAAAATGCTGGAGTAACTCAGCGGGTCAGGCAGCACCTCTGGAGATAAAGGAATAGGTGACGTTGCGGGTTGAGACCCTTTTTCAGACCCTTCTTACAGCAGCCATAGTTTAGTTTAGTTTAGTTTAGAGATACAACACGGAAACAGGCCCTTCGGCCCACTGAATCCACGCTGACCAGCGATCCCCGCACACTAACACTATCCAACACCCACTATGGACAATTTTTACATTTACCAAGCCAATTACCCTACAAACCTGTACATCTTTGGAGTGTGGGAGGAAACGGAAGATCTCGGAGGTCACGGGGAGAACGTACAAACTCCGTACAGACAGCACCCGTAGTCGGGAACCCGGGTCTCCGGCGCTGCATTCGCTGTAAGGCAGCAACTCTACCTCTGCGCCGCCGTGCCGCCCAAAGCTGGCTTCAGTCACGTGACCTTGTTCATTAGAAGGAAGTTCTACCTCCTAAACTAGGGAGGTGATTGCAGATGAGTGCTTCATTATTCTTTGCTTCAATTTAACATTTTAGTTAATTGTTTGGATTTATTTTCCAATAGTTCTTGGTCGGCACGGGCAGGTTGGGCTGAAAGGCCTGTTTCTGTGCGGCATGATTCTGAGTTCTTGTTTTTTCTTTATATCCTCTTTCTTAATATATATATATTTTTCTTCATAATTCTTTCTTTTACAAATTATTTAAGCGTATTTGGATTTTCTTTAAGTTTGTATAATTTTGTCCATTCTATTTTATTTCCATGTGAAAATAATACAAAGGTCTTGGCTTGAGAATGTGCTCCAACTGTGGAGTTGAATGTGGGCGTTGGCACGGTGGCGCAGCGGTAGAGTTGCTGCCTTATGGCGCCAGAGACCCTGGCCTCGGGTGTTGTCTATATGGAGTTTGTACGTTCTCCCCGTGACCACATGGATTTTTCTCCGGGTGCTCCGGTTTCCTCTTTGGAGTGTGGGAGGAAACCGGAGCACCCGGGGAAAACCCACGCAGTCATAGGGAGAACGTGCAGTACAAACTTCGTATAGAGTCATAGAGTGATACTGCGTGGACACAGGCCCTTTGGCCCATCTTGCCCACACCGGCCAACATGTCCCAGCTACACTAGTCCCACCTGCCAGCATTTGACAATAGACAATAGACAATAGGTGCAGGAGTTGGCCATTTGGCCCTTCGAGCCAGCACCGCCATTCAATGTGATCATGGCTGATCATTCTCAATCAGTACCCTGTTCCTGCTTTCTCCCCATACCCCCTGACTCCGCTATCCTTAAGAGCTCTATCTAGCTCTCTCTTGAATGTATTCACCGAATTGGCCTCCACTGCCCTCTGAGGCAGAGAATTCCACAGATTCACAACTCTCTGACTGAAAAAGTTTTTTCTCATCTCAGTTCTAAATGGCCTACCCCTTATTCTTAAACTGTGGCCCCTGGTTCTGGACTCCCCCAACATTGGGAACATGTTTCCTGCCTCTAACGTGTCCAACCCCTTAATAATCTTATACGTTTCGATAAGATCCCCTCTCATCCTTCTAAATTCCAGTGTATACAAGCCTAGTCGCTCCAGTCTTTCAACATATGACAGTCCCGCCATTCCGGAAATTAACCTAGTAAACCTACGCTGCACGCCCTCAATAGCAAGAATATCCTTCCTCAAATTTGGAGACCAAAACTGCACACAGTACTCCAGGTGCGGTCTCACTAGGGCCCTGTACAACTGCAGAAGGACCTCTTTGCTCCTATACTCAACTCCTCTTGTTATGAAGGCCAACATTTCATTGGCTTTCTTCACTGCCTGCTGTACCTGCATTGGTCCAAATACCTCCAAACCTGTCCTATCCATGTACCTGTCTAACTACTTCTTAAATGTTGGGATAGTATAGACAATAGGTGTAGGAGTAGGCCATTCGGCCCTTCGAGCCAGCACCGCCATTCACCGTGATCATGGCTGATCATCCACAATCAGTACCCTGTTCCTGCCTTCACCCCATATCCCTTGACTCCTCTATCATTACGAGCTCTATCGAACTCTCTCTTGAAAGCATCCAATGTATTGGCCTCCACTGCCTTCTGAGGCAGAGTTCCACAGCTTCACGACTCTCTGGGTGAGTACCCGTATTCAGGATCGAACCTGGGTCCCTAATGGGTTTTCCATAGTGTGTGGAGTACAAAGATACTAGAGGAGCAAGATGGACCACTCTGTTGAAATCGCCTATACTGAAGGTTAGTACGCAAAGGAGCGTAACGTCTGCCATTTTAGTAGGCAAAACCCGCCGTTCGCTATGCCTCTCGCAGTGTAATCAGTGTTTTGGGGGAATAGTATGTGAGATTATACCATTAAAATGCAGAAAATATCTCATCTATCAATTCACAGATTTTTGTTATTTTGCTTTTTAAATGTTTCTGCAAGTTTCTGCCTACTAAAATGGCGCCGTGATGTACTACGGTTTGTAGGGTCGAGTGGTCTATCTTGCTCTGCTCTGTTATCTTTGGTCGGGTACAACTAGTGTGGGGCTGATCGTTGGTCAGTGCGGGCTCGGTGGGCCTGATTTCATGCTGTATCGCTCATGGCTAAAGCCTGAATGACTGGATCGTGCCAGTGATCAAAGAGGTGCTGTTCTCTGCAGGCAGGCTTTGAACATGTCTGTGTTTATTTTCCCCCTCTCTGTATCTAGATAGCTACGACTGAGATGAGACATCATGGGTCGTACCTGTGTGCAGTCACCAATAACAGAGGCCAGGAGTGCTGGAGTTCAGCAGCTGAGATTACCGTAGGTAAATACCCACAAAGCACTGTTTAGTTTAGTTTAGTTTAGTTTAGAGATACAGCGCGGAAAGCAGGCCCTTCGGCCCACCGGGTCCGCGCCGACCAGCGATCCCTGCTATCGTGGATCAACACTATCCTACACCCACTAGGGACGATTTTACATTTTATACCAAGTCAATTAACCTACAAACCTGTACGTCTTTGGAGTGTGGGAGGAAACCGAAGATCTCGGAGGAAACCCACGCAGGTCACAGGGAGAATGTACAAACTCCGTACAGACAGCACCTGTAGTCGGGATGGAACCCGGGACTCCGGCGCTGTAAGGCAGCAACTCTACCGCTGCGCCACCGTGCGCCCAGTTATGTAGAATTAACAGTACGGAAACAGACCATTGCTTTTGCACCTCAGGCCATCCTCCCAGCCTATCCATTTGTCCTCTCTCTTTCTCATATGATTATCAACCTTCTCCCATTCCTCACACCCTTAAATGCTTCACATCTTTTGGAACGCACTGCTTCATACTTACGGATGCACGGTCCATCACCTTACAAAGTTTCAATATCTTCATTTTAAATCAAGATATCTGCACGGTGGCGCAGCGGTAGAGTTGCTGCCTCACAGCGCCAGAGACCCGGGTTCGATCCTGACCACAGGTGCTGTCAGTAGGGAGTTTGTACGTTCTCCCTGTGACCTGCGGGGGTTTTCTCCAGTTGCTCCGGTTACCTCCCACACTCCAAAGACGTATAGGATTGTACATTAAGTGGCTTCTGCAAAACTAAATTGTCCCTCGTGTGTAGGATACTGTGTGTACGGGGTGTTGCGGGTCAGCGTGATCTCAGTGGGCCGAAGGGCCTCCTTCCACGCTGTATCTCTAAAGTCTAACAGCTAAAGGTGATTTTTATTGAATTTCATTGTGTTTCCTTTGACTGACCATGGCATATCTGAGAACATCTAGTCTTGGCTCAAAGGATTTGTTCAACATCAATCCTGATAAAGTTGTGCAGAAGAAAACTGTTGTGGTAAAGTTAAGCTGGGAGTTATGAACATTCTGCAGGTGTAACCTATATACTAAAACTCTCGATTTGATGAGAAAAACTGAGATGAGAAAAAACTTTTTCACCCAGAGAGTTGTGAATTTGTGGAATTCTCTGCCACATAAGGCAGTGGAGGCCAATTCACTGGATGAATTTAAAAGTGAGTTAGATAGAGCTCTAGGGGCTAGCGGAATCAAGGGATATGGGGAGAAGGCAGGCACGGGTTACTGATTGTGGATGATCAGCCATGATCACAATGAATGGCGGTGCTGGCTCGAAGGGCCAAATAGCCTCCTTCTGCACCTATTTTCTATGTTTCTAAAGCTGGAGTAACTCAGCGGGTTAGGCAGCATCTCTGGAGAAAAGGAATAGGTAACGTTTTGGATCCAAACAACCCGGAACGTCATCTATTTCTTTTCTCCAGAGATGCTGCCTGACCTGCTGAGTTACTTCAGCTTTGTGTGTCAGGTTCAGTTTAAACCAGCATCTGCAGTTCCTTCCTGCACAAGCTATTGAAGTATGAGGAATGAGTTAGTTCCTATAGACATGAGAACGTTATTGAATGGCACAAGGTTGGATTGGAAATGGCAAACATTCAAGGAATGAATACAGGAATTGTATCAGTTCCACATTCTATTGTGGAACAGAAACTCAAGCGGGTAAAATGACCCAAACATGCTTTACAAAAGAAGCTAAATACAGATTGTCTTGGATCTAAAGTGGACGCATTAATAACTTGCCAGGAAAAGTGACAGATCTCAGGATTGGGAGCAGCGTAGAATTCAGCAAAGAGAGAGGCCAGACATTTATCACGAGAGGTGGCACTGCGGTGCAGAAGTAGAGTTGCTGCCTTACAGCGCCAGAGACCTAGGTTCAATCCTGACCTTGGGTGCTGTCTGTACGGTGTTTGGATGTTCTCCCCGTGACTGTGTGGGTTTTCTCCGGGTGTTTCGGTTTCCTTCCACACTCCAAAGACGTACAGGTTCACAGCTTAATTGGCTTCTATAAATGGTCCTGAGTGTGTAGGATAGAATTAGTATATGGGGTGATTGTTGGTCAGCATGGACTCGGTGGACCAAAGGCCCCGTTTCCATGCTGTCTGAGTATAAAAGTAAACCTGCAATGAACATGAGAACAAATTGTAAAAGCCACCACTGATAAGGAAAATATTAGTGAAGACAAATGTAGTTAGTGACCTTACCGTTAGAAATAGGAGAATTTATGATGAGGAATGAAGAAATGCTCTAACGATTAATCAAATGTTTTGATTACATAGTTTAGTTTAGTTTAGAAATACAGGCCCTTCGACACACCGAGTCCGCACCGACCAGCGAACCCCGCACATTAACACTATCCTACACACACGAGGGACAATTTACACATATACCAAGCCAATTAACCTACATAGCTGTGCGTCTTTGGAGTGTGGGAGGAAACCGAAGATCTCAGAGAAAACCCACGCAGGTCACGGGGAGAACGTACAAACTCCGTACAGACGGCGCTCGTAGTCAGGATCGAACCCGGGTCTCTGGCGCTGCATTCATTGTAAGGCAGCAACTCTACCACTGCGCCACCGTGCCTTTTGATTCCATCATCACAGAAATGTTCAACAGCCATTGGCCTAACAGAGAATTTATTGGGAATTAGTACAAGAGATAGTGCTGGAGAAATACTTTGCAATGAGAGCTGATATGTCCCAACATTCTGGAAATAAGGAACTGCTGATTAGTGCAGGTGTCAGGGGTTATGGGGAGAAGGCCGGAGAATGGGGTTAGGAGGGAGAGATAGATCAGCCATGATTGAATGACAGAGTAGACTTGATGGGCCGAATGGCCTAATTCTACTCTTCCTTATGACCTTCTGATGACTGCAGATGCTGGTTAATGCTGGAGTAACTCAGCAGGTCAGGCAGCATCCCTGGAGAACAAACAGAGGTGACGAGGTCTGAAGAAGGATCCTGACCCGAAACGTCACCGATCCACGTTCTACAAGGATGCTGCCTGACCCGCTGCGTCAATCCAGCAATTGGTGTCCTTTTTTCCATGGAAAAAGTAATTGGAAAAATAACACAAATGCATGGTAATGCAAAGGGCATTCCTTTGTCGAGGTAGGATGAGGGTTGTGTGGGTTGGTTCAAGAGCCTGGTAGTTTAGTTTACAGATGCACCATGGGAGGAAGGTCAGGCCGGGGCACGCCAGTACAGGCACCAGTCGTGGGGGGGGGGGGGGGGAGTGCATTTATTAAAGTTTATCAGGTTAATTGTTTTTAAAATGTAACAAACTTGATCAATCGAGACACAGGGGAATGGTGAGTAGGGTGGGCCTACAATTGAAATTGGTGTTATATTTTTAAAGTTATTCACATTTTAAAGTTTAAATCTATCTCCTAGGGAGGGATGGGGGGGGAAGAGGGAGGGATGGAGGAGGAGGGTGGATAAGGGGGGTTGAGGGGATGGAGTGGGGGGAGGGGAGGAGGGATGGAGGAAGGGGAGGGGCGGAGGGATGGAGGAAGGGGAGGGGCGGAGGGGAGGGGCGGAGGGGAGGGGCGGAGGGGAGGGGAGGGGAGGGGAGGGGCGGGAGGGGGGAGGGGGGGGAGGAGAGGGTGCTGCACCAATGCAGGAGAGGGTGCTGCACCAATGCAGGAGAGGTTTGGACCCAACGGGTCCACTTGGTCTAGTAGCATTATACAATCATACAGCACAGATTCAAGCCCTTCGACCCACTTTTTCCATGCTGACTCACTTCACTATTTGTCCAGGCTTGAATCGTGCAGTTGAGTAAGTACTTTCAGAATGCTGACACAGCATTTATTACTGAACTTGTTACAGCTTTGTACGCCTGATGTTATAATTAAAGCCAGGCTGGTTTTCCCCTCTTGGAGGACGATGTTGATTGTGGGTGTTTGCGTGAATCATTTCCAGTCTTTTAACTACAGTGTCTCGTGTTATTTCCTCATGCAGTTGAAAACATTGGTGTCAGAGTATCATTACCCTCGCTAAGAGTGAAAGGTCAGTATTAAATCTGAACATTTTTTCAATAAACACTGTTGCAGAGGTAAAGACAAAATGCTGGAGTAACTCAGCGGGCCAGGCAGCATCTTGGGAGAGATGGAATGGGTGACGTTTCGGGTTGAGACCCTTCTCAAGACATCTGAAGAAGAACAATCTGAACAAGTTTCAGGGAGAGAGTTCCACTACCCTCTGTGAAGAAATGTGTCCTCACACGAGCTTGACTTCAATGGTTCACTTCCCTCGTCCCACTTTCCCCGTTGGAAGGAGCAATCGTTTTCTCTCAACCTCACCAAGCAACTCTCTGAAGAAGAGACCCGATCAGAAACATTACCTATCCATCTGTTTGAAGAAGGGTCTCGACCTGAAACGTCACCCATTCCTTCTCTCCAGAGATGCTGCCTGTCCTGCTGAGTTACTCCAGCATTTTGTGTCTATCTTCCTTCTATCTTCATTGCAAGGGCATCTTCTCTTTAAATCAGCATCTGCAGTTCTTTCCTGCACAACATCTATCCATGTTCTCCTAGGATGCTGCCTGACCCGCTGCGTTACCCCAGCACTCACGTTGTGTCTATCCAGCACTGCATGTCACCTATCCATGTTCTCCAGAGAGCTGCCTGACCTGCTGAGTTACTCCAGCATTTTGTGTCTTTCCAAACAAATCTTTATCCAACTTGTAAATCACCATTTGATCAAAATCGGCACGGTGGCGCAGCGGTAGAGTTGCTGCCTTACAGCGAATGCAGCGCCGGAGACCCGGGTTCGATCCCGACTACGGGTGCTGTCTGTACGGAGTTTGTATGTTCTCCCCGTGACCTGCGTGGGTTTTCTCCGAGATCTTCGGTTTCCTCCCACACTCCAAAGACGTACAGGTTTGTACAGTAGGTTAATTGGCTTGGTAAATGTAAAAATTGTCCGTTGTGTGCGTAGGAGAGTGTTGGTGTGCGGGGATCGTTGGTCGGCGCGGACCCGGTGGGCCGAAGGGCCTGTTTCAGCGCCGTATCTCTAAACTAAACTAAACTAAAATTCGAGTGAACAAGTTTAAGCAGCATAGACTATTGGGTGAGGTTTATTGACAAACGTTCTGCGGTGGTTTTGAAATGGTGCAGTGATGTGCAATGATTTGTATCCAGGTTCGTGTGAATGGAAGGCAGCTGGCAAGTCCACACCAGTCCATCTGACTCCAGGTGAGGCGTGATAGCACTTAACACAATCATAACTGGACAGGCAGGATCTCTGGAGAGAAGGAATGGGTGACGTTTCGGGTCGAGACCCTTCTTCAGTCTCGACCCGAAACGTCACCCGTTCCTTCTCTCCAGGGATGCTGCCTGTCCCGTAGGGTTACTACAGTTTGTTTTTTCTCTATCTAACTTCGGCTAAAGCCAACATCTGCAGTTCCTTCCTGACATAATGGTGACCTTTCCCTGCGCGTGTGTGCGGGCGTGAAGTGAGAAAGGAAAAGTAATTCCGTCAGAGGACAGGTTCTAGTAAAACTGGGTGATGTAATTTAGGGTTGTCAAACTATCTCACTCCCAAATAAGGGACTAATGGGTGACGTCACCGCCCTGCGCCCCACATGACCTCACCCAGCCAGCGGCCACGTGGTCCCGCTCCACCAATGGCGGCTGCCATTGGTGGAGCGGGAGCGCGTGGCCGTTGGCTGGGTGAGGTCACGCGGGGCGGTGACGTCACCTTGTCCCTTATTTGGGATTGAGGAAGTTGGCAACCCTAGATGCAATGCTCATTTGTCCAATCAATCCTCAGCTTCAAACCTCTGTACAAAATATCTGGATATCAGTCTGAAGAAAATGAAACTACATTCATTAAAAATTTAATGTTATTTAACTTAAATGACACCGGGCTTTTAACTATCCTTGGATTTGTATCTGAAAACCCTGTGAAGCCCCAGGTTCCTTAAAAGCAAACTCTCAGAGTTTTGCTGTGGTGAATCGTTCTGTTTAGTTTACTTTAGTTTAGAGATTCGGCGCGGAAACAGGCCATTCGGCCCACCGGGTCCGTGCCAACCAGCGATCTCCACATATTAACACTATCCTACACACACTAGGAACAATTTTTACATTTACCAAGCCAATTCACCTACATACCCGCACGTCTTTGGAGTGTGGAATGAATCTGAAGATCTCGGAGAAAACCCACACAGGTCACGGGGAGAACGTACAAACTCCGTACAGACAGCACCCTTAGTCGCGATCGAACCCGGGTCTCCAGCGCTGCATTTGCTGTAAGGCAGCAACTCTACCGCTGCGCCACCGTGTGTCTTGTTGCATGTTTCCTAGTTCTCTCCACTCTCAACATAAAAGAGCATTAAAACTATATCCTGGGTACTTTTATAAAGGGATAGTACAGCTTGTTCTTTGCTGGGTGAAACTAGACAGGACAAGTTCCATATCTGTGTAACACTAAACTCTGCAGGAAGTAGGGTTGCCAACTGTCCCGTATTAGCCGAGACATCCCGTGTTTTGGGCTAAATTGGTTTGTCCCGTACGGGACCGCCTTGTCCTGTGTTAGGCCCGGGATGAGGGGGGGGGGGCGCTGTAGGCCTGGGGGCCGCTGTAGTCCCGAGCAGTATAGGCCAACGGAGTCTGTACGGGGAGCGGGACTGAGTGTGTTCGCCGAACGGAGGTTGCGTAGCAACCCGCCTCCTGGCTCGTGTGGCCACCATTAGTGAAGCGGGAGCACGTGGCCGCTGGCTGGGTGAGGTCACGTGGGGCACGGGGCAGTGACGTCACCTTGTCCCGTATTTGGGAGTGAGGAAGTTGGCAACCCTCGTAGGGAGGAATTGCAGATTCTGGTTTGCACCGAAGATCGATTCAAAATGCTGGAGTAACTCAGCGGGTCAGGCAGCATCTCTGGAGAAAAAGGGTACATGACGCTTCGGGTCGGAACCCTTCTCCAGTCTGAAGAAGGGTTCCAACCCCTAATGTCACCCATCCATTTTCTCCAGAGATGCTGCCTTACCCGCTGAGTTACTGCAGCACTTTGTGTCTACCGCTAAACTGTATTTGTGGTATTGTTAGGTAGGTCAATTGGCCATGTAAACTGGCCCTGGTAGGTGTGAGAGAATCAGGAGAGGTTTATGAGCCTGTAAGAGTGAATGGGATTGCAAGGAACTAAATGGGGGCTGGAAATGATAAGATAGCTCCGAGCGTCAACATAGAATCGAAGGGCTGAAGGGCCTTCTATGTCAAATGGAAAATTATGAAAAATGTTCATAAATTTTATGATTACGAAATTATGAAAAATCACCATTTTGAACAATGTATAAAATCTCATCAGGATGACCAAGCAAAGGTTTTTCACCCAGAGAGTTGTGAATCTGTTAAATTCTCTGCCACAGAAGGCAGTGGAAGCCAATGCACTGGATGTTTTCAAGAGAGAGTTAAATTTAGCCCTTAGGGCTAACGGAATCAAGGGATGTGGGGAGAAAGCAGGAACGGGGTATTGATTCTGGACGATCAGCCATGATCATATTGAATGGCAGTGCTGGCTCGAAGGGCCGAATGGCCTTCTCCTGCACCTATTTTTCTATGTTTCTTTGTTGTAATGTCTTTTTTTAACCTCTGTGTAAAATCTGTCTATTTATATCAATGATGCAGCTGTAATGTTCTTTCAGAATGGCAGGAAAATATATCTTTGTTCTGACATATTTTTCTCTCTTTCCCTTCTAGCCCCACATCAAGATGTCAGGCTTTGTGGTATGTCATTCTTCATTTGTGTTTGTAGTTGAAGCTTTGTGTCCATTCAGTTCAGATGTCAGATTTTCATGACATTGTCACAGGGTAAGAGTTCCGATTACCATCAGCTTGTGCAATAAATCATATCAAAAATGTCCTTTATTTTCCCATAATATTCTATTTAATTAATATTTCCAGAATCAAAGCCAATGCTTCTGTGCCTTACATCGCTCCCCACCCAGTTTCCCAGTTAACAAGGAAGCAATTTGTCTGATGAAAATCTGTAGGAGATGTTCAGAACTATAAGACGATGCAAGGAAACTCACTTTCATTTTATTCCCTCTTGTCATGTGGTGCTTACCAGCTGTAGCTCTGGGAATATCCATTAAGAGATGGTTGCTGGTAAGACACAACGTCCCTCAAAGGGCCAATTAGTGCGGCACGGTGGCGCAGCGGTAGAGTTGCTGTTTTACAGCGAATGCAGCGCCGGAGACCCGGGTTCCATCCCGACTACGGGTGCTGTCTGTACGGAGTTTGTACGTTCTCCCCGTGACCTGCGTGGGTTTTCTCCGAGATCTTCGGTTTCCTCCCACACTCCAAAGACGTACAGGTTTGTAGGTTAATTGGCTTGGTAAATGCAAGATTGTCCCTAGTGGGTGTAGGATAGTGTTAATGTGCGGGGATCACTGGTTGGCGCGGACCCAGTGGGCCGAAAGGGCCTGTTTCCACGCTGTATCCCTAAACTAAATTAAACTAAACACAAAGTCTGGAGTAATTCAACAGGTCAGGCAGTATCCCTGGGGAACAGAGATAGGGGAGGTTTCGAGTCGAGACCAGACTGCTTGCAAGGACTGGGCCAAAGAAAGTGAGAAGATTAAATCCTATCCAATTACCCAGCAATGAACTACCTCTGCTATCCCTTCAGAAAAATACCCAGGGTATAGTTAGAATGTGTTTCTCCCCCCCCCACTCCTGCAATTAGGGTTGCCAATTTTCTCACTACCAAATAAGGGACAAAAGGTGAAGTCTCCACCCTGAGCGCCCGAGTATTTAGTGCTTCTACTCACAGAGCCACACAGCACAGAAGCAGGCCCTGCGGTCCGTGCCGACCAACGAGTACATCCTTTGGGATGTGGGAGAAGATTGGGACACCCAGAGATAATGTGCAAACTCATACAGCGTAGAAATGGGCCCCAGAACTGCTGAGCAAGATGCCCCATCCAAGCTAGTCCCAATTGCAAACATTTGGCCCATTGAGGGATGGTGGGCTCTTGGTTTCACCTCAAGAGTTTGGCACATATTTACACTGTCCTGGCCTGTCTGCCCAGATTTGTGCCTCAAGTCTTTGGATTGAGAATTGAATCCACAAACCTCTACCTCACAGGTAAGATACAGCTTGTGCAGGAAGGAACTGCAGATGCTGGCTTGCACCGAAGATAGACACAAAATGCTGGAGTAACTAAGAGGGACAGGCAGCATCTCTCTCTGTCCCTCATCACTGTAGTCGCCCTGCTAGTTTCACTGTTCGTATCCCTTCGTTATCACCTCTTCCACAGCCAACAATGGACCATTGTAGGCTCCACCTTTAATTGGTCGTCGGGGAGCCGGCTCTGATTTGTTCTGAACCTTTTCCTACCTCTTTGAACGCAACACAACACACACACACAACATACGCACGCAACAAACGCTTTTCACTACATGTGACAATAAACTAAACAAAACCACTGGTTCCCTTTCCCCTGACTCTCAGCCTGAAGAAGGGTCTCGAAATGTCACCTATTCCTTTTCTGCAGAAATGCTGCCTGACCCACCGAGTTATTGCAGCATTTTGTGTATAGACAATAGACAATAGTCAATAGGTGCAGGAGGAGGCCATTCAGCCCTTCGAGCCAGCACCGCCATTCCATGTGATCATGGCTGATCATCCTCAATCAGTACCCCGTTCCTGCCTTCTCCCCATACCCCCTGACTCCGCTATCCTTAAGAGCTCTATCTAGCTCTCTCTTGAATGCATTCAGAGAATTGGCCTCCACTGCCTTCTGAGGCAGAGAATTCCACAGATTCACAACTCTCTGACTGAAAAAGTTTTTCCTCATCTCAGTTCTAAATGGCCTACCCCTTATTCTTAAACTGTGGCCTCTGGTTCTGGACTCCCCCAACATTGGGAACATGTTTCCTGCCTCTAACGTGTCTAACCCCTTAATAATCTTATACGTTTCGATAAGATCCCCTCTCATCCTTCTAAATTCCAGTGTATACAAGCCTAGTCGCTCCAGTCTTTCAACATATCTACAGTCTATCTACAGCTTCACCCTCCAGCCCACCCTTTCCCCTCCCGAGCGCTTTATCAAACGTTAGTTGTTGCTTGTATTTCAGCAACGGACAAGGTGGCGTTACTGATTGGGAACATGAACTATGCCAACCATCCCAAACTGGTTGCGACCATGATGGATGTCTTTGAGCTGTCGAATCTGCTGCAGCAACTGGACTTCCGAGTGGTCTCCCTGCTGGACCTGACGAAAGAGGAGATGCTGAGCGCGGTGAAGCAGTTCCTTCAACTCCTGGACAACGGTGTATATGGTGAGTGCATTCAGATGCTGTGCATGGTCCATGTCAGCAAGATTAACGTTTCAATGTATTTGTCTTATGAATAGAACTATTTAAAAGAGTCAGAATTAATTTGGTACTTATTCCAGTTCCGACCACTCCTATGTCTTCATAAGTTGATGTTCGTAAGGCCCATCAAGTCTACTCCACCATTCAATCATGGCTGATCTATCTTCCCTTCTAAACCCCAGCCCTCTCCCCATAAACACCTGACACCCGTACTAATCAAGAATCTATCTATCTCTGCCTTAAAAATATCCACTGACTTGGCCTCCACAATGAACTCCACAGATTCACCGTCCTTTTCTTAAAGTGAGCTTACCTCACCAATCTTAAAATACTTTGATTTATGGCCACTACCTGGTTTTGAGGAGAAGACACAAGGCCTTAACTGTAACCTTGCTTATATTTAAGAATTCAAATTTATTCTTGGTCTACGTGTTACTACACAGTCCATACCTATTCATAGATTAGCTAATCCTAACATGATATGCGTTGTTTTCTGATGTTCAAGAATAACGTCAGACTAGGGTTGCCAACTATCTCACTCCTAATAAAGGGAGATGGTGACATCACCGCCCGTGCCCCATGTGACCTCACCCAGCCAGCGGCCACGTGCTCCCGCTCCACCAATGGCGGCGCCCCGGGCCAGGACCTACACTGTCCGGGCCTACACCGTCCCGACCTACACTATCCGGGCCTACACTGTCCGGGCCTACACTGTCCGGGCCTACACTGTCCGGGCCTACACTGTCCGGGCCTACACTGTCCGGGCCTACACTGTCCCGGCCTACTCTGTCCAGACCTACACTGTCCGGGCCTACACTGTCCGGACCTACACTGTCCGGGCTTACACTGTCCGGGCCTACACTGTCCGGGCCTACACTGTCCGGGCCTACACTGTCCGGGCCTACACTGTCCGGGCCTACACTGTCCGGGCCTACACTGTCCGGGCCGACACTGTCCGGGCCTACACTGTCCGGGCCTACACTGTCCGGGCCTACTCCGGGCCTACAGCGCCCCCGGGCCTAATATGGGACAAGGGCGGTCCCGTATGGGAAAACCAATTTAGCCCAAAATACGGGATGTCCCTCTAATACGGGACAGTTGGCAACCCTATATCAGACACTTGTCGTCACCCACTACAAGAAAATGTAGACTATCATTATTTTGCATTTGGATTAATGTAATATTTTACATTTAGTGGTACAGCACGATAACAGGCCCTTCGGTCCACTGAGACCATGCCGACCATCACCTGATCAATCTAGTTCTAAATGATCCCACTTTTGCATCCATTTTGTACACACTAAGGGTAATTTACGGAGGGCTAATTAACCTACAAACCTGCACGTCTTTGGAATGTGTGAGGAAACCGGGACATCCGGAGGAAACCCACACAGTCACAGGGAGAACGTGCATGCTCCGCACAAGCAGCACCCGAGGTCAGGATGGAAACCGAGTCACTGGCGCTGTGAGGCAGTGGCTCAACCAGCTGCAACACTGTGCCACCCCGTGCCTGATAATTACTGAGCATAAAGTTAAAGGGAAGGGCAGTTAAAGAGAAAGTGTCATCATTTATTCATTTATAGCACAGCAGGGATCAAATGTTGTCCTGAGCTAATCTATTAATATTCTGAAGAAGGGATGTGACCCGAAACGTCACCTCGCCATGATCTCCGGAGATGCTGCTTGACCAGCTGAGTTACTCTAGCAATCTGTGTCTTCCACATTAATATCCAGCCTGTGGTGACCCCAAAAGTTCTCAATTGCAGATTAATGTTGTTGTTTAGTTTATTTAAATTCTGTTAAGGATTTAAAAGAAAACATAAAGATATTTGAAACAAAGAAAGAGGAGAGATGGTTTTTGATTGCTCTTGCAGTATGAACACGATGGGCTGATTGGCCTTCTTTTGTTCATAAGTTCATAAGTGATAGGAGCAGAATTAGGCCATTCGGCCCCTCAAGTCTACTCTGCCATTCAATCATGCCTGATCTATCTCTCCCTCCTAACCCCATTCCCCTGCCACCCGCATTTGTGCTGCAATTCTCTCTGTGTGTTGAAATCGATGAGATGGACAGACCTTGCAGCTGAGCATTGACGTTTGACACACTAGGATTGTCTCACCTAATATCTATGCCCATTCTGCTGATGGTTGAAATTTAAACTGCAGGTCTTTATCTAGAATGGTGCAGAGTCAGGGGTGGGTAGGGGCTGGGACTCTGGTGGCAACAGGATAACGCATCTTCCTAACTTGGATTGCCGTTTATGACATGAGAAGCAGACACGTTGAGATAATCTCCTATTTTATCAGTGGCATCACCTTCTTAAATTAAATGACCCAAAGCCCAAAATAAAATAGCACCACAGGAAAGCCATGTGAATGGATTAACCAAGCGGATAGCAAAAGTGCAAATCAGTCGTTCTCAGTAGCTAAAATTCAGGAAACCAGAAGGCACTGAGGGAACTGGCCAATTCAGAGGCTGGGACTAGAGGTGGGATAGTCACGTGGATGGTATTACTGCGCTCCAACCAAACCCAACCATCAGTTAGGGTTGCCAACTTCCTCACTCCCAAATAAGGGACAAAAGGTGACATCACTGCCCTGCGCCCCACGTGACCTCACCCAGCCAGCGGACACGTGCTCCCGCTCCACTAATGGTGGCCGCCCGAGCCGGGTTGCTACGCAACCTCCATTAGGCGGCGCCCGGGCCTCCGGGCCTAAATTGCCCTGGCCTACAGCGGCCCCCGGGCCTACAGTGTCCGGGCCTACGGTGTCCTGGCCTACGGTGTCCTGGCCTATAGTGTCCTGGCCGATAGTGTCCTGGCCTACAGTGTCCTGACCTATAGTGTCCTGGCCTACAGTGTCCTGGCCTACAGTGTCCGGGCCTATAGTGTCCGGGCCTACAGTGTCCGGGCCTACAGCGCCCCCCGAGCATAATACGGGACAAGGGCGGTCCCATACGGGACAAACCAATTTAGCCCAATATACAGGATGTCCCGGCTAATAAGGGACAGTCGGCAACCCTACCACCAGGGGAAGTGGAGAGACAAGAGAGTGCAGATGTTAGAATCTGGAGCAAAAAAAACAAACCGCAAGAGGAACCTAGCAGGTCAGGCAGCATCTGCGGAGGGAAATTGATGGTTAACTCTTTGGGTCAAGACCGTTCAGCTAGACTCTTCCAGTGAAGGTTGCGGGCAGATGAACAACTTGTGCATTGACAAAAACAATGGGGACAAAGAGAGACAAAGGGGAACAAAAGCTTTTCACTGTACCTCGTTACACGTGACAATGAACTACACTGAACCTCTTGTCCCCTGTATACATTACCCTATCATGAGAGGAATTGATATGGCAAATGCACAGTCTTCAACCCAGCGTGGGGGAATAATGAACCAGAGGACAAAGGTTTGAGGTGAGGGGGGAAAGATTTAATAGGAATGTTGAGGGACAACTTTTTTACGCAAATGGCGGTACGAATATGTAATGAGCTGCCAGAGGAGGTAGTTGGGGCAGTTGTGTTGTCTTGTATCACAACACAAGAACATGTTGTGATATTCTTAAATATCACAACATTTAAGAAACATTTAGATAGGTCCATGGATATGACAGGTTTAGAGGGATATGGGCCAAACGCAGGCAGGTGCGACTAGTGTAGATGGGACCTGTTGGTTTGCATGAGCAGGTTGGGCTGAAGGGCGTGTGCCACTGTGTCTGACTCTGTGACTAATTCCTGTTTATAAATGGGTAATGCCTCAGGACTGCATTAAAAAAGGGCAGTGTAGCTCAGAGAAGACAGATACCAAATGCTGGAGTAACTCAGCGGGACAGGCAGCATTTCTGGATAGAAGGAATGGGTGGCGTTTCGGGTCTGAAGAAGGTCTCAACATGAAATGTCACCCATTCCTTCTCTCCAGAGATGCTGCCTGTCCCGCTGGGTTACTCCAGCATTTTGTGTCTGTCTTCGATAAGTGTGATGGCTTTGCTTGTAGGATATCTTTAAGCCAAAATGAGCATATGTAAGCTGATTTGTATTAGCTGCTGTCTATATCATCATATCATATCATATATATACAGCGAGGAAACAGGCCTTTTCGGCCCACCAAGTTTGCGCCGCCCAGCGATCCCCGCACATTAACACTATCCTACACACACTAGGGACAATTTTTTACATTTACCCAATCAAATTAACCTACATACCTGTACGTCTTTGGAGTGTGCGTGACTGTGAATGGGACTGAGTGTGCATGTGTTAAACTGTTTAGGATATCCAGTCACCAATCAACTCTACAACCTTCAGCCAGTTTCGATAACTGAGAGTTTAAGGATGGTGGAATTTGTATATTACATTTTTTTTAGAGTTTAGAGATACAGCACGGAAACAGGCCCTTCGGCCCACCGGGTCCGCGCCAACCAGCGATCCCTGCACATTAACACTATCCTACACCCACCAGGGACAATTTTTACATTTACCAAGCCCATTAAACTGCAAACCTGTACGTCTTTGGAGTGTGGGAGAAAACCGAAGATCTTGGAGAAAACCCACGCAGGTCACGGGGAGAACGTACAAACTCCGTGCAGGCAGCACCCGGAGTAGGGATCGAACCCGGGTCTCCGGCGCTGCGCCACCGTGCCGCCCTGAAAAGGGATCGTTTTAGAAACATAGAACCATAGAAAATAGGTGCAGGAGTAGGCCATTCGGCCCTTCGACCGCCATTCAATATGATCATGGCTCAGTAGCCTGTACCTGCCTTCTCTCCATACCCCCTGATCCCTTTAGCAAAAAGGGCCACATCTAACTCCCTCTTAAATATAGCCAATGAACTGGCCTCAACTACCTTCTGTGGCAGAGAATTCCACAGACTCACCACTCTCTGTGTGAAGAAATGTTTTCTCATCTCGGTCCTAAAAGACTTCCCCCTTATCCTTAAGCTGTGACCCCTGGTTCTGGACTCCCCCAACATCGGGAACAATCTTCCCGCATCTAGCCTCTCCAACCCCTTAAGAATTTTATATGTTTCTATAAGATCCCCCCTCAGTCTTCTAAATTCCAGCGAGTACAAGCCCAGTCTATCCAGTCTTTCCTCATATGAAAGTCCCGCCATCCCAGGGATCAATCTGGTGAACCTTCTCTGTACTCCCTCTAAGGCAAGAACGTCTTTCCTCAGGTTAGGAGACCAAAACTGCACACAATGCTCCAGGTGCGGTCTCACCAAGGCCCTGTACAACTGCAGCAGAACCTCCCCGCTCCTAAACTCAAATCCTCTTGCTATGAATGCCAACATACCATTCGCTTTCTTCACTGCCTGCTGCACCTGCATGCTTGCTTTCAATGACTGGTGCACCATGACACCCAGGTCACGTTGCATCTCCCCTTCTCCCAATCGATCACCATTCAGGTAATACTCTGCTTTCCTGTTCTTGCCGCCAAAGTGGATAACCTCACATTTATCCACATTATATTGCATCTGCCATGCATTTGCCCACTCGCCTAATCTATCCAAGTCACTCTGCAGCCTCCTAGCATCCTCCTCGCAGCTAACACTGCCACCCAGCTTCGTGTCATCCGCAAACTTAGAGATGTTGCATTCAATTCCCTCGTCCAAATCATTAATGTACACTGTAAATAACTGGGGTCCCAGCACTGAACCTTGCGGTACCCCACTAGTCACTGCCTGCCATTCCGAAAAGGACCCGTTTATTCCTACTCTTTGCTTCCTGTCCGCCAACCAATTTTCTATCCACCTCAACACTGAACCCTCAATACCGTGTGCTTTAAGTTTGTACACCAATCTCCTATGTGGGACCTTGTCGAAGGCCTTCTGAAAGTCCAGATATAACACATCGACTGGTTCTCCCTTATCCACTCTACTAGTTACATCCTCGAAAAATTCTATAAGATTCGTCAGACATGATTTGCCTTTGGTAAATCCATGCTGACTTTGTCCGATGATTTCACCACTTTCCAAATGTGATGCTATCACGTCTTTAATAACTGACTCTAGCATTTTCCCCCCTACCGATGTTAGGCTAACTGGTCTATAATTCCCCGTTTTCTCTCTCCCTCCCTTTTTAAAAAGTGGGGTTACATTAGCTACCCTCCAGTCCTCAGGAACTACTCCAGAATCTAAAGAGTTTTGAAAAATTATCACTAATGCATCCACTATTTCTGAGGCTACTTCCTTAAGCACTCTGGGATGCAGCCTATCTGGCCCTGGGGATTTATCTGTCTTTAATCCATTTAATTTACCTAACACCACTTCCCGACTAACCTGGATTTCCCTCAGTTCCTCCATCTCATTAGACCCCGGTCCCCCGCTATTTCCGGCAGACGGTTTTTGTCTTCCTTAGTGAAGACAGAACCAAAGTATTTGTTCAATTGGTCTGCCATCTCCTTGTTCCCTATGATCAATTCACCTGTTTCCGACTGCAAGGGACCTACATTTGTCTTAACTAATCTTTTTCTCTTGACATATCTATAAAAGCTTTTGCAGTCAGTTTTTATGTTCTTTCCAGTTTTCCCTCATAATCTATTTTCCCTTTCCTAATTAAGCCCTTTGTCCTCCTCTGCTGGACTCTGAATTTCTCCCAGTCCTCTGGTATGCTACTTTTTCTGGCTAATCTGTATGCTTCATCTTTTGTTTTAATACTATCCTTGATTTCCCTTGTTAGCCACGGATGCACTACCTTTCCTGGTTTGTTCTTTTGCCAAACTGGGATGAACACTTGTTGTAGTTCATCCATGCGACCTTTAAATGTCTTCCATTGCATGTCAACCCTTTCAGCATCAATCGCCAGTCTATCTTGGACAATTCACGCCTCATACCCTTTTGACGTGCAGCGAGGAACTAGAGATGCTGGTTTAAACCGAAGATAGGCACAAAAAGCTGGAGTAACTCAGCGGGACGGGCAGCATCTCTGGAGAGAAGGAATGGGTGACGCTTTGGATCAAGACCCTTCTTCAGGACTGAGAGTCCGGGGAAAGGGGAATGACAGTACTTAGGACAAATGGATGGAAAACATGCAAGAAGCAACGATAATCAAGGAAATGTGGAGCCCACAATGGTCCATTGTTGGCTGTGGGATAGGGTGAGGCAGCAGTTGTGGGCGCAGGCAAGCTCCGTGAAAACACACGTGGCTGTGGTAGCGAATCTGGGTTACATTTTGACATTGGCACGTTGGGCTGAGTAATGAAAAAAAACCCCAACCCCGTGCCCACTTTCCCCTCCCTGCACACCCTCACCAATACCATTTCAATCACCCACCCTGGACCCTGTCACGATATGGAAACGAGGACCTGCAGATGCTGGTTTACACAGAGTGCTGGAGTAACTCAGCGGGTCAGGCAGCATCTCTGCAGAACATGGACAGGTGACATTTTGAGTTGTCCTCCTTCTTCAGACTGTCCATTTCTGGACACTGTCAGACTGCATATCATCTCAGTGTCCCCAGCAGTGTTGATCTGAACAGTTGACGTCACCAATATCAAGTGGATCTTACAGAAATGTATAACATTCTTAAGGATTTATTCACAAAATGCTGGAGTAACTCAGCAGGTCAGGCAGCATCTCGGGAGAGAGGGAATGGGTGACGTCACCCATTCCCTCTCTCCCGAGATGCTGCCTGACCTGCTGAGTTACTCCAGCATTTTGTGAATAAATCGATTTGCACCAGCATCTGCAGTTATTTTCTTATATAACATTCTTAAGGGATTGGACGAGCTAGTTGCAGGAGAAATGCTCCCCATGTTTGGGGAGTCCAGAACCAGGAGCCACAGTTTAAGAATAAGGGATAGGCCATTTAGGACTGAGATGAGGAAAAACATTTTCACCCAGAGAGTTGTGAATCTGTGGAATTCTCTGCCACAGAAGGCAGTGGAGGCCAATTTACTGGATGTTTTCAAGAGAGAGTTGGATATAGCTCTTAAGGCTAACAGAATCAAGGGATATGGGGAGAAAGCGGGAACAGGGTACTGATTTTGGATGATCAGCCATGATCATATTGAATGGCGGTGCTGGCTCGAAGGGCCGAATGGCCTACTCCTGCACCTATTCTCTATGTGTCTTAGTAAGAGTCAAGGGCTTTCAATTGTCATATGTATCAATACGGAGCAATGAAATTCTCACTTGCAACAGCGTAACGGTGCTGGAGTAACTCAGCGGGACAGGCAGCATCTCTGGAGAGAAGGAATGGGTGACGTTTCAGGTCGAATATAGGTCTGTAAACACAGTACTTAATAGACAACATGACAATACAATATTAGTGCAAAACAACAGGCCAAAATCCCGAGTGCAGCCAAGACAGTTGTCCCTAGTTAGCTTTCAATGCCCATCAACATCCACGTACAAATACCATCACAATGGCTCAAAGATCAATTCTGGCTGAGAGCTCAGATTAAAATGCTGCACAGCATTAAAATAACCCTCGGAGAGCAGGAAGATTAACAATTAAGAGAAGCAAAAGAGCCATCTTTCACTGGCAGTGCAATCGAGCTGTGGAGAGTGTGCACTGGAATATTAGCAAGCTTTGGATATTGTGCCCTTTGCAGGGCAGCTGCCTGTAATGGATGTTTGGTCCAGGGCAGGTGGCCCATGTCTTCTGTTGTGCTGCTAGTCCTGGCTTTGTTTTAAGAATGCATTAAAGCTGAACTTTCAAACCCTGCTTCTGAGAACTGTTCACAAACTCCGGGCTAACGGTCAGTTACAGCATTAAAAGGATGCCAATGTTAGTTTTTGTTTTGTTTTGTCTTCTGCAGCAGGCAGTAAAGAAAGCGAATGGTATGTTGGCATTCATAGCCAGGGGATTTGAGTATAGGAGCAGGGAGGTTCTGCTGCAGTTGTACAGGGCATTGGTGAGACTACTCCTGGAGTATTGCGTACAGTTTTGGTCTCCTAATCTGAGGAAAGACATTCTTGCCATAGAGGGAGTACAGAGAAGGTTCACCAGATTGATTCCTGTGATTTTAATATTATACGTCACCGTCACTGCTGAAGACAGACACAAAGTGCTGGAGTAACTCAGCCAGGCCAGGCAGCATCTCTGGAGAAAATGGATAGGTGACGTTTTGGGTTTGACTGAAAGAGACCTGAGAAGACAGCTGCATGGTAGCTTGTATGTCATACAGGTGTGATATTAAACTGAGGTTCTACCTTTACGCTTGAAGAAGATGCAGAAGATCCTACTGCATTATTGTGAATTAGGATGATGAATTTTTCATTCGAGTCCTGGCCAATATTTATGCTTCAGCAAGTTGCACGAAGATAGATTATTTATTCAAAATACTCTTTGTGAAACTCTGCAGGCAATGCAGTAACTACATTTGAAAAAAGCTTTTTTGACATTCGAAGCCCGTGAAAGCAGATACAGAAGTACATTTCAGTCTGCCTTGTGATATTCTGTTAAAGACTTATGTTCGTGGCATAAATATTGTGCCCAATATTGTGCCAGTCATCCAACTGTCCCTCGGCAACATGGTAGAGTTGCTGCCTTACAGCGCCGGAGACCCGGGTTCCATCCCGACTACGGGTGCTGTCTGTACAGAGTTTGTACGATCTCCCCGTGACCTGCGTGGGTTTTCTCCGAAATCTTCGGTTTCCTCCCACACTCCAAAGACGTACAGGCTTCAATGTAAAAATTGGCCCTAGTGTGTGTAGGATGGTGTTAATGTGCGGGGATCGCTGGTCGACGCGGACCCGGTGGGCCGAAGGGCCCGTTTCCGCGTTGTATCTATAAACTAAACTAAACTACTGTAGTGTTGCCTTAGCCTATGTTTTGTGCTCAAGTCTTTAAAGCTGGAGTGTTTTCTACCTCAGATGTGAAAGTGCTTTAAGCTCGAACTTATGAACAATGTCTCATCTGAAAGACTGATCTCCTTCGTGGGCATTCAAGAGAGAGTTGTATAAAGCTCTTAGGGCTAACAGAATCAACGGATATGGGGAGAAATCATAAACAGGGTACTGATTGTGGATGATCTAGTGTGCAGGAGAGAACTGGTGTAAGGGTGGTCAGCGTGGACTTGGTGGGCCGAAGGGCCTGTTTCCATGCTGTATCCTGAAACTAAACTAAACCGCACAGCCACGACATTCTTGAGGAATCTTCGTTGCTACTTGACCTGACGGAAGATTGAAGATGCTTTGGTTCTAGCTAGCTCCAAGTGAGGACTGAAGAAACGGTGCACTGTGGTCCAAAGATACTAGAGGAGCAAGATAGACCACTCGACCGTAAAAACCGTAGTATGTCATGGCGCCATTTTAGTGGGCAGAAACTTGCAGAAACATTTAAAAAGAAAAGTAACAACAATCTGTGAATTGATAGATGAGATATATTCTGCATTTTAATCAAGCATTTTAATCAAGTCAAGTCAATATTATTTGTATAGCACATTTAAAAACAACCCACGTTGACCAAAGTGCTGTACATCAGTTCAGGTACTAAGAACCATGTGTAAGGCTTGTATACACTGGAATTTAGAAGGATGAGAGGAGATCTTATCGAAACGTATAAGATTATTAAGGGGTTGGACACGTTAGAGGCAGGAAACATGTTCCCAATGTTGGGGGAGTCCAGAACAAGGGGCCACCGTTTAAGAATAAGGGGTAGGCCATTTAGAACTGAGATGAGGAAAAACCTTTTCAGTCAGAGAGTTGTGAATCTGTGGAATTCTCTGCCTCAGAAGGCAGTGGAGGCCAAATCTCTGGATGCATTCAAGAGAGAGCTAGATAGAGCTCTTAAGGATAGCTGAGTCAGGGGGTATGGGGAGAAGGCAGGAACGGGGTACTGATTGAGAATGATCAGCCATGATCACATTGAATGGCGGTGCTGGCTCGAAGGGCCGAATGGCTTACTCCTGCACCTATTGTCTATTGTCTATTGTAATGATATCATCACACATACTGTTCACCCAAAACACTGATTACACTGCGAGAGGCATAGCAAACGGCGGCTTTTGCTTACTAAAATGGCGGCCGTTACGCTCCTTTGCGTACTACACTTCAGTACAGGCGATTTCATGGGAGTGGTCCTTCTTGCTCCTCTAGTATCTTTGCTGTGGTCCTTTCTGTCACGGGTGTGCTGAGACTTCGCCCTTGTTGTGCTGTGTGAGCGTTGGGACATGTTCAGCCAGACTTGAGGCACATGCTGCTGGGGTGACAAGGTCGATGACAAACAGCCCATTAACCTCACGTCAAGGGATGTACACATACCTCTCTATGTATAGTAATGTGCCCAATGGTAAAGGAGAGAAACAGATGGAGGGGCTTTGACGCAGAGCTTGAGGTGACTTTCCAAGAAGACTGTGGGCTGAGTCATAGTCTAAACTTGTCGGCGTGATGTATTGATATTGATCTACAGATTAGAAATAGAGGCTTGCCATTTCAACTCGCCATAGCAAGTCGCCGGTTGAGTTGGTAAGGATTCATGATAAGGAAAGAAATGTCCAGCGAGGTGAACAAAGATGGGGTGTCAGGAGATAGAACAGTCTGAAGAAGGGGCTCGACCCAAAACGTCACCTATTCCTTTACTCCAGAGATGCTGTCTGGCCCGCTGAGTTACTCCAGCTTTTTGTGTCTGTCTTCCATAAAAGGTTTAGATTTTTTTTTAGATTTAGAGATACAGCGCAGAAACAGGCCCTTCGGCCAACCGGGTCCGTGCCGCCCAGCGATCCCCGCACAGTAACACTATCCTACACACACTAGGGACAATTTTTACATTTGCCCAGCCAATTAACCTACATACCTGTACGTCTTTGGAGTGTGGGAGGAAACCGAAGATCTCGGAGAAAACCCACGCAGGTCAAGGGGAGAACGTACAAACGTACAAACGTACAGACAGCGCCCGTAGTCAGGATCGAACCTGTCTCCGGCGCTGCATTCGTTGTAAGGCAGCAACTCTACCGCTGCGCCACCGTGCTGCCCACGGTTACAGCACAGGGACAGGCCCTTCGTCCCACCATGCCCATTCTGAACATGATGTCTAGACAAACTAATATCCTCTTCCTGCATGTCCATGTGACTATCTAAAAGCCTCTTAAACACCTCTATGGTATCTGCCTCTCCCACCCAGCATATTGTAGGCACCCATCCCTAGTTTAAAGGCATTTGCCCCACACCTATCTTTTGAAGTTTGCCCTTTCATCTTAAAGCTATGCCGTCTAATCATTGACATTTCCACCATGGGGAAACGTCTAATCATTGACATTTCCACCATCTATCATCACCAGCTGGATAAGAATGCACAGGTATTACATTTCCCATTGAAGACCAAACTAGACCAAGTGGACCCGTTGGGCCCAAACCTCACCTGCATTGGTGCAGCACCCTCTCCTCTCCCCTCCCCCTCCCTTCTCCCCCCCTCCCTTCTTCCTCCACCCTCCCTCCACCCCTTCCCCTCCCCCCACTCCATCCCTCTCAACCCCCCTTATCCTCCCTCCTCCCCCTCCCACCTTCCACCCCCCCCCCTCTCCCGAGGAGATAGATTTAAACTTCAAAATGTGAATAACTTTAAAAATGTAACATGAAACTTCTTCCTGTAGCACCAAAGGGGCGACGGTGAGTAAGGTGGGCCTAAAATTGTCGCGCTATCGTGTACCGCTTTGGCTGTAGTTCAGTAACAAACAAACAAACAAACGAGAGTTTAGCATATAGATATGCAAAAACAGGCAAGATATGGCACTTTATGTAATAAAAAGGAACTGCAGATGCTGGTTTATACCACTGGTAGACAAAAAGTGCTGGAGTAACTCAGCGGGCCAGGCAGCATCTGGAGAATATGAATAGGTGACATTTACGGGTTGGGACCATTCTTCAGTCTGGAGAAACATCCCGACCTAAAACGTCACCTATCCACGTTCTCCAGAGATGCTGCCTAACCCGCTGAGTTACTCCAGCACTCTGTGAAACGTCACCTATCCATTTTCACCAGAGATGCTGCCTGACCCGCTGAGTTACTCCAGCACTCTGTGAAACGTCACATATCCATGTTCTCCAGAGATGCTGCCTGACCCGCTGAGTTACTCCAGCATTTTGAGTCTGTCGATGAAGTGGCACATACCATGTGTTTTCTCAACTCTGGATACTCTGAAGTGTTGCTAATGTTGTGATAGAGATAGTGGCAGCCAATTTCCACACAGCACAATGCCACATCTGAACAACAGCAAGCCTAAAACACCACTGAAGCTGCCAGAATATTTCAACACTTTAAAGATGCCACAAAAATAAACAGATATAGTTCCCAAATGGTGCCACCACCTGACTAATTTTTATTTAGACATGCTCATGTTCCTAATGCCGATCAGGCATGTTGTCTAGTATGTGCTGAACCACATCCTACCTTCCAGTTGACTTCCCTCCACCATGGAGACATCCTGGCACCAGTGGATCTTCAACCTGGAGATGAACAATGATGAGGAAAGTGAAACACAGCTTTTTTTTCTCCCTGCCATTTCGTTCCTGCAAAGAGTGTTAACAACAGCACTAAACACCCTTCCCCCAGCTGGGAGCAAGTCTGTCTTAATAGCAATATTGTCAGATATGACAGTGGCGTTTAAGAGGTTTATAGATAGGCACATGGATATGCAGAGAATGGAGGGATCAAGAGTGTTTTATTGTCATATGTCCCCAAACGGAACAATGAAATTCTTGCTTTCAGCAACACATAGAAAATATGTGCAGGTGGAGGCCATTTGGTCCTTTGAGCCAGCACCGCCATTCAATGTGATCATGACTGATCATCCACAATCAGTAACCCGTGCCTGCCTTCTCCCCATATCCTTTGATTCCGCTAGCCCCGAGAGCTCTATCTAACTCTTTTAAATTCATCCAGTGATTTGGCCTCCACTGCCTTCTGCAGCAGAGAATTCCACAAATTCACTACTCTCTGGGTGAAAAAGTTTTTTCTCACCTCAGTTTTAAATGGCCTCCCCTTTATTCTTAGACTGTGTGTGGCCCCTGGTTCTGGACTCCCCCAACATTGGGAACATTTTTCCTGCATCTAGCTTTCACAACAGATATATAAACATAATACTCTGTAAACCTCATAATGAAAACAAAAAGTTTAGGATATATATAAAACAAACAAATAAATAGACAAATACATCTATATAGTTCAGAGCCTATTTGGAGGTTGTAGTGTTTATAGACTGATGGTTGTAGGGAAGAAACTGGACGTTATAGTTTTCCTTCTTCCCAAAGGATGTGAATCATTTGCAGGCAGATGAGATTAGTTTATAGTTTATATTGGCATCATGTTCAGCATAGACATCATGGGCTGAAGGGCCTGTGCTGTTCTAGACATTGGACATTAGGTGCAGGAGTAGGCCATTCGGCTCTTTGAGCCAGCACCGCCATTCAATGTGATCATGGCTGATCATTCTCAATCAGTACCCCGTTCCTGCCTTCTCCCCATACCCCCTGACTCCACTATCCTTAAGAGCTCTATCTAGCTCTCTCTTGAATGCATCCAGAGAATTGGCCTCCACTGCCTTCTGAGGCAGAGAATTCCACAGATTCACAACTCTCTGACTGAAAAAGTTTTTCCTCATCTCCGTTCTAAATGGCCTACCCCTTATTCTTAAACTATGGCCCCTTGTTCTGGACTCCCCCAACATTGGGAACATGTTTCCTGCCTCTAACGTGTCCAACCCCTTAATAATCTTATATGTTTCGATAAGATCCCCTCTCATCCTTCTAAATTCCAGTGTATACATGCCTAGTCGCTCCAGTCTTTCAACACATTGAGCTCGCCATTCCCGCCATTGAGTCCCGCCATTCCGGGAATTAACCTGGTGAACCTACGCTGCACGCCCTCAATAGCAAGAATATCCTAGCGGCACGGTGGCGCAGCGGTAGAGTTGCTGCCTTACTGCGAATGCAGGTTCGATCCTGACTACGGGCGCCATCTGTACGGAGTTTGTACGTTCTCCCTGTAACCTGCGTGGGTTTTCTCCGAGATCTTCGGTTTCCTCCCACACTCCAAAGACGTACAGGTATGTAGGTTAATTGGCTGGGCAAATGTAAAAATTGTCCCTAGTGGGTGTAGGATAGTGTTAGTGTGCGGGGATCGCTGGGCGGCGCGGACCCGGATGGGCCGAAGGGCCTGTTTCCGCGCTGTATCTCTAACTCTTTTAAAAATCCTTCCTCAAATTTGGAGACCAAAACTGCACACAGTACTCCAGGTTCTGTGTCTCACACCAAGGCAGCGAGACGCTGGTGTGAAGCTTGTTTGACGGGAAGAGTCTAAGTGATTGGAGTCGGCAGTGATATCTGTGTGTGAAAGTGGCAAGTTCGTCAGGGGTCAGATAATGCTGGAGAGGGGTCCTTTCAAAGAGGCGTGACTTTTCTATATCGGACAGCCTGGGCAGACAGTGAGATGGGAAGGGTAGACATCCGTCTACTCCGCGCACTTGCTGCCGGCATTGGCCCCAGTTGGAATGACAGAGATGGGAAGCACAACAGCAGCAGAAGCCTGTGGTATGCACTATTTCTGGCTTGCTACTGTCTCACCTCTGTGTTTGTCGACAGGGATGGACAGAAAGAGGCAGATGCAGAGGGAGAAAAGGAGAAGCATGCATGTTTGTTGCCTTCTATCATTTCTGCAGACAACGTTGGGAGAATTATGTCAATTGAGAGGATAGACAGTTGTTTTACACGTATTGCCATTTCAACTGCGTTAGAAGGAACTGCAGCTGCTGGTTTCAACCGAAGATAGACACAAAAAGATGGAGTAACTCAGCAGGACAGGCAGAATCTCCAGAGAGAAGGAATGGGTGAGGTTTCGGGAGGGTGAAGAAGGGTCTTGTCCCGAAACGTCACCCGTTTCTTCTCTTCGGTCTGAAGAAGGGTTTCGACCCGAAACGTCAGCCTTTCCTTCTCTCCAGAGATGTTGCCTGTCCCGCTCAGTTACTCCAGCATTTTGTGTCTATCTTTGGCATTTCGACTGTTTTTTCTAGCTGAAGAAATACCAGACCCCGTGTGCATGAAATTGCATTGAATATACAACAAAGAACTACTCGGTATACAGCTGCATAGCCCAATTTATTCACAGTGTAATAAAATGGAACTGCAGAAGCTGGTTTATACCAAAGATAGA
Organism: Rhinoraja longicauda; assembly: GCF_053455715.1. Taxonomy (NCBI): domain Eukaryota; kingdom Metazoa; phylum Chordata; class Chondrichthyes; order Rajiformes; family Arhynchobatidae; genus Rhinoraja; species Rhinoraja longicauda. Next base: position 11,307,210 of record NC_135990.1, read on the forward strand.
CACAAAATACTAGAGTAACTCAGCGGGTCAAGCAGCATCTCTGGAGATTTTTTATTTAGTTTGGAGATACAGTGGCCCTTCGGCCCACCGAGTCCGCGCCGACCAGTGATCCCCATACACTAGCACCATCTTACACACTAGGGACAATTTTCATTCTTTACTGCAGCCAATTAATCTACAAACTTGTACGTCTTTGGAGTGTGGGAGAAAACCAGAGCACCCGGGGTAAACCCACGTGGTCACGGTGAGAACGGACAAACTCCATACAGGCAGGAGGCCTAGTCATGATTGAACCCGGGTCTCTGGCGCTGTAAGGCAGCAACTCTACCACTGTGCCACTCCAAAGACGTACAGGTATGTAGGTTAATTGACTGGGTAAATGTAAAAATTGTCCCTAGTGTGTTAATGTGCGGGGATCGCTGGGCGGTGCGGACTCGGTGGGCCGAAGGGCCTGTTTCTGCGTTGTATCTCTAAATCTAAAAAAATCTAAAAATGAGTGTAAATAAGTGCTCGATGGTTGGCATGGACTCAGTGCCAAATTGCCTGTTTTCACACTATTTCTCTCTGTCTCTAGTACATTGGCAAACTAAAGTCTGCCAGTTTGATCATTATGCATTAATACAATTTTATGATATTCCAAGAATAAATGGAATTTACAAGTTGTTTATCTAATGCCATGAACGATGGTCAGGTTTTATTGCACGACGTCACTATTTAATGTCACAGGTGAAGTGGAAACAAAATATTGTTTTCTGTGTTGTGTGGCCTGGAGTATATACTGATGCTGGACCTAGACAGATGATACATCACACATCTTGAGGCCAAGAAAATAATGTGGGGGACGTAAGCAGGGTTGTAAATACTGTCTCCATCTCCCGCTGGATCCTCAATCCACTGACTAATGCCACAGTGGTACAGTGAAAAGCTTTTTTGTTGCGTGCTATCCAGTCAGCAAAAATATTATACATGATTACAATCATGGTGTACAGAGATGGGATATAGGGTGTAACATTTAGTGCAAGATAAAGTCCAGCAAATTCTGATTATAGATAGTCTGAAGGTCTTCAATGAGGTTCACAAGGTAGGTAGTTATATTTGGAATACTAGGACCAATATTAAATACGTTACCGGGAAGCAATGCTACTAACTTGAATTATGGCTGCTATAAAATTTGACAGGGGGACATATTGAACATATAGTCGAGATGAATTGTCACAGTCTTTTTTCCGAGGGTAGAGGTGTCTAAGAGAAGAGGTTTAATTTAAGAGGGGAAAGATTTAAAAGAATCTGCGGGGCAGTTTTTCACAGAGGGTGGTGAAACTGGCCGAATAGTGAAAGGCCTGGATAGAATGGATGTGGAGAGGATGTTTCCACTAGTGGGAGAGTCTAGGACTAGAGGTCACAGCCTCAGAATTAAAAGACGTTGCTTAAGTGATTGGAGTTGCCGAAGGTTCTGAAATCATCTTTAAAATTGGTATACAATGCAGCACGTCAAAGACATGGTACAAAATATCCAAAAGTGGGGGTCTTGAGGGGCATGATGACTAGGGTTGCCAACTTTTAAACTCCCAAAAAAGGGACAAAAGGTGACGTCACCGCCCAGCGCCCCACGTGACCTCACCCAGCCAGCGGCCTCATGCTCCCGCTCCACCAATGGCGGCCGCCCGGGCTGAGTGGCGGGTTGATATGCAACCTCCGTTAGGCAAACGCACTCGGCCCTGCTCCCAGAACACACTCCATTAGCCTACACTGTCCGGGCCTACAGCGGCACCTGGGCTTACATTTTCTGGGCCTACAGTGGCCCCCGCCGGGCTACAGTGTCCGGGCCTACAGTTTCCGGGCCTACAGTTTCCGGGCCTACAGCGGCCTGCGGGCCTACAGTGTCCAGGCCTTCAGCGCCCCCCGGGCCTACATTTTCCGGGCCTAATACGCTACAAGGGCGGTCCCATACGGGACAAACCAATTTAGCCCATTATACGGGATGTCCCGGCTAATACGGGATAGTTGGCAACCCTAATGATGAGAGTGATCTCAGTGGAAAGAGTATGCAGATGTTTGCTGTAAACAGGACCTTCGTAGTGCATGTGATCTCTCTGTTTGAAGATCTGGTCTGGGGTGCATTTCTCTTATCTTCTTTTCTTTCCCTAGCTCTCTTCTACTACGCCGGGCACGGCTACGAGAGCTCAGGACGGAACTACATGGTGCCGGTCAATGCTCCAAACCCATACAGGCCCGAGAGCTGCATCAATGTCCAGAAGATCCTGTGCAAGATGCAAGAGAAGAACACGGCCCTCAACGTTCTCCTCCTGGACATGTGCAGGAAATGGTACGGCCGCAGCTCCACACCTCTCCCTGGGATATTCAAAACTAAACACATAATCTGCATAGACCACAAAGTGCTGCAGTCATTGAATGGGTCAGGAAACATCTGTGGAGGGAATGGGAAGTAGGGTTGCCAACTGTCCCTTATTAGCTGGGACATTCCACATTTTGGTCTGTCCTGTATGGGACCGCCCTTGTCCCGTATTAGTAAGGTTGCCAACTTCCTCATTCCCAAAGAAGGGACAAAGGGTGACGCCATCGCCCTTCGCCCCACGTGACCTCACCCAGCCAGCGGCCACGTGCTCCCGTTCCACCAATGGCGGCCACCCAGGCCGGGAGGTGGGTTGCCATGCAACCTCCATTAGGCGGTTGGCCCGGGCCTACACTGTCCGGGGCTACAGCGGTCCCCAGGCTACAGTGTCCGGGCCTACAGAGTCTGGGCCTACAGTGTCCGGACTGACAGCGCCATCCAGGCCTCAAATGGGACAAGGGCGGTCCCGTACGGGGCAAACCAATTTAGCCCAAAATATGGGATGTCCCGGCTAAAACGTGACAGTTGGCAACCCTAGTATCACCACACCCCACATCCCCAATCAGCAAGTGTACAGGACTAGTCCACTGAGCAGCCTGCAAGAGGCACCATGTTTTGGTGCCATGTTCAAAGTCCATGCTCTAGTTTAGTTTAGTTTAGTTTAGTTTAGAGATACAGCACGGAAACAGGCCCTTCGGCCCACCGGGTCCGCGCCGGCCAGCGATCCCCGCACACTAACACTATCCTACTCACACTCGGGACAATTTTTACATTTACCAAGCCAATTAACCTACAACCTGTACGTCTTTGGAGTGTGGGAGGAAACTGAAGATCTCAGAGAAAACCCACGCAGGTCACGGGGAGAACGTACAAACTCCGTACAGGCAGCACCCGTAGTCGGGAAGGAACCCAGGTCTCCAGTGCTGCAAGCACTGTAAGGCAGCAACTCTACCGCTGCGCCACCGTGCCGCACAGGTCTTACAAGCGGTGCCTGGACTAGGCAAGTCCCCGCTGTTGTGGGGCCTCCAGCCATCACCTACCTTGGACGCCACGTCGTCTCCTCTCCTCGCCCCCCCTTTGTTACCCGGGGGGTGCCTCCCACAGCCGACCACCAGCCATCCTGACTCCTTAGGTGGTGGTTTTGTAGATCCCTCATCCACACCAACCCCCACCCAGAATAACATTGAAGAAGAGTTCCCCACCCTTCCACCACAACAACCCTACCCCCTGACCAACTGGAGGCCCTTGTGGCTGCACCTGGTCTCAGTGCTACACTTTGACATTTCCGTCGCTTTAACCTTACACAAAGATTAACATGTGTCGGAAAAAAACTGCAGATGCTTTCGAAATCGAAGGTAGACACAAAATGCTGGAGTAACTCAGCGGGTCAGGCATCATCTCGGGAGAGAAGGAATGGGTGACGTTTCGGGTCGAGGCCCTTCTTCAGATTGACGTTTCGGGCCCAGTCTGAAGAAGGGTCTCGACTCGAAACGTCACCCATTCCTTCTCTCCCGAGATGCTGCCTGACCTGCTGAGTTACTCCAGCATTTTGTGTATATAAGCATCAACATGTTTGGGAGACTCCAATCATTTTGTAAATTCCTGCATTTATTTTTCAGGTATAATCAGGATTACCTTCCCTCTGATCTACAGCCACTTGCTCCCACTGGGAACATTGTTTATGGATATGCAACGTAAGTATCAGTCCGGAGTTCGCTTCAGGAACTAAATGCCTCCCCCTCCTCGCCTCTTCCCATCTCTTCTTTTCTCTTTTTGTCACTCTTTACATCCGCCAAGCCAATTAACATACAAACCTGTACGTCTTTGGAGCGTGGGAGAAAACCGAAGATATCGGAGAAAACCCACGCGGTCACGGGGAGAACGTACAAACTCCGTACACACAGCACCTGCAGTCGGGATTGAACCCGGGTCTCCGGCGCTGCATCCACTGGAAGGCAGCAACTCTACCGCTGCGCCACGATGCCGCCCTGAAGTCTGAGGAAGGATTGCGACACGATATGTCACCTGTCCGTTCCCTGCAGCGGTGCTCCTCCAGCACTTTGCGAGCTGCTCAAGATTCCAGCATCTGCAGTTCCTCAGGTCTCCATTTCTCAGTCCCCACCAATTAGCTTCTGAACATGGCTTCAAAGACTCTCTGTCATCACCCTGGAGTTGAGGAAGACCACTGTACCTCACGCTCCTGGAATCACCATGTTCCTCTGAATCAAATTCTTAATCGTCTTAATCAAATTTATTCTCTTCACCTTTGAAACACAATGGTCTCGAACTGTCATAGAGTCATAGAGTGATACAGTGTGGAAACAGGGACTTCGGCCCAACTCCCCACACCGGCCAACAATGTCCCAGCTACCCTAGTCCCACTTGCCTGCACTTGGTCCATATCCCTCCAAACCTGTCCTATCCATGTACCTGTCCAACTGTTTCTTAAACAATGGGATAGTCCCAGCCTCAACTAGCTCCTCTGGCAGCTTGTTCCATACACCCACCACCCTTTGTGTGAAAAAGTTACCCCTCGGATTCCTATTAAATCTTTTCCCCTTCACCTTGAACCAGTGTCTTCTGGTCCTCGATTCCCCTACTCTGGGTAAAAGACTGTGCATCTACCCGATCTATTCCTCACATTTCAGCTCCTGAGCATCTCGCCCTGAACCCACTTGCCTCTCTTTCCTCCTTTGTAAAACCTGCCCAGGTTTGTCCTGATGTAGAAAAAAAGCCCAGTTGTGGTGAATACACAGAAGTACATAAAGTGCAGGAATAACTCAACAGGTCATGCAGCATCTCTGGAGAACACGGATAGGTGACATTTCGGCTCGAGACCCTTCTTCAGACTTTGTCTTAATTCTTTAAGTTTGTCCTGATGTTCCACTCAAAAATTGACTTTTATCCATATATTAGCATTTTCTTTGGCTTCTCAGGTTCAGTAGTTTTGGGGGGAGAGGAGGGTGGCAAGTAGGGTTGCCAACTTTCTAACTCCCAAATAAGGGACAAAAGGTGACATCACCACCCGTGCCCCACGTGACCTCACCCAGCCAGTGACAACGTGCTCCCGCTCCACCGATGGCGGCCGCCCAGGCCGGGAGGCCGGTTGCTACGCAACCTCCGTTCGGCGAACACACTCGGCCCCACTCCCCGAACACACTCTGTTAGCCTATACTGTCGGGGCCTACAGCGTCCGGGCCTACAGCGCCCGGGCCTACAGAGTCCGGGCCTACATCGCCTCCCGGGCCTAATGCGGGACAAGGGATGTCCCATACGACACAAACCAATTTAGCCCAAAATACAGGATGTCCCGGCTAATACGGGACAGTTGGCAACCGTAGTGGCAAGGAAGGAACTCTATATACTTCTGTAATTCTACTTTTCCCTGTAAAAGCCAGCAGAAGAAAAACTCCAAAGATGTAGAAACAATGAACTGTCGATGCTGGTGATGAAGAAACTCCATGCTGGCATTAGAATTCCCTATACACTTCAGCAAATTACCTTTCAGACAGTCAGTATAAGAAAATAACTGCAGATGCTGGTACAAATCGAAGGTATTTATTCACAAAATGCTGGAGTAACTCAGCAGGTCAGGCAGCATTTCGAGAGAGCAGGAATGGGCAACGTTTCGGGTCGAGACCCTTCTTCAGACTGACCCTTCTTTCAGACAGTCTGTCGGTGGAACACGAACAATGGACTTCAAGTGACCTTGCTGCCATGCCCAAGAGTTGCATCAAAGGATTAAAATTAACGAGTCTATAAAATGTCAGGGAATTCCTAGCACGACTCTGTAGTTGTATATTTGACTCCCATTGCCACTGAGAGTTTGTTGATTACCAGCAACCGGCCTCGGGCACATCCACGCCCCTGCTGAGTCCAAAACCTTCCCAGCTCCACTTGGTTGAGCCAGCCATGATCACAGATCAACAAAACCATCTTATCACAGCTGGTAAAGACTGATGATAACTAAGAACGATCTGTTGTTTTGTTCTGTCACGCCTATTATGACCTCGAGAGTACTTTTTGACGAAGTATAACGGTTTTAACCAGGGAAACATGTCGGTCAGGTTATAGGTTGCAAATTTCCACACACGCTCAAATGTGAGGCTATCTGGTTAATCTAGTCGAGCAAATATGTTTTGGTCATAGAAAGCATTCCTGTTCTTCTTTGAAATACTACAATGGGATCTTTAATATCCAATTTAGGATAAAGATTGGGCTTAGTTTAGTTTTCGTTTAGAGATACAGCGCGGAAACAGGCCTTTCGGCCTACCAGGTCTGCGCCGACCAGCGATCCCCGCACATTAACACTATCCTACATCCACTAGGGACAATTTTTACATTTACCAAGCCAATTAACCTACAAACCTGTACGTCTTTGGAGTATGGGAGGAAACCGAAGATCTCAGAGAAAACCCACACAGGTCATGGGGGGAACGTACAAACTCCGTACAGACAGCACCCGTAGTCGGGATTGAACCCGGGTCTCCAGCGCTGCATTCGCTGTAAGGCAGCAACTATACCGCTGCGCCACCGTGCTGTCCAAATTTAACTTGATTAAACATCCCATCTGATGTTACTGCATGGCAGCATTAAGCTTAAACTCCAAGCCCCCCTGAGTCACAAGGAGAGAGTGCAGTCATTCAGTGACAATAACACAAGGCACCAAAGGACAGCTAGCATCTGTAGAATAGTAATAGACAACTGCAGATTAGCCACAGGTGTGGTTACAGTGACAACACCTGCATACACAGATTTTTTAGAAAATCACTTCTGCCTGCTGAAAAGATACTGTTCATTTCCCCCCCCCCCCCCCCCCCCCGTGTTTAGACCAAGATTAAAAAACATCTGCACACATCAATAACAAAAGGAGTTTCCCAACAATAAAATATACTCAAAAGCAAAAAAAAACTGCAGATAGACAAAATGCTGGAGTAACTCAGCGGGACAGGCAGCATCTCTGGAGAGAAGGAATGGGTGATGTTTTGGGTTGAGACCCTTCTTCAGACTGATGTCAGGGGAGAGGGAGATACATCGATAATGAAGTACAAGGTGTGAAACCAGGACAAAGGGGATGGAGATCAAGGGAAATCTAGAATCGATCATTGTTAGCTGGGTATTTATTCACAAAGTGCTGGAGTAACTCAGCAGGTCAGGAAGCATCTCAGGGGAGAAGGAATGGGTGACGTTTCTGGTCGAGACCCTTCAGGGAGAAGATAACAACAAAGCAAAGGTTTCAAAGGTCTTTTATTGTCACGTGTACCAATTAAGGTACAGTGATATTCGATTTCTGAGTTAAAATGTAGTCAGAGACAGTCAGACTGGGAAGGGGGAGGAATGGAGAGAGAGGGAAAGCAAGGGCTATTTGAAGTTAGAGAAGTCAATGTTCATACCGCTGGGGTGTAAGCTGCCCAAGCGAAATATGAGGTGCTGTTCCTCCAATTTGCGCTGGGCCTCACTCTGACAATGGAGGAGGCCCAGGACAGGAAGGTCAGTGTGGGAATGGGAGGGGGGGGGTTAAAGTGTTTAGAAACCAGAGAACTGCAGATGCCGCAACCTTAAATAAAAGCATAAAATGTGGTAATACTGAGCAGCTCAGGCAGCATCTGTGGAGAGCGAGTCTGTGTTTCAGGTTCCTGCTGCAGGTGTTTTGGACCTGAAATGTTGGCTCTGTTTCACTCTCCGCAGATGCTGTTGGCTCTGTTTCACTCTCCGCAGCCTGACACGCTGAGTGATTCCAGCATTTTTAGATGTTTGAATAAAATGCACTCGTTTACTCTGCTTTCTGTTTTATCGACATGCGTTATCAATGGGGTTGCCAACTGTCCCGTATTAGCCAGGACATCCCATATTTTGGGCTAAATTAGTTTGAACCGTACGGGACCACCCTTGTCCCGTATTAGTAGGGTTGCCAACTTCCTCACTCCCAAATAAGGGACAATGGGTGACCAAAGATACTAGAGGAACAAGATGGGCGGTGACCAAAGATACTAGAGAAATAACCGATTTCACTCCGTTGAAATCGCCTATACTGAAGTGTAGTATGCAAAGGAGCGTAACGTCCGCCATTTTAGTAGGCAAAACCCGCCATTCGCTATGCCTCTCGCAGTGTAATCAGTGTTTTGGGGGAACAGTATGTGTGATGATACCATTAAAATGCAGAATATATCTCATCTATCAATTCACATATTTTTATTATTTTTCTTTTAAAATGTTTCTGCAAGTTTCTGCCTACTAAAATGGCGCCGTGAGGTACTACGGTTTTTAGGGTCGAGTGGTCTATCTTGTTCCTCTAGTATCTTTGGTGGTGACGTCACTCTTTGTCCCTTCTTTGGGATTGAGGAAGTTGCCAACCCCTAGTAACCAATGAATAACACCATGTGCATCACTCCAACCAGCAAGTCTAGGTGCCCACCAATTTCTCACCCACCACCCTCATCTTTGGACACCCTGTACGTAGGGGAGAGGGTAGGAGGGCCGAAGATGTCCTTGTTGGGTTGCTCCTGGGCCTGGCCAAGCTGGCCATCCGCGACTCACGGCGCCAGGCGGAAGAGGGCTCTGCCCGAGCCAGCTGCCTGCCCCTTTTCCGGGGTTACATCCGCGCCCGGGTGGTGTTGGAGAGGGACCACGCGCTGTCCACGGGCACCCTGGGGGATTTCCAGGACCGCTGGGTACCGTGGGAGAGTGGATGCATCCTGGATAGGGATTGTAATTATAGTTGTATAATCGTTTAATTTGGTATATTTGTTTTGTATTGTATTCTGGTGGTGGGTTCCGTTTTGTTTTATTGTGTTGTAAATATTGTTTTTAAATAATTGAATACATTTTTTTGATAATTTTTTTAAAAGGTGCCCACCAATCACGCCTGTCTGGCATTTAGTAGCTGAGAGAAAAGTTAAAATGGAGTAGGTTCCTTTGGGGAGCACGTTATCCTTTTTAATCTGCGCTCTAATTGCAGATGTGAAGATGCAGAGGCTTACGAGCTGCAGGATGGTGAACACAGCTCGGGCATCTTTATGAAGTATCTGAAGAGGCACATTCTCAAGAAAGAAAAAGTCACCCAGATTCTGGAGAATGTCTCAGAGGGTGAGTCACGTCCTCACTTTTGAGCAAGTTGGGCGGCGCAGCGGTAGAGTTGCTGCCTCACAGCGCCAGAGACCCGGATTCCGTTCTGACAACGGGCGCTGCCTGTGTGGCGTTTGCACGTTCTCCCCATGACCCTCGTGGGTTTTCTCCGGGTGCTCCGATCTCCTCCCACACACACGAAAGACATGCAGGCTTGTAGGTTAATTGGTAAAAAAAATCTAAATTGTCCCTGTTGTGTCAGTGTACGGGGTAATCGCTGGTCGGCACGGACTTGGTGGGACGAAGAGCCTGTTTCCGTGCTGTATCTCTGAACTAAACTAAGCCATGGCTTCAGCGACGCATGGAATTGTTGATCAATATCAACCGTGTCAGCCCGGTTGGTAATTTTACCGTTTGAAAAGGTCTGCCTGGTAATCAGACTCTTCTTTGTGGCTGGATCGACGTAAGCAGTTACCTGCGTAAGCAATGACCTAATTTGCCAGAAATGTACACAGCTTTGAGAGGGAAGAAACTCGAGCCCCTTGACCTGATGCCACGGACAGCTGCCTCTCCTCTAGACCAACAACGCGACACAGGATGGAAATATGGACAAGTACTTGCAGCTCGAGATCAAAGGCTCTGAGGGTTTAAATAGATCCGGGCGCAATGATTGATGACCGCTCGCTCATGGGATCTGTTGAACTGCCAGGGATTAAAAAGGCCAGAATCTGTTGGAACTGTTTGAAGTAAGCTATTGTGCTTGTGATTCGGAAAATGGCTTGCACTACACCTAGGGTTGCCAACTATCTTACTCCCAAATACGGGACAAGGTGACGTCACCACCCCGCGCCCCACGTGACCTCACCCAGCCAGCGGCCACGTGCTCCCATTCCACCAATGAGCGGGAGGCTATGCAACCTCCGTTAGGCGGCCTCCGGGGCCTACACTGTCCGGGCCTACACTGTCCGGGCCTACACTGTCCGAACCTACACTGTCCGGACCTACACTGTCCAGGCCAACAGTGTCCTGGCCTACAGTGTCCGGGCCTACAGTGTCCAGGCCTAGGGTTGCCAACTTCCTCACTCCCAAATACGGGACAAGATGACGTCACCGCCCCGCGCCCCACTTAACCCGAGCTACGCAACCCGCCTCCCGGCCCGGGTAGAGTGAGAGCACGTGGCCGTTGGCTGGGTGAGTTCACATGGAGCGCGGGGCGGTGACGTCACCCTTTGTCCCTTATTTGGGAGTGAGGAAGTTGGCAACCCTACTAATACAAGGGCGGTCCCGTACGGGACAAACTAATTTAGCCCAAAATACGGGATGTCCCGGCTAATACGGGACAGTTGGCAACCCTATCTGGGCCTACAGCGTCCGGGCCTACAGCGCCTCCCGGGCCTAATATGGGACAAGGGCGATCCTGCACAGGACAAACCAATTTAGCCCAAAATACGGGATGTCCCGGTTAATACGGGACAGTTGGCAACCCTAACTACACCATTAATGTGTATGATTTCAGCCTTCACTGTCGCTCTGTGTACAGTGAATCGTCCATTAGCGTGGCTTTATCCCAACTCAGACAATGGGCGGTCCAGTTTGCTGGGTTAACGGTGATGATTCTTACTGCAATGTAGATGGAATCAGCTGAGCCGTGAGCTTTAGACTTTTGAATTACAGCGCAGAAACAGGCCCTTTGGCCCAGCGAGTCCACACCAACCAGCGATCCCCGTACACTCGTTCCATCCCACACACTCGGGACAAGTTCACAGAAGCCAATTAACCTGGAGACCTGCACATCTTTGGGATGTGGAAGGAAATAGGAGCACTCAGAGGAAACGCATGCAAGTCACAGGGAGAACGTACAAACTCCACACAGACAGCACCCATAGTCAGGATGCAACCTGGGTCTCTGGCGATGTAAGGCAGCAATTCTACCGCTGCGCCACCGTGCCGCCCTGACTGATTTGGTATTGGAGGGGAGCAGTTGATCCGGGATCACTCTGCCTTCAACCAAAACTCAGTCGAAGGTATTTATTCACAAAATGCTGGAGTAACTCAGCAGGCCAGGCAGCATCTCGGGAGAGAAGGAATGGGTGACGTTTCGGGTCGAGACCCTTCTTCAGACTGACCTGCTGAGTTACTCCAGCATTTTGTGAATAAATACCTTCGATTTGTACCAGCATCTGCAGTTATCTTCTTATACAACCAAAACTCAGTTACTGATTCACTTTGCTAACGCACAAATAATTATAGTTTTATTTCATACCGGATAAGTTTTGAATTTTGCAGAACTAAATATTTCAGATCCCAGAAGATTGAATTAATCCACAGGTCTCCCCGCCACTGATTTAAACATGGCGACCGGTGACTTCAAGTGCACGTCTGAAGAAGGGTCTCGACCCGAAGCGTCGCCCGTTCCTTCTCTCCGAAGATGCAGCCTGCCCCGCAGAGTTGCTCCAGCATTTTGTGTCTATCTTCGATTTAAACCTGCGTCTGCAGTTCTTTCCTGCACTTCAATTGCAAGCATTTGTTCTGGAGTTATGCAATGTTTTAGGCATGATTAGGGTCACTTGATCTCACTTGGAAAATCCGACCAAAGTTCAGTTCTGAGTCATCCTCACAACCACAATGCAACTTCCCCAGCTATGCCACGTGATATGAGCTCATTCCCTGTGCAACATTACTTCACGCTTTGTACCACTCTTTCCTATTTACCTCCTCATTGACCATCCTCTCCTCCTGCCTTTGAGATACAGCAGTCTACTCACCACACAGCCCTGTGGTGCGCCCAGGTTTCTGATCCACCTTCATAATGTCTTGCTGCAACTCCCAAGTCAGGGGGTAAGGGGAGAAGGCAGGAACGGGGTACAGATTGAGAATGATCAGCCATGATCACATTGAATGGCGGTGCTGGCTCGAAAGGCCCAATAGCCTCCTCCTGCACCTATTGTCTATTGTCTAATTACCCCCTTCTCAAAATCGGCAGCCACTCTCAATAGACAATAGACAATAGACAATAGATGCAGGAGGAGGCCATTCGGCCCTTCGAGCCAGCACCGCCATTCAATGAGATCATGGCTGATCATTCTCAATCAGTACCCCGTTCCTGCCTTCTCCCCATACCCCTTGACTCCGCTATCCTTAAGAGCTCTATCTAGCTCTCTCTTGAATGCATTCAGAGAATTGGCCTCCACTGCCTTCTGAGGCAGAGAATTCCACAGGTTTACAACTCTCTGACTGAAAAAGTTTTTCCTCATCTCCGTTCTAAATGGCCTACCCCTTATTCTTAAACTGTGGCCCCTGGTTCTGGACTTCCCCCAACATTGGGAACATGTTTCCTGCCTTTAACGTGTCCAACCCCTTAATAATTTAATATGTTTCGATAAGATCTCCTCTCATCCGTCTAAATTCTCCTCACCCTTCCGTTGCCAGGGAACTGGTCCCCGTTTCTTCCAACCCTGTCCCCCAACGCTTCGCCCCGACATGAGACCAGTCAACTTCCAATTCCATCCCCCTTCACAAAATAGAGGCCTTCAAGGTCCCTTGCACCATTGTGCAGGAAAGAACTGCAGATGGTGGTTTAAATCGAAGGTAGACACAAACGGCTGGAGTAACTCAGCGGGACAGGCAGCATCTCTGGAGAGTAGGAATGGGTGACGTTTCTGGGGTCGAGACCCTTCTTCAGACTGATGTCAGGGGATTTTCCTTGATCTCCATTCCCTTTGTCCTATTTTCACACATTACACTTCCTTATCTATGTATCTCCCCCTGCCCTGACATCAGTCTGAAGAAGGGTCTCAACCCGAAATGTCACCCATTCCTTTTCTCCAGAAATGCTGCCTGTCCCGCTGAGTTACTCCAGCATTTTGTGTCTCCTTGCACCATTACCACACATATATTTTGATAAGGCCATAGGTGATCGGAGCAGAATTAGGCCATTCGGCCCACCAAGTCTACTCCGCCATTCACTCGTGGCTGATCTATCTCTCCCTCCTAACCCCATTCTCCTGCCTTCTCCCCATAATCTCTGACACCCGTACTAATCAAGAATCTATCTATCTCCGCCTTAAAAATATCCATTGACTTGACCTCCACAGCCTACTGTGGCCAAGAATTCCACAGATGCACCACTTTCATGCATAAGGAGACACGAAGTGTAGGTAAATCCCCAGTCCAAAGACCCAACTACCATCTTGGGTACATGTGGGCTTTTAGCTGAACTCCCTGTTCCTGCCCCAGGACAGAAGGACCATGTGCCATGTTCTGAAAAGGAAGATGTGTGGCTTGACGTTTCTGAACGTTTGTGGTGAATTAGAATTTCTAGGCCGGAGTGTCCCTGATCCCGTCAATACTTTGGAAACATAAAAGGAGAAAGTGGTCTTTCTAAAAGTATGTAATAACATCAGGAAGCAAATTAAAAGAAATGTATTGAAAATAAAATACAAGGTTCTTAAAATACTAGGCCCTGCTGTGCCACCTCACAACCAAATTTGGTTTAGATTCAGCCCTCAACAGTAGGACTTGCCTGTACAGGAGTACACATTTGATGAACATTGTACTGGCAGGGAGAAAATTAACACCACACAAACACATCTGGGGAGATCTAAAATCTACATACAAAATGTTGGAGTAACTCAGCGGGTCAAGCAGCTTTTCTGGAGAAAAGAAATAGGTGACGTTTCAGGTTGAGACCCTTCTTCAGACTGAACGTCACCTATTTATTTTCTCTAGAAATGCTGCTTGTTTCCAACATCCTCCCCACATCCACGCTATCCAGGCCTTTCCAGCATAATACAGCCCACACAATAGACAATAGACAATAGGTGCAGGAGTAGGCCATTCGGCCCTTCGAGCCAGCACCACCATTCAATGTGATCATGGCTGATCATTCTCAATCATTACCCCGTTCCTGCCTTCTCCCCATACCCCCTGACTCCGCTATCCTTAAGAGCTCTATCTAGCTCTCTCTTGAATGCATTCAGAGAACTGGCCTCCACTGCCTTCTGAGGCGGAGAATTCCACAGATTTACAACTCTCTGACTGAATTTTTTTTTTCCTCATCTTACCATTGACCCGTCTTCAGGAATGGGTGACGTTTCGGGTCGAGCCCCTTCGGGCCTCGACCCGAAACGTCGCCCATTCCTTCTCTCCTGAGATGCTGCCTGACCTGCTGAGTTACTCCAGCATTTTGTGAATAAATACCTTAAGGTTACAAGTGATAGGAGCAAATATAGGCCATTCGGCCCATCAAGCCTACTCTGCCATTTAATCATGGCTCATCCATCTCTCCCTCATTCCTGATCTATCTCTCCCTCAGTCAATTGCCTCGTATGCACGTGAGGTAATTGACCATGACTGATGTCTTTCGGAATGCTGCCAGTGTTCTAGGCCCGGTTGTCCACTGAGTGATTTATTGCTTTGTACCACAGACATGGGGAAGGACCGGCTGATTACTGGCAAGCAGGTGATGGAGATTAGACACACCCTGAAGGAACGCCGCGCTCTGACAGATGAGGTCTGTGCTTCCGGACACACCGCACAACTCCAAGTGAGGAATGAACGCTGGCGCCAGGCCAATGGTAAGATGCCCAGCCTCAACCACAGTGCAGGAAACATTGTCCAAACACAATCTGCAATGTTGTCTGAAGCAACCTCAACATCTCCCTTGTGTTTACAATCCTCCATCATCGGAACCAAAGCTCTGTTCTAATTGTTCGAAACACATAAGATTATTAAGGGGTTGGACACGTTAGAGGCAGGAAACATGTTCCCAATGTTGGGGGAGTCCAGAACAAGGGGCCACAGTTTAAGAATAAGGGGTAGGCCATTTAGAACGGAGATGAGGAAAAAAAAAATTCAGTCAGAGAGTTGTAAATCTGTGGAATTCTCCGCCTCAGAAGGCAGTGGAGGCCAGTTCTCTGAATGCATTCAAGAGAGAGCTAGATAGAGCTCTTAAGGATAGCGGAGTCAGGGGGTATGGGGAGAAGGCAGGAACGGGGTAATGATTGAGAATGATCAGCCATGATCACATTGAATGGTGGTGCTGGCTCGAAGGGCCGAATGGCCTACTCCTGCACCTATTGTCTATTGTCTATTGTGTGGGCTGTATTATGCTGGAAAGGCCTGGATAGCGTGGATGTGGGGAGGATGTTTCCACTTGTGGGAGAGTCGAGGACCAGTGTCCACATCCTCAAAATAAAAGGACGTATCTTTAGAAAGGTGATGAGGAGGAATTTCTTCAGTCAGAGGGTGGTGAATCTGTGGAATTCATTGCCACTGATGGTGGTGGAGGTCAAGTCAACGGATATTTTTAAGGTGAAGATTGATGAGTTCTTGATTAGTAAGGGTGTCAGGGGTTATGGGGAGAAGGCAGGAGAATTGGATTGAGAGGAAAAGATAGATCAGCTTGATTGAATGGCGGAGTAGACTTGATGGGCCGAATAGCCTAATTCTGCCCCTACAACTTATGAACTTATGAAAGCAAGTATTTGGCAACTGATGAGATCATCCTGAAATCTAATATAGAAATCAATACTATCCCAATTCGGAACTATTTTGCACATTAACACCAATAGCCACAAGCCCATGCTTTTTGTGCTACCTTCCCCACCTTGCAGCACTGCACACCCGGGTTCGACCCCAACTATGGGTGCTGTCTGTACGGAGTTTGTACGTTCTCCTCGTGACCTGCGTGGGTTTTCTCCGAGATCTTCGGTTTCCTCCCACACTCCAAAGATTTGTAGTTTGTAGGTTAATTGCATTGGTAAATGTAAAAATTGTCCCTCGTGTGTGTAGGATAGTGTTAGCGTGCGGGGATCGTTGGTCAACGCGGACTCAGTCGGCCGAAGGGCCTGTTTCCGCGTTGTATCTCTAAACTAAACTAAACTTACTCATCAGCTGAGGGCAGTTCTACAGTATGTGGCAGGTGGGCAGTGGCCTGATGTTTCTCTTGGTGTCTTTTGGCAGAGCTGCCCGAGAGGAAGACCGTTCACTTTCCCTGCGGAGTGGAGATTGAGCTGAGCTGCAGTGCCATTTTCTCAAATGTGATGACAATCTATGTCAACATCAAAGCCAAACCTTCCCAGGTGTCAGAGTGCAAAGTGTCCCTGCAGAAACCAAAGGTAAGTCACTCCAATCCAGGGCCTGATCAAACATTCAGTGTGTAGGAAGGAACTGCAGGTGCTGGTTTAAACCGAAGGCTGTCACAAAAAGCTGGAGTAACTCAGCGGGACAGGCAGCATCCCTGGAGAAAAGGAATAGGTGACGTTTCGGGTCGAGACTGAGAATCAGGGGCAAGGGGAACGAGAGATATAGATGGTACTTAGGACAAATGAATGGAAGACATGCAAAAAGCAATGACAATCAAGGAAATGTGGGGCCCACAATGGTCCATTGTTGTCTGTGGGATCGGAGATACAGAGTCATACAGTCAGGAACTTAACAGGGCGACAGTAAAACTAGTACGGGGGGGGGAACGGAGAGAGAGGGGATGCAAGGGTTACTTGAAGTTAGAGAAAGCAATAGTCATACCGCTGGGTTGTAAGCTGCCTAAGTGCAATATGAGGTGCTGTTCCTCCAATTTGCGTTGGGCCTCACTCTGACAGTGGAGGAGGCCCAGGGCAGAAAGGTCAGTGTGGGAGTGGGAGGGGGAGTTGAAGTGTTTGGCAACCGGGAGATCACGTAGGCCGAGGCAGACCGATCGAAGATGTAACTTTTAGGAAATGAAATCAAAATTGTACACGGGCACCTGGCCAAGTATGCCTCTGTCCCAGTGTGATTCAGGTTCCCTCTATCCCAAAGTGTGATGGGCAGATCATTCCAAGCATCCTTCACTGTATGTGTGGGGGTTGAAACCACATGTCTCCTCAGCAACAGCGTCAGTGCAATGAGTAGTCCAGTGTTTAATGGGGGGAGGGGGAGACATTGGGGACCCGGCCTGGGGGGATCGCCGCAAGGGACGGTGGGAGAACAAAGGGGGAACCACGTGGGGGAGGGGGGGGCACTCTAGTCTTAGAATCCTCTGCCATGGGGATAAGCCTGCGTTCGTTCGTTCGTTCGTTTGTTTGTTTGTTCGTTCTGGTGAAGGAGCTGTGCACACAGCAGCCCGCCAACAGTTGCTTGCCTTTTTCTTTTTTTTTCACTTTTAATTTAATTTTAACTTCAAGTTTTCGTGTACCTTGTTGTGTGTTGTGATTGTTGGCAGACCAATTTCCCTCCGGGGATGTATAAAGTTCTATCGTATCGTATCGAAATGAGTTATCGAGCTGTACAGCACTGAAACAAGCCCTTCGGCCCAATTCCTTCATGTAAACCAAGCTGCCTAACCTAACCAGTCCCACTTCCCCGCTGAGCGGTCAGTCTTCAACTGGGGGCATAACTTTGTTTAGGAAAGAAATGTGCAGGAAAGAACTGCAGATGCTGCTTTAAATCGAAGGTAGACACAAAATGCTGGAGTAACTCAGCATCTCTGGAGAGAAGGAATGGGTGACGTTTCTGGTCGTGACTAGAGTTGCCAGCTGTCCCGTATTAGCCGGAACATCCCGTATTTTGGGCTAAATTGGTTTGTCCCGTACAGGACTGCCCTTGTCCCGTATTAGGCTGTAGGCTGTAGGCCCGGACACTGCAGACCCAGACGCTGTAGACCCAGACGCTGTAGGCCTCAACACTGTAGGCCCCGAAACTGTAGGCCCAGATGCTGTAGGCCCCGACGCTGTAGGCCCCGACGCTGTAGGCCCGGACGCTGTAGGCCCGGACACTGCAGACCCAGATGCTGTAGGCCCCGATGCTGTAGGTCCCGACAGTTTAGGTCCCGACACTCTAGGCTTCCGACATTTTAGCTCGGACAGTCTAGGTCCGGAGGCCTGGGTGCCGCCTAACGGAGGTTGCATAGCAACCCGCCTCCCGGCCCGTTGGTGGAGTGGGAGCACGAGGCCGCTAGCTGGGTGAGGTCACGTGGGGCATGGGGCAGTGACGTCATCTTGTCCCGTATTTGGGAGTGAGATAGTTGGCAACTCTAGTCGTGAACCTTCTTCAGACTGATGTCAGGGGAGTGGGCGGAACAGAGATAAAATATCGTCGGAGACAGTAAGACTGGTGGGAGAACTGGGAAGGAGGAGGGGATGGAGAGAGAGGGAAAGCAAGGGCTACTTGACGTTGAAGTCAATGTTCATACCGCTGGGGTATAAGCTGCCCAAGCGAAATATGAGGTGCTGTTCCTCCAATTTGCGCTGGCCCTCATTCTGACAATGGGTACATAACTTTGTACCCCTGCTCCCAACCTCACCGGTGGCTATTAATTATACAAATATCTCTGCCAGGGCCCTGTGATTTTTTTCACCTGACTTCCCACAATATCCTAGGACGCACTAAATCAGGTCCCAGCGATTCATCTACCTTTTATATGTCATTGGGTAGTCAACAGGTGGCGCAGCTTCAACTGATACCAGTAGATTGGAGATACAACTTATAAATGCCAGTCTACAGGTATTTCAATAATTGCACTGTGGAGGCCAACAGTAATGGACAAAGATTCATTAAGGTCAAGGTTCTCCTTTCATCAAGCAGTGTGTTGCAGGACATCTTACACGGTAACCATCGCAAGTTGTCATATTAGTACAGGTGCTCCCCGTCTTACGATGCTTCGGCTTGCGATATTCCGACTTTGCGATGGTGCAAACGGTAGCGACCCGTGGCAAGCCGCCGCTCGCTTCCGGCCACACGATCAGGCGTATTAAATGCACTTCGACGTACGATATTTTCGGTTTCCGATGGGTTTCTCGGAAAGTAACCCCATCGTAAGTTGAGGAGCACCTGGTAACTAATTGGAGTAACTCAGCGGGTCAGGCAGCATCTCAGGAGAGAAAGAATGGGTGACGTTTTGGGTCAATAGACAATTGACAATAGACAATAGACAATAGGTGCAGGAGGAGGCCATTCGGCCCTTCGAGCCAGCACCGCCATTCAATGTGACCATGGCTGATCATTCTCAATCAGTACCCCGTTCCTGTCTTCTCCCCATACCCCCTGACTCCGCTATCCTTAAGAGCTCTATCTAGCTCTCTCTTGAATGCATTCAGAGAATTGGCCTCCACTGCCTTCTGAGGCAGAAAATTCCACAGATTTACAACTCTCTGACTGAAAAAGTTTTTCCTCATCTCCGTTCTAAATGGCCTACCCCTTATTCTTAAACTGTGGCCCCTTGTTCTGGACTCCCCCAACATTGGGAACATGTTTCCTGCCTCTAACGTGTCCAACCCCTTAATAATCTTATATGTTTCGATAAGATCCCCTCTCATCCTTCTAAATTCCAGTGTATACAAGCCTAGTTGCTCCAGTCTTTCAACATACGACAGTCCCGCCATTCCGGGAATTAACCTAGTGAACCTACACTGCACGCCCTCAACAGCAAGAATATCTTTCCGTGGGAAAGGAATATATTGTCAGATATCTTTCTATTAAAACCATGCGTCCAGCTATGCCCTTGAAGAGCTTCAATTTAGCCTTCTCATTGACACCAAATATTTCCATGCTCCAGAGCTGGTGTGGGATATGGCAAAGGGCTGACAGTGTCCTGGGCAATCTTGGGTATCGCAAAAAGTTGGAGTAACTCAACGGGTCAGGCAGCATCTCAGGAGAGAAGGAATGGGTGACGTTTCGGGTCGAGACCCTTCTTCAGACAATAGTTTTGTTTAGAGATGCAGCATGGAAACAGGCCTTTAGGCCCACCGAGCCCACGCCAACTATCGATCACCCTACACTAGTTCCATCTTACACACTTGGGACAATTGACAGAAGCCAATCAACCTACAAACCTGCAGGTCTTTGGAATGTGGTTGGAAATGAGAGCACCCGGAGAAACCCCACACGGTCACAGGGAGAACGTACAAACTCCGTACAGACAGCACCTGTAGTCAGGATCGAACCCGGGTCTCTGGTGCTGTAAAGCAACAACACCATTATAAATCGCAATACTTTAGACTGACATGAGAGTTCAGCCTAGTTAGAATCTTTCACTCGTGGTTGGGCCCTGCGTTCAGGGAAATTTATGCCTTGTCAGCCAGAATGAAGGAAAAGGATGCTTAACTTATGAACAGAGACGTTGGGTTGGGGAATGAACGAATAAGCCTCAGATGCTTCTTTTCTGATCATGTCTGCCATTTGTTGAACGATTGTTAGAAAACTAATAGTCTTTGTATTTGTCCTAGGAGTTTTCAGATAGCATATCAGACCTCGTTGGAGACTCGTCCCGAATCGATTCCCTGCTTTCCTCTCTCGATGACAACCATCAGTCGGACACAACATTGAAGCTGTGTGGCCTGCATAAACTGAAGGTAATGTGAAAAAGAAGCGTGTAATTTTAGATTTTTTTTTAGATTTAGATTTAGAGATAAAGCGCAGAAACAGGCCCTTCGGGCCACCGGGTCCGCGCCGCCCAGCGATCCCCGCACACTAACACTATCCTACACCCACTAGGGACAATTTTTACATTTGCCCAGCCAATTAACCTACATACCTGTACGTCTTTGGAGTGTGGGAGGAAAACGAAGATCTCGGAGAAAACCCACACAGGTCAAGGGGAGAACGTACAAACTCCGTACAGACGGCGCCCGTAGTCAGGATCGAACCTGAGTCTCCGGCGCTGCATTCGCTGTAAGGCAGCAACTCTACCGCTGCGCCACCGTGCCGCACCAATGTTTTGGCACCTTTCACAAACCAGGGATAATGACTTTGTCCGCTTGAGGAAAGATCAATAAGACCAGGCCTGTACTTTCATGAGTTTAGAAGAATGATGGATGATTTCATTGACACACACTGTATTTGTAAGGGACTTGACAGGGTAGAGATGGAGTGGACGGTTCCACACTCTGGGTTATCAGGGCTCCCTGCCTCAAATAATCCATCTATCTCTGCCTTAAAAATATCCATTGAGGTCAAGTCAATGGATATATTTAAGGCAGATATAGATTCTTGATTAGTACGGGTGTCAGGGGTTATGGGGAGAAGGCAGGAGAATGGGGTGAGGAGGGAGAGATACATCAGCCATGATTGAATGGCGGGATGGACTAGATGGGCCAAATGGCCTAATTCTGCTCCTATCACTTCTGACCTTATGAGAGGGAAGATACTTGTTTGGACAGGTGAAGACTGAAGCTGTATAATACAGCCTTTAGGAATGTTGGCACGCTAAAGTCGGATTCAGTTCTGCCCCATTATTGTGGGCACATTATTTAAATCTTTGCAATTAACATTTGGCAGAAGTGTCTGTCATAACAGTGCAACATTAGCCATGATTGAATGGTGGAGTAGACTTGATGGGCTGAATGGCCTAATTCTGCTCCTATCACATGAAAATATGAGGTTCAGCCATTCAAGACTGGGGTGAGAGGAAATTTCTCCATACATGGGGTGGTGGATCTTTGGAATTTACTCTTCCAGAAGGCTGTGATGGTTCAGTCAATGATTATATTTATATAATCATTGCTCAACACCTGCACTCGGTCCGTGTTAACCAATCTGATCTCCCGGTGGCTGAGCACTTCAACTCCCCCTCCCACTCCCAGTCTGACCTTTCTGTCATGGGCCTCCTCCAGTGCCATAGTGAGGCCCACCACAAATTGAAGGAACAGCACCTCATATTTCGCCTGGGCAGCTTGCAGCCGAGCGGTATGAACATTGACTTCTCCAACTTTAGATAGTTCCTCTGTCCCTCTCTTCCCCTCCCCCTTCCCAGATCTCCCACTGTCTTCCTGTCTCCACCTATATCCTTCCTTTGTCCCGCCCCCCTGACATCAGTCTGAAGAAGGGTCTCGACCCGAAACGTCACCCATTCCTTCTCTCCTGAGATGCTGCCTGACCTGCTGAGTTACTCCAGCATTTTGTGAATAAATACCTTCGATTTGTACCAGCATCTGCAGTTATTTTCTTACAATATTTATATGATAGATGTTTTAGATATTGAAGGAACCAAGGGATATGGGCTTAATGCAGAAATGTATCATGCTACTTATATAAAAGATCAGTGATGATCCTACTGAATGTTAGAGCAGGTACAAGGGGCTACATGCCCAACTTCTGTCTTATGGACAGGACCTATTGTGAGGCTGTCACGCCAAGGGTCCAGGTCGAGCGAAGGTGGGAGACTGTTTCAGGGGGGAGTGGACGTGGACGTGGACTACAGGAGACCCCAGTGGCTGTGCCTATTGCAAATAGGTATACCCTCTTGGGAACTGTCGGGGCAGAAGACGTTTCCAGTCCGAGTGGCGGAAGTCCGAGTGGCGGACCTGTTGGCAAGGATACTCGACAGGGGAGACCGAAGTCTGGAAGAGCCGTAGTGGTCGGTGACTCCATAGTCCGAGGGACGGACAGAAGATTCTGTGGCAGCAGGAGGGACTTGAGGATGGTCTGTTGCCTCCCTGGTGCCAGGGTTCAACACATCACAGACCGGCTTCAGAAAATCCTAGCGAGGGAAGGCGATCAACCTGAAGTCGTTGTGCACGTGGGCACGAATGACGTCGGGCGGAAGAGGAAGGAGGTGCTACAGCGGGAGTTTAGAGAGTTGGGAAAAACGCTGAGAAGTAGGACGTCGAAGGTAGTTATCTCTGGACTGCTACCGGTACCTCGTGCTGGTGAGGCCAGGAACAGAGAGATAGAGGGTATGAATTTATGGCTGAGGGACTGGTGCAGAGAGCAGGGATTTAGATTTCTGGACCACTGGGATCTCTTCTGGGCTAGGGGTGACTTGTACAAAAGGGACGGGTTGCATCTTAACAGCAGGGGGACAAACATTCTGGCAGGCAGGTTTGCTAGTGTGACACCTGTGGCTTTAAACTAAGTAGTGGGGGGGAGGGGTTAACAAATTGTGAATATGAAGATGAGGTAAAAGGGAATACAGGAGATATTGCAAAAGACTCTCGGAAGAATGGGAACAGAAGTTCTAGAGCGGAAAAGAAATTAAGGGCAGGGCCAATTGTGAACGATGTGAGAGGGGAGGTAAATACAGAAGTTAAAGTGTTGTACTTAAATGCGCGTAGTATAAAAAATAAAGTGGATGAGCTTGAGGCTCAGTTAGTCATGGGCAAGTATGATGTTGTAGGGATCACTGAGACATGGCTACAAGAGGACCAGGGCTGGGAACTGAATATTCAGGGGTACACAACGTATAGAAAAGACAGACAGGTGGGCAGAGGGGGTGGGGTTGCTCTGATGGTAAGGAATGATATTCATTCCCTTGCAAGGGGTGACATAGAATCAGGAGATGTTGAATCAGTATGGATAGAAATGAGAAATTGTAAGGGTAAAAAGACCCTAATGGGAGTTATCTATAGGCCCCCAAACAGTAGCCTCGACTTAGGGTGCAAGTTAAATCAGGAGATAAAATTGGCGTGTCAAAAATGTAATGCTACGGTGGTTATGGGAGATTTCAACATGCAGGTAGACTGGGAAAATCAGGTTGGAAATGGACCCCAGGAAAGAGAGTTTGTAGAGTGCCTTCGAGATGGATTCTTAGAACAGCTTGTACTGGAGCCTACCAGGGAGAAGGCAATTCTGGATTTAGTGTTATGTAATGATCCTGATCTGATAAGGGGACTAGAGGTAAAAGAGCCATTAGGAGGCAGTGATCACAACATGATAAGTTTTACTCTGCAAATGGAAAGGCAGAAGGGAAAATCGGAAGTGTCGGTATTACAGTATAGCAAAGGGGATTACAGAGGCATGAGGCGGGAGCTGGCCAAAATTGATTGGAAGGAGGCCCTAGCAGGGAAGACGGTAGAACAGCAATGGCAGGTATTCCTGGGAATAATGCAGAGGTTGCAGGATCAATTTATTCCAAAGAGGTGGAAAGACTCTAAGGGGAGTAAGAGACACCTGTGGCTGACAAGGGAAGTCAGGGACAGCATAAAAATTAAGGAGAGGAAGTATAACATAGCAAAGAAGAGTGGGAAGACAGAGGATTGGGACTCTTTTAAAGAGCAACAAAAGTTAACTAAAAAGGCAATACGAGGAGAAAAGATGAGGTACGAGGGTAAACTAGCCAATAATATAAAGGAGGATAGCAAAAGTTTTTTTAGGTACGTGAAGAGGAAAAAAATAGTCAAGGCAAATGTGGGTCCCTTGAAGACAGAAGCAGGGGAATTTATTATGGGGAACAAAGAAATGGCAGACGAGTTAAACCGTTACTTTGGATCTGTCTTCACTGAGGAAGATACACACAATCTCCCAAATGTTCTAGGGGCTGGAGAACCTAGGGTGATGGAGGAACTGAAGGAAATCCACGTTAGGCAGGAAATGGTTTTGGGTAGACTGATGGGACTGAAGGCTGATAAATCCCCAGGGCCTGATGGTCTGCATCCCAGAGTACTTAAGGAGGTGGCTCTAGAAATAGTGGAAGCATTGGAGAACATTTTTCAATGTTCTATAGATTCAGGATCAGTTCCTGTGGATTGGAGAATAGCAAATGTTATCCCACTTTTTAAGAAAGGAGGGAGAGAGAAAACGGGTAATTATAGACCAGTTAGTCTGACATCAGTGGTGGGGAAAATGCTGGAGTCAATTATAAAAGACGAAATTGCTGAGCATTTGGATAGCAGTAACGGGATCGTTCCAAGTCAGCATGGATTTACGAAGGGGAAATCATGCTTGACAAATCTACTGGAATTTTTTGAGGATGTAACTAGGAAAATTGACAAGGGAGAGTCAGTGGATGTGGTGTACCTCGACTTTCAGAAAGCCTTCGACAAGGTCCCACATAGGAGATTAGTGGGCAAAATTAGGGCACATGGTATTGGGGGTAGGGTACTGACATGGATAGAAAATTGGTTAACAGACAGAAAGCAAAGAGTGGGGATAAATGGGTCCCTTTCGGAATGGCAGGCAGTGACCAGTGGGGTACCGCAAGGTTCGGTGCTGGGACCCCAGCTATTTACGATATACATTAATGACTTAGACGAAGGGATTAAAAGTACCATTAGCAAATTTGCAGATGATACTAAGTTGGGGGGTAGTGTGAATTGTGAGGAAGATGCAATAAGGCTGCAGGGTGACCTGGACAGGTTGTGTGAGTGGGCGGATACATGGCAGATGCAGTTTAATGTAGATAAGTGTGAGGTTATTCACTTTGGAAGTAAGAATAGAAAGGCAGATTATTATCTGAATGGTGTCAAGTTAGGAGGAGGGGGAGTTCAACGAGATCTGGGTGTCCTAGTGCATCAGTCAATGAAAGGAAGCATGCAGGTTCAGCAGGCAGTGAAGAAAGCCAATGGAATGTTGGCCTTCGTAACAAGAGGAGTTGAGTATAGGAGCAAAGAGGTCCTTCTACAGTTGTACCGGGCCCTGGTGAGACCGCACCTGGAGTACTGTGTGCAGTTTTGGTCTCCAAATTTGAGGAAGGATATTCTTGCTATGGAGGGCGTGCAGCGTAGGTTCACTAGATTAATTCCCGGAATGGCGGGACTGTCGTATGTTGAAAGGCTGGAGCGATTGGGCTTGTATACACTGGAATTTAGAAGGATGAGGGGGGATCTTATTGAAACATATAAGATAATTAGGGGATTGGACACATTAGAGGCAGATAACATGTTCCCAATGTTGGGGGAGTCCAGAACAAGGGGCCACAGTTTGAGAATAAGGGGTAGGCCATTTAGAACGGAGATGAGGAAGAACTTTTTCAGTCAGAGGGTGGTGAAGGTGTGGAATTCTCTGCCTCAGAAGGCAGTGGAGGCCAGTTCGTTGGATGCTTTCAAGAGAGAGCTGGATAGAGCTCTTAAGGAAAGCGGAGTGAGGGGGTATGGGGAGAAGGCAGGAACGGGGTACTGATTGATAGTGATCAGCCATGATCGCATTGAATGGCGGTGCTGGCTCGAAGGGCTGAATGGCCTACTCCTGCACCTATTGTCTATTGTCTATTGTCTATTGTCTATTGTCTATATCCCAATTCTTATGTACTTGCTTTCTCAAGACATCTCAAAGTGCTAAACAGATAACAAATACGTTTTGAGTAATTTGTGCAGAAACACAATGTCGGCAACTCACGTGTTATAGGCTACCTTATTTTTCTATCCAAATCCTCTTGGGGGGGAAAGAAGGCAAACAAACAATTTACCTTCCCAACTGCTTCCTGTAATCTTGTAAAGTAACTCCAGTGCAGGAACGTTTCAAGCCCTTCCTGTAATGGAAGTACTCCATTTCCATTGCAGTCAAAGTGTGCGATAACTAATTCCACCACAGCTTCCAAAATAATTAGGAAGTATTTGCCTCATGAACCTAGGGGCTAGCGAAATCAAGGAATATGGGGGGAAGGCAGGCAAGGGTTACTGATTGTGGATGATCAGCCATGATCACAATGAATGGCGGTGCTGGCTCGAAGGGCCAAATGGCCTCCTCCTGCACCTATTTTCCGTGTTGCTATGTATCTATGTAACCTAACCCGCATTCACTTAAATCACAGTTTGTCCATCTTATTTCCATTTACCTTCCTGCTTTGAAAATAAACCACAAACCTAACATAAATCTAACAATCCCTGTTTTGAGATTTACAATTGATCTTCGTTTTTTGACAACTATTTGAGGGGTGGAACTTTGAGAGGTTTACTCCCCTTCCAAAGAAATGATTCCTAACATTTCCTGACAGCCTCACCCCGAGCATCCTTCAATCATTCCCCTCATATGCATCAACAAAGTTTCTAACCATCTCAAACAGCTGGATGAGATCAATCCTTTACCTGCATTCAAGGAACAAGTACTATGTAACGTCCTGACTGCGGGTGCAGTCTGTACAGAGTTTGCACGTTCTCCCCGTGACCTGCGTAGGTTTTCTCCGAGATCTCCAGTTTCTTCCCACACTCCAAAGAGGTAGAGGTTTGAGGGTTAATTGGTTGGTATAATTGTACATTCTCCCTAGTGCGTGTTGGGTAGTGTAAGTTTAGTTTAGTTTAGAGATACAGCGCGGAAACAGGCCCTTCGGCCCACCGGGTCCGTGCCGACCAGCGATCCGCACACATTAACACCATCCTACACACACTTGGGACAATTTTTACATTTTCCATGCCAATTAACCTACATACCTGTACGTCTTTGGAGTGCAAGGATCACTGGTCGGTACGGACCCAGTGGGCCGAAGGGCCTATTTCCGTGCTGTATCTCTAAACTAAAAACTAAACTATTTGAGGGGAAAATATTTGAGAGAGCTGCTCCTCTTCCGAAGAAATGATTCCCAAGGTTTCCTGACAAGGGGCGGCACGGTGGCGCAGCGGTAGAGTTGCTGCCTTACAGCGAATGCAGCGCCGGAGACCCGAGTTCGATCCCGACTACGGGTGCTGTCTGTACGGAGTTTGTACGTTCTCCCTGTGGGTTTTCTCCAAGAACTTTGGTTTCCTCCCACACTCCAAAGAGGTACAGGTTTGTAGGTTAATTGGCTTGGTAAATGTAAAAAATGTCCCTAGTGGGTGTAGCATAGTGTTAATATGCGGGGATCGCTGGTTGGCGCGGACCCGGTGGGCCGAAAGAGCCTGTTTCCGCACTGTATCTCTGAACAACATCCTTCAATCCAAAAAACATTCACCGAATATGCATCAATAAAGTTTCTAATCATCTCAAACACCTGGATGAGATCACTCCTTTACTGCATTCAAGGAACAAGTCCTTTACCTGTATTCAAGGAACAAATACTATAAGACAGAGATACAAGTTAACAGTGTACTATGTTTACATATTCTGTTGTGCTGCAGCAAGTAAGAATTTCATAGTCCTGCCTGGGTCATATGACAATAAAACACTCTTGACTCTTGAAGTTAAGCCCTCATAACTCAAGCCTTTTAGCTCCAGGAAATATTCTGGTGAATCAATGCATCGTTCTTTTCTAAGCTAATATATTCTTCCAGCAGTGTGCTGGTGTGCAGAAGTAAATGAAGTCTCTGTGTAACCAAAGCTTCATACAAATTGAGTGAAACCTTTGACCTTCAAAGGGTGCTTTTCTCTGGGAGCTTTCTCAAGGCTCATTTCTGTTTTTTGCAGCAACCATTGATCCTACAGATGACACTTCGGTACCAAAGCTGTAAGGAAAAGTCAACACTGCAAGAAATGGTAGACGTCAACTTGGGGCTCCCCCTGGTGGCACAGCTGGAGCTGTACAGGACAATGGCGGCCACAAGGGTTGAAGGGGCAACCGGCAGCTACAACCAAGTCTCCAGCATGGCATCCACCAGCACCATCACCAAGGATGCAAGCCGGGCCTGTGGGACAAGAAATCGGAAGGCGCCAAATAAGCAGGAGGTCATGCATTCGGCACGCCAAGCGAGGAGACTGAATGAGCCAGAGGAAAATGATGAGAGTGAAGTATCAAAGTGCAGTTGGTAGCACAATCTCCTTGCATTGGACTGAAGGAGCAGCTCCCAAGAGTATATTGAATATTAAATATTTGTAGTTATATATTCGACTTTAACTATGTAACTGGCAGATACTTGCTATACTGCACTTGGGGGTTGCTGGCCAACCCCTGGTCAGTCGTTGGGGTCTGCAATTGGTGCTAGAAGTACCATGTAAGCTTAGTCAGTGTAAGCTTAATGCCCCAACTTACATGAAGGTTCACTTAGTTGCCCACCTGTTCCATTCAGTTCTTGGAGCTAGTTATACGAGCTAAATAGTTGTTAGTTTATATCACTTGCAAGGGCCGTCACTGTGTAGGACACACGAGTTCCCTGTAGGCACTCCTAGTGCACAAAGCTTTGTACCAAAAGCACTAAAACTAGGGTTGCCAACTGTCCCGTATTAGCCGGGACATCCCGTATTTTAGGCTAAATTGGTTTGTCCCGTACGGGACCGCCCTTGTCCCGTATTAGGCCCAGGGGGCGCTGTAGGCCCGGACGCTGTAGGGCCCGGGCGCTGTAGGTCCGGTCGTTGTAGGTCCGGACACTGTAGGCCTGGACAGTGTAGACCCGGACGCTGTAGGCCCGGACGCTGTAGGTCCGGTCGCTGTAGGTCTGGACACTGTAGGCCCGGACAGTGTAGGTTCAGAGGCCCGGGCACCGCCTAACAGAGCAGGTGGCCGCTGGCTGGGTGAGGTCACGTGGGGCGGTGACGTCACCTTGTCTCTCATTTGGGAGTGAGATAGTTGACAACCCTAACTAAAACGGAACATGATGGCCAAGCTGATCAACATCTGGACTTTAATTTCACACAAATTGCTTAACTGCACATGATCTGTGACTGCGCTCTTTAGGCCCACTCGTCACCAGGCTGACAAAAAAAGCTGTGCCTCAGTCAAGAGCAAAGATACTAGAGGAGCAAGATGAACCACTCCGTCAAAATTGCCTATACTGAAGTGTAGTACGCAAAGGAGCGGAACATCCGCCATTTTAGTAAGCAAAACCCGCCGTTCGCTCTGCCTCTCGCAGTGTAATCAGTGTTTTGGGTGAACAGTATATGTGATGATACCATAAAAATGGAGAATATATTTCATCTATCAATTCACAGATTTTTTTTTTTTTTTCTTTTTAAATGTTTCTGCAAGTTTCTGCCTACTAAAACGGCGCCGTGACGTACTACGGTTCTTAGGGTCGAGTGGTCTATCTTGCTCCTCTAGTATCTTTGATCAAGAGAGGAGGGAGTTCAACTACCCTTGGAAAGTTTCAACATTGTGTTTGAGCAAGTGCAAGTGCACACAACATGAAGTTTTAAGTTCCACAAATCACATTCGGAACACTACGGATAGGGGAAAAGTGTGTTTTTTATTGTAAAATCAAGATTATTTCTCACCCTTGAATAGCACAGGAAATCGTACAAATTATTGGGCCACGTGCCAAATTGGAAGATTGGTGAGAGCAATATCAGGCAATTTAATGTTTTGTGCAATATCAGATTTTAAAACAAAACCCTTAAATGTGACTTGGCTCCAGGATAGATCTATTGAAAGCTGTAAGGATTTCGTCGGTTATATGCTAATACATTCTGAAGTGTTCATGGAACACCTCTTTAGATATTAACTAGGTTGTGTTTATTTTTTAATCTATTATTTTTTACTATGGCTGAAGTTCTCAAATCTTTATCACCAGAAAGGCTGGAAACCCATGTTTACTTAATGCTCTCGTTTTTCAGTTTGTTGTAACGGATGTGTTTGTCTAAGACTATGCGGTAGAAAACAAATGTGAATGTGAGGAAACTTTTTTTTGTGGTGGGAGGTTACTGGAGGTGGATCAGAGAGTCGAAGGGAAGACCTTGGTTTCTGTGCATGAGGGTGAAATGCTTGGTAGCAATTCAAAAACCCATTTTATACTGTGCATGGTAATCCATTGTGGAGTGGATCATCCATCACTGTGTGTATCACCTGGTTTATATTTTTTGCTCAGGTCAAGATCAATGCCAGTAAATTGAGAGGGTGAGAGAGACAATAAA
The DNA here is from genome assembly GCF_053455715.1 of Rhinoraja longicauda. NCBI lineage: Eukaryota > Metazoa > Chordata > Chondrichthyes > Rajiformes > Arhynchobatidae > Rhinoraja > Rhinoraja longicauda. Next base: position 11,338,009 of record NC_135990.1, read on the forward strand.
GATTGGCAAGAACCTGACCACAGAAGTCAATTGAGAATCGTGAAGACGAATTATTAGGAGCTGAACTGGTAATCTCAGTGGGTGTGTGGGTGGTTATAGCAGATATTCCCACTGCACTTAGAAAGTATCCGGATGAGTACCTGAATCACGACTGCACGAAGCAAGCAGTGTTAAATGGGATGCCTGATAAATGGTGTGGACATGTTTGGCCAAAGGCTGCATTCTGTGCTCTTTGACTCTATGGGGAAACACAACAAGTGACTTTAAGCAGAAAATTAGCGTGATAACATCAGATGTGAACTCGGTGAATATGGAAGCCAGCAACGTATAGTGCAGAAGACAAGACACAAAAGTGCTGGAGTAACTCAATGGGTCAGGCAGCCTCTCTGGAGAAAAAGGATGGGTTCCGACCCAAAACGTCACCCATCCTTTTACTTCAGAGATTCTGCCTGACCCGTTGAGCTACTCCAGCACTTTGTGTCCGTCTTCGATATAAAACAGCATCTGCAGTTCCTTCCTACACAAAGTGTAATGCAGGCCAGTTCAGTTGTGTCAGTTTCCCACCAGGAGAGTTAGGTTAGCGTTATGCTCATGGTTCAACCAAAAGCTCCACTGCTCAGCTGACATTATTCCCCATCTTTAAAGTTTGTGAGTTTGCTTATCTCATGAACTCAATGGCACCCACTCTTCAAATAAAACGACATCAAGGTCAAAATAATGACGATGTTAAGCTGTCGTCTTTGGAACAATCCCATTAATTAAAAGCAACCTTGCTCTAGAGATTCACCATTAATGTTTGTCATCCCACCCTGTTTCTAATCTTCTTTAAAACTATCTTATTGCGTCTTTCCTGCTTTCTTCTCACCACCATCAGTTGCCATGCCGACTGCAGCCTATTCCTCAGTGCCTGAAATTCTCTCCCCGACCCCCTCCTCCTTCCAATAAGGCTCCTTAAAATGCCTTTGACCAAGCTTTTAGCATCTCATCCTAACTTATTTTTCAGCTTGCTGTTCAGCATTTTATCATTCTCCTTTCCTTAAGAGTCGGGGATGTTTTGCTACATTAAAAATGGCGTATAAATACTAGTTGCTGATATAAATTTTAATTCAGGCATGTTATTAGGGTTTTCAGTTAAACCCCCACTTGCCTTGATAGAAACCGTCTTGCGGTGTCATCTGAGCTCTGTGCATAGTGCCCTTGACTCTGGTAGATACAAAATGCTGGAGTAACTCAGCAGGTCAGGCAACAACTCTGGAGAGAAGGAATGGGCGATGTTTCAGGTCGACTGAAGAAGAATCTCGACCCGAAACGTCACCCATTCCTTCTCTCCAGAGATGCTGCCTGACCCGTTGAGTTACTCCAGCATTTTGTGTCTACCTTCGATTTAAACCAGCATCTGCAGTTTCGTTCCGACACACTTGCCTCTGCTTTGGTAGGTTTTGGGTTCAAATCCCACTGGAGCACTAAACCTGAGTTGGTGCTCGAGTCGAGGGCTGCTCTGTCTTACAAGTGAAGTATTTTGAAGATGAGTGGATTTATCTCCAGGCCAACATTAATCCCATAAACCACGTTGATAAGGAACTAAACATAACTACGCAAGGAAGACTGCTATCTGTAAACTGGCTGCCCTGTTGCCTGCACTATGACAAGGACCATACCTTATAAAGTACTTCACTCATACGTTGCTGCTCAGACTGGGTGATGTAGGGGCACTTAAATGGAGTGGCACAGACTCTGTAAAAGAGTGTGTCAGGAGATTGGGACGTTAAGGAAAGGATGGAGGTGGGAAGAATTGTACACTACAAACACAATTGGGAATAATACTGGAAAATAAAAACAGCTCCTCGATTTGTCTTTGTTTGATATTAAAGTTGTTCTTTGATATTAATATATGTAACATGTTTTACATGATGTTGTATTACTTTAAATGTAGAGTTATTTAATTACCTGCAGGGTAGAGTTGGGAATATTTTGTTACAGTAAAACCAAAATATTAAAATGCATCATTTCAAAAGTTGGTTTTCTTTTTTTGTAAATATCTTACAATAATGTGAATTGCTCTGGACCCGAGCAAATAGGATCAAGCTATACCCAATGGATTGGGGAGGTCCAGGTGGGAGATGTGCACAATTGTTGTGCTTTCCTGTTCAACCATTTACATTGGGTTGAACCCAATGACAGGCATGGGGCCCACTTTGAAGGTCGACACAAAATGCTGGAGTAACTCAGCGGGTCAGGCAGCATCTCAGGAGAAAAGGAATAGGTGATGTTTCGGGTCGAGACCCTTCTTCAGACCTATTCCTTTTCTCCAGAGATTCTGTCTGACCCCCTGAGTTACTCCAGCTTTTTATGACCTACAGTATTCATAGAAACATGGAAAATAAGTGCAGGAGGAGGCCATTTGGCCCTTCGAGCCAGCACCATCATTCATTGTGATCATGGCCGATCATCTGCAATCAGTAACCCGTGCCTGCCTTCTCCCCATATCCATGGATTCCACTAGCCCCTAGAGCTCTATCTAACTCTCTTTTAAATTCATCCAGTGAATTGGCTTCCACTGCCTTCTGTGGCAGAGAATTCCACAAATTCACAACTCTCTGGGTAAGAAAATTTCTACTCACCTCAGTTTTAAGTGGCCTACACTTTATTCTTAGACTGTGGCATCTGGTTCTGGACTCCCCCAACATTGGGAACATTTTTCCTGCATCTAGCTTGTCTAGTCCTTTTATAATTTTTTTACGTCTCTATAAGATCCCCTTTCATCCTTCTAAACTCCAGTGAATACAAGCCCAGTCTTTCCAATCTTTTCTCATATGACAGTCCCTCCATCCCAGGGATTAGCCTCGTGAATCTACGCTGCACTGCCTCAATAGCAAGGACGTCCTTCCTCAAATTAGGAGACCAAAACTGCATACAATTCTCCAGATGTGGTATCACCAGGGCCCCGTACAACTGCAGAAGGACTTCATTGCTTCTGTACTCAAATCCTCTCGTTATGAAGGCCTTCTCTCCAGAGATGCTGCCTGTCCCACTGAGTTGCACCAGCTTTTTGTGTCTTATCTTCGGTTTAAACTAGCATCTGCAGCACCTTCTGACATATGATAACTTCTGTTTGGTTGCCTTCATCCCTATACCAAGTCATCTTTCAGGCCTGGATCTCCTGCAGAATGACCTCTATTGCCTGCCCTGTACGCAAAGCAAGCTTCTCAAAGTAAACCTCAGTTGAGGGGTGGCAGCAACACCCAGCAGCATTACGCAGACTGCTAGCTATATGAGAAGGTGACATGTCAGTACAGCATTAGCAATTATGTTTGGATACTGTCTTTGTCAGCAATGTCCGAACGCCGAGAGTGAACGTTTAAAGCTAAAGAGCCTGACACGGTCAGGTCAAAATACTTGAGCGCAGTGTGGGAGCAAGTTACAATTATGCATGAGCTCAGAGCTGTCCTCAACACTAAACAGTTTTCTCTCGCTTTCTTTCTCAGTTATCCAAGTTCAGGCATTTTTCGTCCGAAGCATAATAACAGGAGGTGGTGGAGCTGTAGCTGCATGAAGATTCCCATTGCTTCAGTGGGAATGCTGCTATCTGTGGATTCTCACTGCACTGTAGTACGTCATCTTTAGTTTAGTTTAGTTCCCATGATTTAAGAGTACACCAGAAATGATGGGACTGGAGTCCATCAAGAGGTTGCTCCACATATTATAAGTTCATACGTTATCGGAGCAGAATTAGGTCATTCGGCCCATCAAGTCTACTCCGCCATTCAATCACGGCTGATCTATCTTTCCCTCTCAACCCCATTCTCCTGCCTTCTCCCCAAAACTCCTGACACCCGTACTAATCACGAGCCTATCAATCTCCAACTGAAAAATAACCACTGATTCGGCCTCCACTGCCGTCTGTGGCAAAGAATTCCACAGATTCACCACCCTCTGACTAAACAAATTCCTCCTCCTGCTGACACCTGTTCTAATCAAGAATATTAAGCTTGATCTACAGGTAGTGTAAGAAAATAACTGCAGATGCTGGTACAAATCGAAGGTATTTATTCCACAAAATGCTGGAGTAACTCAGCGGGTCAGGCAGCATCTCAGGAGAGAAGGAATGGGTGACGTTTCGGGTCGAGACCCTTCTTCAGACTGAAGAAGGGTCTCGACCCGAAGCTTGATCCAATCCAAACTTCTTTTCTTCATTAATTGGTTTTATTAAAGTAGCACAAATTATAGAGTAATTCATCAGTTTCCGTACTTTATCAACTGTTTCTTCTTCTAACAATATCTCAGAATTCTTGTAGTTATTACCGTGTGGTTCTTACAAATATAACCGGTGTGAGCGCGTGGTAAAGAACTGTATGCTCACCATCCTCCGAGTCTAAACTGACCCACAACCTCTGTCACCACATTAGCCTCCTCCCATCTAGACACTCCCCATTACGCATGAAGTCACACCCACAAGCAGGCAAAAAAGACATAAACTAGAAATATTAAAACAGCCATAACACAATGACAATAACTGAATTAAGCATAAATGGCTCCTACAAGTTAAAAGGCATTTTCATAGAAACTACCCTATTGCATCGTCGGTTCACTGTCGATTTCATTGATGCTGATTGCATGGTCTTCACTGGTGAGGCAAAGTGTGGCAGCTTCCAAAGTCAATACATGCCCTTTGGTCAAAGCTACCAGCCTCTTCTGTCCTGGGTACAGGACTCTTGCTCTCTTGCAGGAATCCCACTGTGTTAACATCCTGTGTTGAACTCCTCTGGTGAAACATCCTTACCCAAAGATGTGCCCCGGAGGACACAAAGTGCTGGAGTAACTCAGCGGGTCAGGCAGCATCTCTGGAGAACATGTATAGGTGACGTTTCACAGAGTGCTGGAGTAACTCAGCAGGTCAGGCAACATCTCTGGAGAACATGGATAGGTGACGTTTTGGGTCAGAACCCCTCCTCAGACATAGGGGGCGGCACAGTGGCACAGCGGTAGAGTTGCTGCCTTACCCGGGTTCGATCCTGACTATGGGTGCTGTCTGTATGGAGATTTTACGTTCTCTCTGTGACTACGTGGGTTTTCTCTGGGTGTTCCGGTTTCCTCTCATACTCCAAAGATCTACAGGTTTGTAGGTTAATTGGCTTCGGTAAAATTGTAAATTGTCCCTAGTGTAGAGGATAGTTGTAGTGTATGGGTGATCGCTGGTCAGCATGGACTCGGTGGGCCGAAGGTCCTGTTTCCACGCTGTATCTCTGAAGTCTAAAGACGTTGTATGGGGTGAGAAGAAACCTGGAAGAGAGGAAGGGCAGGACAAAGCGTGGCAGGTAATAGGTACACAGGTGAGAGCGGTTTTGAGAGGCAGACGGTTGGAACAAAGACTTGCGGTGACAAGACAAAAGGCACGAGACAGGATTGAAGAGTTGAAAATGCATCAAATCATGTTGACTTTGATTAGTAACTTCCTGTTTGAAGTTAGCTTCTAAGAATCTCTGCAAAGAGGCTGTGTTTCCTCTCAAAAGTATGAGGCTCAGCTATTTCAAAGAGCAAATGAGGAAGTGAAACCACATGTCGGTGTCAACACCACTGTCTGGTAATCTGAGGCTGCTGTGACTTTTGCCCATTTGACCTGCGTTGACTGCAGCTTGTTCGTAAGACAAGAATAACCACACAATTCCTCCTCAGGTTAGATTTCAAGATTCAAGATTAAAGATCCAATTTATTGTCACATGTACCAATTAAGGTAAAGTGAAATTTGAGTTACCTTTCATTTTAAATGGCACCCCTGCCTCCCTAGCTTTGTAATCTTCCAGTATCTCTATGATTCTTAGATACATTGCCACTTCTGACTGTGCCTCTGACTGCACAGAACCGATGGAAAGTTCTCCCTAAGTAATAGAGCAGCACAGTGGTGCTGCTACCTCACAGCACCAGGAAGGTTGATTAAAACTGATTAATCGAGTATTACCTACAAGGAGAGGTTGGATGAACTTGAATTGTTTTGCAGGGCCTGATGGTCTGCATCCCAGGGTGCTTAAGGAGATGGCTCTAGAAATTGTGGACGTGTAGCGACCATAGAGAATGGTCCAGGTCGTCGAACCCTCGGATTGGCCAGCGAGGTCACGTGGGAACGCGACCATGGGGATTGGTCCAGGGAACGACATCGCTGATTGGCCAGCGATGTCAGGTGCGCGTTTGGCGCCCGATTTAGCCAGTTCGGCGAAGTCTTCAAGGAAGACAGTAAGTTTATATTGGTTGTCCTGTAACTTGTTGTTTTGACTTTGTATTCGTGTATTGCGGCTGCAATAAACTTCGTCTACAACTAACAAGTTTCGGACTCGCCATATTGGTGACCCCGAACGTGATCTGGACGATCACCGACTGAGAGGAACCCGACGCCTCGTTGACGATGACCGAGCAGGGCACACCGGAGTCAAGCGCGGCAGGCGTTCATCTTCCGTTATTTTGGACGTACGCACCGCAAGCTTGGTTTATCCACGCCGAGGCCCAATTCCATATAAAGAAGGTGTCGGACGATTCCACGAAGTACTTCTACCTCGTCAGCGCTTTATCGCCGGACACAACCAAGCGCGTGATGCGGTTTATCGTAAATTCACCTGCGGAAGACAAGTATGAAACCATGAAGAAGGTATTACTGCGAACCTTCGGGTTAAATAAGCATGGTGGTGCGGCAAAACTTCTGCACCTACCGGAGCTTGGAGACCAACTGCCTTCCGTCCTCATGGCCGAAATGATGGTGCTAGCCGGTGAGCATACGGATTGCCCGATGTTGGAACAGGCATTCCGTGAGAAACTTCCCGAGGATGTCCGACTGCTGCTTACGGATTGTTCTTTTAAGGACCCCGAAGCATATGCAGCGAAAGCGGACGCGCTCATAGCGGGAAAAAACAAGGCAAGTAGTTCAATCAACAAAGTCTCGACATCGGTGACCACGCCACAGCGACGGCAAGATGGCGCCACGTCTCCCGCCAATTCTCCGAAAGCCCGCCAAAAAGATCCGCACAAGCACGGCTGGTGCTATTATCACCTACGATGGGGTAACGAATCCCGCAACTGTCGTTTGCCTTGTACCTTCGCGGGAAATGCCTCGGCCGATCGTACATAGGGGCAGTTACGATTGGCCAGAACCGGCGCCTCTATGTCCATGATCGATTCACGGACACAGAATTTTTGGTAGACACGGGAGCCATTGTCAGCATAGTGCCGCCGACCGACCTCGAAACCAGATCGGGTAAGACAGGTCCCACCCTCATCGCGGTTAATGGCAGCCCAATTCGCACTTTCGGTACACGGAAGATGTCCCTTGTGTTAGGCCTCCGCACGTACGAATGGCCATTCATCATAGCCGACGTCAAACAAGCGATCCTGGGCGCAGATTTTCTCTGGGCTTTTTCACTGGTTCCTGATGTCCGCGGTAACGACCTCCGACCCGCTGCTGAAGACGAGCACGTCGCTCCGGAAATCGCCTCCTCGCCCAGCCCTACTGTCCAGGCCGTCGTCGCGGCCCCCGACTCGTATGCTGCGATTCTGGCAGAGTTCCCAGAGCTGCTCGTCCAACGTTTTGACGCACCTTCGGCTAAGCACGGTGTGGTCCATCACATCCGCACCGAAGGCCCTCCCGTTTTCGCTCGGGCCAGGAGACTACCGCCAGACAAACTGGTTGTGGCAAGGGCGGAGTTCAGGAAGATGGAGGAAATGGGAATTGTCCGTCAGTCTGACAGCCCGTGGGCCTCGCCGTTACACATGGTCTCCAAGGCATCTGGGGGGTGGAGGCCATGTGGCGATTATCGGCGTCTCAATGCTGTCACCACGGCTGATCGCTACCCCGTACCGCACCTACAGGACTTTTCATCTGGACTGGAAGGAGCGGTGGTGTTTTCCAAAATCGATTTGGTGCGAGGATACCATCAGATTCCGGTGCGACCGGAGGACATACAAAAAACTGCAACTATTACTCCGTTCGGGTTGTTTGAATGGTTGCGTATGCCTTTCGGTTTAAAGAACGCGGCACAGGCTTTCCAGCGACTGATGGACCGCGTGGGCCGGGGTTTACCCTTTGTGTTTATTTATTTAGACGACATCCTGGTAGCCAGCCCCTCAGTGCAGGAACACCAGGCCCATTTGCGGACCGTGTTCCAGCGGCTCCAAGACCACGGGCTCATTATTCAACCCTCCAAATGTCAATTCAGCCTGCCTGCTCTCGATTTTCTAGGGCACAGAATTACTCCTGCCGGCGCTTCCCCTTTGCCCGAGAAGGTGGAGGCTATCCGGGCTTTCCCCAGGCCCACCACAGTAAAAGGGCTGGAGGAGTTCGTAGGCATGGTTAATTTCTACCATAGATTCGTTCCGGCAGCGGCGCGAGTCCTGCGCCCGCTTTTCCAATGCCTTGCAGGGAATCCTGTAGAGTTGTTGTGGTCCCCGGCCGCAGAGTCGGCTTTTACGGCAGCTAAGGCAGCCTTGGCAGACGCCACCATGTTGGTCCATCCGAGCCCCTCCGCCCCCACGGCCTTGACGGTTGACGCCTCTGACGTGGCGGTGGGGGGGGTTCTGGAGCAGCAGGTTGGTGGCCGTTGGCAGCCTTTAGCGTTTTTCAGCCGGCAACTAAATTCGGCCGAGCTGAAATATAGCGCATTTGACCGAGAGCTTCTAGCTCTCCATTTAGCTGTCCGTCATTTCAGGTATTTCCTCGAGGGCCGCCCATTTGTGGCATTTACGGACCACAAGCCATTAACATTTGCTTTTTTGAAATTGTCTGACCCATGGTCGGCCCGCCAGCAGCGGCACCTGACTGCTATCTCCGAATTTACCACAGATGTCCGTCATATCGCGGGTAAGCTGAATGCCGTTGCTGACGCCCTGTCTAGACCTGCTTTTCCCCCTATTTCGGCGGTGGACTGCGAGGTAGCTTGTGGGTCGGAGGGCACGAAAGTCTGGTGCGATGTTTCTCTTCCTCGTCCCAGGCCGGTAGTACCGCCCTCCCTTCAGCGCCGGGTTTTCGATGCCATTCATGGGCTGGCGCACCCGTCCATCCGCTCCACCTCTGCCTTGGTGGCAGCGAGGTTTGTCTGGCATGGCCTGCGGAAACAGGTAGCGGGGTGGGCACGTTCCTGCGTGCCCTGTCAGACCGCTAAAGTCCAGCGCCACGTCCAGCCCCCCGTACAGGATTTCGAAGTCCCGGCTTTTCGTTTTTTCCACATCCATGTGGATTTGGTCGGGCCTTTGCCTTCCTCCCGGGGCTACACCCACCTCCTCACGGTGGTGGATCGGTTCACCCGGTGGCCAGAGGCTTTCCCATTGTTTGATATCTCGTCAGCGTCTTGTGCTAGGACTTTGGCCCTTCATTGGGTAGCTCGTTTCGGGGTCCCGGCAGTTATTACAACTGACAGAGGGCCACAGTTCACTTCGTCCCTCTGGGCCGCGCTGGCGGAACTGTACGGGTCCAAATTATAACCCACAACTGCATATCACCCCCAGGCAAATGGACTCGTAGAAAGGTTCCACCGCCAACTTAAGGCGTCCCTCAGTGCAAGGCTTGAAGGCCCGGACTGGGTAGACCAACTCCCTTGGGTTCTTTTGGGCATCCGGACGGCTCCTAAGCCAGATCTCGGTGCGTCGTCCGCAGAGCTGGTATATGGCTCGACCCTTCGAGTACCCGGAGATCTGTTTTCGGACCCTTCAGCCCTGCTCCCTACAGTCCCATCAGCGTTAGCATCTCTCCGGGAACGGGTAGGCTCCCTGGCTCCAGTGCCGACTTCACGTCATGGGTGTCCCATGGTACATGAACCGTCTTCCCTGAAGGACTGTGAGTTTGTTTTTTTGCGTAAAGATGCCCATCGCGCCCCGTTGCAGAGGGTCTATCAAGGGCCGTTCCGGGTTTTACGTAAGGGAACGGCTACTTTCACCTTAGACATGGGCGGCAAGAGTGAACTCGTCTCGGTGTCCCGGCTCAAACCTGCCCATTTGGACCCGGATCAACCAGTCCTGGTCGGTCAAACCCCTAGAAGGGGCCGACCTCCGTTGGTTCCGCCCAGTCCACAAACCCCCTTTCCGACAGTTCCTCCGGGACCCCCAGTTTCGGCAGTTCCCCTAGGACCCCCCGTTTCGGCAGTTCCTCCAGGACCCCCCGTTCCGGTAGTTCCTCCAGAACCTCCCGTTCCGGCTGTTCCACCAAGTCCGGAACCTCCGGCTCCTGTGGTTCAGGCTGTCCCTCTCCGTAATCGTTATGGTCGCGAAATCCGGCTCCCTGCTAGGTTCCGCACCTCGGGTTCTGGGGGGGGTCATGTAGCGACCATAGAGAATGGTCCAGGTCGTCGAACCCTCGGATTGGCCAGCGAGGTCACGTGGGAACGCGACCATGGGGATTGGTCCAGGGAACGACATCGCTGATTGGCCAGCGATGTCAGGTGCGCGTTTGGCGCCCGATTTAGCCAGTTCGGCGAAGTCTTCAAGGAAGACAGTAAGTTTATATTGGTTGTCCTGTAACTTGTTGTTTTGACTTTGTATTCGTGTATTGCGGCTGCAATAAACTTCGTCTACAACTAACAAGTTTCGGACTCGCCATAGACGCATTAGTGATTATTTTCCAATGTTCTACAGATTCCGGGTCAGTTCCTGTGGATTGAAGGTAGCTAATGTTATCCCACTTTTCAAGAAAGGAGGGAGAGAGAAAACGGGAAATTATAGACCAGTTAGTCTGACATCAGTGGTGGGGAAAATGCTGGAGTCAATTATAAAAGACGAAATTGCGGAGCATTTGGATCGCAATAACAGGATCGTTCCGAGTCAGCATGGATTTACGAAGGGGAAATCGTGCTTGACTAATCTACTGGAATTTTTTGAGGATGTACCTAGGAAAATTGACAGGGGAGAGCCGGTGGATGTGGTGTACCTCGACTTTCAGAAAGCCTTTGACAAGGTCCCACATAGGAGATTGGTGGGCAAAATTAGAGCACATGGTATTGGAGGTAGGGTACTGACATGGATAGAAAGTTGGTTGACAGACAGAAAGCAAAGAGTGGGGATAAATGGGTCCCTTTCAGAATGGCAGGCAGTGACTAGTGGGGTACCACAAGGCTCGGTGTTGGGACCGCAGCTATTTACAATATACATCAATGACTTGGATGAAGGGATTAAAAGTACCATTAGCAAATTTGCCGATGATACAAAGCTAGGTGGCAGTGTGAACTGTGAGGAAGATGCTATGAGGTTGCAGAGTGACTTGGACAGGTTGTGTGAGTGGGCGGATGCATGGCAGATGCAGTTTAATGTAGATAAGTGTGAGGTTATCCACTTTGGTGGTAAGAATAGGAAGGCAGATTATTATTTGAATGGTGTCATGTTAGGAAAAGGGGACGTACAACGTGATCTGGGTGTCTTAGTGCATCAGTCACTGAAAGGAAGCATGCAGGTACAGCAGGCAGTGAAGAAAGCCAATGGAACGTTGGCCTTCATAACAAGAGGAGTTGAGTATAGGAGCAAAGAGGTCCTTCTGCAGTTGTACAGGGCCCTAGTGAGACCGCACCTGGAGTACTGTGTGCAGTTTTGGTCTCCAAATTTGAGGAAGGATATTCTTGCTATTGAGGGCGTGCAGCGTAGGGGATCTTATCGAAACATATAAGATTATTAAGGGGTTGGACATGTTAGAGGCAGGAAACATGTTCCCAATGTTGGGGGAGTCCAGAACCAGGGGCCACAGTTTAAGAATAAGGGGTAGGCCATTTAGAACAGAGATGAGGAAAAACTTTTTTAGTCAGAGAGTTGTGAATCTGTGGAATTCTCTGCCTCAGAGGGCAGTGGAGGCCAATTCTCTGAATACATTCAAGAGAGAGCTAGATAGAGCTCTTAAGGATAGCGGAGTCAGGGGGTATGGGGAGAAAGCAGGAACAGGGTACTGATTGAGAATGATCAGCCATGATCACATTGAATGGCGGTGCTGGCTCGAAGGGCCGAATGGCCTACTCCTGCACCTATTGTCTATTATCTATTGTCTATTGGAGGCTAGGGTTGCCAACTGTCCCTTATTAGCCGGGACATCACGTATGTTGGGTTAAATTGGATTGTCCTGTACGGGATCGCCCTTGTCCTGTATTAGACCCGGGGGGGCGCTGTAGCCCCGACACTGTAGGCCCCGACACTGTAGGCACCGACACTGTAGGCCCCGACACTGTAGGCCCCGACACTGTAGGCCCCGACACTGTAGGCCCCGACACTGTAGGCCCCGACGCTGTAGGCCCGGATGCTGTAGGCCCTGACACAGTAGGCCCTGACACTGTAGGCCCCGACACTGTAGGCCCCGACACTGTAGGCCCCGACACTGTAGGCCCCGACGGTGTAAGTCTCGACAGTTTAGGCCCCGACGCTCTAGGTTTCCGACATTTTAGCTCCGGACACACTAGTTCTGGAGGCCCGGTCGCCGCCTAACGGAGGTTGCGTAGCAACCCGCCTCCCGGCCCGGGCAGCCGCCATTGATGGAGCGGGAGCACGAGGCAACTGGCTGGGTGAGGTCACGTGGGGCGCGGGGCGGTGACGTCACCTTGTCCCGTATTTGGGAGTGAGAAAGTTGTCAACCCTATTGGAGGCTAAGGGGCAATCCGATAGAAGTATGTAAAATGAGAGGCAAAGATAGGGTAGACAGTCATAGTCTTATTCGCGTGATGGGGAAATACAAGTGAGCATCGGTTTAAAGTGAGAGGGGGAAAGTTAAAATGAGATGTGCCAGTCAAGGTTATTGCAGAGAGTGGTTAGGTGCTTGAAATGGGCTGGGGAGTTTGTAGATGCAGATACAGTAGCAACATTTTAGAGGCATTTAGAGACACATGAATAGACATGGAATGGTGGGATACAGACCATGTGCAATGTCTGAAGAAGGGTTTCGACCCGAAACATCACCCATTCCTTCTCTCCAGAGATGCTGCCTGTCCCGCTGAGTTACTTCAGAATTTTTTCTTTACCTTCATATGCAGGCAGATTGGATTAGTTTCATTTGACACCAGGTCAGTGCAGACACGGTGGACCAAAGGACCTGTTCCTGTGTTGTATATTGCAATGTTCTGCATTCTATGTTCTCTATCAATGTGCAAGTGCACAAGACAGCTATCATTCTGTGGAGAAATTGGAAAATATGAAATCGCCAACTCACCCAGTTCCAGGGTAGTGTAAGAAAATAACTGCAGATGCTGGTACAAATTGAAGGTATTTATTCACAAAATGCTGGAGTAACTCAGCAGGTCAGGCAGCATCTCAGGAGAGAAGGAATGGGTGACGTTTCGGGTCGAGACCCTTCTTCAGACTGATGTCAGGGGAGGGGGTAGGACAAAGATAGGATGTAGTAGGAGACAGGAAGACAGTGGGAGAACTGGAAAGGGGGAGGGGAAAGAGAGGGACAGAGGAACTATCTAAAGTTGGAGAAGTCAATGTTCATACCGCTGGGCTGCAAGCTACCCAAGCAAAATATGAGGTGCTGTTCCTCCAATTTCCGGTGGGCCTCACTATGGCACTGGAGGAGGCCCATGGCAGAAAGGTCAGACCGGGAGATCAACCACCGGGAGATCAGGTTGGTTAAGGCAGTTAAGGTTGGTTAAGTTCCAGGGTAATATGAATAGCAACAAATGGGGAGGATGAGAATATCGTGTTGATAATTATTTTGTGGCTATCTTCAACGAAGAAAGTGATGTTCAGAATAGAAATCCAAGCAATCTGTCTGTCACGTTGCAGCTTGACATGCTGAATCACAACATCTTTGTGGAGAGTAATTGTTGTTTACTTGGTTACGGTTGAGGTCAGTATGAAATAGATAAGTGCAGGGAGGAACTGCAGATGCTGGTTTAAACTAACGATAGACACAAAAAGCTGGAGTAACTCAGCGAGACAGGCAGCATGTCTGGAGAGAAGGAATGGGTGACTTTTTCGGGTCGAGACCCTTCTTCATATTCTTCAAATATTTAGTGTCATACAGAGATCGCATCATCTCATAGAAAAATAGAAAATAGGTGCAGGAGGCCATTTGGCCCTTCGAGCCAGCATCGCCATTCATTGTGATCATGGCTAATCATCAACAATCAGTAACCCGTGCCTGCCTTCTCCCCATATCCCTTGATTCCACTAGCCCCGAGAGCTCTATCTAACTCTCTTTTAAATTCACCCAGCGAATTGGCCTCCACTGCCTTCTGTGGCATAGAATTCCACAGATTCACAACTCTCTGGGTGAAAACGTTTCTTCTCACCTCAGTTTTAAAATGGCCTCCCCTTTATTCTTAGACTGTGTGGCCCCTGGTTCTGGACTCCCCCAACATTGGGTACATTGTCGACGGTGAGTAATGTCATTTAAGGACCAGTTGACAGGTACATAGTTCTATATATCTTTTAATCTAAGATGCAAGTCTCTATACATCAGTTGAGATGCCCAATGCTTCTGTACTGATAGCATGGTGGATCTGACTGGTAATAACCCACACCTGCAAGGCCGTACAAAGCAACTGTAATATGTTTCAAGCCTTCTCCTAGAGCCTAATTGCACCATAGATAGGAGGTAGAATCATGCTCACAGTCATATCCTTTTCTTCATGGAATTAAAGATTATATAGATTCTACATTCTTTCTGTTAGCAACACAGCCCCAAGTTCCTTGAAATTGATGGCACACAGATAGGGTGGTCACGTAGGCTTTTGGTTCAACAGCCTTTAGCAGTCAGAGTACTGGGTATAGAAGTTAAGGGAAGGACACAAAGAGCTGGAGTAACTCAGCGGGACAGGCAACATCTCTGGAGAAAAGGAATGGGTGATGATTCGGGTTGAGACCCTTCTTCAGGCTGGTTAGGGATAAGGAAACGAGAGTTATGCAACATCCTCTCTCGCTGCTCTCCACATCACCATCTATATCTTTTGTTTCCCATCCCTAACCAGCCTGATGAAGGGTCTCGACCCGAAACGTCACCCATTACTTCTCTCCAGAGATGCTGCCTGTCCCGCTGAGTTACTCCAACTTTTTGTGCCTATCTTCGGTTTAAACCAGCATCTGCAGTTCCTTAGATAGGAAGTTAGATAGGAAGTTCCTTAGATAGGAAGTTCCTTAGATAGGAAGATTCCATAGAAGTTAGGTCATGTTACAGTTGCACAAGGCCCTCGTGAGGCAATAGACAATCGCAAATAGGTGCAGGAGTAGGCCATTCGGCCCTTCGAGCCAGCGCCGCCATTCACCGTGATCATGTCTGCGTTTAGAGTGTAGGGAGGAACTGCAGATGCTGGGTTATACCGAAGAGAGAAGTGTGCCGGAAACCGGAGCACCCGGACAGTTCTCAAGGGGAGAACGTACAAACTCCGTGCAGACAGCACCCGTTAGTCAGGATCGAACCCGGGTCTGTGGCGTTGTAAGATAGCAAGTCTACCGCTGCATCACGGTGCTGCTTCTTGTTTTCTGAAGCCAAATTGAAAATGTTTTAAAGTGGTAGAGGAGAATAGCTTGGTGCAGTGCCTAAGGATGGAAAGTGTCATAGGATTTAGGTGGATTGATGTGATGTCTTTGCTTTTTGACTAACTAAGCTAAGATGGGCCCCATTGAGCTTCCTCGACTCCTGTAAATGTGAATTGAAGTGTGAGGAAACCAGGATAAATGAGATTGTTTCATGGAGCTACAACACTTCAAATCAAATCGTGTTCCACTGTTCAGGATGTCATTTACTGAAAAGGTAAAAGAACTCCTGTTGGAAATAACAAACATTCTTGACCTTAGCCAAGCTGGTATTGAGATGCCATCCGCAGAGAAAATAGAGATAAAATGTAGAAATAAAGAACTGTAGATGCTGGTGAATACACAAAAGGACACAAAGTGCTGGCGTATCTCAGCGGGACAGGCGGCATTCCTAGAGAACGTGGATATGGTGACATTTTGTGTCGAGACCATTCTTCAGACTGATGGTGAGGGGAGAAGAAAGCTGGTTTACACGTTGGAGAGAAGGAATGGCAGATGTTTCAGGTCTAGACACTTCTTCAGACTGAATGAGGAGAGAGGAAAACTAGAGATATGGAAGGGTACAAAGAGAAAGTAAGGTGTGAAAATGCAGATGCATTTGCAAATGCAGTGTAAAGCAGATGATGATCAAGGAAATGTGGATAAATGTGAGGTTATCTACTTTGGTGGTAAGAACAGGGAGGCAGATTATTATCTGATGGTGTTAAGTTAGAAAATGGGGAAGTACAAAGAGATCTGGGTGTCCTTGGGTGAACTTAAAGTTCGCGTGCAGGTACAGCAGGCAGTGAAAAAAAGCTAATGGCATGTTGGCCTTTATGACAAGAGGAGCTGAGTATAGGAGCAAAGAGGTCCTCCTGCAGTTGTACAGGGCCCTAGTGAGACCGCACCTGGAGTACTGTGTGCAGTTTTGGTCTCCAAATTTGAGGAAGGACATTCCTGCTATTGAGGGCGTGCAGCGTAGGTTCACTAGGTTAATTCCAGGAATGGCGGGACTGTCGTATGTTGAAAGAATGGAGCGACTGGGCTTGTATACACTGGAATTTAGAAGGATGAGAGGGGATCTTATTGACACATATAAGATTATTAAGGGATTGGACACGCTAGAGGCAGGAAACATGTTCCCAACATTAGGGGAGTACAGAACTAGGGGCCACAGTTTAAGAATAAGGGGTAGGCCATTTAGAACGGAGATGAGGAAAAACTTTTCCACTCAGAGAGTTCTAAATCTGTGGAATTCTCTGCCTCAGAAGGCAGTGGAGGCCAATTCTCTGGATGCTTTCAAGAGAGAGCTTGATAGAGCTCTTAAGGATAGCGGAGTCAGGGGGTATGGGGAGAAGGCAGGAACGGGGTACTGATTGAGAATGATCAGCCATGATCACATTAAATGGCGGTGCTGGCTCGAAGGGCTGAATGGCCTCCTCCTGCACCTATTGTCTATTGTCTATTGAAATGTAGAATAATTCATTGTTGGCTGAGGGGAAGGTGATAACGAGGCATCCAAACAGTAAAATTAATTAGGACGACAGTGAAACTAGTTGGAGAACTAGGGTGAGGGAAGGACAGAGAGACGGGGAAACTAAATGTTACTTGAGGTTAGAGAAATCAATCTTCGTACTGCTGGGGTGTAAGCTGCCCAAGCAAAATATGAGGTGCTGTTGCTCCAATTTGCGTTTTGCCTCACTCTGACAGTGGAGCAGGCCCAGGACAGAAAGGTCAGTGTTGGGAATGGGAGGGGGAGTTAAGGTGTTAATAAACCAGGAGATTGCGTAGGCCCAGGCGGACTGAGCGGAGGTGTTCAGCAAAACGATCGCCGAGCCTGTGCTTGGTCTCACCAATATCTAGGAGTCCACACCTGGAAACCAACACCAAACAAAAAGAAACATCCATCACAGTGAGTCTCCTCCAGTCACCTCCTCACTGTGATGGAAGGCCAGAATGTCTTTTCTCTTCCCAGTAGATGAGGTTGGAGGAGGTGCAAGTGAACCTCTTTGGTCATTCGGCCCATCAGGTCTACTCTGCCATTCAATCACAGCTGATCTATCTTTACTTCTCAACCCCATTCTCCTGCCTTCTCCCCATAACCTCTGACACCAATACCAATTAAGAAATGTTGAACTCCTCTGGTGAAAGATGTGCCCTGGAGGACATAAAGTGCCAGAGTAACTCAGCGGGTCGGGCAGCATTACTGGAGAACATGGATAAGAGACGTTTCGTGTCGGAACCCTTCTTCAGACTTAAGGGGCGGCTCCAGTTTCCTCCCACATTCCAAAGGCATACAGGTTTGTAGGGTAATTAGCTTTGGTAAATTGTGAATTGTCCCTAGTGTGTGCAGGATAGTGCTAGAGTCAATAGTCAATAGTCAATTTTATTTGTCACATACGCACAAATGTGCAGTGAAATGAAAGATTACCCACAGTCCAACAATAAGAGCAGTAAAAATAAGCAATAACACACACAATCACAAACCAACACCAAACAAAAAGAAACATCCATCACAGTGAGTCTCCTCCAGTCACCTCCTCACTGTGATGGAAGGCCAGAATGTCTTTTCTCTTCCCCTGCCTTCTTCTCCCGCGGTCAGGCTGTTGAAGTTGCCACGTTCCAGGCCACGCCGGATGGTGAAAGGTCCGCAGCGGGCTGACCCAAGCCCCGCGATTCGGGGCGGGCGAAGAGTCGCTGGTTAGCGTGGACTCAGTGGGCCGAAGGGCCTGTTTCCACGCTGTATCTCTAAACTAAACTAAAACTAAAAATTGAACGGATTAAATTTTAATTTCAGTTCAATCTGTTGAATTTGTGCAAATCATCAGCTTTCCATGTGGGGGTGGTGTTCAGCTGCCTCGTGTCCAAGGAAACATTTGTTTGTCTCTCGTGGACAGAGTTCCAGATACATGGAACCTCAGATTAATTATACTTACTGCAAAACAACAATGTATTCTGTTTTATCTTCATGAGTATCGTATCATATTTCAACGTACCTGCAGCCAAATAAGTTAATTCCAAAGACAGCCACGGATTATTAATGTGTTGGAAGGAACTGCAGATAGATACAAAAAGCTGGAGTAACTCAGCGGGACAGGCAGCTTCTCTGGAGAGAAGGAATGGGTGACGTTTCGGGTCAAGACCCTTCTTCAGACTGGTATTATGGAAGTTTTCTTCAGACAGATATTATGGAAGTGGAAGTGAATAGTCCGTAATGAAGAGGATTTGAGCTTGAAAGCTCATGGTATGGTCATTACACACAGGTAAAGAGGGAGGGGTAGGTCACCAGGCAACTCAAGGCAACCCATCATACAATATGATCCTGGCTGATGTATGCTGGCCACTTCTGTTCCATTTCTCCACATTCCTCAATTCCTTGTTCTTTCAAATATTTATCTATCTCCCTTTGAAATATAATAATAATAATAATAATCCATTTATTTTATATAGCGCCTTATCACATGCTCAAAGCGCTTTACAAAAACAATTATCATAGAAACAAACAGACAAACTATCCTGACGGAAAAGCGGCGAATACTCAACGCCAGCGTCCTCTCACGTCAGGGTCCGGCAGCAGACATTAAAAAGCACAAGACACACAGATATAATTTTTTACACAAAACAGCCATCACAGTGATTGCTCTAGGCACACCCTCACTGTGATGGAAGGCAAAGTCTTATCAGATATAGTCTTACCAGATATAGCCAATGATCTGGTCTCCACCATGCTCTGGGGCTGAGAATTCCCAAGATTCACTGCCATCTGCTAAGAATTTTTTACTCAAAAGGATGCAGGAGGTTAAAGGGCCAGTCCCAGTTACGCAATGTTTAAGGCGAATGCCGGCGACTGTCAAAGTCGTAGCAGATCGCCGAAATATTCTTTTACCCTACGACAGTGACCACGACAATGCCGAGTCAGGTCGATACATGTTACTTTTTGTAAGAGATTACACCATCTTCGGAAACATCGCGAAGTTCCCACGCTTACCTGACCGTCAAACTGTCGCCTCCAGTCTACCTGTCAAATGTCCTGACGGTAAATAAATTGGTTAAACAAAACTATCTTCTGGTATCTTCAAATGCCTTTTCTTAATTTAATATTACGTGCTTCTAAATGCATCTGCGACAACCTAGCAAACCTGGGGACAGTGTGCGACAGACAGCGCCCGCAATAAGCTACCATACCTGGCGACAAGCCAGCTGTAGCCAAGAAATTTCTAGCAGGAAAATTTTTCCACGACGCGCCGAGATCCGCTATGATTCATTGAAGACTCCTCACGATCATGCCCGCGACACCCCGGCAAACGTTCGGCGACAGCCTAGTCGCCGGCAGTCGCCTTAAAATCGCCTAAGTGGGACAGGCCCTTAAGAATGTTTTAAATCATCATGTGCCCATAATTTTTAAAAAGGCACAAAATGAAAGTGAGTTTTCCTATCACAAAAGAGGAAGGAGTCCTTTTCCTTTCTATTTCACAGTGAGATATTGGGGTAATTGTCCTCAGTGAAATGTTGACAACCAGAAAATCTTACCAAGAGAGCAGCCCAGTGGTAGTATAAGAAAATAACTGCAGATGCTGGTACAAATCAAAGGTATTTATTCACAAAATGCTGGAGTAACTCAGCAGGTCAGGCAGCATCTCAGGAGAGAAGGAATGGGTGACATTTCGGGTTGAGACCCTTCTTCAGACTGATGGGGTAGGGTTGCTCCGTACAGACAGCAACCGTAGTCGGGATCGAACCCGGAGCTCTGGCGCGGCATTCGCTGTAAGACAGCAACTCTACCGCTGCGCCACCGTGCCGCCCTAATGCTCGGATTTGTATACGGTTGTCAAGGTTATTGCTCGATGTGTCCTATGCACGGCCACCTGTTGATTTTGTGCAGTGTATCAAATTGCCTAAAGACTGGCTTCTTGGGACCTTGGGACAAGGTCAAGATGGATCCCTCGTTCAGCAATTGATTGGTTGCAAATCCTTCAACCATGTCTCCTGGAATCATGATCTGGACTTTGTGACTGTGAAAATGAGGTAATTCACGGAATTTATCCATGCATTGGTAATTGAATTATCTACAGCGATTTAACAAGGCGAGCTTTGAACTGATCAGCTGCTAATGTGATTAGTTCGCCCTGCTTATAGATTGCTGCCTCCATGGTCAAGCATGCTGTAACTTATCCAGGTTGGCGTCTTATGTTGCTTAAGGCATTCTCATTTATATTTCCAATTGAGCGCAGAGTTGGCTGAATGGCAGTGGAGGGATATAGTCAGTCGCCTGTGATGTTACACAGTGTGGTTGAATGTACTTTTTCTGCTACTGATGGCCCACAGCGTCTCATCGATAAACCATTCTAAGCTGCTTAAGTGTTCTGCACCTACCTTATTTAGCATGGTGGTTATCCCTGGTATGATGACAAGATTGTGAACTCGAATGACTATGTTGAGACCATTCCTACCAATATTGCCAGGTTCATAAGGTCAGAAGTGATCGGAGCCAGAACTAGACCACTCGGCCCATCAAGTCTACTCCACCATTCAATCATGGCTGATCTGTCTTTCCCTCCTAACCCCATTCTCCTGCCTTCTCCCCAGAATCCCTGACACCGGTACGAATCAAGAGTCTATCTATCTCTGCCTTAAAAATATCCATTGACGGCCTCCACAGCCTTCTGAGGCAATGAATTCCACAAATGCACCAGATGGTTTTATAAACTCAAGGTCAAGTAGTCTTTGATCTCATTCCAGTTTTCTCCTCAGCTCCTTGCAAGCCCACGTCAGCGATGTTCTTCAGCAAGCAGCCATGTTCTTCAGGACTTGACTAGTTTACTTGATCGTGGAGTTACTGAGCTATTCCCAGTGGTGGGCGTTGATGTTGTCAGCCAATAACTGCCAGAGATTGTCACGCCCCCTTCCCTGACATCAGTCGGTCTCGACCCAAAACGTCACCCATTCCTTCTCTCCCGAGCTGCTGCCTGACTCGCTGAGTTACTCCAGCATTTTGTGTCTACCTTCGATTTAAACCAGCGTCTGCAGTTCTTTCCTTTCAATTTGAGATAACAGGTTTGTATCAGATCTGATACAAGGTCTGATGAAAGATCATCAACTTATTAACTGGTTATGTTAACTCAGTTTTTCTTTCCCCATTTGCTGCCTGGCCCACAGGGTATTTCTATCATTCCTTTTTAGCTCAGATTTCCAACAACTGCAGTGTCTTGCACTTCACCGTTCCAACATTCTTTCTCCCTCTGTCCTCATTTATCATCTTCAGCCGCCATTGGTGGAGCGGGAGCACGTGGCCGCTGGCTGGGTGAGGTCA
This sequence comes from Rhinoraja longicauda, assembly GCF_053455715.1. Lineage (NCBI taxonomy): Eukaryota > Metazoa > Chordata > Chondrichthyes > Rajiformes > Arhynchobatidae > Rhinoraja > Rhinoraja longicauda. The sequence continues at coordinate 11,359,772 of NC_135990.1, forward strand.
CGTGGGGCGTGGGGTAGTGACGTCACCTTGTCCCGTATGTGGGAGTGAGGAAGTTGGCAACCCTACCACTACATGTCCTACAAACAATAGACAATAGGTGCAGGAATAGGCCATTCGGCCCTTCGAGCCAGCACCGCCATTCAATGTGATCATGGCTGATCATTCTCAACCAGTACCCCGTTCCTGCCTTCTCCCTATACCCCCTGACTCCGCTATCCTTCAGAGCTCTATCTAGCTCTCTCTTGAATGCATTCAGAGAATTGGCCTCCACTGCCTTCTGAGGCAGTGAATTCCACAGATTCACAACTCTCTGACTGAAAATGTTTTTCCTCATCTCCGTTCTAAATGGCCTACCCCTTATTCTTAAACTGTGGCCCCTGGTTCTGGACTCCCCCAACATAGGGAACATGTTTCCTCCCTCTAACGTGTCCAACCCCTTAGTAATCTTATATGTTTCGATAAGATCCCCTCTCATCCTTCTAAATTCCAGTGTATACAAGCCTAGTCGCTCCAGTCTTTCAACATACGACAGTCCCGCCATTCCGGGAATTAACCTAGTAAACCTACGCTGCACGCTCTCAATAGCAGGAATATTCTTCCTCAAATTTGGAGACCAAAACTGCACACAGTACTCCAGGTGCGGTCTCACTAGGGCCCTGTACAACTGCAGAAGGACCTCTTTGCTCCTATACTCAACTCCCCTTGTTATAAAGGCCAACATTCCATTGGCTTTCTAAACTGCCTGCTGTACCTGCATGCTTCCTTTCAGTGACTGATGCACTAGGACACCCAGATCTCGTTGTACGTCCCCTTTTCCTAACTTGACACCATTCAGATAATAATCTGCCTTCCTATTCTTACCACCAAAGTGGATAACCTCACACTTATCCACATTAAACTGCTGGATGTATTTCAAAATGTGTTTAATTGGTCACAGATCACTTCAGAGATGTCTTGAGTTGGAAGGTTCTACACTAATGCAAGTCTCCCTGTCCTTAACAAGAGAGGTGACCACACAAGTAGTGACTGCGCTGTAATTATCCCCTCTAGGAGGAAAAGACGGATAAATGTAGGTGCTGCGTAATTTATAATAAATCAACGAATGACACTTTGATATCAGCATCTTAATAGAATAGATTATTTTGAAAATGCTTCAAATTCAGAAATGCCATCAGAATCCGAAGAACTGCTGATGGCTTCATGAGAAAGGTTACATTTTGACATTCCCGCCTTTCCTCCGAATATGGTTTTGGACCACATAACAATACTTCCCTTTTATTCATCTCTAATTACATTTTATCAGTATCTGCCTCACGGTACCAATGAAGAAAGCTCATGCTACTGCCTCAGAGACTGAACCGACAAGCCTGTTCCCAATCTGTGCTGAAAAGGTCAGCTGATAGTATGAATTAATGTGTGCAGAATGAAAGAATTTAAATTTATGTTTGGCAATGACATTTAAAAAAATTATGCTCTAAACTTTGAGACTATTAGCATTCGAAGCCTCGAGAAAAACAATGTTCATTAACAAGAGATATCAGTTAGCATTCAGTGACAACACTGTTGCTTTTAAGATGAAAGGTTGAGGATTCAAGTTCCACCATGAGAATTGCAGTCATAATTTAGCTCTGAGGGTATCTCGGACCAGAAAGTAAATCAGCAGTGTAACTTTCTTTACCAAATGTTTCTGATTCACTATGGCAATGCTGGCTTCATCCCATCAGAGATATTCTCATTATCCATCCCTCCACCCTCTCTGCCAACTTAAAACTAACTTGTTTTCTCACTTTTTACTTCACATGTTTAAACTGTAATAGACAATAGACAATAGGTGCAGGGGTAGGCCATTCGGCCATTCGAGCCAGCACCACCATTCAATGTGATCATGGCTGATCATTCTCAATCAGTACCCCGTTCCTGCCCTCTCCCCATATCCCCTGACTCCGCTATCCTTAAGAGCTCTATCTAGCTCTGGGTAATGTTGTATTCTTAATGTTTTAATGTTTTATGCTTTATTCTTTAGGAAAATAACTGCAGACGCTGGTACAAATCGAAGGTATCACAAAATGCTGGAGTAACTCAGTGGGTCAGGCGGCACCTCTGGAGAGAAGGAATGGGTGACGTTTCGGGTCGAGACGTCTCGACCCGAAACGTCACCCATTCCTTCTCTCCAGAGATGCTGCCTGACCCGCTGAGTTACTCCAGCATTTTGTGATAACTATGCTTTATTCTTACTGTGTGTTCGTGTCGTTACTTGTGAGTGGAGCACCAAGGCACATTTCTTGTATGTGTTCATACTTGGCCAATAAACTTATTCATTCATTCATTCATTCTCTTCAAGTTCTGATTAGAGACCTCTGACGAAATAGTAACCCATTTTCTCTTTGCATTGATGTTGTCCAACTTCCTGAGTCCTTTCTGCATCTTCTATTTTAATACCATAATTCAGGCTCTGTCCGTCTTTTCTGGAGGACTTCACACAATGCTACTTACAGAATTGTTCTGGGCAAAATGCAAACTTCCGTTGATCCATCTGCAATATTTGATAATTTGACTCCTTACAGTGCCTATGGTCTTGCCATGTCTTCGGCTCATGACTATATTACAAGAGGAATTTATTAGAAGCTTAGAAACATAGAAAATAGCTGCAGGAGGAGGCCATTTGGCCCTTCGAGCCAGCACCGCCATTCATTGTGATCATGGCTGATCATCCACAATCAGTAACCCATGCCTGCCTTCTCCCCATATCCCTTGATTCCGCTAGCCCCTAGAGTATCCAACTCTCTTTTAAATTCATCCAGTGAATTGGCCTCCACTGCCTTCTGTAGGCAGAGAATTCCACAAATTCACAACTCTCTGGGTGAAAATGTTTTTTCTCAGCACAGTTTCAAATGCCCTCCCCTTTATTCTTAGACTGTGTGGCCCCTGGTTCTGGTTCTGTTGTCTGTGAAGCATTTGACATTCCTTGAAGACAACAAAGATTTGATATAAATGCAGCTCTTTATGTTCATTATGCTTTTGTTCACCTTCACTGCCCCACAGACACAAGGGGGATGTAGGGGGGGTCGCGTGGAAAGGTGGAATTGACCTATTGACTATCTTTTATCATGATCACATTTAATTTGGCTGTTTAGTTATATTTAAAATCGTGTGGCGACATGCTCTCCTTTTGCCCATTTATATATATACACTTCATATTCCGCTTGGGTGGTGTACAACCCACTGCTATGAACACTGAAGTCTCCAATTTCAGATAACCCTCCCCCTCTCCCTTCTTCCCACCCTCTCTCGCCTTTGCCCCACCTGGACCTGAACCCTCCTCCCCGTTCCCCGTACATTCCTTTCTCTCGCTTCACAATCCAGGACTCGTGCAATTACACCATACAGCATGTGTGGCAGCTTGTGGAGATGAGAGATGTTGTACTTTACTTGGATGGGATGAAAAGAGAGGGCATTTGGTGTCAACAAAGAGAGGCCTGCTCTGAATTCCAAGTCAGTGCACACTTTATGGTGCTGAGGTTCAAATCGATTAGAGTAGATTTATAATGTAAGAAAATAACTGCAGATGCTGGTACAAATCGAAGGTGTTTATTCACAAAATGCTGGAGTAACTCAGCAGGCCAGGCAGCATCTCAGGAGAGAAGGAATGGGCGACATTTCGGGTCGAGATTTATAAATTTATAAAGTCAATCATGTCCAAATACAGAGCCCTTTGCCACAGTTTGGATGGATTGAGAAGTAGCAAGTTATGTTGGAATCATAGAGTTGTACAACACAGAAATAGGTTCTTTGGCCCACAAAGTCCATGCCATCTTGCCTTTCTTTACTAATGCCACTTGTCTGCATTAAGCGCCTATTTAAGTGCCTGTCTAAATGACTCTGAAACATAGTGACCGTATCTGACTTCACTTTGGCAACAAGTTTCAGGAATCAACCATTCGCTGTATTTATATGGACATTAAATGAAATAAAAGAGCATGGCCTTTAGTGGCCTAATCGTCCAGTTAGGCTTGTGTCTAAGACCCATTGCCCACGACAGATCAAATACAGCCCTGTACATCCTCTACTACAAAGCTTTCTCAGGCAACTTTTCTTAGGTCACGTGAAGTCAAGTCAAATGTATTATTGTGTGCATAAGTACAGGGAGAGCCTTGCAGCTGACCGTATGAGGTGGAGAGGTACCCTGAACCAACATCTCAAAACGGGGGAAGAGAAACTGATGAACGCAGCGGCAGACAAGTAGGAACGCAGAAAGGAGCGCGGCAACTTCAACAGACCAGAGACCACACACAAATGTCACCTTTGCCACAGAGACCGTCACTCCCGCATCGGTCTCTTCAGCCACAAGCGACGCTGCTCTAGCCGAGGTGTGGAGCAAGCAGCCAACAACTAGGATGCATCACCCATGGTCAGCCATGACCGAGGGGGGCCTAAGAATATACAGTGAGGTACAAGTAGAATGAAAATCTTCTGTGCAGCATAATCATTGGTGCCTAAACCAAGACAACAGACAAAAATAAAATGACATCGACGTTTCAAAAGACAGAGAAAAGAAAAAGAATGTGCAAAAGAATTACATGACATCATTGCAAAGTGCAGATCAACTTTACTCCTTGCACACCCATGTACAAATCTAATTCAATTTTCAAATTCGCTGGCGACACCACCATTGTGAGCCAAACAATATCAACTAATGACGAGACGGAGTACAGGAAGGAGATTGAGAACCTCGTGTCCTGGTGTTGAGACAACAACCTTTCTCTCAACGTCAGCAAGACAAAGGAGATCGTGATGGGCTTCAGGAAGCAGAGCGGTACACGTACCCCAGCTTGCGTTGACGACACCAAAGTAGAGATGGTTGGAGACTTCAAATTCCTTGGAGTCTGGACCACCCACATTGAAGCAACGACCAAGAACGCACACCAACCCCTCTACTCCCTTAGAAGGCTTAAGAAGTTTGGCATGTCGCCTCCAACTCTCACCAACTTCTACAGGTGCGCCGTAGAAAGCATTTCATCACAGATTGGTTTGGGAACAGCTCCATCCAGGACCGTAAGAAATTGCAGCGAATTGTGGACACAGCCCAGACCATCACACAAACCAACCTCCCTTCTACCGATTCCATTTATACCTCAGCTGCCTCGGCAAGGCCAGCAGCATCATCAAGGACCAGTCGCACCCTGGCCACTCCCTCTTCTCCCCTCTCCTATCAGGCAAAAGGTATAGAAGTATGAAAACGCACACCTCCCGATTCAGGGACAGTTTCTTCCCAGCTGCTATCAAGGAACTGAATCATCCTGCCACAACTAGAGCGCAGTGCTGAACCACTATATAGCTGTTTGATGACCCTCGGACTATCCTTGACCGGACTTTGCAGGTTTTATCTTGCACAAAACATTATTCCCTTATCACGTATCTATACACTGTAAATGGATTGACTATAATAATGTATTGTCTTTCCGCTGACTGGTTAGCACGCAACAAAAAGCTTTTCACTGTACCTCGGTACACGTGACAATAAACTAAACTGAAACTAAACTGAAACTAAACTGAAACAAGTCCATGGTAGTGCAAGAGATGGCCCATAGTGTCCTGGTGCTAAGATAGGATTAGAGTTGTGCAGGTCGATTAAAGGTCTGATTGTTGTAGGAAAGTAGGCTTCTGTATCTCCAGGCCATCTGTAGAAATGAGAAGAAGGACTAGCCCAGATGGTGTTACCCTTGACTATAAATGCTACCTTCCTGTGGATGCTTTCAACGATGGGGAGGGCTGTGTCTGCGATGGTCCTGCCTGAGGCATCTGAGGAATCGAGTATCTGAGACATGTAGGAAAGAAAACTGCAGATGCTGGTTTAAATCGAAGGTAGACACAAAATGCTGGAGTAACTCAGCGGGACAGGCAGCATCTCTGGAGAGAAGGAATGGGTGACGTTTCGGGTCGAGACCCTTCTTCAGACAACTCTCTGCAGCCATTTGTGTTCCTGTGCATTGGAGTTGCCACATCAGGCCATGATGCAACCAGTAATTCACGTATTAAAAGGAAAACAAATGCTGAGTAAATTAACAATAGACAATAGACAATAGACAATAGGTGCAGGAGGAGGCCATTCGGCCCTTCGAGCCAGCACCACCATTCAATGTGATCATGGCTGATCATTCTCAATCAGTACCCCGTTCCTGCCTTCTCCCCATACCCCCTGACTCCGCTATCCTTAAGAGCTCTATCTAGCTCTCTCTTGAATGCATTCAGAGAATTGGCCTCCACTGCCTTCTGAGGCAGTGAATTCCACAGATTCACAACTCTCTGACTGAAAAGGTTTTTCCTCATCTCCGTTCTAAATGGCCTACCCCTTATTCTTAAACTGTGGCCCCTTGTTCTGGACACCCCCAACATTGGGAACATGTTTCCTGCCTCTAACGTGTCCAACCACTTAATAATCTTATACATTTCGATAAGATCCCCTCTCATCTTTCTAAATTCCAGTGTATACAAGCCTAGTCGCTCCAGTCTTTCAACATATGACAGTCCCGCCATTCCGGAAATTAACCTAGTGAACCTATGCTGCACGCCCTCAATAGCAAGAATATGTCGTAAGGAACTGCAGATGCAGGTTTAAACCGAAGATAGATCCAAAAAGCTGAAGTAACTCAGCGGGACAGGCAGCATCTCTGGAGAGAAGGAATGGGTGAATTTTCGGGTCGAGACCCTTCAAGTAAATAGTAAGTTCTAGTAAATTAAGGTGACATATCTGTCAAAGTGTACCTGTGGAAAAGGCAAAGTAGAAAACCAGTTAACGCAAGAGATGTGTATTCGCCATGTGTATGCATGGATTGTCTCCTTGATGTAAAATCGAAAATAGAACAGCGTAGCTATTTAACTTGCACAATTAGCCTTGTTATCAGTCAGACTTGTAACTGACACTTCAGGCTGCTTCCTGCCACGTTTCATCAGTAAACTTTGTAAATTACCTTAATTACCCTTAATCTATCAGAAGCTTGACTGCTTTATTAATGGCAGTTGTTTTCTTCTTGCCTCACCTAATGCCACCGTCTGCCACTGTCTAAGTGCTCTTGACCGGTCTCTGAACCTAATCTGATTCACTTTGCCTTTTGCTGCATTTGATACTGCAAAGGTGATCATTTTCCATTGCTATTGAGGGCGTGCAGCGTAGGTTTACAAGGTTAATTCCCGGAATGGCGGGACTGTCATATGTTGAAAGACTGGAGTGACTAGGCTTGTATACACTGGAATTTAGAAGGATGAGAGGAGATCTTATCGAAACGTATAAGATTATTAAGGGGTTGGAGGCAGGAAACATGTTCCCAATGTTGGGGGGGTCCAGAACAAGGGGCCACAGTTTAAGAATAAGGGGTAGGCCATTTAGAACTGAAATGAGGAAAAACGTTTTCAGTCAGAGAGTTGTGAATCTGTGGAATTCTCTGCCTCAGAAGGCAGTGGAGGCCAATTCTCTGAATGCATTCAAGAGAGAGCTAGATAGAGCTCTTAAGGATAGCAGAGTCAGGGGGTATGGGGAGAAGGCAGGAACGGGGTACTGATTGAGAATGATCAGCCATGATCACATTGAATGGTGGTGCTGGCTCGAAGGGCCGAATGGCCTCCTCCTGCACCTATTGTCTATTGACTATAAAGATGATTGAGCTCAAGGCACATTCTTGAAATATCCCAAGACTGGAACAATTAATAAAAGAAATACAAGTAGGAAAAGACTAATTAATCCTTGTACTTGTTCCACCTTTCAAAACAAGATGTGGTTTCCTTAACATTATTTCTCTCGTGATTCCTCTCGTGTACAGAAGTATATCTAACTCTGTTTTGAATGCAACCAATAACTGATACTCCACAACCATCGGGAGTAGATAATTCCAGACACTCACCACCCTCTCAATGAAGTGTAAGAAAATAACTGCAGATGCTGGTACAAATCGAAGGTATTTATTTCACAAAATGCTGCAGTAACTCAGCAGGTCAGGCAGCATCTCAGGAGAGAAGGAATGGGTGACGTTTCAGACTGAAGAAGGGTCTCGACCCGAAACATCACCCATTCCTTCTCTCCTGAGATGCTGCCTGACCTGTTGAGTTACTCCAGCATTTTGTGAAATAGATACCCTCTCAATGACGGCATTTTGCCCCATTTCAGTCCTAATAGCCTTTCTCCTATAATCTGTGTTGCATGCTCCTTAGCTGGCAAGACATGCTCCCAACATCTAACCTGTCAAGTCCTCTGGGAATATTGTACCTTTCACTGAGGTTTCCTCTCAGTCTTCTAAACTCTGGAGAGTAGAGTCCTGGCCCACACAATGTCTCCACACAGCCGAGACACCAATCTAATGATCTCTATTTCAGTCCTCAATTACAAGTATCACCTCTCTGCAGGCGAGAAACCAAAATTGTAATAAGACTCCAACTGTGGCCTCACTAAGGCACTATAATGAATTGTAATAAAACATCTTGCTTTCATTAATAAATTCCATTTTCTTTAGTAAGTGCCAAATGCACCCACATATTACTCCAAAGACGTACAGGTATGTAGGTTAATTGGCTGGGTAAATGTAAAAAATTGTCCCTAGTGGGTGTAGGATAGTGTTAATGTACGGGGATCGCTGGGCGGCACGGACTTGGAGGGCCGAAAAGGCCTGTTTCCGGCTGTATATATATGATATGATATGATATGATAAGTGACTTGTGGATAAGGATAGTTCCAAATCTCTCACCATTTAAACCTACTTGGCATTTCAATATTTTCCACCAAAACGGATAACCTCACATTTTCCCCTTGGCATCTCTATATCCCCTTGAAGCCTCTTTGCATTCTCAGACCCACTTGGAAATTCCATCTGCTTCCTTCAGACAAATTCTTAACATCCCGACGGGAGGGCTTTGGACAGTCAGCAGCGGCGACTGCGGAGGGTTCAACAGCCTCGACCGCGGGTGAACACAAAGAGGAAGATGTTTGAACTTTATTACCTCCCATCACAGTGAGGAATGTGGAGTCCGCTGTGGTGGATGTTTATGTTAAATTTTATTTTATGTGGCTGTGTGTCTTGTTGCTTTTCACTTAGTATGGCTTTGTCCTTCCTTTGTCCCGCCCCCCCTGACGTCAGTCTGAAGAACGGTCTCGTTGTACCAGCATGTTCCCAATGTTGGGGGAGTCCAGAACAAGGGGCCACAGTTTAAGAATAAGGGGTAGGCCATTTAGAACTGAGATGAGCAAAAACTTTTTCAGTCAGAGAGTTGTGAATCTGTGGAATTCTCTGCCTCAGAAGGCAGTGGAGGCAAATTCTCTGAATGCATTCAAGAGAGAGCTAGATAGAGCTCTTAAGGATAGCGGAGTCAGGGGGTATGGGGAGAAGGCAGGAACGGGGTACTGATTGAGAATGATCAGCCATGGTCACATTGAATGGCGGTGCTGGCTCGAAGGGCCGAATGGCCTCCTCCTGCACCTATTGTCTATTGTCTATTGACCCAAAACGTCACCCATTCTTTCTCTCCTGAGATGCTGCCTGACCCGCTGAGTTACTCCAGCATTTTGTGAAATAAATACCTTCGATTTGTACCAGCATCTACAGTTATTTTCTTACACTAGTATGGCTGTATGGTAACTCAAATTTCACCGAACCTTAATTGGTACACGTGATAATAAATTGATCTTGAAATCTTGAAATCATAATCTGGATTATGAATATTTGGCCGCAGATCCCTGTGGAGCCCCAGCAGTCACGGTGTACCAAGCTGACACGGACTCTTTGTTTTTATCTGTAACCAACTCCCAATCCACACCAGAATATTATCCCCGAATCCATATGCTGTCACCTGAGCCAATTTGGGATTCAACTCACCATGGTGGCGCAGCGGTAGAGTTGCTGCCTTACAGTGAATGCAGCGCCGGAGACTCAGGTTCGATCCTGACTACGGGTGCTGTACTGTACGGAGTTTGTACGTTCTCCCCGTGACCTGCGTGGGTTTTCTCCGAGATCTTCGGTTTCCTCCCGCACTCCAAAGATGTACAGGTATGTAGGTTAATTGGCTGGGTAAAATGTAAAAATTGTCCCTAGTGTGTGTAGGATAGTGTTAATGTGCGGGGATCGCTGGGCGGCGCGGACGCGGTGGGCAGAAGGGCCTGTTTCCGCGCTGTATCTCTAAATCTAAAAAAAGCTAAAAAAAATCATCTTACCCTTGGAGCTCCTGAGCTGCAAATTTTCGGTTAGGTCTGCCGCATGAAACTTTGTTAAACGCCTTGCTAAATTCATAAAGACTCCATAAAAATGTGCCACCATCATCAAACCTCGTCCCTAACTATTAGTCATGCATAGTTATCACTTAACAAATACAAGCTGAGAGGCCTTGATTAAATTGGACTTAACGTTCCTTTTCATTTTCTGGCACGACCAATGTCAAGTTGGCTGACTGATGATTATTCAATTTATACTTTTTCTCCGCTCTAAACAATGGTGGCACATCGGGAGCCTTCCAATCCTTTAACATCTTACATCAGAACAGGAGAGAGGATTGGAAAATGTTGGTTATTTTAGTGTTACTCATAGGAATTCGGAAACACAGGAAATGCCAATCTCAAATTAACGTAATATAAAATATCTGTACAAAATTAAGGGATGCTGAAGAGTAAAACAAATCCTACATCTCCCAAACAGTCGCTGGACAATAGGTTCAAAAGTGGAAGCTTCTTTCCTTCCTTAACATTGTCTTAGCTTAAGAAATAAAAAGCATTTTTTTAAACTTAACTATGTGATAAACCTTATACCACAGAATTAGGCCCTCTAACACACTAATCCTTTCCAGCATTCACACTGCACACCATAATTCATCTCTCTCGAGCAGCATATCCTTTTATCCTTCATAGCAACCTGATCTCCCAGTTTGCTAAACACTTTAACACCTCCTCCCATTCCCACACTGACCTTTCTGTCCTGGGCCTCCTCCATTATCAGAGTGAAGCCCAACGCACGTTGGAGGAACAACACCCCATATTTTGGTTTGATATAGACTTCTCTAACTTCAAGCAATCCTTGCTTTCCCTCTCTCTCCACCCCTCCCCCTTCCCAGTTCTCCAACCAGTCTGACTGTCCTTGTTTACATTTATCTCTGTTTGCTTTGTTATTACCTTCTTCAAGCTAACAATGATATATTCTACATTTTCCTTGATCTCCATTCCCTTTGTCACATTTCCACACCTTACACTTCATTATCTCTGTATCTCCCTCTCCCCTGACTCAGTCTGAACCCGAAACATCACCCATTCCTTCTTTCCAGAGATGCTGCCTGTCCCGCTGAGTTACTCCAGCATTTTGTGTCTATCTTCCTTCTATCTTCATTGCAAGGGCATCTTCTCTTTGCCCTAACGATTCATGGAAGTGAGTTCCACAAGAAAGAATTTGAAGATACCAATTGTAAAGCAGGCTAACCATTATAAATTCACAGATGACACCACCATTGTGGGCCGGATATCAAATAACGATGAGTCGGACTAGAGGGCGATTGAGAACCTTGCGTCCTGGTGTCGAGACAACGATCATTCTCTCAATTTCAGCAAGACAAAGGCGATAGTGATCGATTTCAGGAAGCGAAGCGGTACACATACCCCAGTTTGCATCGACAGCGCCGAAGTAGAGATGGCTGAAAACCTCAAATTCCTAGGAGTCAATATCACCAACAACTTCTCCTGGACCTCCCATATTGAAGCAACGACCAAGAAAGCACACCAATGCCTGTGGAATTCTCTGCCTCAGAGGCAGTGGAGGCCAATTCTCTGAATGCATTCAAAAGAGAGCTAGATAGAGCTCTTAAGGATAGCAGAGTCAGGGGGTCTGGGGAGAAGGCAGGAACGGGGTACTGATTGAGAATAATCAGCCATGATCACATTGAATGGCGGTGCTGGCTCGAAGGGCCGAATGGCCTACTCCTGCGCCTATTGTCTATTGTCTATTGTCTATGCCTCTACTTCCTCAGAAGGCTGAGGAAATTCAAAATGTCCCCAACAACTCTCACCAACTTTTACAGATTCGCTGTAGAAAGCATTTTATCCGGATGCATCACAGCTTGGTTTGGGAACAGCTCCATCCAGGACCGCAGGAAATTGCAGCGAATTGTGGACACAGCCCAGGTCATCACACAAACCAACTTCCCTTCCATTGACTCCATTTACACCTCACGCTGCCTCGACAAGGCCAGCAGCATCATCAAGGACAAGACGCACCCAGGTCACTCCCTCTTCTCCCCTCTCCCATCGGGCAAAAAGTACAGAAGTGTGAAAACGCACACCTCCAGATTCAGGGATAGTTTCTTCCCCGCTGTTATCAGCCAACTGAATCATCCTACCACAACCAGAGAGCAGTCCTGAACTGCTATCTACCTCATTGGAGACCCTTGGACTATCTTATATCGGACTCTACTGGCTTTATCTTACACTAAATATTATTCCCTTACAATGTATCTGTACACTGTGAATGGCTCGACTGTAATCATGTATTGGCTTTCCACTGACTAGTTAACACACGACAAAAACTTTTCACTGTACCTCGGTACACGTGATAATAAACTAAATTAAACTGAACTAAACTAAAGAAAAAGTAATAAATAATGTTAGAGTTAAGTTCACGATGATGGTGTAAATATTCCTTTCTGACCTAGTTTTCGTTTCCAGCATCCTCTGCTATTTGTCAGAAGGAACTGCAGATGCTGGTAAAACTGAAAATAAACACAAAATGCTGGAGTAACTCAACAGGACAAGCTGAAGAAGGGTCTCGACCCATTCCTTCTGTCCAGAGATGCTGCCTGTCCCACTGAGTTACTCCAGCATTTGTGTCTATCCTTCGTTATTTATTTTATTGCTTCTGTTTGGACACTGGGGGTCCTAATAATTCGGGGACAATAGACAATAGACAATAGACAATAGGTGCAGGAGTAGGCCCTTCGGCCCTTCGAGCCAGCACCGCCATTCAATGTGATCATGGCTGATCATCCACAATCAGTACCCCGTTCCTGCCCTCTCCCCATACCCCCTGACTCCGCCATCATTAAGAGCTCTATCTAACTAACTGGGGAACATTGGTATCCAAATGGCACTGACAGGTGATAAAAGAATGTAGTTAACACATATATCTTTTGTTTGTCACCGGCTTATTTGTCTTTTAATAGGATCACTGTATCAAATGGAGCGTGTGACTCAGAGACAGAATCTTATTGAGTTTGTAGTGCGGGGCTGACCTCCAGGGCTCAATTCTCAAGCAATTAGTTATCTAATCAGTCTCAGCGAATGGATAGTAATGGGTAGAATTAGTCTGGGCAGGAAGGAGAGGGGAGGGGGGAAAGGAAGAGACAGCAAGGTTAAGGGCAATGTAAGTACTTTGTGCTGATCTGTCAATGTGAATCAATGCAACCTTCCAATAAAAGAATGTCTTCTAAATGTCATTCACAACCACGGACCTTTATCAGTCAGTAACAGGGTTGAAAATGCACACATCCCTTCATGATTCACTCAGGGGTGACACGGTGACCACAAGTCAACAACTGATGCCACCTCAAGTAAAACAGATGAGAAAGGAGGAGATGCTAAAAATGATGCCAATGTCAATAAGTGTAGGAAAATAACTGCAGATGCTGGGACAAATCGAAGGTATCACAGAATGCTGGAGTAACTCAGCAGGTCAGGCAGCATCTCAGGAGAGAAGGAATGGGTGACGTTTCGGGTCAAGACCCTTCTTCAATGTCAATAATGTCAAAAATAAATTATTTCCTTGGAATCAACACCTGACAAATATTTAATAATCAATGCTGGTCCACTCTTTTCTGTCAATACCTGAGCATAGTTGTCTAAAGGGTAAATGCAATGACCTTTCCACCCAGCCCGGTAAATCAATGCTTGCTGCAAACCATGTCACAACAATGTCATGAACGGGCACCTCATGACATTGCGATGAAAGCTTCAAGATGTTTCTTGGAAGAGGAGGAGACAAAAAGGAAATCCCTCCATTGCCTGAAGGCCAAGAAGCCATTGAGAAGGTCAACGAAGCAGCAGAGGAAGAATGTGTTGAAAGAATAGCAGGAACTAGGCACCCAAAACACCAAGTAAAAAAGCTTCAGAACATATGTTATCATTCAGAAGGTTGACACAAAAAGCTGGAGTAACTCAGCGGGACAGGCCGCATCTCTGGAGAGAAGGAATGGGTGACGTTTCGGGTCGAGGCCCCTCTTCAGACCCAAAACATCACCCATTCCTTCTCTCCAGAGATGCTGCCTGCCCCGCTGAGTTACTCCAGCTTCTTGTGTCCATCTTCGGTTTAAACCAGCATCTGCAGATCCTTCCTACACATATGTAATCGTTCACATCCACAGTCAAGATTTGCAAATACCTCAGCAAACCTTACCCACGCACAGCAGTGCGCTGTTCTATACAGCCCCATTACTCACCCAACAACAATATTATTCAGTCACAAAATGCTGGAGTAACGCAGCAGGTCAGGCAGCATCTCAGGAGAGAAGGAATGGGTGACGTTTCAGGTCGACTGAAGAAGGGTCTCGACCCGAAACATCGCCCATTCCTTCTCTCCTGAGATGCTGCCTGACCTGCTGAGTTACTCCAGCATTTTGTGAATAAATACCTTTAATTTGTACCAGCATCTGCAGTTATTTTCTTATATTATTCAGTCAAACCTGTCAAAAGACTCATTTGCTGCACCCACAACTACACATACTTATCACTCAAAACTCCTATCTTACACATACAAAACTCCTCTCTACATTCTCATCGCTGCAATCTGTTTGGATATCTTTGTGTCACCAGCCAGTTTATCAATCATATCTCGGTACCTTCATCCAAGATTTTTATAGATCAGAAGAAACTATGGAATGCAAGGGGGTGGATTAGGAATCATCAGTATCTACCTTCTCAATAATCTTTGCGCTGCTGTTGACCATTGAGTCTGTGGCATCTGCTTCAGCACCTGGTAGCATCCTTTCTCTCTAGCGATTGAACAGATGGGCACTGGCTTGCCTGGCCATTCTGTGGCTGTTGGTGATTGTGTACCATCTGGTCTTGCAGGAGGCTCCTTAGTTTGTTTGATGTCTCGACCAAAACCAGACCTGAATCATAAAGCATAATTCTTTTCAAACCAACGCCATCTAAGACTAGCACATATAGTCAGTGTAAGAAAATAACTGCAGATGCTGGTACAAATCGAAGGTATTTATTTCACAAAATGCTGGAGTAACTCAGCGGGACAGGCAGCATCTCAGGAGAGAAGGAATGGGTGATGTTTCGGGTCGAGACCCTTCTTAAGACTGAAGTCAGGGGAGAGGAAGATGAGGAAATGTAAGATGTGAAAACAGGACAAGGGGATGGAGTTGAAGGAAGATGTAGAATAAATCATTGCGAGCTGAGAGAAGGTAACAGCAAAGCAAACAGAGGTAAAATGTAGTCGGAGACAGTCAGACTGGTCGGAGAACTGGGAAGGGGGAAGGGATGGGGAGAGAGAGAGAGGGAAAGCAGGGGTTACTTGAAGTTAGAGAAGTCAATGTTCGTACCGCTGGGGTGTAAGCTGCCCAAGCGAAATATGAGGAGCTGTTCCTCCAATTTGCGTTGGGTCTCACTGTGATAATGGAGGAGCCCCAGGCCAGAAAGGTCAGTGTGAGAATGGGAGGGGGAGTTGAAGTGTTTAGCAACCGGGAGATCAGGTATGTTTAGGCGGACTGAGCGGAGGTGTTCAGCTAAACGGTCGCCGAGCCTGCGCTTGGTCTTGCCGATATATAGGAGTCCACACCTGGAACGGTAGATACAGTAGATGATGTTGGAGGAGGTGCAAGTGAACCTCTGCCTCACCTGAAAAGACTGCGGGGGTCTTTGGACGGTGTCGAGGGGGGAGGGGTCGGGACCTATATCCAATAGGGCCTGGTGATGAAACGCAATCATATACGAAACTCACTCTTCCAGTTATTCAACCATAGCAGAGCAATGTCATGAGCGGGCGCCATTATCTATATACTAAAACTATCGTTTGTTTGTTTGTTTGTTCCTGAACTACAGCCAAAACGGTACATGATAGCGCGACCATGTTAGGCCCACCTTACTCACCGTTGACCCTTTGGTGCTAATGGAAGAAGTTTCATTGAAATCGGTGTCACACTTTTAAAGTTAGTTACATTTTAAAGTTTAAATCTATCTCCTATAGGGGAGGGGGGGAGGGAGGGAGGGAGGAGGAGGGAGAATAAAGAGGGTTGAGGGGGTGGAGTGGAGAAGGGAGAGGAAGGGGGAGGGGAATGGTCGAGGGAGGGGGAGGGGAGGAGGGAGGGGGAGGGGAGGGGGAGGGAGGGGAGGAGGGAGGGGGGAGAGGTTGGAGGGAGGGGAGGAAGGGGGGGGCAGGAGAGAGGGGAGGGAGGAGGGGAGGGTGCTGTACCAATGCAGGAGAGGTTTGGGCCCAACGGGTCCACTTGGTCTAGTATTCTGATAAAACTAGCTGTAACACCACATTGTGAAATTCTTTTACTTTGTACACTACCTGGTGTACTTGTGTATGGCTTGATAACACTCATCTATAGTGTGAATTAACTGGATAGCATCCAAAGTTTTTCACTTTATTTTGGTCCAATGGCGAAAATAAATCAATACCAATCTGAGCTACAGTGCTGCAAAAATGAGGAGACACTTATAAACAGATTACTGAATTGGTAGTGGTTTTTGTAGGTAATTATATTCCGAGGCATATAGATGTACAGGAAAGATTTAATGGGGAAATTTCAAATCAGAAAATATCAGAAAAATTACAAGTGGTTTTGTAGCGACCATAGAGAATGGTCCAGGTCGTCGAACCCTCGGATTGGCCAGCGAGGTCACGTGGGAGCGCGACCGTGGGGATTGGTCCAGGGAACGACATCGCTGATTGGCCAGCGATGTCAGGTGCGCGTTTGGCGCCCGATTTAGCCAGTTCGGCGAAGTCTTCAAGGAAGACAGTAAGTTTATATTGGTTGTCCTGTAACTTGTTGTTTATCTTTGTATTCGTGTATTGCGGCTGCAATAAACTTCGTCTACAACTTACAAGTTTCGGACTCGCCATATTGGTGACCCCGAACGTGATCTGGACGATCACCGACTGAGAGGAACCCGACGCCTCGTTGACGATGACCGAGCAGGGCACACCGGAGTCAAGCGCGGCAGGCGTTCATCTTCCGTTATTTTGGACGTACGCACCGCAAGCTTGGTTTATCCACGCCGAGGCCCAATTCCATATAAAGAAGGTGTCGGACGATTCCACGAAGTACTTCTACCTCGTCAGCGCTCTATCGCCGGACACAACCAAGCGCGTGATGCGGTTCATCGTAAATTCACCTGCGGAAGACAAGTATGAAACCATGAAGAAGGTATTACTGCGAACCTTCGGGTTAAATAAGCATGGTGGTGCGGCAAAACTTCTGCACCTACCGGAGCTTGGAGACAAACTGCCTTCCGTCCTCATGGCCGAAATGATGGTGCTAGCCGGTGAGCATACGGATTGCCCGATGTTTGAACAGGCATTCCGCGAGAAACTTCCCGAGGATGTCCGACTGCTGCTTACGGATTGTTCTTTTAAGGACCCCGAAGCATATGCAGCGAAAGCGGACGCGCTCATGGCGGCAAAAAACAAGGCAAGTGGTTCGATCAACAAAGTCTCGACATCGGTGACCACGCCACAGCGACAGCAAGATGGCGCCACGTCTCCCGCCAATTCTCCGAAAGCCCGCCAAAAAGATCCGCACAAGCGCGGCTGGTGCTATTATCACCTACGATGGGGTAACGAATCCCGCAACTGTCGTTTGCCTTGTACCTTCGCGGGAAATGCCTCGGCCGATCGTACATAGGGGCAGTTACGATTGGCCAGAACCGGCGCCTCTATGTCCATGATCGATTCACGGACACAGAATTTTTGGTCGACACGGGAGCCATCGTCAGCATAGTGCCGCCGACCGACCTCGAAACCAGATCGGGTAAGACAGGTCCCACCCTCATCGCGGTTAATGGCAGCCCAATTCGCACTTTCGGTACACGGAAGATGTCCCTTGTGTTAGGCCTCCGTACGTACGAATGGCCATTCATCATAGCCGACGTCAAACAAGCGATCCTGGGCGCAGATTTTCTCTGGGCTTTTTCACTGGTTCCTGATGTCCGCGGTAACGACCTCCGACCCTCTGCCGAAGATGAGCACGTCGCTCCGACAATCGCCTCCTCGCCCAGCCCTACTGTCCAGGCCGTCGTCGCGGCCCCCGACTCGTATGCTGCGATTCTGGCAGAGTTCCCAGAGCTGCTCGTCCAACGTTTCGACGCACCTTCGGCTAAGCACGGTGTGGTCCATCACATCCGCACCGAAGGCCCTCCCGTTTTCGCTCGGGCCAGGAGACTACCGCCAGACAAACTGGTGGTGGCAAGGGCGGAGTTCCGGAAGATGGAGGAAATGGGAATTGTCCGTCAGTCTGACAGCCCGTGGGCCTCGCCGTTACACATGGTCTCCAAGGCATCTGGGGGGTGGAGGCCATGTGGCGATTATCGGCGTCTCAATGCTATCACCACGGCTGATCGCTACCCCATACCGCACCTACAGGACTTTTCATCTGGCCTGGAAGGAGCGGTGGTGTTTTCCAAAATCGATTTGGTGCGAGGATACCATCAGATTCCGGTGCGACCGGAGGACATACAAAAAACTGCAACTATTACTCCGTTCGGGTTATTTGAATGGTTGCGTATGCCTTTCGGTTTAAAGAACGCGGCACAGGCTTTCCAGCGACTGATGGACCGCGTGGGCCGGGGTTTACCCTTTTTGTTTATTTATTTGGACGACATCCTGGTAGCCAGCCCCTCAGTGCAGGAACACCAGGCACATTTGCGGACCGTGTTCCAGCGGCTCCAAGACCACGGGCTCATTATCCAACCCTCCAAATGTCAATTCGGCCTGCCCGCTCTCGATTTTCTAGGGCACAGAATTACTCCTGCCGGCGCCGCCCCTTTACCCGAGAAGGTGGAGGCTATCCGGGCTTTTCCCAGGCCCACCACAGTTAAAGGGCTGCAGGAGTTCGTAGGCATGGTTAATTTCTACCATAGATTTGTTCCGGCAGCGGCGTGAGTTCTGCGCCCGCTTTTCCAATGCCTTGCAGGGAATCCGGTAGAGTTGTTGTGGTCCCCGGCCGCAGAGTCGGCTTTTACGGCAGCTAAGGCAGCCTTGGCAGACGCCACCATGTTGGTCCATCCGAGCCCCTCCGCCCCCACGGCCCTGACGGTTGACGCCTCTGACGTGGCGGTGGGTGGGGTTCTGGAGCAGCAGGTTGGTGGCCGTTGGCAGCCTTTAGCGTTTTTCAGCCGGCAACTAAATTCGGCTGAGCTGAAATATAGCGCATTTGACCGGGAGCTTCTAGCTCTCTATTTAGCTGTCCGTCATTTCAGGTATTTCCTCGAGGGCCGCCCATTTGTGGCCTTTACGGACCACAAGCCATTAATATTTGCTTTTTTGAAATTGTCTGACCCATGGTCGGCCCGCCAGCAGCGGCACCTGACTGCTATCTCCGAATTTACCACAGATGTCCGTCATATCGCAGGTAGGCTTAATGCCGTTGCTGACGCCCTGTCTAGACCTGCTTTTCCCCCTATTTCGGCGGTGGACTGCGAAGTGGATCCCCAGGAGCTCGCGGAGGCACAGCTCCTGGCGGATACCGTTTCGACGTACCAGTCCACCACTTCGGGATTGAAGTTGGCCCAGGTAGCTTGTGGGTCGGAGGGCACGAAAGTCTGGTGCGATGTTTCTCTTCCTCGTCCCAGGCCGGTAGTACCGCCCTCCCTTCAGCGCCGGGTTTTCGATGCCATTCATGGGCTGGCGCACCCGTCCATCCGCTCCACCTCTGCCTTGGTGGCAGCGAGGTTTGTCTGGCATGGCCTGCGGAAACAGGTAGCGGGGTGGGCACGTTCCTGCGTGCCCTGTCAGACCGCTAAAGTCCAGCGCCACGTCCAGCCCCCCGTACAGGATTTCGAAGTCCCGGCTTTTCGTTTTTTCCACATCCACGTGGATTTGGTCGGGCCTTTGCCTTCCTCCCGGGGCTACACCCACCTCCTCACGGTGGTGGATCGGTTCACCCGGTGGCCAGAGGCTTTCCCATTGTTTGATATTTCGTCCGCGTCTTGTGCTAGGGCTTTGGCCCTTCATTGGGTAGCTCGTTTCGGGGTCCCGGCAGTTATTACAACTGACAGAGGGCCACAGTTCACTTCGTCCCTCTGGGCCGCGCTGGCGGAACTGTACGGGTCCAAATTACAACCCACAACTGCATATCACCCCCAGGCAAATGGACTCGTAGAAAGGTTCCACCGTCAACTTAAGGCGTCCCTCAGTGCAAGGCTTGAAGGCCCGGACTGGGTAGACCAACTCCCTTGGGTTCTTTTGGGCATCCGGACTGCTCCTAAGCCAGATCTCGGTGCGTCGTCCGCAGAGCTGGTATATGGCTCGACCCTTCGAGTACCCGGAGATCTGTTTCCGGACCCTTCAACCCTGCTCCCTACAGTCCCAGCAGCGTTAGCATCTCTCCGGGAACGGGTGGGCTCCCTGGCTCCAGTACCAACTTCACGTCATGGGTGTCCTATGGTACATGAACCGTCTTCCCTGAAGGACTGTGAGTTTGTTTTTTTGCGTAAAGATGCCCATCGCGCCCCGTTGCAGAATGTCTATCAAGGGCCGTTCCGGGTTTTACGTAAGGGAACGGCTACTTTCACCTTAGACATGGGCGGCAAGAGTGAACTCGTCTCGGTGTCCCGGCTCAAACCTGCCCATTTGGACCCGGATCAACCAGTCCTGGTCGGTCAAACCCCTAGAAGAGGCCGACCTCCGTTAGTTCCGCCCAGTCCACAAACCCCCGTTCCGACAGTTCCTCCAGGACCCCCCGTTTCGGCAGTTCCCCTAGGACCCCCCGTTTCGGCAGTTCCTCTAGGACCCCCCGTGCCGGTAGTTCCTCCAGAACCTCCCGTGCCGGCTGTTCCACCAAGTCCGGAACCTCCGGCTCCTGTGGTTCAGGCTGTCCCTCTCCGTACTCGTTATGGTCGCGAAATCCGGCTCCCTGCTAGGTTCCGCACCTCGGGTTCTGGGGGGGGTCATGTAGCGACCATAGAGAATGGTCCAGGTCGTCGAACCCTCGGATTGGCCAGCGAGGTCACGTGGGAGCGCGACCGTGGGGATTGGTCCAGGGAACGACATCGCTGATTGGCCAGCGATGTCAGGTGCGCGTTTGGCGCCCGATTTAGCCAGTTCGGCGAAGTCTTCAAGGAAGACAGTAAGTTTATATTGGTTGTCCTGTAACTTGTTGTTTTGACTTTGTATTCGTGTATTGCGGCTGCAATAAACTTCGTCTACAACTTACAAGTTTCGGACTCGCCATAGTTTCATAATTAAAGAATATTGATTTAAGGCAATTGTCAAAAGAACCAGCAGATAGATAGATGATGATGATGAAAAAAGTCGTGCAGAAAGTTGTTAGGACTGGAATGAACTTCCTGAATGAATATTGATAGCAAATTTAGTGAAAACCTTGACACAAATATTAGGTGCGCACTTTTCAGTGGATGACGCAGTCAACCTAGGCCTGTACTTCATCCTCCAGCACCTAGACCACCAGGAGGGGGCCTATGCAAGGAATTTATTTGTGGATTTTAGCTCTGCATTCAACACCGTTGTGCCAGAGCTACTACACTCCAAACTCTCCCAGCTGACTGTGCCTGAACCCCTCTGTCAGTGGATCATCAACTTCCTGACGGGCAGGAAGCAGCATGTGAGGCTGGGAAAGCACATCTCGGACCCGCAGACCCTCAGCATAGGAGCACCGCAAGGCTGCGTACTCTCCCCTCTCCTTTACTCTCTCTCCACCAACGACTGCACCTCCACAGACTCCTCTGTCAAGCTCCTCAAGTTTGCGGATGACACTACCCTGATTGGACTGATCCAGGATGGGGAGAAATCTGCCTACAGATGGGAAGTGACACAGCTGGTGTCCTGGTGCCATTGCAACAACCTGGAGCTCAATGCTCTTAAGATGGTGGAATTGGTTGTGGACTTTAGGCGAGCTCCCCCTCCCCTCCCCCCACTCACCATCAACAACACTACAGTCTGTGGACTCATTTAAGTTCCTCGGAAACATCATCTCCAGGGACCTTAAATGGGAGGCCACCATCGACTCCACGGTCAAAAAGGCCCAACGGAGGATGTACTTCCTGCGGCAACTGAGAAAACACAATCTGCCACAGGCAATGATGGTCCAATTTTACACCACCATCGTAGAGTTTGTCCTCCCCTTCTCCATCATGGTCTGGTTTGGCTCAGCCACCAAGCACGACATCCGGAGGCTGCAGCACAGCCTGAGAAGGTTGTTGGCTACAACCTTCCCCCCATTGACGAACTGTACACTGCAAGGGTCAGGAAGCGAGCGGGCAAGATCATCTCTGACCCCTCTCACCCTGGCCACAAACTCTTTGAAGCACTTCCCTCTGGAAGGGGACTCCGGACTGTCAAAGCCGCCACAGCCAGACATAAAAACAGCTTTTTTCCATGATCAGTATCTCTACTCAACAACCAAAAGTCGGTAGCCTCCTTTTGCTCTGGTATTTTATTTCATTCTTCACATGTTTAAACTATAATGTTTTATTCTTAATGTTTTAATGTTTTATATTTTATTCTTAATTGTTTACTGTATGTCGTGTTGTTACTTGCGAGCGGAGCACCGAGGCACATTCCTTATACGTGTACATACTTGGCTATTAAAATTTATTCAATTCAATTCAATTCAATTCACTTAAAAAGAAACAAAAATACAGAGCTATGGAGAAAGAATAGGGGTCAGAAAGTTGTTGAAACTGCTGGCAAATAGCTTGATAAGTCAAGTGAGCTTCACTATGCCAAAATGCTGGAGTAACTCAGCAGGTCAGGCAGCATCTCAGGAGAGAAGGAATGGGTGATGTTTTGGGTCGTGACCCTTCTTCAAGAAACATCGCCCATTCCTTCTCTCCTGAGATGCTGCCTGACCTGCTGCGTTA
Source organism: Rhinoraja longicauda (assembly GCF_053455715.1). Taxonomy (NCBI): domain Eukaryota; kingdom Metazoa; phylum Chordata; class Chondrichthyes; order Rajiformes; family Arhynchobatidae; genus Rhinoraja; species Rhinoraja longicauda. Next base: position 11,382,831 of record NC_135990.1, read on the forward strand.
CTCCAGCATTTTGTGATACCTTCGATTTGTACCAGCATCTGCAGTTATTTCCTATACTTCTCTATGCCAAATTAATTTATGTGAGCAATTCCAAACCTGTTCATCCGTTGGAAAGCTGACAGAATCTGATGCAACAAAGACTTTAGCTAATTGGTTGACGTCAACCAAGAATAAAACTGGACGTGGTAATGAATATGTATCCACACAATTCCATAGTTTTTAATTCCAACAAGTTAAGGCTCAAATCCTCCAATCTCCTGAAATCAGAGTCATTGTTGAACTGATGGTACCGTCATCTTAATGGTGCATCGATGATAGAAATTTATAAACAAGGAGGTTTTCATTGTGATTAGCTGACCCGGCGATTTTACATACAGGCAGTATGGAACAGGATGTCAGTGAGTAATCTTCACATCTGTCTGTGGTAACTTTAGCAAAGGATAGCCTGGGGAGAAGCCGCAGAGAAAAATACTCCAGTCATCATGCTAGAACAGATAATGGCTTAGACATTATCTAAATGGCTAAGCCTATAAAGGTGCAATCTGCAGGGAATGCACTGAATAAGACAATCTGCACTTGCCTAGATGAGTACAGCTCCAACACTGTTGAGATGATCAACTCAATTCAGTACAAAGCAGCCCACTGGATTAGCACCTGCATCCATCAACTTAAATATGCATTCCTTTCCCCATGAATACATAATGGCTGCAATGTGTACCAGCATCTGAATTGTACAGGAGTCACTTGGCCAGGCTATTCTGATAGCACCTACCAAACCCACAACCAAAAAGGTGTAGGAAAAAAATTGCAGATGCTGGTTAAAATCGAAGGTAGACACAAAATGCTGGAGTAACTCTGCGGGTCAGGCAGCCTCTCGGGAGAGAAGGAACGGGTTACTCCAGCATTTTGCACCTACCCACAACCAAAAAGGACAGGAACAAGAAGCACGTTGAAGAACCACCATGTAAACAACATACCTTTAGAAAGGAGTGTAAGAAAATAACTGCAGATGCTGGTACAAATCGGAGGTATTTATTCACAAAATGCTGGAGTAACTCAGCATCTCAGGAGAGAAGGAATGGGTGACGTTTCGGGTCGAGACCCTTCTTCAGACCTTTAGAAAGGAAATGAAGAGGAATTTATTTACCAGAGGGTGGTGAATCTGTGGAATTCATTGCCATGGACGGCTGTGGAGGCCAAGTCATTGGGTATTTTTAAAGTGGAGATTGACAGGTTCTTGATTAGTAAGGGTGTCAAAGATTCAAGTTCAAAGTTCAAAGTTTAAGTTCAAAAACACTTTATTTGTCCCCGTGGGGCATTTTACAAAGACACGTCGAGTAGTATAAAAACTATTGGATGGGGGGGGGGGATTAGCAGGGTGAGCGGTGGGACAGGGGTAGTTGGGGGTTGAGGAGCTGAACAGCCCTGGGGACAAAGGTTGCCCTTCTCCTGTGCGTCCCACAGCCTGGACAGCGAAGCCAGCGTGCTGAGGGGAGCCACTCAAACACAGAGAATCATCACAATCACAATCATATTAGCCAAGTATATTTTGCAAAATACGAGGAACTTCATTTGCCATACAGCCTTAACAATAAAAAGCAACAGGGCACACAAAATACATTTTAACATGAACATCCACCACAGTGACTCCTCTGCATTCCTCACTATAATGGAAGGCGAAAGAAAGTTCAATCTCTTCCCTTCTTTGCTCTCCCGCGGTCGGGGGCCTCGAGCCTTCTGTTGACGGGACGATCTTGACTCCCGGGCCTTCCTCGTCGTGGCGATTAAGTTCCTGCATCGCGGGGGGGGGGAATCTCAGCTGTCCCGTGCCGGGCGATCTACCCCGTGTCGGGGCCAGTCGAACCTCGTGCAGCTTGGAGCTCCCGACCGGTCTCAGCCCGAGACTGTGCGCTCCTTGATGTTAAGTCCCCAGGCCGTGTTCGAGCGTCGATCCAAGGCAAGGCTAAATACACTGGAATTTAGAAGGATTAGAGGGGATCTTATCGAAACGTATAAGTTTATTAAGGGGTTGAGCACGTTTGAGGCAGGAAACATGTTCCCAATGTTGTGGGAGTCCAGAACCAGGGGCCATAGTTTAAGAATAAGGGGTAGGCCATTTAGAATGTAGATGAGGAAAATCTTTTTCAGTCAGAGAGTTGTGAATCTGTGGAATTCTCTCCCTCAGAAGGCAGTGGAGGCCAATTCTCTGAATGCATTCTAGAGAGAGCTGGATAGAGCTCTTAAGGATAGCGGAGTCAGGGGGTATGGGGAGAAGGCAGGAACGGGGTACTGATTGAGAATGATCAGCCATGATCACGGTGAATGGCGGTGCTGGCTCGAAGGGCCGAATGGCCTACTCCTGCACCTATTGTCTATTGTCAATTGTCTAAGTAATCGCCCGCTCAGATGTTAAGTCCATGCCCCCAAGCGGGGGCTCAAAGTCAGTCCCAGGCAAATGTTAGTCAGTCCCAGGCCGTGATGTTAGGCCGCAGAGCGTCCGGAGATACGATCCAGAAAACAATCGACAAGGTAAGAGATTGAAAAAAAGTTTCCCCCTCCCCCCTCCCCGGCATAAAACAAACCAGAGAACATTAACACAAACTTTGAAAACACACTAAAAATAACAAAAAGAGTTTGAAAAGGACAGACAGACTGTAGGCGAGGCAGCCATCGTGCGGAACCCCCGGAGACCAATAAATGGTCAATAAATGCTGGACATGCCAGAAATACCCACATCCCTACAAATGAATAAATAAAAAAATAACCCAAAATCAATCAAAAAAGAATGGTTAATTTTGTTATGTCTTAAGTTCTTTTAGATTGGCCACTGACTGATTCACCAAATCCTATGGCGGAAAGATCTTGTAAAATATTTAATAGTTATTTGGCAACTCATTTTATATCACAATCAGTTTTTAGTTCTCTAAAAGTCAGCATGGAGTCTTGTAAAACCAGTTACCAATTTGCAATCACCTGCTTTACATTACTGTCCAAAGTCAAAATTTACCCTTTGGTTTTGGGAAAGGGCTAGAAATTAACGTGTTTCTTTCTCTTTCTGATTTTTTTAAATAAATTGCCAATTTTATGTAGATCACAATATTAAGAGAGTATCTGATGCCCTTGAAATGTTCACATAAATAGATTCTGAGGCATAGGTAATGTTAGATCTGTGTATTCAAAACAATGAAGATGATGGGAGATTCAGGTTACTGGATGAGATATAGTTCAATAACAAATAAACATCTGCACAAAATTTTAGCCTTTAGAATTGGCACAGTGACGCAGTAGTAGAGTAGCTGCCTTACAGCATCGAAGACCCTGGCTTAATCCTGACTTTGGGTCCTGTCTGTATGGAGTTTGCAGGTTCTCTCCGGGTGCTCTGGTTTCCTCCATATTCCAAAGATGTGCGGGTTTGAAGGTTAATTGGTTTCTGTAAATTGTCCCTGGTGTGTAGAACGGGTATATGGGTGATTGTGGTTGGCATGGATTTGGTGGATCAAAGGGCCTGTTTCCACGCTGTATCTCTAAACTAAACTAAACATAACAAGAGGAGTTGAGTATAGGAGCAAAGAGGTCCTTCTGCAGTCGTACAGGGCCCTAGTCAGACCACACCTGGAGTACTGTGTGCAGTTTTGGTCTCCAAATCTGAGGAAGGATATTCTTGCTGTTGAGGGCGTGCAGCGTAGGTTTACTAGGTTAATTCCCGGAATGGCGGGACTGTCGTATGTTGAAAGACTGGAGCGACTAGGCTTCATCATGATTCCAAACAGTTAAATTAGTTTGCGGTTGCACAAACGAGTATCATCTTAGCTTGCCAAAGATTATTAAACTTTATAGCTCTTCAATAACTCAGTGTCGAAGAAAGATGAAAGAATGGGTCGACTGGGCTTGTACTCACTGGAATTTAGAAGGATGAGAGGGGATCTAGCAGAAACATATAAAATTCTTAAAGGATTGGACAGGCTAGATGCAGGAAAAATGGTCCCGATGTTGGGGGAGTCCAGAACCAGGGGCCACAGTTTAGGAATAAGGGGTAGGCCATTTAGGACTGAGCTGAGGAAAAACCTCTTCACCCAGAGAATTGTGAATCTGTGGAATTCTCTGCCACAGAAGGCAGTGGAGGTCAATTCACTGGATGTTTTCAAGAGAGAGTTAGATTTAGCTCTTAGGACTAAAGGAATCAAGGGATATGGGGAGAAACCAGGAACAGGGTATTGATTTTAGATGATCAGCCATGATCATATTGAGGGTGTGCAGCGTAGGTTTACTAGGTTAATTCCCGGAATGGCGGGACTGTCATATGTTGAAAGACAGGAGCGACTAGGCTTGTATACACTGGAATTTAGAAGGATGAGAGGGGAACTTATCGAAACATATGATTATTAAGGGGTTGGACACGTTAGAGGCAGGAAACATGTTCCAATGTTGGGGGAGTCCAGAACCAGGGGCCACAGTTTAAGAATAAGGGGTAGGCTATTTAGAACTGAGATGAGGAAAAGCTTTTTCAGTCAGAGAGTTGTGAATCTGTGGAATTCTCTGCCTCAGAAGGCAGTGGAGGCCAATTCTTTGAATGCATTCAAGAGAGAGCTAGATAGAGCTCTTAAGGATAGCAGAGTCAGGGGGTATGGGGAGAAGGCAGGAACGGGGTACTGATTGAGAATGATCAGCCATGATCACATTGAATGGTGGTGCTGGCTCAAAGGGCCAAATGGCCTACTCCTGCACCTATTGTCTATTGTCTATTGTCTAAATGGGGAAAGTTTTCCTTCTGATGAAAGATTCTGAACTTGAACTTGGAGACCTTCTTCATGGATGCTGCCCGGCCTACAGAGTGCTTGGAGCAAATTCTGTTTTAATCATAGTTTTGCTTCATCATGATTCTAAACAGTTAAATTCGTTTGCGGTTGCACAAATGAGTATCATCTTAGCTTGCCAAAGATTATTAAACTTTATAGCTCTTCAATAACTCAGTGCCGAAGAAAGATGAAAGAATGGGTCGACTGGGCTTGTACTCACAGGGGTTTAGAAGGATGAAAGGGGATCTAGCAGAAACATATAAAATTCTTAAAGGTTTGGACAGGCTAGATGCAGGAAAAATGGTCCCGATGTTGGGGGAGTCCAGAACCAGGGGTCACAGTTTAAGAAAAAGGGGTGGGCCATTTAGGACTGAGCTGAAGAAAAACTTCTTCACCCAGAGAATTGTGAATATGTGGAATTCTCTGCCACAGAAGGCAGTGGAGGCCAATTCACTAGATGTTTTCGAGAGAGCATTAGATTTAGCCCTTAGGATTAAAGGAATCAAGGGATATGGGGAAAAACCAGGAACAGGGTATTGATTTTAGATGATCAGCCATGATCATATTGAATGGCGGTGCTGCCTCGAAGGGCCGAATGGCCTACTTCTCCACCTATTTTTCTATGTTTCTATGTTTTTATGAAGAACCATTTTGCATATTAAATCTACACAATCATTAAATCATTTATCAATTATTAAAATGCTGGAGTAACTCAGCAGGTCAGGCAGCATCTCAGGAGAGAAGGAATGGGTGACGTTTCAGGTCGAGACCCGAAACGTCACCCATTCCTTCTCACCTGAGATGCTGCCTGACCTGCTGAGTTACTCCAGATTTTTGTGAATAAATACCTTCGATTTGTACCAGCATCTGCAGTTATTTTCCTAAACTATCAATTATTAAAAATCGTTGTAATTGTAAATCAGTATGGTTCCTGGAGAATATAGAACTATTACACAGTTGGAAAACAGTGATATGTATTGATTTATGTTATGTTTGTACTTGGCCTCTTAGTTTACCCTTTTTAATTTTGATACTGCTTAAAAATCTTGAAGTATTCTAGCTCACACACATTAGATAAATTCTAAGAAAGGCAGTACGGGGAACAAAATAAGAGGAATTAAATTATTAGGACATTCTTTATAAAAGTCTGAAACTATTCAATGGGTCAGGATACAATCCGAACTGTACTGTTCTACATGGACGCCAACTCATTGATTATTTTCGTTAAGTGATAGAAATGACGGAAGTGGTTAATTGTCCATATACCGACCACAGAACAATGAAATTCTTACTTAACAGGCCCATAAACGCAATAACACATGAATAATTTTTTTTTTTTTAAATCGTGAGAGGAATAGATCGAGTACATGTACAGAGTCTCTTGCCCAGAGTATGTGAATCGAGGACCAGAGGACATGGGTTTAAGGTGAAGGGGAAAAGATTTAATAGGATTCTGAGGGGTAATGTTTTCACACAAAGGGTGGTGGGTGTATGGAACAAACTGCCAGAGAGGTAGTTGAGGCTGGGACTATCCCAATGTTTAAGGAACAGTTAGACAGGTACATGGCTATGACAGGTTTGAAGGGATATGGACCAAACACGGGCAGGTGGGACTAGTGTAGCTGGGACATGTTGGCCGTTGTGGGCAAGTTGGACCAAAGGGCCTGGTTCTACGCTGTATCACTCTATGACTCCATGACAATAAATTAATAACCGTAACATTCGGTAACCATAATAGTGCGAAAAGGCACAACAGAGGATGTACTTCCTGTGGCAGCTGAGAAAACACAATCTGCCTCAGGCATTGATTGTCCAGTTTTACACAGCCATCATAGAGCCTGTCCTCACATTCTCCATTATGGTCTGGTTTGGCTCAACCACCAAGCACGACATCCGGAGGTTGCAACAAATCGTTCGATCAGCTGAGAAGGCTGTTGGCTGCAACCTTCCCCCCATCGACGAACTGTACACTGCAAGGGCCAGGAAGCGAGCGGGCAAGATCATCTCTGACCCCTCTCACCCTGGCCACAAACTCTTTGAAGCACTTCCCTCTGGAAGGTGACTCCGGACTGTCAAAGCCGCCAGGGCCAGACATAAAAACAGCTTCTTTCCACGAGCAGCAGCTCTACTCAACAACCAAAAGAGCCTCCTTTTGCTGTGGTATTTTATTTCATTCTTCACATGTTTAAATTATAATGTTTTATTTTTATTTGTTTACTGTATATCGTGTTGTTACTTGCGAGCAAAACACCAAGGCAATTTCCTTGTATGTATACATACTTGGCTAATAAATTTTATTCAATTCAATTCAATTCAAAACCAAAGTCTGTAGTGCAACTACAGACACAGTAAAAAAATAGCATAGTTGTTGATGCTAGTTTTGTACAGTGTTCAAGAGCCTTCTGGTTGCTGGGAAGTTGCTGTTCTTGAACCTGGAGGTCACATTTTTCAGGTTCCTGCACCTTCTTCATTGTACTGGTAGTGAAATGAGAGTGGTGTGGCCCTTTGATGATATTGGCTGCCTTTTTGAGGCAGCGCTTCTTGTAGATTCCTTTGATAGAGCAGAGGTCAGTCCCCGTGATAGACTGGGCAATGTCTATTATTTTGGGATGGTCTTAGTCTCCTTCACACGTTTCCATATGAAGTGAGTAACAACCATGGCACATTAATTCAGGTTCGTGGTTGAGTCCTTGAAAGTCAGTCAGTCTACCAACTCCAAGCAGTCGTTGAGTCATTCCACTGCTTCCCCCAGCCAGCTGTGTCCAATCCTCACTGCTGGAGCGGTACTCTTCAGTCTCTGACTATATACAGGAGGACCGTCAGATGGTCCGATTTTCCAAAGTGAGGGACGGTGCAATAGGTATCTTTGGTGGCGGAGTAGCTAGAGTAGTACTAATCCTCTGGTGCTGCAGGACACGTGCTGATAGTAGTTAGGAAGTGATTTCTTCAAACTAGCTTTGTTAAAGTCCCTGCTTTTTATGGGAAAGGTGTCAGGGTAGGCCGTCTGCTGCTTGATTAACACAGTGTGCAGCTCCTCCAGTACTAGTCGAACGTCTGCCTGAGGTGGGATGTAGATCACAGTCATGATGATGGTGGAGAATTCCCTTGGGAGGTAGAAGGAACGGTTCTTCACTGTCAGATGTTCCATGTGTGGGAAGCAGTTGGACAAGACGGCTACACTTGAGCCTGAAGAAGGGTCTCGAGCCGAAACGTCACCCATTCCTTCTCTCCCGAGATGCTGCCTGACCTGCTGAGTTACTCCAGCATTTTGTGAATAAATACCTTCGATTTATACCAGCATCTGCAGTTGTCTTCTTATACACTTGAGCTCCACCGGGTGGCGCCAGCAATGGCTGCCTCGCCAACAGTCTGTCTGTCCTTTCCTTTATGTTTAAATAATATGCGTTAAATGTACGTTTTTAGTGTTATTTAGCGTGTTTTATGTGGGGGATGGGGAGGGTGGGGCAATTTTTTTTAAATCTCCCACCTCGACGGAGATGCGATTTTTTTTCCGTATCGTATCTCCGTTCGCACTGCGGCCTAACATGGCGGAGTTGGCGGCCTCTGCTGGGCTCCAGAGCTCCACCGCGGGAGCCTACGGTACTTTAACATCGCAGCGCCCGCAATCCCTTTGCCAGGGATCGATTTCAGAGCTACAACCATGAGTGCTTGCGAACTTAACATTACGGAGCCCGCAGTCTCCGGCCAGAGACTGACATCGGGAACTCCAAACCGCGGGAGTTTCAACCACCCCGACGTGGGGATTTCGATCGCCCCGACACGTGAGCTTCGACCGCTGGCTGGGGGAGCTTTGATCGCCCCAACGGATGGATCGACTGCTCCGACCTCGGGAAAAATAAAGAGGAAGAAGCTTGAACGTTTTAGTCTTCCATCACAGTGAGGAATGTGGGCAATCCGCTGTGGTGGATGTTTATGTTAACTTTTATGTATTTGTGTGTCTTGGTGCTTTTTTTTCGTACGGCTGTACGGTAATTCGCATATCACTGTACCTTAATTGGTACACGTGACAATAAAAGACCTTTGAAACCTTTGAAGCTGTACAGACTCCCACCACTACCTTCAATCACATCACATCTATTTTCTTCAACCGTGCTCTTACCCTTTATCCTCCCAAACAAAGCAAGAACAGAGTGCCCTTGGTTCTCATCTGTCAGCCACCAGCTTTCACATTCAATGGATCATTCTTTACAACTTCCACTAATCCACCAGTTCCGACAAGATTCCACTACCAGACACATATTCTTCTCCCGTCCCCCTTGCATCCGTTCAGCACTTTGAAGGGATTGCTCCCTTCACCACTCCCTGGTGTGCTCTTCCATCTCCAATTACCACTCCCCATTAAATGGCAATTTCCTGCACACTACCACTGCGCAGTGCCCTGCTCTGCTTTCGTTACCCATGACTGAGTGGTGAATAGGTTTGCCAACTATCTCACTCCCAAATACGGGACAAGGTGACGTTACCGCCCCGCGCCCCAGCCACGTGCTCCCGCTCCACCAATGGCGGCCCCCTGGGCCGGGAGGCGGATTGCTACGCAACCTCCGTTAGGCGAACACACTCGGCCCCGCTCCCCGAACACACTCTATTAGCCTACACTGTCCCGGCCGAGAACGGCCCGCAGGCCGAATACAGGACAAGGGCGGTCCCGCACGGGACAAACCAATTTAGCCCAAAATACGGGATGTGCCAGCTAATACGGGACAGTTGGCAACCCTAATGGTGAAGCACAGCTCTAGTGCCATCCACAAATCCGCCATCGACCACTGTCGTTGGCCGAATCCCAGGTGATGAAGAGTCAGCCTACAGGAGTGAGATACACCTGGTTGAGTGGTGGCATAACAATCACCTCTCGCTCAACGTCAAAAATACAAGGAACTAATCGTTGACTTCAGAAAAGGGAAGTTGGGAAACCACGCATCAATTTTCAGTGGAGAGAGTTAGCAGCTTCATATTCTCGGGCGTTAACATTTTGAATGTCAATTTAAATTACACGCACAAATTTCTGCAGCAAAATTTTAATCTACGTTCTACTTTCTGATTCAGATTAAGTGTACTACCTGCTGAGTCAAACATGATGCCATCACCATACTGTTTCCTCTACATCATCATTACTGTTTTGCATATCTTTCATCTCTCTACATCATCGTCTATATCCCTCGTTTCCCTTATCCCTAACCAGTCTAAAGAAGGGTCGAGCTCAAATCCCCTTCTTTACTGACTATTCACTTCCACTTCCATAATATCTATCTGAAGAAAACTTCCATAATATCAGTCTGAAGAAGGGTCTCGACCCGAAACGTCATCCATTCCTTCTCTCCAGAGATGCTGCCTGAGTTACTCCAGTTTTTTGTGTCTGGCTTCGTCTTAAACTGATGGTGTTAACATTATAATGAATCATTGCCAAATCCCTGTACATTCAGAATATTCAAATAAAGTGAATAATGGAAGTCAAAGTACATTGTGCCTTTTCAATAAAAAATACTTGTTGGAGGTGGATTTTTGATGGTACTATTCTTGTTTGGATTTTCAAAGCTGGAATTCTGAAATTTTTTTTTTCTATGCCTATTCATTTGAACATTTTCACAAGCAATTAGTGATGCTGATTCATCCATTTGTCGTTCGCTGAAACTAAATCTATCTCATGTCACTTCTTGCCATCAGCAACAGTAGCTGTGCTTGAACATCAAATGTATTCATTTTATGATAAAATGAATATGTTTCATAAGGAAAGATTGAAAAGACTGGGCTTGTATTCACTGGAGTTTAGAAGGATGAGAGGGGATCTTATAGACATAGCTCTCTCTTGAATGCATTCAGAGAATTCTCTGCCACAGAGAGCAGTGGAGGCAAATCACTGGATGGATTTAAGGGAGAGTTAGATAGAGCTCTAGGGGCTAATGGAATCAAGGGATATGGGGAGAAGGCAGGCATGGGTTACTGATTGTGGATGCAGCCATGATCACAATGAATGGGGTGCTGGCTCAAATGGCCGAAAGGCCTCCTCCTGCACCTATTTTCTATGTCTATGTTTCTACTGAGTAGGAAGGAACTGCAGATACCAGTTTAAACCAAAGATAGACACAAAAAGCTGGGGTAGGTAACGTCACCTATTCCTTTTCTCCAAAGATGCTGTCTGACCCGCTGAGTTACTCCAGCTTTTTGTGTCTATCCTTTGTATTAATTTTATTTTTGCCTTCCTTTTGTTATTTCCAGGAAACCTTCCACCTTTAGTTTGGTTTAACTTAATGTATTAATGCACATGTACCCAAGTGCAGTGAAAATCTTTTTTGTTGCTTGCTCTCCGATCAGCGAAAGGAGATTCCATTCGAGTCCAGCCGTCCACAGTGCACAGATACAGGAGAAAGGGAATAATGTTTAATGCAAGATAAAGTCCAGTCAAGTCAGATTAAAGATAGTCCAAGAGTCTCCAATGAGGTAGATGGTAGGTCAGGATTGATCTCTAGTTGGTGATAGGACAGTTAAGTTGCCTGATAACAGTTGGAAAGAAACTGTCCCAGAATCTGGAGGTGTGCGTTTTCACATTTCTGTACCTTTTGACTGATGGGAGGGGGGAGAAGAGGGAATGAACAGGGTGAGACTCATTCTTGATTATGCTGGTGGCCTTGCCACAGCAGTGTAAAGTGTACATGGACTAGGTGGAAGGGAGGTTGGTCTGCCTGGTGGTCTGGAGCGACTAGGCTTGTATACACTGGAATTTAGAAGGATGAGAGGGGATCTTATCGAAACATATAAGATTATTACGGGGTTGGACACGTTAGAGGCAGGAAACATGTTCCCAATGTTGGGGGAGTTCAGAACCAGGGAGCACAGTTTAAGAATAAGGGGTAGGCCGTTTAGAACGGAGATGAGGAAAAACCTTTTCAGTCAGAGAGTTGTGAATCTGTGGAATTCTCTGCCTCAGAAGGCAGTGGAGGCCAATTCTCTGAATGCATTCAAGAGAGAGCTAGATAGAGCTCTTAAGGATAGCAGAGTCAGGGGGTATGGGGAGAAGGCAGGAACGGGGTACTGATTGAGAATGATCAGCCATGATCACATTGAATGGTGGTGCTAGCTCGAAGGGCCAAATGGCCTACTCCTGCACCTATTGTCTATTGTCTATTGTCTGGGCTGCGTCCACAACTGTCTGCAATTTCTTTTGGTTTTGAATGGAACTGTTCCCAAACCAAGCTGTGATGCATCGCAATAAAATGCTTTCTATGACGCATCTGTAGAAGTTGGTGAGAGTTGTTGGGATCATGCTGAACTTCCTAAGCCTTCTACGGAAGTAGAGGTGTTGGTGTGCTTTCATGGCCATTGCTTTGATATGGCAGGTGTAGGACAAGTTGCTGGTGATATTTACTCCGAAGAACCTGAAACTTTCAAACCATCATCAAAAATGGCTTGGATGCACAAATTGGGCTGGGCAATCTTGAAACACTAAGTTTGTGAGTGAGCCAGTGTAAGGGCGGCATGGTGGCGCAGCGGTAGAGTTGCTGCCTTACAGCGAATGCTGTGCCGGAGACCCGGGTTCCATCCCGACTACGGGCGCTGTCTGTTCGGAGTTTGTACGTTCTCCCCGTGACCTGCGTGGGTTTTCTCCGAGATCTTCGGTTTCCTCCCACACTCCAAAGACGGACAGGTTTGTAGGTTAATTGGCTTGATAAATGTAAAAATAGTCCCTACTGTGTCTAGGGTAGTGTTAATGTGTGGGGATCGTGGTCGGCTCAGACCCGGTGGGCCGAAGGGCCTGTTTCTGCACTGCATCTCTAAACTAAACTAAACTAAACTAAAGGGATACAACATCATCCTCACTAACCAATCTGTGGCAAAAGCATACGATTGGTAGAAATGTGCTGCTGTAAATAAAAGCCCATCTTCACATCATGGATACCTAAATAATATTTTGCACAAAGTACGATAGACTCAGAATAAATCTCGTAACTCCAACCTGGTATCTGTGAGGTTTGTCAACCGTCAGAAGCAGTAATAGTGTATTCCACCAGTCTATATCACTCCAAAGACGTACAGGTATGTAGGTTAATTGGCTGGGTAAATGTAAAAAATTGTCCCTAGTGAGTGTAGGATAGTGTTAATGTGCGGGGATCGCTGGGCGGCACGGACTTGGAGGGCCGAAAAGGCCTGTTTCCGGCTGTATATATATATGATATGATATGATATGATAACAAAGATACTAGAGGAGCAAGATGAACCACTCCGTCAAAATCGCCTATACTGAAGTGTAGTAGGCAAAGGAGCAGAACTTCCACCATTTTAGTAAGCAAAACCCGCCGCTCGCTATCCCTCCTCCAGTGTAATCAGTGTTTTGGGGGAACAGTATGTGTGGTGATACCGTTAAAATGCAGAATATATCTAATCTATCAATTCACAGATTTTTGTTATTTTTCTTTTTAAATGTTTCTGCAAGTTTCTGCCTACTAAAATGGCGCCATGACATGCTATGGTTTTTAGGGTCGAGTGGTCTATCTTGCTCCTCTAGTATCTTTGGTCTGTAACCTCATGCCCAGCATATCTCACACTCTGCTATTACAATCTAACAAGGATATTAGCACTGCTTCAATAACTAGAAAGGTCTCCAAGTGCAGCACCACAATGATGTAATGTTAACCCAGTGATGCTGCAGCATAAGACTACTTGTATGCTAAATAAAAACAGCAGGCAATGGATAAAGCAAGGAAGATTTCACAAGCACTGGTTCAGATCGTAACTCTGTAGTTTTCCAAATATCATGAAACGTGAACAATGAAACAGTTAATAAATGGAAGACTCCCAAGAACAACTACACGTTCAATTGTCATTGTGCCCAGAATGTGATTATTAAAGAATTTGTACTATGTTCAGTCAGAAATGAAGAATAAATAATCCTTCTTGGCTTCCACAAGATCTCGACCGTCGTAGAAACCATTCTCCAACCAATTTAATTCATTCCGAATGAGATCAAGAAGTGGCTGACAGCACCATATATAACAAAGCTATGGGAGCAGACAACATGCCAGCTGTGGTACTGAAAATCTATGCTCCAAACCTAGCTGCATGTCTGGCCAAGATGTTTCGGTACAGCTACAATACTGGCGTCCATACAAGAATGTAGAACATTGTGCAGGAATTGTTCTGTTCACTAAAAACAAAACATATCCAACCCACGCAGGTCACGGGGAGAATGTACAAACTCCGAACAGTTTAGTTTAATTTAGTTCAGAGATACAGCGCAGAACAGGCCCTTTCAGCCCACCGGGTCCGTGCCGACCAGCGATCCCCGCACATAAACACTATCCCATACAATTTTTACATTTCACCAAGCCAATTAACCTACATACCTGCACGTCTTTGGAGTGTGGGAGGAAACTGAGCATCTCGGAGAAACCCCACGCAGGTCACGGGGAGAATGTACAAACTCCGTACAGACAACACCCATAGTCGGGATCGAACCCGGGTCTCCGGCGCTGCGTTCACTGTAAGGCAGCAGCCGTACTGCTGCGCCACCGTGCCACCCCAATTGTCCCATACCAGTCTATTCCTATTCATCAGCAAAGTGGTGAAAAAGCTGCAGTCCACAGTGCTATCAAACAAGATATATTCATCAACAAAACACTGCGAGAGGCATAGCGAACGGCGGGTTTTGCTTACTAAAATGGCTCCTTTGCGTACTACACTTCAGATTTTTGTTATTTTGCTTTTTAAATGTTTCTGCAAGTTTCTGCCTACTAAAATGGCGCCGTGACGAACTACGGTTTTCAGAGTCGAGTGGTCTATCTTGTTCCTCTAGTATCTTTGCTGCCGGCCATCACTGCACCAATGGACTACGGTGTACATTTCCACAGACTTCCCAGCAGTGCTTGCACCAAGTCAAAATGGTGCAAGGTCAACAGTTTTATTCAAATATGTGGGAGAAGTAAGCTGACAAGAGAAAATAATGCTTTTCATCTTATTTCAGTATTGTTATTTATTTGTAAGTGTAGGTGTGCATTTTAATTGTTTAACTTCCCAAAGCAAAAGAGTGTAATGCTTTTAACGTTACTTAACGCTACTCTGCATTGAACACTGCCTGCAGGAAAATCACAGGATACCTGAAGCCGACAAAGGTTGAACATCTGTACAAGCATCGACGAAGAGCTGCAGTAGAACGCTCCAATGCAGACACAGACTCCCGTCACCCCTTGCACAATCACCAACATGCCAAGAAATGCTTGAAGAGTCAGAACAGCTTCGTGGAACTAGAACCAACCGCACCAGGTACCAAACCCAAACAACAGATGGCACCAGGACACCACCTGCCTTATACTACCAGGAAAGTCCTAAACCGCCTCCGCACTGGAGTGGGACGTTGCGGACTCAACCTGAAGAAGTGGGGCTTCTTGGACTCTGACAAATGCAACTGTGGAGAGGTACAGACAATGGCCCACCAACTGACTTGCGGCAGAGAGGCGTGCACTGCGGACGATCTCCGCAGAAGCACAGATGTGGCACTGGCTGTGGCAAAGCGATGGCAGAACATCATCTGACACACGAGCGAAAATGTTACTTTCTAAATAGCACCCAAATGATTTGTGATTGTCAGCTTATGACCCCCCTTTTTCAGTCAATATATCAAAACCTTATATTGAGATGGGGACACCTCCTGGTTTCAAAGCCTTTCTGTGAGTATAGCCAGCTCCCAAAACACATCCCACATCCAGGGACCTCAATGGAAGAAACTGCATGGCTCCTGGGCATGCCACCAGTGATCTTGGGTCATTGGCCTATTTGGTATAATTAAAACAGGAGTCGGAAATTCACTTAAAAACTAAATTGATGTTATCTTACAGTAGAAGTAAACCAATGACAGGATTATTTATGTGTTACATCCATTACAAAATGTAACCTTTATTTTGGGGACAGGTTTAATACATTTATTTAATAATCAGCCTGTATATGGAATTAGGCTTCTTCAATCATTTACACTCAGGGCTTATTTGAGCGAAGGGAAATTGAGCACCAATCTCTCAGCAGTCAGATTAAGATAAAGTGACTTTCCAAATATTAATGTGATTCTTCCCCTTAACTCTTTCCCCGCTGAGATAACTCCTCCTCTTCTAGATTTATAAAGTTTGTTTCTAATTCTGAATGGAACGAGTGAGAGGCTGATTCTAAAATGTAAATGCAAAAGGGTTTGTATTGCAATAAACCTTTAAAGAGTTGTGCCTCAAAATGGTTCACCAGCAAATGAAAATGGAGACACGGTAGAGATGAAGGGTCCCAGCCCCAAACATCAACTATTTCCCTCTGCAGTTGCCCCCTGACCCGTTGAGTTCATCAGCAGCTTGTTTATTGCTTGCAGTGAATGAAAATGATACTGAACATTGAAACTTTTAAGAAATAAGAGCTTTAATGAATTCAGATTTATAGTGCTGTTGGAGTTTAGTGTATTCAAATTTTATAGTGCATGAGAAAAGTAATTGAAGGGAGAAGGAGAAACGATTTGATATATTTCAACTGGATATTGAATGAGAAAGTATTTGATACATTGAAGCCAGATGGAACGTGCAACGACACCAGCCCGACCGCGGGAGAAGACGGCAGGGGAAGGGAAAATACATTCTGGCCTTCCATCACAGTGAGGAGGGGACTGGAGGAGACTCACTGTGATGGATGTTTTGTTTTTTTTGTGTGTTGGTTGGGGTTGTGTAATTTGCTTGTTTTATTGCTTTTATTATTGGACTGTGGGTGACTAAATTTCGTCCAAAAAACTTGTTTTTTGGATGACAAATAAAGATATCTTGAATCTTGAAAATATATGGATTTGAAATGCTGTGATTAAACAATGAAGGTGATCATTTGATGCTCTACAGTCTTTCCAGGTGAGGCAGAGGTTCACCTGCACCTCCTCCAACCTCATCTATTGTATCCGCTGTTCCAGATGTCAACTTCTCTACATCGGCGAGACCAAACGTAGGCTCGGCGATCGTTTCGCTCGTCACCTTTGCTCAGTCTGCCTTAACCAACCTGATCTCCCGGTGGCTCAGCACTTCAACTCCCCCTCCCACTCCCAGTCTGACCTTTCTGTCATGGGCCTCCTCCATTGTCATAGTGAGGCCCAGCGCAAATTGGAGGAACAGCATCTCATATTTTGCTTGGGCAGCTTACACCCCAGCGGTATGAACATTGACTTCTCCAACTTCAGATAGCTCCTCTGTCCCTCTCTTTCCCCTCCCCCTTCCCAGTTCTCCCACTGTCTTCCTGTCTCCTACTACATCCTATCTTTGTCCTGCCCTCTCCCCTGACATCAGTCTGAAGATGGGTCTCGACCCAAAACGTCATCCATTCCTTCTCTTCTGAGATGCTGCCTGACCCACTGAGTTACTCCAGCATTTTGTGTCTACCTACAATTTGAACCAGCATCTGCAGTTATTTTCCTGCACATTTGATGCTCCAAAATGATTTGTGAATTCGAACATTTAATAGTGGTGATACTCTGCTGATTTATGTGAAATATCTACCGGAGAGTTGAAAGGAAAATGTTTGATACATTGGTGTGAACTCTGAACAGTAAGCAGTTTGATAGGCAAAGATTGGATAATGGATGAGAAGGTTTCATTCAGATCACCTGGATAATGAATGAGAGGATGTTTAATTTTACGATACATGGACAGAGATTTGATGCACTGGCATTTATAATAATAATAATAATAATAATAATAATCCATTTATTTTATATAGCGCCTTATCACATGCTCAAAGCGCTTTACAAAAACAATTAACATAGAAACAAACAGACAAACTATCCTGACGGAAACATTTATAGTGTTTCCAAGGGTATAAAATCAAGACAGAAGTAGATAGGGTGAATGCACAGAGTCTTTTATCCAGAGTAGGGGAATCAAGAGGACATAGGTTTAAGATGAGAGGGGAAAGATTTAATAGGAACCTGAGGGGCATCTTTTTCACACAGAGGGTGGAGGGTATTTTGAACAAGCTGCCAGAGGAGGTAATTGAGGTCAGTACTGTAACAACATTTAAAAGACATTTGGACAGATACAAAGATAGAAAAGGGAGGCACGATGGCGCAGCGGTAGAGTTGCTGCCTTACAGCGAATGCAGCGCCGGAGACTCAGGTTCGATCCTGACTACGGGCGCCATCTGTACGGAGTTTGTACGTTCTCCCCGTGACCTGCGTGGGTTTTCTCCGAGATCTTCGGTTTCCTCCCACACTCCAAAGACGTACAGGTTTGTAGGTTAATTGACTGGGTAAATGTAAAAATTGTCCCTAGTGGGTGTAGGATAGTGTTAATGTGCGGGGATCGCTGGGCGGCGCGGACTTGGGGGGGCCGAAGGGCCTGTTTCCGCACTGTATAATTCTATCGGGCCTGATAGAACATCCAACAATGCAACAATAGAAATGAGAAAGAATGTTCAGCTTACGGTACATTGTACATAGAAAACATAATTGGGACCCGTAGAGAGCACCAAGCAAACAGTTTAAGTGTATTATTTATAAATTTCCAAACAGGTACCTCACCCATATCCCTGTTTAGAGTTTGCTAGGCATGCTAGACAATTCAGGAGTCATGAAATGGCACATGACATAGAATTAAGTTAATTTAATCATAGCTGTCAGAGCCAGAAAAATCAGATCTTTTTCTTACTCCATTTGAAATAAAACCAGTAAGGTTACTTGTCTTTGGAAGTGTCAGTACAGAAGTTAATTGCAAGCATGAAGGCACAAAAGGTTTTTTGCAGCTTCGACCAGCTGCACAAATTCATTTGGCGAAAAACTGATGCCATAAAATCAAAGTTGACACAAAATAAATACACAGAGAAATTACCTTTGTTCTTATACAAAGAGGTAGAACTAAAGCAAAGGACATGTGGAATTAGTCAGTGCATTATTGCATCCTTTACACCATTAATGAAACGTGTCACCTCTTCGTCCACCACATTACAAGACCAAATTAGCATCTGTCCACACAGATTATGTAAGCCTTTGGAGCTTTCAGTTCACCACCATGAAGAATCAATGTACTTTTTAAATGACCTAAATGACTGAGATGTCAGGGAAATAGCAGTCATCCATGGAACCTAGGTCTCAACTAATGAACAACAGACGGGAAGACTTGATTTGGTCGTACAGTCTTCAACGGTCAAGTAATACGCAGACAATAGGTTCACTCATTCAATGCTGCTAGACATTTCTGGTGTCTCATAGATGTTCTTCAGTAAGCATGCCAGGTGGATTCACCATGCAATGCAACAATACAGTCTTTGAGAAAATTGACAAAAAGGGTCAATTGAGGAAAAGGCTATTTGGAGATCAAGACCTCAGCTCGGCACAAACTCATGATCTATGTAAAACAATAATCCCTGAGACATATGCTTCTGAGATCTGGACTACCTAGAACAGGCATTTCAAGGCACTGGAATGATATTAGTAACACGGTCTCCACAAACCTCTCCAAATTCACTGGAAAGGTAGGTGAACTAACATCTGTGGCCTCTCAAAGCCCAAGATCCCCAACACTGAGGCATTATTGGCCTCAGTCAGCTATATAGGCAGGCCACATTCTTTGCACATCCAACACCAGATCCCTAAATAGCCCCTTTACTTCAACCTCTGTTTGGAAAGAGATTTACAAACATACACAGTCTTCTTAAAGAAATGCAACATCTTCATTGACATCAGGGAACTTAAGCCCATGGCGATTCAAGATGACATCAAGGACCTCAAGGCCATACATCAGGAACATCAGGAGGGGTTGACAAATTGTGAATATGAAGATGAGGTAAAAAAAAGGGAATACAGGAGATATTGCAAAAGATTCTCGGAAGAAGGGGAACAGAAGTTCTAGAGGGGAAAAGAAATTAAGGGCAGGGCCAATTGTGACCGATGTGAGAGGGGAGGTAAATACAGAAGTTAAAGTGTTGTACTTAAATGCGCGTAGTATAAAAAATAAAGTGGATGAGCTTGAGGCTCAGTTAGTCATGGACAATTATGATGTTGTAGGGATCACTGAGACATGGCTACAAGAGGACCAGGGCTGGGAACTGAATATTCAGGGGTACACAACGTATAGAAAAGACAGACAGGAGGGCAGAGGGGGTGGGGTTGCTCTGATGGTAAGGAATGATATTCATTCCCTTGCAAGGGGTGACATAGAATCAGGAGATGTTGAATCAGTATGGATAGAAATGAGAAATTGTAAGGGTAAAAAGACCCTAATGGGAGTTATCTATAGGCCCCCAAACAGTAGCCTCGACATAGGGTGCAAGTTGAATCAGGAGATAAAATTGGCGAGTCAAAAATGTAATGCTACGGTGATTATGGGAGATTTCAACATGCAGGTAGACTGGGAAATGGACCCCAGGAAAGAGTGTTTGTAGAGTGCCTTCGAGATGGATTCTTAGAACAGCTTGTACTGGAGCCTACCAGGGAGAAGGCAATTCTGGATTTAGTGTTGTGTAATGATCCTGATCTGATAAGGGGACTAGAGGTAAAAGAGCCATTAGGAGGCAGTGATCACAACATGATAAGTTTTACTCTGCAAATGGAAAGGCAGAAGGGAAAATCGGAAGTGTCGGTATTACAGTATAGCAAAGGGGATTACAGAGGCATGAGGCGGGAGCTGGCCAAAATTGACTGGAAGGAGGCCCTAGCAGGGAAGACGGTAGAACAGCAATGGCAGGTATTCTTGGGAATAATGCAGAGGTTGCAGGATCAATTTATTCCAAAGAGGCGGAAAGACTCTAAGGGGAGTAAGAGACACCTGTGGCTGACAAGGGAAGTCAGGGACAGCATAAAAATTAAGGAGAGGAAGTATAACATAGCAAAGAAGAGTGGGAAGACAGAGGATTGGGACTCTTTTAAAGAGCAACAAAAGTTAACTAAAAAGGCAATACGGGGAGAAAAGATGAGGTACGAGGGTAAACTAGCCAATAATATAAAGGAGGATAGCAAAAGTTTTTTTAGGTACGTGAAGAGAAAAAAAATAGTCAAGGCAAATGTGGGTCCCTTGAAGACAGAAACAGGGGAATTTATTATGGGGAACAAAGAAATGGCAGACGAGTTAAACCGTTACTTTGGATCTGTCTTCACTGAGGAAGATACACACAATCTCCCAAATGTTCTAGGGGCCGGAGAACCTAGGGTGATGGAGGAACTGAAGGAAATCCACATTAGGCAGGAAATGGTTTTGGGTAGACTGATGGGACTGAAGGCTGATAAATCCCCAGGGCCTGATGGTCTGCATCCCAGGGTACTTAAGGAGGTGGCTCTAGAAATAGTGGAAGCATTGGAGATCATTTTTCAATGTTCTATAGATTCAGGATCAGTTCCTGTGGATTGGAGGATAGCAAATGTTATCCCACTTTTTAAGAAGGGAGGGAGAGAGAAAACGGGTAATTATAGACCAGTTAGTCTGACATCAGTGGTGGGGAAGATGCTGGAGTCAATTATAAAAGACGAAATTGCTGAGCATTTGGATAGCAGTAACGGGATCATTCCGAGTCAGCATGGATTTACGAAGGGGAAATCATGCTTGACAAATCTACTGGAATTTTTTGAGGATGTAACTAGGAAAATTGACAGGGGAGAGTCAGTGGATGTGGTGTACCTCGACTTTCAGAAAGCCTTCGACAAGGTCCCACATAGGAGATTAGTGGGCAAAATTAGGGCACATGGTATTGGGGGTAGGGTACTGACATGGATAGAAAATTGGTTGACAGACAGAAAGCAAAGAGTGGGGATAAATGGGTCTCTTTCGGAATGGGAGGCAGTGACCAGTGGGGTACCGCAAGGTTCGGTGCTGGGACCCCAGCTATTTACGATATACATTAATGACTTAGACGAAGGGATTAAAAGTACCATTAGCAAATTTGCAGATGATGCTAAGCTGGGGGGTAGTGTGAATTGTGAGGAAGATGCAATAAGGCTGCAGGGTGACTTGGACAGGTTGTGTGAGTGGGCGGATACATGGCAGATGCAGTTTAATGTAGATAAGTGTGAGGTTATTCACTTTGGAAGAATAGAAAGGCAGATTATTATCTGAATGGTGTCAAGTTAGGAGGAGGGGGAGTTCAACGAGATCTGGGTGTCCTAGTGCATCAGTCAATGAAAGGAAGCATGCAGGTACAGCAGGCAGTGAAGAAAGCCAATGGAATGTTGGCCTTCGTAACAAGAGGAGTTGAGTATAGGAGCAAAGAGGTCCTTCTACAGTTGTACCGGGCCCTGGTGAGACCGCACCTGGAGTACTGTGTGCAGTTTTGGTCTCCGAATTTGAGGAAGGATATTCTTGCTGTGGAGGGCGTGCAGCGTAGGTTCACTAGGTTAATTCCCGGAATGGCGGGACTGTCGTATGTTGAAAGGCTGGAGCGATTGGGCTTGTATACACTGGAATTTAGAAGGATGAGGGGGGATCTTATTGAAACATATAAGATAATTAGGGGATTGGACACATTAGAGGCAGGAAACATGTTCCCAATGTTGGGGGAGTCCAGAACAAGGGGCCACAGTTTAAGAATAAGGGGTAGGCCATTTAGAACGGAGATGAGGAAGAACTTTTTCAGTCAGAGTGGTGAAGGTGTGGAATTCTCTGCCTCAGAAGGCAGTGGAGGCCAGTTCGTTGGATGCTTTCAAGAGAGAGCTGGATAGAGCTCTTAAGGATAGCGGAGTGAGGGGGTATGGGGAGAAGGCAGGAACGGGGTACTGATTGAGAGTGATCAGCCATGATCGCATTGAATGGCGGTGCTGGCTCGAAGGGCTGAATGGCCTACTCCTGCACCTATTGTCTATTGTCTATTGTCTATTGTCTAACACATACAAACCCTGTATAAACATTTTTTTAAAAGAGTACACCACTGACAAACTTCAATCACATGCCTGCCCCATCAGGTATTGCCAACCCCATCTGTGGAAGGATCTACAGATCTCATTTTGGCCTCATTCGCCACTTCAGATAAATATAAACTCTAATGGAAAACAAGTCATCTATCATCCCAAAGGTCAAGAACAGCCTCCACGAGAAGTTAAGAGAATTAGACAATTGTCGCATAGGGTCAACAAGCATTTATCTCCATCCTAGCCTAGTATCTTTTTTATTAAGAACAAATTGCATTTATATAATGCCTTTGATGCAGTAAAACATCTTAAGAGGAGAATAGCAGACAAATAAGAGTTGACCAAGCAATACAAGATATCAAAGGAGCTGACCAAACGATTGGTCAAATTGGCTTTATGCCAGGGGTAAAAGATGCAAGAGAGGTAAATTAATAAGGATATTGAAGAAGGAAATTCCAGGGGATGGCACTGCTGCCAATAGTGAGTGATAAAAATTAGTGTTGCACAGGAAGGTAGATCTGCAGGAACAGAGATCCTCGAGGCTTGTGATAAATACAACAAAAGCAACTTCACACAAAAGTTTGCAAAACCAAGACTGAAAAGGCTCGATGACAGCTTTTCAGTTAAAATTACTTACAACAGAAGATTTGCAGCACATCCATTATAATGCTCTTTATTTCTCATTCTTGTTTTTAATTCATTTACATTTTACACAAGATTTACGTCCATAGTTTCTGCAAAGCTTGGTTGTAATTTAATATCGTTATAAGGGATTCAATTTCTCTGAAGTGTCTGACGCATGCATGATATACTACAGCTATTTTTAGATTGATGTTACAGGTTCTCATCCATTGTTAAAAGTTAAGCTCATTCTCACGATCTGTGGTCACGACTAGTGAAGTAATAGTTGCAAGGAATTAAATGATAATAAACGTAGTGGGAAGAGTCAGGGTAGCACTCAATTCTGAAGTCGTAAAAGCATCCTTGAGACCATTTGATAATACTTTAATGTAACAGAGAGACTTACATTAATAAAGCATCTTTTAAAACTTAAGGATAATCCTAAACTACTCCAAAGCAAATTAAGTACCTCTTGAAATATAGTCACCATTGTATTCAAAGACCTGTGGCAACTAATTTGCACACGGCAAGGCTACACCAACCATAATGTGACAAAAGCCTGTTAATCTAATTTGGTGTGGGAAGGAACTGTGGATGCTGGTTTATACCGAAGGTAGACACAAAATGGTGGAGTAACTCAGTGGGGCAGGCAGCATCTTTGGAAAAAAGGAATAGGTGACTTTTCAGGTCGAGACCCTTCTTCAGACAAAAAGTCAGGGGAGAGGGTAACTAGAGGTATGAAAAGGTATAGATCAGAGGTGGTACTGATGACTAAAGAGCCCACAATGGTTTTGGTTAAGGGGTAAATGTTGGCAAATATTGCAAGCGTTTTAGTATTTAGTTTGAGAAGGAAAATGGTTCTTGATTTAAAGAGTCAATCTCTAAATGTATAATACAGTAATTTCTGATTTTGTGTCCAGATTTAGGAAGTACAAACTTAAAAGGCATTCAGATTCAGGGCCATCAGTGCCATAATGTGAGCTGCATCAGCTCAATATTAAACAAAGGCTTGCTTAGGGTAACATACAACTAATGTGAATGCTACATAACTAACTCATTCATTATGAAGTGTAAGAAAATAACTGCAGATGCTGGTACAAATCAAAGGTATTTATTTCACAAAATGCTGGAGTAACTCAGCAGGTCAGGCAGCATCTCAGGAGAGAAGGAATGGGTGATGTTTCGGGTCGAGACCCTTCTTCAGACTGATCCATTTCGGGTCGAGACCCTTCTTCAGACTTCTTCATTCATCATGAATGTGTATGTGTATAACTCTAAATGTTGACTTCCAAATACAAGTAACATTTTCTAAATTAGCAACGGACAAAACATCCTTTCAGCATGACATTTTGTCAAGTTCATTTCCATTAACCACAGTATAAATATAATATTTCCAAACTGATTTTCAAAATGCATTCACTGAGGTAGATCATAAACAGTCCAAGATGGCGCTGTACTGTGGCGACATTTTGTAAGCTGTAGAACAGGTCAGGATCAAATATAGCAGCTTTGAACTTCTACAGTTAAAAGAAACAGCACAAATCAGTAGCAGGCTGCTAGTCTGTGCAAATGGATTAGGGCTCTTGCGATCTACCGACGGCAACAGAGTTACTGAGGGCAAGGGAAACAACATCCCCAACCTTGTGGTAGATCACACATACAGTGATCACAGTGCCTGAAAAAGCCGGGGGTGGCCTCCATAGCCCCTGGTTAATGGGACAGCCTACAAGTAAGATTGTTATATTTTCAAAGACCTTAAATAAATATGCCAAAGATGATTTCCCCATCATAAAAACAGGCTGACTCTAGTTTAAAAAAATGACACAAAGCGCTGGAGTAACGCAACGAGTCAGGCTACCCGAGAGAACATGGATAGGCGATGTTTCAGGTCGTGACCCTTCTTCAGATCCAGAGAATTTGTCATCCTTAAATCCCAACAGCTTACCTTGTACCATTTCTATAGTAATGTTAACTGATTCCTCCCTTCATTTTGCTTCTTCGTTTCCTGTTATTTGTGGGATGCTTCCAATGTCTTCCATTTTGAATGCAGATACAAAAGGTTTGTCAGCCTAAACCTTTTGACTGGTTTACTTTCCTTACTTTTCTTATCAAGTTGATTTTACTTGATCCTTACTTTCTTTATCAAGTTGAGTTTATTATCATAAGCACAAATAGAGTGAGATACGGGTACAATGAATATCCTGCTTGAGCAACATCACAGGCACATAGATTCAGACACACAATCATCAATTATAGATAAATTATACAAAGTTTATAAAAGAAAGAAAGTGCAAAAAAAAAGACATTGGTGCAAAACAAAATTAGAAAACAGTAGCTATCCTTTAAGCAAGATACTTCTCCAAAGTATTAGTAATATTGACAATTGAAAGGTTTACGGGATAAACTTTGTGACAACCTTTGATTGGGACAAGACATTCCACGTTTACCATTGAGGTAAATAGTATGGATGCATTTAATGTTAGCAAAATAAGTACATCAGAGGGAAAAGAATATATTGATGTGGTGGAAGGAAGCAAACAGAGCAAGCGAAAACAGGGTTATGTAAAGGGCAAACATATGAATGTTCTATGCTATACAATCTATGTAAAAAATGAAAAAAGTACTGAACTCTCTCGGTATATTAATAACCGAGTACATTCTACTTCACGCAAAATCTGGGCTGACATGTCACTGTAGTACGGGATGCTGCGTTATCGTAAGTGCTGCCATTTAGATGTGATTTTAAATGCATCTCTGGAAATTAACAGCATATTACATCTTGGATAATAGAATTTATACAAAAACAGTAATTTCTTTCACACACATGGCTGTTAACTCAGTAATGTAAACAGGCTCATTTGATTCTTATGATCTTTAACTGACATTTAGCAAATCCTGACTTACAGGATGAACTTCAGAAAATAGCAGCTGAGTTGCAGAGGAAAAAAAAGTGGAACTGTGATATTTATTTTCATTAATTGAGTTATTTTGCAGAAGTTATTTGGTATCTTCATTTCTGCAAAAACTAATCAGAAATATATTTTAAATATTTAAAGCATGCCTATAAGGAATTTTATCTTAGCTTCTATGTTTTCCTTCTCGATGCACATCCCTTCGTGCCAGGCAGTTCATTGCTCAGATCCAAGGTTTGGTTTGGTTTACTCAGTTTTGTTTGGGTCTCAGATTGGGTGCATAGGCTCCAAACCCAAGAGTGGCCAGAAGGTGGGAGAGGCCAAGATGGAGGCCAGTGTCCTTTGAAATGGCCGAGAGTGAGACCAGAGACCCCAAAAGTGGAAGCAGTTGACCCAGCACACTACAATAAATATTGTAGAATCTGTTATATGACATGAAGTTTCAGTTTAAGTTTTAATACCGGATTTACACGTAGACAAGCCATGAGAGAACATTCTCATGTCTTATCAAAGTCTGTTGATGGTAACTAAAATAGTACAAGACACGGCAATAGATGATATTTCAAAGGAAACAATATTTTTTAAAGTAGTGACAGTTCCAAACAATATCAAGTGGTTTTGCCTTTGTATTAAATTACATGATACCCCAATTTAATAAAAATCTATCCATCTCAGTGTTAATGTACCAGCACCTATTGTCTTTAGAGGAAGTTGTGGTGCTTACAATTCCAGCCTTATTCAAAGAAAAAAATATTCAGGTTTGCAACAGTCAAATAAATTAGATACCAGAGGATGATTGATGAGTTACAAATGCAAAATAATGAAATTACCAGGCTTTTGTGCACCAGCTCCAGATGAATAGATTGTGATAACACAATTTGTAGGAGAGAGGAGAGTGAGATATCACTTGACATGTGGCTTTTTTTTCCCAAGCAAGAGAAATAATGACCTGCCAAATTGTTGTGATATTCAGAATTTTTTTACAGACTCTGAGTAACCCTTGTGGACAAATTATGTCACCTTAAAGTAATTATTAGCTGATTTCCAAACACCGAGGGCAGCCTCTGTCAAGTCTTAATCGCTTGGCATAAAGTTCACACTATTGGATTTTTTTAAAATGACTGAGTCACATCTCTCAACAAACAAGATGTTGTAATGTTTTCTGCTTTGTTTTCAGTTTTGTATGCTTATAAATTTCACTTTTGAGGGAATGATTACATCTTTGCACTAACTATATGCACATTTATATGCAGCTACAAAAAGCATTCATTGCAATTAACAATAAGCTTTGAACAATCATTATAAACTTTTGATATGTACATAGTGCATTTATAAAACGATCGTATTTACTTTATATTCTTCCAAGAAAGAGATAAGGCAGGAGCATTATTATCTCAATGGTGTCAGATTAGGTAAAGGGGAAGTGCAACGAGACCTGAGTGTCCTTGTACACCAGTCACTGAAAGTAAGTGTGCAGGCAGGGCCGTCTTAACGCATGGGCCTGATGGGCACTTGCCCGGGGGCCCACGAGCATAGGGGCCCCATGCTGATCTGTGTATGTTAAGTGACTTGCAATAAATAAATACTACTTTTAAAATGTAGGTTCAATAAGTGCTTTTCTCGCAACATTTTCGGTCACTACGTGCTTCTCACAGCGATCTGTAAGTGCTTTTCGCAACAATGTAGCACCCTAAGTCCATCGCTAAGTGCTTTTCGGTAAGTGCTTTTCGCCAGCACGACGGGGGGGGGCTGGTAGGGAAAGGGGGGTGGGGGAGAGTAACGGTAGGGGCCCCAGTACACTGCTTTGCCCGGGGGCCCATAATGCTGTAAAAACGGCCCTGTGTGCAGGTACAGCAGGCAGTGAAGAAAGCTAATGGCATGTTGGCCTTCATAACGAGAGGCCTTCTTACTTCTATTTGAGTATAGGAGCAAGGAGGTGTAGCGACCATAGGGATTGGTCCTGAGAGTCGAACCCTCGGATTGGCCAGCAAGGTCAGGTGGTGGTTTTGGCACCCAAAACCAGTCAGTGGGAAGAGAACTTCGAAGCGAACAGTTTGATTTAATGGTTGTCTGTAATTTTGTTTGTTATACTTTGTAATCGAATATTGCTGCCGCAATAAACTTCTTTAACAAAGAACAAGCCTCCAGACTCGCCATAGAGGTCCTTCTGCAGGTGTATAGGGCCCTGGTGAGACCACATCTGGAGTATTGTGTGCAGTTTTGGTCTCCTAATTTGAGGAAGGACATTCTTGCTATTGAGGCAGTGCAGCGTAGGTTCACGACGTTAATCCCTGGGATGGCGGGATTGTCATATGAGGAAAGATTGGAAAGACTGGGCTTGTATTCACTGGAGTTTAGTAGGATGAGAGGATCTTATAGAGATGTATAAAATTATAAAAGGACTGGACAAGCTAGATGCAGGAAAACGTTCCCAATGTTGGGGGAGTCCAAAACCAGGGGCCACAGTCTAAGAATAAAGGGGAGGCCATTTAAAACTGAGGTGAGAAGTAACTTTTTCACCCAGAGAGTTGTGAATATGTGGAATTCTCTGCCACAGAAGGCAGTGGAGGCCAATGCACTAGATGAATTTAAAAGAGAGTTAGATAGAGCTTTGGGGGCTAGTGGAATCAAAGGGTATGAGGAGAAGGCAGGCACAGGTTACTGATTGTGGATGATCAGCCATGATCACAATGAATGGCGGTGCTGGCACGAAGGGCCAAATGGCCTCCTCCTGCACCTATTTTCTATGTTTCTATGCTTCTATGTTTCTATGAGCTAACATTGCAATAGATGAATCCAGGAGGGGTTGAAGAGTGATGGCCACCCCATCCCTTTCTCTCAATTTCTGCTGCATCTGCTCTCAAGATGAAACTTTCCACTCCTGGACATCTGTAATGTCCTCCTGGTTCAGGAAGCATGGCCTTCCCACCAGTGTGGTTGATGGAGCCCAATAGATCAATAGACAATAGACAATAGTCAATAGACAATAGACAATAGGTGCAGGAGGAGGCCATTCGGCCCTTCGAGCCAGCACCGCCATTCAATGTGATCATGGCTGATCATTCTCAATCAGTACCCCGTTCCTGCCTTCTCCCCATACCCCCTGGGCGGCAAGGTAGCGCAGCGGTAGAGTTGCTGCTTTACAGCGAATGCAGCGCCGGAGACTCAGGTTCGATCCTGACTACGGGTACTACACTGTAAGGAGTTTGTACGTTCTCCCCGTGACCTGCGTGGGTTTTCTCCGAGATCTTCGGTTTCCTCCCACACTCCAAAGACGTACAGGTATGTAGGTTAATTGGCTGGGTAAATGTAAAAAAAAAAAATTGTCTCTAGTGGGTGTAGGATAGTGTTAATGTACGGGGATCGCTGGGCGGCACGGACTTGGAGGGCCGAAAAGGCCTGTTTCCAGCTGTATATATATGATATGATATGACTCCGCTATCCTTAAGAGCTCTATCTAGCTCTTTCTTGAATGCATTCAGAGAATTGGCTGCCACTGCCTTCTAAGGCAGAGAATTCCACAGATTCACAACTCTCTGACTGAAAAAGTTTTTCCTCATCTCAGTTCTAAATGACCTACCCCTTATTCTTAAACTGTGGCCCCTTGTTCTGGACTCCCCCAACATTGGGAACATGTTTCCTGCCTCTAATGTGTCCAACCCCTTAATAATCTTATACGTTTCAATAAGATCTCCTCTCATCCTTCTAAATCCAGTCCCAGGAATTGGATCTCCTCCATTTCCTGCACTCACTCTGCCTCTCCCCAGATAGAACTGGAGAGAGTTTCCTTGGCCCTTATCTTGTATCTCACCAGCTGCCATGTGCAGCACATTGTTCTTCATCAGTTCTGCCAGCTCCAATGCAATCCCATCACATCTTCCCCTTCCCACCAATTTCTGCTTTTCACAGGGACCATTCACTTCATGACTCCCTGGCTCATGCATTCCTCCCCAGCTGTCCCTGCCCATCCCCAAACACACTCCCATGCAACCATACCTCCCTCACCCAGAGGCCCAAACAGCCATTCCAGGTGAGGCAGGAATTCACCTGCACCTCCTCCATCCTTGCCTATTGCATTGAATGCTCTCAATGTGGCCTCCTCTACATCGGCAAGACCAAGCATAGACTGAGAGACCGCTTTGCCAAGCACCTGTATTCTATCCGCATAGGCATCTTGAGCTCCTGGTTGAAGACATTATAAATCCCTGCCCTGCTCCCACATAACTTATCTGTACATGACCTCTACCACTGCCAGAGTGAGGCCAAATACAAACTAGCAGGGCCTCATCTTATATTCCACCTGGGTAGTCTACAAACCGAAGGCATGAACATTAAATGTTTCCGTTTCAGGTAACCCACATGCTCTGTCCCTTTTGCTCTCCTTCTGGTCTACCTGGGTCCTCTTGTTCATCCCCTTCTTTCCACCTCTCCCCCCTCAGCCTGTGTTTCCAGTTTCTTTGCCCTCCCCAACCTGGTTCCATCAACCTTCCTCCACTGTTCTCATCGGCCTAACATCTCTCCTTTCTCTGATTTCATATATCTTTTCAAGTCTTATCACTTTCCACAATCCACAGTGCTTTGTTGTTCCCACTAATCACCTTTCAACTTCTGTCACTATCTTCATCGCATCCGCTGCACCCCACTAAGTCATTTACCATCTCTTTCTGGGATTCAACCACCCCAAGCCCGTCGTGATAACATCTGTGGACGAATGCATCAGAAAGCTGCTCGGCCTAACCACCTTCTGCATGACATCCTTCATGAGAAGGAGGCCCCATGCCAGTTGTGCTCACGGAAGCCTTTGCACCCATACATGGAGAGTCTGGATGCAGTGAGCAATGCAGCACTAGCTGTCCCAGAAGGACTCCAGCCATACTTTGAGACCTGGTCGCCACACCCTCCAAGCAAAAACCTCCGCAGGAAGGCAGGCCTGGGTTCAACTGAACAGGCCACGAACTGGTGCTGGTCGCTTCGCAGCCAACATGAAAAGATGGGGCATTGCAGATAACGACCTCTGTCCTTGTGGTCAAGTACAGACCAACAAACATGTCCTAAGGGGATGTATTGTGACAGGACCTCCCTGCCCACTATCCCAACTTGATAACCCCCCAATTAGAGACTTACCTCACCAATTGCCACTTTTGATTGTTGTAGTTGATATATGAAAGAAGACTATCTCCATCAGTCCTCAACCTGCCCATCAACTCCTCCTCAACTGGATATACCTATCACTCACCATCGGTAAGCCACCCAACTAACTCTTTATACTGATCATCTTCCCTTTACAGTCTTGGTCCTAATGCAGAGTCTTGATCTCAGATGTCGAACATCCCTTTGCTTCCAGAATATGCTGCCAGATCCGCTGGGTTCATCCAGAATTTATTTTTTTGCTCCAGATCCCAGTATCTGCAGACTTTTGAGTGCAGGCTGGAGCGTTAATGGAAGGGTGTGATGATATTCTGAGCATATCTGTATTAAAATGGAGGAAGTGTTAGAAACATCAGAGCACGATGGGGTTTATAAATCCCCAGGACCTAACAGAATCTTTACTGGGATACTAAGAGAAGCAATTTGCTAGGGTCCAGACAGAAATGTCTGCATCTTTGTTAGCCATGGATGACGTACTGGAAACTAGCCAACTTTGTCATCATGTTCAAATGGGGAAGTAAGGATCAGCCTTATGGAAACTGCAGGTCAGTGAGCCTTACATCTGGGCTAGGGAAGTTATTGGAGAGGATTCTGAGGAGCAGGGTTTACATTCACTTGGAAAGGCAGGAATTGATTAGGAGTCAACTTGGTTTTGTCCAGGGGAAATCATGTCTCACAGAACTAATTCAATTTCTCGAGGAGGTAGAAGAAAATTGGTGAAGGTATATGTGGTTAACATGGACTATTATAAGGATTTTGACAACCCTCGTGGTAGGCTGGTTCAGAAAGTCAAGAGACCAGGGCTTTGAAGCATGTTGGCAAGCTGGATCTAAAATTAACTTGGTGTAGGAGGCAAAAGGTAATGGTGCATGGATTATTTTCTGAATGGAAGTCTATAACAAGTGGTGTACTACAGGGATCAGTGCTCGGACCATTGTTGTTTGTAAAATATATATAAATGACTTGGACGAAATGGATTTCCAATAGATTTGGAGGTTTGCAGATGACATGAAAATTGGGGGAGTCATAAACAGATCGCTAGAAAACAGCAGGACGAAGTTCAGTGGAAAAGTTGGGCAGAGGGATGGCAAATAGAATTTAATCCAGAAAAGTGTGTGGTAATGCATTTGGGGAAGTTGAATTCTAGGACATAGAGAGTAAATAGCAGGGAATTTGGGAGCATCAATGTATCTGTCGACAAGTCCATAGTTCCCAGAAAATGGCAACTCAGATGGATTGGGGCATATGGATAAGATAAATAAATAATAAGTATATTTCTCAGAGCAGGGAAGTCTAGAACTAGAGGGCACACATTTAAGGTGAGAGGGGAGAAACTTAATCTATATGGAACGAACTGCCAGAGGAGGTGGTAGAGCCGAATACAATGAAACATTCAAAAGACATTTGGGCAGGTACTTGGATAGGAAGGATATAGAGGGATTTGGGCCAAATGCAGACAAATAGGGTTAGTGAAGATAGATATCACAGTAGCCATGGGCGAAGTGGGTCCATGGGAATTAAATAAGATGCTTGGTTCATAAACAGGTTGTGCCGTCCAGCTACTCTATGTGGCTAGACAGAATGCTCCATGAATGGATATATGCTCCGTTTATGCTCCATTCAAACTCTGTTCTCTCTTTTCCCAGCCAAACCTATTAACTAACAAGGAATATATAAGAAAATAACTGCAGATGCTGGTACAAATCGAAGGTATTTATTCACAAAATGCTGGAGTGCTCAGCAGGTCAGGCAGCATCTCAGGAGAGAAGGAATGGGTCACAAAATTCTGTCGTGGGCCTCCTCCAGTGCCATAGTGAAGCCCACCGGAAATTGGAGGAACAGCACCTCATATTTCGCCTGGGCAGCTTGCAGCCCAGTGGTATGAACATCGACTTCTCCAACTTTAGATAGTTCCTCTGTCCCTCTCTTCCCCTCCTCCTTCCCAGATCTCCCTCTATCTTCCTGTCTCCACCTATATCCTTCCTTTGTCCCGCCCCCCTGACATCAGTCTGAAGAAGGGTCTCGACCCGAAACGTCACCCATTCCTTCTCTCCTGAGATGCTGCCTGACCTGCTGAGTACTCCAGCATTTTGTGAACTAACAAGGTATTGAATAGGGAAGGGTGAATGCACAGGAGAAACCTAAACAGTTGGTACAGTAATGTAAATCTCGGGCACATCGGAAGATATCAACAACTATATATTATGTATTGATCTACTCCAACCACGCTAAACTTACAAAGTATTAGAGACAAAAAGTTGATCTTATT
Source organism: Rhinoraja longicauda (assembly GCF_053455715.1). Lineage (NCBI taxonomy): Eukaryota > Metazoa > Chordata > Chondrichthyes > Rajiformes > Arhynchobatidae > Rhinoraja > Rhinoraja longicauda. The sequence goes on from NC_135990.1 coordinate 11,416,422, forward strand.
TCAGAATTGAAATGGATTAATTCAAAATTGCTGACTAATTTACACTAAAAGCCATTTTTAAAAATCCAACTACATGAATAGTTAATTTACAGATAATGAATACACTCAATTTAATCAATTTTACGTTGTTTGCTGAATGACATTTGAGTTAATGTCAAAAATAATGGTGCAATTATTCATTACCTTAAAAGTTTGCTATCAGAAAATATTTGCATTCCTGTGACCTTCCAAATATAAAAATTATTTTATTTCTGTGCATTATTTGCATTGTTACAATTTAATATGATTAATTTCAGCTGAGAAACAAAAAATCCAAAGATATGTGGTTCAAATAAAACATAATATCCAAATTCTACATTAGATCCTCAATCAGAGAGTTGTAAATCTGTGGAATTCTCTGCCTCAGAGGGCAGTGGAGGCCAATTCTCTGGATGCTTTCAAGAGAGAGTTAGATAGAGCTCTTAATGATAGTGGAGTCAAGGGATATGGGGAGAAGGCAGGAACGGGGTACTGATTGTAGATGATCAGCCATGATCACATTGAATGGCAGTGCTGGCTCGAAGGGCCAAATGGCCTACTCCTGTACCTATTGTCTATTGTCTATAAGGGATGTGAATGCTACTTTATAAATGTAAGCCTTTTTCATCAGCATCTTCTTATCTTCATCAACATGAGAAACATTGTCAGGAACATATTTTATTTATTGTAGGATGAAGCAAACACTAGAAAAATGTTGCTTGATTTAAGGTCTTGGAATAAAGTTAAAATTCACAATATCGAAGAAATTCACAATATCTGAACCCCAGTTCATGATAACAGTATGTTGGCCGTTGACGGGCATTTGGCCCAATCATCGTTCAAATCTACACTCTCCCATCATAACATCCACATGGAAATATGTAATTTAACGTTGACAAGTGAAAGTTGTTACATTTTCGAAAGTTAATCCATGATGGACTTACACAGTAAATAGTAGAGTCTTGGAGAGTGTTGTAAAACAGATCCATGGGTGCTGGGTACATAGTTCCCTGAAGGTGGCAACACAGATAGACAAATTAGTTAGGGAGGCATTTGGCGTACTTGTCAGTCAGGGCACTGAGTACAGGAGTCGATACATCATGTTACAACCAAACTCCAGCACCAGAGGACGGAATCGATCCCTCTTAAATATAGCCAATGAACTGGCCTCAACTACCTTCTGTGGCAGAGAATTCCACAGACTCACCACTCTCTGTGTGAAGAAATGTTTTCTCATCTCGGTCCTAAAAGACTTCCCCCTTATCCTTAAGCTGTGACCCCTGGTTCTGGACTCCCCCAACATCGGGAACAATCTTCCCGCATCTAGCCTCTCCAACCCCTTAAGAATTTTATATGTTTCAATAAGATCCGATGGAATATAATGTGGGTATGAAATGATCCACTTTTGCAGAAATAATAGAAGAGCAAAGTTTTTCTTTTAACTGATGAAAGCTTGAACGATGTTGGTGTGTAGAGGTACTTCTGTGTTCAGCACAAGCGTCACTGAAAGTTAATGTGCAGTTATAACAAGAAAAGAGGAAGTCAAATGGTCTGCTGGCCTTTACTGAAAGAGACCTGGAGCAGGAGAGTAGCGACATCTTGTTCCAGTTACATAAGGTCCTAGTTAGAATGTTGTGTATAGAATAAGTCCCTTTGACGAAGGACGGCAAAAGAAATGGGAGACACAGGCCCTGGTGAGACCGCACCTGGAGTACTGTGTGCAGTTTTGGTCTCCAAATTTGAGGAAGGATATTCTTGCTATTGAGGGCGTGCAGCGTAGGCTCGCCAGGTTAATTCCCAGAATGGCGGGACTGTCATTTGTTGAAAGACTGGAGCGACTAGGATGTATACGCTGGAATTTAGAAGGATGAGAGGGGATCTTATTGAAACATATAAGATTATTAAGGAATAGGACATGTTAGAGGCAGGAAACATGTTCCCAATGTTGAAGGAGTCCAGAACCAGGGGCCACAGTTTAAGAATAAGGGGTAGGCCTTTTAGAACGGAGATGAGGAAAAACCTTTTCAGTCAGAGAGTTGTGAATCTGTGGAATTCTCGGCAGTGGAGGCCAATTCTCTGGATACTTTCAAGAGAGAGCTAGATAGAGCTCTTAAAAATAGCGGAGTCAGGTGGTATGGGGAGAAGGCAGGAACGGGGTACTGATTGTGAATGATCAGCCATGATCACATTGAATGGCGGTGCTGGCTCGAAGGGCCCAATGGCCTACTCCTGCACCTACTGTCTATTGTCTATTTTAATGGAATGTGTGGCTGAGTAAAAGATCTGTCAATTATCTTCTTGAAGGCAGTGCAGGTACAAGGGGCCAAATAGCTACTCCTGCTTCTAGTTTTTAAGTTCTGCGTAAAAATCTCTGACTCCAGAACTAATTTAAGGAACCAAAACCTCAAATGCAGCATATCTGACTAATGCTGCCAAGTCCAGGCTCAAAACCTATTTCTACTCCCTAGCGTTTGAGGCCCTCTGAGGGGGCGCTGTGAGCTGTTTATGTATGTGCTGTTATGTTTGTGTGCCATTGTATGTTCGTTTTCTTAGTACCTGAACTGATGTACAGCACTTTGGTCAACGTGGGTTGTTTTTAAATGTGCTATACAAATAAAATTGACTTGACTTGAGAACAGGAAAAGGAAATGAGCCTTTCTTGTATTTCTGGCAATAGATTGCAAAATGTGTTAAAATTAATCTATTAAGAACCCCGTCATTTGTATTATTATGCACATTTAGCAAGAGATTTGTTCCAAAGATAAAAAGTCCATGCTATAATAGAAACGCACACCGACAGTGAAATGTTCATATGCAATATGCAATGATCCATGAAGTGCTGAGTATGATTTCCTTAGTTAAACTGCTCACCTTTAGCAAAAAAGTACACTGCCACTGTACGTGAAAAGTTATGAAAGTGATGATTTCATTGTGAGAGTGATAACATGGTACTGTTACGCTCATAGAACAGCACAGAAACATGTCCTTCAATCCATAATGTCAGTGCCGAACATGGTGTTAAATTAAACTAATCCTGCCCTTCTGCACGATCTATATATTTGCATAACTATGGGCCTATCTAAAAGCCTCTATCGTATCTGCCTCCACCATCTCTCTGTCAGCATGGTACAGGTACTTGCCACACTCTGTGTAAAAATACATACCCTGTGGATCTCTTTTAAACTTTCCCCCTCTCATCTTAAAGCTATGACCTTCAGTATTTGACATTTTACCCCGGGAAAAAAGATTTAACTGTCTACCCGATCTATGCCTCGCATCATTTTGTGAACTTCCATTAGATCTTCTTTCAGCCTCTGATGTTCCAAAGAAAACAATTTAAGTTTGTCCAACTTCTCCTTATAGCCAACAAATCTAATCCAGATAGCATCCCAGTAAACCTCTGCCTTCTCCCAAACGCCTCCATATCCTTCTCATAATACAGAGACCGGAACTACACACAACACTCCAACGGTGTTCACTCCAACTGGATCCTCCACTTCCTGACCAACAGACCCCATTCAGTGAGTGTAGGGGACAAATCATCCTCCACGATAATCTTCAACACGGGGCTCCACAAGGATACGTTCTCCGCCCCCTCCTTTACTCCTTGCACACCCACGACTGCGCAGTCTTGTACAAATCTAATTCAATTTCCAAATTCGCAGGCGACACCACCATTGCAGGATGGATATCAAATAATGAGGAGACGGAGCACAGGAAGGAGATTGAGTACCTCGTGTCCTAAAGTCAGCAAGACAAAGGAGATAGTGGTCGACTTCAGAAAGCAAAGCGGTACCCCTGTTTGCATTGACGGTGCCGAAGTAGAGATGGTCGAAAACTTCAAATTTTCTAGGAGTCAATATCACCAACAACTTCTCCTGGACCACCCATATTGAAGCAACGACCAAGACAGCACTCCAACGCCTCTACTTCCTTAGACGGCTTGGGAAGTTTGGCATGTCCGCTACAACTCTCACCAACTTGTACAGAGGCGCCATAGAAAGCATTTCATCAGGATGCATCACAGCTTGGTTTGGGAACAGCTCCATCCAGGACCGCAAGAAATTGCAGCGACTTGTGGATGCAGCCCAGCCCATCACACAAACCGACCTCCCTTCTATTGACTCTATTGACTGGCAAGGCCAGCAGCATCATCATGGGCGAGTCACACCTTGGCCACTCCCTCTTCTCCCCTCTCCCATCAGGAAAAAGGTACAGAAGTGTGAAAACGCACGCCACCACATTCAGGGACAGTTTCATCCCAGCTGTTATCAGGCAACTGAACCATCCTACACAACCAGAGAGCAGTGCTGAACTACTATTTATTTGATGACCCTGAGACAATCCTTGATCAGACTTTGCTGTCTTTACCTTGCACTAAACGTTATTCCCTTATCATGTATCTATACGCTGTAACTGGATCGATTGTAATCATGTTACATGATGTAATGGTGGTGGTGTCACAGTGGCAGTGTTGCTACCCTACTGCGCTGGCAGCGCTGGAGATCGGGTTTGATCCTGACTACGGGTGCTGTCTGTACGGGGTTTGTACGTTCTCCCTGTGACCGCGTGGGTTTTCTCCGAGATCTTCAGTTTCCTCCCCCACTCCAAAGACGTACAGGTTTGCAGGTTAATTGGCTTGGTATAAGTAAATTGTCCCTAGTGTGTGTGGGGTAGTGTTAATGTGCGGGGGTCACTGGTCGGTGTGGACTCAGCGGGCCGAAGGGCCTGTTCCCGCGCTGTATCTCTAGACCAAAATGTATTGTCTTTCTGCTGACTGGTTAGTATGCAACAAAAGCTTTTCACTGTACCTCGGTACACGTTTATCTTTATCTACTGTGTTACCACTTTCAGAGAGTTAAGGCCTTGGACTTCAAGATCTCTCTGTATATAAATGCTGTTCAGAGTCATGCCATGAATTGTATACTTTCCCCTTACATTTGACCTCTCAAAGTGCAGCACCTCAAACTTACCTAGATTAAAATCCATCTGCTACTTCTCCACCCATATCTGCAACTGATCTATCTTTTGACAGCCTTTCTCGCCGGATTTTAGGGGAAAGTACTAAACTGGTGTAGGGTAAATTACAACATTATTAGACATGAGCTTGGGAGAGTTAATTTGAAGCAGCTGTTACGGGTTAAGTCCACATCTTACATGAGTGAATCATTTAAAGGCAAGTAGATCAAAGTTCAAGACCGGCATGTTCCAATAAAGGAGAAGGGATGTTTGCTTTGTTTGCAAACTTACTAACCAACCCATCTACATTTTGATCCGAAGAAGGGTCTCGACCCATTCCTTCTCTCCAGAGATGCTGCCTGTCCCGCTGAGTTACTCCAGCATTTTGTGTCTACCTTCGATTTAAACCAGCATCTGCAGTTCTTTCTTATACATTTTAATTCTTATACACCATATGTATAAGGATGAGAGGAGATCTTATCGAAACGTATAAGATTATTAAGGGGTTGGACACGTTAGAGGCAGGAAACATGTTCCCAATGTTGGGGGAGTCCAGAACCAGGGGCCACAGTTTAAGAATAAGGGGTAGGCCATTTAGAACGGAGATGAGGAAAAACTTTTTCAGTCAGAGAGTTGTGAATTGTGGAATTCTCTGCGTCAGAAGGCAGTGGAGGTCAATTCTCTGAATGCATTCAAGAGAGAGCTAGATAGAGCTCTTACGGATAGCAGAGTCAGGGGGTACGGGGGGAAGGCAGGAACGGGGTACTGATTGAGAACGATCAGCCATGATCACTGAATGGCGGTGCTGGCTCGAAGGGCCGAATGGCCTCCTCCTGCACCTATTGTCTATTGTCTATTAATCCAAGTCATTTATGTATTTCACAAACAACAGATATCCCAGCAGAGATCCCTGCAGAACACCACTGGTCACAGATGTCCAACCATAATATTATCCTTCCACGAATACCTTCTGTCTTCATAAGTTCATAAGCTGGAGAAGCAGAATTAGGCCATTCGGCCCATCAAGTTTACTCCGCCATTTAATCATGGCTGATCTATCTTTCCCCTCTCAACCCCATTCTCCTGCCTTTTCGCCATAACGTCTGACACCTGCACTAATCATGAATCCACAGATTCACCACCCTCTGACTAAAGAAATTCCTCCTCATCTCCTTTCTAAAGGTGCGTCCTTTTATTCGGAGGCTGTGCACTCTGGTCCTAGACTCTCACACTAGTGGAAACATCCTCTCCACATCCACTCCATCCAGGCCTTTCCCGATTCTCCGACGTACCCACAGACCCTGATGCAGACGTACTCACTCTTCTATGGGTAAAGCAGTTCAGGATCCAACCCATCATTATCCAAGGTTCCCTTACCTTGCTATCGTTGTCCCTTCTTTCTTACTGGAACTACTGGTCCTGAAATCAAATTAGCGTCTTTAAACGATTCACACGTCTGATGTGGACTTACCCAATAACAGCTGCTGCAAATTAACCCTCTCCAGCAGCTGCCTAATAAGGTTGTAATTAAAATCCCTGCCCCACTTAGGTGACTACTGGCGACTAGGCTGTCGCCACAAGGTCGCCAGGGTGTCGCCTGTGCGGTCGTGAGTCGTCACCAAAGAGTCGTTGCGTTTTTCTGGTCGCCGCTGGTTTTGAAATGTTAAAAATTTTCAGCGACTGTTGGTTTGACGCCAATGATTGTAGTTTGACGTCTCCTGACGTAGGCGCTGTCGTAAGTTTTCGCCAGGTGACGTAGGTTGTCCCCGGTGCTGACTTCGTTGAATTCCATTGGCGACTACCTACGCCAACCGGCGACAGGGACCGGCGTCAAAACCGGAGGCCAAAATGACGTGAATTGTCTTCAGTTGTCGCCGACACGGTCGTAGCTTGTCGTAGCTTGTCGCGGGTAGACGTGGGTTGACTTCGGTTGTCGTAGGTCGCCGCCTGTGTGGTCGTAGGTTGTCGTGGGTGCGGTCGTAGGTGGACGTCATAAGTCGCGACGATTGAGTCGCCGGTTGTCGGTAGCTTGCCGTAGCTTGACGTCGACTAGGTGGTAGGTTGTTGTAGCTTGTTGTAGACATTGTCATGGGGGGTCCAGTCGCCGTTTTTTTGGCGAACTGGTACGACTTTTGCAGTCGCCGGCAGTCACCTAAAAAAACACCTAAGTGAGACAGGCCCCTTACTCTACCCCATTTTAGTACTATCCCCAAGGTCCAGACTTATTCATAATTATATTACAACTTTGAGGCATTGTGATTACTGCCCCCAAAACGTTCTCGCATTGAAATGCCGGTCACATGGCCAAGCTCTTTCCATAAGAGCATATAATTTCCCAATAAAGTATGATCCCTTTTCTGGTTGGACTATTCACAAACTATTTCAAGAAGCCCTCTATATACCTAACAAATTCTGCCCTGTCTAAGCCACTTGCACTAAGCAAGACCTATTCAATATTTGGTACGTTAAAGTCACCTACTACGACAACTCTGTTGCTTTTACATTTGTTTCATAATCTGAGTACATATCAGTTCCTCCATCTGACTATTGGGAGGCCTATACCACCGGGTGGCGCCGCGATGGCAACCTCGCCTACAGTCTGTCTTTTTCGTCTTTTTTTTGTTATTTTTAGTGTGTTTAAAAAGTATGTATTAATGTTCTCTGGTTTGTTTTATGTGGGGAGTGGGTGGGGGGCTCGGTGGAGACTTTTTTTCAATCTCTCACCTTGCCGGAGATGCAATTGTTTTCCTGATCTTATCTCCGGTCACTCTGCGGCCTAACATCATTGAACTGGAAGCCTTGCTCGGGCCTGACTTTGAGCCCCACTGCAGGGCCGTGGACTTACCATCAGAGCGTGCAATCCCTTGCTTGGGATCGACGCTCCAACTGCGGCCTGTGGACTTCAACATCGAAGAGCTCGAAGTCTCAGGTAGAGACCAATGTCGGAAAGCTCCAAAGAACACAGAAGGTTCGACTAGCCCCGACCCAGTGTCAGATTGCTCGGTGCGGGGGAGCTGAGATTCCCCCCCGATGCAGGAGCTTGATCGCCCCGACGAGGAAGGCCTGACCGCTGGCTACGGGAGTCAAGATTGTCCCGTCAATGGTAGGCTCGAGGCCCCTGACCGCGGGAGAACAAAGAAGGGAAGAGATTGAACTTTTTTTCGCCTTCCGTCACAGTGAGGAATGCGGAGGAGTCACTGTGGTGGATGTTTATGTTAAAATATTCTTTTAAGTGTTCTGTTGCTTTTTATTGGTATGACTGTCTGGCAAATGAAATTCCTCATATGTTGCGAAACATAATTGGCTAATAAAGTATGACTATGATTATGATTATGATAGTATAATCCCATCAGAGTGATTGCATCTATCTGATTTTTAAGCTCTGCCCATCCTGCCAGTCTCTCTCTGTGATTAAAGCTGTGACATTCTCCTTGATTGGTAATGTAACTCCGCCACCTCTTTTACCTCCCTCTCTATCATACCTGAAACACAAAACCCAGGAACACTTGAGCTGCCACTCCCGCTCCTCTCATAACCAAATCGCTGTAATGCTCGTAACATGTTCGGATATAAATCCTGAGTGAGTGTTTAAACAGTCGTGATGAAAGATGTCATAAATCAATGAAGTATCATTGTCAGGAATTCTGATCAGTAGAAATTCCTACTCTCGTTATCCTTCGATCTATATTCTCTTTCATGAAGTTCAATAAACAACTAGTCTGTTTTGGGACGCAGCTCCTGTTTATAACCTCATTATCCAATTATAATGAACTGAATCAGTATTGCAATAAAAGTACTGTAGTATTTGCCATTGTTCAGCCACATATATTAGTGCAATACAATTACTGAAATTAGCAACTATATTGCAACAAGTAAAAACAAGGCAGTCAATAATTGCACTGTGATCAGTACCACAATCAACCAATACCAGGTGCTCCTCAACTTACAAAGGGGTTACATTCCGATAAACCCATCGCAAACCAAAAATTTTGTACGTCAAAATGCATTTAAATACACCTCATCGCGTGGCCGGAAGCGAGCTGCGGGTCGCTGCCGTTGCCTAGCGTTTGCACCATTGTAAAGTCGAGATATCGTACGTCGAAGCATCGTTAGTCGGGGAGCACCTGTAATAGTACTGCAACAATATAGATTCCTATACCTAACTAGTAACAGCACTGCAACAAGTAAAAATATTGCAGATAGTAATTCTACTGCAACATAAGAATGCTGCAAACATCTGTAATATCACTGCGACCAGTAACAATATATTATCCCAGTACCACAATTGCCTTGCACCTAATAATGTAGGTTAATTGCTCGCTGTAAATTAGCCCGAGTGTGTAGGGAGTGGATGGAAAAGTGGGATAACAGAACCAGCGTGAACAGGTGATCGATGGGCCAAAGGGCCTGTTTCCATGCTGTATCTCAGATTAACAAAACTAAACTGATAAGATACCTGCTAAGGAATACCGTAAGGCATATTATTGGCAACAGTACTGTGTGGCAAAAACATTTTGAAGGATGCCACTTATTGTAGTGTTTTATAAATTACTCCCTCAAGAAAAGCAGGTAAAACAGGTAAATTGGTCATTAATTGAATTGTAAAATTTTGCCATGCGCCAAGTGGCTGATGCATTTACCCAAACACTAATTTAGTTGGTGTCAGATTAATCATTGCCCACAAAGCACTTTGATAGAAGTTTGGAGACTGACAGACCAGTCTTTAGTAATACATTTATTAAATAAGTGGCTGCAATACCATGAAGTGCCTGTTAGGAGTGACCTTGAGCTTCCAATCACTCAAAGAAATAAGGCTGTAAAACAGTTGATCTCAAACTTCATATCAATGGATCATTATTAATTTTGTTGTCCTATATTTCAGTTCCTTTCTGATCTTATTAGGTTCTTCTCCAATATATGTACCATGATCTATTCCTGTTATAATAAATAAAGGAGCGGATTGCAGCTAATTGTAGACGCAGTCCAGACCATCACACATAGCACCTCCCTTCTATTGACACCATTTATACCTCACGCTGCCTCGGCAAAGCCAGCAGCATCATCAAGGACCAGTCGCACCTTGGCCGCTCCCTCTTCTCCCCTCTCCCATCAGGGAAAAGGTATAGAAGTGTGAAAACGCACACCTCCAGATTCAGGGACAGTTACTTCCCAGCTGTTATCAGAAGAAGCGCAGTGAACTACTATCTACTTTTTTGGTGACCCTCGGACTATCCTTGATCGGACTTTGCTGGCTTCACCATGCACTACACCTATTCCCTTATCATGTATCTATACACTGTAATGGCTCGATTGCAATCATGTATTGTCTTTCTGCTGACTGGATAGCATGCAACAAAAGCTTTTCACTGTACCTCGGTACACGTGACAATAAACTAAACTGAACTGAAAGGAAGTATGTGATTTATTATAAGTCATTGTGTGATCTAATTTCTCCCCATCCTTTAGAAATACCCTGACCCTGTACTTTACTGGCAACTCATAAGTTACTCAGAATTTGTTGCAAGCAGCATGATGCACAATGCCATTACATGATTATGCCAGGTCATTGGACTTCTGATTCAATTGATTTTATTCTGTTAGTCCAAGATAATCAAGTGTACTAGTTGGTCTTATTGTGACTTGCTACAACTAGAAACATAGAAACATAGAAAATAGGTGCAGGAGTAGGCCATTCGGCCCTTCGAGCCTGCACCGCCATTCAATATAATCATGGCTGATCATCCAGCTCAGTAACCCGTACCTGCCTTCTCTCCATACCCCCTGATCCCTTTAGCCACAAGGGCCACATCTAACTCCCTCTTAAATATAGCCAATGAACTGGCCTCAACTAACTGGTGCATTACCGTCAGCAGAAATTAGTGAACTGCATTTTGAAAAACCAGGTTGGTCTTTATCTAAAGCCTCTGATCGTATAACACTTTTTCCACACTTGGATTTAACTACAAAAGAAACAGGAATTATTTTTAGTGTCACTTAGGGAACTGTAGAAAGATTTTACAAAAAGATGATGACTTATATTTATGGACAGCTTTCTCTTCCAGGAAATGTGTAACAATATATTTTTTATGGCATACAGACACTAGTTTTTATTTCCAAAATTAAAACTCTCAAAGGCTGAAGGGCCTATTTCCCTGACTCTGTGACGCTGTTGCAGGCTTCGAATGTGCTTGTCTCTGAGTTATTATTGTTGGCCTCTGAATCAATAGTACAATAATATCAACATGTTGATATGTCTTGGAAATGTAGAGAAAATAGCCTTGCTACAACTTGGCGCAGACAAAACTCCAAAGAATGCCAACAAGATTTACTGTGACAGAAGGAATGTTGAGTGAAAGGCTGGGAGCTCATAAGGCCCAAAGCAATTCATTTATTTATATGAAGAAATTGCATAATGGCAAATGTAATCATCTGCTTTATATGTAATATAAAGTAGAAAATGCTGGAAATATTTCAGGAGATTTGGCAGTAACTGGAAAAAGAAATAGAGTTAACAATTCAGATCGATCATTCTAAGTTCTGATGGAGAGTCTTCAACTTTTAATGTTTATTGTTATTCTTTCTTCAGATGTTGCCTGACCCACGGAGTGTTTCCAGCATTTTCTGTTTTTATTTCAGACTTCAAGAATCTGCAGATTTTAGATTTTGCCCAGGTAGACACAAAATGCTGGAGTAACTCAGCGGGTCAGGCAGCATCTCTGGAGAGAAGGAATGGGTGATGTTTCAGGTCGAGACCCTTCTTCAGACTGATGTCAGGGGAGTGGCGGTACTGAAATAAAATGTAATCGGAGAAAGTAAGACTGGTCTGAGAACTGGCATGGGGGAGGGGATGGAGAGAGAGGAAAATGAAGTGAGAGAAGTCAATGTTCATACCGCTGGGATGTAAACTGCCCAAGCAAAATATGAGGTGCTGTTACTCCAATTTGCGCTGGGCCTCACTCTGACAATGGAGGAGGCCCAGGACAGAAAGGTCAGTGTGGGAATGGGAGAGGGAGTTAAAGTGCTGAGCAACCGGGAGATCAGGTTGGTTGGGGCGGACTGAGCGGAGGTGTTCAGCGAAATGATCGTCAAGTCTGCGCTTGGTCTCACCGATATACATGAGTCCGCACCTGGAACAGCGGATACATTAGATCAGGTTGGAGGAGGTGCAAACGATCCTCTGCCTCACCTGAAAAGACTGTTGAGGTCCTTGGACAAAGTTGAGGGGGGAAGTATAGGGACATGTTTTGCATCTCCTGCGGTTGCAAGGGAAAGTACCTGGGTACCTGGGGGTGGTTTGGGTGGGAAGGGACGAGTTGACCAGGGACTTGCGGAGGGAGCGGTCTCTGCAGAAAGCGGACAGGGGTAGGGGTGGGAAGATGTGGCCAGTAGTGGGATCCTGTTGGAGGTGGCAAAAATGTCAGAGGGTTGTGGGCTGTATGCGATGGTTGATGGGGTGGAAGGTGAGGACAAGGGGGACTCTGTCCTTGTTGCGACTGGGGGGAGGGGGGAGCAAGAGCAGAGCTGCGGGTTATAAAGGAGACTCTAGTGAGAGCCTCATCTATAATGGAAGAGGGGAACCCCGGTTCCCTAAAGAATGAGGACATCTCCAATGACCTGGTATGGAACACCTCATCTTGGGAGCTGATGCGGTGTAAATGGAGGAATTGGGAGGAGGGGATAGAGGAAGCAGGGTGGGAAGAAGTGCAGTCTAGATAGCTATGGGAGTCAGTGGGTTTATGATAGATGTCGGTCGATAGTCTGTCTCCTGTGATGGAGACGGTGAGATCTAGGAATAGGAATACTTTATTTTCACATGTGACTAGGCAGTGAGATTCTTTGCTTGCATACACAATGTTCCCCCACCTCCCCAACAGTTCCTCCACGCCAGGCCCTCCATTGTTCTTCTCCTCCCACCTCACTGTGGTTCGCCCACGCTCTCATCGACCGTCGACTGCAGATCGACCCGCGAAGCATCGCCGCCGCCGTGAGACTTCACCACCGCCGAGGCCCCATCGTCGCGAGGCTTCACCACTGCCAACGCTGAGACCTCACCGCTGTCGACGCCCCACTTCACTCCTCCGTGGTGCCGACTCGGGCCCCTTGGGAGCTCCAACCGCGGGAGCTTGCGGATTTAACATCTCGGAGCCGGCGGTTCCTTTGCCAGAGATCCAGCAAAACATCCATGACCATCACAGCACAACTCCCAATCATTCTTTCCACTTTACCTCCCGATACCCCACATCCATTCTGGTTCTATCTCCCATCCAATCCCAGTTCATTCTATAAAGTAGAAACGGTGGCACAGTGGCACAGCAGTAGAGTTGCTGCCTTACAGCACCAAATACCCGGGTTTGATCCTGACTATGGGTGCTATCGGTACGAAGATTATACGTTCTCCCAGTGACCGTGTGGGTTTTCTCTGGATGCTCTGGTTTTCTCCCACATTCCAAAGATGTGTAGGTTTGTAGGTTAATTGGCTTCTTTAGATTATCCCTGGTGTGTAGGATAGAACTTGTGTACGGGGATTGCTAGTTGGCATCGAATCAGTGGATCAAAGGGCCTGTTTCCACGTTGTATCTCTAATCTAAACTAAAAAAGAAAGGAACTGCAGATGCTGGTTTACTCAGGAAAGACACAAAATCCTGGAGTAACTCAGTAGGCCGGGCAGGATCCCTGGGGAACATGGATAGGTGAGGTTTGGTGGGGGGGGGGGAGACAAAAGGAGGAGCCGGCGTGCTTTGTAACTTTGTCAGCACATTAGGTGGCTGCTATTTGTATACATTGTGTATACAGGTGCTCTTCAGCTTACGATGGGGTTCCGTTCCGAGAAACCCATCGCAAACTGAAAATATTGTAAATCGAAATGCATTTAATACACCTGATCACGTCCCGGAAGCATGGTGCGGCTCGCTACGGTTCGCTGCCATCGCAAAGTCGAAATATCACAAGTTCATCGCATTGTAAGCCGGGGAGCACCTGTACAAACGAAGAAACTCACTGTGCCTAGTCACATGTGATAATAAAGTATTCCCATTCCTATTACTCAGACTGATCTCTGAGGAAAGGTCCCGACCCAAAATGTCACTTATCCATGTTCTCCAGGGATCCTGCCTGGCCCGCTGAGTTACAAAACACATTGTGTTTTTCCCTGTTCATTTTACCAACTTTGCCCGATCATCTACCCTGACCGTTCAACAACACCCAATTGGGCAACACGTGAAAAACAAGGAAATTGAGGATAAATCATAAAAGTGATTTTCATAATATTCTTGTGTAAAAATGTTATCTGTGTAGTTCCCAGTGGCAAAAGCTACGAAAGTTCACTGCTGCACGTCACTGTTGCTTTGAAGCACAAGAAGGCAATTAAAGCAACTCTCTCTAAGGCAGCCACAGAATGACTCCAGTAAAGGCTGCATGGAGGTGGCAGAAAAAGTAGAGAAGGGTCGATACATATTTCCTGACATCCACCTCCCTATCCTCCACAAACTTCCTGTGGATGCCATAGAGTCAAACCACATAGAAAAACGCCTTGCAGCTCAGCGTTCAAATTGATTATCATGTACCCATCTATGCTAATCCTATTCTATCCACATTTTATTCTCCCCACATCCCCATCAACCTCTTCAGATCCTGCTACTCGCCTGTTCACTCGCGACATTTTACAGAGGCGATTTTGCTTTCCAGCCTGTACATTATTTGAGATGTGGAAGAAACTGGAGCATCCTGAGAAATCTATGCATCGCAAGAACATGTAAACTCCGCACATGGTTAACTGGGGTCATGAATTGAAAATGGAGCACAGGAGATATGTGACAGCACCTGTACTAGCCTGGCCACGGTGTCACCCTTTTCTGTCTATACTGATCTTAGTTCTGTGATGTATGGCCACTCACCACTGTAAAGCACTGACTTATCATTCTTACAGATAACAGCCTGCATCAATGCTGGACATTACATAGAACAGCCCACCCAGCAATGCTGTTTGAAATGTGCCAAGTGATTAAAAATTAAGACTGACAGAAACTGTGGGGCCAATATGTCGCAGCGCCTGTTTTAGTGAATGAAATGCATTAAAATCTAATTTCTATCGATCCTCATGGAAAAGGGCCCTGTGCACCACAAGACATTATTATATGCTTGTCTGATGAGAGACAAATGTTAGATGTGCTGCAATAAATCATACCCAGGAATTTTTGGGCCGATTTCTTGATGGTTGCTTATCAACCTGAAAATACTGCTCAATCAAACATATGCAAAATGGCTTTTATGCACAAATTGGGCTTAGAAAAGTCCATAAATAGGTCTGATCTCTAGATAATGGTAGACACAAAACGCTGGAGTAACTCAGCGGGGCAGGCAGCATCTCTGAAGAGAAGGAATGGGTGACGTTTCGGGTCGGGACCCTTCCTCAGTGTGTGAGGAAGGCTCTCAGCCCGAAACGTCACCCATTCCTTCTCTTCAGAGATGCTGCCTGACCCGCTGAATTACTCCAGCATTTTGTGTCTACCTTTGATTTAAGCCAGCATCTGCAGTTCTTTCCTACACTCTCGATAATGGTTTCAGGTACAGATTAACAACAACTGCCACTGTGTTTCTTTTTTTTCCTAGTCAGATGTGCAGCACTTTGGTCAACGTGGGTTGTTTTTAAATGTGCTATACAAATAAATTGACTTGAAATTGACTTGACTTATTGAATGGTGGTGCAGATTCAGGGGCTGAATGATAAAATCCTATTTGCTTTGTTAAAATTAATTCTTAGCCATGACGTGGGCTTGTCTACATTATTCCCTTTTGTAAGATATGCTGTCAAGGCCATGGCATCACAAAACATTGTGTTATGACTCTCATATAATCACCAAGGATGGATGGTATCTTTGCATACTTTATTACGTGTTTAATCACGTGCCAAATAATCTTAAACGCTCTTAAGTATTAACATTGATGGAACTGGAGAGGACAAACCAGCTTTCGTTCACTGAGCTTAAAGATTCATTGCCTTCTGGCTGAAGACATTTCTCTTAATCTCTATCTTGAGGGTCCACCCCCTATTTTGAAACAGTAACTCTTGGTTGCAAACCCAGACAGGGTCTTCATCAATGGGATGGCGGTGGAGAGAGTCAAGAACTTCAAATTCCTGGGTGTGCATATCTCTAAAGAACTGTCCTGGACCCAGCACATTGATGCAATCATAAAAAAGGCCCATCAATGCCCCTACCTTCATAGAAGATTGAAAAGAATGAATACTCTCCTGAACCTCTATAGGTGTACAGTAGAGAGCATATTGACTGGTTGCATCAAGGTCTGGTTCGATAATTCGAGTGACCAGGAACGAAGAAGATTGCAAAAAGTGATGAACACTACCCTGTTCATCACTAACCACCCCGCCATTGAAGGGATCTACAGGAGTCGCTCAAAAAAGCAGCCAACATCATCAAAGACCCACATGCCCAGTCACGCTCTCATTTCATGCCTACCATCGGGAAAAAGGTATAGGAGCCTGAAAACTGTAACTTCCACGTTCAGGGGAAGCTTGTTCCCAACAAACCATCACGTTATTAAACACAACTACCTGTAAAATAAGCTCCAAACTACATAGACTCGGGGAGGCATTGTTTTTGTCTTTGCACTGTTAGAGTCATCACTTCATACAGCACCGAAACAGGCCCCTTGGTCCAGCAAGGTGCCCCATCTACACTGATCCTACCTGCCCATGTTTGGTGTTTATAGAGTACTATGTTTACATATCTGTTGTCCTGCCGCAAGTAAGAATTTCATTATTCCATTTCAGGGCGCCTAACAATTAAACTCCTGACTCTTGACTCTGGATCTTCCCTGCCAAACAGTTTAATTTTGTATAAATAGACAATACTGCACACACTCCGGCAGAATCTATAGAAAGAGAAACAGAAGTAATGGTTCTGTTCAATGACCTGTCAACTAAAATTTGAAGAAGGGTCTCAACCCGAAACGTCGCCCATTCCTTCTCTCCTGAGATGCTGCCTGACCTGCTGAGTTACTCCAGCATTTTGTGAATAAATACCTTCGATTTGTACCAGCATCTGCAGTTATTTTCTTAAACTAAAATTTTCTATGTTTCAGTGACATCACCTCTCCTAAACTCATGAGAATATAAACTTTTCTGCTTAATCTCTCCTCACAGAAATGACTTCAAAATCAAATCGGTAAACTGTTGCTCCACTCCCTCAATTGCAGGCGTATCTTCACTGGATGGAGGAGATCATAACTCATCAAAATCCTACTTAATTTAAACAAGACACATTTACTCAAATCCTCTTGCAGTAAAAGTCAACATATTATTTGGCTTCCCTTTTGTTTGCTGTAGCTGCATGTTAACTTCCAATGATGCCCTTAAATAAAACCCTAGGTCCCTCTGAACACCAACATTTTTCAAATTCCCAACATCTAAAAAATGTTCCATCCTTCCGTTCTTTATAGAAAGGTTACAGCCCTCACATTTCCCCATTTTGCCCATTCATACAATGTTTCTAACTTTCCGAGAAGTCTCTGTATCATTCTCACAGCTTACTGTGCCACCCAATTTTTTATATTGTCAGGAAACTTGGAGTAATTAAGCAGATAATGATTTACTCCCCTCAACAAAATCATTAATGTCGATTCTGAAGAACTGGAGCCTCGACACTGATACCTATGGGAACTCATAAATCACAGCCTCCCAGTCTGAAAATGACCCATTAATTTCTTCCAAAGGCAATTTAGAATGGGCAATAAAAGCCAGTCTTTTAAGTGACACCCACAATCTGTAAATGAATAATTTAAAATAAACTCTATCACAGGCTGCTGAAAATAGATGTTAGGGTAACTGGTTCATAGTTCTTATTTGCAAGTTGTGGCACAAAAGGTAGGATAGAAGGCATTTTTTTTTTAAAAATTAACTTATGGGATATGAGTATTGTTGATTGGCTTGGATATAGTGCCTGCCCCCAATGGTCCTTCAGAAGCCAATGGAATGCCACCTTCTTGATCTGCTGCAGTGGTAGCAATGAAGATGTACCATGTCACCATTAACGAGGTAGAAAGGAAAAGGGCAGATTGTTGCCATTCCAGAATGGCGAGTTGTAGATGATAATGTACCAATGCAATTGGTGCCCTTAAGAAAGATAAACAATCTCAGTGAGAATAGTCCAGGCGAGATTCAGAGGTTACAATTCCGCCTGCAAAAGTGTCACACCTCATTGACATTTTCAGAGAATCTCAGACTCGGAAGGCATTGGTCCTTGAAAAGATATAACTAAAATCTGTGTTCCCAAATATCTTTGGTAATATAATGCCTCCTTAAAATGTTATAAAGGATATAGTGAGATGAAAGAAAAAACATTTTATTGAAGGGCATTATGATGATCTAGAAGTTACTGCCTGTAAGGAAAGTGAATAAAGTTAATTGGGCTTTTAAAACAGAATTTAATAGATACATGAAAATAATTTGCAGGACTATGCAGGGGTATGAAATAGGTGGATTACTATACTCGGAACTTAATTACACTCAATGACCTCCTTCTGTGTCATTACAATTATATTCTTACTGCATAGAGCTCTTCTTCCTGCCTTTTGGTAGCTTAATTTGACTTTTGGTGCCATCCTATATTTCATGTTATTGATTCAGTGGAACTACCAACAAGGTGCCCACCTACCCAAGATAAAGTCATCCCTGTGAAGTGAAGTTATTTATTCACAAAATGCTGGAGTAACTCAGCAGGTCAGGCAGCATCTCGGGAGAGAAGGAATGGGTGACGTTTCGGGTCGAGACCCTTCTTCAGACTGATGTCAGGGGGGCGGGACAAAGGGAGGATATAGGTATAGAAAAGGAAGATAGAGGGAGAACTGGGAAGGGGGAGGGGAAGTGTTATGTTCATCTAGTCTTTTGCAAATAATGCGAAGATTAATTCTTGTTCAGCAATGTTTTGCATAATTGGCAGTTCCATTATTTAGATTTGTGTACTTCAAAAACAATTGCCAGAATTGGATATTTACACTTTTTTATTTGTGCTGAACTGATAGATTTTTACGATGCCAAGCATTCTTATTTTTTCCAATGTGTTTATACTCTTGTTTTTATACCTTCACTTATCCACCTCATGTAGTTTAATGACTAAATTGAGAATGAACTATTTAAAATATGATAATTTAAAGTGACACCTGCAGCTTAATGTTACTTCAGGTCAGAAGGTTGAAGATTTGACCACACGAGTACACAAAATATAGGTTAACGGTGAAAGAGTGCTTCACTAATGGAGAGTAAGATAGGAAAATAACTGCAGATACTGGTACAAATCGAAGGTATTTATTTCACAAAATGCTGGAGTAACTCAGCAGGTCAGGCAGCATCTCAGGAGAGAAGGAATGGGTGACGTTTTGGGTCGAGACCCTTCTTCAGACTGATGTCAGGGGAGCGGAACAAAGGAAGGATATAGGTGGAGACGGGAAGATAGAGGGAGAACTGGGAAGGGGAGGGGAAGAGAGGGACACAGGAACTATCTAAAGTTGGAGAAGTCAATATTCATACCGCTGGGCTGCAACCTAATAGAGATGCTATTTTCAGGTGAGACATTAGATGAAAGTCTCAGCAAATTTTCATTTTAAATTTTAAAGATACGTTAGCTCAGTTCTGGAAAAGAACAGAGATCTTCTTGCAACACTAGATAATTTTTGTCCCTTAGTCAATATCACTAAAAATATCCAATCATTATCACATTAGATGCAATAGATTTACACAGTTCCAATGCATGTTCTGAATGCAGTGAGTGACAGATGCCAATATATTCATTACCCTACTTTATGGTTGGAGAGTCCAGCAGCAGAACTCAATAATAGTTTGATTATTTGTCCTATTACCATTTTCTTACCAGGTCACTGCTCTTTAGTGTATGCTTTTGTTTGTATTCTTATGTCACCTTCCGACACAATCACTCCAGTCTTTTTTCTTTAGTATTCCATATTTCTCTCCACTGAAACCCTTCCCCGGACACTACTTAGTTTAATGCACTATTTGTCTCCCCGGTTATTTAATTTACCAGAACTCCAGTTCATAGCATGGTTCATTTGTAATCCATCTCAATGAAACTGTTCTACCTATCTCCAGTAATGATGCCAGTGTCTCATGAATTGAAACTCACCATCTATTCATCTCCCTGATCTTATTTACTAAGTACTAATTTACATAACTTGGGTAATATCGACAGATTTTCTTTGTGGTTCTCCTTTTTAATGTAATCTTAAATACCTCAAATTCTCTGAGCAGAACCTCTTTCTTAGTCTGGTCTATGTCATTAGTATTTAAGAGCTTCAACAACACCTAGATCCTCTTTGTGCCACTCTAAGTTTCTCATCAAACTAGAGGAAATGTCCCTTACACATCAAACTGGAATTGAAACATTTATTTTATTGGCACGTCTTTCAAATTAATAAACTGCATTGTTGTTCAAAATGTGGCATCCTCTACTTTAAGGAAACCATATACAGATTGGGTAACCACTTTGCAGAATGGCACTGTTTAATTCATAATGGTGACCCTGAGCTTCTTTCACTGTATTTCTCCATTCCATATGGCAACTAAGTTCAACGTAAGCTCAAGAAACAGCATTGCATCTTATGATATATTACATAATTTAGTACTCATCGCCAAATTCAATAATTACAGACATTTCAGACCCGTCTCAAATATTCCTCACATTTGTTCTTTTTTTCTCACCTCCCCCAAATACATGTCCTTCAGACATAAATTTACCATTCCTTTTCAACGGGCAACTTGTGGTCTCCATGCTATCACATTTTCCCTTCTGCTCTTTCTATCCCTCTCCCCCTTTTCTGCAACTTAAAATATGTTCATTGTAAGGGTTAACATTACGAATGCAGCAATGTGGGTTTTATTGCAGGAGTGTAAAAGCTCCAGCTCGGATTATTCCTGGGGCATCCTGTTGTCAGCATGGAAGCGCGGTTTATGGCTGATCGTTTCCTCTGATATCAGCAACTGACCTCAAAGCTTTGAAGTGTTAAGAAGAACATCTTGCCATATGGACTGCCCTTTGTTCCCAAGAAAGAAGAGGTCACGATGGACACGACGGAGACGGAGGTCCCGAAAGACACATAAAGATTATAGGGCATTGTAAACTTGCCATATAAGGCAGTGATTGAAAAATACATGCACATGTATAAAAGGGTATAAAAGGTGTGTAAATGTAAGCTTTCGGGGAGAGAGACTACACTAGCTTCCTGAGTGTTTCTGAATGCTCCGGTGCCTAAGCTCTCTCCCACCTGGGTGAGTAGAATAAAGAGGTTAAACGAATTCGGTTGTCTGCCTGTTTTTTCTAATAGGCCACGGACTACAACATCATCTCTAACTTTTCCTAGTTCTGGTGAAAAGCCTGCAACCTGAAACATAAATTTTCTATCCAACTCAGTCCATTAATACTCTCTCACATTCCTCCTTTGTTAACCATTTGACCAATTTTTCTATCATTAGAAAACTTTTTCATCATGCTCTTTACACTCGTCTAAATTATTAACATATTCTACAACAACCAAGGCTTAGGACTGTGGTAACCCATTGGAAACAGCGTTCAGGTCACAAGAATGCCTGTTGATCATTACCCTTTTTTATGCTACAACCAGACCAATTTTGGACCCAATTAGCCAATCTTCTTTGAACGTCATAAGATTTTACTTTATTGATGGGCCTATTATATAAAAGGCCTTGCTAAAATCCACATAAACATACTGCCAACATAGGAACCTCCATGCTGTCCATTTTATTATCTCCTCAAAAAATTCAGTGAATAGTCAGACTAACTTTCCATAATACGTTCATTCGTGTATTTTTTTGTCTTTCAACATGAAGATTTAGACTGCCACTTACAATTAATTTCAATAAACTGCCCACCATCATAGTTGAACCACAGTTGAGGCTGTAGTTAATCAATTGATTATTTTCTCTCTTTTGCAATAATCCAATTGTCTTGTAGCCAGACTGAATTGGAAATGATATTCAGAGCCTCTGCAAGATCTTCCTTTGGTTACCTACCACCTACAACACAAAAGGCCTTTTGGCCCATCAGACCCATACAGGCTTCCCATAGGGTAATCCCATCTCAATGCAACTCAACCTCGCTCACATGTCAATCAACCTGCGTCCACCCCCACACCCCCAGATTTTGATTATCTACCCTATCCATAGAAACATAGAAACATAGAAAATAGGTGCAGGAGTAGGCCATTCGGCCCTTCAAGCCTGCACCGCCATTCAATATGATCATGGCTGATCATCCAACTCAGTATCCTGTACCTGCCTTCTCTCCATACCCCCTGATCCCTTTAGCCACAAGGGCCACATCTAACTCCCTCTTAAATATAGCCAATGAACTGGCCTCAACTACCTTCTGTGGCAGAGAATTCCACAGATTCACCACTCTCTGTGAAAAAAAACATTCTCATCTCGGTCCTAAAAGACTTCCCCCTTATCCTTAAACTGTGACCCCTTGTTCTGGACTTCTCCAACATCGGGAACAATCTTCCTGCATCTAGCCTGTCTAACCCCTTAAGAATTTTGTAAGTTTCTATAAGATCCCCCCTCAATCTTCTAAATTCCAGCGAGTACAAGCCGAGTCCATCCAGTCTTTCTTCATATGAAAGTCCTGCCATCCCAGGAATCAATCTGGTGAACCTTCTCTGTACTCCCTCTATGGCAAGAATGTCTTTCCTCAGATTAGGAGACCAAAACTGTGTGCAATACTCCAGGTGTGGTCTCACCAATGCCCTGTACAACTGCAGCAGAACCTCCCTGCTCCTATACTCAAATCCCCTCGCTATGAAAGCCAACATACCATTCGCTTTCTTCACTGCCTGCTACACCTGCATGCCTACTTTCAATGGCTGGTGTACCACGACACCCAGGTCTCGTTGCATCTCCCCTTTTCCTAATCGGCCACCATTCAGATAATAGTCTGCTTTCCTGTTCTTGCCACCAAAGTGGATAACCTCACATTTCTCCACATTATACTGCATCTGCCATGCATTTGCCCACTCACCTAACCTATCCAAGTCACGTTGCAGCCTCCTAGCATCCTCCTCACAGTTAACACTGCCCCCCAGCTTCGTGTCATCCGCAAACTTGGAGATGTTGCATTCAATTCCCTCGTCCAAATCATTAATATATATTGTAAATAGCTGGGGTCCCGGCACTGAGCCTTGCGGCACCCCACTAGTCACTGCCTGCCATTCTGAAAAGGACCCGTTTATTCCTACTCTTTGCTTCCTTTCTGCCAGCCAGTTCCCTATCCACATCAATACTGAACCCACAATACCGTGTGCTTTAAGTTTCAATACTAATCTCTTATGTGGGACCTTGTCGAAAGCCATCTGGAAGTCCAGATATAACACATCCACTGGTTCTCCCTTATCCACTCTACTAGTTACATCCTCGAAAAATGTTATAAGATTCGTCAGACATGATTTACCTTTCATAAATCCATGCTGACTTTGTCCAATGATTGCACCACTTTCCAAATGTGCTGCTATCCCTTCTTTAATAACTGACTCTAGCATTTTCCCCACTACCGATGTTATAGACAATAGACAATAGGTGCAGGAGGAGGTCATTCGGCCCTTCGAGCCAGCACCGCCATTCAATGTGATCATGGCTGATCATTCTCAATCAGTACCCCGTTCCTGCCTTTTCCCCATACCCCCTGACTCCGCTATCCTTAAGAGCTCTATCTAGCTCTCTCTTAAATGCATTCAGAGAATTGGCTTCCACTGCCTTCTGAGGCAGAGAATGCCACAGATTTACAACTCTCTGACTTTAAAAGTTTTTCCTCATCTGCATTCTAAATGGCCTACCCCTTATTCTTAAACTGTGGCCCCTGGTTCTGGACTCATTGGGAACATGTTTCCTGCCTCTAACGTGTCCAACCCCTTAATAATCTTATACGTTTCGATAAGATCTCCTCTCATCCTTCTAAATTCCAGTGTATACAAGCCTAGTCGCTCCAGTTTTTCAACATATGATAGTCCTGCCATTCCGGGAATTAACCTAGTAAACCTACGCTGCACGCCCTCAATAGCAGGAATATCCTTCCTCAAATTTGGAGACCAAAACTGCACACAGTACTCCAGGTGCGGTCTCACTAGGGGCCTGAACAACTGCAGAAGGACCTCTTTGCTCCTATACTCAACTCCTCTTGTTATGAAGGCCAACATTCCATTGGCTTTCTTCACTGCCTGCTGTACCTGCATGCTTCCTTTCAGTGACTGATGCACTAGGACACCCAGATCTCGTTGTACCTCCCCTGTTCCTAACTTGACACCATTCAGATAATACTCTGCCTTCCTATTCTTACCACCAAAGTGGATAACCTCACACCTATCCACATTAAACTGCGTCTGCCATGCATCCGCCCACTCACACAACCTGTCCAAGTCACCCTGCAACCTCATAGCATTTTCCTCGCAGTTCACACTACCACCCAGCTTTGTATCATCTGCAAATTGGCTAATCCCTTCATCCAAGTTATTAATGTATATTGTAAATAGCTGCGGTCCCAGCACCGAGCCTTGCGGTACCCCACTAGTTACTGCCTGCCATTCTGAAAGGGACCCATTTATCCCCACTCTTTGCTTTCTGTCTGTCAACCAAATTTCTATCCATGTCAGTACCCTACCTCCAATACCATGTGCTCTAATTTTGCCCACTAATCTCCTATGTGGAACCTTGTTAAAGGCTTTCTGAAAGTCAAGGTACACCACATCCACCGGCTCTCCCCTGTCAATTTTCCTAGTTGCATCCTCAAAGAATTCCAGAAGATTAGTCAAGCATGATTTCCCCTTCGTAAATCCGTGCTGACTCGGAACAATCCTGTTACTACTATCCAAATGCTCCGCAATTTCGTCTTTTATAATTGACTCCAGCATCTTCCCCACCACTGATGTCAGACTAACTGGTCTATAATTTCCCGTTTTCTCTCTCCTTCCTTTCTTAAAAATTGGGACAACATTAGCTACCCTCCAATCCACAGGAACTGATCCTGAATCTATAGAACATTGGAAAATGATCACCAATGCGTCCACAATTTCTAGCACCACGTCCTTAAGTACTCTGGGATGCAGACCATCAGGCCCTGGGGATTTATCAGCCTTCAGTCCCATCAGTCTACCCAACACCATTTCCTGCCTAATGTGGATTTCCTTCAGTTCCTCCGTCACCCTAGGATCTCTGGCCACTAGAACATCTGAGAGATTGCTTGTATCTTCCTTAGTGAAGACAGATCCAAAGTACCGGTTCAACTCGTCTGCCATTTCCTTGTTCCCCATAATAAATTCCCCCGCTTCTGTCTTCAAGGGACCCACATTTGCCTTGACTATTTTTTCCTCTTTACATACCTAAAAAAGCTTTTACTATCCTCCTTTATATTATTGGCTAGTTTACCCTCGTACCTCATCTTTTCTCCCCGTATTGCCTTCTTAGTCATCTTCTGTTGCTCTTTAAAAGAGTCCCAATCCTCTGGCTTCCCACTCTTCTTTGCTTTGTTGTACTTCTGCTCTTTTATTTTTATGCTGTCCTTGACTTCCCTTGTCAGCCACGGGTGCCTCTTACTCCCCTTGGAATCTTTCCTCCTCTTTGGGATAAATTGATCCTGCAACTTCTGCATTATTCCCAGGAATACATGCCATTGCTGTTCCACCGTCTTCGCTGCTAGGGCCTCCTTCCAGTCAATTCTGGCCAGCTCCTGCCTCATGCCTCTGTAATTCCCTTTGCTATACTGTAATACTGACACTTCCGATTTTCCCTTCTCCCTCTCAATTTGTAGAGTAAAACTTATCATATTGTGATGTTAAACTGGTCTGTAATTCCCCGTTTTCTCTCTCCCTCCCTTTTTGAAAAGTGGGGTTACATTAGCTACCCTCCAATCCTCAGGAACTACTCCAGAATCTAAAGAGTTTTGAAAAATTATCACTAATGCATCCGCTATTTCTGGGGCTACCTCCTTAAGCACTCTGTGATGCAGCCTATCTGGCTCTGGTGATTTATCGGCCTTTAATCCATTCAATTTACCTAACACCACTTCCCGACTAACCTGGATTTCACTCAGTTCCTCCATCTCATTTGACCCCCGGTCCCCTGCTATTTCCGGCAGATTATTTATGACTTCCTTAGTGAGGACAGAACCAAAGTAGTTATTCAATTGGTCTGCCATGTCCTTGTTCCCCATGATCAATTCACCTGTTTCTGACTGCAAGGGACCTACATTTGTTTTAACTAATGTTTTTCTCTTCACATATCTATAAAAGCTTTTGCAGTCCGTTTTTATGTTCCCTGCCAGTTTCATAATCTATTTTCCCTTTCCTAATTAAGCCCTTTGTCCTCCTCTGCTGGACTCTGAATTTCTCCCAGTCCTCTGGTAGGCTGCTTTGTCTTGCTAATGTGTATGCTTCTTCTTTTGTTTTGATACTATCCCTAATTTCCCTTATTAGCCACGGATGCACTACCTTCCCTGATTTATTCTTTTGCCAAACTGGGATGAACAATTGTTGTAGTTCATCCATGCGGTCTTTAAATGCCTTCCATTGCATATCCGCCGTCAACCCTTTAAGAATCAATTGCCAGTCTATCTTGGCCAATGCACGTCTGATACCCTCAAAGTTACCTTTCTTTAAGTTCAGAACCGTTGTTTCTGAATTAACTATGTCACTCTCCATCCTAATGAGGAACTCAACCATATTATGGTCATTCTTGCCCAAGGGGCCATGCACATCAAGACTGCTAACTAACCCTTCCTCATTACTCAACACCCAGTCTAGAATAGCCTGCTCTCTCGTTGGTTCCTCTACATGTTGGTTTAGAAAACTATCCCGCATACATTCCAAGAAATCCTCTTCCTCAGCACCTCTGCCAATTTGATTCACCCAATCTATATGTAGATTGAAGTCACCCATTATAACTGTTTTACCTTTGTTGCACGCATCTCTAATTTCCTGTTTGATGCCATCCCCAACTCTACTACTACTGTTAGGTGGCCTGTACACAACTCCCACTAGCGTTTTCTGCCCCTTAGTGTTTCGCAGCTCTACCCATATCGATTCCACATCCTCCAAGCTAATGTCCTTCCTTTCTATTGCGTTAATCTCCTCTCTAACCAGCAACGCTACCCCACCTCCTTTTCCTTTCTGTCTATCCCTCCTGAATATTGAAAATCCCTGGATGTTCAGCTCCCAGCCTTGGTCACCCTGGAGCCATGTCTCCGTAATCCCAACTATATTCTCTCTTTTTCTCTTATTCTCTCATTCTTGTGACCTCCGTAATCCCAACTATCCATACCTCTCAGAATCTTATATACTTCTACTAAGTTAAAAACCAGCCTCCATTGTTTCAAGGAAAAAAGGCCCAATCTATATAATCTTTCCCCATAACTAAAGTTCTCCAATGCAGGCAACATTCTGGTAAATGTCCTCCACACTCAGTCCCACACAACCACTTTCTTCTTATTGTGTGTTGACAAGAATGCCACACAAAGATCCACATGTGCCCTGACAAATGTTTGCAAATTTGGAAAATAACATTCAAACTCTTATCGTCTGTGGCCACAACCCATGAAGGCACGTCTGCCAAATGCCTTCTTTGTAATCTATATTAACCTGTGCTGCCACTTTTGGGAAACTGTGGACTTTGAGCCCTCAGTCTTTCTACATCAACACTCCTTGGTGCCCTACCTTTTAATATATATGTCCTACCTTACTTGATGTTGCAAACTCCTCCCCCCCCCCCCCCCCCACACCTCCTCCTCCTCTCACACCCTTGAGCACCCAGCCCCTGTGCTCCAATCTGTCTTTCTCCACAGACCAGGTGAGAAATGAGCTCAGGAAGATCAATGCGAGGAAGGCGTCTGGTCCGGACGGCATCAGCTCGAGGCTCCTCAAGTCCTGTGCAGACCAGCTGTGCGAAATAGTGGAGCATGTCTTCAACCTGAGCCTGAAGCTGGGGAGAGTTCCACAGCTGTGGAAAACATCCTGCGTGGTTCCGGTACCAATGACGCCGCACCCGAAGGAACTCAACAGCTACAGGCCGGTGGCACTGACATCACACCTGATGAAGACACTGGAGCGTCTGGTCCTCGCCCATCTCCGCCCCCTGGTGACAATAGACAACAGACAATAGGTGCAGGAGTAGGCCATTCGGCCCTTCGAGCCAGCACTGTCATTCAATGTGATCATGGCTGATCATTCTCAATCAGTATCCCGTTCCTGCCTTCTCCCCATACCCCCTGACTCCGCTATTCTTAAGAGCTCTATCTAGCTCTCTCTTGAATGCATTCAGAGAATTGGCCTCCACTGCCTCCTGAGGCAGAGAATTCCACAGATTCACAACTCTCTGACTGAAAAAGTTTTTCCTCATCTATGTTCTAAATGGCCTACCCCTTATTCTTAAACTGTGGCTCCTTGTCCTGGACTCCCCCAACATTCGGAACATGTTTCCTGTCTCTAACGTGTCCAACCCCTTAATAATCTTATATGTTTCGATAAGATCCCCTTTAATCCTTCTAAATTCCAGTGTATACAAGCCTAGTCGCTCCAGTCTTTCAACATATGACAGTCCCGCCATTCTGGGAATTAACCTAGTAAACCTACGCTGCACGCCCTCAATAGCAAGAATATCCTTCCTCAAATTTGGAGACCAAAACTGCACACAGTACTCCAGGTGCGGTCTCACTAGGGCCCTGTACAACTGCAGAAGGACCTCTTTGCTCCTATACTCAACTCCTCTTGTTATGA
The DNA here is from genome assembly GCF_053455715.1 of Rhinoraja longicauda. Taxonomy (NCBI): domain Eukaryota; kingdom Metazoa; phylum Chordata; class Chondrichthyes; order Rajiformes; family Arhynchobatidae; genus Rhinoraja; species Rhinoraja longicauda. Next base: position 11,445,195 of record NC_135990.1, read on the forward strand.
AGGCCAACATTCCATTGGCTTTCTTCTCTGCCTGCTGTACCTGCATGCTTCCTTTCAGACTGATGCACTAGGACACCCAGATCTCGTTGTACGTCCCCTTTTCCTAACTTGACACCATTCAGATAATACTCTGCCTTCCTATTCTTACCACCAAAGTGGATAACCTCACACTTATCCACATTATACTGCATCTGCCATGCATCCGCCCACTCACACAACCTGTCCAAGTCACCCTGCAACCTCATAGCATCTTCCTCACAGTTCACACTACCACCCAGCTTTGTATCATCTGCAAATTTGCTAATGGTACTTTTAATCCATTCATCCAAGTCATACCATCAATGAATCCGCTGCAGTTCGCCTACCAGACTCGCATCGGGGTGGAGGACACCATCATCTACCTACGGAACAGAGCTCTTTCACACCTGGAGAAGCCGGATAGCACGGAATCATGTTTTTTGATTTCTCCAGTGCATTCAACACCATCCAGCCGGGGCTTCTGGGGGGCAAGCTGGAGCGCACAGGAGTGGATCACCACCTCACATCCTGGATTACCTCACCAACTGACCACAGTATGTGAGGACAAAGGACCTGGTCTCGGACAGGGTGGTCTGCAGCACTGGGGTTCCGCAGGGAACAGTGCTAGCTCCATTCTTGTTCACCCTGTACACTGCGGACTTCAGGCATAGCTCTGCAAACTCCTATCTACAGAAGTTCTCTAACGACTCTGCCATCGTCAGCCTCATCACGGGCGACGAGGACAGGGCGTACAGAGAACTGATCAAGGAGTTTGTGGACTGGTGCCAGCGGAACTGCCTCCGGATCAACGCGGGGAAAATCAGGGAGATGGTGGTAGATTTCCGCAGGTGCAGCCAGGTCCCCCTGACACCGGTGAACATCCAGGGAATGGACATCGAGAGGATGGATTCTTGTAAGTACCTGGGTGTCTACCTCAATAATAAATTGGACTGGACTGAAAACACCGATGTGCTATACAGAAAGGGCCAGAGCAGACTTTATCTGCTAAGGAGACTCAGGTCCTTTGGAGTGCAGGGGGCACTCCTTAGGACCTTCTACAACACGGTGGTTGCATCAGCCATTTTCTATGAAGTGGTCTGCTGGAGCAGCAGCATCTCAAGCTGGTCAGGAAGGCCAGCTCTGTCCTGGGTTGCCCCCTCGACTCAGTGCAGGTGGTGGGAGAGAGGAGGATGATGGCAAAGTTAACATCGCTGCTGGACAACGACTCCCACCCCATGCAGGACACTGTCACTGCACTGAGTAACTCCTTCAGTGACAGACTCCTTCACCCCAAGTGCATGAAGGAGAGATATAGGAGGTCCTTCCTTCCCGCTGCTGTGAGACTGCACAACCAGCACTGCTCCCAGCAGACGAGTCAACAATAACAGCTAAGAACACACGGAAACGAATGACAATTTATGTATCTTTTATTTATAATGAATGATCTCTTGCTCTCTTGCTGTCCACTTTGCTGCTGTAACACTGTAAATTTCCCCAGTGTGGGACGAATAAAGGAATATATTATTATAGTATATTATTAAAATCCATACTTCATACTTATCAAGATTAAATTCTATCTGCCAATGCTCTGCCAAACTTTCATTTGATTAATATCCTGCTGTAGCCTCAGGCAAGCCTTCCTCACTTTCGAAGACCGACAATTGTCATGGCATCCACCAACTTACTGACCATACCTCCTACTTTGACATCCAAGTCGTTAATATAAATCACAAACAGCAAAGGTCCCAGCACCAATCCCTGTAGTACACCACTAATAACATTTCTAATCAGAAAAAACATCCTTCCTTCACTACCCTCTGCCTCCTATCACCAAGTCAATTTTGAATCTAATGAGCCAGCTCTCTTTGGATACCATGTCCCTTAGCATTCTATAGCAACCCACCATGTGGGACCTTGTCAAATGTGTGACTGGTATATTCCCAACATCTACCATTCTGGCTTCATCAATCTCCTTTGTTACCTCTTTAAAAAACTCAATCAAATTAAACAGGATGTCCTCTACACAAAGCCATGTTGACCATCCCTAGGCAGTCCATTATTCACAAAATGCTGGAGTAACTCAGCAGGTCAGGCAGCATCTCAGGAGAGAAGGAATGGGCGACGTTTCGGGTCGGGACCCTTCTTCAGACTGAAGAAGGGTCCCGACCTGAAACGTCACCCATTCCTTCTCTCCTGAGATACTGCCTGACCTGCTGAGTTACTCCAGCATTTTGTGAATAAATACCTTCGATTTGTACCAGCATCTGCAGTTATTTTCTTACTTTATCCCTAGGCAGTCCCTGCTTTCCAAATGTACATAAGCTCAGATCCTTAGAATTTTCTCCAATAATTTCCCTATCAATGGGTAACACTCACGAGCCTGTAATTACCTGGCTTCTCCCTGCTGACCTTCTTAAATAAAGGAACACATTAGGTATATTCCCAAATCTCATATTGTGGCTGACGCAGATGCGGAGATCTCGTCCAGGCCCCAAGCACTGTCCTTCCTTGTTTCCCATAACATCATGGGATAGAATATTTTCAAAGATGCTAAACCTCTTACAGTTTCCTTTCTTACTGTGCTTATCCCATCAATTATTTTTCGCACTTCCTGCAGAACCACAATGTCACCATTGTCCTCTTACTTTGTGAAGGCAGCTGCAATATTTTCATTAAGAACCTTACCCTTATCCTCTGTCTACACTTAGAGATTACCTTTGTGGTCTCTAATAGGCTGTGGTCTTTCTGCATTTATCCCCTTGCACTCTATATAGTTATGCAACATTTTTGAATGATTGCTTTGATATTTCCTCCCTTATATTATCATGCCTTCTCTTTACTCTTCTAATTTTAATCATTTTAATTTTAAATTCTTAATTTTACCATAGCACTTTCTTTACTAATCTATTTTTTTTCTGCGGGCTCTCAGTCTGATACAAGCTCTTCTTTTTGCTTTTTCTTACACACGATGCAGCTTGTCATCCAGGGGCTCGAGGTCTGGCAGATCTACCCTTTTAGGGCAGTATATTACTCTGAATCCCTTGGATCTCTTTTCTGAATGTGCTCTACTGCATTGATACTGATATTTGTACATATCACTCTGTTTACAAATTACAATGGACTCAGCAAATATAGGCTTAACTGCTCTCACATCCCCTAAAGCTTGAATGTTATCAGTCTGGAAGAATCAGTAATTTGAAAAGTACCAACTTCCATGAAATCATTGGTATCACAGTATTCTGAAAAACTGATTCCAAGCAGTTATGACAGTGATCTCATGTACCAGAAAACCACAAAAATATCTGAGAATGTTGGTTCTCAATATTGTTGTGAAGTGCATAATTTTTAACCTCAAGTAGCTACAAAACATTTTTATTAACTTTGTTACTTGACCTAATGGTATTTTGTCTCGTTATATTTTATAATAGCCTTCAAAATTAGTTTCAACCAAAGTTAATATCAGAGATTCAGTATATTCCATCTCTTCTATCACTATTATAGTTTTCCTCATGCTGGGAAGAATATGTATTTTCTGCAGAGCAGATATCTGCTCTGGTTGGAGTTGCAGTCATTGTTCCATCTGTCTTGAAGGTCAACTCAACCATATTTGTGTGTTTTTGTTCTTCCTTTAGTTTCTATTGCCCTTGCATGAAGTCTTCGCTTTTCTCTGATTTTTAGGATTTCTTTGTAGAATTTGTGGTTCTATTACATTCCTATTGTCCTTGTTGATTTTACGCCTCTAATGATGTTACCTTACAGATGTCATTGAAGATACCTAATTGACCCTTTCCCTGAGGTTAATTCCCCATGGAGAATGTCTATGGGAATTATTTTATAATTTACTTGGTGCATACGATCAAGCCATCAAATTCATTGAAGGCTGAGTGGTGTGAATATGTTGGGACATCATACTTTTTGATTCTCTTTTACTTCGCTTCTTTTGATATTTCCCTATCATAGAGTGTTAATAACACATATTTTGTACACACAGATAGCTTGATAGCTTGGTATGGTGAGGGCTCAGCAACCTTCTCCATTACAATAATCTTCTACCAAATAAATGCAAGCCCAAAATCAGTCCAAGAGGTGTGTAAGAAGGAACTGCAGATGCTGGTTTACACCGAAGATAGACACAAAATGCTGGAGTAACTCAGCGGATCAGGCAGCATCTCTGGAGAAAAGAAATAGGTGAAGTTTCGGGTCGCGACCCTTCTTCAGACTTCAGGGTGTGATGAAGGGTCTCAACCTGAAACATCACATATTCCTTTTCTTCAGAGATGCTGCCTGATCCGCTGAGTTACTCCAACATTTTGTGTCTATCTTCAGTCCATAAGGTGCTGAGGATGTTCTTTTGCATGTGTCATCACAACATCATTAAAAAAATGAAATCCCTGATGAGGACCATAATTAGTTTTGGTTTTACTTTGAATCTGGACAGTTGGGTATATTTCCATTCTATTTTCTAGACTTTTTTTTGTATCTACTGGGCATTTTTAGAAATAAGAATTATCCAATAAGAATTAGTTCCCTTATGATCACATAATACAACGGTATGGAACTGCTATTTTGAACTTTGTATAGCATCTGCTACCTCTACATTCAACTGATGACTAATTATGGCAATCAATCTCCACCAATGCTTCTTAAAGTTTGAGGTACAAAGTAAAGAAACCCCCAGTGGAGGGCCAGAACCACCTGACCTTTCAAGTCTGCTACATTTGCCATATGTCTTATTTTAAATTACATAATCACTTCTATATTGTATTTCAAAATATTAGCTTCTGACATAAATCAATGATACTTCCTTCCACTATTTCCCCTGGGGAACTAGTTTCACAGATTTACTATTCATTCATTGAAATAATGTTCCGACGGGTTGGTTTTAAATTTAACCCTTTACAAGGAAGGCTGATCCAGGCAGCAGGAAATTGGGTCATGCCTTATGTTATCTTATGTTATCTTAACACAAGGCATGACCCAATTTCCTGCTACCTGGAACAGCCTATTAGATTACAAATACACTAAAGTCCTGCAGCATGAATGTAGAGAGTTATCTAGCAAACCAAAGAGAAGGATGTCTAAGATTGTATTCTCTAGATCACTTCCAGTGCTATATGCTAGTAGGTATAGAAATAGGAAGATAAGTTAGATAAGTGAGTAGTAAAAGGCTGTTGTAGGAGGGAGACCGAAAAGATGTATAGAGCTACAATGATATATAAAAGGAAATCTGTCAGTCCAATGGGCAGGCCCGGCATTGGCATGCAAAATTCTTGTGTGGTTTGGAAGGCTAAATTGCATCCATTTTAATGCAAGAAGGCTGACTATAAGGCAGAATAATATAGACCACATGGGGATATGATATTGTTGCGTCACAGAAGCATGGTTGAAAGAAAGGCGACATTGGTGTCTCAGTGTTCCAAGGCATAGACGATTTGGGTGTGATAGGGTGGGAAATAAAACTGTTGGCATTGCAATACTGCAATATTGATGAATGGGACCATTACCTGCAGTAATGCCATATGCTCAAACTTAAGATGTTGACTTGACATTCACAAAATGTTTCAACATGTGTCAGCTTGTCTTCTCTTTGGCACATCAGATTTTGATGGAGCAAACCCATTGTATTAAAGACACACAGAATTAAGGAAAAATAGAAACAGGCTCAAAATGGACTCAGTGTTAAAAATTTGCCTGCAACGTCTGCAGAAATAAGATCTGTATTTTGAAACTATTTTCAAACTGACATGCAAATTCTCACTTTTCTCAATATAGCAGATATTTGCACATTCATACCATGGCAAATTAAACTCTTAAAATTTGCAAACTGAGGAATTTAAAGGTTAATGATCACTCTTACTTGAAAAACAGACCATTACATCATTTGTTCTGAACCTGACTGCCCTCCTAAGTTAAATATTCTAAAGATGAATAAAGATTAGCTTTTATGGGGCTGAAATGTAACTCGGTGCTGATTTGCCTTACAATGGGTACAATGGTCCACTAGAAGAACTTTGACTTAAGCTAAGCATATTTCTCTGTCATATCTTTAAATTTTCTGTCTTTTATTAATCTGCAAAATATAATTTAGAGGTATAAAATTTGGCTAATGCAGCTCACAATAACATGTAATCAGACTACTTTACTTTTATTTTCAGTCTGTTTCTCTCTTCTTAAGCATGGTAATAAGAACATAAGGAAAAGGAAAAGGGGTAAACCACATGGCCCCTCAAGGCTTCTTTCCAATTCACTAAGTTCATGACTGATCTGATCTTTGGTCCAAAGCTCATTTTCTTCTTCAATTCCCCTGCAGTCCAAAAATCGATCCCAGTTTTGAATACACACAAAGATGGTCAGGACGCTGGCCAAGAAAATCCTAAAGTTCCAAAGGCCTATATAGGAAGAAATTCATTCTCATCTCAGTCATAAATAGGTAACTTTTTATCTTGGAACTATTTCCTCTAGTTCAAGACTCTCCCCCACAGAAAACATATTTACATCAGCTTTAAGACATAGAGAGGAGTTTTGGGCCCCACATCTGAGGAAGGATGTGCTAACATTGGAGAGGGTCCAGAGGAGGTTTACGACAATGACCCGGAGTTGATTGGGTAAACGTATGAGGAACTTTGATGGCTCTGGGCCAGTAATTGCTGTAGTTTAGAAGGATGAGGAGGAATCTCATTGAAACCTACCAAATAATGAAAGACCTAGATAGAGTCAATGTCGAGACGATGTTTCCAATAGTGGGTGAGTCTAGGACCTGAGGGCATGGCCTCAGAATAAAAGGTGGTACCTTTAGGATGGAGATGAGGAGGAATTTCTGTTGCCAGAGGATGGTGAATCTGTGGAATTCATTGCCACAGATGGCGGTGGAGGACAGGTCATTGGGTATTTTTAAAGCAGAGATTGATGGGTCTTGGTTAGTAAGGGTGTCAAAGGCTACAGGGAGAAGGCATGAGAATGGGGTTGAGGGGGAATAATAGATCAGCCATAATCAAATAGCAGTTTAGACTTGATGGGCTGAATGGCCTAATTCTGCTTCAATATGTTATGATTTGATGGCTTAAAATAATTGAATGCATTAAAAGAAGCAAAATGGTTTTGAAAGAGGTCTGGAACTCATTGCCTGAAATGGTAGCACAGCCAGAAACCAACATCACATTAAAAGCTGTTTAGATTTTTACCTGAGGAGCACTGACTTAGAACCATGGACCTGGCGCTGAAATCCGGAATTCGGCTTGGGTTCTCAACTAGCACTGATACAAGGGACCAAATGGTTCCTTTATTTAGTTTTACTTACTATGATTTTGTGCTGACCTATCAACCCCCTTCAGAATATTATATGTTTCAATAAGATCAGTCCTTACTCCAGAGATTATAGGCTAACTCTACTCAGTCATCCTCATAAGACTACCTCCTCAACTCTGGAATCAGTATAGTGAACATGCAACAAAAATACATCCTTCCTTAAGTTAGGGGATCAAAATTGTACAGAATACTCAGGGTCTATCAGAACCTTGTATGGTTTCAGTGTATTCTTATCTCATATACTCCACTTGTTGCAAAAGCCAACATTCTATTTGTCCTCTAAATCGTTTGTGGTGCCTGCCTGATCTCTCTGAACACAGGCATTCATTGGTCTACAACCCTTCAAATAATAACATGCTTTTCCATTTTCTCTACTAAGGTGGGCAACCTCAAGTGTCACTTCTTAATATATCATCCAACCAAAACATGGCACCACTAATCTTTTTTGTCATTGGCCCACTACACAAAGCCTCCATTTGTATTCAGGAGCTTGATGTCCATAGACTTAATAAGATCTGTAGTGAGTTTGAAGAGTGACATTGGATCCCAGCATATGCAGGAGAGGAAAAATTAAAATTGGGACAATGTTGGGCAATTGGGTGAGTGTCAGACTGAAAAAAGATTGAAGAATGAAGGTATTATGGATTATTAATAGTTCAGTGGTGGGGTGGAGATCTGGCAGACATTTGAGAGTCTGGCAAACAACTGGGGGACTGGGAGAGCAAGGACGCTTACAGACTGCTGAGAAATAAGATTCAGAAGGGGAGGAACCAACATGATTGTCAACATCTGGAAACTATTCTCAATATCAGAGGTAGGTAGGTAAAGCTAGAGGACATTGATTGTAGTAAGAGATTTTGAGTGGATCTGAGGGGGACCTTAGGGGATCTGAGGGGGAGCTGCAGGTACCTCATATACTCTGCCTGTGAAAATTATGGAAGCAGAGTTCCTGACAGCATTTAAGAGTGGTTAAATGAGGGCTTGAATCATCTAGGCATAGAAGACTATAGGCCAGGTGCTGAAAGGTGAGACTTGTAATGAAAAGATCCTCACTGGTCAGCATGGGCATGATGGGCCAAATAGCCTTTTTCCGTGCTATATGACTACATGAGATTTGAAATGCAAATTAAATAATCTTTTCTATGTTATGAATAGCAGTGTCAATGGACCATGTCTTGCTGCTGGAACCTGATACTCTAGGACAAGAGAGTGAGGCCGACGATCTGCGCAACTCCCACTCACTTAAATCCAAGTCAAGCGCAAGTCATGACTTCAACCTCGGCCAGCATACCGCGGCTGGCGGGGATCCCAATCAGTGGTCGAAATAATAAGATTGAAAGGGAAGTCGTGGTCATCTTCGAACCCGAAGGACGAACAACAACAACAACAACAACAATGGATAAAAAGTGAAATTAGAACAGAAAAAAAGAGACATGTCTCTGACAAGGGTCAATGCAGAGGCCATTTGACAATATTGAAATATGGAGCCAAATTTCAAAGTTTGCCAGAGATAACAAACCTAAAGGTATGACAATAAGGATGATAGCAATCAACTGCAACAGGACATAGACAGACTAGCACAATAGGTACACAATGTCAGACGGAATTTAATATCAGAGAATTCTGAAGTAATGCACTTTAGCAATAGCGATGGGGAGAGATGATATAGACTTAATGACACAGGTCTAAAGAGTATAGTGAAACAGGACAATCTGGCAGTTCAGCTACATTGGTTATAAAGTACACAAAACATATTGAAGGATATTGCAAAGCATATGGGTTCTTGAGCTGTATAAATCTCATATTTCTTAGGAAAAAGTGAAAGGCAATATAGCACTTCAAGTCAATGCCAGTTCTCAGTAACCATCAATCCCTTCCCTTCATTTATTATCCTGTAACACATTCTTTCCCAGATGGCCATCACGTCCACAATTATTCTCCTACCACTCACATACATCGGGCAGATTTACAGAACTCAATTTTGCCACGAGTAGAAAAAACAAGTAATTTATGCTCAAGTTTAATAAAACTCTGATTTTAAAAATATATATAAATACTCTACAGGTCAAGCAGCAGCTGTGGAAAGAGAAACAGGGTTAATGTTTCAGGATAATGTCCCTTCACCAGAACTACCTTCTTAAAATGTATAAAGCTCTAGATAGGTCATGGCAATATATTTTCAGTTCTAAGAAGAATGTTAAAGTCTTTGAGATAGTTCAAAGAGGATTTATCAAAATGTCACATGGATGAAAAAAGAATTGGAGAACCAGGTCTCTCTGAACAAAAAGAAATTGGTGAGATTCAATAGAATGATCTCCCCATGACAGTGTGGGTCTCCATATTCAGGCACTCAAGTTGCCTCCCACATCCAACCCAAAAATGACCCATATTTTCCCATGATTTTTGTCCATCAACCAATTCTCAACCACTGCAGCATATAATCTCAGTGCCAAGTGATTTTAATTAATAACCTTTTAAGTAGCAACCTATTGTGGCCATTGCTTGGATGATATCTGGCTTGGGCTTTAAAGCAATAAGTAAAATTCTCGACCCGAAACGTCACCCATTCCTTCTCTCCTGAGATGCTGCCTGACCTGCTGAGTTACTCCAGCATTTTGTGTGTAAAATTCATATCATCTACTGCCATCCATCTCTCATTATCACTTCCCAGAGGATTTCTTTTTGTTCGGTCGACCCTCAGGATTGAGGATGACCCGATTCGCCCGAAGCTCTGTGGGTTTTGAGGTGACGAACGAGGTCATTGTGGAACCTGCAGATTCTGACACAGATGGGGCAGGAGGAGATGCCTGAATAGATGGATGGGCATTGATGGTATCTCTTAGTAGTACATGGAGAAAGGGGAATGAACTAATAACACACCCCTCTCAGTAAACATCCACAACTGCCATGGCCATAGTTATCTTTTGTGCTATAAAATTACATAAATATGTGGAAAATGGTAAATTTGCATGAGTATAGTAGGAGGCACAATGTTATAACAGTACTATAAATTTCATTGACTAGACTTAATTTGCAATATCCTGAGTTGATGGAATATGGAAACGTATTTAATATCCTGGTAGGAAATTTATCATCTTCATGTCTTTGAAGCTCAGAAAAAACAATTTATCTAAATGCTCACGTTAACTTACATGAGTTGCAACAAAGAGCTAATTCCAGCAGAATTTGGATGGTAATAAACAAAATCGTCAAGTTGCCATAAAGTAAGGAACTATTCCCCAACTAACTCTGGAAGCACATAAGATAATAAGTAGGAAAAGAGTAGGCCATTCAGTCTCTCAATCCTGTTTTGCCATTCATAAGAGTCATCACATTGACATTCCTCAAATTCATTTTCCTGCTCTTTCCCCATAATGCCCTCCTGATTAGAAATATAATTCAATTTCAATTTTAAAAACTTTATTGGCATAAGATACATCATTATATCGCCAAAGTATAGAACATAACATACATATTTAAAATGCATGAATATAAATACAAGTATACAATGCATGGGTAGATATGCCCCTGTACATATATTTATATATACACGCAATACATTTATAGCCTTTTATTGATTGCTACTCGTTCTTGCAGTTGTAAGCAGTACAGCAAGGTAGCAAGTTTAGCAGGTATATATTAATTCTCTTAGTGTCAATTAGTGTCAATTTATGTATGCGTGTATGTGTACATGTTGGTCATTCACTGTCTCTCAGGTTGTGGCATTATGTTACGTATTGTGCGCCAAGATGTGCCGTATTTCCTTCGCCAAGGATTATTCTTAGTTTTGATATATCATCTAGTTCTTTAAAATCTGGGGTTGCCAGACTGAGTTTTTCAAAGTATATTTTCCTTATTTTGTCGAATTTTTTATAATTTTAAGGGGAAGTGCACCTCTGTTTCAACCTCATCTGTCAAACAGTGACCGCATATTCTATTTTCTCTTGGTTGCCAAGATCTCTTCTGTCTTCCTTTTTCAACTGCCAAATGGTGGTCACTTAACCTGTGAGGGTCTGTCTCTGCTTTATATCTCTAACAGTTGAGAGATAGTCTGCCAATTGATAATCTCGTTTTAGGGCACGGTAACATTCTATTCTGCTTTGGTTTTTGGTTACTTTATCCCAATGTTCCAAATAGGTTTCTATTATCTATCTCAGTCTCAAATACCTTAACTACACACAATGATGCTTCCCTCTGCCTGCCCACCCTCACCTCACCTAATAGCTCTGCATAAATTGCTGAAATCTAGCAGACAGGTGCAGCAGGTGACAGAGCTATGAAATATTATCCCTTATTTCAAGGGAGTTGAAATATAAAAGGTAAGCATTACTGCAATGGTACAAAGCACTTGTAAGTCCACTCGAGAAAAACAAATGTACTGTTTATTCATTTACGTTATTCTCATAAATTTCACAGGAGCAAATCTTTATTCCGTATCTCAAATTTCTTGGTCGTGATTTGTGAATTCTGTCAGTGCAAGTTTCTGTTACATGAACTACTGTAATACAGCTATCACCTGAAACAGTTTGTCCCCAGGGCAACACATATTTCAGGCTCCCACACTTCAGCATGGGAGTGAAGGCTAGATAAAAAAACTGTAAGATTCTCGAGAAAGGCTTGAGTTTAATGCAAAAAACTGGTAAACTCAAGGTTGACATTACAATACAGAAATCTAAGATTCCATAAGTGTTTTACAGTCACGAAACAAATGAGGAACTATTTACAAATAATTAAGATTAATCGTACTGGTATTGGTTTCCCAGCACATGTATCAAGAGAAAGTGAAAAACTTTGTTTTGCGTGTTATCCAGGCAAATCATAATCATAATGGTGGGAGGGCACAGATTTAAGATCAATGTCCGGAGGCCACATGAGCAAAGAAAATTGCAGGGAAGTGGAACCAAGTGGATTAGTAGGATAAAGTTGCAAAATAGAGGCAACCTTCACATTACTGTAGGGGTTGATTTCCTAGAAAAAGATCCATAATTCCCATTTTCCATAGTGAAGCACATCATACTTCAAGAAATACAGTGGAATAGAAAATTGTGCATATTTAGGCTTTTAGGAAGGCACACGGATATGCAGGGATTGGAGGAACATGAATCATTTGCAGGCAGAGATTTGTTTAATTTAGCATTATGATCGGCACAGATATTGTGGGCCGAAGGGCCTGTTCCTGTGCTACGCCGTGCTAAGTTCTGTTTCACATAAATCTCGTGAGAGTGAATTTTATTCCATATTCAATATATCTGGGTAGCGATGTGTCATCATCTACGTGGAATCACCAGCCCGCAAATTATTATTGATTTCCATCGTCAGAGCATGATAAGAACTTTGAGGTGTGTGTGTGTGTGTGTGTGTGTGTGTGTGTGTTTGTCTGTCTGTCTTTCTATCTTTCTATCTCTATGTCTGCGGATGTATGTCTGTGTGAGATACAAAAAGTTGGAGTAATTCAGCAGGTCAGACAACATTCCCTTTCCCCTAACTCTTAGCCTGAAGGGTCTCGATCCTTATATATGTATATATATAAATATATATAAATATATATAAAGGGAAAGAGAAACAAATCCAAGAGAAAAAAGTAATTTGTTTTATATATATTTAAAAATATATATATATTGTAGGGACATACAGATTAGCGGGGGGGTCTCGAACCCTCGGTTGGGCTAACGAGTCACGAGATGCGAGAGCGCGAGGTATAGTTGTGTCTGGCGACCAGCTGGAGAGATGAGATTAGATTGTATTGGCTAGTTAAGTAGTGTGTGTCCAAAGTAAGCAGTTGCAGTTTGTTACGGTTACCTACGAATAAAGACCTTTGAACAATAACGCTCGTTTTGGACTCACTACATTGGTGACCCGAACGCGAAGAACACGCAGAATGTCGCAAGTGGGAGCGAGCGCGGGCGAGGTGCACCTACCGCCGTTCTGGGCCCATCAGCCGCACCTGTGGTTTGTACAGGCGGAGTCGCAGTTCCATATTAAAAAGGTGGATAGCGAACTGGAGAAGTTCCACCACCTCGTGAGCTGTCTGCAGGCGGAGGTGGCGGCGAGGGTCAGTCAATATCTGACCAGTCCACCCCAAACGGAGCAGTACATGGGGCTCAAGAGGCTCCTACTGAAGAAATTCGGCTGGAGCCAGAACCAGCGGGCTCTGAGGCTGCTCCATCTACCAGCGCTGTGGCAGCGGCTGCCGTCCGAGTTGATGAGGGAAATGCTGACCTTGGTGGGCGACCATCAGCTGTGCATGATGTTCGAGGCGGCATTTCAAGAGAAGCTACCCCAGGACGTCAGGCTGGTGTTGGCCGACGTCTCGTTTGACGACCCGGAAACGTTCGCCGAGAAAGCCGACGTGCTCATTAGGGAGCGGCACACCCGGGACGACTCGGTCAATCGTGTCTCGAGGCCCAGCGGCAGTCGGGGGAGCGGCCGGCAGAGCGACGGCTCGGCCGCTATTTCGCAGTCTGCCAGGCAAGAGGGGGCTGCAGAACATGTTTATTGGTCGCGGGCACAACCAGCACGGCAGAATAAAAGCGGCTGGTGTTTCTTCCATCGGCGGTGGGGCAGTGACGCCCGAAGTTGCAGAGCCCCGTGTACGTTTCCGGGAAATGCCTGGGTCGATCGAACGTAGAGGCAGTTTCGATTGGCCGCAATTGCCGCTTCTACGTGACGGACCAAGAGACCGGGATCGTGTTTCTGGTGGATACGGGAGCGGTTGTGAGTATTGTGCCTCCCTACGGCTGTGAAGTTCAAGCGGGGGGGAAGGGGCCGCCCCTTATTGCAGTGAACGGTAGTGCCATCCGCACTTACGGTAAGAGGACTATGTCCCTGTCCTTTGGGTCTAGGACCTACCGTTGGAATTTCATCGTGGCGGATGTGGGCCAGGCCATTTTGGGTGCAGACTTCCGATGGGCGTTTTCGTTGGTCGTAGACGTCCACGGTAGCGGCCTGCAGCCCTCGGCCGACGTACGGCCCCGAAGTACGGGGCCTGCGGCCCCTCCAAGCGCTGCCCCACCCAGTTCAGCGATCCAGGCCATCACGGCCCCCGGTCAGTTCGATGCGGTCCTAGCGGAGTTCCCGCAGCTCCTCGTTCAGCGGTTCGATGCACCTTCCGAGAAGCATGGGGTGGTGCATTTCATTCCAACCGAGGGCCCACCGGTTTTTGCCCGGGCACGGCGCCTCCCACCCGAAAAGCTGGCCATGGCTCGAGAGGAGTTCTTGAGCTTGGAGAGGCTGGGAATTGTGCGGCCTTCAAGTAGTCCGTGGGCCTCACCCTTGCACATGGTTTCCAAAGCATCTGGGGGGTGGAGACCATGTGGGGATTTCCGACGACTTAACGTGGCAACACGGCCGGACCGCTACCCGATTCCGCACATACAGGACTTCTCAGCTAGCCTGGAGGGGGCTACAATTTTTTCGAAGATCAATCTGGTGCGGGGGTATCATCAGATCCCGGTCCATCCGCCCGACATCCCAAAGACGGCTACCATTACTCCGTTCGGATTGTTTGAGTGGTTGCGCATGCCTTTCGGCCTTAAAAACGCAGCTCAGGCAGTTCAGCGTCTCATGGACCGTGTGGGTCGAGGTTTGCCGTTCGTGTTTATTTATCTCGATGACATTTTGATTGCCAGCCGTTCGGTCCAGGAGCACTTAGTCCACCTCCGCACTATATTCCAGAGGCTGCAGGACCACGGCCTGATTCTGCACCCGGACAAATGCCAATTCGGCCTGTCGGTGGTAGATTTTTTGGGTCACCGGGTTACATCGGCCGGAGCCACCCCATTGCCAGCTAAAGTGGAGGCGGTCCGCTCTTTTCCACGTCCTACTACCATCAAGGGATTGCAGGAATTCGTAGGCATGGTGAACTTTTATCACCGGTTCGTGCCTGCAGCAGCTCGGGTCATGCGCCCCCTTTTTCTATGCCTCGCGGGTAACCCCGCAGAGTTGGTATGGTCCGCATCTGCAGAGACGGCTTTTGTCGCGGTCAAACAGGCCCTCGCCAACGCCACCATGCTGGTGCACCCGCGCTCCTCCGCCCCCACGGCGCTGACGGTGGACGCCTCAGACGTGGCGGTGGGTGGGGTTTTGGAGCAGCAGGTCGGAGGTCAATGGCAGCCCCTGGCGTTTTTCAGCCGGCAGCTCTCGCGAGCCGAGCTCAAATATAGTGCGTTTGATAGGGAGTTCCTGGCCCTCTATTTAGCAGTCCGCCACTTCCGCTATTTTTTGGAAGACCGTTCTTTCGTGGCCTACACGGATCACAAACCTCTGACATTCGCTTTTGCTAAGGTTTCTGATCCGTGGTCAGCTCGCCAGCAGCGGCACCTCACCCTAATTTCGGAGTTTACCACCGATGTCCGTCATATTGCGGGTAGGCATAATACTGTTGCTGATGCCCTGTCCCGGCCGGCCATTCCCTCCGTTGCCGTGGTAGGCGGACAGGTGGATTTCCAGGAGCTAGCGGAGGCTCAGCGCCAGGAAAAAACGGCCGAGGTGTACGCCTCCACAGCCTCGGGACTGCGTTTGGAGCAGGTGGCGTATGGCCCCACAGGTACCAAGTTGTGGTGTGACGTTTCCCTTTCACGCCCTCGCCCGGTGGTGCCTGCCGCCCTGCGGCGTAAGGTTTTTGAGGCCATTCACGGCCTGGCACATCCGTCCATCAGGGCGACTTCGGCCATGGTGGCCGCCCGGTTTGTCTGGCACGGCCTGCGGAAGCAGGTGGCGGCCTGGGCACGGGCCTGTATTCCGTGCCAAACCTTCAAAGTTCATCGCCATGTCCAGCCCCCATACCAGAGTTTCGAGGTTCCCCCAGTCCGTTTTTTCCACATCCACGTGGATTTGGTGGGTCCATTGCCTTATTCCAGGGGTTATACTCATCTCCTGACGGTGGTGGATCGGTTTACACGTTGGCTGGAGGCGCTCCTATTGTCGGACACCTCGGCGGCCTCCTGTGCACGGGCCCTGGCGTTGCATTGGGTGGCCCGTTTCAGCATACCGGCTATCATCACCACAGATCGGGGAGCCCAGTTCACCTCCTCCCTCTGGGCCGCACTGGCACAGTTGTATGGGTCTCGCTTACAGCAGACCACCGCCTACCATCCCCAATCCAATGGGATGGTTGAGCGCTTCCATCGGCAGCTTAAGGCGTCCCTCTGTGCCCGACTGACCGGCCACAATTGGGCTGACCAGCTGCCTTGGGTCCTCCTCGGCATTCGTACGGCCCCAAAGGCCGAGCTAGGCACATCCTCGGCCGAGCTCGTCTACGGTTCGCCCCTGCGGGTACCAGGTGACATCCTCCCTTCCGCCCCCGCTTTGCCACCACCCGTTATGTCGGTGTTGGGTTCCCTCCGGGCACGGGTAGGTTCTCTGGCTCCAGTCCCGACCTCCTGGCACGGAAGCGCGGCGGTCCACGTCCCGTCGGACTTGCGGGACTGTGATTTCATGTTCCTGCGGAAAGATTCCCACCGCCCCCCTCTTCAGCCGGTTTATCAGGGCCCGTTTCAGGTACTGAAGAGAGGGGCTGTCACTTTTACCTTACAGGTGGGTAATCGCCAGGAACTCGTTTCCGTATCCCGACTCAAGCCGGCCCATTTGGACCTGGACCTCCCTGTGTCGGTGGCCCAGCCGCCGCGCAGGGGCCGGCCTATGGCCTCCCCCCTGGTGCCGCCAGCAGCGCCTTGTTTGCCACCCCTCAGCCCCCCGCCACCTATGGTTGGGCCCGGGCCCCCGTTCCTGATCAAGCGCTCTCCGTCGCCTACGCCCTCCGCTTCCGGGGCCCCTCCATCGCCTCCGGCGGCGGCGACCTCCCCGCCTCCCGTCACATTGGCGGTATCGGTTTCCCCCCTCCGTACGCGTTCCGGGAGGGAGGTCCGGGCACCCGTGAGGTACGGTTTCGAGGGTTCTGGGGGGGGTCATGTAGGGACATACGGATTAGCGGGGGGGTCTCGAACCCTCGGTTGGGCTAACGAGTCACGAGATGCGGGAGCGCGAGGTATAGTTGTGTCTGGCGACCAGCTGGAGAGATGAGATTAGATTGTATTGGCTAGTTAAGTAGTGTGTGTCCAAAGTAAGCAGTTGCAGTTTGTTACGGTTACCTACGAATAAAGACCTTTGAACAATAACGCTCGTTTTGGACTGACTACAATATATATATATTTATTTATATAAGGGTCGAGACCATCTGATGTACATAAATAAAGCACATCAACGCCTCTACTTCCGGAGAAGATTAAGGAGATTCACTATGTCAAAGAGGATTCTCTTGAACTTCTACAGGCGTACAGTAGAGAGCATATTGACTGGTTGCATCATGGCCTGGTTCGGCAACTTGAATGTCCAGGAGCGGAAAAGACTGCAAAAAGTTATGAACAATGCCCAGTCCATCATAGGCTCTGACCTCCCCACCATCGAAGGGATTTATTAGAGTAGCTGCCTCAAAAAGGCACCCAGCATCATCAGAGACCCACGCCATCCTGGCCACAAACTCATTTCACCACTGCCATCGGGAAGAAGGTACAGGAGCCTGAAAACTGTAACGTCAGGTTCAGGAACAGCTTCTTTCCTACAGCCATCAGGCAATTGAACACTACAACCTCAAATAAGCTCTGAACTACAATAGACTATTATTATTATTGCACTACTATTGTTTGTTTTTTGAGTATGTATGTGTATATATATATGTGTGTGTGTGCGTGTACTTGTGAGTATGCGTATATATACACTGAACTTTTTGTCTCTCGTTTTGTCATATTGTTTAGTGTACGATGTTTATATATTCTGTTGTGCTGCAGCAGGTAAGAATTTCATTGGTCTATCTGGGACATATAAAACACTCTTGACCCTTATATGAGTGTATATATGTGTGTATATATATTGTGTATGGATATACATACACATATATGTATATATATGTACTATATTTAATACGCACTATATATATATATATATATGTCTGTGTGTACAAAATGCTGGAGTAACTCAGCAGGTCAGGCAGCATCTCGGGAGAGAAGGAATGGGTGACGTTTCAGGGTCGAGACCCTTCTTCAGACTGAAGGGGCTCGACCCGAAACGTCACCCATTCCTTCTCTCCCGAGATGCTGCCTGACCTGCTGAGTTATTCCAGCATTTTGTGAATAAATACCTTCGATTTGTACCAGCATCTGCAGTTATTTTCTTACACTATATATACAACAGAATATGTAAACATAGTACTCTCTAAAAAATGTGATAAACGAAACAAAAAAATCCACATATAGAACTTTTTTCGTTTATTATATTGGTTATAGAGTACCTATATCTTTATATAGGTACTCTATAACCAATATAATAAACGAAAAAAGTTCTATATGTGGATTTTTTTGTTTCGTTTATCACATTTTTTAGAGAGTACTATGTTTACATATTCTGTTGTGCAACTGCAAGTGTGTCGTTGTTCTGTTTGGGACCAATGACAATAAAACACTCTTGAGTCTGTTAACAACTCTCTGCAGCGCCTTTGGGGCTTTTAAACCACATGATCAAATACAGGTCAGTGAGGAAAAGATAGACTGTAGGGGGGAAAAGACATCTAACTGCGATTCAGATTATCTTTATATAAATGGATATTTATATGAATATTTATATTATAAATGGATGTATATATATATATATATATATGTGTGTGTGAGGTGAGCTTTCTATCAACAGACGAACCTGGTCAGCCGTCGCCATCACACGTCGAAGCGCCAGACGCCCTCCCCTTCCCACCCCGCCCCGCGGTACCGCGCAGGCGCAGGTTTGGGGTCTGGCACCGACTAACCGCCGCTGAGCCGCGCGAGACGGCCCCGCCCCCCCCTCCTCCCGACGCACGTCAGCGGGTAACCGCCGCCCAGTGACGCCAGGACGCGCGCGGCGGTGTGTGTGAGGGGGCGAGCCCGAGCTCCGAGCGCGTGCCCGAGCCCGAGCACCGACCGTTCGGCGCTGGAAGGCAGAGGCTCTGGGAATGCTGGTTCGGACGGAGCCACGTGACCCGCTGCTGCCACGGTCGAGGGACGGGATGTAAATGGTGACTTGTGAGCAAGCGTGCGTGTGTCGGTTGGTGTGCGTGTGTGTCGGAGTGGAGGGCAGTGAGTGTGAGCTGGCGTGTCAGCGGTGTTAGGAGGCCCCGAGTGAGGTTGAGGAGGCTGCGGCTACACAGCGGCAAACAATGGGCCTTGTTCTCGGCTCACAACCCCTATGTGTGTATGTCTCAGTCTATCTGTCTCCCTTCACAGGCCTCTTGTTTAAATCTTGTTTTTCTATGGGAGATCGGGCATATCTTTCTGTGGTGAGCAAGTTTCAGAGTGCCTGCTTGACAGTTTCATGGCTGCCTCTTTACTTTATCATAGTGACTCCATGATTGATTTCTGAAGCTTCCAGATTATTTGCTTTCGTATTTTGTGCCTTTTAATTTTCCCTCTGCACGTCTCAGTCATTGAAGGGAAAGATTTTAATTTCGTCTTTATATTTGTATCCCAAAAACTGAAGAATTGTAATTTGTCTCGTTTTTCTGTGGAAAAAAGGCGAATGTTACACCTATAGTTTTCACTTTAAAGGAATTGATGACACTTATTTTATTATATTTGCCTATCAGTGATTCTATTTTGTCACTAGATAAAAACAAAGGTTAACTCTTGACCTGAATTATAAGTACATGTCTATAGTGTACTTATCAAGGATTTGTTGCATATCATTTTCAATATAGTGATTGTCAAAATATTTTTTTCATGGATGGTTTGAAAGTTTATTTGTACATGTCATTGTGCAAGAAAGCAAGATTACTGAGCAGTAGTAATGTTCTGCTGGATTTGTATTTTCTAATAAATCAAATAATGACAATCATTAAAAATGTGTGCAAAAGGGAGTTAAATACAATGTTGCTGGATCCATAATGAAATGGAAAAAAAGAGCGTGCTGGAAACTGTTAATAGTTCTGAAGATTATGTGGAAAGAGCATGTAATTCTTGGTCAGAACTGTCAATGTGTAATGGGCTTAATTGAGCACATTTTAAAGTTTGGACTTTAAATCAACAAATGTGGATTCATAGCTGAACTGAGAACAAGGTGGTAGACAGTTTATTTAACCAGGATTTTTAATTCCTAATCACAGTGACTTTGTAATTGCAGTTGTTATTGTCCTAAAGGCAGAAGAACTTTAGTTAACTTTGTTGTGTTTTTGGACAAATGCCAGCTATCATAGCTGCGCCTGGTCCTAATTGTATCCATTCCATGTAAACATTTCCATCTTATTATTTCATCTTATTCTATTTCAATTTCTATCCACTTAGTTTGCAAACATTATTTTATTGCCTATGCTTAATCCTAGGTTTTCACTTGTTTCCATGTTTCAATGTTAGCCAGTCATACCCAGTGCAGTTAACATGTTGAAGGGAGGCGTGGTTTGATTGTAACAAAACCAAATCTGTTGTTGTAGCTACTATCTACTTGGCACTTTCAGAAACCTTTGCTCACATCTGTTGATTTTTCCTTTCACCTCATCTCTCTTTCCCTTCCCCCCCAACCATTTTGTCCACATCCTTGTATTTTGCTGCAGTAAGAAAGCTGAGTGGTATAATCCAGACACAAGAGACTGCAGATGCTAGAATCTTGAGTTTCAAAAAATAAACTGCTGGAGGAACTCAGCAGGTTAGGTTTAGGTTTATTGTTATCACGTACAGTGAAAGGTACAGTGAAAATCTTTGATTTGCAAGCTGTCCAATCAAAATCAGATAATAGTTTACATAAATACAATTTCAAGTACAATAGGGAAGGGAAAGATATTGAGTGCAGAATATAGTTCTAGAATTTACAATTGGGCGATTGTATCAGATAATACTAGATCCTCCTCTGGGATGCTCCCAGCACCATCTCATCACCCAGCAGCATATGTGGTGGGGGGGGAGAATGAACAGAAAACATTTTGTGTCAGGCCTGAATAAGAATTCTGACCCGAAACGTTTTCTGTCTATTTCCCTCACAGATGCTGCCTGACCCACTGCGTTTCTCCAGGCGTATAATTCAGAGACGATTTTAAGGTTCGTTTCTGCAGTTCAGCAAGAAAAATATGTGTAATAAGGCTGTAAATCTAACATTACCTGAATGTGCCAAAGTGCTTGGCAATCATTAAATTTCTTTTGCCTCAGTTTGAAAATCATGTATACAAGACCCATTGAGGAGGCACATATCAGCTACAATTCCATTGCAGCTACAATTCCATTGCAGTTTTGACGGAGCACAACATTTCAGTTGAAATGCGAGGTGATAAACTGCATTAGAGATTTAAGCAACCCCATGGCACTATTTAAGAAAAGAGAAGGATATTCTGGCCTTAACAAACATTAAATCAGATTTATTCAATTTCTGTGTGAAACCTAACTGTGCCCAAAAGATCGACACAAATAGCTGAAGTAACTCAGCGGGACAGGCAGCATCTCTGGACCAGTCTGAAGAAGGGTCTCGACCCGAAATGTCACCCATTCCTTCTCTCCAAAGATGCTGCCTGTCCCGCTGAGTTACTCCAGCTTTTTGTGTCTATCATCGGCTTAAGCCCACATCTGAAGTTCCTTCTTACACACTTCCTGTGCCCAAAATTGTCTGCAGCATTTCCTCAGAATGCAGCTTTGAATGCCCTTCCAGATCACTCCATTAGTGTTGAAAAAAACTTTAAGGCACCTTGATGTTATGACAACGGCTATAACCTTTTGAAACATGGTCTTGCATTTAGTTTGTAACCAAATAGTAATTTGTATAATTGATCAAATAATCTATTTTGACTGTTGATTGAAAGGGAAATTGTGGCAAGGAAGGTATGAAAATCGTGCTCTGATGGATCTACGGTTAAAACGTTATGCAAAGGTTGTGGCCCTCGATTTAGTGAGTAGTTCTCTAACAAGTTGAATAGCACTATATTTAGTCACTGAATATCAGACAAGTTGTTAGTCACTCATTCAATGAGAGAGCTTCTGCAGTTAACATCAAGTGTTCTCGCTCATGGCATACAGGAAGTTTGTGGGTTGGAAGTTCAATTTTTAACTGTTTACATAACGTTGGTGTAGAAATGATTCTAAAAAGCCACTATCCACACAGTACAAAGTAACAAAGGTATGAGATTAAGAAGTTCAATTTAGTACCCCACATACTTGATGTTCATGAGGCACCAAGATGTGAATTGTAAATTAAAGTAAAGTTAGCAAGATAACAATTTTAGTATTAATAAATGGGATAAAATGTGGTGATCTAATATTTATAATCCCTCAACATGCTGAAGTGATTTTTGTTTGTTGGAAGCTTTTATTACTGCATCATTCTTTGTTACCTTCTTCCCAAGTGGCTGTGTCCGTTAATGAAGTGATTAACTGGATTGTATAGGCCAGGCAAGTCCTAAATTTCATCCTTGTGGATTGACTAGAGCAGCAAATTGATAGGGAAAAATCAAATTGGCCATGGTTCATTACCCACTGACATCAGAAGGATGTGGACATAGACAAGAAAATTATTAGCCTTATTTTTGAGTGATCTGCTAATACGCATCAAACCTTGTGCTTAAAGTATACTTTGCTGAGGGACAAGATGGTAACAAATAACTATGGAATTAATGCGGCAAGCAATCAATACATTTAGTCAAAATTGGAGGGGGAAAGATGTCCTCCTCTGGTTTTGTCACCTCACTGCATCACAAGAGTGTTTTATTCTGTAATTCTCAACTCGCCAGTTTAACATCACTTACCAGACTGCCTTCGATTTGTACTGTTTAATCTGTTTAATTTGTACGATTTAATCTGCGGTTATTTTCCTACACAGACTGCCTTCATTTGGTCTGCCTGTGGACGTTTGAAGTGTTCAGTCATATGGGTATTTGTAGCAGAGAGCTTTGATGATGCTCAGCTCTTAGCTTTTCTAGTGATTGTTAGATGGTGAACAAGGTGGGAACCTTCACAACTCTTTTTTCCTCTTTGGTCTATGTCAGTGTATGTTCGAAATAAAACCAAAGGTCTCTGTGGACAATTTATATAACATATATACTACCTAGTGATTTCTTGCAAAAGCAAAATGTTGATCGGCTGATTATTTTTTTGGATGTTTTGAAATGTTGGGTTATCCTCATGCCAAGAAGCACTTCTGAAGGGAAGAGATGAAACATAATGCCATGTCACCCATTCCTTCTCTCCAGAGATGCTGCCTGTCCCTCTGAGTTACTCCAGCATTTTGTGTCTGCCAAGGCTGAGAGTTGTTTAGAGCAAAGCAGATGTGTGAAAATTTGTATATCATGATCCAGGGTAGATAAAACTTGAATGTAGAAGGAACAATTGACCGAGTTAAAGGAAACGAAAGTACTAACAGCTTTCATATAAATGGGCGATTCAATAAGCCAATGAAAACACGAGAGAAAAGTGCAGAACAAGCCTTTTCTGAGATAAAATATGCCTTGGGTGCTGGGAGTGGGCGTGTGAGCATTTTAAAGCAGCATTTTTGTTATGGTAAACCCGTATGTGAAGCAGTGATGACAAATGAAGCATTCATTTTTGGGGAACCCATTTTATTAATATGAAACAAAACTGCAAAATTTGTGTTAAAAATATATCGTTTAAAATTGCAATAGCAGTAAAACTTGCATTATAGCAATAATGGCAGAAACTACTCTTGAAAAATTGGATCATAAGTAAAAAGTCCACAGTGTCACATATGAATGCAGGACATTTGTAAAAAAAATTGTTTTGTTGTGGAATTGGATTCTTTATAGAATTTATTCCAGCTTTTCATTTTAATTTCCAAATGCTAGCTTGTTCTTTGCATACGAAGTTAATCTTCTCCACGCAGAAAAGTGAACTTGTCAAATCCAAATGATCAGCTACCACTGTTCTTATAACCCGTCTTCTAGAATCATTATAGGTGTTATAAATCTACCTTCATCTCCTTCCAATTATTTTTTTGCTTTGCAGGAAGCACGGACTGCAGCTTGTTTTTGTATTTGCAGACGATTCACAAATGTGGTGAATCTCATAAATCGTTATGCAGATTATGGGCAGCAATTAGGATGGTAATTCCTTTCCTGAACTAGTTATTTATTGACAGAGCTTCTGTCCGAAGATAAGTTGAAGGAGACATTTTCTGTCCATCTGACGTGCCTAAATATTCTGCCATTGAAAAATTATATATGAATGCATCTTTTGGCTTTTCTGGGAGATTGATCTGATGTAGAAATGGACATGAGAACATGAAAAGCAGATGTTTTACCATTTTACTGTAACTTGGATGCAGCTTGTGTCTTGTTTAATTATTCCAATCTAATGGCTGAAAGAGTAGACAACATTAGAAGATTTTGTTTAAAGAATATTGTGCAAAAGAATCGGGGCGGCACAATATAACATATAACATATATAACATATAACAACTACAGCATGGAAAAAGGCCTGTCCGGCCCTACCAGTCCACGCCGACCATTCTCCCTGACCTAGTCTCATCTACCTGCACTCAGACCATAACCCTCCAATCCCCTCCTATCCATATACCTATCCAATTTACTCTTAAATAATAAAATCGAGCCAGCCTCCACCACTTCCACCGGAAGCCCATTCCATACAGCCACAACCCTCTGAGTAAAGAAGTTCCCCCTCATGTTACCCCTAAACCTTTGTCCCTCAATTCTGAAGCTATGTCCCCTTGTTGGAATCTTCCCCACTCTCAAAGGGAAAAGCCTACCCACGTCAACTCTGTCCGTCCCTCTCAAAATTTAAAAAACCTCTATCAAGTCCCCCCTCAACCTTCTACGCTCCAAAGAATAAAGACCCAACCTATTCAACCTCTCTCTGTAGCCTAAGTGCTGAAACCCAGGCAACATTCTAGTAAATCTCCTCTGTACCCTCTCCATTTTGTCGACATCCTTCCTATAATTTGGCGACCAGAACTGCACACCATACTCCAGATTCGGCCTCACCAATGCCCTGTACAATTTCAACATTACATCCCAACTTCTATACTCGATGCTCTGATTTATAAAGGCAAGCATACCAAACGCCTTCTTCACCACCCTATCCACATGAGATTCCACCTTCAGGGAACAATGCACAGTTATTCCCAGATCCCTCCGTTCCACTGCATTCCTCAATTCCCTACCATTTACCCTGTACGTCCTATTTTGATTTGTCCTACCAAAATGCAGCACCTCACACTTATCAGCATTAAACTCCATCTGCCATCTTTCAGCCCACCCTTCCAAAAGGCCCAAGTCTCTCTGTAGACTTTGAAAATCTACCTCACTATCAACTACTCCACCTATCTTAGTATCATCTGCATATTTACTAATCCAATTTGCCACACCATCATCCAGATCATTAATGTAAATGACAAACAACAGTGGACCCAACACAGATCCTTGGGGCACTCCACTAGACACTGGCCTCCAACCTGACATACAATTGTCAACCATTACCCTCTGGTATCTCCCATTCAGCCATTGTTGAATCCATCTTGCAACCTCACTATTAATACCCAACGATTTAACCTTCTTAATCAACCTTCCATGTGGAACCTTGTCAAATGCCTTACTGAAGTCCATATAGACAACATCCACAGCCTTGCCCTTATCAATTTCCCTGGTAACCTCTTCAAAAAATTCAAGAAGATTAGTCAAACATGACCTTCCAGGCACAAATCCATGTTGACTGTTTCTAATCAGGCCTTGATTATCCAAATAATTATATATATTGTCCCTAAGTATCTTTTCCATTAATTTTCCCACCACAGACGTCAAACTAATAGGTCTATAATTGCTAGGTTTACTTTTAGAACCTTTTTTAAACAAAGGCACAACATGCGCAATGCGCCAATCTTCCGGCACCATCCCTGTTTCTAATGACGTTTGAAATATTTCCGTCATAGCCCCTGCTATTTCTGCACTAACTTCCCTCAATGTCCTAGGGAATATCCTATCAGGACCTGGAGACTTATCCACTTTTATATTCTTCAAAAGTGTCCGTACCTCCTCTTCTTTAATCCTCCTAATTTCCATCACTACTCTACTTGTTTCGCTTACCTCACATAATTCAATATCCTTCTCCTCGGTAAATACCGAAGAAAAGAAATTGTTTAATATCTCCCCCATTTCTTCCGGCTCAGCACATAGCTGTCCACTCTGACTCTCTAATGGACCAATTTTATCCCTCACTATCCTTTTGCTATTAACATATCTGTAGAACCCCTTGGGGTTTACTTTTACATTACTTGCCAAAGCAGCCTCGTATCTTTTTTTCGCTTTTCTAATTTCCTTTTTAAGATTCCTTTTACATTCTTTATATTCCTCAAAAACCTCATTTACTCCCTGCCGCTTATATTTATTGTATATCTCCCTCTTTTTCCGAACCAAGTGTCCAATTTCCCTGGAAAACCACGGCTCTTTCAAATTATTATTCTTTCCTTTCCACCGAACAGGGACATAAAGACTCTGTACTCTCAAAATTTCACCTTTAAATATCCTCCATTTCTCTATTATATCCTTTTCATAAAACAACAATTTCCATTTCACTCCTTTTAAATCCTTTCTCATCTCCTCAAAATTAGCCTTTCTCCAATCCAAAATCTCAACCCTTGGTCCAGATTTGACCTTCTCCATAATGATATTGAAACTAATGGCATTATGATCACTAGACCCAAAGTGCTCCTCAACACATACCTCCGTCACCTGACCCATCTCATTTCCTAACAGGAGGTCCAACACTGCCCCTTCTCTGGTAGGCACCTCTACGTATTGCTGCAAAAAACTATCCTGCACACATTTTACAAACTCCAAACCATCCAGCCCTTTAACAGAATGTGATTCCCAGTCTATATACGGAAAATTGAAATCACCCACAATCACCACTCTGTGCTTACTACTAATATCTGCTATCTCCTTACATAATTGCTCTTCCAATTCTCGTTCCCTATTTGGCGGTCTATAATACACCCCTATAAGTGTTGCTAAACCTTTCTCATTTCTGAGTTCCACCCAAACAGCCTTCTTAATCGAGCCTTCTAGTCTGTCCTGCCAAAGCACTGCTGTGATATCCTCCCTGACAAGCAATGCAACACCCCCACCTCTTGCCCCTCCGATTCTATCACATCTGAAACAATGAAATCCTGGAATATTTAATTGCCAATCGCAACCCTCCTGCAACCATGTTTCACTGATCGCCACAACATCATACTTCCAGATGTCAATCCAGGCTCTAAGCTCATCCACCTTTCTTACAATGCTCCTAGCATTAAAATATACACATTTAAGGGACCCATCATTTCTTATTCTCAGTTTATTTCTTTTCCCTTCTTTCTCTCCTACATATTGGGTCTGAGTGTTTCCCTTTTCTGCCTCCTGCCTCACACACTGCCTATTAGCTATCTGTGTTTGAGTCCCTCCCCCCAACCGTACTAGTTTAAAGTCTCCGCAGTTATTTTAGCAAATCTCCCCGCCAGGATATTGGTTCCCCTCGGGTTCAGATGCAACCCGTCCTTTTTGTACAGGTCATACTTCCCCCAGAAGAGGTCCCAATGATCCAGAAACTTGAAACCCTGCTCCCTGCACCAGTTCCTCAGCCACGTATTTATCCTCCACCTCACTCCATTCCTATTCTCACTATCGCGTGGCACAGGCAGTAAGCCTGAGATTATTACTTTGGAAGTCCTTTTTTTTAACTCTCTTCCTAGCCCCCTGAATTCTCCTTTCAGGACCTCTTCCCTTATCCTACCTATATTGTTGGTACTTATATGTACCACGACCTCTGGCTCCTCTCCCTCCCCTTTCAGGATATCCTGGACACGCTCAGACACATCCCGGACACCGGCACCAGGGAGGCAAACCACCATCCGGGTCTCCCGACTGCGTCCACAGAAACGCCTATCTGACCCCCTCACTATAGAGTCCCCTATTACTACTGCTCTCCTCTTCCTTTCCCTACCCTTCTGAGCAACAGGGCCGGACTCCTTGCCAGAGGCCCGGGCACCGTCGCTGCACCCAGGTAGGCTGTCCCCCCCAACAGTACTTAAACAGGAGTACTTATTTCCAAGGGGTACAGCCACCGGGGTACTCCCTAGTCCCTGCCTCTGTTCCTTGCCCCCCCTAACAGTGACCCACTTGTCTACCTCCCGTGGTCTAGGAGTGACCACCTCCCTGTAACTCCTATCTATAACCTCCTCACTCTCCCTGATCAGACGGAGGTCATCAATCTGCCGCTCCAGGTTCCTAATACGGTCCCTTAGGAGCCCCATCTCGTCACACCTGGCGCAGATGTGGATGTCTGGAAGACTATCAGACTCCCAGATTCCCCACATCTGACACCCAGAACCAATGATATTCTTTTTTTTTAAATAATAATTTTGAGACATTTTTCCAAGGGCAGTTAGTCTTTTACCATAGTTTTCATGTGTTTCGGGATATGGGGTGGATCAAAAATTGGTATATCTGACCAATTGAGCTCCTATTCACATACAAAGCCCTAAACGGGCTTGCCCCCCCCCATATCAAAAATCTTCTAACCCACCACTCTATCTCCAGGTCCCTCAGGTCGGCCGACTTGGGGCTACTGACTATCCCACAGTCTAGGCTTAAGCTCAGGGGTGACTGCGCTTTTGCGGTTGCATTTCCTAGACTGGAACAGCATCCCTCTCCCCATCAGAACTGCACCCTCCATCGACTCCTTTAAGTCCAGTCTCAAAACCTATTTCTACTCCCTAGTGTTTGAGGCCCTCTGCGGGGGCGCTGTGAATTGTTTATGTATGTGCTGTTATGTTTGTGTGCCATTGTATGTTCGTTCTTAGTACCTGAACTGATGTACAGCACTTTGGTCAACGTGGTTTGTTTTTAAATGTGCTATACAAATAAAATTGACTTGACTTGACTTGAAAATGCATTGTTAGTGGAGTTTATTCTACCTTTCCTATTATGTAATTCTGGAGAATTTAGACAATAGACAATAGGTGCAGGATTAGGCCATTCAGCCCTTCGAGCCAGCACCGCCATTCAATGCGATCATGGCTGATCACTCTCAATCAGTACCCCATTCCTGCCTTCTCCCCATACCCCCTCCGCTATCCTTAAGAGCTCTATCCAGCTCTCTCTTGAAAGCATCCAACGAGCTGGCCTCCACTGCCTTCTGAGGCAGAGAATTCCACACCTTCACCACTCTCTGACTGAAAAAGTTCTTCCTCATCTCCGTTCTAAATGGCCTACCCCTTATTCTTAAACTGTGGCCCCTTGTTCTGGACTACCCCAACATTGGGAACATGTTTCCTGCCTCTAATGTGTCCAATCCCCTAATTATCTTATATGTTTCAATAAGATCCCCCCTCATCCTTCTAAATTCCAGTGTATACAAGCCTAATTGCTCCAGCCTTTCAACATACGACAGTCCCGCCATTCCGGGAATCAACCTAGTGAACCTACGCTGCACGCCCTCAA
This sequence comes from Rhinoraja longicauda, assembly GCF_053455715.1. Lineage (NCBI taxonomy): Eukaryota > Metazoa > Chordata > Chondrichthyes > Rajiformes > Arhynchobatidae > Rhinoraja > Rhinoraja longicauda. Next base: position 11,474,956 of record NC_135990.1, read on the forward strand.
TAGAAACTTCATGGTAGAGGTGTATTTTTTTCCTGTGTATGTATGTGCTCATTGTTTTCAAGTTTCTCCATGACATTGTGCCATCCTATCTCTGTAAGCTCCTGCAAACCTTTGACATTACGGACCACCTCTTGCACTACCATGGGCTTGTTTTCTAATTGTGTTTTTGTACTAATGTTGTTTCGCACTGTCTATGGGATAATATCATTTATGTGTGGCTATGTAATACTGCTGCAAATGAGACTTTCATTGTACCTGTCCCTCACTATACTTGTGCATATGACGATAAATTCAACTTGACTTGACTCACTGATTTTAAGAACCCTCACAGCTTGAGATCATGTCCTCCGTGGCACAACCCTTAGTGGCACAAGAATCACCCACATAAACCCGTCAGATTTCTTTTCCCATCTGCCTTTCTTAAACTCCTGAAAATACCACTTTTGGTCATATGACCTAATGTCGTCGTGTGTCTTTTATTGAACAAAATCCTGCGATTCTCCTTTGTTGAAGGTGCTACACAATGCAAGTCAATGGGCGCATCTGGTAGACCTGCTGCCGCACAACGTCAGAAACCCGGGTTTGATCTTGACCTTGGTTGCTGCCAGTGTGGTGTTTGCACGTTCTCCCTGTGACTGCGTGGGTTTCCTCTGGGTACTCCACTCTCCTCCCACATCCCAAAGATGTGGGTTTATTGGCTTCAGTAAAATTGCCCCTAGTTTATAGGGAGTGGATGGGAAAGTAGGATAATATAGAACTAGTGTGAGGAATGATCGATGGTCTGAGTGGTCGGCGCTCATCTCTAAACAAAATGGATTCTGGGGATTAATTTCAATAGATAGGGATTTGTCCAGTGACCAAAAACAAAAGCAAAAACCTGCAATTGCTGAAAATCTAAAATGAAAATAGAAAATGATGGAAATACTCACGGGTCAGACAACATCTGTGGAAAAAGAAACATTTAATGTTTTGGGTCTAGGATCTTCATCAGCTTGGTCCAGTCTATTTTTGTTATGACATGGTATTTACTGTGTGTCATAGGGAAGAAATGCATTAGTAATATCTTGTGAAGATGCCAGTTAAATGCAACTCATTGGAACCACAGTGCCAGTCACTTGCTTTATGCTACTAATTTCGCAATCAATGCTTCCTTGTGATAATAGAGTCACAGCTGGTTATTGAAGGATGTGTAATAAGGATATAGTTATATTTTCAAAAGAATGATGAGAAAAAAATGATTTAATTAAATAATAATGCAAAGCAGAATTTCAAATATATGTGTTCGGATAATACTAATTTGCACATTACAGAATAAATAACCTTCCTATTGCAAGTTATTCTAGAACTATATACAGTAGAATAATTGTTGTAGTTGACAAATCTGTGGGATTGCTAATCTAGCCAATTAAAGGTCAAGTAGTTATAGCATCCAAATAAGACTATTGGTGAGGAAAAATGTGTAGGAAGGAACTGCAGATGCTGGTTTAAATCGAAGATAGACACAAAAAGCTGGAGTAACTCAGCGGGTCAGACAGCATCCCTGGAGAAAAGCAAAAGGTGACATTTCGGATTGAGACCCTTCTTCAGTCTGAAGACGGGTCACCACCCGAAACGTCACCTATTCCTTTTCTCCAAAGACGCTGTCTGACCCTCTGAGTTACTTCAGCTATTTGTGTCTATCTATTGGTTAGGAGAGCTGATCTTGCATTGGACTTTACTGACCTTTGTATCTCTGGAGATTAATTGTTACCAAGTAATTTGTGGGTAAAAAGAAATGGTTGGGGAGATTTCTTCGTGATTTTCAACGCGACTGCCTTATGATGTCAAGGAAGAAATAACATGAAGAAAAAGGGAACTGCAGATGCTGATTTACAACAAAAAACCCCACAAGTGTTGAAGTAACTCCACAGGTCAGGCAGCATCTCTAGAGAACATGGATAGGTGATATTTTAGGTCGGAACCCTTTTGCAGAAATAATATGGAGTATCTAAGAGAATTAATTTGAAAAGTGCTGCTATTTTGTTGAATACAATTGAGCGGTGGTGGGGGGGGGGAGATAACCTCACTGATGTCTATAGATATTTAATGGGATGAAAGTTAATTCGGTTTTATCCCATTTCTGATGAATATGAAAATGCAGCCATTGCTATTTAAGCTGAAAATTTGTTCTTTTTCTAGGATTTTTCTATGCCCATAAGTTAATGTGAAGAAAATTGAGAAAATTTTGCAAAACAGAATCTTTTTGAAAATAAGTTATTTCCCTTAGGAAAGAGACAACTGGGTCACACTGCTACCTTTCTTTGGTGTCAAAATATCTAGGTTTGATTCTTAATGGGAAAAGCTTACTGGTGAATGCAAAGTGTATACACACAGCTGTATTTAGAATCGGGACATTCTGGGCATCTGGTGTAGGAGAGTACACAATGAATGAGCTGTTCTGTGAGTATCTCATATGAAGTATGGGAATCCAGTTGTGTGGTTTATGGGTGTGGCACAGTCCCAGGCTACTTCTGCAGGTAGCTTAAATTTTGCTTCCAACATATTTATAAATGAAAAACCATCTTCAGTGTTCCTAAATCAGGAAAATCATTTTAAATTGATTGAAGTGACCGTCTGTGACATTTGTCATTTTGAATACTGCCTGCTGCCAGTTATCCGTTTGTGCCTGAATATCAGTGGAAAAAAAAGAAGAAAGCTTTTCTATTAACAGCATGAGTCATGTCAAATATTGGTAAGTAAATTAAAGACGAGATGAAGCAGTTATCAATGCATGTAGCAAAAGAACACAACTTAGCCAGTTTAGGATTATTTTGCATTTCATGCATGCCATGTGGGGTGCTCTGGTTTCTTCCCATACCTCAAAGACATATGGGTTGATTGTCAATTAGTCACTATAAATTGCCCTCAGTGTGCAGATGAGTGGTAGAATCTGGAGATTATTGATAAGAAAGTGGAGGAATATAAAGTGGATTAGTGTAAACAGACACATGTGCCCTCCATAATGTTTGGGACAAAGATCTATCATGTATTTATTTGCTTCTGTACTCCACAATTTGAGATTTGTAATAGAAATAAATCACATGTGATTAAAGTGCACATTGTCAGATTTTAATAAAGGCCATTTTTATACATTTTGGTTTCACCATGTGGAAATTATAGCTGTGCTTATACATAGTCTGCCCATTTCAGGGCACCATAATGTTTGGGATGCAGCAATGTCATGTAAATGAAAGTAGTCATGTTTAGTATTTTGTTGCAAATCCTTTGCATGCAATGACTGCTTGAAGTCTGCGATTCATGAACGTCATCAGTTGCTGGGTGTCTTCTCTGGTGATGCTCTGCCAGGCCTGTGTTGCAGCCATCTTTAGCTTATACTTGGTTTGGGGACTGGTCCCCTTCAGTTTTCTCTTCAGCATATAAAAGGCATGCTCAATTCGGTTCAGATCGGGTGATTGACTTGGCCACTCAAGAATTGACTTTTTTTAGCTTTGAAAAACTCCTTTGTTGCTTCAACAGTATGTTTGGGATCATCGTCTTGCTATAGAATGAACTGCAGGCCAATGAGTTTTGAGGCATTTATTTGAACTTGAGCAGATAGGATGTGTCTATATCCTTCAGAATTCATTATGTTACTACCATCAGCAGTTGTATCATCGATGGGCGGCACGGTAGCGCAGCGGTAGAGTTGCTGCTTTACAGCGAATGCAGCGCCGGAGACTCAGGTTCGATCCTGACTACGGGTGCTGCACTGTAAGGAGTTTGTACGTTCTCCCCGTGACCTGCGTGGGTTTTCTCCGAGATCTTCGGTTTCCTCCCACACTCCAAAGACGTACAGGTATGTAGGTTAATTGGCTGGGTAAATGTAAAAAAAAAAAATTGTCTCTAGTGGGTGTAGGATAGTGTTAATGTACGGGGATCGCTGGGCGGCACGGACTTGGAGGGCCGAAAAGGCCTGTTTCCAGCTGTATATATATGATATGATATGACTCCGCCATCCTTAAGAGCTCTATCTAGCTCTTTCTTGAATGCATTCAGAGAATTGGCTGCCACTGCCTTCTAAGGCAGAGAATTCCACAGATTCACAACTCTCTGACTGAAAAAGTTTTTTAATTGTCCCTAGTGGGTGTAGGATAATGTTAATGTACAGGGATCACTGGGCGGCACGGACTTGGAGGGCCGAAAAGGCCTGTTTCCGGCTGTATATATATGATATGATATGATGAAGATAAGTGAGTCAGTGCCTTCAGCAGCCATACATGCCCAGGCCATAACACCCCCACCACCATGCTTCACAGATGAGGTGGATGCTTTGGATCTTGGGCAGTTCCTTCTCTCCACCATACTTTGCTCTTGCCATCCCTCTGATATAAGTCAATCTTCGTCTCATCTGTCCACAAGACCTTTTTCCAGAACTGTGGTTGCTCTTTTAAGTACTTCTTGGCAAACTGTAACCTAGCCATCCTATTATTGCGACTAACCAGTGGTTTGCATCTTGCAGTGTGGTCTCTGTATTTCTGTTCATGAAGTCTTTTGTGGACACTGGTCATTGACAAATGCACACCTGGCTCCTGAAGAGTTTTTCTGACCTGTCAGACAGGTGTTTGGGGATTTTTCTTTATTACAGAGAGAATTCTTCTGTCATCAGCTGTGGAGGTCTTCCTTGGCCTGCCAGTCCCTTTGTGATTAGTAACCTCACCAGTGCTCTCTTTCTTCTTAATGATGTTCCAAACAGTTGATTTTGGTAAGCCTAAGGATTGGCTGATGTCTCTAACAGTTTTATTCTTCTTTGACTTTTATTGGCACAACTTTGGTCCTCATGTTGATAAACAGCAATAAAAGTTTCCAAAGGTGATGGAAAGACTGGAGCAAAGACTAGGTGCTGAGAACTCTCTTATGCCTGCATCAAGGAGGCAATTAAACACACCTATGAAGCCATATGTCTCAAACATTATGGTGCCCTGAAATGGGGGACTATGTATAAACATAGCTATAATTTCTACATGGTGGAACCAAAATGTATAAAAATGGCCTATAATAAAATCTGACAATGTGCGCTTTAACCACATGTGATTTTTTTCTATTTCAAATCTCAAATTGTGGAGTACAGAGGCAAATAAATAAATCATGGGTTTTTGCCCCAAACATTATGGAGGGCACTGTAAGTGATGGTCAACAACGATTTGGTCAGCTGAAGGGCTTGTTTCCATCATGTAAGCCTCTATAAAACATCGATTGAAGCAAATTAGTCAAATAGAATTGGCAATCCTTCACAGGCATGTATGCTGCAGAGGAGGAACTCAAGTACTGAATGATGCACATACATTATGTCTGCTGATCTTTAGTGTCATTTGAGCTAGACTAATCCTGTTTAGTTTGGATGCAGCATGGAAATAGGCCCTTCAGCCCGTTGTGTCCACACCAACCATCAATCACCCGTTCATGTTAGTTTTATGTTATCCCACTTTTGCATCCACTCCTTACATATTAGGGGCAATTTACCATAACCAATTAACCTACAAACCCACATATCTTTAGGATGTGGTAGGAAATCGGAGCAGCTGGTGGAAAGCCAAGTGGTAACAGAAAGCATGCATGTAGAAATGGCTAAGAGGCATGAAGACTTGCATTTATGTAGCTCGTTTCACATTACTTTCAGGTAATTTACAGTCAACATTATTTTTGAAGTTATGTCACTTCTGTATTGTAACTTTACAAATAGTTTGCAATTGCTCCAGTCTGTCAATAACCGGGTACCTGTTTGTAGTGTTAATCATTGTCATAAATGGTGTTATGGATCGTCTGCAAATGCAGGTGAGGTGTTATTTTAATTGCTCATCCAAAAGAGTGCACTTCAGTCGGCATTAATTGCACAACTTCCTCAATATAATGTGAAGGAAAGAACTGCAGATGCTGGTTTAAATCGAAGGTAGACACAAAATGCTAGAGCTACTCAGCGGGACAGGCAGCATCTCTGAGGAGTCAAGAGTGTTTTATTGTCATATGTTCCAGATAGAACAATGAAATTCTTACTTGCTGCAGCACAACAGAATAAACATAGTACATGTAAAAAATATGATAAACGAGAGAAAAAAAAGAGTTCAGTGTGTGTATTTATACACATACTCACAAGTACACACACACACACTATATGTAAATATATATATATATATATACACACACACACACACACACACACAAATAAACAAGAGTAGTGCAATAATAATAGTCTATTGTAGTTCAGAGCTTATTTGAGGTTGTGGTGTTTAATAGCCTGATGGCTGTAGGGAAGAAGCTTTTCCTGAACCTGGACGTTAGTTTACAGGCTCCTGTACCTTCTTCCCGATGGCGAGGGCAGAAGGAACGGGCGACATTTTGGTCTGGACCCGAAACGTCGCCCATTCCTTCTCTCCGGAGATGTTGCCTTTCCCGCTGAGTTGCTTCAGCATTTTGTGACTACCTTCCTCAATATTATTTTCAGTTGAACCTTGGTTGTTGGAGAGAAGCAGGCACATGTTTCTGTGTCCTGAGGTTGATATTTGTTCTTTGATCAGGACTTCCAAGGCAGTGAGATTGCCATTGATGCTTTATGGGAGCTTGCTCTGCATATATGAGACTATTGCAACAATGAATATACTCTGTGATATCTGTGCAATGTGTTTGGTTAAAAGTGGTTAAGCAGTCATGCATGTGTCTGCAGCACTCCTGATCTCCATTTAACTTGTGCCCTTTTGCCATTCAACTAAGCCATAGACTGTCAAGCTCATGTGTTCAATGCCCAGTACAAACGAGTTGTGTTCAATGCCCATAACCAAATTAATTTTTGTACTGACCATTTCTACTTCTCAGTACTGGGGTAGGAGTAAGTTATGGAAAGTTGACATAATGCTGGAGTAACGCAGCAGGTCAGGCAACATGCACATGGATGGCTGACGTTTCAGGTTGGGGCCCTTCTTCCTGACTCGAAACGTCACCGATCCATGTTCTCCTGGGATGCTATCTGACATGCTGAGTTACTCCAGCATTTTATGGCTTTCCTAGGTAAACCAGCCTCTTCAGTTCCTTGTTTCCAGAAGTAAGTCATAATTGAAAATGCAGGTCTGTCAAAGAAGAGTTGACATCTGCAGGCTGTGTTCCAATGTTTTCTGAAAGACTCTAAAGCGCTAATATGACTCTAGGCATGAGGTGGGATCCTTCCATCTTCATCATGAGTTTGAGATTGCCAAGACAACTGATTTATTGAGAAGCCAAGCTAACGATCTGCAAATGGCAATGGATTTTTGAGGCAGTTTCCATGTCAACCACTGCTACAACTGCTGCAATTATCGGGATGTTTCTTTGTGGAGAGGCATGATATTTGCTGTTTTCATGCCAAAACTTAATGCCACAGTGAATAAAAATACACGAACCATAAAGGAACTATAATATTGATTTAGATCAAAACTGCAAGGAAGGGGACAGAACTGGATTTGAACCTTAAGAGTTACTGAACTATTTTGTGATTTTTTTCTTTCTTTCTTCACATTAATTAAAGCATTACATTAGAACTTCTGATACCTGACTGAATTTTAAATACCTCTGCAACAAATAGTGTGTGTGTTACATTCATGGCTTTTGCACAGTGGAGTTGTATGTATGAACAGAAAAGGAGAGCTGGTCTATATCTGCTTGACAAGGTCATAGATTTTGTTGTGTCGTCCCCTGAGGCAGGTTTTCCAAGACTACTGTGCAGGCAGCACCAGCAGAATCAAATTAAACTGTCTTTGGTTTAGTCATACTGAGAGGTCTATTCTATATGTTACCTTAATTTTTAAAGTGCACATTCACATCTGTGTCGCAAGAAGCATCACTGGGAAGTTGGTATTTATTCACAAAATGCTGGAGTAACTCAGCATCTCAGGAGAGAAGGAATGGGCGACGTTTCGAGTCGAGACCCTTCTTCAGACTGATGTCAGGGGGGCGGGACAAAGGAAGGATATAGGTGGAGACGGGAAGATAGAGGGAGATCTGGGAAGGGGGAGGGGAAGAGAGGGACAGAGGAACTATCTAAAGTTGGAGAAGTCAATGTTCATACCACTGGGCTGCAAGCTGCCCAGGCGAAATATGAGGTGCTGTTCCTCCAATTTCCGGTGGGACTCACTATGGCACTGGAGGAGGCCCATGACGGAAAGGTCAGACTGGGAGTGGGAGGGGGAGTTGAAGTGCTCAGCCAGTGGGAGATCCGATTGGTTAATGCGGACTGAGCGCAGGTGTTGAGCGAAGCGATCGCTGAGCCTGCGTTTGGTTTCGCCGATGTAAATAAGTTGACATGCTTATTTAGAAAGATGTGGTTTGTAGATTGCTGTATGCTCCAGCGCAACAGGACACTATATAGGTTTATCACCTCGTATTAACCGATGCTTGCGTAACAGTCTTGACTGAATAAGCCTTGAGAAAGAACTAAAGTTTGAGTCTTGGAAACATCTGTGAAATAAATTATTATGATTTAGCTTAGAGCATGAGCTATGTGTCACCTATGTTTTAACAGAGACAACTTAATGTCAAATGATGCTCGAGATTGCTGTTTTTTACTCCAAATCAAGAGAACATACTGCTCAAGCTAATAGGTTTCTGGTCTAATGTCATAATCATAATAGTCATAATCATGCTTTATTAGCCATATGTCAGCTGTGCAAATGTTATCTCTCACATTATTTTAAAAGTAACTATTGTAAGTCAATAGATGCATGAAGTGATTAAGAATAGGAGGTTACCATACACACCTTCATACCTGTCCCAACCTTTTAGTGAAACTTTGATAGGGTAAAACAAATGTTAAATCTAAAATGGTAGGGGGAAGAGAATAGAGAAAGAATGAAAATAGGGAGCCCAACGTTAACAAAAAAATTAAAAGGGGATCAGAAAAGTTCAATAATGTGTATTGGGTTTATGGTGTCTGCATTATGATTTTTGGCATTAGGGACAAATGTCCGCAATATAACTCTTTAAACACATTTTGGTAATAATCAAGTCATTTCTAGACATATGAAACATTCTAAGCTTTAAAATTTAACTGGTAATGGGGAAGGTGTCTACCTATATGTTGATAAATCTTTATTCCTGTTTTTAATCCTAAGTCTATGTAAGCAGCTTTAATGATTATCTAGATGGCTCTTGAGGTTTGATGTTGATTGTAGTTTCACTATTTCCTGGGACTGGGCACCCAAGCATATTGTGGCATGAGGTGTAGAAACATTGGTAAGACCTGTTCTCTCATCGGGTTGTACCACTCTGGTTTTGTTTTCACACAATATAAATGCGGACTTTGTCTCTTGCTGTGTGTAGATTTACTCAGTGAAGCTTTATTTCTGAGAACTTAATTATTCAACAACTCTTGGAACCTTTCTACGCAACCCACAATATACCACAAATAGAGATTTGAAGGCTTTAAAACACTGTTGCAGGTAATTTGATCAGAGAATTTGGAACCTGTACTAATATGTGCGAAAGTATGTCATACAGTTTATTATAATTTTTAGAGCAACAAAAGCAAGTGTCGGAATTGTGCAGTGTTTCGCATTTTGGAGCAGTTACTCAATGATTCTGTGTTCTTTTGTTTAAGCTTATATATAACAGGAATCTCTGTTTTTGGCATGTGTGTGCATTGAAACATTCTACTTTAAGGGTTTTTCTTCTTGCCTTGCTTGGTGCCACAGTAAACAGGAACTTGAGGTCTACCTGGCCCACATCAACCATCTTGGGAGTGAAGTAACCTCTTTTGGGACTGTCAGTAATCTGGTATTCTCAGGAGAATACAGAGAGCACAAATTGGCTTTCTTTCTTCCCTCTGAACATGCCAAACAAAATTTGTGCATTTGTGCCCAAATATGAGTGTGTAAATGGTCAAATTACATTCAAAGTATATACTAAAGTACAACCTGAATGATCTTTTTACATTCCATGTCATTACTCTTTTGAAAATTTCTACTTATTGCCCGTTAAATTATGGGTTTTCTTATTGCTGCAATTGAATAAAAAGTGCAGGATGAGTGCTCATTGATTATCACAAGAAATTCAGGCCCCAAAACAGAACATTTGGGTTCCTCGTTCTTACTGGATGTGTTATTAAATTGTTTTCTGTAACTTGTTATGGATTGGTTACTCTGGTGTTGTAGCTTTCTACTATTGTGATTTGAAGGGAAACTGGGCGAATATGAACCTAATTTTATTGTTATTAGTTCAAGGATGTCATCAATGGCAGCAATAGAGGTCTATTGGAGGCAGTGCTTCAGAATTGTACAAAAGCTCACAAATATCTGGATACCCAGGTGTAAACAGCATGCAAAGTATAATTGAAGGGTGCATATGGTTATTAAAGAAATTTTAAATTCCAGTTATTACAGCTGTGCTTCCCCGTGACACGTTCAGTGAAACCTTTCCAGGGTAATTTCATTATTGACACAATAAATTCCAATTAATTATGCATTTTAAATTTGGCCATTTGACTAACATGGAGAGTAAGGCTAGGGACTCCTAGCCCTGTGATTTGTCAGTATTATTCAAGAGACTGCAGATACTGGAATCTTGAGCAAAAAAACAAATTGCTGTCGGAACTTGGTGGGTCAGGCGGCATCAGTGCAGGCAAATGGACTGACGATGTTTTGGTTTAGCGTCTTTATTTGGACTGATGGAGGGAAGAAAGCTGGTATAGAGGTGAGGGGAAGGGGTGGGCAAGAACTGGCAATAGGAAAGAACTGCAGATGTTGGTTTAAATCGAAGATGGACACAAAATGCTGGAGTAACTCAGCGGGACAGGCAGCATCTCTGGAGTGAAGGAATGGGTGATGTTTCTGATCGAGACCCTTCAGACTGAAGAAGGGTTTCTACCTGAAATGTCACCCATTCCTTCTCTCCGGAGATGCTGCCTGTCTCGCTGACTTACTCCAACATTTTGTGTCTATCTTACTGGCAAGTGATAGGTGGATTCAGGTGAGGAGGGGTGTTTGGTAGATTAGTCAAGTGGGGGAGAGATGAGTGTAGAGGCTCGAGGTGAGGTGGAGACAAGGGTACAAATGTGGAATCTGATGAGGGACTTCCCCTCAACTCTATCAGTCTGAAGAGGATCCCAATCTGATATGTGTCTGTCCATATCCCTCCTTTTGAGTACTTTATTCATTCTTTCTTTTCAACATTGCATTATATTTTAGGGATTAACTGATTGCATAAATGCAGGATGTTGCAATTTTATTATGGAATGGGTACTGGCAATAGCTTACCGTATCAAAGGATGTAGCTAACTAGCTAACCATCCTTATAAGTAACTTAAAGGTGGCTAAACGATTGGTTATCACATTATCTTCAGTTTGGGGTATGCATTATGTTTTGCAACCTCTGATCTCTAAGATATGTCATTTTCAGCTTTTAGTTTGTTAGGCAGGGGTATCTAAGCTAAGAGAAGTTGCCTAAATTATTTCCTCAATGGAGTTACTTTTGCTGTGCCCAATATATGCCAAAAGGTGCCAGTTTTGGTTTTCCATTGTGCTGTCTTCCTCTGTATTGCATGATTCTTGCAGGATATAATATTTGAAACATTTTATTTCAAAAGATGAGGCAACCTTGCATCAGTGTTCAGGTACATTTGCTCTGCAATACATGGTGAATAGTGGAACTTCATTCAGGATATCATTGAATGGCGGCAATTCATGATAAGTAGTAGGTGAGTCTCTTCAGCTTTAAGTTATAAGCTGAGAGGAAAAAATGAGCACTGTTCTTGACATGGCATTTATGGTTAAGTGTTTATGTTATGAAAGATCTTTAAGAATGGGAAAATTACTTGCTGATTGTTGATTGTTTTTTTAAATCTCAATCAAATGACATCAACGTAATTTCGAAAAATATTACGATAATAATCTCCACTAGGGTATTGATCTCTCCCAAGTGGGCCTGCTCTAATGACATCACAACAGTGATTGTAGATAGAGAATTGTTGATTCTGTGGAATCATGCAATGAAGACAGCACAATGGTCAACCACACTAAGGCTCAGCGAAAATAATAGAGTAAATTAATAATCAACATCTGCACGGATGCTGTGGAAAGACATTTAATCAAGCTATCTCTTAAATTAGGGACGTAGCTTTGATGAGTAATTAAAATACCATAAATGTTATGGAAGTAAAAAATATAGTTGTGCAAATAACGTACAATAACATAATTCTCATGACTTGCATAATTTATTCTACTCTGAACTGCATGACCAATTAATTTATATGCTTATATTCACTCTCAAACATTCACTATTTGCCATATAACCATCTGCATCCTTCAGTTATCTGTTGCCTGGTGTTTACACCTGGTATTCACTGTCTTGAGAGTAAACCAGATAAATCATTCACTTTGATTACAACTTAAAAGTAACTCCCAAATATCCATACTTATACAGTTTGAGTTGATTGTGTTTTTAATTTTTTTTTTCCTTTATTGGGCAAGAGAGTCCATTGTATGATATGAAGGAACAGGAAAATAACATGTTAATAATTTCACAACCAAACGAGATTGTGAGGATAAAAATGTTCCCAGACTAACATTTGGAGTCCTCCCTGAAGTGTATTTGGATGAACGCAATCCCAAATTGTCAGTTTAATGAGCATGGATTATAATATAACTGCATTAAAAATGAAAGTTCTCGAACATTTTATTCGGAATGGTTAAAATCAAGAATTCTAGTAGATGATGGAAACACCAACGTATCATTTCAGTTGTATTTCAAAGGTTAGGTGGCTTTTTGGTTAAATGCAAGGGAATGACATTGAGCTCACATGGAAATGCCTCATGCTGACTAAATGCCTAAAATAATACAGGCTTTATTTACTCAGTGGCAGATGCCCATAAAAAGTAAATCAAAAATATTAATTTATTCAAATGATGTGAATGGACTATTCATCATTGTTTTTACATGACTAGGGTCGGCACTGCCAAAGAAAGCTTAATGACCTTCAGAGGCTGGGTGTTCTGGAGCAAGCGATTTGTTTCCTCTCACTAATGCCTGTTTGCCATGCACAAACCACTAAATTACAAGTGGAATGGAATACTTGTTACTACCTGGATGAATGCAGCTCCAACAATACACAAGGAGCACAACTCCATCCAGGGCACAAGCAGTCTTTTGATTGACGATCATCCACCAAAGTAAACGTTCATTCCTAGGGTACTCGGACTGCATTTATGGAGCCCACACCAAGAAGGACTTAGCAGGTGCATGGGAGTACCGCCACCTGCAGTCTCCCCTCCAAGTCATTTTTGTTCTTGATGTGGAGATATCACTCTTCCTTCATCACTGAAATCCAGGGTTAAAATCCAGGAAAGGTCACAAAGTGCTGGAGTAACTCAGTGGGTCAGGCAGCATCTCTGATGAACATGGATAGGTGACTTTCCAGATCAGGACCCTCAATCCAGGAACACCCTACCTAACAACCTTGTGGAAATATCTTTAGAAGGACTGTAGGCGTTCACCACCAGTCAGAGAGGATCAATAAATCCTGGTTTTATTTGTAACATCATATTGTTGTAATGTGAATAACTAAAAATGTAAACTTGAAGCCAATAGTTACACACATCATTTGACAATCATTATATATATTTTTAAATGTTTTCATTTTCAATTTACTTGGAGAAAAGCACTTTGCACAATAAATCCAAGAGTAACATTGAAATTGAAGCTGAGGCAATGACTCCCATCTCTAACTGGGCTGTCTTTCTCATTCATCGGGTGATGCAAACGCTGCAACAACAGAGCCACACTGTTACTGCCATTGTTCCCAACACATCTGCAAATTAATTACTTGGGAAAGTTATAACTAGCCAAGAACAAAAGATTGAGCTTGCAATCACTCCGTGTTTTTCTCCAGCCATCTATTGATGTATTTCCCAAGTAGCCTAGTTTGTAAGTAAAAAAACTGTTGCTCTGAAAGGGAATGCACCAAAGGTGAATGTGATTTTTCTACAACCCCATCCTCCTCTCTGCTGTTTTATATGGAATTGAAAGACATCTTCGTCTTTCATGTTTGAATACTGCACATGCAGCAATCCGTAACACCAAGGAAGCATAAAGCAGCAGTATTTTTACTGCAATATAATTTCCCCCCTCGTGCTGGATATCAGTGAAGTAGTGGACAGAGCAAACCCTGGTAACTTTGGTTACTATGGTAACTTTAGTTGCAGGCTTGTGTTGCATTTCTGGAGATGATTTCTTGTGGTCTGGCGTACATTAGGGTAAAGCATTCCTATCAGATATTTTGGACATATTTACAATAGTTTCATCAATTTGGGTGAAGTTGAGTTTTTTAAATTGTAAAGTTAGGTAATATCAACCATGTGAATTTACATAGGACATGGTTTTTTTTTAAAGTTGCCTGTGATATGGAAGTTTTCTTATTTGACAGTGAGTAATGGTTTATTTTTAAATAATGCCACAGTTTAAGAATAAGGGGTAGGCCATTTAGAACGGAGATGAGGAAGAACTTTTTCATTCAGAGTGGTGAAGGTGTGGAATTCTCTGCCTCAGAAGGCAGTGGAGGCCAGTTCGTTGGATGCTTTCAAGAGAGAGCTGGATAGAGCTCTTAAGGATAGCGGAGTGAGGGGGTATGGAGAGAAGGCAGGAACGGGGTACTGATTGAGAGTGATCAGCCATGATCGCATTGAATGGCGGTGCTGGCTCGAAGGGCTGAATGGCCTACTCCTGCACCTATTGTCTATTGCCATAACTCAGTGGGTCAGGCAGCATTCCTGGAGAACATGGATAGGTGACATTTCGGGTCGGGGCCCTTCAGATTATGGGGGGGGGGGGGGGGGGGGTGAAGTGAATCCAGCATCTGCTATTCCTTGTTTTTACACTAGTGGTTCATTGGGACTAGCACAAAAGATTGAGTGGTGCAGAATGAATGTATCCTAAATTAACTATTTAATGAATGATTTGAAATTTATTGATTGAGATCTTAAATCATGTTGAATCACTTTCACATCAATCTTTTTTCTTTGCTCTTAATACATGTTCCATTTATGTTTGGATTCCTTGTATTTTGTTCCAAAAAATACTTAAGTCAAACTATGGAGTCAGGGAATATGGATTGCATTTGTATTCTCTTGAGAATGAACCATTGAGGTGATCTAACTGCAGAATTTACATTGATCCCAGTTTTAACATGATTGATGGAAAGAAAATATCTCCTCTTAATAGAGGTGCACTAGATTGTGATTGAAATAGGATAAATAAAAGAAAGCCATTAACAGAGTTCAAGGCCCAGGGGACACAATTTTAAAGTTTTGGGAAAATTCAAAGCAAGTTTAAGAACTATTTCTGCAGATCTGGAACTCATTGTTTCAGGAAAACAGAAGTAGAAAATCAAGGCTTTCAAAATGGATAGGCAATTAAAAACAAGAATAATTTGCAGTGCTGTGTGGAAGATATGGCAATAGGATTGACTGGATTGTTTTATTGGACCTGCACAGACTCCATGCATCTTATAGCTTCCTGTGCCATAATGGTATTGCGACTCCAATTGAACTCACTGTGCAAAATGGCGTTGTGTGAGAATGCAATACTACTGCCAGCTGATTGTTAGACTGTAATATCTGAAAAAGCAAAAAATAACACACCTTGAGGAAAAAAGGATCGATGCTAAAAAAGTTCAGCTGACAATGGAGAGCATCTGTTTTGCAGGGAGGGCCATTGTGGATACTGCAAACCAGCTTCGAGGAACACTTGTGTAAAACTTTTATTTAGAAAATAATAACTCTGGTTTGCTACATTTGCATTTTGAGTTGTAGTCATACAAGATAGGGCAGGCCAAATCGGCGGTGACCATCAACATCTCCAGATTATTCCATGTGCCATAAACATCGGGACAATTTACAGTGGCCAAATAATTTACCAACTGAGCATCTTCGGGTGTGGGAGGAAGCTGAGCATCCAGATGAAACCCATGTGGGTGCAGGGAGAACATGCAAACTCTATGTAGACACCAGTAGAGGTCAAGATTGAACCCAGATCATTGGAGATGAGTGTCAAAAAAAGAAATTCATTAGTTTAGAGATACAGCACAGAAACAAGCCCTTCGACCCACCGGGTTTGCACCGACCAGCAATCCCTGTACGCTAACACTATCCTACACACACTATGGACAATTTACAATTTTACCAAGCCAATTAACCTACAAACCGGTACGTCTTTAGAATGTGGGAGGAAACTGGAGCTCCGGGAGAAAACCCATGCAGGTCATGCATAGACAATACCCATAGTCAGGATTGAACCTGGATCTCTGGCACGGTTAGGCAGCAACTCTACTGCTGTGCCATTGTGCCGCCCCAAGTTTGGGCCAGCAAAACTATATTCATAATTCATGGCAATCGTTAATAATGTGCAATAATGAATATCTATGAAAATCAGAATTGTATGAAAAGGCATCTTTGCAAGGCATGGTGGGTCGCATCAAAGTATGGAGCTAAATTAATGACAAATAAGGTGACATACTAAATTCATTTAAAAAATGTCATACTTCCTACACATTTTCTTACTACAATTGGTACAATAAAAGCTAATCATTTTGCAGAACTAAAACAATAATTAATTGGGCATTAATTAGCATCCCAACCTCCATTCCTGCATTTGACTGGTCACTCCTCTGAAGTGTTGCCAAAGGGGAATTTTGTGAATAATTGCCAAAAGGGAAAGTCACCTTCCCCCTCCCACCCCCTTTTACGGACTCAACTCTGCCGACCAAGCAGATGCTGCAATAGTTAATGATGTTGATTTGAAGTCAGCCCGAAGTGACAGCTAAATACATAATCAGGTATTGCACCATGGTCTTAAACATGATCACTCGCGATCTAGTTGCAAAAAAAGTTATGTTCATTGTAAGCATTTTGCTAACTGGCTCATTTAGTTGTAGATTTTTTTTTTTTAAAGAAGACTGCTCATTTACTGGTTTGTTTGGGGGCTGGGAACCCCATCTGTTTTCTCAGTACTGCCTAGGGAGTAAATACACCACATAGTTCAAACAGAGGTTCTGTGGTGGGCTGGATTTCACCTGCAGGCAAACAGTACGCCCCCACTGTAACCAAATGTGGCTGGCAGCTTGCATAAAACAAGCTGTCGACAACAGCGGAGAGATAATTACCTCTTGGTCTGTTTTGACAATGTCAGCTGGAAATAAATATTTGGTCAGAACAGTTGAATGCTGATGCCTTTGCAGAGTCGCATGGATTTTTGTGATACGCGCCTCAATTTAGGATTGAAGCTCAGAAACAGTAGTAATGGCAATAGAGCACTCATTGCTTCACAGAAGCACCAACGAGAGACTATCTGTGCATCGCTGGGTTGGAACTAAGAGGCCTCAGATCCGACAAGAGTAAAAGTCAAGTTGAGACTTGTGGAGAAAACCATGAGCACTATTCCCTGTCACTCAAATCAAGACTTTATGAAGATATGTGATAATAGGAGTAAACTATTTAAATAGAAAATGAAAAATTAAACTGAATTCGCTGTACCACTAATTGGAATTGAGAGTACTAAAGTGAAATAAAGATAATCTAATTATAATTAGTACACATTGATTTGGTAGACACAAAATGCTGGAGTAACTCAGCGAGTCAGGCAGCATCTCGGGAGAGAAGGAATGGGTGACGTTTCGGGTCGAGACCCGAAACATAACCCATTCCTTCTCTCCCGAGATGCTGCCTGACCCGCTGAGTTACTCCAGCATTTTGTGTCTACAACATTTTGTGTCTACAGCATCTGCAGGTTTTTTTTCCTACACATTCATTTGGTGGTAAGTTAGGAATTGAAATAAAGGTGTAAGGTATTTAGGAAGGAACCATGGGTATGTTTTTTTAAAACGAATGTTTGGAAAAGAGTCCTAATTAACTTTTGTGTGCTTTGGGCTATTTCTGTTGAACTCGTAGCACCACATTGCAGTGGTCATGTTACTGACAAAAATAATTCTCATGAATTTCAGATGCGATAATGGCTGAATACCTGTCCAGCGCATCTGCCCTATTTTCTGTATGATTGATCGACTAATGTGTCACTGACGTTTATTCAACTTTTACCTTTTTGGCAATTCTTGCCAGTACACTATAAGCATATTCAGATAAGGTAATAAAAAGGAAAAATTAACAAGTCTTGCCATCATTATAAATATTACAAAAAATAGTGAAAACATTTGTCTCCTCTAAACTTTGCAATTATAATGAATGAAGGAGGGGAACTGAATTAATTCAAAGAACCTCCAGGGCAATCAATTGAATGGGACTGAATTAGCAAGGTAGCTCAATGTAGGAATCATTGTCAACAGGTTCACTGTCTGTTGTTTTGGGTGTTTCCACATTGAGAGAATTGTCTTCAGTTCTGGGCACGATGTTATAGGAAATATGTTGTCAAGCTGGAAAAGGCACAGAGAAAATATATGAGGATGTTGGCAGAACTAGAGGATCTGAGTTGTAGAGAGAGGTTGAGTAGGCTGAGACTCTATTCCCTGGAGCACTGGAGGATGAGGGGTGATCTTATAGTGATGTATAAAATCATGAGAGGAATAGATCGGGTAGATGCACAGGATCTCTTGCCCTGAGTAGGGGAATTGAGGACCAGAGGACATAGGTTTAAGGTGAAGGGGAAACGATTTAAGAGGAATCTGAGGGGTACCTTTTCACACAAAGGGTGCTGGGTGTATGGAACAAGCTGCCAGAGGAGATAGTTGAGGCTGGGATTATCCCAACTTTTAAGAAGTAGTTAGACAGGTACATGGATAGGACAGGTTTGGAGGAATATAGACAAGATGCAGACAGGTGGGATGAGTGTAGCTGGGACATGTTGGCCAGTGTGGGCATGGGGCCGAAGGGCCTGTTTCCACACTGTATCACTCTATAATTCTAAGCAAGAAACAAGTTAGTTTTAGGTGGCAAAGAGAATGGGAGTGGGATGCACAAAAGTAATATTTTTGAACACGTGAGGCCAAGCATGTCTTGGGGTAAATTGTTGATGAATGGAACTTAGAGAAAAAGGACAGAAACAAAGGGAAATGTAAAAGCTGTGAAATTCAGAGCTGCTGGAAATGCCTAGCGGGTCTGACCAGTTTTGCTGTAGATCATCCAACTTTAAAACTGACTCAGTTTTGTCTTCTCTACTATCATGGCTTTGCCTTTGTGTGCTATTGCTTTTGTCCTTCCCTTCCTGCCTACATCCCCTCTGTTGCTTAAACGCAACTTTTCTCTCCTTTACAGATCTGATGAAGTGTTGTTGACCTAAACGTGACCTTTTCTTGCCACAGATGTTGGGAGACTACGAGCTTCCAACATTTTCTATTCTTATTTCAGATTTCTGGCACCCGCATTGTTGTGATTTTCATTAACTTGCTTAAGGACGTAAACTTCTTGAAAACAGAAATACTTCACTACAATGGTCTCTAATTGAGCTTTGAACGAGTCGCCTACACATGGCCCTTAGAACGTTAAACAGTGCTTTAATTTGAAGGGAATGTCAACTACAATCCAGGCCATAGATTCTTAAATGAGAAATAAAACAGGAAATTGGCTTTTTTTTAACTACCTGAGGAAGCAACCAGGGCAAGAAAAGGGAAGCATTATGAGGGACCTTTGGAGCAGAACTATTATTTTTAAATCTCTGGAGATTGATATTTATTGTTAGTTTGCATTATTTGTTGGTTTTCAGATTTCACAGGTCTGTATTATCATTTCTAATATTGACATTTTCAACTGGGCAAAATCAGACTGGATTGCTTGGAAGTGATTATCCCCTTAAACAGTGGACTCTGACCCAGTTTATTTTTCTTAAGAAGATCTGTGTTTTCAAATGATAAACTTAATTGTAGAAATATGGAATTTTCCATTAGACAGGCCAGGTCAGTTTTGAACTGGTGAAAAGAAAATCAGCGGTACATATTCAGAGGACAAGAAAAAGGTTCTAAAAGCTTTAAAATTATTACTTGTTAGGATAGATTCTCAACGGGACTTTCAGTGCAGACTATAATGGCATGTCTGACTTATACTCTGTTACATTCCAAAGTTGTGTAATATTTTTAAAAGGTTAATGGTTTACGTGGTGTGTAATTTAAAGGCAGAAAATGTGGGAGTGACCTGTACAAAAATGTAGGGTGTAATTTGGATTCTTCTCCTAAAGAACAAATCTTTCCTAAGAAAAAAAATATTCCTGCAGGCAAACCCACAAGCTTGGCTCTGAATGTGGTCTTAGTTTTGGGAAATGCAGACAACAGAATTGCCAACTTGAAAACCACTATTCAATGTATTGGAAAGTGTGCTCTCGTTATATTTGTTTTATTAAAGTACCATTGTATATAGGCTGGATTGGTCTTTTATTGGCCATTAATAGCCTTAAAGTGCATTACTTTTAGATGGGAATATTAGAGGATGATTGCAGAAATCTCATGTCAAGTTACTTAGGGCAACCTTCTTTGTATTCAGTTGCAAAAGCCTAGCAATTTTACATCTAAAATCTGACTCTTAGTTCTGTGAATTGAACCACCCCACACTGGAAAGTTTGAACCATAGTCCAATCTTCTTGCATTGTTTTCACTTCTCATTGTGAAATTTATAGTAAGTGTTTCTTCCTGCTCAATTTAACATCTATGATCGACACTCATGTTAGTTTGCATTAAGATATATCTTATTATTTCTGTTACCATTTAAATGTCCTGGGATTGTTGACTGGTTGGGTGTTTCTGGAGATTTTCTCATTTAATTGCTTGCCTTTCTCAAATCTCTTGAATCACTTTGGCCTATCCAGGTGCGGTACCTCTCCAGGTGTGGACTCTTGCTTGATTGTGGTAGTTAAGTGGTGTTGACCAAATCTCTCTTTTTTGTTGAACTAATAAATGGAAAAAAATATTCTTGGGCAATGATAAATGTTCATTTACTGTTTATTTTGCTTCCAGGCTGCTAACACCAGTTACACAGCAATTAATCCCCAATTACTGGAGTTTCCAGTAATTGGGGACTAATTGCCGGGTTATTTCCAGTCTCAGCGGATAGAATCCTTGTTGTGTCCTAAACTAGGCAACTGAGTCAATGTGGATTCCCAGCCTGAAAGTATATTTACGGTTTATATAAGCACTGATGAGGGATGGAGTAGGATGAAGGACTTTGGATTTCTGGCATTGTGGCTATTTCCAGGGACCTTTCTACAAATCAGAAAGGTTGCACCCTAGCAGCACGGGAACATTATCCCCACAGAGGTTTGCCAGTGCTGTTGGGAGAATTTAAACTAGCTTGGCAGGGGGATGGGAACAAAAGGGAATTTAAGAAGGAAAGTTGGAAAATAAAGATTGGGAAACTGGAAAGCAACTGAAAATAAATAGGCAGTGGAAACAAAAACTAGCAGTGAATTAGGTTGGAGTATATAAAAATGAGGAAAAATAAGGCAATGTACTCATGCGTACAGCGTTGCAATAAGGTGGATAAATTATCAGCACAAATAAAATGTAAATGTAATAGTAAAACACAAAAGTGCTGGAGTAACTCAGCGGGCCAGGCAGCATCTGTGGAGGGAATCGATAGAGGATTCAGGTCCACTTTTCTCAATAGAAATTGTGTAAGGAAAAATTAGATTAGTTCGAAAGAATCAATAAATTTTGTCAAGGGCTTGCATTACATGAAATCTCTTTGTGGACTTTTGTTTTTAGGAATTCATCTCCTCTGCTATGTGGAGATGTAGTGTAGTCATTAAGTACAACATAATTTCATAGATGTGCATCTATTTTTTAATAATGAGCAGTAGGATGGCTGACAACCTACATTAGAAAGCTTGATGATGGATTTGCAATGGTTATCATTCAAATAAATGATTTATATAATTCCTCTAAAGCACCAAAATCCAAGAAGAAATGTGATTTGTTTTTGAATGTCAGGAGAAAATAAAGGAAGAGGCTTATAGTATTGCAAGGCATAGCAGTAGGCCTAAAATTGTGTTTTAGAACTATCAAATGAGAACTAAGAAATTAAAAAAAGAAAGGTGGAATGGGATAGTAAGCTGTCAAGAGACATAAAACAGATTATAGGACTTTCTATAGGTGTAAATGTAGATCAGAAATGATCACCAAGGGCATCAACAAAAATACCAGGAAACCAAGAATTTGGCAAGATTGAGGAACTGAAGTAATTTGTTAGAATTTTTTTTGAAAAGCAAGTATCAGAGAAGTTAGTGAAATTTGATAAGCATTACATCCTAAGGATTAATTATCTAGATCTCAGAGGCAACCAGAGATGGTGAATATATTTCTTATCTCTTACAAAATGTTTACATTTTCTGGAATGGTCAGTCTATGTTAGATCATAGCAAATGTGACCCTGCCATTCAAGGAAGGAGAGAGAAAATTGGGTTCTACCTACCTGTTCATTGAATATGTTGGCCTTCATTCTGAAAGGATTTCACCAAAGAAGTCTTCTACTGTTGTGCTCCATGGTGAGACTGGAGCTAGAGTATAATGTGGAGTTTTGGTATATTTGCGAAAGAAAATACGAATCGAGGAAGATATTGAGTAAGCTAGGTCTGGTTCTCTAGAATTTAGAAGGGATGATCTCATTGAATTTTTTACAGAATAGTTGCCGGAAAGATTTTTCCCCTGGTTGAAGAGTCTAGAGCAAAGGCCCTCAAGATCAGAATAAAGGACACAACATTTGGGTAGGAAGGAACTGCAGATGCTGGTTTACACCGACGATAGACACAAAATGCTGGAGTAGCTCAGCGAGACAGGTAGCATCTCGTTTGAGAACGTTTGGGACCCAGTTGAGAAACTTCTCTGCCCAGAGAGTGGCTATTTTCTATCAATGTCAACTCCCAGAGCTGTGGAGTCTTGAGTTCATTAAAATCAGAGATCAGTATATTTCTGCATATTATGTGATATAGGCTAGTGTGGGGAAAATAGAGCTTGGGTAAAAGATCATACCTGATCTTCATTGATGGCCACTAATATTGTCAAAGACTGAATGATTCAATGGCCTATTCCAGCTCTGAATAAATTCTGAATAAAATAAACTCTCTCACCTCAGTAAATTATTGTATCTTATGAGTTCCATGTGTTTTGGCTTGGGACATGTTTCACATTTTATATCTTCAATGAAGTGCTGTGTGGCCTTGAAAAAGTGCCATCTTTCTGGATGTTTTTGAAACTGCTCAGTTACTCCCTATTCGCAGATGTTAATAATAATAATAATAATAATAATAATGCATTACATTTATATAGCGCTTTTCAAACACTCAAAGACGCTTTACAGGGATTACTAGAACATAGAGAAGAAAATAAATAGATAAATAAGTAAACAAACAGAAAAAGGAGACAGAAGGTGAGGTGACGGTCAGTGGTTGAAGGCAGTGCTGAACAGGTGAGACTTCAGTGATGTTTTGAATGTGGTGAGTGAGGAGGAGTCTCTAACGGTTTGGGGTAGTGAGTTCCAGAGGGTGGGAGCAGCGATGGAGAAAGCCCTGTCCCCCCAGGATCTGAGTTTGGTCCGGATGGGGGGGACGGGACAGGAGGTTGGCAGCAGCAGAGCGGAGGGTGCAGGTGGGAGTGTGTCTGGAGGAGGTCAGCCAGGTAGGATGGGGCCAGGTTATGGAGGGCTTTGTAGGTCATGAGGAGGATTTTGTACTGGATTCTCTAGGGGATGGGGAGCCAGTGGAGCTTGTAAAGGACGGGGGTGATATGGTCACGGATCGGGGAGTGGGTGAGTAGACGGGCAGCGGAGTTTTGAATGTATTGAAGTTTACTGATGATTTTTGAGGGTGAGCCATAGAGGAGGCTGTTGCAGTAGTCCAGACGGGAGGTGATGAAGGCGTGGATGAGGGTTTCTGCAGCTGTGGAGGAGAGGGATGGACGGAGACGGGCGATGTTTTTGAGGTGGAAGAAGGCTGTCTTGGTGATGTGTTTGATGTGTTTGTCGAAGGAGAGGGTTTGATCAAAGATGATTCCAAGATTCCGGATGTGAGGGGAGGTGGATACTGGGAGACCATCAATATTGAGGATGAAGTTTTGGGTGGATTTGGTGAGCGTTTTTGGACCAATGATGATGATTTCGGATTTGTTGCAGTTGAGTTTGAGGAAATTTGATTGAAGCCAAGATTTTATTTCAGTGATGCAGTTTGTCAGTGTAGAATGTGTGGTGGTGGAGATTGACTTGGTGGAGATGAGGAGCTGGATATCATCGGCAAAGCAGTGGAAGTTGAGACCATGACGGTGGATTAATTGACCAAGGGGGAACAGGTAGAGGATGAAGAGGAGGGGGCCAAGGACTGAGCCTTGGGGGACACCTTGGGGGAGGGGAGCGGTGGGGGATTTAGAGTTGTTAATGGAGATGAACTGGTGCCTGTCGGAGAGGTAAGATTTGATCCAGGATAGGGCTGTGCCGGTGATGTTAAAGGAGGTTTCAAGTCGGGTGAGGAGAATGGAGTGATTTATGGTGTCAAAGGCAGCGCTGAGGTCAAGTAGGATGAGGATGTTGAGGTAGCCAGCGTCAGAGGAGAGGAAAAGGTCGTTGGTGATTTTGAGGAGCGCAGTTTCAGTACTGTGGTTGGAGCGGAATCCGGATTGGAAAGTTTCATACAGGTTATTGGTTATTATATGTTGGGAGGCATATTTGGCAGTCCAGACACCCTCACTCACAATGTTAGGTCGTTTTATTCATTGCTTTTTCTCAGTAAGATATGATGATAAATATACGCTTCGATAAGTAGGTTTCCATGTCATTTGTTTCATGCCTTGGATATTCTGTACAAGGCATAATTTGGCACAAACTCAATGATAGATTTGGGTTTAAAGGAGAGAGCATGCTCTGACTATAGTAGCCTGTTATTCAAATATTGTGGAGTGCTAATCAATTTTGTAGAGATTATCCCAAAATTCATTCAAAATAAAATGTAAATGAAGCATTTTATGTTTTTAGTTTTGAGAGATACAGCGTGGAAACAGGCCCTTCAGCCCACTGAGTCCGCGACGACCAGCGATCACCCGTACACTAATGATAGACTCAAAAAGCTGGAGTAACTCAGCGGGACCGGCAGCATCTCTGGGGAGAAGGAATGGGTGACCTTTCGGGCACGCATACACTAGTTCTATCCTGCACACCAGGGTCAATTTACAGAAGCCAATGAACCTACACGCTTTTAGAATGTGAGAGGAAGCCGGAACACCCGGAGAAAACCCACGCAGTATCAGGGAGAACGTGCAAAATCCAGACAGACAGCACCCATTGTCGGTATCGCACCCTGGCCTCTGGCAGGATGAGGCAGCAGTAGAGTTGCTGCCTTACAGTGAATGCAGCGCCGGAGACCTGGGTTCGATCCCGACTATGGGTGCAGTCTGTACGGAGTTTGTGCGTTCTCCCCGTGACCTGCGTGAGTTTACTTTGATCTTCAGTTTCCTCCCACACTCCAAAGATATATAGTTTTGTAGTTAATTGGCTTGGTAAATATAAAAATTGGCCCTAGTGTGTATAGGTATAGGTTAATATGCAAGGTTAATTGGCGCAGACCCGGTGTGCCGATGGGCCTGTTTCCGAACTGTATATCTAAACTAAGCTATACTCCATCACTGTGCCTCCGTGCCACTAATATTGTTCATATTACTCCTATCCAGACAGCATCTGTGCTTGTAATTTATCAAAGTAATGGCTGTTTTAGTTGAGATGACTCCATGGTAGGGTGACTACCTTAGAAATTTTGCTTTCTAACCCAATATCTGAAAGTGTTAAATGAACATTAATCCAAGCTAACTAGCCCTTGTGTAACAACGGTTGAACTCCGCCTACACTTGGTGTATGCTTCATATCTCCTACAGCTGTGATTAAGTTTTCTCCATCTATTTAATTCAAGACTGCTCCCTGGGGAAGAAAGTGCACACTCCATAGGGAACAAGAAGGAATTTCCATGCGGATTTGCCAGTAATTTGTTTTTTACTTTAAAGTAGGATGGGTGGCACTTGTCTGACCAACTTCAATGTTGTGGAGATTTCATTCTTATTTGCCAGTGGGGAATATAATTAGAGAATTTAAATGATGCAAGCCATTATCAGCGTTTTAGCTATAAATAGCAAATGCTGGAAACGCTCAGCAAGTAATGTGGTCGAGAGGAAAAATCTGGCGTAATGTTTTAAGTCAAGGACCATCAGAATGGGATTCGAGATTGCACCCTGATGCTGTGTTTATGCCTTGAATGTGGAGAGGTAACATCGGTGTGTTGTGAATGTTATGGATAATTGCTGGCATCTAAAATTGTTAACAATCCTTTTATGAAATTAACATTGTATATTTCTTTTAAGAAATTTACTGCGGTATTGTTTGCAGTGAATCAAAGGAAAGCATGATTCGGGCACTATATAATGCTAGTGCAGCGTGGACCCGTTGGGCCCAAACCTCTCCTGCGAGCCCGGCAACCCTCCCCCAACTGACGATCCATGGACCCATAGACAGCTGGGAAATCTCCCCCGGGGCCGGGGGCAGGCGAGGAGGGAGAGGAAAGAGGAGAGGGAGCCGGCGGCCGGTAGTAGGCGAGCGGCCGCAAGGGGCTGTGGTATGCTCGTCCTGCCGGCGGCCATCTTCTTTGACCCTCTGCCGCCGCGCTGCACCATGGGAGGAAGGTCGGGCATGGGGCACGCTGGGACGGGCGCCGGTCCTCCTGGCGGGGGGGAGCGCTTTTATTAAAGTTTATTAAGTTAATAGTTTTTAAAAGAAAACTTGATCAATCGAGACCGCAGGCAAAAGATGAGTAGGGTGGGCCTAAAATTGTTGCGCTATCGTGTACCGTTTTGGCTGTATTTCGGGAACAAACAAAAATCAAACAAACATACAAGATGAGAGTTTTAGTAATATACCAGAACAAGTGGACCCATTGGGTCCAAACCTCTCCTGCATTGGTGCAGCACCCCCTCCTCCCCTTCACCCATCCCTTTCACCCATTCCCTTCACCACCCCCTCCCCTCTCCTCCCCCACCCACTCCCCCAATCCCCTCCTTCCATCCCCCCTCCCTCCCCATCCCCTTCACTCCTCTCCCATCCCCGCCACTCGCCTCTCCCCCCCCCCCTCCCTACAACCCTCCGCCCAACCGTGGAGCCGTTGCCGGGCAAGGAGTGCCCCCGTGGTCGTGTGCGGGTAAGGGGGAGCAAGGAAAAGGCAATTACCTCTGCCCCGTTTCTCCTGCGGAGCCGAAGCGTCTCCTGCAGTTCGGCCCCAATCTGCGGCAGGGAACGCTGGAGATGGCATGGACCAGTTGCTGGGTGGGGAGCGTCTCCTGGGGCCGTGGGTGGGCGAGAGTGGACAGGGAGAAGGCGCTGATCTCGGCCCCATTTCTCCTGCTACGATCGGCAGAGTGCGGCAGCGACGGCCATCTTGTTGGACCCTCTACCACCGCCTCTGCGGCACGCTGCACCATGGGAGGAAGGTCAGGCGCGGGGCCCACCGGGATGGGCACCGGTCCTTCTGCGGTGGGGGGGGCGCGCATTTATTAAAGTTTATTAGGCAAATTGTTTTAAAAAAGTAACAATGGGATGTTTATACCAAGGGTCCTTCAGCCTGTTCTTGTATTGCTGTTGAGGGAGAGTTCCTCTGTGGTTACTCATTTTGGGACAGTATACTGATAAATGATCAGCTCCTGGCAGAGATCTCCTTTGACTTGGCAGCTAGCCTTATGAAATCAGTAAGTTTTCTGTGACTACATTTGGCCACAAAATATTTGCATCCGGTTCTGGCCTCCATCCACTCTCCTAACCTCAATATAAATGTCCCTTTCTCGCATTCATTGCTGAATGTTTCCCTCTCTGTTTTGCCTTTCTTATTAATATGTACCTCATGTTTGTTTGTTCAGTTTCTCTTTCACGTTTGTTTAATCCCAGGGTAAAGAGCAAGATGACAGCAGCCAATATGTTACTGGTTTGAAGTCGATTGCAGGAGGAGAGATCATAGAAATGAGAAACTGGGAAGAAATTAGGGATTGTTTAGGATCTACGTTTAACATGGATTTAACACGAAGTGGGAATTATATGGCATTCCGGGTCTGGCCCTGGATTTGCAAATTTGTTTGTGCCTGATGTCCAAAATGGTGGGTAGGGACAGATCTATGATCTAGGGCCTTTTAGCTGGAACAATAAAATAGATCACGATACATTGCGAAAGGATATAATTGAATGTAATACTCAAATTAATGTGACAATCCAACAGCTTTCTGGGATTTGGGCCTATTGCCTGTTTCGGTTTAATTGGAATTATATTAGATTTCTATAATTAAATGATTCATGTATCATTGGAATAAGCATCAAGCATGTACAACTTTTCTTTAACTTTATTTTTCCACAATCGAGACATTAATGAAAACCCAGCATTTATTACCCATCCTAATTGCCCGAGTAGGTAGGGATGAGTTGTTGCCTTGAACCACTGCAGTCCCTCTGATGAATGTACTCGGTGGTGTTGTTTCATGAGTTCCAGGGTTTTGGCCCAGCAACAATAAAGCACTATCAATATTTCTCCAAACCAGGTTGATGAGCAAACTGGAGAGGGACCTACAGGTGGTGATATTCTCATATGGACTCAGTGGACCGAAGGGTCTGTTTCCATGCTGTATCTCCAAAAAAAATCAACTTTGCAGATGCTCGCAAGTCAGTCTTGTCAGACAGTACACAAATATCACTAGTTACCATACCTCCATAGTATGGCAATAAATGGCATCAAAGCCTTACAAGAATGTTAAGAAAGAACAGTCACTCTAAGTGAATGAGAGGGGAAACTAGTTCTGCCATTTAAGAATTAAGAGCATTTAATTGTCAAATGTACAAGAGAATAATGAAATCCATATTTGCAGCAGCAGCAGAACACGCCCGTACCACAATTCACATAGTATAGAGTGAACACAAATTGAATTAATTAAAACCACAGTACTAGCCCTGGTTAATTTATAGGAACAAACATGTGTTTGTTGTGTGTGGAAAAGTATGCCACACTTTTCAATTTAATAATATTATGGGAGCTCATTCATATGTAAGGGTGTCCATAAATTAGGCATTCAGAACATGGGGTTTGACCTGAAATACTTCAGAACATGGGGTTTTCTGCTCAGAAAATTAAGGTGGCTGAATTTATTTGTGCTAAAGGGGCACAATAAAGCTGTATCTGGTGATTTAGAAATTAGCTTAGTTGGGTTGTTTCAACAGGCATCACAATCACCAAGTCTGACAGCATAAATACTTGCTACATGCATAATTATACTCTTTGATGTCTTATGACTTCCTGATTACAGCCATCTGTCTCATATTAATATTAAAGAATCAGTTTGAGCCTCTACTTTCTCATGTAATATTTTTGTGTGTGGGTGGTTCAGTGTGCTATGTTCCTGTGTGGAAGACTTGCAAGGAGCAGACTTTCTGAGCACCCATGATGTTCACAAACCATTATTTCCAATTAAATGCAAGTTGAATACCATATAGAAGTAAAGGGAAAATTGCTTTGGCTCAATTTGCACCTATTTCCAAACAGCCTGGTTAATTTGAAGTAGTTGAGCGATAAAAATTACAATGGCAGATCAGATTAAAGTGGCTTAATCCCCATCACTAAATCATTGTTTAACCCCTTGTAGAGATGGAAAGAGGCTGGTTTACTTGATGAATAGGGCTACAATTTCTTGCCATTTTGGGAGAGCAATTGCCATATCAATCTGAGATGCATCTGGATAGAATGCTTTCTATGGTGGCATTTGTTAAAATTGGTTAGATTAATTGGAGACTTGCAAAATCCTTCGCAATCTGAGGAATTTGAGGCATTGGTGTGCTTATTTTGGCCATCGCGTCAATGTTGTTGGACCATGACAAATTATTTTTGATATTTACACCCAGGAGCTTGAAACGCTACAGCATCTCCACCTCCACTAGGGTGTACTAGGGGTGTACTTCACCAGGCTTCTTGAGGTCAATTGCCAGGTGCTTTATTTTGCTGACATTAAGGAAGAGGTTTTAAATAACAGTCCAGACCCAAAATATGATGTAATCTATAACAATCCCTGCCCTGTGTCCTACCTAGGCTCGCACCCATCTCTCCCCACCTCCTCCGCAATCTACATTTCATTCTCTGGCTTCACAATTTGCAACTCTTTGCTCCTTTTGTGTCTCACCTTTTTTTCCATCTCTGGCCTTTGTTACAACCATCTGCATATCAACCCCCCACCCCTCCCCCCTCACCTGTGTTCACCTATTACCTGCCACGCTTTGTCCTGCCCCTCCTTCTTCTCCAACTCTCCTCCCGCCCCCTCACAATCAGTCTGAAGAAGGGTCCATCCCGAATTGTCTCGTTCTGCAGGAATGCTTCCTGACCCGCTGAGTTACTCCAGCACATTGTGCCTTTTTCTTGTTTTTATTTGGCATTGGGGTGATAGTGGTCTTCTAAAAGCAAGTGAGAACATCAGAGTGGAATGGAAAGTGTTTAAAGATGCCTGAATTCTCCTGATAGCTATTTCGTACTGGTTCTGATAATCGGATCCTAGGTTATTTTCTAAAAACCAGTGCTGAAAGTGAAGTTGTTAAATTTTATGGAGAATGTGCACTTCCTGTTCATAAACCGACCTTATGATGCCTTCATTTTCGCCAGTGTTTACGGTTGTAAGTTGCTACGTTAATATTTCTGTCAACTATCACAATGTAACTGCAGATTTTGACCAAGAGCAAATGTGCACTGGCTTCCTCCTTGAATTTCAGGTTATTTCCTTTAGTTTGAAATTTAACTGGAAAGTTATAAAATATAGTTTTGTGTTACCACTGTTGCTGAGTTTTCCTGTGAAATACTCCAGCGAGAGGTTATTTTACAGTTCTTTCCCACTGTGACATAATGGACTTAAGTGACTGTGTAAGAAGTTTGCAATGATAAATAATATGATGTTCTTCAAATCTTTAGTTTAAAGATACAGAGCAGAAACTGGACCTTTCAAGTCAAGTAAAGTTTATTTGTCACATGCACATACACGATGTGCAGTGAAATGAAAGTGGCAATGCCTGCGGATTGTGCAAAAAAAGAATTACAGTGACAGCATATAAATTAAAGTTAATACAGAGAAGACAAAATTTAGTCCCTGGAGTTATAATAGTTAACAGTCCTGATGGCCTGTGGGAAGAAACTCCGTCTCATCCTCTCCGTTTTCACAGCGTGACAGCGGAGGCGTTTGCCTGACCGTAGCAGCTGGAACAGTCCGTTGCTGGGGTGGCAGAGGTCCCTCATAATCTTGCTTGCTCTCGATCTACACCTCCTGATGTATAGGAGGTGTAGATCCCATCGGATCTGTGCCGACTAGCAATCCCCGCACACTAACACTACCCTACACACATTAGGGACAATTTACAATTATATCAAGCCAATTAACCTATAAACCTGGTATTTATTCACAAAATGCTGGAGTAACTCAGCAGGTCAGGCAGCATCTCTGGAGAGAAGGAATGGGTGACGTTTCGGGTCGAGACCTTTCTTCAGACTGATGTCAGGGGGGCGAGACAAAGGAAGGATATAGGTGGAGACAGGAAGATAGAGGGAGATCTGGGAAGGAGGAGGGGAAGAGAGGGACAGAGGAACTATCTAAAGTTGGAGGTCGATGTTCATACCACAGGGCTGTAAGCTGCCCAGGCAAAATATGAGGTGCTGTTCCTCCAATTTCCGGTGGGATTCACTATGGCACTGGAGGAGGCCCATGACAGAAAGGTCAGAATGGGAGGGGGAGTTGAAGTGCTCGGCCACCGGGAGATCAATCTGGTCAATGCGGACCGAGCGCAGGTGTTGAGCGAAGCGATCGCCGAGCCTGCGCTTGGTTTCGCCGATGTAAATAAGTTGACATCTAGAGCAGCGGATGCAATAGATGAAGTTGGAGGAGGTGCAGGTGAACCTTTGTCTCACCTGGAAAGACTGTTTGGGTCCTTGGATGGAGTTGAGGGGGGAGGTAAAGGGACAGGTGTTGCATCTCGTGCGGTTGCAGGGGAAAGTGCCCGGGGATGGGGTGGTTTGGGTAGGAGGGGACGAGTGGATCAGGGAGTTACGGAGGGAACGGTCTCTGCGGAACGCAGAAAGGGGAGGGGATGGGAAGATATGGCCAGTGGTGGGGTCCCGTTGTAGGTGGCGGAAATGTTGGCGGATGATTTGTTGGATCCGCTGGCTGGTGGGATGGAAGGTGAGAACGAGGGGGATTCTGTCCTTGTTGCGAGTGGGGGGAGGGGGAGCAAGAGCGGAGCTGCGGGATGTAGAAGAGACCCTACTGAGACCAGCATCTGCAGTTATTTTCTTATACTACTTATTTAACCTATAAACCTGTACGTCTTTAGAGTGGGACAAAACCGGAGATCCCGGAGAAAGCCTATGCAGGTCACAGGGAGGATGTGCAAACTCTGTACAGGCAAGCACCCATAGTCAGGATCGAACCCGGGTCTCTGGAGCAGTAAGGCAGCAACTCTACCGTTGCGCCACCTTACCGCCCATAAAGTTCTACACAAAATGAAAATAGCTGGCCTCTAGTGCTCTAATCAGTCTGAAGCAGCATAGGAGAATAATTAACCACAACCTGAAATAGTACAAAAGTATTGCACATCTGGTAATTTTGTATACAAATGCTGACTTTAGATAATTAACACCCAAGGCACAAAGACAGGTGCATTAGAAATTATCGGTATAAACATGCTACGCAGACTCTGATTTTTTTTAACAATTTAAAAAAAATTGGATTAACCAAGAATAGTATTTAACATTTGAAGTTGAATTAGTTCATTATATAATAAAAGTAACACAATTCATTGTTTCTAGACTGCCCATGGAACAGAAGTGATTGGTTGGCAGTCATATCACTGGAGCTGACATGCAGAAAAGTGGCTGAGTTCGAGGAGTTGTAGAGCATCTGTAACAAAGAAAACATTTGTAAGTTTATCTTGCATTCTTTCTCATTGGTTAAAGAAATTCAATTAAGTATCATTTTGATCTGTAACACTAATTCCTTTGAGTTCAATGGTTCAAACCATGCCTCGGGGCATGAGGCTCTAATCTAAGATGGCATTTTGATGTAATTCCGAGGTAATGTCAGAAACACTTTTAACTTGATGAAAAATCACAGTGAGGACCTGTTTACTTGCTCGGAGATCCAATGACACCATTCAAAGATCCTCCATTCCCTGCTCAACATTGCAACCAATCCACCAAACAAGAATAGATTGATTTAAGAGATCCTATTACTCTCTGAAGAACCTTGCTGCCACAATCTTGATGCAGCTTTTTTGAAAGGAGTAATTTATTGGTTGATAAGTGCTGTGTGAAGCCATAAAGATGCGTTGTATGTATATGTTATAAAAACATTATTCATTTCAAGTATTCAAAAATTGTTGAACCTGTGTACTTTTCCCCCCTGCTCCGTCTGTGTGTACAAATAGAAATACCACGGTTTCCTGTTTCGGAATTTAGTTGGCCCTGCCTTTCCTTTTGTGTCATGTTAATCTGTTTTCTTTTCAGACTTTCTTCCCCTTTCCTCCCCTTTTCTTCCATTTTCTTTTATTAATTATTCCCTCAACATTCCCACAGATGGTAATTGAAACATTGATACCAAGCATGTTGCAAGCCAACTTTTATTTCGGAAACATAGTTGCTTTTCTCCATGATGATGGTGTTTCTCTTAGAGGATGCAATCAAAGCGCTCTTACACGCTGTGATGAAACGCTTTACAGATCTTTACATTTTCACTTTGAGCATGATGATTGGAGATTTTCCTTGTAAAACATTAAATTTCAAACCATATATGTTTTATTTATTTTACAAATGCACTGACTTTAGTCGTCTTAAAATCTGTGGAATTCATTACCACAGACGGCTGTGGAGGCCAAGTCATTGGGTATCTTGAAATCAGAGATTGACAGATTCCTGATTAGTGAGGGTGTCAAAGGTTGTGGGGAGAAGGCAGGAGAATGGGGTTGAGTGGGAAAGATAGATCAGCCATGATTGAATGGTGGCATAGACTCGATGGGCTGAATGGCCTAATTATCTGCTCCTATGACATGAACATGTAATCTTTCCAGCAAATATAAATCACAATGGTTGAGAATCACTCATGTTAGATATTGCTTGTACCCTGAAGACATTCTGTAAAGGAACCCATCAGCTGTATTCCAAATGTAGAAACAAGGAACTGCAAATTCTAGGAAGGTCCCGATCCAAAATGTCGACAATCCATGTTCTCCAGAGATGCTGCCTGACTGGCTAAGTTACTCCAGCACTTTTTGTCCTTTTAGCTGTATTCCAAACATTGTGTTCAGAATTTGGATGTACTCAACATATTCTGAAGTATCAATTTCCTAATAAAGTTGGGAAACTTGAAGGGAGGTTATTGATATTGTAAATTGCGTCTAAGCCTTTTTTTGTGAGGTGTGAATACTGATAACAATGGTTAGACATCTTGAAGTGTTTGTGTAGGAAGGAACTGCAGATGCTGGTTTAAACCGAAGATAGACACAAAAAGTTGGAGTAACTCAGTGGGACATGCAGCATCTCTGGAGAGACGGAATGGGTGACGTTTTGGGTCGAGACCTGTCTTCAGACTGAGCTGGTCTCGACCCGAAAAGTCACCCATTCCGTCTCTCCAGAGATGCTGCGTCTCAATTTACACTCCATTTTTTTCACGTTTCACCTCTTTTCCGTGCCTTTCTGTTCAAAATGACAACAGAAATATTAGTGCTTGAGCAGTTGGTCAGCTGTGTAGAAAGAAACTGCAGATGCTGGTTTAAACTGAAGATAGACACAAAATGCCGGAGTAACTCAGCGGGACAGGCAGCATTTCTGGAGAGAAGGACTGGGTGATGTTTCGGAAGGGTCTCGACCCAAAACGTCACCCATTCCTTCTCTCCAGAGATGCTGCCTGTCAGCTGTGTGTGTTAGTTTACCTTCCCTTCATGACTGAGGTCAGAGACTGTGTCAGCATCGTTGCTTATTACAGTGACTCTTTAGTCAAGAAATTGTCCTGTTTTTTGAGATTGTATGAAGTAAAATATGGTGCAAGCAAATATTAAATTTCAAATGAACTCCTGAAAGGCTGATGCAAAGCAGCACTTAGTAACTGTTTTTCACAAGTCCTGAATATGGGTCGCGATGAAATGATGTGATTTTGTTAACTGATTGGAAGCTGAACAAAAGCCATTCCCATCATATCTCGTATTTCATCAAGGGCTATCAGAACAGTGACTTTTTTTTATGGTTGAGGCTTGAAACCATGTCTACATCTACATACACAGATGGGTGTAAAATATGTGACGGTACTATTTTAAAAAGAGCATAGGTGTTTTCCTGATATCTTGACATATATCACCACAAAATGATTGTCTCCCTGCAGCTCATGCAAGTTTCTGCTCTACAAATTGGCAATATGACATGGATTATAAAATGGTCTATAAAAGCAAATGTCGCATCCTGAGGCTATGAATGGGTTTATATAAATGGAAGAAATACTGAGGATGCTCTAAGTCAAATATAAAAATAAACTGCTAGGAACAATCAGGGAAAAACAGTGTTACTGTTTAGGTTGGTGATCTTTCATTAGAACCGTTCAACTGTGAGGGATTCATATTGGCCAGAACCTGTCATATTTAGCTAATAATTCTGAAGTTTGGCTGATCCTAAGAACACAAGCAAATCATAGAACTGCTCTTTATAAATTTTACTGAGGGTGTAGGTGTGTGTGTGTATATCATATATATATATATGCATATATATTATATATATATATATATTATGTATATATTATATGTATATTATATATATATATATATATAATACATGTATAATACATGTACTATAGCAGAAACGTGCCTTACTTCCTTTATATTTAAAGTGCCTTTAGGTGCCTAAAAGTGACCTTGTTGTTGATGTGCCTTGTTATGTTATATTATGTTATGTTAAATGTTTTTGTATGCTATTTGAAAAAGCAATAAAAATAATATTTTTTAAAAAAAATTAAAAACAAATTAGCTTGGTTTTGATATAAGTGGCCATAAAGCCATTGAATGCTGTTGAAAATGTAATCAGTGCTATTATACTAATTGGACTGGGGAAACAGCTACTCTTTGTGTGCCTTATATGGAACTCTCCGAGCTAACAAGGATGTTTTCTACATTTGCCTTGATCTCCACCCCCTTCGATGTCTCGTTCTCACACCTTAAACTTCCTTATCTCTGTATCTCTCCCTCCCCTAACTCTCTGTCTGAAGAAGGGTCTCGACTCGAAATGTCACCCATCCCTTCTCTCCAGAGATGCTGCCTGTCCCGCTGAGTTACTCCAGCATTTTGTGTCTGTCTATAGTCCACTGACACAATTGACACAACTAACCTCTACAATGACAATGAAATACCAGCATAACTAAAGATACCTGGCTTGATACCAGTTGAGACCTCTGTTTTCTACTGAGTCGAAGAAGTTTGTTATTTGAAAAGCAAGTATTTGCATTGTTATGCTCATAGAAATGAATAGTTTTGTTGCTTGGGAACTAACTCTCCAATCCGTACATGTTCAAATACAAAATTTGTTTGATGTGTGATATACAGCATGCAAATTTAAGATGAATACAAGGTAGATTTTTAATGCAGTGAATGGGAGGAGTA
Organism: Rhinoraja longicauda; assembly: GCF_053455715.1. Classification (NCBI taxonomy): domain Eukaryota; kingdom Metazoa; phylum Chordata; class Chondrichthyes; order Rajiformes; family Arhynchobatidae; genus Rhinoraja; species Rhinoraja longicauda. The sequence continues at coordinate 11,511,591 of NC_135990.1, forward strand.
TTTAATCTTCTATTGCAAGCTTAATTGTGGTTCCATAAATTTGTTTAAAAGGGATTTAGATATTTGAGAAAGAGGAATGTAAAACGACGTGTGACACAGATATCACATGTGGGTGGTAATAGTTTGCAATGAACTAGACGTAAAAACAGAGGTGCAGACTTGATGGATGCATGACGTTTTTATGTTCTATAAAATTATTAATTTGGACCAGGGCATTATTTGCTGCTTTTTTTGTAGCAATTTGTTATTTTCTTTGTAACATGGCAAATGGATCCATTATTTGCTCTCATAAATTCTGGGGTTTTTATTTGTATTCAGAGTGTCATTGTATTCAAAATGTGAGCAAGACTTCCAATGTTAAAAAGAAAGTCAGTTGTATTGAAAGAGGGGATTAAACGAAAAGATCAGTTCATCATAATTTGTATTTATTTTGCGGGTCATTTTGAGTTCTTGAATGTCTATTTTTGATTTTCTAGTAACAAGTGTTTAATTTGATGTTTGTGGCAAATCATATGCATTCCTTCCTTTTAGATAAGTGTAATTTTTATTTCGAAATATGTTGTCAACAGATGCATATCGGTGAGTTACTGGAAAGAATTTGTTTGAGCGGTATATCTTGCACTCTGTTGTCTGTGCCTGTGAGTATTGCTGCACTGCTGTTTGAATGCAAGGTTCCACATGCTTTTGCTGAAGAGACCTAGGAGTGGTTAAAATGTGGAACAAAGGGCAAGTGTTCCCAAAGTTGAGCCTGAAGAAACCGCAATGAGCGAGTGAGTCAATGTTTTTTAAAATATATAATTCTCCTCTATCCCTCTGGTATTTGCTAAAGGCTCTCAGTGGATGTGTTTTGACATTTTAAAAAAAAAAGCTAGCTGTTCCAGTTTTTGAAACCAGTTTATGGCAGTGTTTATGCCAAGACGAGGCGTCCGCTGGTTTGAGACCTGCTCTTTCTCTGAGGACAGAGGTTGGTTTATTGATGAGCAGAAACTTGTTCCAATGCACATTTGAGACAGGGTTGCCTCAGATCTGGGACCTTTAATGACACGCACCAAGTAGCCTGACATCAGATTATCGAGCCTGAACATGCCGCTTGCAGGCACCTGGCGCTTGAGAGTGTACATGCTGCAGCTAGCAATGCACACACGGTGCGAGGACCGTCAGCAACAATGAGAATCCAATGCGGCTTTCAGACACTCGTCCCTTCTATCTTTGCTCACATAAGTATCAACATACTGCATAATGTTTGAGCAAATGTACATGAGAAAGCTGCCAAAAGAAATGTGAATAATTCTCCAAGAAACTGTTCAGTTACATGACAGTTTAGTTCAGAGATACTCTGTGGAAATAGGCCCTTCGGCCCACAAGGTCCGAGCTAACCAGCGTTCCCCACACATTAACACTAGCCTACAGGTAGTGTAAGAAAATAACTGCAGATGCTGGTACAAATCGAAGGTATTTATTCTCAAAATGCTGGAGTAACTCAGCAGGTCAGGTAGCATCTCGGGAGAGAAGGAATGGGAGACTGAAGAAGGGTCTCGACTCGAAACGTCACCCATTCCTTCTCTCCCGTGATGCTGCCTGACCTGCTGAGTTACTCCAGCATTTTGTGAATAAACACTATCCTACTCACTCTCGGGACAAATTTTACATTTTACCAAGCCAATTAACCTACAAACCTGTACGCCTTTGAAGTGTGGGAGGAAACAGAAGATCTCGGGAAAAAACCCACGCAGGTCACGGGGAGAACGTACAAACTCCGTACAGACAGCACCCGTTGTAGGATCGAACTCTGGTCTCCGGCGCTGCAAGCGCTTTAAGGCAATAACTCTACCACCGCGCCACCATGCGGCCCTTGTTTATCTTGCACTCTGTTGCCTGTGCCTGTGAGTACTGCTGCACTGCTGTTTGAATGCAAGGTTGTACGTAGGCTATGTTGTACTGTTGCATTTTTTCCTTAATCCTGCAGCATCAAAGAATGAATGCACTTGTCATAGCTTTTATGCAGTAATCCAGAAATGAGTGAAACAAAATACAAGAACAGTATTGCACATTGAGAAATTTAGCACACATTCATAAGAAGAAAACTGGAGGAGGAGGAAAGTTGGGTAAGCATGGAGAATGCCCTGCTTTCACTGCTGGCTCTCACTTTACTGTTTATTTTAATTATGATCATATTGACATTGTAACTGGCGCATGCACTGGCAGAGCTTGACAGTTGAAGCTTGTTACGTAATATTAGGTAAGAAATAGCATGTTGGGGCCAAAATGCAGGAAAATGTATAGGCCCCATCCTTGTAGTTTAGTTTAGAGGCACAGCGCAGAAACTCGCCCTTCGGCCCACTGAGTCCGCGCTGACCATCGATCCCCGCACACTAGCACTATCCCAAGATATGGTGAAGATGAGCCAAATTAATCTTCAAGCCTGTACGTCTTTATAGTGCGGGAGAAAACCGGAGCTCCTGGAGAAAACCCTCGCAGGTCACGGGGAGAACGTACAAACTCCATACAGGCAGCACCCACAGTCAGTATCGAACCTGGATCTCTGGCGCTGTAAGGCAGCAACTCTAACGCTGCGCCACCGTGCCGCCCCAGCTTGTAGCTCGGTGTTGGTAAAATCCATTCTAAAATCAGTCAAAGAATGCAATGGGGCAATGGGAAATGTATCGTGGAGTGTCATTGTTTAATATGCGGATAATTTTGTGCTGTCATTTTGTGAGCTCGAGCAAAAAGGGGTGCTTTGTGTTGTTGGTGTTCAGGAATAGTTTGTACATTGGTTGCAGTCTTCTGCTGATTCTTGATGGAAGTGAAGATGCTTTAAAACGGCAGGAGAGATACATTCAGCATATGGCCGACCTGAAACTCATTGGAACAGAAGCACACAGTTATTGGAAACTCAGCAGTTTTGTGCATCTAACCAAAGTCTCTTCATACCTCAGGGCAGAATGTGACCTCGTACACAGCATAAACAGCACTTCACTTTGAGATATGCTATAAATATACTGGCGACTTGTCATCATATGGCTTCAGGTATCCATCCTTTTAAAGCTTTCACAGTTAATTTTATGACAGACCACCTCGGAGATAGAGTTGTTTCAGGCTATTGCATTTTGTCAACAACACATTTTACAAATTTGCAGTATGGCAGAATTTAGATATATTGCCAAGCGGATCTTTGGTGATAATACCCCCCTTTTCTCATATTGCTGTCTGGTTCTACCCAATCTCATCAGCTCAGTCCGTCCACATCTGAATTTCATTGGCAGCTCATTGGGGGAAGATGAATAAACATATAGTAAACCGTGGGATGTGTGTTTAGACAAATTTGAGACCGTTTTCAAATTATTCTACCAAACAGATGGTCTTAACCTTAGTCCTTGATTATGTTGGCAACAAGAGAAACTGGTCATGTCCACCCACCCAAAACCATTGAATTTCAAACACTCCTACTGCCTATAAACAACAGTAAAGATACTTAACTTGGAAAATATGGAGCCTGCGTAATTTAAGTTTTGAGCAAAGTGATCGAAGTATCTTTTGACATTTCAGACCCAAGTTTTAATATGTTTCAGTACGATTTCTTAAATGTAAAATCCTAGGATTACATAACAAAGCAGAATAAAACTAAATGACAAGGTTTATTAAAACAAGCTTGTTTTTCCCTCTTCCCCTTAACTGAAGGTGGATCTTTGATCTGAAATATTAATACAGTAATATTAATAATTAGTCACTGAAAGTAAGCATGCAGGTACAATAGTCAGTGAAGAAAGCTAGTGGCATGTTGGCCTTCGTAACGAGAGGAGGGGCAAAGAGGTCCTTCTGCAGTTGTAAAGGGCCCTGGTGAGACCACACCTGGAGTATTGTATGCAGTTTTGGTCTCCTAATTTGAGGAAGGACATTCTTGCTATTGAGGGAGTGCAGCATAGGTTCTGTCATATGATGAAAGAATGGAGCTACTGGGCTTGTATTCACTGGAATATAGAAGGATGAGAGGGGATCTTATAGAAACATATAAAATTATTACGGGATTGGACACGCTAGATGCAGGAAACATGTTCCCGATGTTGAGGGAGTCCAGAACCAGGGGCCACAGTTTAAGAATAAGGGGTAGGCCATTTAGAACTGAGATGAGGAAAAACCTTTTCACACATTTTTGTGAATTTGTGAAATTCTCTGCCTCGGGAAGCAGTGGAGGCCGATTCAATGGATGCATTCAAAAGAGAGTTAGATAGAGCTCTTAGGGTTAGTGGCATCAAGGGTTATGGGGATCAGTCTGAAGAAGGGTCTCGACCCGAAATCACCCATTCCTTCTCTCCAGAGATGCTGTCTGACCCGCTGAGTTACTCCAGCATTTTGTGTCTACCTTCGATATAGGGAGAAGGCAGGAATGTGGTACTGATTGTGGATGATCAGACATGATCACATTAAATGACGATGCTGGCTCGAAGGGCCGAATGGCCTATTCCAGCACCTATTGTCTATGTATCTGCTTCTCTTTCTACAGATGCCGCCTGACCTGCTGAGTGTTTTCTTAATGCTATTTTTAAGGCAAAACTTATTTTAACCTTGGAGAAACAAGGACCTGCAGATGCTTGTTTACAAAAGACAAAAAGCGCTGGAGTAACTCAGTGGGTCAAGCAGCATCTCTGGAGAAAATAGTTGGGTGACGTTTCGGGTCAGGAGGCTTCTTCAGACTGATTGTGGTGGTGGGAGTTGAGGGTGGACTTGCACAAAGCCTGGCGAGGTAGATACATAGGTATCATTGGTATCATACCTGTCATAGGTAGATCTAGCTGTGCTGGGTTTGTGATGGGTAGATCATTAGCCAAAGGCCAGGGATGAAAAGACGAAAGGTATGAGAGAAGTATAGACGTGTGAATTGTGAAGCCAGAGAAAGGAATAAAGGTAGAAGAGTGGGAGAAAGGGGTGAGAAGGTATTTTCAGGTGAAGCACAGGGAAGAGAGGGGGGGGGGGGGGGGGGACTTTGTAGGTTAGTTAGCAAAAATTGGAGAATTTAATGTTCATATCATTAGGCTGTAAGCTACCCAAGCGGAATATGAGGTGGTGTACCTCATATGTTTGCGTGTGACCTCACTGGCAATGGAGGAGGCGAGGACACAAAGGTCAGTGTGGGAGGGGGAGTTAAAATGGCCAGCAACCGGGAGATCCAGTGGGCCTCGGTGGACCAAGCGCAGGTGGTTTCATCGCAGAGTCTATGCTTAGTCTCATCAACCTGAAGGAGGCCTGATCAGGAGCACCGAATGCAACAGATGAGGTTAGAGGATGGTGTTCATCTTCACCATATCTTGGGATTGTAAATAATGGGAGTTGGGAAGGAATACAAATCATTTCAAATTCCAATCACATTCATTTATCCTGCCATTTAATAGCTGTTGTCGATTTAATAGCTGTTGTGGATGAGAGGAGATCTTATCGAAACGTATAAGATTATTAAGGGGTTGGACACGTTAGAGGTAGGAAACATGTTCCCAATGTTGGGGGAGTCCAGAACAAGGGGCCATAGTTTAATAATAAGGGGTAGGCCATTTAGAGCTGAGATGAGCAAAAACTTTTTCAGTCAGAGAGTTGTAAATCTGTGGAATTCTCTGCCTCAGTGGAGGCCAATTCTCTGAATGCATTCAAGAGAGAGCTCGATAGAGCTCTTAAGGATAGCGGAGTCAGGGGGTATGGGGAGAGGGCAGGAACAGGGTACTGATTGAGAATGATCAGCCATGATCACATTGAATGGCGGTGCTGGCTCGAAGGGCCGAATGGCCTCCTTCTGCACCTATTGTCTATTGTCTATTGATATACTGATATATTTGGATTACCTACACCTACCTGTCTTTTTATATAAACTTACTTTTAATTACAGGATGTAAGTATTGTTGACAAGGCCAACATTAATCATTGGTCACCCTTAACTGCTCTGAAAAAAGTGGGTTTGTATATTGTGTCAAGAATATCTGCACTTGTGATAAAGACTTCCACGGTGATTTTTGGATATTTAGCAATGAAAAAATGAAGATTATATTCCAAATCGGGAAGATTATATTTCCAAATTGAGCTACGCGAGTGGGTGGGACCCTCCATCACATTCTTGATGTGCCGTGCAGGTGGTGGAACAGCTTTAAGGAGTCAGAATATAAATCACTCTCCAAGATATTCAGCCTCTGATCTGCTATTGAAGCTGTAGAAATTGTGGCCAATCCAGTTGAGTTTCTGGTCAGTGGCAACCTTCAGAATATTGATGGTGCAATGATGGTAATCGTTTTAAACTTCAAGAGTAGATAGTTGAATTCTTGTTGAAAATGTTACTATTTGCATTTTAGTGGTGTGAGTGTTATAGACTACAGAACAACACAGCACAGGAGGAGGCCTTTTGGCCCTTGTTGTCTATGCCAACGAGAATTTAAACGGTCGGCGCCGTGGCGCAGCGGTAGAGTTGCTGCCTTACAGCGAATGCAGCGCCGGAGACTCGGGTTCGATCCTGACTACGGGCGCCGTCTGTACGGAGTTTGTACGTTCTCCCCGTGACCTGCGTGGGTTTTTTCCCGAGATCTTCGGTTTCCTCCCACGCTCCAAAGACGTACAGGTATGTAGGTTAATTGGCTGGGTAAAATGTTTAAAAAAATTGTCCCTAGTGTGTGTAGGATAGTGTTAATGTGCGGGGGTCGCTGGGCGGCGCGGACTCGGTGGGCCGAAGGGCCTGTTTCCGCGCTGTATCTCTAAATCTAAAAAAAAATCTAAAAATCTAAACGAATCCCTCATGTTCTGTCTGAACATGGTCTACATCCCTCCATTCCTTGCTTATCCTCTCTGTATACCTGTTAAAAGTTGCTAATGTATCTGAATCTCTACCTCTACAATTCTGTTCTTTTTTTTTACTTGCCTCTTAAATCTCCTGTGAACTTTCCCAAAACCACCCACACCCCCCCACCCCCCCCACACCTCATCTTAAACCTATAACCTCTAGTATTTGACATTTCCATCCTGAGAAGAAGAATCTCACGAACTACCCTATATGTGCCTCATAATTTTCTATACTTCTGTCTAATTATCCCTCGGCCTCCCTGAGAAAACAATCCAAGTTTGCCCCGTCTCTCCTTGCAGCTAAATCTCTCTGATCCAGGAAACGTCATTGTAAACCTCCTGTGTACCAATTCCAAAGCCTCCACATCCTTCCTGTAATGCAGCGACCAAAACTGGAAACTACTCCAAATGCGGACAAACCAATGTGGCTTGTCAACATTTATGTTCTGCACCCCAACCGATGAAGGCAAACTGCAAGCCTATACCACTCTTTCTATGTGTGTTCAGTTTCAGGAACCTATGGGCTTGCATCCCAAGATCCCTCTGTGCATCAATGCTCCCGAGTGCCCTCGAACTTCAAGTAACCCTTGCATCCCCTCCTCCCCACCCTAGTCATCGTACAAGTCTCATGTCGTCCTGTTGAGTTTCACTGTCTATAGCTCATAATCACCTACCCCACAGCCAACAATGGACCATTATGGACTCCATCTTTCCTTGCTCATCGTTGCTTTTTACATCTCATTCATTTGTTCTATATCTCTATGCACCACCGTCTATATCTCTTGTTTCCTTTTCCCCTGACTCTCAGTCTGAGGAAGAGTCTTGACCCAAAACGTCACCTATTTCTTTTCTCCAGAGATGCTGAGTTACTCCAGCCTTTTGTGTCTACCATTTACTATGCACCTTCCACTTACATTTGACTTTCCAATGTGCAACACCTTGCACTTATCTGCATTAAACTCCCATCTGCCATTTCTCCATCCATGCATCCATCTGCTACTTGCTACTTACCGGGCTGTAACCAAATGTTGTGTTGTCTTGCTGCATTTCAGGTATGTATGCTTCACTATCCATGGAGTTGTAAATAGATAAGAACCCTGCAGTCATCGGAAAACATCCTCACCTGATGTTACGACGAAGCAAATTACATCAATGAAGTAGTTTGAAGATTATTGTGCGAGTTAGTATCATTGCATGTACAACTTAATCTAGTAGCAACACATGGTCACTGAGCACAGCACAAATGATTTCCACATCATGTAACTTGGTTTTATTTGCTTTCTCCAGGAATAAAATGGGCTAGAAAGCATCTTTTGCATTCATTGCTACCTCTTGTAGTCCTCGGGCTGTATTGCCAGACACGAGCGCTAATGGAATCAGCACTAAAAGGAGTTATTGTAGCATTACATACAAAGAAGCATTACTGGTAGTGCTGCTGTGCCAGGGATCTGTTTGAGACTCAACCCTCTGCTGGCACGCAGCAATGAAGTGATGAATGAGACCTGGCTCAGTGTGAGTGAGCCACCATGTCAATTACATTAGCTGACTTTTAGACTGCAGAGACACAGCATGGGCATAGGCCCACTCAGGACACTCTACAATTTTACCAAGGCCAATTAACCAGCAAATCTGTATGTCTTTGGAGTGTGGGAGGAAACTGGAGAAAACCCAAGTGATCACAGGGAGAACATACAAACTCCGTACAGACAGCACCTGTAGTCGGGATCGAACCCGGGTCTCTGGCGCTGTGAGGCAGTAATGCTACCGCTGCACCACTGTGCGCCTGTTAGGGCTGGTGGTGTTGGATAGGCTGGGGCGAGTGGTGTGGCTGCTCAGCACTGAGATGTGGAGCTTGGGAAAACAATCTGCCCGGCGTAGGGAATGTAGACTTTTGCCAGGATCCAGCAGCAACTGCTCTGCATTGCCAGACTGCCTCTCTCCTAGAGCCTCTATCTGCAATGGACGTGATGGATGCTATTATCTCCCTGTTGGCATAGCTCCCCGCAGCCTCAAATTACCTATGGTAACTTGCCCAACTATGAACTAACTGTCTGTTCGGTTGTATTTAGTTGCATCCCATGAGATTTGGCATGGTGGAAGCAGGATTGATGATCCTGCCACAGCTTTTGTATGCAGCAGAATTGGATGGGTGTAATGTGGGAGAGAAGTTTTTATTGGAAGAGTTGGCTCATTTCTAGTTGTAGTTTGCCATGGTTGTTGCTTGGAAACCCTTTTGCTTTAGTGTTTTGATTTAGTGGTTTGGTACATCTGAGTGAGTTGCTGCATCATCTCAGGGGTGATTAAGGGGTTAACCATTTCTCGGATCTCACAGGTGAAACTGGGTAAAGATAACAGATTTCCTCCCTTAAACTAGTTTTTTAATAATATCACAGTACTGTAAATTCATGGCTACCAATGCAGATCATTTGTCTATGAAGTAAAGTTACTTCCGCAAACTGCCGGACCGGGAACCCGCCTGGATTTTCGGTGGATCGCAGAACCGGGAGGCACAGTTGCACAGCGGTAGAGTTGCTGCCTTACTGAGAATGTGCCGCCAGAGACCCGGGTTCGATCCTGACTACGGGCGCTGTCTGTACCGAGTTTGTACGGAGTCGAAGGCGAGGGAGGAAGGCCCTGCAGGAGCCTGGGGCTGACCAGGATGGTGAACTGCTCCAGTGGAGCGGGTGCACGGGCTGGCCGGACTGTGGAAATGGAGCCAAAGCATGTCACCACCCGCATGTGTGAATATGCAAGAAGCATTTCACTCTGCAGTTGCACAAGTGACTAATAAAGCACCATTGAACTATTAAAATGATGGCATTTGAACTTCTGTTTCTGGATCATTAGTTTGAGCAAGTAGATTACTAGCTCAGTAATGTAACCACTGTTTCATTGATGTCCTGAAAATATGGACCCTAATAAACACCAAGAACACAAATATTATCGGTGTGTGACGGTTTAAGAAATCACAGATGTGCTAGACATTTTAACAAGCAGACAATCCTCCTGGGTGGTGAATTGCCAAGAGTGCCCATCTGCTTCAAATCGATGGGCTGTGCCTGTTCAGAGGATTGGCTCAACTTCTTATTGGCAGCTGTGAATTGTCTGTTCTTGAAACCAGCTCAACCGTAAAGAGGACACCCGGTGTCTCCTCCCGGAAAACTCGAGCTGTTCATTTATTTTGAAAACTAACTTGCTTCGCTTATTTCTTTACTAACTAAACCACCTCTCCATAAGAGCGGCACGGTGGCGCACTGGTAGAGTTGCTGCCTTACACACAGGTTTAGGATAATTAGCTTCTGTAAATTGTCCCTCGCGTGTAAGATAGTTCTAGTGTATGGAGGGATCACTGGTCGGCGTGGGCTCGGTGGGCCGAAGGACCTGTTTCCACGCGGTATCTCTAAAGTCTAAAGTATGATGATCAACCAGTTAATATGCTTAATGTAGGTTCATAAATGTTTGGTCTTCCTGAATTTGATATGAACACATTGTAATTTATTGACCAATGATTTTAAGTTTTGAGTTACAGCAGAAGCTATCAGTTTCTCTACAATCAAATGATATTAAACGTGCAAAACCTTCAGAATGCTAATTTAAGATTATCTGCTATGCACCCGGTCTCCAGGTAACATCTTTAAAGAATCAATGTTCAAAACATTGAATTCCTTCTACCTTCAATTAAAGCATGATGTTGCTTGGGTCTGTGTAATGTCTTCAGCATATACAATCTCCCAAAACACTCGGCAACTTGACATCAAGCCACATAAAGTGTTGGGAGAGATGAGCCAAATCCTGGTCAAATGCAGATTTTCAGAGTATCCAAGCACACTAATCATTACCAGTAAATGTAGGAAAGAACTGCAGATGCTGGTTTACAATGAAGATAGACGCAAAATGCTGGAGTAACTGAGTGGATCAGGCAGCATCTCTGGAGAAAAAGAATAGGTGACATTTGAAAAAGGGTCTCGACCCTGAAATGTCCCCTATTCCTTTTCTCCCAAGATGCTGCCTGACCTGCTGAGTTACTCCAGCATTTTATGTCTAATCATTATCGGATTAACTTGGTTCTTGAATAAAGGGCTTTAGGTAGCAGTTGTCCTTTAGGGTTGTGTGCTTGCATGAAATACAAGTTGAAAAGGTTGCCGCCTGGGACCATGGTGTATCTTGACATACGGTGACCAAATACCTGTCACCGATTGCTTCAGGGATGTCAGATTGGGGAATTGTTGTATAGGCAGCCACAGACTCAACATGGTTTGTGCTTTCAAAGAGAAATGGAAACAATCAGATTGACTTTCTTTCCTTTGATTTGCCATTGGGCGTAAACTCAAGCTAATAATGCTCTTATTATTCATCCATCAGAATAAGCCAAAGGAGATTGCAATTTTTTAATTAAAGAGGTGCCATTTTATTCTCCAGTGAAGAGAAATGTGGCAGCTCCCAGTTGTCAGCTATTATTTTAGATTTTTGAATGCTAGCTTCAATTTTTTTGTCCTGTGAAGCATGACTCATTAAATATATTCACTGTAACTCCCGACATATTTCTGCAGAAAAATGAGACCTGGATTTGCACTGTTTACTTAAGAAACAGTGAAGCATTTGACAATTAATTAACTGCTGTGTGCTAGACCTACCTGGGAATAGCCCAGTTTTTCTTTCCTTTTCTGCCGATGAACTCTGAAAGCATGTCACTCATTCATGTCCCTGCAAGTATGATGGTAAGGATCCTTTCTTTGGTATTTGCAGTGATCTAGAATATTTGCACTAAATTTCACTATCAGAAGTGTCAAACATTCAAGAAAACTTCCAAAGTATTTGACAGAGTCATAGAATCGTGCAGCAAAGAAGCAGGCCCACCAGCCCAACGTGCTCAGGCTCTGAACCTTTCCTCTCAATGTACCTATCTAAAGGCCTTTTAAATGTTATTTATAATACCAACCTCACCTACCTCCTCTGGCAGCTCATTCCATGTCCCCACAATCCTCTGTGGAAAAAGTTGCCTCTCAGGTCCCTATTAAATCTTTCCGCTCTCACCTTAAAGCTATATCCTCTGGGTTTAGAGATACAGCGCGGAAACAGGCCCTTCGGCCCACCGAGTCCGCGCCGCCCAGCGATCCCCGCACATTAACACTATCTTACACACACACGGGACAATTTTTACATTTACCCAGTCAATTAACCTACATACCTGTAAGTCTTTGGAGTGTACTCTGTGCGTCTACTCTATCTATTTCCCTCATCTTTTACACTTCTATAAGATCACCCCCTCATCCTTCTGCATTCCAAAGAATAAAGTTCTAGCCTGTCCAATCTCTCCCAATAGCTCAGGCTATCCAGTCCTGACAACATCCTCGTAAATCATCTCTGCACTCTTTCCAGCTTAACAACATCTTTCCTATGAAAGGCACAAAATGCTGGAGGAACTCAATAGGTCAGGCAGCATCCCTGGAACATGTTCTCTATGTTCCATGTTCCATGTTCTCCATATCCATGTTCTCCAAAGATGCTGCCTGACCCACTGAGTTACTGCACCCGTTTGTATCTTTCTTTGGTATAAAGCAGCATCTGCAGTTCCTTGTTATAACATCTTTCCTAAAGCAGGGTGACCAAAACGAACACATTTTTCCAAATGTGGCCTCACAAAGATCTTGTACAAAGAACACTTTGGTATTGTTCACTATTTTACCTGTCTAAATTCATTCAGTTTGGTCGTCAGTAGCTTTATTCAAAACATTGAAGTATTAAAGGCTATCCGGGCCACTGTTTTTTTGCTCTGAAAACTTGTGCACCTAATGATTATGCAAATAATATTCCCCCTGAAGTGCAACAACTTGAAAAATCTGTAATCTGTCTGAACAGCTGCAGTACCGTCGCATTAATAGAAGGATATCATTTCACAAATACAAGCCTGAGAATTCATCAAGAATATGTTTATAGAGTATGATGTTCATAAGTGATAGGAGTAGAATTGGGTCATTCAGCCCCACGAGTCTACTCTGCCATTCAATCATGATTGATCTATCTTTCCCTTTCAACCTCATTCTCCTGCCTTCTCCCCATAATTCTTGACAACCTTACTAATCAAGAATGATAGAAAGCAATTGAATCTTCAAAGCATAAGTTTAAAATCCTCATTATTTCTTTGTGAAGTTATTGGCAGACCAATCATTAACACACCGTTGTCTGTCAGCACATAACTTGTCAGCAGTTTGTACAGTAATATTCAACACGGATATAATCTTGGCTGGTTTCACTTGCTCTCGCGAATCAACTACAAAAAAATGATGGAGGGAGTGACTCTATTAATCGTTCATTTTTTTGCCTTTCATGTCTCCTAATCTCCCAAGTGTATTAATCAATATGTTTACATTGTGTTCCCATTCATACCATGCCTCACCTCATTCATTTACCATTGTGTTTATATGACATCAAATAAAAACATTAGGGGACACACAATATTAACTGAGTAAATTAATCAAATTCGTGACTCCAACAGAGCATTTCACTTGACTTTTCTCCTCAGAATAAAGTGTGGAAGAATTAGTCAACATGCAGCATGCATTCATGTTGGCTAACACATCGTGCAGCATGCGTGTCTGGGTGTTGGGTGAAGGCTGAGCCAGACTCCTTGTGATTTTAATTTCTTCAAGCACCCACTTGAGCATCGAGAGTTGCTGGAGCTAATGGGAGCTGTGTGGAAATTTGGTTTTTGGAAATGGGAGGGATACTTAATAGAGTCATACAGTGTGGAAAAGGGCCCTTTGACCCAACTTGCCCACACCGACCAACATGCCCCATCTACATTAGTCCCACCTGCCTGCGTTTGGCCCATATCCCTCTAAACCTGTCCTATCCATGTACCTGTCCAACTGTTTCTTAAACGTTGCAATAGTAACTGCCTCAACTACCTCTTCCAGCAGCTTGTTCCTAACATCCACCACCCTTTGTGTAAAAAGAAAGTTACCCCTCAGGTTCTTAATAAATCTATGTCCTCTGGTTCTCAATTCCCCTACTCTGGGCAAAATACACGTTGTATTTACCCATTCTATTCCTCTCATGATTTTGTACACCTCTACATAATCGCCCCTTATCCTCCTGTGCTCCAAGGAATAAAGACCTAGTCTGCTCAACCTCTCAGGTCCTTGAGTCCTGACAACATCCTCATAAATCTCTGCACCCTTTCCTGCTTGAAATATGAAGCTGGTTATGTTGTACCAGATGTTTGCATGGTCAAAGTGATCATTCACATGGGGAAAAGAAACTTATTACAAAATGATTTCATGGAAATTCTAACAACAAGGAACTGTAGGTGCTAGTTTATACCATAGAAAGACCCATGTCTTTTGATGGAAATTCTATCATGTCCAAGTGGTAAAAGAGTACACCTTGAAATCGATTTGAATCCCTAATTCAAATGATATCGGTGCAGAAATACTAAGTCAATTAAAAAAAGGACTTGGGCTTTGCCCCACCCCTATCTCTTTTCCAACTTTCTCCTCTCTACTGCAATCGATCTAAAGCAGGATCCCAATCTGAAGCATCGCTTATCCATGTCCTCCTCAGATGCCGCCTGGCCCGCTGAGTTGCTCCAGCACTTTGTGCTCCATGCAGGATTCTGGCATCTGCAAATAACTGATTTGTTTTTGACAAAAGCAATAGTTAGAATTCTTTCCAACACAACATTCTTGTAATTGATAACATTCTTATTAAACTCACTTTCCCCTGCCCCTATCCTTTGGAGGTAGCTGAGATTTGAATCCCCCTCCCCCTGCTCCCTCCATCCCCTTCTTTATTTAGACATATAAATGGATGGCAATTATCCATTTAGCACAAAGAGAAGGGGACGTGACAAGGTATAATACGATCATCCATCTTCTGAATCTAGATCCATCCTAGTCCACTCGTTAGTACAATCGCTAACATTCCACTTTGACTCCCTGTCTCTCTACCTTCTTACCTTCCAAAAGCTCGTTGATCTCAGCTTCGAGTCACTGAGAATCCACAGTCTCGGACGTAGATAATTCCAAAAAAGGATCAATTCAGTCCAGTAAAAATAATCCTAATCTCAGCCCTCTGGCTGACCTCTTCATTCCAAATGGCTGACCTCTTCATTCCAAATTCTTCAGGTAAAGGAAACAGCACCTCAATATTATCCAAGAGGTTCCTCTCAGAACCATGTACTCCTTGCTGAGATCACCTCTCATTCTCCTAAACCCTAGCAAGTATAAGCCATAATCTTATGGGAAAATTCACTCATCCCAAGAAAATGTCTACTTAAACCACCTTCGGGCAAGTACATCCTGCTAGAAGGTGTATTCTAGTTTAGACACTATATTGCCAACTTACAACATTTGGAAGCAGAAAACCAGATTGTGTCATTAGATTACTTTTTTATGCCTCCCACTGCCTGGAAATGACCAATGGTTTCATTCCAGAAGGAGTAGTGTTTGGCATTTATTTTCCTTAACAACTGCAGTTGTTAAGTCTTTGCCGTAATGGATTGAGGATAAAACTATCTAAGTATGCACTTGGAGTTCTGTTTTAAAGAAATATGATGGTAAATTAAAGTTAACAAATCGTGCTTTGCAACGCAGATCGAGGCCTCGCTGGTTGGTTGTGATCTATCCACAGAAGAACCTCCTTTCTGAAAAACCCTTGAAATACTTCCAAAAATGCAGGCTGAATTAATGGAAAAAGTGGGTTTTTTGTGTGGGTATTCTCTTAAAAATGGATGCTCTCCCACTTCCTGAGAAATTTTGTTTTCAACATTGTCCCCATTCAACTATTTACTGTGTGATGCCTGTAAATGGTAGTTTGGCTGCCCAATAGGTCATGTATACCTGAAATTGAATCAAGTCCATCAAGTTTTCTACACAAATCTGTAACTACAATCTAAATTAAAAAAGAACTGAGCTCTAACCAAACTGTTTACTGGACTTCAGACAGTTTGGGGGAAAAGCACTGTCTGACTAAGCAGCAAAACATTAAAAGGTATTTATATTTTTATTAGGAGTCCTGAGTGATTTGATATCACTTTTGTATCTACAACCTCCATTTCAAAAGAAAATCAAAAAAATGCTGGATTAACTGATTAGGTATAGTTGTATCTTGCAATTGGTCTTGGTTGTGGAAAGCTAAAATCTGGTTTTAATTACTACCCGCAATATTGACGTTAACTATGATTAGTAGCCTGGTGTTCTTCACCATTTTGGCTTGGTTAAAAATAGATCATCTGAGTGAATGATACTGCAGTCTGCATTATACCTCTCAGGAGTCACTCACTTGGAGAAATAATTTTTAATGGGTAATATATTTAAGCAGAAATTAATTTTATCTTTTGTTAAAATAAGTTTTTAAAAAACGCTGTTAAAAAATTATTAATTCAGTAAGGAGGACCCGGCATGGGGGAACCGCAGTAAAGGGTGGGTGGGTGGGGGGGGGGGGAGAGGGAGAGAGAAGGGAGAAGGGAGAATACAGGAGACCTGGCGTGGGATACTTTGTAACTTTGTCGGCGCCCTTTATGTGGCAACTCTTTGCATACCTTGGATTTGCAAAACAAAGAATATCATTGTGACTTGTCATATGTGACAAATTATCATTTATTCATTCATTCAACTTTACCTACTGAGTAAAATACATTTTTTAACTGTAATGATTGGTTCGCAGTGGATTGATTCATTTAGATTTTTTGCTCAGCCATGGCCTTTGCTAGTTAACCAAATCTCACAGATCTCTTAAAGATTGTGATAGTTGAGAATCAATTGTGCCTTGTTAAAAAATAGACCGCATTGTGACCTTAAGTCTCCAAGAACGTACAAACTCCGTACAGACAGCACCCGTAGCAGGATTGAACCCAAATCTCCGGCGTTGTAAGGCAGCAATTCTGCCACTACACCACCGTGCCACTCAGTTGTCCTGAGATTCTCCAGCCGCATAACTTGGAAGATATATTCATATACACCGATCAGCCAAAACATTATGACCTGATGAGCCAAAACATTATGACCACCTGCCTAATATGCTGATGGTCCTCCTTGTGCAGCCCCAAACGCAGCAGGGTGCGATGCACTGTGTATTGTGACACATTCCTCCCGTGACCACCACTAAAATTTTCTGTGACTTGTGCCACAGTCGACCTCCTGTCGGTTCAGACCAGGCGGGATAGCCTTCGTTGCCATCGCGCATCGATGAGCCTTGGGCGCCCAACACCCTGTCGTTGGTTTGTGCTTTGTCCCTCCTCGGACCTCTGTCGATGGGTACTCACCACTGCTGACCGGGAGTACCCCACAAGCCTTGCCGTTTCAGAGATGCTCAGGTCTTTACTTCTGCCCATTCCTTCTGCATCCAACACATCAACTTCAAGAACTGACTGTTCACTTGCTGCCTAATATACCCCGCCCCTTGACAGGTGCCATTGTAACAAGATAATCAATGTTATTCACTTCGCCTGTCAGTGGTCATAATGTTTTGACTGGTCAGTGTACGTATGACATCTGCATGCTATTTGTAGAACTTTTTAGAGGTAGCAATTTTAAAGTCTAAAATGAAAAGAATTCTGGCTTTTATTTCTCCAACATTCCTTACAGCTCTTAAATGACCACCATGCAATGTAACTATTTACAGTATTCATTAGTGTGAAGAAAGTGAATCATGTGTTTTTTCAAGTTTATAGGACTTGAATCATTAATGAGCACGGAGCTGAATTGTCCCCACTATGGGTAAAATATGTGTAAATAATTGCAGGTTTTGTGCTGGGGCGAAGCAGGTAGTAATAATTTTTGTGCCTTAAGTTGATTTGTGTCTGTTTTCATCTGTTCAGCAATTGATATCTTTGGATGTAGTGCAAGGGAGTTTATTGAAATGGGAAATAATTAGATGGTACTGAAAAACCTGTGTTTTCTCAAGGATACAAGCAACCATGTGTAGGAAAAAAACTGCAGATGCTGGTAAAATTGAAGGGAGACACAAAATGCTGGAGTAACTCAGCGGGTCAGGCAGCATCCCGGGAGAGAAGGGATTGGTGACTTTTCTCCTGAGATGTTGCCTAACCCGCTGAGTCACTCTAGCATTTTGTGTCTACCTTACAGGCAACCGTACCACTTTGGATGTTAAATTTGAAAACTTTAATCAGTACATTTTCCTGTAAATCAAATAAGCTTTCCTTGACTCACTGGATGAAGTCAGTTCTTTCCTCGCCATGCGTTTGTTTCAATTATCATCCTCATACTATGCCAAGATTTTGATGAACGTCATATTTCACATTCGTAGGTTACTGTCAAATGAAAATCATCCTATGACCTCTGAGTTTCTGAAGCCTTTCCACAATCAATGAGACCACATCGAGAGTGTGAGAAAATACTCTCCACTTGCATGGTTAACTCCCAAGACCAGGAGCACTCATGCAGCTTTGTAAGTATCTGAGGCAATACACTCTGTTTGATTAACACACCATGCAGCACCTTGACCATTCATTCATTGCACTACCATAATTCCAGGGGGTAACACCGACAAAACATATTGCAGCGATTCACAAGGGTTTCTTTAACAGTATCTTCGTGCTCCATGATCTCTGGCTACCAGAATGACAGGCAGTGACAGAAGCGCAGCGGTAGAGTTGCTGCCCCACAGCGAATGCAGCGCCGGAGACCTGGGTTTCATCCCGACTACGGGTGCTGTCAGTACGGAATCTGCACGTTCTCCCCGTGACCTGCCTGGGTTTTCTCCGAGATCTTCGGTTTCCTCCCACACTCCAAAGACGTACAGGTTTGTAGGTTAATTGGCTTGGTAAATGTAAAAATAAATTGTCCCTAGTGGGTGTAGGATAGTGTTAGTGTGCGGGGATCGCAGGTCAGCACGGACTCAGTGGGCCGAAGGGCCTGTTTCCGCGCTGTATCTCTAAACTAAACAAAGGCAAAAGGTGGCATAGAACAAGCTCCACTCCAAATTGTACACTATTCTAATTTAGAAATGTGAACATTGGAATCAGAAGCAGGAGTACGCCACTCATACCCTTCAGCTTTCCCTGCCATTCATTAAGATTGTCTAATTTGACTGTAATTTCCATTTTAAAGCATATCATGGAGTCAATCAAACGCCGCAGCGAGACTCCTGACGGGTACCCGTAAAAGGGACCACATCACCCCGATTCTGGCCTCTCTCCACTGGCTCCTTGTACATAATCAACTTCAAGCTCCTCCTATTCACGTATAAAGCCCTAAATGGACATCCCCCCCCCCCCCCCCTTACATCAAAAATCTTCTAACCCACCTCTCTAACTCCAGGTCCCTCAGGTCGGCCGACTTGCGGCTACTCACTATCCTGCGGTCTAGGCTTAAGCTCAGGGGTGACCGCGCTTTTGCGGTTGCAGCTCCTAGACTGTGGAACAGCATCCCTCTCCCCATCAGAACTGCCCCCTCCATCGACTCCTTTAAGTCCAGGCTCAAAACCTATCTCTACTCCCTAGCGTTTGAGGCTCATTGAGGAGGCGCTGTGAACTGTTTGCGTGCTACTGTATGTTTCATTTTTTCCTTAGTACCTAATCAGATGTACAGCACTTTGGTCAACGTGGGTTGTTTTTAAATGTGCTATACAAATAAAATTGACTTGACTTGATAGAAACCGGCCCTTCGGCCCAATTTGGCCACAACTGCCAATATGTCCCATCTACACCAGTCCCACCTACCTGTGTTTTGCCCATCTCTCTCAAAACCTGTCCTATCCATCTACCTGTCTAATTGTTTCTTAAACGTTGCATTAGTACGTGCCTCAACTACCTCCTCTGGCAGCTTGTTCCTGTCAATGTTTTGTCCCTTTGCTTATCAAGAATCTATTTACCTTTGCCTTAAACATAATGAAACAATGCTCTCACTATCCTTTTAGGAGAGAACTCCAAATACTTTTGATCCTCAAAAACATTTTTTTACTTGATTTCTATCCTAATCAGGCAAATCCTAATTTGCCTGATTAGGATAGAAATGAGGTAAAAAAATGTTTTTGAGGATCAAGAGGATCCTTTCACGATCCTCAATAGGACAATAAACTAATAAACTAACAAAACATATCTCCTTTAAACTTTGCTCCTCTCACCTTAAAGCTATGTCCTCTAATATTTGATTCTCCCATCTTGGGGAAAAAGGCTCTGACTGTCTACTCTATCTATGCCTCTCATAACGTTACATACTAACATGCATTCTTTCACGACGCATCATAGCTTCGTTTGACAACAGCTTTGCTGAAAAATGCAAAAAATTGCAGAAAGTTGTGGATGTAGCCCAGTCCATCTCCACAATCCAGCCTCGCCCATCAACTCGATCTACGCTTCATGCTGCCTTGGCAAAGAAACCAACATAGGCAACTAACATAATCAAAGATGATCTTCAATCTTTAAAAATATCCAATGAATTGGCCTCCACAGCCATCTGTGGTAATGAATTCCATAGATTCACCTCCCTCTGGCTTAAGAAATTCCTCCTCATTTCTATTCTTATTCTGAGGTTGTGCCCTCTGGTTCTAGACTCTCCCACTAGTGGAAACTCCTCTCCACATCAACTATATCCTGGCCATTATTCGGTAAGTTTCTAGAAGCGGCAGTTTGGCGGCGTGGCAGTGAGTTTGGCGGCACAGTGGCACAGCGGCAGAGTTGCTGCCTTGCAGCGCCGGAGACAGGTTCAAAGATGATTTACATCCTGATCATTCCCTCTTCTCCCGCCAGGCCATAGATACAATAGCTTGGAAGCACGTACCACAAGATTCAGGAACAGCTTCTTCCCTGCTGTAAACAAACTGCTGAATGTTCAGCTCAGAAGCAAACGATGCAGTCCCGATCTCCCAACCTTACTCATTGCGACCCTGGCACTATTTTTATCTGAACTTTCTCTGCAACATTATATTCTGTACTCTGGCATTTTTCTCTTTGCACAACCTGTTGTACTTGTTGTTTGATTGTACTCAAGTGTAGTATTTCACTGGATAGCATTGCGAACAGTTTTTTCACTGTTGCTCAGTACATACGACAGTAATAAATCAACACCAGCACCACAAAGCAAGATAAGTTGGCAAGCAAGGACTGTGCCACTGTTGACAGAAACCAAGACCCTGCTCATAACACACACAGAGTGGTTGTACTGTCAAAGGACTTCTCCACTATTTCTAAAAGTCAATAAACTATAAATGTTGGAAATCTGGAATAAAAACAGAAAACGCTGGAACATTCAGCAGGTCAGGTCAAGAGAAAAAGAGTTAACGTTTCTGGTCCAAGAGCCTTCGTCAGTTTTTTTAAAATGAATTGTCTTTGATCAGAAATGTTTTGAGATAGTTGAAAAAAATATCATTAATAAAATAATACTCATTTAAAACAGATTCACCTGGTGTATATTTCAACTTTGTTTTGGAAAAACAATCCAAGCAGTAATCCAAGGCTTTCAACATAACTCCATTCAAATGCTGTATAAAGTTTTAGAGCATAAATGTTAGTATAGTATTAGAGTATAAAGTGTATTTAGTTACAGTATTAGATTATAAAATGTTAAATAGTATTAGATTATAAAGTTTTATAAATAGTATTAGAGTATAAAGTGCTTAAAGCCAGTTGGACAAATGCATTATGGAACTGTCTGAATCCAGCAGAGAAGTGAGAGGCCAGTTTTACCTGCATCAGACCTCCAGCGTTCAGACATGGATGGCATGTTGAAAATCATAGGAGCAGAATTAGGTTATTTGGCCCATCAAGTCCACACTGCCATTCATTCATGGCTGATCTATCTTCATTCTCCTGCCTTTTTTACCCTGTAACCTTTGACATCTTTACTAATTAAGTACCTTTTGATCTTAAAAAAATATCCAATGAATTGGCCTCCACAGCCATCTGTGGCAATGAATTCCATAGTCACCTCCCTCTGGCTTAAGAAATTCCTCTTCATCTCCATTCTAAAGGCAGTCTTTTATTCTGAGGCTGTGCCTCCTCGTTCCAGACTCTCCCACTAGTGGAAACATCCTCTCTACATCAACTATATCCTGGCCATTATTCGGTGAGTTTCTAGAAGTGGCAGTTTGGCGGTATGGCAGTGAGTTTGGCCGCACGGCAGTGAGTTTGGCCGCACAGTGACACCGCGGTAGAGTTGCAGCACCGGAGACCTGGGTATGATCCCAACTACGGGTGCTGTCTGTACGTAGTTTGTACTTTCTCCCTGTTACTGGCGTGGGTTTTCTCCCACACTCCAAAAACGTGCAGGTTTGTAGGTTAATTGGCTTGTTTAAAGTGTAATATTGTCCCTAGTGTGTGCAGGATGGTGTCAATGTGCGGGGATCGCTGGTCGGCGTGGACCCGGTGGGCCGAAGGGCCTGTTTCTTCGCTGTATCTCTAAACTAAACTAAACTAAAGCCCCCCTCATCCTAAACTCCAGCGAGTGCAGATCCAGTGCCATCAAACACTCCTCATTTGTTAAACCAGTCATCTCCAGGATCATTCTCATAAACCTCTGGATTCCCTCCAACACCAGCACATCCCTCCTCATATGTGAGGCACAAAACAGCTCGCAATACTCCAAATGCAGTCTGCTCAGTGGCTTATTAAAGCCTCAGCAACACATCCCTGCTTTTATATTCTAGTCCTCTCGAAATGAATGTTCCAGAACACACTAGCTATCTGGTGATTCTGTACATAACAGCCAGCCATTTAATTATCAATCAAAAAAATCTGGCCCAGTAATGCCAAGCTGTGAGGTTTGTCAAGTGTTGAATTACATTAAAATATTTCAATTTCAGCCGTACAAAATGTTGGTGAGACTGCACTTGGCTCTTGTGTGCAGTTCTGGTCACCCTTAATGGATGTCATTAAGCTGATAAAGGTGCAGAAAAGATTGATGGGGATCCAGGACTGACTTACAATGAGAGCCTGGAACTTTTCTTCCCTAAACTGTAGGAGGTTGAGGGGTGACCTTATGGAGATATATGAAATCATGTGGGACATAAAAGCAAAAAGATGAATGGTCGCAGTCTTTTTCCCAGAGTAAGGGTCTAAAATGCAAGGGCATAGATTTAATGTGCGAGGGAAAGGATTTAAAAGGGAGCTGAGGGGTAACTTTTGTCCCACAGAGGGTGGTGGGCATATGGGATGACCTGTAGGGGAAACTGTAGAGGCGGATACAAAACAGCATTTAAAAAACATTTAGACAGATACAAAATAAAGATTTAGAGATAAACGCAGGTAAATGGAACTAGTTCAGGCAGACATCTTGGTCGGATTGGACGAGATGGGTTGAAGAGCCTGGAGCCTGTTTCCATGCTCGATAACTCTGATTGATAGCAACCAATTACAACCCCAATTTCCTTCAAGATTATCTTGATGTACTTCTGAATCTAATGAATTGTGCAACTCTCTTATTTTAAACCCAATGGTTCCCAGTTGCAACATGTTCCATGATTATAACAGTTATACTAAAAATATTGCTTGAATCTTTAGAATTTCTCTGTTGCTTTAAATTGAATGCAATCGCAGTTTGAATTACTCAAACTACTTTTTCCCCTCAGTTGTATAATTAACTTCCTGGCTCTTTTGAGCTCTAACTTAATCTGCTTTCTAAAATGGGTGAACTGGATGCATTCACAATATACCAAATATAGCCTCAATATTGAGAGGTAATTTTCAGATTGGACCTCTTGGCTAAGCATTAGCAATTCAACTTGTGCATATTTAGTTTCTTAGTGCCATTGAGTACAAATGTTTTTAATGAGCTATCCAAACAAACTTAACACTAAATATTGCTTCCATTTAGGGCACAATCAAATCCGGTTTTTGCTCCTGTATTTCCACTGGACTGACTCCAACCAAAGTCAAATAACAACCATTGAGACTAATGGTCTCAATGTCTGCACAATTTGTTAACTGCTAAATAGGCAACCTGTCAAACTCACATGGGCATAGTCTTAGAAAGAATGCAGAGGCGGCACGGTGGTGCAGTGGTAGAGTTGCCGTCTTACAGCGAATGCAGCACCAGAGACCCGGGTTCGATCCCGACTACGGGTGCTGTCTGTATGGAGTTTGTACGTTCTCCCCATGACCTGCGTGGGTTTTCTCCGAGATCTTCGGTTTCCTCCCACACTCCAAAGACGTACAGGTATGTAGGTTAATTGGCTTGGTAAATGTAAAAATTGTCCCTAGTGGGTATAGGATAATGTTAATGTGCGGTGATCGCTGGTCGACGCGGACCCGGTGGGCCGAAAGGACCTGTTTCCGCACTGTATCTCTAAAATAAACTAAAAATACCTCAAACATCCAATCTTGTGCCCCTCCTCTACTTGTTTTGCAAAATCACCCACAGGTGTAAGATCAGTTTGAAGGATCATAATTCTGAGCCCCAGCTTTCTGCATTTAAAAGGCTGTACCATTCAATCTGTCCTATGCATTGTAAGCTCTTGGCAGCTTATCCATGCCAAGCTTTAGAATGATTTATAGTTGAGTGACTGCCAGCAACAAATAGGGCAGGTTCCTGGTTCAGCAAATATATTGGTCTGACCCAAAGATACTCCAGTACTTTGTGTCTATATCAGCATCTGCAGTTCTTTTCAACACATAATGTCACACATTTTCAACACTGATTCCATTAGCACTCTTGTTAATACAAAATGAATGTTAATCAAACATATAATGAATTTCCCCTCAATACATCTATTGGACTGGAGCACCAAGTGCACCTTAATGAATAGATGTTTTGCGGACTGCTATGAGGAGTATCAGCATAGGACAATACTAGATAACTGTATTCAAGCCAAGACATCAGCTGTTATATTAAGCACTGCACACTTGTCTAAGTAATATCTTCTGAAGTATTGTCCTCCACTCTTATTAACTGGTCATCACAAGTGGAATGTGGAATTCATTGCTTCAGAGGGCTGTGGAGGCCGTCAATTGATATTTCGAAGGCAGAGATTGATAGATTCTTGATTAGTACGGGTGTCGGGGATTATGGGAAGAGGGCAGGAGAATGGGGTTGAGGGGGAAAGATAGTTCAGCCATGATTGAATGGTGCAGTAGACTTGATGGGCCGAATGGCCTAATTCTGCTCCTAGAACTACGAACACCATGACAGCGACTTTTATTTGCCATCATGTTAATGATTATTACAACACAATTCCAATTGTCCTTGCATGCCCTGAAATGAAAATTATTTTCAAAGGTTGCCTAAGCAATGTGTCACTGTCCTGCTAAATAAATGGCCAGACAACTAAGTAAATTTTTTACCAAGTTAGGCACCACAAGTAACAGAACTGATCAAAAATGATTCATTACTTTAACTGTTTTATCATCCCATCTGTTGCCCATCTCCTCTTGA
Organism: Rhinoraja longicauda; assembly: GCF_053455715.1. Lineage (NCBI taxonomy): Eukaryota > Metazoa > Chordata > Chondrichthyes > Rajiformes > Arhynchobatidae > Rhinoraja > Rhinoraja longicauda. Next base: position 11,536,730 of record NC_135990.1, read on the forward strand.
TACTTCCTCACAGCAATGCATCACCAACCTTGTGTAAGAAAATAACTGTAGATGCTGGTACAAGTCGAAGGTTTTTATTCACAAAATGCTGGAGTAACTCAGCAGGTCAGGCAGCATCTCAGGAGAGAAGGAATGGGTGAAGTTTCGGGTCGATACCCTTCTTTGGGTCTCGACCCGAAACGTCACCCATTCCTTCTCTCCTGAGATGCTGCCTGACCTGCTGAGTTACTCCAGCATTTTGTGAATGCGTCACCAACCTTAATCTCAGGTTTTATGGGAATCTGGCATTTCAAATCTCATGCATAAAATGATTTTTTTAATTTCCTGTCATCCAATTAAAAAGCAGTCCGGCTGTTAATTTACCATGGCGTTTTCATTTCCAGTGTAAAAATATAAACAGGCATTGTATTAAACTTACATTCCTGGTTCGTTGTAATGCCAAGGAGTCATCCTGACCATGACATTTACTCTGCATTCCCACTGAGTTCTGCAGCAACTCCAATTGCCAAAACTCATCAGAATGTGTTAAAATAATAAATCATAATTAGATGCATCTAATGAATGTAAACAAAAGCAACAATGAACTTGGGAGTAAAGATTACTTCTATTGAAAGCCTAAATTGCACATTTTCTCCACCATTAACTGAAGGTGCATGTTTTTGTGTGTACCTATTTTGATTTATTTCTAGTTTAGTTTAGATAGACAGCGGAGAAACAGGCAGTTCCGGCCCACCGAATCCGCGCCGACCAACGATCCCCGCACATTAACACTATCCTACACACATCAGAGACGATTTACTTTTATACCAAGCCAATTAACCTACAAACCTGTATGTCTTTGGTGTGTGGGAAGAATCCAGAGGAAACCGACACAGGTCACGAGGAGAACATGCAAACTCCGTTCAGACTATACCAGTGGTCAGGATCGAACCTTGTGTTTTGTAGTGTTCAGTTTCCAAGAAACCAGTCGATGTCATGTTTGTTTGTTTGTTGCATTTTTTGTGTTTTTAGAGGATTTTAGAGGATTTAGGATCTTGCCTGTGAAGTTGAAAAATAGGCTTTCTTGGGGTTCAAGGATGGTGGATAAAATGGTAGCATGGCTTTAACACAAGCACCATTGCATACAAAACATAGAAACATAGAAAATAGGTGCATGAGTAGGCTATTCGGCCCTTCGAGCCTGCACCGCCATTCAATATGATCATGGCTGATCATCCAACTCAGTATCCCGTACCTGCCTTCTCTCCATACCCCCTGATCCCTTTAGCCACGAGGGCCACATCTAACTCCCTCTTAAATATAGCCATTGAACTGGCCTCAACTACCTTCTGTGGCAGAGAATTCCACAGATTCACCACACTCTGTGTGAAAAAAAACTTTCTCATCTCGGTCCTAAAAGACTTCCCCCTTATCCTTAAACTGTGACCCCTTGTTCTGGAATTGTGACCCCTTGTTCTGGACAAGCTGCATCGTTCCATACGTGATGTGTAGGAAGGAACTGCAGATGCTTGTTTAAACCCAAGATAGACACAAATTGCTGGAGTAACTCAGCATGACAGGCAACATCTCTGGAGAGAAGGAATGGGTGACGTTTTGGGTCGGGACCCTTCTTCAGACTGCATACGTGATGTTCTTCATGCTCGTAGATAATTGGCATGAGGTCAGATTGCCTTATTCACAGGCCCACAAAAGGTTGCTGAATGGTGCACGCACCATACAAAGGAGTGGTGGGCAGGCATCTCGGGTGATTTACACCAAATTTTGAACCTCTGAGCATGCAATGCTGGCAGGTGCTTATCTACGGAAAATAGCGCCTATGGCAAGCACTGAAATTATATTATCTATAAACCGAATGTATAGTTATCAATTGAACACCAAAGGTGTATGGTACTTATAGTTCCTTTATTGCAATCCAATATTCACTTGTTTGGGAATACAAAAACAAAATCGATTAAATGTGCCGCTTGTACTCGGCTGTCTCAGATGCGGAGTTGGAACCGTAGACTGATTTGGTGCAATTGGTGTTAACTTGTTTGAATACAACTGCTGCCGATATTTATTAGGATACATCGTTCCCCCGCTCTCCCCTCAATACTTCGCAAACTATTTTCCATTGCACTTACGCTGCCAAAAACATCCTCGGCGAGGATGGCTTGTCTGACTTTAATAGAAACTGCTCTGTGGCGCCCCCCTACAAGTGGCACCCAGGACACGTGCCATACCCTAGATGCCCCACTGAATACTGGTAATATCCACCTCGAATTTGTCCAAGTGCCTTCAGAAGAGGCCGGTATTGCAGGTAAACAAAATTGGTTTCCTTTATTTAAATGCTTAGTTGTAAGCAGGTTATGGAGAGTCATCGACCTTGTGGCTGATTTTACAAAAGCACGACCTAGTACAACATCATAGGGGCGGCACGGTGGCGCAGCGGTAGAGTTGCTGCCTTAAAGCGAATGCAGCGCCGGAGACTCGGGTTCGATCCTGACTACGGGCGCCCTCTGTACGGAGTTTGTACGTTCTCCCCGTGACCTGCGTGGGTTTTCTCTGAGATCTTCGCTTTCCTCCCACATTCCAAAGACGTACAGGTATGTAGATTAATTGGCTGGGCAAATGTAAAACAAAATTGTCCCTAGGGTGTAGGATAGTGTTAATGTGCGGGGATCGCTGGGTGGCGTGGACCCGGTGGTCCGAAGGGCCTGTTTTCGCGCTGTATCTCTATATCTGTATCGCTAGCATTTGTGTCCCATTTGACTTTTTAGTGGAGAAAATGGATATATATTAAAAAGTCACATTTTTATGTTTTTTTAAAAGTTCAGGACAATGTTTAAAATAATAATATAAGCTCCATGCACAAGACCTTAACCCTAACTCCGGCAACACAGTGGCTCAGCGAGTGAAGCTGTTACCTCACAGCTCCAGCGACCTGGGTTCAATCCTGACCTCTGGTGTTGTCTGTGTGTAGTTAGCACATTCTCCATGTTTAGTGAGGGTTTCTGCCAGCTGCTCTGGTTTGCTTCCATATCTCAAAGACATGGTCTGGTAGGTTGATTGGAACAGTAAATTGTCCTGAGTGTGAAGACAAATGTCCTAATCTATAGGGTTTGATGGGAATATTGGAAGAATAAAATATGGCTCGTGTAATTTTAGTGCAAACGGGGTGTTTCATTGGCATAGTCTCACCGGGCCAAAGGGGATGTTTCAATTTTGTATCACTCTGATTCTAATATTAAGCTGATTCATGTTTGGTCATGTAAGAAAATAACTGCAGATGCTGGTACAAATCAAAGGTATTTATTCACAAAATGCTGGAGTAACTCAGCAGGTCAGGCAGCATCTCAGGAGAGAAGGAATGGGTGAGGTTTCGGGTCAAGACCCTTCTTCAGACTGAAGAAGGGTCTCGACCCGAAACGTCATGTTTGGTCATGATATCTGTTCTCAGCTTTTCATTTTGCGATGTGAATCTACCTCAGGCAGTAACCATCGATTTCTCCATGAGCAAAATCTTTGGTTCATTCTTAATTTTACAGCAAATCTTGACCACAGTATAAGATAATAGGGGTTAATAGAGGATAATAGGGGTATAAGATAGTAGCCCAGTTAACAGCACACATCACACCTTACCCTGTGCCAGCAAATTGCACACACAGACGGGTCGTGGATGACCAATGTATCTCTTTATTCTGTCTCCTCCAGATGGATTTATTTTAATTGTAGATGGATTTATTTTAAATTTCATTAGCTTCCCTCTTCTGTAGACATATGCATATGCACATGCAAACAGACAGGCACACCTCCTAGTTAGTAAGTCTTACAATTACTTACTAGTTGGTAGTATGCTGCTAGGGTAATTTTAATGCACATTGATTTCACAGCGCATCCTACTGATGGATGTCCTATATTAATTTGAGATTTAAAAAATACTTAAACCGCAGTTAATTAATCATGGAGTAGGCTGAAGTATTTCAGTTTTTATTTTTACTTTTGTTCTGTATGGATTTGATTCTCATTTCTCCCATGTTGCTATTCTTGGTCATGTGGCCAACAGCAATGTGGCCATGACTATGTCGCGTGCAATGTTTTTCTGTTGCAGTCGGTGGCTACAGAGTTGAACAGGGGGAAACACAAAGTCAGGTCGCCTAATATCCTTTTAGGTATTGGAAATCAGTTATTGACAATTTTTCAAACTATTGAAATCTGTTAGATGTTCCAAAGAATTGTTCTTCAATGCATCCAGGTAAAAGTTGAATATATGGAGTTGATTAGAAACTGTTTTTACAATGATAGAATGGTAATGGATATTTTTAATTAGTGACCTGAGGCAATTCACTGCAGCATTAGCTATATACTAAAACTCTCGTTTGTTTGTTCCTGAACTACAGCCAAAACTGTACACGACAGCGTGACATTTTTAGGCCCATCTTACTCACTGCCGTCCCTTTGGTGCTAATGGAAGAAGTTTCATTAAAATCGGTGTTATATTTTTTAAGTTATTCACATTTTAAAGTTTAAATCTATCTCCTGGGGGGGGGGGGGAGGGGAGAAGGAGGGAGGATAAGGGATGCGGAGGGGGATGGAGTGGGGGCGGGGGGGGGCGGGGAGGGAGGAGGAGAGGGTGCTGTACCAATGCAGGAGAGGTTTGGGCCCAACGGGTCCACTTGGTCTAGGTATACATAATATGAACCAAGCCACCTGAGATATTAGGGCAGATGATAAAGGAAAGCCTTAAAGAAGGAACAAGGTTTAGGGAGGGGCCACTAGTGCGTCGTGTTACGAAGCTGAAAGTGATACTGTGGTAAAAAAAAAAATTTTGGGATGCTTGAGGTTAGAATTGGGGAAGTGCATATATTTCGCTGGAAGAGATTAGAGAACAAGGGGTGAGGCACAGAGAGATTTGAAAACTCTGAGGAGAATTTTAATTAGGAGCCCATATGGGTGACCAGGCACTTTGGTGAGTGCAGTTTAGTTTAGTTTATTATTGTTATGTGTACTGAGGTACAGTGAAAAGCTTTTGTTTGCGTGCTATCCAATCAAATAGAAGACTATTCATGAATACAGTCAAGCCATCCAAAGATAAAGGGTGCAACATTTGTGCAAGATAAAGTCCTATAAAGTCTAAATAAAGATGGTTCAAAGGTCTCCAAAGAAGTATATGGGAAGTCAGAACTGCACTCTAGCTGATGAGAGGACCATTCAGTTGCCTGATATCTGGGAAGAAACCATCCCTGAATCTGGTGGCCTTGCCGAAGCAACGTGAAGTGTAGATGACGTCAATGGAAGGGAGGTTGGTTTGCGTGATAGTCTGGGCTACGACCCCAACTCTCTGCAATCTCTTGCGGTCTTGGGTGGAGCTGTTCACAAACCACGCATCCTGATAAAACGCTTTCTGCAGCACATCTGTAGACGTTGGTGAGGGTTGCTGGGGATATGCTGAACTTCCTAAGCCTTCTAAGGAAGTACTACTGATGGATGTCCTACGTCTAAGGAAGTACTACTGATGGATGTCCTACGTCTAAGGAAGTACTACTGATGGATGTCCTACGTCTAAGGAAGTATTACTGATGGATGTCCTACTTCTAAGGAAGTACTACTGATGGATGTCCTACGTCTAAGGAAGTACTACCGATGGATGTCCTACATCTAAGGAAGTACTACTGATGGATGCCCTAAGTACTACTGATGGAAGTACTATGAATGGAAAGAGAACAACCAGCTGGGATTGCATTGGCTTCCAGTCCAAGAGTAGCAAAGACATGAGTGCGGGCTTCATCAGCAGGCCAGTTGAGGCAGCTTTGGCATTGAATGATGATCTAGATCTTGAGGTTGAAATGTGCAAGCTTAGATGCAGGCTGACCGTAGCAGTGAAACTAATCATGCTTCATCCACTGGCATACAGTAAATCCTTGTATTCTAAAGACACGTTTAAACTCTATTTCCTAAAATTATTTGTAAATGATGTATGATTTATTTACAAAATGCTTCTGCATGAGATCAGTTTAGAAACATAGAAAATAGGTGCAGGAGTAGGCCATTCGGCCCTTCGAGCCTGCACTGCCATTCAATATGATCATGGCTGATCATCCAGCTCAGTAACCTGTACCTGCCTTCGCCATACCCCCTGATCCCTTTAGCCACAAGGGCCACATCTAACTCCCTCTTAAATATAGCCAATGAACTGGCCTCAACTACCTTCTGTGGCAGAGAATTCCACAGACTCACCACTCTCTGTGTGAAGAAATGTTTTCTCATACAGAGAGTGGTGAGTCTGTGGAATTCTCTGCCACAGACGGTAGTTGAGGCCAGCTTATCATCGTGTCATGTTCGGCACAGACATTGTGGGCTGAAGGGCCTGTTCCTGTGCTGAACTCCGGTAGGTTCTATATTAGAAACGTATATAGAATAGAATGGCATAAATTGCAGTTATTATTTTGTTTAACACGACCAGTCTGGCTCAGGAGTAGTGACAGAATAGTGAGTTTCTCTTCAAATATTAATCTTTCAACATAAAAGTTGATGGCCACTTAAGTAATTTCTTTTTTTTAAATCACGTTGAAACCATTAACGATGCAGTGGTGCTGGTTTCTGACGGGCACGGTGACGGACGCTCCACACACACCACCAAACGCCGCAGGGAGACTCCTGACGGGTACCTGTAAAAGGGACCACATCACCCCGATTCTGGCCTCTCTCCGCTGGATCCCAGTATAGTACAGAATCAACTTCAAGCTCCTCCTTTTCACATACAAAGCCCTAAACGGGCTTGCCCCCCTCCCCCCATATCAAAAATCTTCTAACCCACCACTCTATCTCCAGGTCCCTCAGGTCGGCCGACTTGGGGCTACTGACTATCCCGCGGTCTAGGCTTAAGCTCAGGGGTGACCGCGCTTTTGCAGTTGCAGCTCCTAGACTGTGGAGCAGCATCCCTCTCTCCATCAGAACTGCCCCCTCCATCGACTCCTTTAAGTCCAGGCTCAAAACCTATTTCTTCTCCTTAGCGTTTGAGGCCCTCTGAGGGGGCGCTGTGAACTGTTTATGTATGTGCTGTTATGTTTGTGTGCCATTGTATGTTCATTCTTAGTACCTGAACTGATGTACAGCACTTTGGTCAACGTGGTTTGTTTTTAAATGTGCTATACAAATAAAATTGACTTGACTTGACACATCTCTGTCCTCCATTCAGCTGGCCAGCTCCTCCTTTGTCTCGACATATGCGTCTTCCATCTTGTAATTTCTCCTGAAGATTATATTTGGACGTGTCAGACTGGAGAGATGATTTCTTTTTTGGATGTATTATTTTATTGTCGTGTGAACCGAGATACAATACAATACAATACAATATATCTTTATTGTCATTGTACCCAGGGGTACAACGAGATTGGGAATGCGCCTCCCATACGATGCAATAATTTAAGTAATTTAGACAACAGCAACCCAACGAAACGAAACAATTGTGACAGTTTTAGACAGGGTAAAGTGCAAGTTGATCTATGCGTTGTGGCCATCCGGCTCAGCAGGACCGGTTCATAGCAGCTATGGCCCTGGGGATGAAGCTGTTCCTGAGTCTGGAGGTGCGGGCGTAGAAGGCCTTGTATCGTCTGCCCGATGGAAGGAGTTCGAACAGTGAAAAGCTTTTTGTTGTATGATATCCAGTCAGCGGAAAGACTATACATGATTACAATCGAGCTGTCCACATACAGGGTAAAAGAAATAATGGATGTATGTTCACACGAAAGGACCGTCTCTCCAAAGCTGTTGCCTTCCTTCATGCATATTTAATATACAAGGAACACCCCCCCTCCCCACCTGGCCCATGTTACAGCCATTTGAGTAATGGAAATTCGCCTTTGCAGGATTCACAAATCACTTCCCAAAAATATGAGAAATTAATCAAATTTGCGACTTAGGAAATTATCTGGGGAAAAAAGATAAATGGAGGGATTTTGTCAACTCATGTTTCTTAACACATGGTCAGATATACTTTAGATAGTTCCTCGGTCCCTCCCGTCCCCTCCTCCTTCCCAGATCTCCCTCTATCTTCCTGTCTCCACCTATATCCTTCCTTTGCCCCGCCCCCCTGACATCAGTCTGAAGAAGGGTCTCGACCCGAAATGTCACCCATTCCTTCTCTCCCGAGATGTTGCCTGACCTGCTGAGTTACTTCAGCATTTTGTGAATAAAGACCTTCGATTTGTACCAGCATCTGCAGTTATCTCCTTATACGACAGATAACACGGGCCCATTACGGAAAATTGCTACACGGACTGTATTGCAGATCCAATACGGATCACAGACCCTTCCCCACTCCCAATAACACGAGTGTCACCTGTAATAATTTTTGGGGAAGGAGAAACTCATCATGGTGCTTTGTAAATTGCATTGTCATTGTCTTTGAAAGTAAGGATATCGCTTTGGCGCCCTTCTTAACCAGAGCTGAAAACCGCCTTAAACTTTGTATTGTACAGTTAGCCCAAGATGCTTTTTGTTCTCTTCCTCCAAAAAAGAATTTGTACGTTGCCAGAGTTGCAATCAGGCATTTTGCCAATTGTTTATATTGGAGATGTTTGAGAGATTGGAATGCCTGCACATATTCCCGGACGTCATATTAACAACAACTAATCTACATTTACTGTAAATGCAAAATATGTTGATATAATTATCAAACCAACAAAAATGCATGTATATGTGTGTTGTGCTGGCATCATTCCTGCATGTGGGTTTTATATAAGAAGTCTTTGCTATAAGCAGAATTACTGTGTTTTACGAAACGTAACTGTAGAAATTATGCATATTTAACTAGTATTTTCTTTCCTAAAGACAAAATATTTGAGGATCAAAATCAATTTGATGATTCTGACATTCATAGGGAATTGGTTTTATATTCTTCGTAGGTTAGTACATTTATCGCACTAGATTTTATTTTTTTTAAATCAGTACTTCAGCAAAAAAATTTTTTTTTTACATCAATAAGAGTATTGGGCTTCAGATCTGGGAATATTTTTTCACAAATAATTGTAGAGACACGAGAGGAATCTGGAGGGAAAAAAAACTTCTGGAAGAACGCAGCAGGTCAAGCAACATCTGCGGAGACGAAAGGAATAGTTAGCGTTTGAGGTGGAGTTCCTGCACCAGCACTGAGAGTAGAGGGAAAATGGCCGATATATAGAAGTGAGATGGAGGGACTTCTTCTTCTGTCGTATGTCTTTTAGACCTGCAGCTCCGTTGAGGCGAGCCAGGCTAACGTGTCATCGTCCAGGTCAATCAGACCTCGTTCACTATTCGGTGGGTGATATTTGGGGCAACAGGTGACTATGTCTCCACTGTCTGTGTTGGGTCCCCACACTCGCAGGAGGCACTGTCCACGAGACCCCACCTCTTCATCGCTACTCCACAGCGTCCGACGCCTGTCCTCAAGCGATTGAGGGTCCACTCCATGTCCCTGGCCAGGACCTCAATATCAATAGTCAATAGTCGTTTATTTGTCACATACACATAAATGTGTAGTGAAATGAAACATTACCCGCAGTTGAACAATAAGACCAATAAGATTAATCAATAAAAATGCAATAACACATACAATCACAACTAACACCAAACAAAAAGAAACATCCATCACAGTGAGTCTCCTCCAGTCCCTCCTCACTGTGATGGAAGGCCTAAATGTCTTTTCTCTTCCCCTGCCGTCTTCTCCCGCGGTCAGGCTGTTGGAGTTGCCACGTCGGGACTGTCGGGGCTCCCGACATTGAAGCCCCTGCTGGGCGGTGAAAATCCCGCGGCCTATTCCAGGCCGCGCCGGACGGTGAAAGGTCCGCGGCGGGCTGACCCAAGCCCCGCGATTCGGGGCGGATGAACACGCTGCCTCTGCCGCTGCCGGAGGTCCCGATGTCGGCCCCCATCCAGGGGCCTGCGGGCTTCCGACGTCCATGCGGCCCGCGCCGGAGCCTCCGGAGACGAGTCGCAGCCGCTCCCGCAGCATCCGAAGGCGGCCAGCGCCGCAGTTGGTGAGTCCGGGCCGCGGGCTCTGCGAACCAGAGCCCCAGGTGGTCCCAGGTGCATGGCCGATGGTAGGCCGCAACGGGAACGGAGACACGACACAGAAACAAAGGACGCGTCTCCGTTCGGGAGAGAGAATTATACAGTTCCTGTTCGCTCCCCCCTCCCCCCCCAAACATAACATACAAACCCTACACCATATTAAAACTACAACTCAGACAAAAACAACAAAAAACACAAAAGACAGACGGACTGCAGGCAAGCCGCAGCTGCGACGGCAGCGCTGGCTCCTCCCTGCCCTGAAAGCAGTGGAGATGGAGGGACAAGACAAAGGCTGGTAAACGATAGGTGGAACCAGATTTTGGGAGGGTGGCGGTGGATTGAGGGGGAGGAAATGATAGGTAGATAGAGATAAGCAGGAGAGGTAATGTTGAGACAAAGGGTGGAAACATAAAAATAGAAGAAAAAAAGGCCAGGTACTGGAGGAGAAGGGTGGTGACAAAGACTGAAGAAGGGTCTCGACCCGAAACGTCACCCGTTCCCGCTGAGTTACTCCAGCTTTTTGTGTCTATCATTGGTGACAAAGACTGGTTGGTGATGGATGGAACGAGACAAAGGAGGGATAATGGGCAGATGGAACCAGATCTAACTATGTGATTAACATAATATCTTTTGGCTTCTTTCCAGGTTTATCGACGTCGCCAGTCATGGGTGACATGAAGACTCCAGACTTTGATGATCTTCTAGCTGCTTTTGACATTCCTGATCCAGATCTCGATGCCAAGGAGGCTATCCAGTCAAGCAGTGAGGAATCAGAAGCTCATCTGAAACAAGCAGGGATGGGTATAGACGAGCTGTCTATCCATCAAGCCATACCTGACGTTCCAGTAGTGAGTGTCATTGTTAAGAACACCAGTCGACAAGAATCCTTTGAATCTATTACAGAGAAGGACGGCCATCAGCTCGGACCAAATCTGCTTCAAAATGGGTTTCGAAATGCTGACATTACCTCTGATTCCAATAACTACAACAAAATGGTCAATGATTTAATCAATGGAGATTGTTCCAGAAACTACTCTAGTAAATTTGACACACCAAGGTCAGAAGCCCTACCGACATTCAGTCAGTTTAGTCCCATTTCTAGCCCAGAGCCTGAGGAAGCCATGCCAAATGCTGGAATTGTGGATAATAATAAACCAGACAAAGGGCCTTACCTTGGTTCTGTCGGATTGTATATTTCTACCGATAGTTCACTGATGAACAATGCCAGAGAACCGCCTGAACAAGTTGTGACTGAGCTGAGCATGTTTGATGAATACTCCAAAAAGCGAGAGAAAGCAAATGAGATTAGAAACTGTAAAATGAATGAAATTTCAATGGGACAAAATGCGAATTCAACAACTACATCTGAAGAAGAGCACGAGAACAAGGGCTTTGACAAGAGCAGTAGTTTATTTGACAACTTGGAGACTTCATGTAACCTGCATAATAATAATATGGAAGAGCCAAAGACCTGCAGTGCTCCGGAATTGAGCATGTGCTCTCCTGTCCCTTCCCGCCAGTGTCTAAAGTCAGCACATTCAAAACTGACCTCTTGCTTAGCAGCGTTGGTAGCTCTTAATCCCCCAAAAATATCAGAGTTCCCAAAGGAGGAACACAAAGAAAATTCTAAAGAATCGTTGTTGGGTTTGAAGGATAGTGTCCGAGGCAGTCCCAAAATGGCAAAGTCGCCAAAGAGCCCGAGAAGTCCCATGGAAGGAGTAAAGAAAATGGTGATGAAACAGTCCGACAGCCCAAGGAGTGTATCCAGTGACTACAGTGGCAAAGGATCTCCGTATGTTGCAACGGGTTCACCGCCGGCCATCCCAAAAGTACGGATCAAAACCATTAAAACATCTTCCGGTGAAATTACCAGGACTGTGACCAGGATAATGCCAGACTCTGAACAGAGCGAGTCGAGGAGTTCACCTGAACAGTCGGTGAATGAAATGGCTTTAAGTGAGGAATTGAGCTTCAGATGTAGCCCTCTGGCCCATGCTTCATTAGCGATGGAAAATGTAAAGAGGCCGTTATTATACAATAACATGGCTAATGCTGTCACCACACCATCTATTACATCTGCCAAAGGGACCCCTACCCTGATGTACGATGAAAACGTGAATGGCAACAACAGCTTCAAAGCAATAGGTATAGCGAATATATCACCCGAGAGTGCGAGCAGTGCTATGTTGAAGGCAGCCAGTGTGGCCCAACTACAGAAGCAGCTCGGGGCAAAGCAGCCGGCAAATCTCCTCAGCACCAATCTCCTACCTAAAGCTGTTCACTTGGCAAGCCTCAACTTGGTTCCACACAGCATTGCTGCCACTGCCGCAGTCAGGTCCACCACTTTGCGGCAGAGCCACCACAAGATTGCCACTCAGGTAGTCACAGTGCCGCTGGTGCAGCAAATCAAGAACGCGGTTCCACAGAATGATGAGTCTCCTGGTTCCGCTCAGAACGTTGTGGTTGAAGCTTTTAACAAGCTGTTGAACGGTACTAACCCTGTGCCAATCTACGCTCCAAACCTTAAGCCACCAGCAAACAGTAATGTGTCCATGCCCGCTCGCGGCTATCGCTGTTTGGAATGTGGGGATGCATTTGCTCTGGAAAAGAGTTTATCACAGCACTATGAGCGGCGAAGTGTTCACATTGAGATGTTGTGCAGCCACTGTTCCAAAGTTATTGTCTTCTTTAACAAATGCAGCTTGTTACTGCATGCGCGGGAACACAAGGGCAAAGGTGCTGTTATGCAGTGCTCGCAGTTGCAAATGAAGCCTATCCCCTCAGACCAAATGTTTTCGACTACCCCAGTAACCTCTTCTGTGACGTCAGGTACGCTTGCCCAAGATGAGACCTCTGGTGGTGGCCAGGAGGATGGGAACTTGACAGTAATTGGAATGGGTAGCTCAGCTTTCAGTCTTCCTGCAATGCCTCTGCACTGTGATTCACTTAGATTAATACGTCACGGGCTAAAATGTCTAGAATGCTATCAGCAGTTCCAGGATTGTGCGAATCTTGCAGGTCACTACCAGCGGGTTACAGAAGATGCAGAAACACTGGTGAGTACATTCAAATAACATTGGGGTTGCCAAGTCTTTTTCAAGGTGGGGAGGTAATGGAACCAACTTTGTATTGAGATTTATCAATATTTATGGTACATATATTTAGTATATATATTGAACTTTAGTTTGTACTTTTTTGTGCAGGTTTTGTACTTATCATTATCTTGGGTCATTGCAAAAGAATGGAACACTTGCTTAGCTTGTATCAGTCATAACTAAATGTGAAATTCTTTCTAATCTGTCCAGTGTCAGAGGAGGAATCGACTTCAGTCTTGGTACAACCTTGCCACTTGTTCAACTTCTCATTCCAGGCAGCGGCTGATTTCTGCGAGGTTATGCCTTGCGCCTAAAATACGAGTTTAAATATGTTCATAAACAAAAGGAGAGGAATTAGGCCATTCGACCCATCAAGTCTACTCCAACATTCACTCATGGCAAACATTCTTGTATCTACTCTGGTGCATTACATTTTTAGACTTGGTATTGTTCCTGTTATGTCAAGTGGTTGCATGTCGTAGTAACCTATATCGGCACTAATTGTATGCAAAATTGACTTGTGTAAGAAAATAACTGCAGATGCTGGTACAAATCAAAGGTATTTATTCACAAAATGCTGGAGTAACTCAGCAGGTCAGGCAGCATCTCAGGAGAGAAGGAATGGGTGACTTTTTGGGTCGAGACCCGGAGGAGTCAATTTTGTGTGATGGTGGAGCATTGTTTTCAGGTTGGAAGCCTGTGATCTTTGGTGTGCCGCAGGGATCGATGCTGGGTCCCCTGTTGTTTGCCATATATGTGAACAATTTTGGATGAGAAAGAGATGGCATGATTAGTAATTTGCAGATGGCACCAAAATTGGTGGTTTGGTGTTCAATAAAGAAGGTTGACCAAGTTGTAACAGGACCTAGATCAACAGGAAGAGCAGGTGGAGAATGCAAATGAAATTTAACTTGCAAAAGCACAAAGTGATATATTGGGAAGTTAAACTAGGCAGAACATGCACTGTAAATGATATGGCCCTGGGGAATATTGTGGAACAGGGAGACCTATGGGTACAAATATACAGTTCCCTGAAAGTGGCTTCATGGGTAGACAGGGTGGTGATCAAAGATACCAGAGGAACAAGATAGACCACTCGACCCTAACAACCATAGTATGTCATGCCGCCATTTAAAAATAAAAATAACAAAAATATGTGAATTGATAGATGAGATATATTCTGCATTTTTATGGTATCATCACACATACTGTTCCCCCAAAACACTGATTACACTGCGAGAGGCATAACGGGCGGCGGGTTTTGCCAACTAAAATGGCGGACGTTACGCTCCTTTGCGTACTACACTTCAGTATAGGCAATTTCAACGGAGTGGTCCATCTTGTTCCTCTAGTATCTTTGGTGGTGATGAGGTCCAGTTCGCACACTTGCATTCATCAGGCAGCACATTAAGTGCAAGAGTTCTTCTTCTTTCGTGTCCATCATCCATGTTTCAAATGTCACATCACTGTCGTCGTCCGTCCTGAAAAGGGCGCAAGCTTCCGGCGGCAATCAGTGGGAGCCATCACTTGTACAATAGATGATGGTGGTAGCAGAATTAGCTCGGGACACTTCCAGTTTCCAGCCCCCCGACGTGGACACTTCTGCTATGGGGCCAGGACAAGAGTTGGGAATTTATGTTGTAGCTGTACAAGATGTTGATGAGACAGCACCTGGAATATTGTGCGTAGCTCTGGCCACCATACTAGAGGAAGGATGTGAATAAGCTGGAAAGGTTGCAGAAAAGATTCACAAGGATGTTGCCAGGATCAGAGGCCTTGCATTGTAAGGAGAGGTCTGATAGGCAGGGCCGTCCCGTCAATGAAGACCGGTTTTGTGGATCCTCGTCCTTCCTCTTCCAAAGTCCACAATCAGTTCCTTGGTCTTACTGACGTTGAGAGCGAGGATGTTGTTCTGGCACCATTTGGTTAGTCGATCGATCTCCATCCTATACTCTGATCATTGTCATCTGCAATTTGTCTAACAACAGTTGGTTATTATGTTAATTGCTAGCAAAATATTTTCATAAACTCTGACCTGCCATCATTCTCACTGTAGCACTCAATCACAATCAGTACAGGTCCACCATTGATGATCTGGCACCCTTGGTTCCAGAGCCTTACCGTGTTATCTGTTTTGCCGAACCAACTGTGAGTGCTGAGACACTGGCCTGCCAAGTCAGCCACGAAAGTCGGCTATGGGAACGGATCTGCCGGCTCCAGGGCTGGTTGGAGTTCCAGAACCCTGACCGCAGGCATCAGTTACGAGCATATCCCTCAAATCCTTAAATATATCCCTCCGATCCCTAAGGACTTCTTCCCCCTCAAGGCACATAATTGATTCACATCTTCAGAATATTCAAAAACAATTTGCTGGTGGTGAATATAATCACAGTTAAAATCTAGCAAATAATAGTCCATTTGTGGTCAATGACTCAAAAACCCCCCAACAGATCAAGAACAAAATGATGTTTCTGATAAGGATGAGTGATGGGTAAAACCATGACACGCACAGAAAGTGATAGAGATCTGGCACATTGCCTGTAGCTATGGTTGCATCAGATACAATAACTATCTCTTATATAGACAGGGTTGACAGGATGCCAAAATCAAATACTAAAAGACATACCTTTGAGGTGAGAGGAGCAAAATTTAAAGGAGATGTATTTATATTTTAGACAATAGATAATAGACAATAGACAATAGGTGCAGGAGTAGGCCATTCGGCCCTTTGAGCGAGCACCACCATTCAATGTGATCATGGCTGATCATTCTCAATCAGTACCCCGTTCCTGCCATCTCCCTATACCCCCTGACTCCGCTATCGTTAAGAGCTCTATCAAGCTCTCTTGAATGCATTCAGAGAATTGGCCTCCACTGCCTTCTGAGGCAGAGAATTCCACAGATTTACGACTCTGACTGAAAAGGTTTTCCTCATCTCTGTTCTAAATGGCCTACCCCTTACTCTTAAACTGTGGCCCCTGGTTCTGGACTCCCCCAACACTGGGAACATATTTCCTGCCTCTAACGTGTCCAACCCC
Source organism: Rhinoraja longicauda (assembly GCF_053455715.1). NCBI lineage: Eukaryota > Metazoa > Chordata > Chondrichthyes > Rajiformes > Arhynchobatidae > Rhinoraja > Rhinoraja longicauda. Next base: position 11,552,892 of record NC_135990.1, read on the forward strand.
TTAATAATCTTATACGTTTCTATAAGATCCCCTCTCATCCTTCTAAATTCCAGTGTGTACAAGCCTAGTCGCTCCAGTCTTTCAACATAGGACAGTCCCGCCATTCCGGGAATTAACCTAGTAAACCTACGCTGCACGCCCTCAATAGCAAGAATATCCTTCCTCAAATTTGGAGACCAAAACTGCACACAGTACTCCAGGTGCGGTCTCACTAGGGCCCTGTACAACTGCAGAAGGACCTCTTTACTCCTATACTCAACTCCTTGTGTTATGAAGGCCAAACTACTCTAGTGCAGTGCACAAGGCAATTTACTGCAACCTCCAGGGGCAGCACAGTGGTACAGCAGTGAAACTGCTGCCTCACAACGCCAGAGACCTGAGTACAATCCTAACCACAGGTGTTGTCTGTGCGGAGATTATATGGTCTCCCTGTCACCGCGCGGGTTTTCTCCGGATGCTCCGGTTTCCTCCCACATGCCAAAGACCTACAGGTTAGTCGGTTAATTGGCTTCTGTAAATAGTACCTAGCGTGTAGGATAGAACAAGTGTATGAGAGACCAGGGGCCGGCACAGACCCTGTAGGCTGAATGGCCTGATTCCACACTATCTCTAAAAATAAAAATAAAACTCCAGTAAAGGATTTTTTTCCATTCCATTTCTTTACCAAACAAACATTTTTTTAAATTCAGACAAACTATCAGCTAATTAATAAACATGTGACATGGAGCATTCAGTGACTGAGAGAGCAGCAATGGGTAACTGACTTGCTGGGAAACAGGCCTCTGTCACTAACTCAACAGACTCTGAGGCAGTTTTAGGCTAGATTGGGAAATACTGTACAGAGAACCTTAAGTTTGATATTTAATTAAGTTATTTGCCAGTAGGCAGACTGTTTTGAATCATTTTGCCTATGTTGCCCTTTGGAAACAGCTTGAGGATTGTCACAATTACAAAGTACAGGTCCTCCCTAGTTTACGAATTATGGACAATCCAGTACATAGGGAGACTGGTGGGATGAATGGGAATGGATTTGCTGGTTGCTGCGGGGTTTCAGGCATCTTCTGCCAGATGGGAGCAAGGCATGTGCTGCTTTCACTCCCCTCTCTCCATCCCCTTCCCCGAGGCACTACATTGGGGCTGGGCCGAGCCAGGCAGAGATGGGAAGCACTGAGCAGACAGGCATTCAGTGAGACTGCACTTCCCGTGCTGCTCACTCACTCACTCACTCTCCTGGCACAGCTGTTTGTGATCCTCTCCCACACACTCTTTATTCATTTATGACTTGGAACAATGCGGAACGGAGCCCGTCTCAACCTGGGGATTGCCTGCATTTTGTTTGGCATCTCTCTATTAAAATAATGCAAACTTCACCTTTACAATAGGAGCGTCTTTTCTGTGAATCAGGGAAAAAAAACAGTATCTTTGTGTGTGTGTGTGTGTACATGTGTATATATGTTGTGTATATATATATACACATACATACATGCATACCCACACACACCATGCACGCACCACACACACACACACCGCGCGCGCACACACACACACACATTTCTATACACATATTTTCTCCAGAGATGCTACCTAACCAGTTGAGTTACTCCATCATTTTGTGTCTATATATATCTTAATTGTAGGTCTTGTCAAGTCAAGTCAAGTCAATTTTATTTGTATAGCACATTTAAAAACAACCCACGTTGACCAAAGTGCTGTACATTTGATTAGGTTCCAATAGAAAAAAAAAATGAAAACATACAGTAGCACGCAAACAGTTCACAGCGCCTCCTCAATGAGCCTCAAACGCTAGGGAGTAGAAATATGTTTTGAGCCTGGACTTAAAGGAGTCGATGGAGGGGGCAGTTCTGATCGGGAGAGGGATGCTGTTCCACAGTCTAGGAGCTGCAACCGCAAAAGCGCGGTCACCCCTGAGTTTAAGCCTAGACCGCGGGATAGTGAATAGCCCCAAGTCGGCCGATCTGAGGGACCTGGAGTTAGAGAGGGGGGTTAGAAGATTTTTGATGTAGGGGGGGGTGTGTCCATTTAGGGCTTTATACGTGAATAGGAGGAGCTTGAAGTTGATTCTGTACCTTACAGGGAGCCAGTGGAGAGAGGCCAGAATCGGGGTGATGTGGTCCCTTTTACGGGTACCCGTCAGGAGTCTCGCTGCGGCGTTTTGGACCAGTTGCAGGCGGGACAGGGAAGATTGGCTGATCCCAGTGTATAGGGAGTTGCAGTAGTCTAGGCGGGAGGAAATGAAAGCGTGAATGATTTTTTCTGTGTCGTCGAATTTGAGGAAAGGTTTGATTTTAGCTATGGTTCGAAGTTGGAAGAAGCTGGCTTTTACCACAGCGTTGACTTGCTTATCAAATTTTAATGCAGAGTCAAATATCATGCCGAGGTTTTTGACATGCGGTTTGACTAGGCAGGATAGGCTTCCAAGACTGCCTGTTATCAATTTGATGGAGTCGGGGGGGCCGAATAGGATGACCTCAGACTTGCTCTCATTTAATTGGAGGAAGTTCTGTGCCATCCAACATTTTATGTCCTCAAGGCAGTGTGAGAGGCTGTTTAAATTTGACTGGTTGTTGGGTTTCAGGGGGAGGTAAAGCTGAGTGTCATCGGCATAGCAGTGGAAAGAAATGCCGTGCCTTTGAATGATTTGGCCAAGGGGGAGCATGTATAGAGAGAAGAGAATGGGGCCTAGGATGGAGCCTTGTGGAACTCCGCAGGAGAGGCTAGCTGGAGCAGAGGACTAACTGCCTATGTTGATGGCGAAACTCCTATCTTTGAGGTACGAAGCGAACCAGCTCAGGGCAGTGCCATCAATGCCAACCGCGTACCGGAGACGGTCAATAAGGATGGTGTGGTCCACTGTATCGAATGCTGCGCTGAGGTCGAGAAGGAGCAGGATTGCACAGTCGCCGGTGTCGATGGCGAGAAGCAGGTCGTTGTGTACCTTCAACAAGGCAGACTCTGTGCTGTGGTGGGCTCTGAAACCTGACTGGAAACTTTCCAGGATGGTGTTTTGGTGCAGGTAGGGCACTAATTGGTTAAGGATTGCCTTTTCAAGGACTTTTGACAGGAATGGCAGTTTGGAAATGGGTCTGTAGTTGCTAGGCAAGGTGGGGTCTAGGTTAGGTTTTTTCAGTAGGGGCTGGACCACCGCGTGCTTGAAACTGGTTGGAACAGTGCCAGTGGCCAGAGAACTGTTGATAATAGAGAGGATGCTGGGACCAGCTATTGCAATGACATCCTTCAGAAGGGCAGTGGGGGCAGGATCAAGGGGGCAGGTTGCAGGTTTCATAGTGGAGACAAGCTTTGCAAGGGAGGATAGAGTGACGGGTTGGAAGCAGTCCAATTTAGATGAACAGACTAGTGAGACAGCTAGGTCACGGGTGGGAGGGGAAATGTTCAGTCTAATATTCTCAACTTTGTTGGTGAAAAATTTAGCGAATTCTTCGCACTTAGCAGGGGACCCAACTAAGCTGGTACTGGGGGCGGGACATATGACAGAGGTAATTGTTCTAAATAGGACCTTGGAGTTATGAGAGTTTTTCGAAATAAGGTCGGAGAAGTATTGTGCTCTAGCAGACTTTACTGCTTCCTGGTATTTGAGAAGATTGTTTCTCAGAATTTCGAAGGAAATTTGAAGCTTGTCACATTTCCATCTCCTTTCTGATTTTCTGCACTCCCTTCTTAGGGCTTTGGTGGTGTCATTGAGCCACGGCCGACCTTTGGGCTTAGGCTTTTTCATTTTAAGGGGAGCGATAGAATCCAGGATGGAAGAGCAAGTGATATTAAATAAAGAGGCGAGATCCTCAGTGCTGAGATGGGGGGGAGAGGCCTCAATAGTGCAGATGTTGGGGGCAGCTGTGAGAGCCTCGGAGAATTTACTGGCAGTCAATGAATTTATGTCGCGGGAGTAGCGAACAGGGAGATGAGATTTTGCGGGAGATAAAGGCAGAGATGCATCAAAAATGATAGCGCTGTGGTCCGATAGACAGGCTTCAGTAGTTTCAATGTTGTTGATTGGGAATCCGGACGATAACACTAGGTCGAGAGTATGGCCTAACTTGTGAGTGGGTCCCGTGGTGTCGATGCTTACAATTTACATAATTAATGTTAGTAAACTGTTACTTACACTCTCACTAAAAAATTTCACACACAGATATGAATAAATACACTGCGACATTGAATGTAAGGAAAATAAAGTTCTCTTGAATAAATAAGAGTACTTGGTTAGGCCTGAAAGAAGGATGCTCCCATGTATTTTGCTCATGATGTACAGGAATCTTTTGCACTGAGTGAGTGCGTGTTCAACGGTAACCTAAATCAGCACAATCAGTAACCTAACGGTAACCTAAATCAGCTATATATTGGGTCTGATTCGTGGATGCAGCTTGGTTTCCCTCATCCGCACAATTATAGTTTATTTGGAACCAAGTAAGATGATTTGTGAAAATTATTTATAAAAAAGATTTAATTGGCTAAGTGTGTAGAAAAAAAACTGCAGATGCTGGTTAAAATCGAAGGTAGACGCAAATTGCTGGAGTAACTCAGCGGGTCGGGCAACATCTCAGGAGAGACGGAAACGCCACCCATTCCTTCTGACCCGCTGAGTTACTCCAGCATTTTATGTCTACCTTAGATTGAATTGGCTGTTGTTGCTGGATCGAAGGAGGCTGAGATGTGACCTAATAGAGGTATGTAAGATTATAAAGAGTATTGATAAGATAAATGGTCACTTTACAAAATGCTGGAGTAACCCAGCAGGTCAGGCAGCATCTCAGGAGAGAAGGAATGGGTGACGTTTCGGGTCGAGACCCTTCTTCAGACTGAAGAAAGGTCTCGACCCGAAACGTCACCCATTCCTTCTCCCCTGAGATGCTGGTACAAATCGAAGGTATTTATTTCAGCTGCCTGACCTGCTGAGTGAATAAATACCTTCAATTTGTACCAGCATCTGCAGTCATTTTCTTATACGGAAAAATGGTCACAATCCTTTTCCCAGCGTGGGGAGTCTAAAACTAGGAGGCAAAGATTTGAAGGGATCTGAGGGGCAGGTTTTTCCACACAAATGCAGTGCTTTTATTGAACAAGCTTCTTGGGTGTGGAATACAAAACTCTTCATATATTCATAAATTTTGCGTATGGGTTAGAATCTGCCTGAGCATATTTAGAATTTCCAGATGTTTCCTCGTGGCAAGGGAGAGGTGGTTGAAGCAGGTACAATTACAATGTTTGAAGATACACCTGGAAGGTCCATGGATAGAAAAGATTCAGAGCAAATGGGATTGGCACAGACAGGCATCTTGTTCAGCATGGACGGATTGGGCCGAAGAGGCCGATTCTAAGCGAGAGAGGTTTTTAAAAAAAATAATTAGATTTTAGAGATACAGCGCAGAAACAGGCCCTTTCGGCCCACTGGGTCCACGCCGCCCAGCGATCCCCGCATACTAACACTATCCTACACCCACTAGGGACAATTTTTACATTTACCCAGCCAATTGACCTACATACCTGTACGTCTTTGGAGTGTGGGAGGAAACCGAAGATCTCGGAGAAAACCCACGCAGGTCACGGGGAGAACGTACAAACTCCGTACAGACGGCGCCCGTGGTCAGGATCGAACCTGAATCTCCAGCTGCATTTGCTGTAAGGCAGCAACTCTGCTGCTGCGCCACCGTGCCGCGGTAGATTACCTCAGGAAGGAAGAAGGGTCTCGACCCGAAAAGGTCACCCATTCCGTCTCCCCTGAGATGCTGCCTGACCCGCTGAGTTACTCCAGCATTTTGTGTCTAGATCATAGTGGCCCATTGTTGGCTGGGGAAGATGTGCTAATGAGAGGGATGCAAGGATGCGAACAGTGGAACTAGTAGGATGACTATGGTGGGGGAGAGGAAAGGAAGCGGATGCTTGAAATTAGAGAAGTCAATGTTCATACTGCTGGGTTGTAAGAAAATAACTGCAGATGCTGGTACAAATCGAAAGTATTTATTTCACAAAATGCTGGAGTAACTCAGCAGGTCAGGCAGCATCTCAGGAGAGAAGGAATGGGTCGAGACGCCAGCATTTTGTGAAATAAATACCTGCTGGGTTGTAAGCTGCCCAAGCGAAACGGGTGCTGCACTGTAAGGAGTTTGTACGTTCTCCCCGTGACCTGCGTGGGTTTTCTCCGAGATCTTCGGTTTCCTCCCACACTCCAAAGACGTACAGGTATGTAGGTTAATTGGCTGGGTAAATGTAAAAATTGTCCCTAGTGGGTGTAGGATAGTGTTAATGTGCGGGGATCGCTGGGCGGCACGGACTTGGAGGGCCGAAAAGGCCTGTTTCCGGCTGTATATATATGATATGATATGATATGATATGAGGTGCTAATCCCCCAATTTGCGTGTGGCCTCACTCTGACAAGGGAGGAGGCCCAGGATAGAAAGGTCCTTGTGGGGATGGGCTGATGACATCGGGAAGGGTGGAGTCCGTAATGACCCATCATTGGCTGGGGAAGAAGATAGATGACCACAGGAATGGTGATACGACCGTGTGATGTGACAATGAGGAAATGGCATGTATTATTGCAATATTTTAAACTCTGCATTTCTTTGCTTCTCTTTTTCTCTCCAAGACGTGTCGTGTCTGCCAGATGATGCTGCCCAATAAATGTAGCTATGCTGCTCACCTCCGTATTCACACACACAAGTCCCCCTACTGCTGTCCGGAGTGCGGTGCAGTGTGCCGGTCAGCCTATTTCCAAACTCACGTCAAGGAGAACTGCCTACACTATGCACGGACGGTAGCGTATAGGTCAGTATGAAAAGGATGTTCCAGCTTTCAGAAATAGCTTTCCGGAAAAATAGCACTCAAATGACTACTCTGAAGACATAAATACTTCAAAAATGGAAATGAATGAATGAATACGTTTATTGGCCAAGTGCGCATACACAAGGAATGTGCCTTGGTGCTCCGCTCACAAATGACAACACAAACAATTAAGAATAAAGCATAACCACATCAAAACAGTAAGGATACAACGTTACGGTCTAAACGTGTGGGTGAAAATAAACCAGAGCAAAAAAGAGACTACAGACTTTGGTTATTGAGTAGAACTATCACTCTTGGAAAGAAGCTGTTTTTATGTCTGGCATTTAGAAATAAAGGAGAGTTTTACTCCCTGCAGATAGATTTTGTCTATAGATAGACTTTATCTCTACACTAAATCTAAAATGCTAGCTCTGAAAGCTTTTCCCTGTACCTTGGTACATGTGGCGACAATAATCTTACAAGCTATTTCCAGTATTTTTTTGGTTTCACCTCAGAGAAATGAATGTTACAGTGCACTAAAATTGTTGGAAATTTTGCTTTTCCGATTTCAAATATACTTTAGCACTAAGATCACTAATGTAAAACAAAAAATACACTGGAAAAAACAGTGAAAGAGGTAGCATTTTTCTCAACTAATGTGTTATAGCCAAGAATATTGTCTAAATCATCACGAGATCTGGGTATCCTAGTGCATCAGTCACTGAAAGGAAGCATGCAGGTACAGCAGGCAGTGAAGAAAGCCAATGGAATGTTGGCCTTCATAACAAGAGGAGTTGAGTATAGGAGCAAAGAGGTCCTTCTGCAGTTGTACAGGGCCCTAGTGAGACCGCAACTGGAGTACTGTGTGCAGTTTTGGTCTCTAAATTTGAGGAAGGATATTCTTGCTATTGAGGGCGTGCATCGTAGGTTTACTAGGTTAATTCCCGGAATAGCGGGACTGTCATATGTTGAAAGATTGGAGCGACTAGGCTTGTACACACTGGAATTTAGAAGGATGAGAGGGGATCTTATCGAAACGTATAAGATTATTAAGGGGTTGGACACGTTAGAGGCAGGAAACATGTTCCCAATGTTGGGGGAGTCCAGAACCAGGGGCCACAGTTTAAGCATAAGGGGTAGGCCATTTAGAACGGAGATGAAGAAAAACTTTTTCAGTCAGAGAGTTGTAAATCTGTGGAATTCTCTGCCTCAGAAGGCAGTGGAGGCCAATTCTCTGAATGCATTCAAGAGAGAGTTAGATAGAGCTCTTAAGGATAGCGGAGTCAGGGGGTATGGGGAGAAGGCAGGAACGGGGTACTGATTGAGAATGATCAGCCATGATCACATTGAATGGTGGTGCTGGCTCGAAGGGCCGAGTGGCCTACTCCTGCACCTATTGTCTACATTAAGTGATACTCCTTTTATCAGTGATTGGCAGATCTGATGTGAAAGTTAGTTGGGGTTTTGGAATCATTGGGCTCTGAATATCATTTATTTAAACAACCAGAGAAGTGTTAAAATAGGCACAGCACAATGGTGCAGCTAAATAGAGCTGCTGCCTCGTGATTCCAACAACCTGGGTTCGATCCTGACCTCTGGTCCTCTCTGTGTGGAATTTGCATGTTCTCCCTGTGATCCCAAGATGTCCGCAATGGAGATAAATTGGCCACTGTAACTTGCCCTGAGTGTGTAGGTAAGGGTTAAAATCTGGGGAGTTGATGGGAACTTGGTGGAAGAATAGAATGGGAACAGTGTAGGAACAGTGTGAATGGACATTGGTGGGCTGAAGGGCCTGTTTCCATGTTATGTGATTCTAAATAGAATATTACTGCTAATTCTTGGATGTGGATTACAAAAACTGTTAGATATTCTAGGAATTTTGCGTATTCATGTAGTTGGAATCCTTATGAGCACAATTATAGTTTCCAGCTGTTTCCTCATGGCAGAGAGGTTCACCTGAAAGGCATATTACAGCCAAATATTCTTGTCCCCTGCAATTGTAGAGACCTTTAAGGTCTTCAAAAGCCTTACATGGTGTTTTCAATCGTGCCATGTGGCAACAAGGGAGACATTGTACTAGATTCTGATTATTTCACGAAGAGCCAATAACCATCAAAGTGAAGTTAGTGTTTTATTTTGTTTGAATTTATGCTTGAGGAAATATTTGTGCCTTTTAGATTTTCCTCTTATTTTGCCTGTTTATTAAATATAATTATTAAATATTTTTCTCCCAAAGACCGCGTGGGTTTTCTTCACCCATTTTCCAAAGACGCACGGGTTGTTAGGTTAACTGGCTTCTGTAAATTGTCCCGAGTGTGCAGGATAAAACTAGCATATAGGTGATCACCACTGGTGAGCGCGAACTTGGAGGGCCGAAGGGCCTGTTTCCACGCTGTATCTCTCTAACCTCTATTTGAGTACAAACCATTTTTAAGATGTGTGGCTAAGCTGGGCTTCAAAAGAGCAGAGGGATGAAAAGTACCTGTTAGTGCCATCTATTTACCTCTAAAAGTTAGGGGGTTTTTTTAAACTTGAAATGGTCACAATGTTTTGTACGATGTTTCTTACATTTTCCTCTCTCCTTTGCCCAGATGTACGCATTGTGGAGGCATCTTTAGCGATACGAACACAATCAAGACTCACATCCAAGTTTCCCACTCTGAATCTTTCCACAAATGCACAATTTGTCCGATGGCCTTCAAGTCAGCCCAGAGCGCCAGCTCCCATTACAGCTCACAGCATCCCTCAACTAAACATCCGCCACCTGAGTAAGTTCAAGATACGTGCATGAACTTATCTGGATTAATAATAGGCCCATATGGAAATACAAGCTAATAATATTGTTTGCTTAGGAAGGAACTGCAGATGCTGGGTTACACCGAAGATAGACACAAAATGCTGGAGGGTGGCGAATCTGTGGAATTCATTGCCACAGATGGCTGTGGAGGCCAAGTCATTGGGTGTTTTTAAAGTGAAGATTGATAGTTTCTTGATTAGGAAGAGCGTCAAAGGTTACAGGGAGAAGGCAGGAGAATGGGGTTGAGAGGGAAAAATTGATCAGCCTTGATTGAACAACGGAGTAGACTTGTTGGGCCAATGAACTAATTGTGCTCCTGTCTTATGGTCTTTTATTTTCAATTTATTTGCTACACTTGGTAGAGGTACGATGGGGGATGGGAATCAGACACGTCGCAGGAAGAAGGCCAACAAATAGCAAAGATGTATCAGGGAATGATATAAGTAAGGACATTTAGAAGTGCACATCAGAGAGGTAAGACAATGTTGTGGGAAGATTTTAACCTGCACATAGACTGGGCGTATCAAATTAATCTACATTATGTAGAGGATGACTTCCAGCTTTCTCCCCCCCCCCCCCCCCCCCCCCATTCCAATCAGTCTGAAGAAAGTTCTGACGCAAAACGTCACCTTTCCATGTTCTCCAGAGATGCTGCCTGACCCGCTGAGTTACTCCAGCACTTTGTGTCCTTTTTTAACGAACCAGCATCAGCAGTACCTTGTGTCTGCAACTATAAACGTCACCCACTCCTCTCCGGAGATGCTGCGTGTCCCGCTGAGTTACTCCAGCTTTTTGTGTCTATCTTCGGGTTAAACCGGCATCTGCAGTTCCTTCCTACACCTATAATGTTGGATTTCTGGATCAATCTGTTGAAAAGCAGCTTATTTTCAGTTCTCATGCAGGACAACAAGAAAGTGCAAAGTAATATGGGAGAATTGTCACTGGAGTTAGACTTGGAAATGTAATACGGTGTTGCTTGGCCTCACACTTTTGGCTATGGTATCATTACTTTTCATTAGATCACAGGTTTAAAGTTCGTCAAAGCGTTTTTAACAAAGCATTAAAGTTCTCTGTCTTGGACAACAGCTCCATTTGCTTTGGAGTCTTTTTAAGAATTCATCATCTTGTGGCGGCTCCCAAGGGTCGGGCCATACCACTACCGACCCTTCGGCACGGGAATGGACTCGACCCGTCTAATAAACCATAACGCCCCCAAAATACCTGGCTCCTTGCCTTTATTTCGGGCCTCTACCGGGCCTCTACCGACGCGCCACAATCTTGTAATTACATTTGTTGTTAGGTTGTAATCACTGGCGGAATGCTAATATCAAATATTTCTCAATTTGCAGAGTTATCTTCAAGTGCTCAATGTGTGAAACTGTATTCAACCAGCAAGCCTTGCTACACAATCACTTCGAGCAGCACAAAAACAAATTAAGAATGTGTGTTTACAAGTGTCCAGTGTGCAAACTGGTGTACATGCACAAACAGTTGATGATGGAACACTTCAAGGTAAGTCCAGCGGTTTGCCTTTACTTGTAGCTGTCAACCAAATCGAGATTATCAACAGCCCAGATTAAACCCAAAGCATCGACTGTCCATTTCCCTCTTCCAGTGGTGCAGTGGTAGAATTCCTGCTTTTCAGCTCCAGAGACTTGAGTTTGACCCTGACTTTAGCTCCTGACTCCAGTATTTGCGCACTCTCGTATCAATAGTCAATAGTCGTTTATTTGTTACATACACATAAATGTGTAGTAAAATGAAACATTACCCGCAGTTGAACAATAAGACCAATAAGATTAATCAATAAAAATGCAATAACACATACAATCACAACTAACACCAAACAAAAAGAAACATCCATCACAGTGAGTCTCCTCCAGTCCCTCCTCACTGTGATGGAAGGCCAGAATGTCTTTTTCTCTTCCCTGCCGTCTTGTCCCGCGGTCAGGCTGTTGGAGTTGCCACGTCGGGGCGGTCGGGGCTCCCGATATTGAAGCCCCCGCTGGTCGGTGAAAAAAAATCCCGCGGCCTATTTCAGGCCGCGCCGGATGGTGAAAGGTCCGCGGAGGGCCGACCCAAGCCCCGCGATTCGGGGCGGGCGGACACGTTGCCTCTGCCGCAGCCGGAGCTCCCGATGTCGGCCCCCATCCAGGGGCCTGCGGGCTTCCGACGTCCACGCGGCCCGCGCCGGAGCCTCCGGAGACGAGTCGCAGCCGTTCCCGCAGCATTCGCAGGCAGCCAGCGCCGCAGGTGGTGAGTCCGGACCGCGGGCTCTGCGAACCAGAGACCCAGGTGGTCCCAGGTGCATGGCCGGTGGTAGGCCGCAACGGGAACGGAGACACCACACAGAACAAAGGTCGCGTCTCCGTTCTGGAGAGAGAATGTTACAGTTACAGTTCCCGTTCCCTCCCACCCCCCCACCCCCCAAAACATAACATACAACACTACATCATATTAACACTACAATTGAGACAAAAACAACAAAAAACACAAAAGACAGACGGACTGCAGGCAAGCCGCAGCTGCGACGGCAGCGCTGGCTCCTCCGTCTTATCCACGGGCCTTGTGGTTTGTGATGTACATGTGATAACGAAAGAAGAAAAATAACGAAGGTAACAGGCATGTTGTTACTTCTACTCATTTTGAGAATACCTTGTCATTTACAAAAGAGCTTCAGTTCGTTAAAGAGTAACCTGAAACCTTACAGTGATCAGGAAAGCATTTATAAGCAGTCATTAATATAACAGCTTTTTGAGAAGTGATAGGATGTTCAATATTTTGAGGGAAGATTGGGTGAGAGGAGTTCATTGTAAAATTGAATTAGCAGTTTTTTCATTTAGTTCTCAAGATATGGCTATTGCGAACAAGCATTATTGGCCCTGGCAGGAGTGGCCTGCTAAACCTTTTAAGAGTTAGATAATAGGCAATAGGTGCAGGAGGAGGCCATTCGGCCCTTCGAGCACCGCCATTCAATGTGATCATGGCTGATCATTCTCAATCAGTACCCCGTTCCTGCCTTCTCCCCATACCCCCTGATTCCGCTATCCTTAAGAGCTCTATCCAGAATAAAGGCAGAGAATTCCACAGATTCACAACTCTGACTGAAAATGTTTTTCCTCATCTCAGTTCTAAATGGCCTACCCCTTATTCTTAAAATGTGGCCCCTTGTTCTGGACTCCCCCAACAATGGGAACATGTTTCCTGCCTCTAACGTGTCCAACCCCTTAATAACCTTATACGTTTCGATAAGATCTCCTCTCATCCTTCTAAATTCCAGTGTATACAAGCCAAGTCGCTCCAGTCTTTCAACATATGACAGTCCCGCCATTCCGGGAATTAACCTAGTAAACCTACGCTGCACGCCCTCAATAGCAAGAGTTGACTGCATTGCTGTGATTCTGAAGTCCGTGATGCTTTACCTGCCTCATCAATCTATGTGCAGTTTGCGCATTAGGCACAAATATATTTTCCAAAAGCAGAATATCGGTTACACCATAATATCATCTAACTTTGTATATCTTATTAGCTAGCAACTTTGTAAGAAAATAACTGCAGATGCTGGTACAAATCGAAGGTATTTATTCACAAAATGCTGGAGTAACTCAGCAGGTCAGGAAGCATCTTAGGTGCTCCTGAGATGCTGCCTGACCTGCTGAGTTACTCCAGCATTTTGTGAATAAACAACTTTGTATATCATTTGTATAGGGCCCTGGTAAGACCACATCTGGAGTATTGTATACAGTTTTGGTCTCCTAATTTGAGGAAGGACATCCTTGTAATTGAGGCAGTGCAGCATAGGTTCACGAGATTGATCCCTGGGATGGCGGGACTGTCATATGGGGAAAGATTGAAAAGACTAGGCTTGTATTCACTGGAGTTTAGAAGGATGAGAGGGGATCTTCTAGAGACATATAAAATTATAAAAGGACTGGACAACCTAGATGCAGGAAAAATGTTCCCAATGTTGGGTGAGTCCAGAACCAGGGGCCACAGTCTTAGAATAAATGGGAGGCCATTTAAAACTGAGGTGAGATGGAACTTTTTCACCCAGAGAGTTGTGAATTCTCTGCCACAGAGGGCAGTGGAGACCAAATGTTTCTATGTTTCTATGTTTACACGTGACAATAAACCAAACTGAAATGGAACAGTTCATTGTTTCTATAAATTCATGGGGTCAAAAACCTGAATGCCAGATCTTTGAGAGAGGAGGTTGTTTGCCCTTGAATCTGTTTTAGAGTTTAGAGATACAGTGTGGCAACTGGCCCTTCAGCCCACCGAATCCACGCCCACTATCGATCACCCACACGCTATTCTATGTTATGCCACAGTCACAAGAGGGACGTACAAATTCTGCACAGACAGCAGGCAAGGTCAGAATCCTACCCTGGTCTCCAGCACTGTGAGGCAGCAGTTCTACTACTGTGGCAGTGCTGCCCTCCTTGTTATTAAATTTTACTCTGGCCACGGTTTCCTGTCTCAAAAACATTATCAGCCACACATGCCTTTGAAGTCCAATTTGGACCCCCATCATGAACAACCCTGCTCTGGCCTGAGGCTCTGGAATAGTTTCTGTTCCTTATCCTCTCAGCAAGGTCCCAGTTCCCATGCAAACCGACATCATTGATGCAACAAGGCCTGCCCACGTCTTGCATGGGTTTGCCAACGTTACAAAGAAGCATACTTCTACTTGCATTTGCATTCCCTCCGCTACCCACCACTCCCACCCAGCATTTGAAATAGCACAAACGCGGAATAGTGCAACTTCTCACACATATCCTGTTCGATTTCACACATTAATGGGATCATGTATGCAATTCTTTGATGACTTTTTCACATTTGCCAACACTCTTTTCAGGTATGGAACTCTCCCAAGTGATGACATCAACGGTGTCCTTAAATCCATCATCGAACAAATAGACAATAGACAATAAGTGCGGGAGTAGGCCATTCGGCCCTTCAAGCCAGCACCGCCATTCAATGTAATCATGGAATGGCGGTGCTGGCGCGAAGGGCCGAATGGCCTACTCCCGCACCTATTGTCTATTGTTTATTTGTTCTATGATGGATTTAAGGACACTGTTGTTGTTAAAGAACAGAATAGAACAGTACAGCACATGATGCCAAGTTAAATTGATCTCATCTGCCTGTACATGATCCATACAAATATCCCTTGCACTTCCATGTGTTCATTTAAAAGCCTCTTAAACATCAGTATCATATTTGCCTCCACCACCATCCCTGACAATACGTTCCAGGCCCCCACCACTCTCTGTGGGTTGACATGGTAGATGCTGGATTGTCCAAAACGAGGGGTCGCAATCTCAGAATAAGAAAAGCCCAAAGCTTTGTGACTCTGAGCTCGAGAGTCTGAAGGCTAAATTGCCGACAAGAGCTTGATTGTCTCTCTTCTTGCTGCTGAAACCCTCAAATCCAGCCACTGTTCTAGTAGACCCCCTCTGCGCACACGCCTAAGCCTCCACATCCTTCCTGTACTAGGGCGAATAGAACTGCACGCAATGCTCCACATGCGCCTCAAACAAAGTCTGGTAGAGCTGCACCTGTGAGGACTTTCGACCACACTTTCTGATGAAAATCACAGATTATTGTGCACTCACGAAAGAAACGGTTTTGTACAATAGACAATAGGTGCAGGAGTAGGCCATTCGGCCCTTCGAGCCAGCACCGCCATTCAAAGTGATCATGGCTGATCATTCTCAATCAGTACCCCGTTCCTGCCTTCTCCCCATACCCCCTGACTCCGCTATCCTTAAGAGCTCTATCTAGCTCTCTCTTGAATGCATTCAGAGAATTGGCCTCCACTGCCTTCTGAGGCAGAGAATTCCACAGATTCACAACTCTCTAAGTGAAAAGGTTTTTCCTCATCTCAGTTCTAAATGGCCTACCCCTTATTCTTAAACTGTGGCCCCTTGTTCTGGACTCCCCCAACCTCGGTTGTTCAGAAACCTTGCCCACATGGGCAAATTATTCCAAAACTATATTCATAACCATGATGCTGGATCACTGCTTATTCTAGACTGTGTAGGAAAATAACTGCAGACGCTGGTACAAATCGAAGGTATCACAAAATTCTGGGATAACTCAGCGGGTCAGGCAGCACCTCTGGAGAGAAGGAATGGGTGATGTTTCGGGTCGAGACCTTTCTTCAGACTGATGTCAGGGGGGCGGGACAAAGAAAGGATGATAGGTGGAGACAGGAAGACAGTGGGAGCGTAGAGTAGGAGGGCGGGAGGAATCACAGAGGGAGCAGCGAGAGAGCATGTTGCTAAACTCTCGTCGAAGAGAGGAAGAGAACTTCTTCAAAATAGACATACCTTGAGGAGAAATCGCAGTGGAGAGGCAAGTTGTGTAGGAAAATAACTGCAGATGCTGGTACAAATTGAAAGTATCACAAAATGCTGGAGTAACTCAGCTATTCTAGACTGCAGTCCTTTATGGTTCTGGTGATCAACAGCAGGATTATTGTGTACAAGTTGCCTTTCTCTAGTTTAACATAGGATATATGTGATAGAGGGAGTAAATTAAGGTTTACCGGATTCCTGTAATTAAAGCCAGTTTTATGATTGTCCTATCAAGGGAATTAAGCAGATGGGGTCAATGCTCTCCGTAATTTAACAGATTTGTGTGTCGGCAGACAAGAACATAAGGAACTAGAGGTTTACACCATGTTGCTTTAGGGGACTTGCTCTGATTTAGTTTAGAGATGCAGCAGGGAAACGGGCACCGACCAGCGATCCCCGCACACTAACACTATCCTTGCACACACCAGGGACAATTTACATTTACACCAAGCCAATTAACCTACAAATCTGTACGTCTTTTGAGTGTGGGAGGAAACCGAAGATCTCAGAAAATCACGGGGAGAACGTACAAACTCCGTGCAGACAAGCACCCGTAGTCGGGATCGAACCCAGGTCTCTAGTGTTGTATTGCAGCAACTCTACCACTGCGCCACGATACCACCCTATTCAAGAAGATATTCAAGAAGTTCTGCTTGTGTCTTCATTCCACCATTCCACTGCAAATTCTCTTTAAAGACATGTAGTGTAAGAAAATAACTGCAGATGCTGGTACAAATCGAAGGTATTTATTCACAAAATGCTGGAGTAACTCAGCAGGTCAGGCAGCATCTCAGGAGAAAAGGAATGGGTGACATTTCGGGTCGAGTCCCTTCTTCAGACTGATGTCAGGTCCCGCCCCCCTGACATCAGTCTGAAGAAGGGTCTCGACCCGAAACGTCACCCATTCCTTCTCTTTAAAGACATGCTCACTTTGAAGAAGCTCTGGAGTTCTGTGAGTCCCTCTCAGTTCCTTTTGTCGTTTCAACTGCTACTCAACAGCGTACTCACCAAGACCTGGTACAAAAATTATTTTTAGGTTTGACAAGATAGATGCTGGATTGTCCAGAATGAACAGTCGCAATCTCAGAATAAGAAAAACGCTAAAAGTTTGTGAATCTCTGGCATTTCAAACTCGAGAGTTGTGAAGGCTAAGTTGTCAACAGCGATTGATAGATTTTTAGGATAATAAGCTTCATCAAGGGATACGGGTTAGTGCAAGAAGTGGCACTGAGGTAAAAGATTATGTTTGATCTTCATGAATGATAGTGCCTTACAGCTACTGCCTTACAGCGCCAGAGACGTGGGTTCGATCCTGGCTACGGGTGCTTGTCTGTACGGGGTTTGTTCGTTCTCCCCGTGACCTGCGTGGGTTTTCTCCGAGATCTTCAGTTTCCTCCCACACTCCAAAGACGTACAGGTTAATTGGCTTGGTGTAAATGTTAAAAAAATGTCCCTAGTGTGTGTGTGTGGGGTATTGTTAATGTGCGGGGATCGCTGGATGGTGCGGGCAAGGGCCGAAGGGCCTGTTTCCGTGCTGTATCTCTCAACTAAACTAATTTTGAAGCATCACCATTTGCCACCTGTAATTGGTAATATACTTACTGTTATAGACAATAGACAATAGGTGCAGGAGGAGGCCATTCGGCCCTTCGAGCCAGCACCGCCATTCAATGTGATCATGGCTGATCATTCTCAATCAGTATCCCGTTCCTGCCTTCTCCCCATACACCCTGACTCCGCTATCCTTAGAACTCTATCTAGCTCTCTCTTGAATGCATTCAGAGAATTGGCCTCCACTGCCTTCTGAGGCAGAGAATTCCACAGATTCACAACTTTCTGACTGAAAAAGTTCTTCCTCATCTCCGTTCTAAATGGCCTACCCCTTATTCTTAAACTGTGGCCCCTGGTTCTGGACTCCCCCAACATTGGGAACATGTTTCCTGCCTCTAACGTGTCCAACCCCTTAATAATTTTATACGTTTCGATAAGATCTCCTCTCATCCTTCTAAATTCCAGTGTAATGTAAAGAAACCCCACAGCTGTGAGTTGCCAGTGATAATATGGACAGCTCTCTGATGCCAGACTTCATAAAATAACCTGGTAGTCCATGTGACATTCTCCCATGCATCCCAGCTTGCTATCTATCATGCATCTAGGCTTTATATGATTTATGAAGATTATCTGAAGAATGGACAAGGATCACAAAGGATCACAGCTGCACCACATTACAGGAAGATGCAAGTGGCATTCATCTTGTGCTCTGTACAAACATTCTGATGCAGGGACTAAAATTATGCCATCAGTTGAATTAAATAGCTTCACTCTGCAGGATCTGAAACAATGGAGCTATTGTAAATTTAAAATGTGTTCAGTAGACATTTCCTAATGCTTAAAATAGTTATTGCGACAAATCAGTTTCTATGCATTACTGTCAGATAACATAAAATACAATTTTAACTGATATATAGGAAGTAATTTGTGTGGGTAATCTCCACATGAGAGACTGAGAGCTGCAAAAGTGTCCCATTACGGTCAATAGATTGAAAATCATTGGTTTAAAAATAGCATTAGAAATAAGAAATAACTTACTATTGAACTTGTAAAGGATATCTCGTGTCTGAAGAAGGGTCTTGACCTGAAACGTCACTCATTCCTTCTCTCCAGAGATGCTGCCTGTCCCTCTGAGTTACTTCAGCTTTTTGTGTCTATCTTATGTAGTGTTTTTCATATTCCTCCAATCTATCTGCAGAGAGCTGGCACTGCTGTATCAGTTTGTAACTACTTAGCGAGTACTGTTTGAGTAATGGTAACAATCCTTTTTCTTTACATTAGGATGTTCATAATGTTGTTGAAACCACTGAGAAGTCTCCAGGCTCCAGGTCTCCATCCAGGGAGTTTAAGCCTCCGTCTTGTGGCCAGACAGCAGAGGCTTCTACAACACGCGTGGCTGCTAATGGCTTAAACAACGGCAAAAAGGATGAGGCTCCACTGCTGAAGTCCGAGAGGCGGCCGAAAGTGAAGTCACTGGGCTGGACTTGTGGTGAATGTCTCCAGTGGTTTGCAGAACGAGACCACTATGTATCCCACATGAAGCAAAGTCATGGAAAGGTAAATGCCATTTTATTAATTAACTCCAATTTGAATTGACGATCATTTTTATGGAATTACATACAATTTGCAGGCAGAACAAATCCAACCAATCTATACTGATTCCTCTCACGTCACCTATTTATTCTAACTGTATAACCTATTCCTTTTCCCTTTGGGCACTTGCTCTCCTGCTTTGTGATCACATCTATATTATTCATATCAATAACTTAAGCAGAAAACGTTTACGTATTCACACCGTCTTATGCACAAAGGATCAGTCTGAAAAAGGGTCTCGACCCAAAACGTCGCCCATTCCTTCTCTCCTGAGATGCTGCCTGACCTGCTGAGTTACTCCAGCATTTTGTGAATAAGGATTTTCAAGAATTCCTTATTTATTGATCGTTATCTTAAATTTACGATATCTGGTTTTGGACTCCTCCATGAGAGAAATTACCATATCAAATAATATTCTATAATTTTAACATTATGTTTTCCCCTCAGCTATAACAAATATCCCAAGTCTTTGATCATTCCTGACAGTTATAGATAATGAGATATAGACTGGCAACCAGTGATATTTAATTCTCAGTTTCATGTGTATTGATTTATAAATTCCTTTTTCAGGGTATTGATCTGAAAATGTTCCTGTGTAGATTTTACAACTTCTCCAGCAGAAATGTAATGCATTAAATTCAGTGAGTTCAGGAGTGGTATTTCTACTTCACTTTATCACCAGATGATAGCGTAAACTATAACCTGAAAGATTAATTGTGCGTTTGTACCTTGTGATATTACAAAATAGCTACCAAAGCTATTTGTAATCAGCAAAATCACTTGCTTGTGAACTAATTTTGGTTTTACACAACTTAAAACTGAAGAGGCATCTTGTAGCATAAAAGACTTTAAATGAGCCATTTTTCTTTGATTTAAAGCTTACCTAGTTTGGAAGCACAGGTTTAATGTGCATGTCCGATCCGGTGTGTATCAAGTATGTTTTGTTTTTGGATTTCATTTCTTATGTTTGGACAGTAAAGGAATTGGTGTTCTCCCCTAAGCAAGTTAATTTGAGCAAAGCCCCCCCCGTACTTGTACAAACCTGTGGCTTGCTATACAACCAGGCTGTGGTCTCCTCATATGTAGAACCTTGGCTGAAAGCAGATGTATATTAATCGGTTGTTTTGAAATATAATATAAGAAAATAAGTGCAGATGCTGGTACAAATCGAAGGTATTTATTCACAAAATGCTGGAGTAACTCAGCAGGTCAGGCAGCATCTCAGGAGAGAAGGAATAGGTGACGTTTCGGGTCGAGACCCTTCTTCAGACTGATGTCAGGGGCGTGGGACAGGATATAGGTGGAGACAGGAAGATAGAGGGAGATCTGGGAAGGAGGAGGGGAAGAGAGGGACAGAGGAACTATATAAAGTTCGAGAAGTCGATGTTCATACTACTGGGCTGCAAGCTGCTCAGGCGAAATATGAGGTGCTGTTCCTCCAATTTCCGGTGGGCCTCACTATGGCACTGGAGGAGGCCCATGACAGAAAGGTCAGACTGGGAATGGGAGGGGGAGTTGAAGTGCGTGGCCACCGGGAGATCAGTTTGGTCAATGCGGACCAAGCGCAGGTGTTGAGCGAAGCGATTGCCGAGCTTGCGCTTGGTTTTGCCGATGTAAATAAGTTGGCATCTAGAGCAGCGGATGCAATAGATGAGGTTGGAGGAGGTGCAGGTGAACCTTTGTCTCACCTGGAAAGACTGGGTCCTTGGATGGAGTTGAGGGGGGAGGTAAAGGGACAGGTGTTGCATCTCGTGCGGTTGCAGGGGAAAGTGCCTGGGGATGGGGTGGTTTGGGTAGGTAGGGACAAGTGGACCAGGGAGTTATGGAGGGAACGGTCTCTGCGGAACGCAGAGAGGGGAGGGGATTGGAAGATATGGCCAGTGGTGAGGTCCCGTTGTAGGTGACGGAAATGTTGGCGGATGATTTGTTGGATCCGCCGGCTGGTGGGGTGGAAGGTGAGAACGAGGGGGATTCTGTCCTTGTTGCGAGTGGGGGGAGGGGGAGCAAGAGCGGAGCTGCGGGATGTAGAAAAGACCCTAGTGAGATGGTTAACTCTGAGCTGACGCCTTTTTTAAAAAGTTATTTTTGCAACCACTTTAGGACTTTCTCATCTGCTTTGCAAAATTTGAGACTTGACCATTCTACAAGATTATGGCTGAGAAAGGTCACATTCCAATACTTTTGTCATATTCCTTGATGAATGAATGAATGAATGCATGAGTTTATTGGCCAAGTATACATATACAAGGAATGTGCCTTGGTGCTTCCCTTAATAGTAAGAAATCTATCATTTTTAAATGAAGCAAATGGCTTACGTCTCATCCACCCTTTGGCATAGCGAATTCTGAAGATTAACCACCCTCTGAGTGAAGAAATGTCTCATTTTAATCCAAAATGGTTTACTCAATATTCTGAGGCTGTTACTTTTAGTTCAGAGATACAGCGCGGAAACAGGCCCGTTGGCCCACCGAGTCCGCACCAACTAGCGATCCCCGCACATAAGCACTATTCTACACACACTAGGGACAATTTATATTTATACCAAGCTAATTAACCTACAAACCTGTACGTCTTTGGAATGTTGGAAGAAACTGAAGATCTCGGAGAAAAACCCACGCAGGTCACGGGGAAAACGTACAAACTCCGTATAGACAGCACCCGTAGTCGGGATTGAACCCGGGTCTCTGGCACTGTAAGCACTGTAAGGCAGCAACACTACCTTACAGTAGCTGCGCCACTTCTAGACTTCTCAGCCCAAGGCAACATTCTGCTTCCTCCGTGCCAATCTCTTAAGACTTTTCTCCCTTTCATTAGGATAACCTCTCATTCTCGTGGACTCTGGTCAATTTCTTGTCTGAGCACATACTCACCGTCTCAGGAACCAGCCTAACGAATCCTTGACACGTTTCCTCGGAGAGCATTTTATTTTGAGGAAGGAGCCAAAGCTATATCTCAGTTGGAATCTCGCCATGGTCCTGTAAAAATACACAAGACATCCTTGCTCCTATATTCAAATCCTCTCATAATAAAGGCCAACGTACAATACTCCTGATGTCACTGTGGGCCAGAAATTAAACTGAACCAAGCACACAAAGGGTTTTACCGCATGAAGAGATTGGAGGCTGGGTACTCCATGACTCTTCTCCTGACTTTCCAAAATATTTCCACCATCAGCAAGGCATGTCAGCAGATCACGGAATAAACTCCACTGACTCAGATGAGTGTAACTCCAACAACCTTCAAGAAGTTTGAGGACAAGGCAACCTACTCGACGGCATCTTAAGCACATCTCCACTACCAGTGCAGGCAGTCCATATCTAATGCATTGTGGCTACTCATCTAGGTTACTCAGATGGCACCTCTCAATCTGGCAAGAGATACAGATGTGTGAAAACACATATCTCCAGATTCAGGGATAGTTTTGTCCCAGGTGAACCATCCTATCAACTACTAGAGAGCATTCAATATGATCATAACAGTATAACAGTATAACAAAACTTTATTGTCATTCGGTATAAATACCGAACGAAATTTCAGCAGTCACAAGACACAGCAGAAAAGAAAAGAACACAGGACACACGACCCCAACACAAACATCCATCACAGTGACTCCAAACACCCCCTCACTGTGATGGAGGCAACAAGACTTCCCCTCTCTTCCCCCCGCGCCCACGGACAGGCAGCTCGACCCCTACCGAGGCAACCGACACGCATAGCCCCCGCAAGAGGATGGAAGGCCCCGCGGCCGAGCCGCCCCGGGCACCGAAACGTCCCGCGGCCGCACCGGGCGATGTTAAGTCCAGCGGCCGAGCCGCACCGGGCACCGAAACGTCCCGCGGCCGAGCCGCGCTGGCGATGTTAAGTCCAGCGGCCACGCCGCGCCGGGCACTGAAACGTCCCGCGGCCGAGCCGCACCGGGCACTGAAACGTCCCGCGGCCGAGCCGCACCGGGCACTGAAATGTCCCGCGGCCGAGCCGCGCCGGCGATGTTAAGTCCCGCAGCCGAGCCGCGCCGGGCGATGGAAGGCCCCGCGGCCGTGCCGGGCTCTGAACCGTTCCGCGGCCGAGCCGCACCGGGCGATGGAAGGCCCCGCGGCCGAGCCGCACCGAGCGCTGAACCGTCCCGCGGCCGTACCGGGCGGTGGAAGGCCCCGCGGCCGAGCCGCGCCGGGCACTGTTAGGTCCCGCGGCCGAGCCGCGCCGGCGATGTTAAGTCCAGCGGCCGAGCCGCGCCGGGCGATGGAAGGCCCCGCGGGCGAGCTGCGCCCCGGGGAAGAGACCTAATAAAAGAAAGGTTTCCCCTGCCCCACCCCACCCCCCCCCCCCCCCCCCCACACATACACAGCCAAAAACACTGACACAAACAAAAAAAAGAAAAAAAGACAAACAGACTGCCAGAGAGCCGCAGCCGTTAGGCGCAGCCAACTCCTCCTCATGGCTTATCATCCAAAACCAGTACCCCATTCCTGCTTTCTCCCCATATTCCTTGATTCCATTTACCTCAATGAAGACCCTCAGACTGTTTTTAATCAGACTTTACGGGACTTTACCTTGCATTATACGTTATTCCCTTTGTTCTGTATCTATACACTTCAGAAGGCTAGATCGTAATCGTGTATAGTCTTTCCGCTGACTTGATAGCACGCAACAAAAAGGTTTTCTCTGTGACACTAAACTAAATTAAACTCGTCTCGGTCTGAGAGTCGGGAGAGGGAACTAGAGGTATGAAAAGGTCTAGAGCAAAGCAGAGATGGCTCCGATAGTCCGTTGTTGGCTGAGGAGGAGGTGAAAACGAAGGGATAAGAACAGTGAATCTAGCAGGACGACTAAGGTGGGGGAGATACCGAGAGAGAGGGAATGCAAGGGTTACTTGAAATTTGCTGGGTTGTAAATCTGCCCGAGTGAAATATGAGGTGCTGTGGGAAAACAACGGGCAGCAGCTACTAAGGAAGACAGCACCTCTTCCAAGATGCATACCATCCTGACTTGGAAAGACATTGTTGTTTCTTCATTGCCGCTAGGTTTCCATTCTGCATACCATCACCAGGACTACAGTAGCTCAAGAAGGTGGCCACAACAGCATCTTCTCATGGAGTATTAGGAATGGGCAATAACAGCTGGTGGTACCAGTGTTACTTAGATCTTGTAAAAACAAATACAAAAATAGGGCAAACTTTATTTTGGTCATGAAAACAAATTCTAGATATTCTTTATGTCCGTGGCAACTCTGCTTCTTGCCATCCCTCTACTGCCTATAGGTTGCCACACTGCTTGTTTGCTATCTGAACTAAAGTGAGCTGGAATTCTCCAATAGGATGAGCAATGGACTGACCGTATCATCCATGACAGCGTCACAAACACTTTGATGTTGCTAAAGTAAAAAACCTTCACTGGTTACTGTTTCAGTTGAGCCTCAATGTAACTGGGGATCACACTCAGGGAGAGTAACGCAGAAACATAGAGAATAGCTGCAGGAGGAGGCCGTTCGGTCCTTCGAGCCAGCACCGCCATTCAATATGGTCATGGCTGATCATCCGAAACCAGTACCCCGTTCCTGCTTTCTCCCCATATCCCTTGATTTCATTAGCCACAAGAGCTATATCTAACTGTCGCTTGAAAACATCCAGTGAATTGGCCTCCACTGCCTTCTGTGGCAGAGAATTCCACAGATTCACAACTCTCTGGGTGAAAACGTTTTTCCTCATCTCGGTACTCTCTGGGTGAAAATGCTTTTCCCCATCTCAGTTTCTGATGCATTTTCCTTCCTCAAGACTGCCTCGTTTCCACACTGCCTATCCGACTGATGCCTCAACCTTTCCACTGTCAAGACCTTTTTCTTCTTTCAGGCATCAAGAAGCTTATGTATTTAATCAAAATTACCCATATCCAACAATGATCTCACAAAAGCCTCGTTTTCTACTCTCTCCCACTAATGGCAGCCATGCCATCAGTCATAAAACCCTCGACTCTTAACTTCCATTTCAGTCTTTAATTTAAAACCCACTTAAAATCTAACTCTCAAACCATCTCTGGCTCTTAGCCTTTTTGTGTCTCTGAAGTATCTTTAGGAAGTTTTTCTATGTTAAAGCATTATATAAATAGAAGCTATTATTGTTATTCACAGCAGTTCCATGAAGACCTGGTCCTGAGGGAACACAAGCTCCACTGCACTGTTACACAGTCACATGCACAACCTTGATACTCTGGTTTTTAGCAGTCGAAAGATATTTCTAATGAAAGATAATTGACTCAAAACATTAACTCAGTTTCTCTTGCCATAGTAACTGCCAAAGTCTGCAGAGTCTGCAAAGTGTTTATATTCTAAAAGTAAGGGTTGAGTTTATCCACTTTCTTCTGTATAAAACTATCACAATGACATTTTTAAGTCATAGAATTATACACCACGGAAACTGGCCCTTCGACCTACCTTGTCCCTGTATATATAATATAAGAAAATATAAGAAAATAACTGCAGATGCTGGTACAAATCGAAGGTGTTTATTCACAAAATGCTGGAGTAACTCAGCAGGTCAGGCAGCATCTCAGGAGAGAAGGAATGGGTGACGTTTCGGGTCGAGACCCTTCTTCAGACTGATGTCGGGGGCGGGACAAAGGAAGGATATAGGTGGAGACAGGAAGATAGAAGGAGATCTGGGAAGGGGGAGGGGAAGAGAGGGACAGAGGAACTATCTAAAGTTGGAGAAGTCAATGTTCATACCACTGGGCTGCAAGCTGCCCAGGCGAAATATGAGGGTCCCTGTATATATATGTTGGCATACTAGGCTGGTCCCCTTTGCCCCATAACCCTCCAATCCATAGATTTTTGTTAACTATGGTTTTTGGGAAAACAAAGACTTGGATCCCATAATCAGACTGAATGGTGAAACAACTTTGAGGGGTTCAATAACCTTGGAAACAAGAATGATGTATTAGCACAGTCTCTTTTTAGTAACTAATTTTTCCTCGTGTTGATAACTGAAAAATCATCCTCAAAATGAGCTGAAAATACATTAAAGGGCACAAAGTGCTGGAGTAACTCAGGAGGTCAGACAGCATCCCTGGAGAACATGGATAGGCGGCGTTTCGGGACTGAAGAAAGGTCTTGACCCAAAATGGATAGGTGTCATTTTGCGTCGAGACCCTTCTTCAGTCCCGAAACGCCGCAAAGTCCATGTTCTCCAGGGATGTGCCTGACCTGCTGAGTTACTCCAGCACTTTGTGTCCTTTTGTGTTTTGATCAACATCTGCAGTTCTTTGTTTCGACTGAAAAAAACGGTAAAATGTTCAAGAGACAGTCACAAAGCGCTGGAGTAACTCAACAGGAACTGTGTCACTCCAACACTCTGTGTCTATCTTTGGTCTGAACAGCATCTGCAGTTCTTTGTTTCTTCAGTAAAATGTTCAAGCGTTACTTGTGGGAACTCCAATTAACTCCTTATTTTCTGAGAATACAGAATACAGAGCCTTTATTTGTCATTCGGTACCGAGGTACCGAACGAAATTACGTTACAGCAGTCACACAAAAAAAAGAAACACAAGACACATAACCCCAACACAAACATCCATCACAGTGACTCCAAACACCCCCTCACTGTGATGGAGGCAACAAAACTTCCGCTCTCTTTCCCACGCCCAAGTCCCCGCGGCCGAGCTGCACCGGGCGCTGAAACATCCCGCGGCCGAGCCGGGCGATGGAAGGCCCCCGGCCGTACCGTGCGCAGCTAAGTCCCGCGGCCGAGCCGCGCCGGGCGATGTTTCAGCGCCCGGTGCGGCTCGGCCGCGGGGACTTGGGCGTGGGGAAGAGAGCGGAAGTTTTGTTGCCTCCAGTGCTTCTTGATGCATGATGTATTTTCTGGAAAGAGACGGAGCTGTGCAACTGCAGCATGCATGTGGAAACGGACTGTGTTTTGCAGGATCAGCCTGTACATAGAAACATAGAAAATAGGTGCAGGAGTAGGCCATTCGGCCCTTCAAGCCAGCACCGCCAATCAATATGATCATGGCTAATCATCCAAAATCAGTACCCCGTCCCTGCTTTCTCCCGACATCCCTTGATTCCGTTAGCCCTAAGAGCTATATTTAACTCTTTAAAAACATCCAATGAATTGGCCTCCACTGCCTTCTGTGGCAGAGAATTCCACAGATTCAGAACTCTCTGGGTGAAACAGTTTTTCCTCATCTCAGTTCTATATAGCCTACCCCTTATTCTTAAACAGTGACCCCTGGTTCTGGACTCCCCCAACATCGGGAACATTTTTCCTGCATCTAGCCTGTCCAATCCCTTAAGAATTGTATATGTTTCTATAAGATCCCCTCTCATCCCTCTAAATTCCAATGAATTACAAGCCCAGTCGATCCATTCTTTCATCAAATGTCAGGCCCTCCATCCCAGGCATTAACCTGGTGAACCTACGCTGCACTCCCTCAAGAACAAGAATGTCCTTCCTCAAATTAGGAGACCAAAACTGCACACAATACACCAGGTACTTGAGGACAGGCAGTGTGAAGGACTGCCTGTCAAGTTGTCTGGGACATGGAGAAGATATATTGCCAGAGATGTTTTGGCTATAAAAGGATGAGACAAAGTAGAACCAACTGAGTGAAATTCCTCCAAGCTAGGCAACAGTGAGACATTTGAGGGAAACAAATGTTGCAGAGGATAATGGAGAGATAGAGGCAATGCATCATATTTGAAGTCCCAAAAAACAAGCCACTAATGTCATTTTGAGTGGAATGAAAACGGAATTGTTGGGATTCAGCAATCTTTTATGGAAATTAGAAGATCTAAGTATACAGGGACTTTGGGACTGAAAGAGTTGTCTGAATCTGCAAATGTGCATTTTTTTCAAGTAAAGGCTGACAGCAATTTTGAAAAGGTCAATAGAAATCAACAGTGCCTGGAGAGGAGGCCATTTCGATATTATGTGGAGCACATTGATTATTCCCAAGGAGAAAGACGTAAGGAGGCGATCCCTTAACAGATAATTATGATGCATTATGATAATTATCTGAGAGAGCTCCATTTTAACTATTTATGTTTGCAGATTTGAGTGCCTCTTTTCAACTAATTACTCAACTAAATGTTGAGTAATTTATTGAGCTCAGTAGATTTCATGTGCAACTTACCTAATCATTGCCTTGGACTGTTGAATTCATGAGACCCACTGATGACCATTGATGGTTATTCAGTTTCCAAGGGAAGTTCCTTTGAATGAAGTGTAGAACGCAGGTACATACCTAAATCAAGTAACTCCTGTAATATTAAAGTAAATGCTGTGAATTTTCTGTTCATTGCTATTAACCACTGATACTTTGTGGAGAGTGTTATAATTCTCCTCATTGTTAGTGATATTAAATCACCTTGAAGGATTCCATGTAGCATTTAGCATTAAAAGTGAATGTGCAAAACGATTGAAGAATTCCTATAATTAATTTGCACTCCCGCTACTGAAACAGCAAGAGTATGTGCCTAGCTGATTTATATAGAGCTGGATCACAATTCATGAATGGGAGGGAACTGCAGATGCTGGTTTACACTGAAGATAGACGCAAAATGCTGGAGTCACTCAGCGGGTCAGGCACATCTCTGGAGAGAAGGAACAGATGGCATTTCGGGTTGCGACTGAGAATCAGAGGAGAGGGAAACTGGAGGAGGTACAAAGAACAAAAGAATGATCGGTATGGAAAGAACAAATCAAGGCCGGCAAGGATGAGCAAGGAAAGGATGGTCCATTGGTGGCTGTGGAGGAGGTGATAACGAGGGGGATTGGAGAGAGAGAGAGAGAGAGAGAGAGAGAATGCAAGGTTTACTTAAAATTAGAGAAATCAATATTCATACCTCGCTATTCGCAATATATACAGCTAGATAACTGAGGAAACTGCTTAGGCTTAACCCCTAATTGCTTTGGCTACTCTTTGTTGATTCCCCATTAAATTGGCTTTACGTGAAAACAGATCAGACTACCGACCTGCAACTTTCCCCCCCTGTCCCACACCTGTTTCCCCTCTCTGTCCCAGCCAGTACAATTCACTATATTTTTCTTTCACAAGCAACCAATAATAGATTGGCATAGTATCGGGGGAAGCACCTATTCTGCCACGGGTAATATTTCTGCAAATCACAACATTTTGTACCATTATTGGCAAAAGTACAATATATAGTGGAGAAATTAGTCTATTCCGTATCTAACCTTTTGACAACATTTTGTGTAGAAATTGCTCTGGGTTTGAAGTTGAATCGAAGTTAAATCTTGGATTCAACTTCAAATCTAAGCATCCCTTTCCAAGAATGTTTTGACATTTGCCTCGTGGTCATCTCTTCATGGTGCTCGGATGTGGTCTCCTGATTCCTGCTCCCAATACCATCCCTTCAACCTCCTAAGGGAATTCACCTCCTTGATCATGCCTGCAGCACCAGAGGATCAAACACTCCACCATAAGAGATGCCTAACACTCCATCCATTGCATGCACTTTGGAAGGACTGGTTGTGCTCCTGCCTTCTTCCTACATATGGGAAGTGACTGAAGAGCGCAGCTTCGGTGAAGAGGACTAAACACATTGCAACGTTACAACCACTTGGACTTGGTGGACTGCTCGAGGACTCGGCAATGGACCTGAACGAATACCCCACAGATGTTACCGACTTTATAAGGAAATGTGTGGAGAAGTGTGTTCCTACCAAGACAATCCAAGTGCAAAAGGTTGTGAACACTGCCCAGTCCATCACTGGCTCTGACCTCCCACCATCGAAGGGATTTATCGGAGTCGCTGCCTCAAAAAGGCAGCCAGCGTCATCAGAGACCCACACCATCCAGGCCACGCTCTTATTTCACCACTGCCATCGGGAAGAAGGTACAGGAGCCTGAAAGCCGTAACGTCCAGGTTCAGGAACAGCTTCTTCCCTACAGCCATCAGGCTATTAAACACCACAACCTCAAATAAGCTCTGAACTACAATAGACTTATTATTATTATTTACAGTGTACTATGTTTACATATTCTGCAGCAAGTAAGAATTTCATTGTTCTATCTGGGACATATGACAATAAAACACTCTTGACAAGTGTCTGTGCTGGACAGCAGGAATGCAAATGTAAGCTGTTATTCATCGACTATAACTCAACATCAACTACAACATCATCCCTTCCAAATTCATTGCCCCTGTTCTCTCCAAGCGACTGTCTCTTGATTTCCTCATGGGCAGACGGCATCAATCCAGATCTCACTGGTGTCCTTTCTTTCCAGAAGTTATAATTTATTTAATTTATTTTGCTTACCACTTTATGAACGATTAAAAGTTCTCTTAGAAGTAATTTGTGATGATGTTCCAAAGAGGGAGACCAAAGCAAGAAAGTTCTCGACCCGAAAGTTCTCACCTATTCCTTTTCTCCAGAGATGCTGTCTGACCCGCTGAGTTACTCCAGTATTTTGTGTCTGCCTTCAGTAGTATTTGCAAACGCTCTGGCATCATGAGTACTGACCTCTCCACCATTTAAGGGATCTTTGGCTCTGCCAATGTTATCTCTTTGGCTCAACTCATTGCCATATTGAAGGCCGTGTTCCCGGTGAACTGTGGCTTCGGAAATTCCAGAAAACCTTGTACAATAGATGAACTGTACAGCAACTGGATTTATACTGTGTAGAAGAACATAAAAGTTGTGTAAATCAGAGCCAGTTTCCAATTTTGGGTTTTTTTTCCCACCTGTTCTCTGCATTCCCAAAATCTTATCAGCCTTCCAAAAAACGTCTCCATCAACTGCCAATAACTTGGGCGAGTCGCTATTCCTTAGACCTTGACGTAGACTCGATGCACAAATGTATTAATCCACTGTTACTGTGTAGGAAGGAACTGCAGATACTGGTTTACACTGAAGATAGACGGTTTACACCAAAGAGAATGACAAAGATTTACGTCTCTCGGTGAAGAGATTTTTCCACCTCCCTGTTGATGCCGGCCACTCGGTCCCGAGTCGCGAGGACCCATAAATCTTGTCTATTTCGACGGGACGATGGTGGAGAGAGTCAAAAGCTTCAAAGTCCTGGAAGTGCATATTTCTGAAGTTCTGTCCTGGACCCAGCACTCTGATAATAAATTATTTTAAAAAGCCCATCAACACCTCTACTTCCTGAGAAGATTACGGAGATTCGATATGTAAGAGAGGATTCTCTTGAATTCCTACAGGTGTACAGTAGACAGCATATTGACTGGTTGCATCACGGTCAGGTTTGGCAACTTGAATGCCCAGGAGCGAAGAAGACTGCAAAATGTGAATACTGCCCAGTCTATCACGGGTTCTGACCTCTTCACCGTCGAAGGGATGGATCGACAGGAGTTGCTGCCTCAGAAAGGCAGTCGGCGTCATCAGAGACCCACACCATCCTGGCCACACCATCCTAGCCACACACTCAACTGCCACGAGCCTGAAAACTGTAATGCCCAGGTTCAAGAACAGCTTCATCCCTACAGCCAAATCTCAACACTTTTTCTGCTACATTGACGACTGTATTGGTGCTACCTTCTACACTCTTATCCATTTCATCATCATCTTTGCTATAAAAGGAAGAAGGGTCTCGACCCGAAACATCACCTATTCCTTTTCTCCAGAGTTGCTGTCTGACCCGCTGGGTTCCTCCAGCTTTTTGTGTCAATCCACTATGACTGTTGTTTCCATTGAGTGTAAGAAATAACTGCAGAAGCTGGTACAAATCGAAGGTATTTCACAAAATGCTGGAGTAACTCAGCAGGTCAGGCAGCATCTCAGGAGAGAGGGAATGGGTGATGTTTCGGGTCGAGACCCTTCTTCAGACTGATGTCAGGGGGGCGGGACAAAGGAAGGATATAGGTGGAGACAGGAAGATAGAGGGAGAACTGGGAAGGGGGAGGGGAAGAGAGGGACAGATGAACTATCTAAAGTTGGAGAAGTCAATGTTCATACCGCTGGGCTGCAAGCTGCCCAAGCGAAATATGAGGTGCTGTTCCTCCAATTTCCGGTGGGCCTCACTATGGCACTGGAGGAGGCCCATGACAGAAAGGTCAGACTGGGAGTGGGAGGGGGAGTTGAAGTGCTCAGCCACCGGGAGATCAGGTTGGTTAAGGCGGACTGAGCGAAGGTGTTGAGCGAAATGATTGCCGAGCCTGCATTTGGTTTCGCCGATGTAAAGAAGTTGACATCTAGAGCAGCGGATACAATAGATGAGGTTGGAGGAGGTGTAGGTGAACCTCTGTCTCACCTGGAAAGACTGTTTGGGTCCTTGGATGTAGTTGAGGGGGGAGGTAAAGGGACAGGTGTTGTTTCCATTGAGCTCACTTTCCATTGGAGCATTTTGTTTTTTAATCAAGCCGTTTTGCGTCACATTCTTCGCCACCAAAAACTTGTTTGGACTAGTTCTATTTGTTGCGCAATTAGGTAAATTCAGGGATAATGGTAATACAATGTTTTTTCTTTTATGACTTTCTGTTGGCTTGAAGGGCTGTTGATTTATTAGCCTGTAAAGCATGTGTCAAGGAGAGTTTGCTTTCACAAAGAAAAAGATTATGTGAACTGGTAGCTTTTGTGTGCCTGGTTCTTCTGTTGTTCCAGCATTCCCTGAAGAAATTGAAGCTTTGCCTAGACACCTCTAAAGCTTCATTACCGCGCAAATCCATCTGACGCAGGTTCACTGCCTTGTAATTGTAAATTAATTACGCAAATACTGAGTTTTTGGTTTGAACAATCACTTATTTTGCTTTTTAATCTGTTTATTCAAGGTGGAGCAATATTCGATGTGCTTTTGTCATTCCTTCAGTTGTGTTTAAAATCCAACTCAAAAGCTGCACAAAACCAATGGTTTTATTTTGGCGTCCATGTTAAGAAAGCAATTGTCCCGTGAATATTTATTAACTTCCATTTGTTTCAATATTAGGTTTTAGAAATAAGCTTATCAGTGTTATGCTATTGAGGGCGTGCAGCGTAGGTTTACTAGGTTAATTCCCGGAATGGCGGAACTGTCGTATATGTTGAAAGACTGGAGCGGATAGGCTTGTATACACTGGAATTTAGAAGGATGAGAGGGGATCTTATCGAAACATATAAGATTATTAAGGGGTTGGACACGTTAGAGGCAGGAAACATGTTCCCAATGTTGGGGGAGTCCAGAACCAGGGGCCACAGTTTAAGAATAAGGGTTAGCCATTTAGAACGGAGATGAGCAAAAACTTTTTCAGTCAGAGAGTTGTAACTCTGTGGAATTCACTGCCTCAGAAGGCAGTGGAGGCCAATTCTCAGAATGCATTCAAGAGTGAGCTAGATAGAGCTCTTAAGGATAGCGGAGTCAGGGAGAAGGCAGGAACGGGGTACTGATCGAGAATGATCAACCATGATCACATTGAATGGTGGTGCTGGCTCGAAGGGCCGAATGGCCTACTCCTGCACCTATTGTCTATTTTCTAATGAAAGAGTCATTCTCCTCAATTTCTTATTTACGTTACAGTATTTCCCAATTTTATCTCATTTCTTATTACTATCCCTTGTCATATATCTGTACACTGTGAATGACACAATTGTAATCATGTATTGTCCTTCCACTGACTGGTTAGCACGCAACAAAAGATTTTCACTGTACCTCGGTACATGTGACGATAAACTAATATTAAACTAAACAACTATTTCTTCTTGCGGTGATTTATCCTGGCATGCCGATGTGTGGGTTTAAGGAAATTCCATGGATGCTGGAGACTGCAGATGCTCTCTGCAGATGTTGGTGGGCAGTCCAATTCCACGGGAATTCAGTTTGTGCTAGAATTTAGAAAGTTGTATTTATTCATTTTTAGGATCTGGGTGTTGTTGTCAAGGCCAGCATGTGTTTCCCATCCCAAGTTGCCTTTGAGTGTTGTCCGGAACAGAAGAGTTGAGAGCTGGGGGTTGGAGTCTTAGAACGAAGGATAGACCTGTTGGGACCAAGGAGAGGGGGAGAAGTCTCTTCACCAAGAATGAAAGATCATTGTAATTCTCTGCACCAGAGGGCTGTGGAGATCCTGTAACTGAGTTCATTCAGAACAATAGATTTCTGAATATCAAGAGAACCAAGAGATGTGGGAAGAGTGTAAGAAAATGGCTTTGTGATAGAAGATCAGCCAGAAAAGGTTCTGACTGTCTACCATATCTATGCCTCTCATATTTTGATATACTTCTATAAGTCTTCCCTTGACCTCTGATGTTCCGGAGAAAACAACCCAAGTCCCTCCAACCTCTCCCTGCAGCGGAAACGCTAACCCAGGCAACATTTCGTCGTGGTAAAGTTCCTGTACACCCTCTCCAAAGCCTCCACATCTTTCCTGTAATGTGGCAACCAGAACTGTCTATAAAGCTGCACCATGGATAAAAAAGTTTTGTTTATTATTGTTACGTGTACCAATAATGGTTGCATGCTACCCAATCAAAGAAAAGACTATACAGGAATATAATCAAGCCGTTCACAGAGCAAAGATTAAAGATGTATAGAAGTATATTAATTTATCAGAGGCATAGATGGGGGAGACAGTCAGAACCTTTTTCCACAGGATGGAAATGTTAACATCTAGAGACCTTAACTTGTAGGTGAGAGGGGCAAAGTTTAAAGGAGTTTTCTTTTACACAGAGTGGTGGGTGCCTGAAGTGCTGCCTTGGGTGGTGATGGGGGAACACAGATAAGCAGGGAATAGAGGGATATGGTTCATGTACAGACTGAGGTTAGTTTAATCTGGCATTATGTTCCCACAGACATTGTGGGCTCAAGGGCCTGTTCCTGTGCTGTACCATGTGAAGAAGGAATTTTATGGGAAACTTAATTACTTTGGGAGTGGTCAGAATGTGAAACTCGCTGTGTGGCAAGACTGAGGTGAATGATATAGTTGTGTTGAACCAGCAGGATAATTAGTCATGCAAGCAATAGTGGACCAAGTGGACCCGTTGGACCCAAATCTCTCCTGCATTGGTGCAGCACCCTCTCCTCCTTCCCTCTCCCTCCCCGTCCCCCCTCCCTCCCCGTCCCCCCTCCCTCCCCGTCCCTCCTCCCTCCCCGTCCCCCCCTCCCTCCCCTCCCCCCCTACACTATCCTACACACACTAGGGACAATTTTTACATTTACCAAGCCAATTAACCTACAAACCTGTACGTCTTTGGAGTGTGGGAGGAAACCGAAGATCTCGGAGAAAACTCACGCAGGTCACGGGGAGAACGTACAAACTCCGCACAGACAGCGCCCGTAGTCTGGATCGAACCCGGGTCTACGGCGCTGCATTCGCTGTAAAGTTGTGAATCTGTGGAATTCTCTGCCTCAGAAGGCAGTGGAGGCCAATTCTCTGAATGCATTCAAGAGAGAGCTAGATAGAGCTCTTAAGGATAGCGGAGTCAGGGGGTATGGGGAGAAGGCAGGAACGGGGTACTGATTGAGAATGATCAGCCATGATCACATTGAATGGCGGTGCTGGCTCAAAGGGCCGAATGGCCTCCTCCTGCACCTATTGTCTATTGTAAAGCAGCAACTCTATCGCTGCGCCACCTTAGTAGATCTTACTCTAGGACCTGAAAAAAAGGCCATCCGGCACCGTCTTAAAATAGAGGTGCTAGAACAGAGTTTTGCTTGGCAAACCGAGAGTTGTATTTGTTTACTTTTCTTAATTCTCAAAGCCCTCACTCCACCCCTTAGTAGGAAAGTGACTGAACATACAAGTCAGGAGTAGGAGTAGGCCACTCGTGGCAATAGATGAACTCCAGTTAGCCCATCGTTCCAGTCATAGAAATATAGGTGCAAGAATAGGCCATTTGGCCTTTCAAGCCATTCAATATGATCATGGCTGATTATCTAAAATCAGTACCCCTATCCTGCTTTTTCCCCATATCACTTGATTCCTTTAGGCCGCCTTCTTCTGTCGTATGTCTTGTAGACCTGCAGCTCCGTTGAGGCGAGCCAGGCCAACGTGTCATCGTCCAGGTCAATCAGACCTCGTTCACCATTCGGTGGGCGGTATTTGGGGCAACTGGTGACCATGTGCTCCACTGTCTGTGTTGGGTCCCCACACTCGCAGAAGGCACTGTCCACGAGACCCCACCTCTTCATCGCTACTCCATAGCGTCCGATGCCTGTCCTCAAGCGATTGAGGGTTATCCACTGCTTTTGGGGCAGGTCCTGGCCAGGGACGTCCATGGGCTCACCGATGTAGCGGTGTAGTCTAGATGGTTCCGCTGACTTCCACTGGTCTCTCCATCTCGTCTTGATCCAGGTGGCCTTGGAAGTGTCAACCGGTGTTGTACAGAGCAGCTCGTGGGCTTGCATGGCAAAGGGGCGCCGTGACTTGAGGCGCACATGTCGTGGTGTCTCTGTGACGATCTGATGGAGAAGGTGGAAATCACCGGTCTGTGCCTATCGAGAAAGGGCCAGCGTGGCTGCTTCTCGTCTGATGTTGGCCGGGGCGATGCCGGCAAGGACGGGCAGTTGGTTTACTGGGGTAGCTCGTAGGCATCCGGAGACGGTCCGTAGGGCGCTGTTGAGGGTAGCATCTAGCTTCTTAGCGTGAGGGCTACGGCACCAGACCGGGGCGCAGTACTCTGCGGCTGAGTACACCAGGGCCACTGTGGACATGCGCAGTGTCTTCGTCCTTTAGGCCGAGGAGCTAAATCTAACACTCTCTCTCTCTCTCCAGTCGCTCAACTGGAGCATTGTCTCCAGATCCATAACCAAGGTAAGATTAGTCCCATCAAATCTTTAAGGTGAAGCAATAATGATTTATTTTTAAACCACTTTCTCACTTTCAACAGTCAATGAAGAGGTATCCATGTCGACAGTGTGACCGTTCTTTCAACGCCACACACTGTCTGCGGCGACATGTTCGAGTGAATCACGACGGCGTCAAGAGAACCTACACCTGTTGGTAAGCATTGCATCAGACTGTGTGAATGCGCCAGACTTGCGTGATCAAATCACCAAGAGGGTCTCGACCCAAAACATCACCCATTCCTTCTCTCCAGAGATGCTACTTGTCCCACTGAGTTACTCCAGCTTTTTGTGTCTATCTTCGGTTTAAACCAGTTCCTTCTTACACGAGACAATTCTTTTCACTTAGACAATAGACAATGGGTGCAGGAGTAGGCCATTCAAGCCAGCACCACCATTCAATGTGATCATGGCTGATCATTCTCAATCAGTACCCTGTTCCTGCCTTCTCCCCATACCCCCTGACTCCGCTATCCTTAAGAGCTCTATCTAGCTCTCTCTTGAATGCATTCAGAGAATTGGCCTCCACTGCCTTCTGAGGCAGAGAATTCCACAGATCTACAACTCTCTGACAATAGACAATAGACAATAGGTGCAGGAGTAGGCCATTCAGCCCTTCGAGCCAGCACTGCCATTCAATGCGATCATGGCTGATCACTCTCAATCAGTACCCCGTTCCTGCCTTCTCCCCATACCCCCTCACTCCGCTATCCTTAAGAGCTCTATCCAGCTCTCTCTTGAAAGCATCCAACGAACTGGCCTCCACTGCCTTCTGAGGCAGAGAATTCCACACCTTCACCACTCTCTGACTGAAAAAGTTCTTCCTCATCTCCGTTCTAAATGGCCCACCCCTTATTCTTAAACTGTGGCCCCTTGTTCTGGACTCCCCCAACATTGGGAACATGTTTCCTGCCTCTAACGTGTCCAACCCCTTAATAATCTTATATGTTTCGATAAGATCCCCTCTCATCCTTCTAAACTCCAGTGTATACAAGCCTAGTCGCTCCAGTCTTTCAACATATGACAGTCCCGCCATTCCGGGAATTAACCTAGTAAACCTACGCTGCACGCCCTCAATAGCAAGAATATCCTTCCTCAAATTTGGAGACCAAAACTGCACACAGTACTCCAGGTGTGGTCTCACCAGGGCCCGGTACAACTGTAGAAGGACCTCTTTGCTCCTATACTCAACTCTTGTTATGAAGGCCAACATTCCATTGGCTTTCTTCACTGCCTGCTGTACCTGCATGCTTCCTTTCAGTGACTGATGCACTAGGACACCCAGATCTCGTTGTACGTCCCCTTTTCCTAACTTGACACCATTCAGATAATAATCTGCCTTCCTATTCTTACCACCAAAGTGGATAACCTCACACTTATCCACATTAAACTGCATTTGCCATGCATCTGCCCACTCACACAACCTGTCCAAGTCACCCTGCAACCTCATAGCATCTTCCTCACAGTTCACACTACCACCCAGCTTTGTTCATCTGCAAATTTGCTAATGGTACTTTTAATCCCTTCATCCAAGTCATTAATGTATATTGTAAATAGCTGCGGTCCCAGCACCAAGCCTTGCGGTACCCCACTAGTCACTGCCTGCCATTCTGAAAGGGACCCCACTCTTTGCTTTCTGTCTGCCAACCAATTTTCTATCCATGTCAGTACCCTACCCCCAATACCATGTGCTCTAATTTTGCCCAGTAATCTCTTATATGGGACCTTGTCGAAGGCTTTCTGAAAGTCGAGGTACACCACATCCACCGGCTCTCCCCTGTCAATTTTCCTAGTTACATTCTCAAAAAATTCCAGAAGATTAGTCAAGCATGATTTCCCCTTCGTAAATCCATGCTGACTCGGAACGATCCTGTTACTGCTATCCAAATGCTCGCAATTTCGTCTTTTATAATTAACTCCAGCATCTTCCCCACCACTGATATCAGACTAACTGGTCTATAATTTCCCGTTTACTCTCTCCCTCCTTTCTTAAAAAGTGGGATAACACTTGCAATTGCCCCTCCATTCACCTCAGACCCCTTAAATGCTAATAAATTGTAATATAGTCATTGGTAGCATCTTATTTCCTTAGTTTAGTTTTAGTTTAGTTCAGAGATATGTCGCAGAAACAGGCCCTTTCGGCCACCTAGTCCAAGATGACCACCCTTCACCCATACACGTCTGCCCTACATGCTAGGGACTATTTACAGAGGCCAATTAACCTACAAACCTACATGTCTTTAGAATGTGGGAGGAAAACGGAGCACCCGGAGAAAACTCATGCAGAAGAATGTACAGACAGCACCCGTAGTCAGGGTCGAACCCTGGTCTCTGGCACTGTAAGGCACCAACTCCACGGCTGCCTTTTCAGCACAATGCCCCAAATACAAATAAAAAGACCTCGTCCAAACACTTCTGATTGTGTCCTATTTATCTATCGCTGCAGTGTCTCCTGGTGTGGTTCAAATTAGAGAGCCATGCTGCATGGAAGGAGCCACTTCGGCCCATCTTGCCCGTGCCGACCAAGATATATAAACCTTTTAAAGCGAAAACATATTTTTTAAATCTGGAGGTTGTACCAGAAGCAGTGAACCAATACACAAGCAAAAAATGCACATGGCGAAATTATAATTCTCAAAATGCTCTGCTGGCTTGTGAGCATCTCAAAAGGGCAATGTCAGCTGTCTGAAGATCACCAGGGTGGAACTTTGCTTTTGCTTAAGCTGTACTGTGAAATATTCAAAACAACATCCAACTCTGCATCCAACACATCATCCTCCGACATTTCCATCACCTCCAACATGATTCCTCCACTAATCACGTCGTCACATCTTCCCATCTCCACCCTTTTCCGTCTTCTGCAGAGACCGTTCCCTCCACAAATCCTTGGTTCCGTCATCCCTTCCCACCTAAGCCACCTACTTCCCAGGCACTTTCCCCTGCAACCTCAGGAGATGAAACTCCAGGGAACGCAGCAGTCCTTCCAGGTGGGACAGAGGTTCACGTGCACCTCCTCCCACCTCATCTACTGCCACCTGTGTTCCCGGTGTAGCCTCCTGAGCATCGGCGAGACCAGGTGTAGACTCGGCGACTGTTTTTCGCTCAACACCTGCGCTTGGTCTGCCAATGCCTACTGGATCTCCCGGTTGCTAACCATGTTAACTCCCCTTCCCATTCCCATACCGACCTTTCTATCCTGGTTCTCTTCCATTGCCAGAGTAAGGCCATACACAAACTGGAGGAACAGCACCTGTTATTCCATTTATTAACCCTATTTTCCCCCCACCCCTTCCCTGTGCCCCACCTTGACTCGCATCTGTTTCTCCCCCCTCCCTCCCTTTCACCTACATTCCTTCCTCTAGCTTCACAATTCACAACTCTTCAATCCTTTTGTCGCGCACCTTCTGTCTTTTCATTTGTCCAACCATCTGCCAATCAACCCGTTCACCCCTTCACCTGTGAGCACCTGCCATGATTTGTACCGTTCCTCCTCTCTTCCGGCTTTCTTTTCCCCCCTCTCCACAATCATTCCTAAGAAGGGTACTGACCCAAATAGTCACGTATCCATGTCCTCCAGAGACGTTGCCTGACTTGCTGAGTTACCCCAGCATTGTTGTGTCTGTTTTTTACAAAAGTAGTTCCCATTGCTGAACACCAGAGAGATCTCCTTGCTGCGTGCTACAGGGAAAAGCACAGCAAGGTTGTCCACTACCCCCTCCTCCCAGTGGCCTGGAAGCTGCTTCTCAAAACGCACGCAGTCTAAAGAAGGGTTCCGACCAGAAATATCACCCATCCTTTTTCTCCAGAGATAGCTGCCTGGCCCGCAGAGTTACTCCAGCATTTTGTGTCTTATCAAAGGCAGGACTAAGCCTGGAGAGTGATAGGTGGATACAGGTGTTTGGGGGGGGGGGGGGGGTTGACAGGCAGATGGTTGGACAAAGGCCAGAGATGAAAAGACAGAAGCTTTTGTAAACCAGCTTTGCTGTTCCTTGTTTTTAAGACCAATATGTATTCAAGTTCAGGGTTTTGCTCCTAACTATTAAGAAAACATCTAACCTACACCGAACAGCCAAAACATTATGACCACTGACAGGTAAGGTGAATAACATTGATCATCTTGTTACAGTGGCACCTGTCAAGGGGTGGGATATATTAGGCAGCAAGTGACCAGTCAGTTCTTGAAGTTGACGTGTTGGATGCAGGAGAAATGGGCAGGAGTAAAGACCTGAGCGACTTTGACAAGGGCCAAATTGTTATGGCCAGACGACTGGGTCAGAGCATCTCTGAAACGGCAAGGCTTGTGGGGTGCTCCTGGTCAGCAGTGGTGAGTACCCACCGACAGTGGTCCGAGGAGGGACAAACCACAAACCGGCGACAGGGTGTTGTGCGCCTAAGGCTCATCGATGCACGAGGGCAACGAAGGCTATCCCGTCTGGTCCGAACCGACAGAAGGTCGACTGTGGCACGTCACAGAAAATGTTAATGGTGGTCACGGGAGGAATGTGTCACGATACACAGTGCATCGCACCCTGCTGCGTATGGGGCTGCACACGGAGGACCAACAGCATATTAGGCAGGTGGTCATAATGTTTTGGCTGATCGGTGTATATTGGAGCAGTGATAAAGAGCACTTACCACAAGCACAATTTAGTTATTGAATTTGAATATGAAGTAAGAAAATGTCTCAAACTGATAATAATGTCAGAAATGTTTCAGAAATGATGTTTTATAGAGGAGCAGGAATAGCAGTCAGGCTGTCATTAAGTTAAATTGCATAGCTCCAACCTCTTTTCTTGTTATCCTCACAAAACCGCACTTTCCCTGAGAGTTTTATACCATATGTAACATTCAAGCTTGCTGAGGTTTTGAAGATGACTTATGACAAGATTGAGCAAATAGGTAAACCTCAACTTCCTCTCCTGCACAGTAGGAGATGAGACTTTGTGTCAGTTGGTAGAAGCAACCAGTATAGCAGTAACAAACTTTCACAGTTCTGCATCTTGTACAGATAGGGATCTCAGTAAATTCTGTGAACTGATTGTCACTCTGAAAAAGTCATGGAGGATTTAAAAGAAATGTAATGTACTCGAGTCATCAATTATCATTTGAGATGCAGAGGCAGTGATGTGAAGCAGTGAACTGTTTTTAGAAAAATCCTGATATTAATTGGGATAAACACAAAATGCTGGAGTAACTCAGCGGGAACATCTCGAGGTAGAAGGAATGGGTGACGTTTCGGGTCGAGACCTTCTTCAGACTGAGAGTCGGGAGAGAGGGAGACACAGAGATAAGGAAGGGTAAGGTGTGAAAACAAGACATCAAAAGAAATGCGGGTCGAAGGAACATGTAGAATAGATCTTTGTTAGCTGGAAGCTGACAACTAAGCAAACAGAGATAAAATGTAATTGGGTCCTCGACTCCGTCCAAGGACCCCGACAGTCATTTCAGGTGAGGCAGAGGTTTGCTTGCACCTCCAACCTCATCTACTGTATCCGCTGTTCCAGGTGTGGACTCCTGTATATCGGCGAGACCAAGCACAGGCTCGGCGATCGTTTCGCTGAACACCTCTGCTCAGTCCGCCTAAACCTACCTGATCTCCCAGTTGCTAAACACTTTTAACTCCCCCTCCCATTCCCACACTGACCTTTCTGTCCTGGGCCTCCTCCATTGTCAAATTGGAGGAACAGCACCTCATATTTCGCTTGGGGAACTTACACCCCAGCAGTATGAACATTGACTTCCCTATCATCAAGTAACCCTTGCTTTCCTTCT
The DNA here is from genome assembly GCF_053455715.1 of Rhinoraja longicauda. Lineage (NCBI taxonomy): Eukaryota > Metazoa > Chordata > Chondrichthyes > Rajiformes > Arhynchobatidae > Rhinoraja > Rhinoraja longicauda. The sequence goes on from NC_135990.1 coordinate 11,595,495, forward strand.
CTCTCCATCCCCTCCCCCTTCCTAGTTCTCCGACCAGTTTTAGTGTCTCTGATTACATTTTATCTCTGTTTACCTTCTCCCAACTAACAATGATCTATTCTACATTTTCCTTGATTCCCATTCCCTTTGTCCTGTTTTTACACCTTACACTTCCTTATCTATACACTTCCTTATCTATGTACCTTCCACTCCCCTAACATCTGTCTGGAGAAGGGTCTCGACCTGAAACGTCACCCATTCCTTCTCTCCAGAGATGCTGCCTGTCCCGCTGAGTTACTCCAGCATTTTGTGTCTATCTTCAATTTAAATCAGCATCTGCAGTTCTTTCCTACACATCAATATTCGTACTGCTGGGGGTGTAAGCTGCCGGTTCCGTAATACATACAGTAGTTCAAGTCAGATTGAAACTGATAAAAATCTGCATGAAACTGCAGGCTATGCACAAATAACATTCTGGTAATTACGCTATCAAAATTTTAATTGTTCAGTTCTAAGAAACAATTGCGATGATTTGGAGTATTTGAAAGAAAATATAATATGGCTGAATCATCAACTTATTCAACACAACTTAAATATTTGAAAGGTGGTATTTTTTCCCATTTCTTTCATGATGCTTTAACCAAAAGCAGTTAATTTGCAAGTGGACTGTGCAGTTTTAAGACACCAGCAATTGGGCATGACCCTTCCAGCAATAATGACCTGTCTTAATATGGCTCCTTCAACATGATATTCCAGGTACTTCAGAGGGGTGTTGTCCAGCAAACTTAGATGCTGCCGTTAATGATGTCTTAGGCCGGATAACCAAGTGGTTTTCAAACAGATCACCATAGGGCCTTGACTACTGAAAGATGTAGGTCTAGGGGAGATTAGATTCAAAGAAGATGAAGGGCAAGGAGGGATCTAAAAATGAGAATATGATCAAGGAGTTCCGCACAAGGAGACGGTATAAGTCTGCAAATTTGGTTAATCACTGAACAAAACCGTTTGAAACAGGACATGAACGGTAGCATTTTGGGTGACTTCAAGTTCACAAAGGTTCACAAAGTGGCTCCATCCTCACCTTTGTTGTCCCAAGCTGTCCACTCCAGCACATGCCCAGCTGAAGGCTATAAGCAAGCTGAGACAAGGACAGAGTGGGGCATTGCTGTAAGATAAAATCAGGTAGATTTGGCAGAGAAATTATAAATACAGCCAAAACTCAACAAAGTATGCAGGAAGGAACTGCAGGTGCTGGTTTATACTGTAGATGAACACAAAGTGCTGGAGTAACTCAGGAAGTGTCCATGAGCTGGTGCCTGGCCTCAGCCTGGTAGAGGTCAGCTCGCCAGAGTACCACGGCACCTCCATTGTCGGCGGGTTTGGTGATAGTCGGGATTGATGCAAAGGGAGTGGAGGGCTGAAGATGCTGCCTGACCCGCAGAATTACTCCAAAATTCAACCACGGGTCAATACAACTCCAACCTTCACACAACAGATTCAGTGTTAAACATGTCAGGGAGAAAGTGTGGAGCTTGGCTAGGGAACGGAGATTAGGGTGGAGTCTGAGGATTTGGCAATAGTTGTTTGGAAGACCAAGTGGTGTGTTCCCTTTATTTGTGCCTGGGCCAAAACCTACTTGTCGGCATTTTGTTCATGAGTGTGAGATCAAGCTTGGAGCTTCCCAGATCTGACGTGGGTACACACACTCATAATATTGTGCACATTCATGCAACGGTGTAGATTGATCTAGAGCAACAATGCGGGTGTGCCAAACAAAAGTGGCTTTGGGAAAAGAGAGGTGCTTTGCCACCTAGTGGCGAATCCTGTAATTTTTAGCAATCAATTATTCTAGTTCAAAGATTTATGTTCAGATTTCGGATTCGTTTATTGCCAGTGTCCAATGAAATTTTGTTCACATGAAGCTTGTGGAGAAAACCGTATACAAACAGTGCCCTCCATAATGTTTGGGACAAAGACCCATTGTTTATTTATTTGCCTCTATACTCCACAAGGTGAGATTTGTAATAGAAAAAATCACATGTGGTTAAAGTGAACATTGTCAGATATTAATAAAGGCCATTTTTAAACATTTTAGTTTCACCATGTAGAAATTACAGCAGTGTTTATTCATAGTCTCCCCATTTCAGGGCACCATAATGTTTGGGACACAGCAATGTCATGTAAATGAAAGTAGTCATGTTTAGTATTTTTATGCATATTCTTTGCATGCAATGACTGCTTGAAGTCTGCGATTCATGGACATCACCAGTTGCTGGGTGTCTTCTCTGGTGATGCTCTGCCAGGCCTGTATTGCAGCCATCTTTAGCTTGTGCTTGTTTTGGGGGCTAGTCCCCTTCAGTTTTCTCTTCAGCATATAAAAGGCATGCTCAATTGGGTTCAGATCGGGTGATTGACTTGGCCACTCAAGAATTTACCATTTTTTAGCTTTACAAAATTCCTTTGTTGCTTTAGCAGAATATTTGGGATCATCGTCTTGCTGTAGAATGAACTGCCAGCCAGTGAGTTTTGAGGCATTTGTTTGAACTTGAGCAGATAGGATGTGTCTATACACTTCAGAATTCATTATGCTACTACCATCAGCTGTTGTAGTACCTTTAGCAGCCATACATGCCCAGGCCAAAACACCCCCACCACCGTGTTTCACAGATGTGGTGGTATGCTTTGGATCTTGGGCAGTTCCTTCTCTCCTCCATACTTTGCTCTTGCCATCACTCTGATATAAGTTCATCTCATCTATTCGCAAGACCTTTTTCGAGAACTGTGGTTGCTCTTTTAAGTACTTCTTGGCAAACTGTAACCTGGCCATCCTATTTTTGCAGCTAACCAGTGGTTTGCATCTTGCAGTGTAGCCTCTGTATTTCTGTTCATGAAGTCTTCTGTGGACAGTGATCATTGACAAATCCACACCTGACTCCTGAAGAATGTTTCTGACGTGTCGGACAGGTGTTTGGGGATTTTTCTTTATTATAGAGAGAATTCTTCTGTCATCAGCTGTGGAGGTCTTCCTTGGCCTGCCAGTCCCTTTGTGATTAGTAAGCTCACCAGTGCTCCCTTTCTTCTTAATGATGTTCCAAACAGTTGATTTTGGTAAGCCTAAGGTTTGGCTGATGTCTCTAACAGTTTTATTCTTGTTTCTCAGTCTCATAATGGCTTCTTTGACTTTCATTGGCACAACTTTGGTCCTTATGTTGATAAACAGCAATAAAAGTTTCCAAAGGTGATGGAAAGACTGGAGGAAAGACTTGGTGCTGAGAGCTCTCTTTTACCTGCATTAAGGAGGCAATTAAACACACCTGAACACCTGTGAAGCCATGTGTCCCAAACATTTTGATGCCCTGAAATGGGGGGACTATGTATAAACACAGTTTTAATTTCTACATGGTGAAACTAAAATGTATAAAAATACCCTTTAATAAAATCTGACAATGTGCACTTTAACCACATGTGATTTTTTTCTATTACAAATCTCAAATTGTGGAGTACGGTGTCAAATATATAAATGATGGGTCTTTCTCCCAAACATTTTGGAGGGCACTGCATATTGAAGGCAAAAACAATATTGAATGCAAAATAGCAGAAGGTGGTAGGATTGTAGTGCAAAAAAAAGTACAATAACAGAACAACCAAATGTGGTAGAGTTAATAGACAATAGGTGCAGGAGGAGGCCATTCGGCCCTTCGAGCCAGCACCGCCATTCAATGTGATCATGGCTGATCATTCTCAATTAGTACCCCGTTCCTGCCTTCTCCCCATACCCCCTGACTCCACTAACCTTAGGAGCTCTATCTAACTCTCTCTAGAATGCATTCAGAGAATTGGCCTCCACTGCCTTCTCAGGCAGAGAATTCCACAGATTCACAACTCTGACTGAAAATGTTTTTCCGCATCTCCGTTCTAAATGGCCTACCCCTTATTCTTAAACTGTGGCCCCTGGTTCTGGACTCCCCCAACATTGGGAACATGTTTCCTGCCTCTAACTTGTCCAACCCCTTAATAATCTTATACGTTTCGATAAGATCTCCTCTCATCCTTCCAAATTCCAGTGTATACAAGCCTAGTCGCTCCAGTCTTTCAACATATGACACTCCCGCCATTCCGGGAATTAACCGAGTAAACCTACACTGCACGCCCTCAATAGCAAGAATATCCTTCCTCAAATTTGGAGACCAAAACTGCATACAGTACTCCAGGTGCGATCTCACTGGGGCCCTGTACAACTGCAGAAGGACCTCTTTGCTCCTATACTCAACTCCTCTTGTTATGAAGACCAACATTCCATTGGCTTTCTTCGCTGCCTGCTGTACCTGCATGCTTCCTTTCAGTAACTGATGCACTAGGACACCCAGATCTCGTTGTACGTCCCTTTTTCCTAACGACGCCATTCAGATAATACTCTGCCTTCCTATTCTTACCACCAAAGTGGATAACCTCACACTTATCCACATTAAACTGCATCTGCCATGCATCCGCCCACTCACACAACCTGTCCAAGTCACCCTGCAACCTCATAGCATCTTCCTCACAGTTCACACTACCACCCAGCTTTGTATCATCTGCAAATTTGCTAATGGCACTTTTAATCCCTTCATCCAAGTCTTTAATGTATATTGTAAATAGCTGCGGTCCCAGCACCGAGCCTTGCGGTACACCACTAATTACTGCCTGCCATTCTGAAAGGGACCCATTTATCCCCACTCTTTGCTTTCTGTCTGTCAACCAATTTTCTATCCATATCAGTACCCTACCTCCAATACCATGTGCTCTAATTTTGCCCACTAATCTCCTATGTGTAACCTTGTCAAAGGCTTTCTGAAAGTCAAGGTACACCACATCCACCGGCTCTCCCCTGTCAATTTTCCTAGTTACATTCTCAAACAATTCCAGAAGATTAGTCAAGGATGATTCCATGCTGACTCGGAATGTTCCTGTTACTACTATCCAAATGGTCCGCAATTTCGTCTTTTATAATTGACTCCAGCATCTTCCCCACCACTGATGTCAGACTAACTGGTCTATAATTTCCTGTTTTCTCTCTCCCTCCTTTCTTAAAAAGTGGGACAACATTAGCTACCCTCCAATCCACAGGAACTGATCCTGAATCTATAGAACATTGGAAAATGATCACCAATGCGTCCACAATTTCTAGCGCCACCTCCTTAAGTACTCTGGGATGCAGGCCCTGGGGATTTATCAGCCTTCAGTCCCATCAGTCTACCCAACACCATTTCTTGCCTAATGTGGATTTCCTTCAGTTCCTCCATCACCCTAGGATCTCTGGCCACTAGAACATCTGGGAGATTGCTTGTATCTTCCTTAGTGAAGACAGATCCAAAGTACCGGTTCAACTCGTCTGCCATTTCCTTGTTCCCCATAATAAATTCCCCCGCTTCTGTCTTCAAGGGACCCACATTTGCCTTGACTATTTTTTTCCTCTTTACATACCTAAAAAAGCTTTTACTATCCTCCTTTATATTATTGGCTAGTTTACCCTCGTACCTCATCTTTTCTCCCCGTATTGCCTTCTTAGTCATCTTCTGTTGCTCTTTAAAAGAGGCCCAATCCTCTGGCTTCCCACTCTTCTTTGATTTGTTGTACTGCTTCTCTTTGTTGCTTTGTTGTACTTCTTCTCTTAAGAGTCAGCATCTCTGGGAAGGGTGTATTTGAGAGATGATTGGTGCAGGAGTGTGATTGCAATGAGGAAGAAACTGTACTTCCCTACTTTATATGTAATAAATCAATGTTTGGAGGCATGGAGTCATACAGCGTGAAATTTGTCCTTTGGCCCTACACTGACCAAGATGCCCCTTCTACACTAGTCCCACCTGCCCCTGCTTGGCTCATTTCCCTTCATATCCTGTCCTATCCATAAATATTTACTTTTGTCTGGACGTTGCTGCGGAGTGCTACCAACATTTCTCAATCAAAGTGTCACCAGGAACAAGATTCCCCTGCGAGTATGCAAATATAAAATGTGCTGATCTTTTCAGGCAATGCTGATTGAACCGGTTTGGTATCCACACATCTGTTTGCTTCGATGCCATTTTGGCGCAAAAGATTCCAGTATTACCAGCTAAGCTGTGAAACTGTTTTTCAATGTGTAAAAGACACCTCGCCCATCTATAAAATAAGGCAGGTTTAATTTTGTTTCCTAGAAGAGGCAATCAATCATTTATATCACAGTACCTTAATTGGTACACGTGACAATAAAAGACCTTTGAAACCTCTGAAATAGCTGGAGTAACTCAGTGGGACAGACGGCATCTCTGGAGAGAAGGAACGGGTGACGTTTCGGGTCGAGACCCTTCTTCAGACCTTTCACCCATTCCTTCTGGCCAGAGATGCTGCCTGTGGCGCAGTGTTGCTCCAGCTTTTTGTGTCTATCTACTGTATATACCATCTACATACTGCACTGCAGTTGCTCTTTTAACTGCTCTGGCAGCAACTCACAAACTGCATTCTCTACTATTAAGGAGGATAGGAGCAGTAGATACATCGGAACACCACCACTTGCAGGTCTCCCTCCAAGCCTCACACCATCCTGATCTGGAAATGTATTGCTGGTACTTCATTGCTGAGCCTAAACCCTAGAACTCCCTCCCCAACAGCAGTGTGGCAGTACCTTCACTTAGTGGCCCACGAAGCAGATGGCCACCGTTTTCTTTAGGTGGACAATAAAAGTGCAAAATGAACCAGGACAGGCAATAAATGCCTTGATCCTGAAAATGAAAACTTTACAAATACAATTTGTATTGCTCCACGCAGAGGGATCTCCTTGCTGTGTGCGACAAGATACATCACCACGAGGTTGTCCTCTACTTTCTTTTCCCAGTGACTGGGCAACTGCTTTCCAAATCACACTCAGTCAGAAGGAGGATTCCAACACAAAATGTCACCCATCCTTTTTTTCTCCAGAGATGCTGAATTACTCCAGCACTGTCCCAAACCACACCATTGGTCCCATCCATGAACAAGAAGCCACTGCCCAGAAAATATCCTCTTGAAAATGGAGCAGCAGATATTCTTTATCAATTGTATTTTTTAAACCTCTTTGTGCTCAGCTAAAGGAAGAAACTTATCCATTAAAAAACTTTTGAACTAATCTGTTACAATACAATACAATATATCTTTATTGTCATTGTACAGGGGTACAACGAGATTGGGAATACGCCTCCCATACGATGCAATAAATTAATTAGCAAGTCAGTATTCATTTAAACAACCCAATGAAACAAATTAGAACAGTTTTAAAACAGAATAAAGTGCAAGTAGGTCTGTGCCGGTTCACTGTGCAATGTGACCATCCGGCTCAGCAGGACCGGTTCATAGCAGCTATGGCCCTGGGGATGAAGCTGTTCCTGAGTCTGGAGGTGCGGGCGTAGAAGGCCTTGTATAGTCTTCAAGGCCTTATCGTCTTCAAGGCCTTGTATCGTAGAAGGCCTTGATTGCAGTGGTTATCTTCCCATTTAACAAGTAGATAAACTCTACTGGCGTGACATATATAGAAACATATAAAATAGGTGCTGGAGTAGATCATTCGACCCTTCGAGCCAGCACCACCATTCAATATGATCATGGCTGATCATCTAAAATCAGTACCCCGTTCCTGCTTTCTCCGTTAGCCCTAAGAGCAACATCTAACTCTCTCTTGAAAACATCGAGTAAATTGCCCTCCAATGCCTTCTGTGGCAGAGAATTCCACAGATACTCCAGCGCTTTGTGTCTAACTTGGACTCCAAGGTCCCTCTGCACATCAATGCTGTCGAGGGTCTTGCCATTAACTGTATTACTCCTTACATTCAACCTCCCAAACTGCACCACCTCAGACTTGCTGGGGTTAAACACCATCTGCTGTTTCTCCGCCCATTTCTGCAGCTGGTCTATATCCTGCTGTATCTTCTGGCATCATTCCACACTGTCTGCAACTGTTCCAATTGTGGTGTCATCAGCAAACTTACTCACCGACCCATCCACATTTATGTGTAGGAAGGAACTGCAGATGTTGGTTAAAACAGAAGATAGACACAAAATACTGGGGCAACTCAGCGGGCCAGGCAGCATCTCTGGAGAGAAGGAATGGGCTGAACTGTTTACACGGGCATCGCCTTTTGGTATTTCACGGATTTTGTATCATTTCCAGGTACTGCACAGATGAAAAGCACTTTTTTGCCAAGCGCTTCATGCTGGAAAAACACATCAACCTAATGCATGGGATCCGAAACCCAGACTTCAGCCAGATGCCGAAAGCTGCACACACAAACTCAGATGCCAAAGTGGTGAGACTTCCTTCCTCTTGTGTTATTTTACAATGGGCATCAAAGGTAATCCTGGAGCTAACTACACCTGCATCTCAGGGCGCCACGGTGGCGCAGCGGTAGAGTTGCTGCCTTACAGCGAATGTAGCGCCGGTGACTCAGGTTTGATCCTGACTACGGGTGCTGTCTGTACGGAGTTTGTACGTTCTCCCCGTGACCTGCGTGGGTTTTCTCCGAGATCTTCGGTTTCCTCCCACACTCCAAAGACGTACAGGTTTGTAGGTTAATTGGCTTGGTAATGTAAAAATTGTCCCTAGTGGGTGTAGGATAGTGTTGATGTGCGTGGATCGCTGGGCGGCGCGGACCCGGTGGGCCAAACGGCCTATTTCTGCGCTGTATCTCTAAATCTAAAAAAAATCTAAAAATGAAGGGCAGCACGGTGGTGCAGAGGTGGAGTTGCTGCCTCACAGCGCCGGAGACCCGGGTTGAATCTTGTGCTTATCTGTGCAGAGTTTGTGCATTCTCCCCATGACCTGCAGATGACCTCTCGGGTCCACCGTTTCCTCCCACGCTCCAAAGACGTACAGATAAGTAGGTTAATTGGCTTGGTGTCATTATAAATTGTCCTTGGGGTGTGTAGGAGAGTGTTAATGTGCGGGGGTCACTGGTCGGTGCAAACTAGGTGGGCCGAAGGGCCTGTTTCCGCACTTTATCTCTAAACTAAACATAAACGAACCTGCAGCCGTTTAAAGACACTTCTCTAAAGTAGACAGGAGCAGACAATAAAGGATAGCTGGATTGGTGGTGCCAAAATTACAATATATATTGGGTATAGAATATAATAAAGAATATAATGAACTCCAGAATATAATAAAGGGGCACACTGTGGCGCAGCTGGTAGATTTGCTCACAGCGCCAGAGACCCAGGTTTGCTCCTGACCTTGAGTGCTCTGTGTGTGGAGTTTGCACGTTCTCCCAGCGACCGTGTGGGTTTCCTCCTGGTGTTCCAGCATCCTCCCACATCCCAAAGATGTCCAGATTTGTAGGTTAATCAGCTTCTGTAAATTGCCTCTACTATGTAGGGAGTGGATGAGAAAGTGGGATAACATAGAACTAGTGTGAATGGGCGATCGGAGTGGACTCGGTGGACTGAAGGGCCTGTTTCCATGCTGTATCTCTAAACTAAACTAAATTAAAAAAGTAGTTGAAATACGTGGGAAGAACAGCAGGTGCTGGTTTACACCAAAGATAGACACAAAATGCTGGAGAAACTCAGCGAGACAGGCTGTTGGATGGCCTTTTGGGTTGAGACCCTTCTTCAGAAGCGTCACCCATTTCTTCTCTCCAGAGATGCTGCCTGTCCCGTTAAGTTACTCCAGCATTTTGTGTCTTATCTCCTAAATGAATAAGCAAGGTTTGCAGTCCATGTCTGCTTCTAGATGCCAGTCTTGTGATTGCTAATTGTCATTTCCTTTTTGAGGTGGACTTGCCTGGCAAGCGCGTGGCAAGTGACTCGGAAGCAGCTGGGCAGCCGAACTCTAACGCCATAGCATCACTTGCCAAGAGGCTGAAGGTCGCAGTGTTCAAACAGTACAGATGTTCCAAGTGTGGTTACATGACCAAGAGCAAAGCCGATTTCCAGGAACACATACCTCAGCACAAGACCGACGGTTCGACCTTCCAGTGCTCGCAGTGCGGTCTCTGTTACACGTCTGCACTCTCCCTGAACAGGCACCTCTACATCGTCCACAAGTTCAAAGAACCCGAGAAGCTGCAAGCAGACGTGGTTCGCGAAAACGGGCGAGGCGCGCACCGCAGGGAGTCGAACACCACGTCGGAGGACGACGTCGATCTCCAGTGCCACGTCTGCAAGGAAACTCTTGACAGTGAAACAGCTTTGAGCGTGCACGTTCGGACTCACGGAATGAGGGTCATGTTATCCAAGCAGAATGGAGGGCCAGAACAGTGATTCCGTCAGTGCAGAGGAGAGATAGGTCAAGTCTCCAAATCTCCGTCATCCAGGGCAGTGATAAGCCTGGTTCACAGATACATAGCACAGCAACGTACAAACAAGTAAAGGAAAGTGGTCCTCATTCAAAGCTGACCGATAGGATTCTCTCTGCCCATGACAGTGGAGCAAGTGTTGCTTCTGGATCCCTCGTCCTGGTTTCTATTGTTTCTTGTTGTTGTCGAAAGATTAGTTTTTATACTTTGTACAGCCCAATGCACAATAGAAGTTCACAGGGAAAGCAAGCCAAGCATGCTCTCTGCGCCCTCCGCCTCTCAGTGCCCTCAAACATCTGTGACTATTTGTTTCACGTAACCTTGCATGCCTGTCTCAAGCCCAGCTTTCAGTTCAACTCTCCACAGGCTTGTGTAGCTCACAGTCCATAATGTCACAAAATAAAAGCACGTCTCACTGCTTCTGTACCGGGCCATATTAGGCCAGAATTGGGTGTTAGAATTTCAGTACCTCCCTCTTCAGAAGCCGTTTTAGTGGCTCAAAGTGAATGGTTCCCTTCCTTTTTAAAAGTTGACGTTTGACGTGCATGCAATGAGGATTCACAACGTAATGTAGGTCCGTTTAAATATCCTCATCTTCCCCCACCCTTATTTAAAAGTAAATAGAGAGATTATACTATGAAGAAATGTCTGCAGGCATTGGCAGTGCCCCTTTCTCATCATTTGTTTTGTTGTGCCATTCTTCATTGATTGTTTTCATTTTATTTTGTGGCTTTCTATCGACTGGTTTCCTTCGATCTCCTTGCCCGTCAACAAAGCATCCAAGTGTTTTTGACACGTGCCCTCATCTGCCTGTTACAGTTTCATCCTCTCTCTACGAACAGATTAATAAGCACGCTGCACAGTGTCAGACAGTTGCTTGTGGAAAATTTACTTTGGAATCGCAGGCCTAAGTCTCCTTACGTTTTACTCCAGTGTAACAATGTTGTGAATGTAATGCAGAGTCATTGCTCAAAAATGTGACTGTGTTTCCGGTTTGTGCAGTAATCTAAGGTTGGTTCTGATAAACCCCATAGTTTATCAAGACTGTATCCCTTTCACGACGCATATCCAAGGTACCCCAGGGGTTGTCTTATCATCACCTGTGTGGTAACTCCCCCTCATTCCTGAGGCCTGCATGCAAGGGTGACATTTTTTGAGAGCTTTGTGACATTGCTGACAGTTAAGTTTTATCATTTTTCCTGTTTCACGGCCTCTAAGTTGGTGACAGACCACTTCCCAGTCTTCCGGAACTTAGCCAGAGTCCTGAAGTTTCTTCTCTACCTTCCCACTGTGTCCTTCAATAACCCTGATATTTATCTACCTTCATACAGTTTGGGACATCTAGCAACTCCGCAGTTATAATATGGAACTATTATCAAGACACCGACATTAACTATCCAAAGTTCCCAAGTCTTTGTGTCTTTCTCCATGGTAAAAACAGAGGAGAAATATTCATTGAGTATCTCACCATCTTCCTGTGGCTCCCGACATAGATGGCCACCTTGGTTTCTGACGCGTCCTGTTTTCTCCCTGATTACCCTTTTTTCTCAATATACTTACAACATTGCTTTGGGTTCTCCTTAATCTTATCTGCCAGATGTTTCTGTTCTCCTGATTTCCTTCTTGTGTATGGTGCTCGATCCACAAGACTCCTCAAGGGTATACATTTAATCCCAGGTGCCTGCACCAGCCTGATGCCATCTTTTTCCTGACCTGAGCCTTAATTTCCCGCACTGGGTGCAGCACGGTGGCGCAGCGGTAGAGTTGTTGCTTTACAGTGCTTGCATCGCCAGAGACCCGGGTTCCATCCCGACTACGGGTGCTGTCTGTACGGAGTTTGTACGTACTCCCCGTGACCGCGTGAGGTTTTTCCGAGATCTTCGGTTTCCTCCCACACTCCAAAGTCGCACAGGTTTGTAGGTTAATTGGCCTGGGTTTGTGTACTTGGATAAGTGTAAATTGTCCCTAGTGCTTGTAGGCTTGTGTTAACGTGCGGGGATCGCTGGTCGGTGCGGACTCGGTGGGTCGATGGGCCTGTTTTCGTGCTGTATCTATAAACTAAACTAAATCAGCTAAGGTTCCATACTCATGTCCATCATGGCCTTTCTCTAACAGGAATATGCAGACCGTAAATCTCTCTGTCCCACTTTTATAAAAGTGAGAAACTTTAAAAGTGTTAAAGTTGATTGAAATAGGTTGTTTGTCAGCAAAGGGACTTTGGAAAATGGGATGCTTTTAAATTTCTGTCCAATTCCTTCAAAGTTCTTCCCAATTTAGAACATTATAGACCAGCCTTGTCCTTTTCCGTAACTATGTTAAAACAAATAGAAATATGGATGTCAGTCCCAAAGTCCTTGATCACTGACATCTCAGTCACTTGCCCTGCACTACTTCCTAAGAGTAGGACAAGCTTTATGCCCTTTCTTGTAGGGCCATCTATATATTGCCAAAGGAAACATTCCAAAACACACTTGACAAATTTGCATCCCATCTAAGCCTGTTGGCACGATGGTAGTCCCGGTTTATAATAGGAAAATTAAAGTACCCCACTACGTACACCCTGTTATTCTTGCGACTATCTGCAATCTCCCAGCATATTCCTTCCTCTAATTCCCGTTGACTATTTGGGGGCCAACAGTACACTGCCATCCCCTTTTCATTTCTCAGCTCAACCATATAACCTCACTTAACAATCCCGCAGTACTGCTGTGACGTTCTCCTTAATTTAAACATTGAACATCCCCATCCCCCAGAGAATCCAGTACAAAATCCTCCTCATGACCTACAAAGCCCTCCATAACCTGGCCCCATCCTACCTGACTGACCTCCTCCACAGATACACTCCCACCTCCACCCTCCGCTCTGCTGCTGCCAACCTCCTGTCCCCCCCCATCCGGACCAAACTCTGATCCTGGGGGGACAGGGCTTTCTCCATCGCTGCTCCCACCCTCTGGAACTCACTACCCCAAACCGTCAGAGACTCCTCCTCACTCACCACATTCAAAACATCGCTGAAGTCTCACCTGTTCAGCACTGCCTTCAACCACTGACCGTCACCTCACCTTCTGTCTCCTTTTTCTGTTCGTTTACTTATTTATCTATTTATTTTCTTCTCTATGTTCTAGTAATCCATGTAAAGCGTCTTTGAGTGTTTGAAAAGCGCTATATAAATGTAATGCATTATTATTATTATTATTAACAGTACATCACAGGAATGGGCTCTTCAGCCCGCATTGTTTGTGCCGAACATGATACCAAGTTAAACTGATCTCATCTGCCTGTACATGATCCATATCACTTTATTCCTTGCACTCCAATGCGCCTATCTAAAAGCCTCTTAAAAGCCACTATTGTATCTGCCACCACCACTATCCCTGGCAATGCATTCCAGGCCTCCACCACTCTCTGTGTAACAAAAACAACGTGTCCCACACATCTCTCCCCCTCTCACCTTATAGCTATGCCCTCTAGTGTTCAATATTTCCACCCTGGTGGTAAAAAAAGGTTCTGACTGTCTTCCTTACCGACCCCTCTCACACTTTGTTGAAATGAGAAAGATCTGCTTCCAGTTCTTAATTTATTGCGGTTGAACAGGTTTGTGATAGTTTCTGGCCCGAAATGAGCAGACTACCATGAAACGACACAGGTGAAGTCACGAGAAGTGATAAGCCCCCAGAATTTTAATTACAATTTTAAATATATATATTATGTCAATAGACAATAGGTGCAGGAGGAGGCCATTCGGCCCTTCGAGCCAGCACCGCCATTCAATGTGATCATGGCTGATCATTCTCCAATCAGCACCCCAATCAGTTCCTGCCTTCTCCCCATACCCCCTGACTCCACTATCCTTAAGAGATCTATCTAGCTCTCTTTTGGATGCATTCAAATGTGATTTTTGGTAATACAATCGGCCTGAACTCTAATTTAAATTGGAAATTCTATTAGTCTTGCCATTCTGGCCTGGAGTAGGTCTATCTGCTTGTTATCAGAGGGGTTAATCTGCAGAGTGCACTGGCTCTTACATTGCATCCTCTGCACAGTACGCATGCTGATCAGAATTAACGTTGGTGTAGGAAGGAACTGCAGATGCTGGTTTACACCAAAAATAAACACAAGATGCTGGAGCAACTCAGAGGATCAGGCAGCATCTCTGGAGAAAAGGAAAAGTGATGTTTCTGGTCAAGACCCTGCTTCAGACTGAAGTCGAAAGACTGAAGTCTGAAGAAGGGTCTCGACCCGAAACATCACCTATTCTTTATCTCCAGGGATGCTGCCTGACCCGCTGAGATACTCCAGCATTTTGCATCTAGAGTTCATATTGGGATTGAAAATGGCTCTCCTCTGAGATACCAGAATGCAGAGGACCAAATAAGATGACAAGTGGTTGAAGTCAATTAGATCTTCTGAATCACTAACATCTTTGTTAAGATGTAAGATGAAATACAAGGAGATGTTCGTTTATACAAAACAAAAGACACAAGGTGCTGGAGTAACTCAACGGGTCAGGCAGCATCTCTGGAGAGCATGGATAGGTGATGTTTCAGAGTAGGATCCTTCTGATTGCCAGGCTTTGATCTGCCCCCACCACTCTTCCAGCTATCTCCCCCTACCCCCACCACAATCAGCCTGAAGTAGGGTCCTGACCCCAAAACATCACCTATCCATGCTCTCCAGAGATGCTTCCTGACCTGTTGTCGAGCACTTTGTGTCATTTTTTTGTAAGATGCAAAGTAGCAGTTTTCTGAGGACCAGCAGAATTTTCAAACAGATAATCCCGAATAAGATTGTCCACATCTTCAAAAGGCAAAGTGTGAGACAAAATTGCACATCATCCTCTATTAAATATGAGAGAAATGACTGTAATCATGAATTAGATTTTTTTGAAATTATTAAATTGAAAATTTTGGTACTGAGCTAGATTTTCAACCAGATCTCGTAAAAAAAACTCAAGCACTGGGTGCTCAATTTTACTGAAATTAAATTATGGTGTCTGACCCTGGTACTGGTTACCAGAAACCATAGTTGGGTTTCTAAAATCATGAAGTAGCCAAATGGCTAATAACCACCGAACCATTCCTTTTAGTTCAATCTTCAATCCCCAATACATTTTAGGATGAGATGAGATTTCAAGATGCAGGGGGTTTTAGTAAATTGTACAAATCAATTTGTGGAGTTATTTCAGATGTTTCTCCTCACTGAGTGCAAAATGTGCAACGGATCCCTGACAAGTGCAAGGAAACTGAGCCTTGGGCAAGGGTACACACTATGGGTCATACTGGGGGACCTAACCAGCCGTGGAGTCCAACAGGCCCACCCTGGCCAACATGTCCCAGCTACACTAGTCCCACCTGTCAGCATTTGGTCCATATCCCTCCAAACCTGTCCTATCCATGTACCTGTCTAATTGCTTCTTAAATGTTGGGATAGTCCCAGCCTCAACTACCTCCTCGGGCAGCTTGTTCCATACATCCAAACGCCCTTTGTGTGGAAAAAGCTACCCCTCAGATTCCTATTAAATCTTTTCCCCATCACCTTAAACCTATGTCCTCTTGTCCTCGATTCACCTACTCTGGGCAAGAGACTCTGTGCATCTACCCGATCTATTCCTCTCATGCTCTTATACACCTCTATGAGATCACCCCTCATCTTCCTGTGCTCCAAGGAATAGAGTCCCAGCCTACTCAACCTCTGCCTATAGCTCACACCTTCTAGTCCTGGCAATATCCTCATCAATTTTCTCTGTACCCTTTCCAGCTTGACAACATCTTTCCTCTACAGTGCCCTCCATAATGTTTGGGACAAAGACCCGTCATTTATTTATTTGCCTCTGTACTCCACAATTTGAGATTTGTAATTTAAAAAATCACATGTGGTTAAAGTACACATTGTCAGATTTTATTAAAGGGCATTTTTATACGTTTTGGTTTCACCATGTAAAAATTACAGCTGTGTTTATGCATCATCCCCCCATTTTGGGGCACCATAATGTTTGAGACACATGGCTTTACAGGTGTTTGTAGTTGTTCAGGTGTGTTTAATTGCCTCCTTAATGCAGGTATAAGAGAGCTCTCAGCACCTAGTCTTTCTTCCAGTCTTTCCATCACCTTTGGAAACTTTTATTGCTGTTTATCAACATGAGGACAAAGGTTGTGCCAATGAAAGTCAAAGAAGTCATTATGAAACTGAGAAACAAGAATAAAACTGTTAGAGACATTGGCCATACCTTGGGCTTACCAAAATCAACTGTTTGGAACATCATTAAGAAGAAAGAGAGCATTGGTGAGCTTACTAATCGCAACGGGACTGGCAGGCCAAGGAAGACCTCCACAGCTGATGACAGAATCCCCTCTATAATAAAGAAAACCCCCAAACACTTGTCTGACAGATCAGAAACACTCTTCAGGAGTCAGGTGTGGATTTGTCAATGACCATTGTCTGCAGAAGACAGCCATGATACAGAGGCTACACTGCAAGATGCAACCACTAGTTAGCCACAACAATAGGATGGCCAGATTACAGTTTGCCAAGAAGTATTTAAAAAAGCAACCACAGTTCTGGAAAAAGGTCTTGTGGACAGATGAGATGAAGATTGGCCTATATTAGAGTGATTGGCAAGAGCAAAGTATGGAACTGCCCAAGATCCAAAGCATACCACATCTGTGAAACACGGTGGTGGGGGTGTTATGGCCTGGGCATGTATTGCTGCTGAAGGTACTGGCTCACTTATCTTCATTGATGATACAACTGCTGATGATAGTAGCATAATAAATTCTGAAGTGTATAGACACATCCTATCTGCTCAAGTTCAAGCAAATACCTCAAAACTCATTGGCCGGCAATTCTACAACAAGATGATGATCCCAAACATACTGCTAAAGCAACAAAGGAGTTTTTTAAAGCAAAAAATGGTCAATTCTTGAGTGGTCAAGTCACTCACCCGATCTAAACCCAATTGAGCATGCCTTTTATATGCTGAAGAGAAAACTGAAAGGGACTAGCCCCAAAACAAGTATAAGCTAAAGATGGCTGCAATACAGGCCTGGCAGAGCATCACCAGAGAAGACACCCAGCAACTGATGATGTCCATGAATCGCAGACTTCAAGCAGTCATTGCATGCAAAGGATATGCAACAAAATACTAAACATGACTAATTTACATTATATTGTTGTGTCCCAAACATTATGGTGCCCTGAAATGGGGGGACTATGTATAAACTCTGCTGTAATTTCTACATGGTGAAATCAAAATGTATAAAAATGGCCTTTATTAAAATCTGACAATGCGCACTTTAACTACATGTGATTTTTTTTCTATTACAAATCTCAAATTGTGGAGTACAGAGGCAAATAAATAAATGATGGGCCTTTGTCTCAAGCATTATGGAGGGCACTGTATAACACGGTGCTCAGAACTGAACGCAGTACTCGAAATTTCACCTTTCACCTTTCCCCTTTCTCCTCCCTTTCCTTCCCCGGTTGCAGTTAACATCCACAAGTGGGCTTTGCTTGTCTGGAAAGCTTTGTGACAAGTAGTTTTCCTGTCAGACCAGGTTGTGCATTGGTCTGTTTGTCTGTTTTTTCCCCGTCTCTCTGCGCCCATTGTGAAAGCGGAGGCGGTGAGAGGGGGGGGGCGGGTGACTTCGCCTTCCTCGCTGCAACTCGCTTCAGATTGCAGCCAATTAATGGGAGCATCCATCCCTCTCCCCATGTTTGGCGGTGTGTAACACATTCCCTCTCTGTCCACTCATTCCCGTTACGCAGACATTGTAGAATGTATGAGATCGAATTTGCAGTCGACGCCAACGTTTCTCTGCGTGAACGGCCAGTGCCGTGAGAAAGGATGCTCGCTAATCTGGCTTATGCACTGCCATTCCCTCTGGTACCAATGTGAATGGCACTAAAGTAGTTTACAGGAGGACCAAATAAAGTATTTTAAAAGATTTTTCTTTTCTTTTTTAAACTGGTGTAATTCCCTGCATAAATGACCACTGTACTGTATCTTAAGTTTTATAAAATTAATTCCTTTAAAGAAAAATGTATCTCCCATATTACTCAATTTTATAAATTACTTTGGAGATTTATATTTAATTGTAGTCATATTGACTAAAGTTTTCACATACTTTCTATTTAAGTGCTGTACTACCTTACACTGTCTTGTTTGAAGTGATCTGTGTTCTATTACACTTTGAGGGCATATTCTAGACTCCAAGCAAAACTCTATTGAGACACAGGCGTCTCTCTCCTGCTTCCCAGGTTTTCATGTCACGTGGCACCCTCTACTCATGAGTGGTGCCTTACCTGGCCCAAAGAGATTGTTAGCTTGTGTTTACTGTGTAGATGATATTTGGTAAACTTCTATCAATCCAGAGAAGCCGAATCTTAATTGGAGTCTGGAGTTTACCACTTAATATTTTTGAGCCGGAATTTAGCTCCATTATTCACTGATAAACAGTCAAAGTAATTTAAAATATTTATCTGGATTTCAGCTCTGTTCACTTCCTTATTTCAGTGTCTTGATACAATATATATATATGAACATTTGTACTTTTTGATAAATGTCTATCGCAGTGTGTAGAGAGGCGATTTGCAAGGTATCCCATATAGTTTGCTCAAGATAGTTCTACATGTTATCAGGGATTTTTCCCCACCCCAAGCCATCCATCACCCCTCTATTTAATCTGCATCGGCCTCTGTGCCTTCTTATTATGTTTACTTTAAAATATTTCAAATAAAAGCAACAAAGTGAATTGAACAGCCTCTCCTTTACAGTCATCTCTGCATTGCTATAAATATGTCCTCTACAAATATTTACGTCGTAAGTTCAGCAATTATCCTGTGGCAGCCTCAGTATGTCAGAGGGTGCTCTGTTTTATAAGGCTAGGAACATTTCACCAAATAAAACAGAATATTATACTTCTGTAAAATGCCTCCCCTTAATGCTGAGAAGACTAATAATCTCTTCAGTAAATATTTAAGTTGGGCAGTGCACACCTCTGAAATTATGGTGTGGTGGGAGTGGAGAGAGACTTGAGAAGATGTGGGCCACTATTGATTATAGCTGGCTAAAGATTTTCTTACTGTCTGCAGCTTTCAGACTTGAGTCACACCGCTGCAGTTTTTTTTTTTTAAGTTAATGCTTTCAAATAGCAAATTGTTTGTCTAAAGTACTTTGTTAAATCTGCAGAATAGCTTTAATTAATTTGGATTTGCTGTTAGCGCAAAGACCCAGTCACTGATTTCTGCATTCCTCCAACCTCAGCATCTTCTGCCGCTCCCAATAGACAATAGGTGCAGGAGGAGGCCATTCGGCCCTTCGAGCCAGCACCGCCATTCAATGTGATCATGGCTGATCATTCTCAATCAGTACCCCGTTCCTGCCTTCTCCCCATGCCCCCTGACTCCGCTATCCTTAAGAGCTCTATCCCACTTCCCAATAACGGCTCAACAGCATCCTAACCTCAGTAACTCGTTATCCAAACCTCGCCATTTCTTTCCTTTTCAAACGTTCCCATCTTTTTGACCAAGTCTACTTCTTCTTGTGTAAGGCATGCACAGCCTAAAGTTGTAGGTCAAGGGTAGCATCCAGGCCAGGGCAGCATCTGTTGCTGGGTAGATGGCCTTGTGTTTGGTCACAGGTAACAAATCATTAAATCAAATTCTTTGTACATGTTAATACTGATTATCCTTGTTATAACAGACCAATAGGGGAGGAAAGGTGAAGGAAGGGACTGCAGATGTTGGTTTAAACCAAAGATAAACACAAAAAGGTGGAGCAGGTTACCCTGGCGAAAAAGCAATAGGTGACGTTTCAGGTCGAGACCCTTCTTCAGACTGAGAGTCAGGTGATGGGAAAACGAGAGATAAAGACGGTGATATAGAGAGATATAGAACAAATGAATGAAAACTATGCAAAAAAAGTAACAATGATAAAGAAAACAGCCCATTGTTAGCTGTGGGCTAGGTGAAAATGAGTTACAGACAATGAGATGCAACAAGACGACTTGGGTGAGGGAGGGATGGAGAGAGAGGGCATGCAAGGGTGACTTAAAGTTAGAGAAATCAATATTCATACCACTTGATTGTAAGCTTCCCAAGCAAAATATGAGGTGCTGTTCCTCCAATTTGCGTTTGGACTCACCGACAATGGAGGAGGCCCAGGACAGAAAGGTCAGTGTGGGGATGGGAATTAAAGTGTTTGGCAACCGGCCAAGAAAGGAGGTAAATACGTACAGTATTGGAAAAACTGCCAATAAACCTACACTAAACATGACGCACTATAAACAGGAAAGGACACAAAATACACAATACTTTAAACATTGTAAATACATTTTAAAAAGTTACCATATTGCAATTTCATTTTGAACTCAGTGGAACTCAGTTCCTGATATGAACAACACCTCGGTTACAACAGATTTTGTTCGCAATAACCAAATTCATAATAAAGAGGGTAGGCTATATTTATTGGGGGGGGAAAAACTGCAGATGCTGGAGTAACTCAGCGGGTCAGGCAGCATCTCTGGAGAGAAGGAATGGGTGACGTTTCGGGTCGAGACCCTTCTTCAGACTGATGTCAGGGGAGGGGGTGGGACAAAGGTAGAATGTAGTCGGAGACAAGAAGACTAGTGGGAGAACTGGGAAGGGGGAGGGGATAGAGAGGGAAAGCAGGGACTAACTGAAGTTAGAGAAGTCAATGTTCATACTGCTGGGGTGTAATTACAATGCTATATTTATATCTGGTTAACTATATTTCTGGAAGGACCTTGGAAAGTTTTTCTATGGTAAAGTAAGTACATTTAAGTTAATGAACAATTTTGATAACTGAAAATGCATTCTAATATCTCAGTTTTCTTAATACAGTGGATAGTTTTGCAGAGCATTGTGCCGATTTCCCAGTGCTGTCACATTCAGCAATTCCAATGACCCTACTTTTCGGAACAGGATATTGAACCTGAACGTGAAGAAATACCTGACTGATTGATTCTGCATCAAATGCAATGGTAGGTTTTGCTGACATTCTGTCTTCACTAGACATTGTTTTAATTTCTAAATAAAATGGATGTTTCATGGTAGGCAGACGGAGTACTGGA
Organism: Rhinoraja longicauda; assembly: GCF_053455715.1. Lineage (NCBI taxonomy): Eukaryota > Metazoa > Chordata > Chondrichthyes > Rajiformes > Arhynchobatidae > Rhinoraja > Rhinoraja longicauda. The sequence goes on from NC_135990.1 coordinate 11,616,841, forward strand.
GAAATTTAACCAACAGCATTCAATGAAGGAGCCAGTCAGAAGATCACAGGGGCGGCACAGTTATGCAGCTGGTAGAGCTGCTGCCTCACAACGCCAGAGACCCGAGTTCGATCCTGACTACAGGTGCGGCGTTTCAGGTTGAGACCCTTCTTCAGACTGATGTCAAGGGGGCGGGACAAAGGAAGGATATAGGTGGAGACACGAAGACAGTGGGAGATCTGGGAAGGGGGAGGGGAAGAATGCGCTCGGTCCGCGTTAACCAATCTGATCTCCCGGTGGTTGAGCATTTCAACTCCCATTCCAAGTCTGACCTTTCTGTCATGGGCCTCTTCCAGTGCCATAGTGAGTCCCACCGGAAATTGGAGGAACAGCACCTCATATTTCGCCTAGGAAGCTTGCAGCCCAGTGGTATGAACATTGACTTCTCCAACTTTAGATAGTTCCTCTGTCCCTCTCTTCTCGTCCCCCTTCCCAGATCTCCCACTCTTCCTGTCTCCACCTATATCCTTCCTTTGTCCCGCCCCCCCTGACATCAGTCTGAAGAAGGGTCTCGACCCGAAACGTCGCCCATTCCTTCTCTCCTGAGATGCTGCCTGACCTGCTGAGTTACTCCAGCATTTTGTGAATAAATACCTTCGATTTCTACCAGCATCTGCAGTTATTCTCTTACACTGACTACGGGTGCTGTCTGTGCGGAGTTTGCACGTTCTCCCTGTGACCCTGTTTCCTCCCACATCCCAAAGAGGTGCGTGCGGGTTTTGCAGGTTGATTGGCCCTCTGTAAATCTCCCCTATTGTGCGGGGAATGGATGAGAAAGTGGGATCACATAGAACTAGTGTGAACGGGTAATCGACGGTCAACATGGAGTCAGTGAGCCAAGGGGCTTGTTTCCATGCTGTATTTTTTAATCTGTTCAATCGGTCAGGTGAGCTGCAGAGAGAGAGTACAATCCAATGGTGCCATTTGAATCCAGTATTGAATATATTGTCTATTATCAGTAAAATGATCCCTTTTAGGACCAGTTTTAAATCTACACCCATATTGAAGGGCTCAAGGCATAGCTTGTCAAACTTGTTTTGAGTAAGCTTGTTCAAAATGCCATTTAGCGGATACTGTCATTTGAATCCAGTATTGCATGTATACAGGTCTGCTCATTTAAATACAGCGCTGATTATTTTCACACAGTCAGTGGATTAAAATCCAGTTTGCATATTGTATGAATATTTCATCTGCAGATTATATAAGGTCAATACACTGGAATTTAGAAGGATGAGGGGGGATCTTATTGAAACATATAAGATAATTAGGGGATTGGACACATTAGAGGCAGGAAACATGTTCCCAATGTTGGGGGAGTCCAGAACAAGGGGCCACAGTTTAAGAATAAGGGGTAGGCCATTTAGAACGGAGATGAGGAAGAACTTTTTCAGTCAGAGAGTGGTGAAGGTGTGGAATTCTCTGCCTCAGAAAGCAGTGGAGGCCAGTTCGTTGGATGCTTTCAAGAGAGAGCTGGATAGAGCTCTTAAGGATAGCGGAGTGAGGGGGTATGGGGAGAAGGCAGGAACGGGGTACTGATTGAGAGTGATCAGCCATGATCGCATTGAATGGCGGTGCTGGCTCGAAGGGCTGAATGGCCTACTCCTGCACCTATTGTCTATTGTCTAGGACGCAAAATGCTGGAGTAATTCAACGGGTCAGGCAGCATCTCAGGAGAGAAGGAATGGGTGACGTTTCCGGGTCGAGACCCTTCTTCAGACTGATGTCAAAGATAGGATGTTGTAGAGACAGGAAGACAATGGGAGAACTGGGAAGGGGGAGGGGAAAGAGAGGGAACAGAAGAACTATCTGAAGTTGGAGAAGTCAATGTTCATACCGCTGGGGTGTAAACTGCCCAAGCGAAATATGAGATGCTGTTCCTCCAATTTGCGCTGGGCCTCACTACGACAATGGAGGAGGCCCATGACTGGAAGGTCAGACTGGGAGTGGGAGGGGGAGTTGAAGTGCTGAGCCACCGGGAGATCAAGTTGGTTAAGGCGGACTGAGCGGAGGTGTTGAGCGAAACGATCGCCGAGCCTGCGTTTGGTCTCGCCGATGTAGAGACGTTGACATCTGGAACAGCGGATACAATAGATGAGGTTTCCACTCCATTCAAAGACCCAAACAGTCTTTCCAGGTGAGGCAGAGGTTCACCTGCACCTCCTCCAAGAAGGGTCTCGACCCAAAATGTCACCCATTCCTTCTCTCCTGAGATGCTGCCTGACCGACTGAGTTACTCCAGCATTTTGCATCTACCTTCAACTTGAACCTTGAGCCATTTAGAACTGAGATGAGGAAAAACTTTTTCAAATACAGAGCGAGAGAGAGAGAGATTTAGAACGGAGATGAGGAAAAAACACTCAGAGTTGTAAATCTGTGGAATTCTCTGCCTCAGAAGGCAGTCGTGGCCAATTCTCTGAATGCATTCAAGAGAGAGCTAGATAGAGCTCTTAAGGATAGCGGTGTCAGGGGGTATGGGGAGAAGGCAGGAACGGGGTACTGATTGAGAATGATCAGCCATGATCACATTGAATGGCGGTGCTGGCTCGAAGGGCCGAATGGCCTCCCTCTGCACCTATTGTCTATTGAACCAGCATCTGCAGTTATTTTCCTACATAAAAAATCAGGTCATGCCCCCTTGCTTGATAAGTTATGACCAACGCATTATAAAACTATCAAGAGTCAAGACTTTGATCCCTCTTTAATGTAATCTATTCTGAAGGCCACACTTGGATTTTATATATCCGCGATACAATTGTCATTTGGTCAGTATATTTCAGTTCCAAGTATGGAAGTCTATATCCTGGTTGCTAGCATTATAAAGAATTTGTGATCCGTGCATTCCTGACCACAGAATAAAATGTTCCTTGTTTATCAGGTTCTTGATATGTTAAACAAACAATCTGCCAAACTGCATGTCACATGAGTAGCAGATCTTTTTCCTTTTCTTCAATGACGAGCAATTTCTAATCTTGATGGCTGTGATTGAAGTGTCCTATGTTTTACAAATTAGTTAATTCTTCCAAAAATTATATCTGTCGATATCTATGGGAGTGGCGCTATGTGCAGCGGTAGAGTTGCTGCCTTACAGCGCCAGACACCCGGGTTTGATCCTGACTATGGGTGCTTGACTGTACGGAGTTCATACGTTCTCCCTGTGACTGCGTGGGTTTTCTCCGGGTGCTCCGGTTTCATCCCACACTCCAAAGACGTGCAGTTTGTAGGTGAATTGGCTTTGGTAAAATTGTCCCTAGTGCATAGAATAGAACTAATGTACTGGTGATTGCTGGTGGTCCGTTGTAACTAAGTAAGGGGTTAAATGCACTGATCAGCCAAAACATTATGACCTGATGAGCCAAAACATTATGACCACCTGCCTAATATGCTGTTGGTCCTCCGTGTGCAGCCCCATATGCAGCAGGGTGCGATGCACTGTGTATTGTGACACATTCCTCCCGTGACCACCATTAAAATTTTCTGTGACTTGTGCCACAGTCGACCTTCTGTCGGTTCGGACCAGACGGGATAGCCTTCGTTGCCCTCGCGCATCGATGAGCCTTGGGCGCCCAACACCCTGTCTGTCGCCGATTTGTGGTTTGTCCCTCCTCGGACCACTGTCAGCAGGTACTCACCACTGCTGACCGGGAGCGCCCCACAAGCCTTGCCGTTTCAGAGATGCTCTGACCCAGTCGTCTGGCCATAACAACTTGGCCCTTGTCAAAAGTCGCTCAGGTCTTTACTCCTGCCCATTTCTCCTGCATCCAACACGTCAACTTCAAGAACTGACTGTTCACTTGCTGCCTAATATATCCCACCCCTTGACAGGTGCCATTGTCACAAGATAATCAATGTTATTCACTTCGCCTGTCAGTGGTCATAATGTTTTGACTGATTGGCAGTTTTTCCAATACTGTACATACACCAATAAACATACACTAAACATGACGCACTGTAAACGGGAAAGAACACAAAATACACAATACTTTAAAAAACATTGTAAATACATCCCTGGTGTCCCAAATCATCCCAAATGATAATAAAACCTGGTCAAATACAAAGAGATAGAGAGAGAGAGATTTAGAACGGAGATGAGGAAAAACTTTTTCACTCAGAGTTGTAAATCTGTGGAATTCTCTGCCTCAGAAGGCAGTGGAGGCCAATTCTCTGAATGCATTCAAGAGCGAGTTAGACAGAGCTCTTAATGATAGTGGAGCCAGGGGGTAAGGGGAGAGGGCAGGAACGGGGTACTGATTATCATATCATCATATCATATCATATATATACAGCCGGAAACAGGCCTTTTCGGCCCTCCAAGTCCGTGCCGCCCAGCGATCCCCGTACATTAACACTATCCTACACCCACTAGGGACAATTTTTACATTTACCCAGCCAATTAACCTACATACCTGTACGTCTTTGGAGTGTGGGAGGAAACCGAAGATCTCGGAGAAAACCCACACAGGTCACGGGGAGAACGTACAAATTGTGAATGATCAGCCCAGATCGCATTGAATGGCGGTGCTGGCTCGAAGGGCCAAATGGCCTACTGCACCTATTACATAGAAAACATAGAAAATAGGTGCAGGAGTAGGCCATTCGGCCCTTCGAGCCTGCACCGCCATTCAATATGATCATGGCTGATCATCCAGCTCAGTAACCTGTACCTGCCTTCTCTCCATATCCCCTGATCCCTTTAGCCACAAGGGCCACATCTAACCCCCTATTAAATATAGCCAACGAACTGGCCTCAACTACCTTCTGTGGCAGAGAATTCCACAGACTCACCACTCTGTGTGTGAAGAAATGTTTTCTCATCTCGGTCCTAAAAGACTTCCCCCTTATCCTTAAGCTGTGACCCCTGGTTCTGGACTTCCCCAACATCGGGAACAATCTTCCCGCATCTAGCCTCTCTAACCCCTTAAGAATTTTATATGTTTCTATAAGATCCCCCCTCAGTCTTCTAAATTCCAGCGAGTACAAGCCTAGTCCATCCAGTCTTTCTTCATATGAAAGTCCTGCCATCCCAGGGATCAATCTGGTGAACCTTCTCTGTACTCCCTCTAAGGCTATTGTCTATTGTTTATTGACAGAAACAGAGGTTTTACAGAGGGTATGCCTGGGAACTGGTCTGGCTGCCAAGGAATATTAGAGATGTACAAGAGGGGAGAACTGGATGTGCAGAGATATAAATTGAAGCTTATTTCTATACAAGCTAGTTCTGACATCTGATGTTATCAGCACTTATTATTATTTTTCACCCTGAAGGAAAAATGGACTTGTTTTTGCTTCTTATTGTCGTGAACCAATATGCAGTGGGAAAAAAAGTTATTTTGTTTTCTATCCAAGCAAGACATGCTGTACTTGAGTACTTGGGCGGCACGGTAGCGCAGCGGTAGAGTTGCTGCTTTACAGCGAATGCAGCGCCGGAGACTCAGGTTCGATCCTGACTACGGGTGCTGCACTGTAAGGAGTTTGTACGTTCTCCCCGTGACCTGCGTGGGTTTTCTCCGAGATCTTCGGTTTCCTCCCACACTCCAAAGACGTACAGGTATGTGGGTTAATTGGCTGGGTAAATGTAAAAAATTGTCCCTAGTGGGTGTAGGATAGTGTTAATGTACGGGGATCGCTGGGCGGCACGGACTTGGTGGGCCGAAAAGGCCTGTTTCCGGCTGTATATATATGATGATATGATATGATAATCAAACGTTACTGAGGTACAACATATAGTGCAAAAGGGAAAGGAACTGAGGGCAGATTGTAGTGTTAAAGCTACAGAGAAAGTGCTGATAAAAAAAGTGCAAGGGCCACAATGAGGTAGGTTGGGGGTTGGAAATATATCTGCAGCATACGAGGGGTGTGTTTAAGAGTCTGATTACAGCAGGGAAGAATGAATGAATGTTTATTGGCCAAGTATGTGCATATACAAGGAATGTGCCTTGGTGCTCCGCTCACAAATGACAACACAAACATAAAGTTAACAATTAAGAATAAAGCATAAACACATCAAAACAGTAAGGATACAACATTACGGTCTAAACATGTGGGTGAAAATAAACCAGAGCAAAAAAGAGACTACAGACTTTGGTTATTGAGTAGAACTACTTCTCATGGAAAAAAAGCTGTTTTTATGTCTGGCTGTGGCTGCTTTGACAGTCCGGAGTCGCCTTCCAGAGGGAAGTGCTTCAAAGAGTTTGTGGCCAGGGTGAGAGGGGTCAGAGATGATCTTGCCCGCTCGCTTCCTGGCCCTTGCAGTGTACAGTTCGTCAATGGGGGGAAGGTTGCAGCCAACAGCCTTCTCAGCTGATCGAACGATCCGTTGCAGCCTCCGGATGTCGTGTTTGGTGGCTGAGCCAAACCAGACCATGATGGAGAAGGTGAGGACAGACTCAATGATAGCAGTATAGAATTGGACCATCATTGCCTGTGGCAGAAGTTGCCTTTACCAAAATGATTTACTTACTTGGAAAAGCAGGATCCTTTGTGCAATGTATTCACTTTAAAGTCTCTTTAAAAAATAGTTCTCAGAAGCTTATACAGCCACTGAGGGGTCAAATGAAATCTCAGTGCAGCATCTCATTCTCTAACAAAGCAGCACTAACTACAGCTGTGATGTATCTACTTGAATTATGTGCTCAGGACTTGGAACGGCACTTGAATCTGCGATGTTCTAAGTGAGAGTAACAGCACTGAGCCAAACCTGAAACACAGTTGTGTCTACCAGACTGATGGTACAATGGTAAACTCCAAATGCTGGAGTAACTCAGCGTGTCAGGCAGCATCTCTGAATGGAAGGAATGGGTGATGTTTCGGGTCGAGACCCTTCTTCAGACCCTGGCACGATAGTTCTTTAATGTCACACGTACCGAGGCAAGTTGAAACTTTTTTTGTATACAGTCCAATAAATTATTACTATGCATAAGAACAATCCCATATTAAGTAAAACGTGTATAGAAACAGTCCACTGGGACCTTGTGCATGAAACATAGAAACGTAGAAAATAGGTACAGGAGTCGGCCCTTCGATTCAATATGATCATGGCTGATCATAAAGAGGCAATACGGGGAGAAAAGATGAGGTACGAGGGTAAACTAGCCAATAATATAAAGGAGGATAGTAAAAACTTCTTTAGGTATGTGAAGAGGGAAAAAATGGTCAAGGCAAATGTGGGTACCTTGAAGACAGAAGCAGGGGAATTTATTATGAGGAACAAGGAAATGGCAGACGAGTTGAACCGGTACTTTGGATCTGTCTTCACTAAGGAAGATACAAGCAATCTCCCAGATGTTCTTGTGGCCAGAGATCCTAGAGTGACGGAGGAACTGAAGGAAATCCACATTAGGCAGGAAATGGTGTTGGGTAGACTGATGGGACTGAAGGCTGATAAATCCCCAGGGCCTGATGGTCTGCATCTCAGGGTACTTAAGGAGGTGGCTCTAGAAATTGTGGACGCATTGGTGATCATTTTCCAATGTTCTATAGATTCAGGATCAGTTCCTGTGGATTGGAGGGTAGCTAATGTTATCCCACTTTTGAAGAAAGGAGGAAGAGAGAAAACGGGAAATTATAGACCAGTTAGTCTGACATCAGTGGTGGGGAAGATGCTGGAGTCAATTATAAAAGACGAAATTGCGGAGCATTTGGATAGCAGTAACAGGATCGTTCCGAGTCAGCATGGATTTACGATGGGGAAATCATGCTTGACTAATCTTCTGGAATTTTTTGAGTATGTAACTAGGAAATTTGACAGGGGAGAGCCGGTGGATGTGGTGTACCTCGACTTTCAGAAAGCCTTCGACAAGGTCCCACATAGGAGATTAGTGGGCAAAATTAGTGCACATGGTATTGTGGGTAGGGTACTGACATGGATAGAAAATTGGTTGGCAGACAGAAAGCAAAGAGTGGGGATAAATGGGTCCTTTTCAGAATGGCAGGCAGTAACTAGTGGGGTACCGCAAGGCTCGGTGCTGGGACCGCAGCTATTTACAATATACATTAATGACTTGGATGAAGGGATTAAAAGTACCATTAGCAAATTTGCAGGTGACACAAAGCTGGGTGGCAGTGTGAACTGTGAGGAAGATGCTATGAGGTTGCAGGGTGACTTGGACAGGTTGTGTGAGTGGGCGGATGCATGGCAGATGCAGTTTAATGTGGATAAGTGTGAGGTTATCCACTTTGGTGGTAAGAATAGAAAGGCAGATTATTATCTGAATGGTGTCAAGTTAGGAAAAGGGGACGTACAACGAGATCTGGGTGTCCTAGTGCATCAGTCACTGAAAGGAAGCATGCAGGTACAGCAGGCAGTGAAGAAAGCCAATGGAATGTTGGCCTTCATAACAAGAGGAGTTGAGTATAGGAGCAAAGAGGTCCTTCTGCAGTTGTACAGGGCCCTAGTGAGACCGCACCTGGAGTACTGTGTGCAGTTTTGGTCTCCAAATTTGAGGAAGGATATTCTTGCTGTTGAGGGCGTGCAGCGTAGGTTTACTAGGTTAATTCCCGGAATGGCGGGACTGTCGTATGTTGAAAGACTGGAGCGACTAGGCTTGTATACACTGGAATTTAGAATGATGAGAGGGGATCTTATCGAAACATATAAGATTATTAAGGGGTTGGACACATTAGAGGCAGGAAACATGTTCCCAATGTTGGGGGAGTCCAGAACCAGGGGCCACAATTTATGAATAAGGGGTAGGCCATTTAGAACAGAGATGAGGAAAAACGTTTTCAGTCAGAGTTGTAAATCTGTGGAATTCTCCGCCTCAGAAGGCAGTGGAGGCCAATTCTCTGAATGCATTCAAGAGGGAGCTGGATAGAGCTTTTAAGGATAGCGGAGTCAGGGGGTATGAGGAGAAGGCAGGAACGGGGTACTGATTGAGAATGATCAGCCATGATCACATTGAATGGTGGTGCTGGCTCAAAGGGCCGAATGGCCTACTCCTGCACCTATTGTCTATTGTCTATCATCCTAAATCAGTACCCCGTTCCTGCTTTTTCCCCATATCCCTTGGCCTCTGTTCTTGCGTCTGCTTCTGCCACCTTGACACTCTCCACCCCCCCCCCTTTGTCTGGTCCGCGGGGGCCTTGCAGAGTCTGAAGAAGGGTCTCGTCCTGAAACGTCACCCATTCCTTCTCTCCAGTGGTGCTGCCTGACCCACTGAGTTACTCCAGCACTTCGTGTCTATCTTTGCAGCTTGCCTCTTCTGGCTCTGTCATAACATTTCAACTGTGGTGGGACTGCAGTCAAAAGCTGAACCATATTCTGGGAAACCCCGTGCCATTAAGCACAGCGTAGGAACAGTTAAACGAGTGCCGTGCTGACAGAGTACGTAAGGTCATATCAAAATTGGCATTTCAACCAGCTGTAACAAAAATGTGCCTGCTGCTGCCCTCTAGGCTGCAAGAAGCAGTGGGTGACAGAGAAATGAAAGGGTGTACCTGAGAACGGGAAGGTAGACACACACATCTCTAAACTAAACTAAACTTACAGATTCTAGTGAACTGACAAAAGGAACAAGAAAGGAAATGAAACAGTTTTTTTGCCAGGAAGTGATAAAAAACATCAGAGGCAGGAGTACGCCAATCAGCCCCTCAAACAAGCTCCATCTGTCAGATCCTTGCCTTGATCCGAATGTAATAAACACACTTCAAGGACACTGAACATAAACGCTGTGTATTATTCATCCCCCATCCCTTTACATCCTGGCAGCATGGGTCCACTCCCTCTGCTGCTGGTCCAAGTAACCTTTTAACTTCCTCCACTGTTCCGTTCAGCTTAGTCTATTGTCACGTGTGCCGAGGTACAACATTTCTAGATAGACCTCTTAAGGATAGCAGAGTCAGGGGGTATGGGGAGAAGGCAGGAACGGGGTACTGATTGAGAATGATCAGCCATGATCACATTGAATGGCGGTGCTGGCTCGAAGGGCCGAACGGCCTTCTCCTGCACCTATTGTCTATTGTCTAAAAGCTTTTGTTGCGTGCCAACCAGTCAGCGGAAAGACAATGCCCGGTTAACTGCCCTCTTCAGCTTGATTTCGGCTCTGTTCTGTGCATCTTCTGCAGTGATTAATACATGTAAGGCTTCGCTCAGGTGTTTTTCGGTTGGCCTCAGTTTTGCTCCTTCTTGAGCCTCGTTGATCCCTTCCCTGTAATGATCCGTGGGGCTTGGACAGCCTCTGCACGAGAGAAGGCAAGGATGGGTGATCTCACGTTGGCATCTCTTTATAGAAGAGAGACTTTAAAATACTGGTGAACATGTTGCACAAAGGACCCCACTCTTCCGAATAATTAAGATATATTGGTAAAGGCAGCTTCTTCCCTGCTGTAATTAGACTCTTGATCACACCTTTCATATGCTGCAGATATATTTCTGATCTCCCAACCTACCTCATTGTAGCCCTTGCGCTTTTCTGGTCTGCACTTTCTCTGTAGCTTTAACGCTATAATCTGCTCTCAGTTCCTTTCTCTTTTGCACTATGTGTTGTACTTATGTAGGGTTAGATTGTACTCATGCATGAATAGCAAGCAAAATAACATTGTTCCACTGCATCTTAGTACACTTGATAATAAGAAGCAAAAACAAGTACATTTTTCCTTTAGGTGAAATATTATGTGCTGATAACATCAGATGTCAGAACTAGCTTGCAAAGAAATAAGCTTCTATAAGAGTATCACAAATTCCAACAGTTGCATCTTCTTGACTTTCTGCAGTAAGATTGTGGCTGGTGTAATCTTAAATTCATTATCAGATTCCCTCTCTCACCTTTGACTTCCTCGTAGTGTTCCTTATAGAAACACGGTGGCGCAGCGGTAGAGTTGCTGCCTTACAGCGAATGCAGCGCCGGAGACCCGGGTTCGATCCCGACCACGGATGCTGTCTGTACGGAGCTTGTACGTTCTCCCCATGACCTGCGTGGGTTTTCTCCGAGATCTTCGGTTTCCTCCCGCACTCCAAAGACGTATAACATAGCAAAGAAGAGTGGGAAGACAGAGGATTGGGACTCTTTTAAAGAGCAACAAAAGTTAACTAAAAAGGCAATACGGGGAGAAAAGATGAGGTACGAGGGTAAACTAGCCAATAATATAAAGGAGGATAGCAAAAGTTTTTTTAGGTACGTGAAGAGGAAAAAAATAGTCAAGGCAAATGTGGGTCCCTTGAAGACAGAAGCAGGGGAATTTATTATGGGGAACAAAGAAATGGCAGACGAGTTAAACCGTTACTTTGGATCTGTCTTCACTGAGGAAGATACACACAATCTCCCAAATGTTCTAGGGGCCGGAGAACCTAGGGTGATGGAGGAACTGAAGGAAATCCACATTAGGCAGGAAATGGTTTTGGGTAGACTGATGGGACTGAAGGCTGATAAATCCCCAGGGCCTGATGGTCTGCATCCCAGAGTACTTAAGGAGGTGGCTCTAGAAATAGTGGAAGCATTGGAGATCATTTTTCAATGTTCTATAGATTCAGGATCAGTTCCTGTGGATTGGAGGATAGCAAATGTTATCCCACTTTTTAAGAAAGGAGGGAGAGAGAAAACGGGTAATTATAGACCAGTTAGTCTGACATCAGTGGTGGGGAAGATGCTGGAGTCAATTATAAAAGACGAAATTGCTGAGCATTTGGATAGCAGTAACGGGATCATTCCGAGTCAGCATGGATTTACGAAGGGGAAATCATGCTTGACAAATCTACTGGAATTTTTTGAGGATGTAACTAGGAAAATTGACAAGGGAGAGTCAGTGGATGTGGTGTACCTCGACTTTCAGAAAGCCTTCGACAAGGTCCCACATAGGAGATTAGTGGGCAAAATTAGGGCACATGGTATTGGGGGTAGGGTACTGACATGGATAGAAAATTGGTTGACAGACAGAAAGCAAAGAGTGGGGATAAATGGGTCCCTTTCGGAATGGCAGGCAGTGACCAGTGGGGTACCGCAAGGTTCGGTGCTGGGACCCCAGCTATTTACGATATACATTAATGACTTAGACGAAGGGATTAAAAGTACCATTAGCAAATTTGCAGATGATACTAAGTTGGGGGGTAGTGTGAATTGTGAGGAAGATGCAATAAGGCTGCAGGGTGACTTGGACAGGTTGTGTGAGTGGGCGGATACATGGCAGATGCAGTTTAATGTAGGTAAGTGTGAGGTTATTCACTTTGGAAGTAAGAATAGAAAGGCAGATTATTATCTGAATGGTGTCAAGTTAGGAGGAGGGGGAGTTCAACGAGATCTGGGTGTCCTAGTGCATCAGTCAATGAAAGGAAGCATGCAGGTTCAGCAGGCAGTGAAGAAAGCCAATGGAATGTTGGCCTTCGTAACAAGAGGAGTTGAGTATAGGAGCAAAGAGGTCCTTCTACAGTTGTACCGGGCCCTGGTGAGACCGCACCTGGAGTACTGTGTGCAGTTTTGGTCTCCAAATTTGAGGAAGGATATTCTTGCTATGGAGGGCGTGCAGCGTAGGTTCACTAGGTTAATTCCCGGAATGGCGGGACTGTCGTATGTTGAAAGGCTGGAGCGATTGGGCTTGTATACACTGGAATTTAGAAGGATGAGGGGGGATCTTATTGAAACATATAAGATAATTAGGGGATTGGACACATTAGAGGCAGATAACATGTTCCCAATGTTGGGGGAGTCCAGAACAAGGGGCCACAGTTTGAGAATAAGGGGTAGGCCATTTAGAACGGAGATGAGGAAGAACTTTTTCAGTCAGAGGGTGGTGAAGGTGTGGAATTCTCTGCCTCAGAAGGCAGTGGAGGCCAGTTCGTTGGATGCTTTCAAGAGAGAGCTGGATAGAGCTCTTAAGGATAGTGGAGTGAGGGGGTATGGGGAGAAGGCAGGAACGGGGTACTGATTGAGAGTGATCAGCCATGATCGCATTGAATGGCGGTGCTGGCTCGAAGGGCTGAATGGCCTACTCCTGCACCTATTGTCTATTGTCTATTGTTTGTAGGTTAATTGGCTTGGTATAAATGTAAAAATTGTAGATATTTATTCACAAAATGCTGGAGTAACTCAGCAGGTCAGGCAGCATCTCGGGAGAGAAGGAATGGGTGACCTTTCGGGTCGAGACTCTTCTTCAAACTGTAAAAATTGTTCCTAGTGGGTGTAGGATAGTGTTAATGTGCGGGGATCGCTGGTCGGCGCAGACCCGGTGGGACTAAAGGGCCTGTTTCCGCGCTGTATCTCTAAACTAAACATATACAATTCTTAAGGGATTGGACAGGCTAGATGAGGAAAACATTTCAATTTGCTACTATTCAACCTTTGATAATTAAGATGATAATTATCGTTCTCTTCGGGTCTTTTTTTTCCTCACAAAAAATATATAGTTCAGACTTATGAAATACATCTCTGCCTCTGCTGATCTCCCGTCTGACCCTTTCCTTGGTCTATTTTAGTCAACTATCCTCATTCCAGTGTAATTGCCTTTGAGTTTAGTTTGGCAGCTTCCACCCCCACGTTTCCCACCTGAATTTAAAATCCGCTGACGGAGGTAAAGATAACCCTTGTTCACCATGTTAATGACATTGTACAAAAACTCAAAACACTTTCTAAAGATGCCTTCTGGCAGTCTGCATTAATCTGGGTCCACCCTCCTGTGTTCACCCATTACCTCCCCAGTTTATAGACAATAGACAATAGCCAATAGGTGCAGGAGTAGGCCATTCGGCCCTTCGAGCCAGCACCAACATTCAATGTGATCATGGCTGATCATTCTCAATCAGTACCCCGTTCCTGCCTTCTCCCCATACCCCCTGACTCCGCTATCCTTAAGAGCTCTATCTACCTCTCTCTTGAATGCATTCAGAGAATTGGCCTCCACTGCCTTCTGAGGCAGAGAATTCCACAGATTCACAACTCTCTGACTGAAAAAGTTTTTCCTCATCTCCGTTCTAAATGACCTACCCCTTATTCTTAAACTGTTGCCCCTGGTTCTGGACTCCCCCAACATTGAGAACATGTTTCCTGCCTCTAAAGTGTCCAACCCCTTAATAATCTTATATGTTTCGATAAGATCCCCTCTCATCCTTCTAAATTCCAGTGTATACAAGCCTATCTTTAAAGATTATCTTTGAGGTGATGGTATAAGTTCATAAGTTATCGGAGCAGAATTAGGCCATTCAGCCCATCGAGTCCACTCCGCCATTCAATCATGGCTGATCTATCGAAGGTATCACAAAATGCTGGAGTAACTCAGCGGGTCAGGCAGCATCTCAGGAGAGAAGGAATGGGTGACGATTCAGTCTGAAGAAGGGTCTCGTCCCAAAACGTCACCCATTCCTTCTCTCCTGAGATGCTGCCCGACCCGCTGAGTTACTCCAGCATTTTGTGATACCTTCGATTTGTACCAGCATCTGCAGTTATTTTCCTACATGGCTGATCTATCTATCCATCTCCACCCCATTCCCCTGTATTCTCCCTATAATCTTTGAAAACCCTTGCTAATCAAGAATCTAACAGTCTCCGCGTTAAAAATACCCATTGACTTGGCCTCCCCAGCCGGCTCTTGCAAAGAATTCCACAGATTCAACATCCTCTGACTAAAGAGATTCTTCCTCACCTCCTTTAAAAACGTACATCCTTTTACTGTGAGTATATGCCCTCTGATCCTAGACTCTCCCACTAGTTGGAATCATCCTCTCCACATCCACTCTATCCAGGCCTTTCACTATTCGGTAAGCTTCAATAAAGTCTCCCCTCATCCTTCTAAAAATTCCAGCTTGTCTGCAATATTTCTGCACAACTCACGGCAGTGGTCTACCCAACTATTGCCGTTGTATGTTGGTCACCAGCGTTACTCTTTCCTATAGAATGTCCTGAGAAACGCTTTGCTGGTGTGATAAGTGTCAGGCTCTCTCAGGCATGGACAGGTGCAGAAAATACCTCCCACTTATCCTGGAAACTGTGTGTTTGAATCTTCTCTTCAAATGTTTGGAGTTCAGTGCTGCAAATTTAGCTGATAACTCAATTTTACATTTTAGCTGAAATTATCTGTTTAACCCATACACTACATTCCACCCCTTAGAGTCATCAGCCGACATTAAAGTGCCAGAGACCCGGGTTCGATCCTGACTACGGACACAGTTTTTACGGAGTTTGTTCGTTCTCCCCGTGACCTGAGTGAGTTTTCTCCGGGATCTCCGGTTTCCTCCCACACTCCAAAGACGTGCAGGTTTGTAGGCTAATTGGCTTGGTGTAGTTGTAAATTGTCCCTCGTGTGTAGGATAGTGCTAGTGTACGGGGATCGCCGGGTGGTGCGGACTCGATGGGCCGAAGGGCCTGTTTCCGTGCTGTATCTCCAAACTAAACGAAAAAAGAGTCTGAAGAAGGGTCCCGACCTGAAACGTCACCCATTCCTTTTCTCCAGAGATGCTGCCTGACCCGCTGAGTTACTCCAGCATTTTGTGTCTGCCTAAACTAAACATTTAGTTTAGTACAGGTATGTAGGTTAATTGACTGGGTAAATGTAAAAAATTGTCCCTAGTGGGTGTAGGATAGTGTTAATGTGCGGGGATCGCTGGGCGGCGCGGACTTGGTGGGCCGAAAAGGCCTGTTTCCGCGCTGTATATATATGATATGATATGATGATGATATTGGGGTACAACCTCATTCATGATCAGATCTTTCATAGAGTGAGGTCATTATTATAGCGATGGTTGGAGACGATTTGTTGTCTCCTTTGAAAGGGAGTAAGTTTGTCATGAAAGGTAGGCAGGTTTTAGTTCAGTTTAGTTTATTGTCATGTGTACAGTGAAAAGTTTCCAGTGAAAAGGTAGGTCGATAGCCAGCTCAGATGGAACTAATGCTGGCCTTGGCTTGGCACCTTGACAAGGTAAAAACCAAACAGAAAACCCAGGCAACCGTTGAGGCCCAGTGCTAAAACAACTTGCTGTTTACTGCGTGACTGACTCTGCCTTCCTGAGGGAACAGAGTATCTGGTGCCTGCCGTGTGTCTGTTCTGTTGTGTTCCACTGCAGTAACTCACTAACAATTATTTCTTTATCAACAATAAAACTGCTTGACCTTGGGGATACTTAAAATCTCACACAGACTGCGTGTGTGGCCCTGAGCTTTGTAACTGTGATGCTCAGCTGCAGGATGTAGAACCTAGCCGCAGGGACGAGAGAAACTAGAGACTGTGCGGGAACCAGGGCTGAGGGCATAAGGTGGCTGCAGAAGGGGCAAATTTGAGATCGTGGGCATCCAAGCATTGTGAGAGTGAAGAGCATTGTGAAAATCCAGGTAACTAGCTGCAGGGGAGCTTAGGAATAAGATAGACACAAAAAGCTGGAGTAACCCAGCGGGTCAGACAGCATCTCTGGAGAAAAGGGATAAGTGACTATTCAGGTCGAGACCCTTCTTCAGACTCAGTCTCGACCCAAAACATCACCAATTCCTTCTCTCCAGAGATGCTGCCTGTCCCGCCGAGTTACTCCAGATTTTTGTGTCTATCTTAGACAATAGACAATAGGTGCAGGAGGAGGCCATTCGGCCCTTTGAGCCAGCACCGCCATTCAATGTGATCATGGCTGATCATTCTCAACCAGTACCCCGTTCCTGCCTTCTCCCCATACCCCCTGACTCCGCTATCCTTAAGAGCTCTATCGAGCTCTCTCTTGAATGCATTCAGAGAATTGGCCTCCACTGCCTTCTGAGGCGGAGAATTCCACAGATTCACAACTCTCTGACCGAAAAAGTTTTTCCTCGTCTCAGTTCTAAATGGCCTACCCCTTATTCTTAAACTGTGGCCCCTTGTTCTGATCTCCCCCAACATTGGGAACATGTTTCCTGCCTCTAACGTGTCCAAGCCCTTAATAATCTTCAGTTTAAACCAGCACCTGCAGTTCCTTCCTACGCACGATTTCAGGAATAACATGGACGAACTTCATCCCACAGCACTGAAAAATGGCTTCCTGTACAAATTAGCAACATAGGAAAAAAAACTGCAGATGCTGGTTTAAATCGAAGGTAGACACAAAATGCTGGAGTAACTCAGCGGGACAGGCAGCATCTCGGGGGAGAAGGAATGGGTGACGTTTCAGGTCGAGACCCTTCTTCAGTCTGACAGAGCAACATTAGGTGCTTGTTTTGTACGATCTGTGCAAACATTTCCCACACCAAAAATACTGTTCAATTTTCCAAAGAGACACAAAATCACTGTTGTCATATTTTACTCTGGCTAAATTCAGTTTTCAACTGCATGATTCCAGGGAGGAAACAGGACAGTGCATCCTAATTTATAAGTCATAGGGTAGTGAGTTTGAGTTTAGTTTACTGTCACGTGTACCGAGGTACAGTGCAAAGCTTTTGTTGCGTGCTAACCAGTCAGTGGAAAGACAATCGAGCCATCCATAGTGCATAGATACATGATAAAAGGAATAACTTGAATAACGTTTAGTGCAAGACAAAGTCCAGTAAAGTCCGATCAAAGATAGTCTGAGGGTCTCAAATGAGGTAGATGGTAGCTCAGGATTGTTCTCTAGTTGCTGATAAGATGGTTTAGTTGCGTGAAAGCAGCTGGGAAGAAACTGTCCCTGAATTTGGAGATAGACACAGCGGGTCAGGCAGCATCTCAGGAGAGAAGGAATGGGTGACGTTTCGGGTCGAGACCCTTCTTCAGACTTGGAGGTCTGTGTTTTCACAGTTCTACACCTTTTGCCGGAGAAAAAAAAAAGAGAGAGAGAGAGAGAGAGAGAGAGAGAGAGAGAGAGAGAGAGAGAGAGAGAGAGAGAGAGAGAGAGAGAGAGAGAGAGAGAGAGAGAGATCGAGATCATGCTGGTGAGAGGTGGCTTTCACCTCTCATCTTAAAGGCCTCACAACAGTACAGCACTCTTCAATGCTGTACCCATGTTTGAATAATGTAAGAAAATAACTGCAGATGCTGGTACAAATCGAAGGTATTTATTTCACAAAATGCTGGAGTAACTCAGCAGGTCAGGCAGCATCTCAGGAGAGAAGGAATGGGTGACATTTTGGGTCGAGACCCTTCTTCAGACCCATGTTTGAATGATCGGAATGGAGATAACCCTAGAAGCTGTTAATCTGACATAAAATGTTTGGAAATACTCAGCAGATCAGTCAGCATCACTGGACATAGAAACAGTTCACATTTCAAGTCTGATTAACTTGCGTTCCTCCTGAACCTACTTTGGCCTATTCTGGTTCCATGGACTCAAAGGGCCGAATGGCCTCCTCCTGCACTTATTTTCTATGACCCACTGATTCAATGGATTCTGTAAGGTCGTGGGAAAGAATTTAAAAATATATATTTTCTTGTTCTATTTTAATGTTATAATTATTTTACAAAATTTCAGTTTGTTATTTAATTGCATCTAGCCTTAATCCCTTAATTAATCTGAATTATTTTTATGTTTTTGAAAGTTGCTTGGAACTGTGGAATAAGCTGGGACTCCGGCAGCTATAAAGCTCTGGAGAGAAGGAATGGGCCACGTTTCGGGTTGAGACCCTTCTTCAGACTGAGAGTCAGGGGAGAGGGAGAGATAGAGATATGGAAAGGTGAGGTGTGAAAATGAGACATCAAAGGGGATAGTGATGAGGGAAATGTAGAATGGTTCATGAGGTCACCATCCCCTCAGCTAACAATGAATCATTCTACATTGCCTTAGCCAGAAAATGGTGAATGTGTGGAATTCATTGCCACAGACGACAGTGGAGGCCAAGTCATTGGGTATTTTTGAAGCGGTGATTTTGACAGGTTCTTCATTAGTAAGAGCACCAAGGATACAGGAAGAATGCAGTAGATTGGGGTTGAGAAGGAAAAATAGATCGGCCATGATCGAATGGCGGAGCAGACTCGATGGGCCGAATGGCCTAATTCTGTTCCTTTGACTTATCGGCTTGCGGGTGCTTCGTTGATGAACTGAAACTTGAATTACGATGTTAAGAACCTTTAGATGGTTTGTTACAGGTTAGATTTAAGTGTAGACTGCTAGATAAACTAATTTCATCAAAGTTTGCAACAACAAAAAAAGAGAAACATTATGCATTAGTGAAAATAGCAACAAAGAATCTTATTCATCCACAACTTTTGCCTCATAGACCTGCAGTTCGCCACAGCATAAGAAGACAAAAGTATGAAGTGTAAAATCAAGGAACTACAGTTGCTGGTTAATACACAAGTGCTGGACTAATTCAGCAGGACAGGCAACATCTCTGGAGAACAAGGATAGGTCATGTTACGGGTTGGAACCCTTCGTCAGTCTAGTTGTGTCTGAAGTTTAGTTTTAATTTGTTTAACTTTAGTTTTATTATTGTCAGGTGTACCAAGGTACAGTGAAAAGCTGTTGTTTGCATGCAGCTAGTTAAAGGAAAGACTATAAATGATTATGATCAAGCCATCCACATTGCATAGACAGTAATACAGGCAGATGCCTTCATTACAATGGCCATCACCCATAGACTTACTTGTCACGTTCGAACCACAAAGTGTTTTAGTTCAATTCAATGACACTTTATTGTACCTAAGTGCAGCGAAATTCATTGTTTTTCACTACAATCCCGTAAAATCATACAGCAGACCTCTCCTAGGCGGTAAAAAAAACATAGAAACATAGAAAATAGGTGCATTTGGCCCTTCGAGCCATCACCGCCATTCATTGTGATCATGGCTGATCATCCACAATCAGTAACCCGTGCCTGCCTTCTCCCCATAACCCTTGATTCCACTAGCCCCTGGAGCTCTATCTAACTCTCTTTTAAATTCATCCAGTGAATTGGCCTCAACTGCCTTCTGTGGCAGAGAAATCCACAAATTCACAACTCTCTGGGTGAAAAAGTTTTTTCTCACCTCAGTTTTAAATGGCCTCCCCTTTTGGCCTCTTAGATTGTGGCCCCTGGTTCTGGACTCGCCCAACATTGGGAACATTGTTTCTGCATCTAGCTTGCCCAGTCCTTTTATAATTTTATACGTTTCTATAGGATCCACAAGATATAAAATACACAGAGAGTTGCCATGTTTCTGGCGCCGACAAAGTGTCAAAGGTTGTTAGTACTGTCTTATCTTCTTGCAGTGACAAACCGGGCCTGCCGCTGCACGTGGCTGAAGGCAGTTTGTCGGGCCCCTCACTCCCCCTTATAAAGACCTATCTTTATAAGTGATAGGAGTAGAATTAGGCCAATCGGCCCATCAAGTCTCCTCCGCCATTCAATCATGGCTGATTTGTCTCTCCCTCCTAACCCCATTCTCCTGCGTTCTCCCCATAACCTCTGACACACGTACTAATCAAGAATCTATCTATTTCTGCCTTAAAAATAGCCATTGACTTGGCCTCCACAGCCTTCTGCGGCAAAGAATTCCACAGATTCGCCACCCTCTAAAGTAATTTCTCCTCATCTCTGATGCTGTGCCATCTGATCCCAGACTCTCCCACGAATGGAAACATCCGCTCCACATCCACTCTATCCAGGTCTTTCACTCTTCGGTAAGTTTCAATGAGGTTTGTCCTCATTCTTCCAAACTCCAGTGAGTACAGGCCCAGTGCCGTCAAGCGCTCATCATTTGTTAACTCAATCATCCCCTCATCCCCAATCATGCTGCTATCAGGCAACTGAACCATCCTACCATTCTACCGCAACTAGAGAGCAGTTCTGAGCTATCCCCTTCGTTGGAGACCGTCGGACTATCATGTATCTGTACACTGTGGATATGTATTGTCTTTCTGCTGACTGATTGGCACACAACAAAAGTTTTTCACGTGACAATAAATAAACTAAACTGTATAGGAAGGAAGTACAGATGCTGGTTTAAACTGAAGATTGACACAAAAAGCTGGTGTAACTCAGCGGGTCAGACAACATCTCTGGAGAAATGGAATATGTGACTTTTTGGGTCGAGACCCTTCTTCAGTCTGACAGATAGACACAAAAAGCTGGGATAACTGTGGGTCGGGCAGCATCTCGGTAGAAAATAGGTGACTTTTTGGGTCGAGACCCTTCTTCATTCTGACAGATTGACACAAAAAGCTGGGATAACTGCGGGTCGGGCAGCATCTCGGTAGAAAAGGAATAGGTGACATTTCGGGTTGAGACCCTTTGTCTTCAGTCTGAAACGTCACCAATTCCTTTTCCCCCAGAGATGCTGCCTGACCCACTGAGTTACTCCGGCTGCTTTGTGTCTCAACTAAACTGTACCCGGTGCATATATGACAATGATTTTTGTTTTAATGAAAATTGAACTTTTATTCTTAATTTTAAAATATGCAGAAAATTAAAAATCATGCAAAGCTCTTGATGCTGCTGGGTGTTGGGTTAAGGGGTGTGAGTGTATGTGGTTTGTAGAGGGGGGGAGGGGAGGGTGTGAATGGGCAGGGCTGCAAGGCTGGCTGCTTCCCCTGGGCTCTGGGCCAGAGCTCTGGTCAACCTGGCGCTGCCTCATTGGCGGGGCGGCCTGTCCTCCGGCCGGGAGGGGGCGTGCCGGCGCCGGCCCAGGGTGCAGCGCGCGGCCCCGGGGCCGATAAGGCGGCGAGCGGGCGGCCGCCAGTTT
Organism: Rhinoraja longicauda; assembly: GCF_053455715.1. Classification (NCBI taxonomy): domain Eukaryota; kingdom Metazoa; phylum Chordata; class Chondrichthyes; order Rajiformes; family Arhynchobatidae; genus Rhinoraja; species Rhinoraja longicauda. The sequence goes on from NC_135990.1 coordinate 11,638,384, forward strand.
CCGGTGCGGGTGGGCGGGCCGAGCGGCGGGAGGTCCCGCGTGTCCGTGTCGGCGGCGGCCCGGAGAGAGCGCGGAGAGAGGGAGCAGCGGCGGCAGCAGCACGGATAGAGAGGGGGGGGGGAGCAGCGGCGGCATCATGTCGCTCGATTTCCTCAACGATGTGCGGCGCATGAATAAGCGGCAGGTGGGTGATGGTGATGGCGACCCCGCTCGATGGCGGCCGCCATTCCCCGCTTGTCCCTTCCCATAGAGTCCCCCCCCCCTTACACGTGTCTCTCCCCCACACACTCTCACACTACACACTCACACTATACACACTACTCACACACACCACTCACACTACACACGCACACTCTCACACTGCACACTCACACATACACTCGCACTACACACACTCACACTACACACTCACACAACACACACTCACGCACTCTCACTATACACACTCGCACTACACACACTCACACTACACACTCACGCTATATACTCTCACACTACACACTCACACATACACTCGCACACTCACACTACACATTCACACTATACACACTCACACTATACACTCTCACACTACACACTCGCACTACACACACTCACAACACACTTATACACACAACATACACATACATACACTCGCACTACACACTCACACTACACACACACACTACACACTCACACCATACACATACATACAGACACACTCACACTACACTCACTCACACTACACACACACTCTCACACTACACACTCACTCATACTCTCACACTACACACTCACACTACACAATCACACTACACTCACTCACACTACTCACACTACACACACTAACACTATACACACTCACACTATACACTCTCACACTACACACACACACACTCACACCACACACTCACACTACATACACACACTCACACGACACACTCACACTACACACATTCACACCCTCACACACACACATACATACAGACACACTCACTCACATAACTCACACATACACTCAGTAACACTCACAGTCTCCCCTTCCACGTGTCTCTCCCCCCCTGCAGTATGTCCCATCTCCCAACCCCCCTCCACCACAGTGTGTTCCTCTTTCTCCCCTCTCCCCCACAGTGTTTCTCTCCCCACCCCCTCTCCTTTCCTGTCCACCCCCTTCCACACTGTGTCCCTCTTCCCACCCCAGAGTGTTTCCACCCTCCACCACAGTGTGTTCCCCTTTCTCCCCTCTGCTGAGGTGTCAGGGGTTATGGGGAGAAGGCAGGAGAATTGGGTTAGGAGGGAGAGATAGATCTGCCACGAGTAAACTTAATGGGCCGAATGGCCAAATACTGCTCCTATCTCTTGTGATCTTATCACCACACAGTGTGTCCCTCTGCCAACACACACTTTCTCTCTCCTACACTGTCCATCTGTTCCCACCCTCCAACGTGTCACCCCTTTCCCCTCCCTCAGAGCGTGTCACTTTCCCAACCTTTCCGTGGAGTTCCTCTCCCCTCATTGTGTCCCCCTCTCCCTCCATAATATGTTCCACCCCTTTCCCTACAATATGTCCCTCTTCCTCCTCCCAGTGTACCTATAGTGAGTCCATTTCCCTCTCCCCACAGCGTGTCCACCTTTCCCTCCTTCCCCACAGTGCCCCCCCTCCACAGTGTGTCCCTCACCCCACCCCCTCTACCAGACCATCCCACCCCACAGTGTGTCCCTCTCTCCTCTCTTCCACAGTGTGTCTCCCCCTCCCCTGGGGTTAAAATGGAAGAAGGGTGTACTTGTGACTGGGTTCCAAAAGCCTGAGGGGAGCAGTGTTCCTGGCCCATGCTTATCTTGAGATTGGGCGACTCCATATGGAAAGTCATTTGGAAAGGGACTGGGCCTTTAACAAGTGTAGAAATAGCCTGGTGTTTACATTTGAGAGCATAATAAGCACGGGAGACACAGCTAGTGTGTGATTACCTTATTCCATGTTGTTTTCAGATACACGGTTTAAAAATATAACCGGTAATGTGCTCTTCGAGCCTGCTCCACCGCTCTGTAGGCCTTGAAGTTACTTCTCCCTGTACCCCTGACTCTGATAGTTTAATTATCTACCCGTCTCTGACTCTGCCTTAAGTATATCCGACAGCTCCTCACCCACAGTTCTCTGAGGTAAAGAGTTCTAAAGATTTGCAATCTTTGGCCCAATGTACTTCTGCACGTCTGTTTGAAACGCATGGCCCCTTATTTTGCAACAGTTTCTGTTAGTTCCAGGAGCCTCAATGAGGGGAAAGGTCCTCTGAGTTTTCATCCTTTCGATCCTGCTGAGGACCTTTTATTTCAATAAGACCCTGTCTCATTACACCAGAGTGAGCAATAAGATCTAATTGTTCAATCTTTCTATGTGTACCAACCCCTCAGTGCTAGGAATTAACCAAGTGAACCTCTGTAGTATAAGAAAATAACTGCAGATGCTGGTACAAATCGAAGGTATTTATTCACAAAATGCTGGAGTAACTCAGCAGGTCAGGCAGCATCTCAGGAGAGAAGGAATGGGTGACGTTTCGGGTCGAGACCCTTCTTCAGACTGATGTCAGATGGGCGGGACAAAGGAAGGATATAGGTGGAGACAGGAAGATAGAGGGAGATCTGGGGAGGGGAAGAGAGGGGCAGAGGAACTATCTAAAGTTGGAGAAGTCGATGTTCATACCACTGGGCTGCAAGCTGCCCAGGCGAAATATGAAGTGCTGTTCCTCCAATTTCCGGTGGGCCTCACTATGGCACTGGAGGAGGCCCATGACAGAAAGATCAGACTGGGAATGGGAGGGGGAGTTGAAGTGCCCGGCCACCGGAAGATCAATTTGGCCAACGCGGACCGAGCGCAGGTGTAGAGCGAAGCGATCGCCGAGCCTGCGTTTGGTTTCACCGATGTAAATAAGTTGACATCTGAAGCAGTGGATGCAATAGATGAGGTTGGAGGAGGTGCAGGTGAACCTCTGTCTCACCTGGAAAGATTGTTTGGGTCCTTGGATGGAGTTGAGGGGGGAGGTAAAGGGACAGGTGTTGCATCTCGTGCGGTTGCAGGGGAAAGTGCCCGGGGATGGGGTGGTTTGGGTAGTAAGGGACGAGTGGACCAGGGAGTTACGGAGGGAACGGTCTCTGCGGAACGCAGAAAGAGGAGGGGATGGGAAGATATGGCCAGTGGTGGGGTCCCGTTGTAGGTGACAGAAATGTTGGCGGGTGATTTGTTGGATCCGCTGGCTGGTGGGGTGGAAGGTGAGAACGAGGGGGATTCTGTCCTTGTTACGAGTGGGGGGAGGGGGAGCAAGAGCGGAGCTGCGGGATGTAGAAGAGGCCCTAGTGAGAGCCTCATCTATAATGGAAGAGGGGAACCCCCTTTCCTGAAGAATGAGGACATCTGACGCCCTAGTGTGAAACACCTCATCCCGGGCGCAGATGCGGCGTAGACGGAGGAATTGGGAGTAGGGGATAGACTTTTTGCAGGAGACCAGGTGGGAAGAAGTGTAGTCCAGATAGCTGTGCGAGTTAGTGGGTTTATAGTAAATGTCCGTCATTAGTCTGTCTCGTGATGGAGATGGTGAGGTCCAGAAACGGGAGGGAGGTGTCGGAGATAGTCCAGGTATATTTAAGGGCAGGATGGAAATTGGAAGTGAAGTGTATGAAGTCAGTGAGTTCTGCATGGGTACAAGAGGTAGCACCAATGCTTTGGTCGATGTAGCGGAGGTAGAGTTCGGGGATGGGGCCGGTGTACGCCCGGAACAGGGATTGTTCGACGTACCCGACAAAGAGGCAGGCATTGCGAGTGCCCATAGCTACGCCTCTGGTTTGGAGGAAGTGGGAGGAGTCAAAGGAGAAGTTGTTAAGGGTAAGAACCAGCTCTGCTAGGCGGAGGAGAGTGTTGGTAGATGGGGATTGGCTGGTTCTACGGTCGAGGAAGAAACGGAGGGCTTAGAGACCATCCTTGTGGGGGATGGAAGTGTAGAGTGACTGGACATCCATGGTAAAGATGAGGGAGTGGGGGCCTGGGAACGGATGGAGAGCATGTGAGGTGTCTTGGACGTAGGTGGGGAGGGATTTAACCATGGTGGATAGGATGGAGTCGAGGTAGGTGGAAATAAGTTCGGTGCGACATGAGCAGGCAGAGACAATGGGTCTGCCGGGACAGTTCTGTTTATGGATTTTAGGTAGGAGGTAGAATCGGGCCGTGCGGGGCTGGGGAACTATAGGTTTGGAGGCATTGGAGGGTAGATTGCCGGAAATGGTGAGGTCCGTTCTGTTATCTCCAATGCAAGAATGATGTTCCTTAAATATGGAGCAGTAGCTTTCACCAGTACCCCGTGACACTATCAAAACTTTTATACACCTTGCAATAAAGTCCAGTATTCCATGCCCCTTCCTAATTGCTTGCTCTACCGACATGCTAACTTTATTGACTTCATGCTACTCATGCAGCAGACACTTTCTACCAACATTTTGTATATTCAGTCAAATTATACTTTGCCCTTTCCTCCTCCTCCTCATTTCCAGCTTGTATAAACTTTGCACTTTCCCACGTTGCTTTCAGTCTGCCAAATTCTTTCACTCGCTTAACCAATCTCGAATTCCTTTGCAGGCTGTTTGTATTCTGTGCAACATCTGCTAATCTATCTGTCGTCTTGTTGGTAAATTTGGCTATAATACACTCAGCCTCTTCATCTGAGCTATTAATATAGATTATAAATAGTTCAAATAATCCCCTAACCATTTAAATTCTGCAGTCATATTTTGCCAATTTGAATTCTTTTTCAATAGACAATAGGTGCAGGAGTAGGCCATTCAGCCCTTCGAGCCAGCACCGCCATTCAATGCGATCATGGCTGATCACTCTCAATCAGTACCCCGTTCCTGCCTTCTCCCCATACCCCCTCACTCCGCTATCCTTAAGAGCTCTATCCAGCTCTCTCTTGAAAGCATCCAACGAACTGGCCTCCACTGCCTTCTGAGGCAGAGAATTCCACACCTTCACCACTCTGACTGAAAAAGTTCTTCCTCATCTCCGTTCTAAATGGCCTACCCCTTATTCTTAAACTGTGGCCCCTTGTTCTGGACTCCCCCAACATTGGGAACATGTTTCCTGCCTCTAATGTGTCCAATCCCCTAATTATCTTGTATATTTCAATAAGATCCCCCCTCATCCTTCTAAATTCCAGTGTATACAAGCCTAATTGCTCCAGCCTTTCAACATACGACAGTCCCGCCATTCCGGGAATTAACCTAGTAAACCTACGCTGCACGCCCTCAATAGCAAGAATATCCTTCCTCAAATTTGGAGACCAAAACTGCACATAGTACTCCAGGTGCGGTCTCACCAGGGCCCTGTGCAACTGTAGAAGGACCTCTTTGCTCCTATACTCAACTCCTCTTGTTTTCTCTCTCTTGTTTTCTATCTTTCAGCAATTTACTAGCTGGATTAATTTTTTTTACTTGCAATCTTTTAGAATTTATCCAATACTTTTATGGTCCAAATAAATAATATCAGCAATAATAAATAGGCATTTTATCGTCATATAATATCGTTTCTTCAACATTTCAATCGTTCTTTTAACACAACCCTCCCTTTACAAACTCATGCTGGTTAACAAGTTAACTGAATACATTTGTTTCAATCGCGATCATTATAGATTCTCATAATTTCCTGGCAAATCACAAGTTTGATCTTTAATTGCCAGGTTCTATCATCCCGCCATTTTCAAATAGCAAAAATGACGTGCATTTCTTTCTCAGTCAAAGGAAAGTTTTTTGAATCGAGAACTTTGTATCATAGCAATGAGATTATTGAACTATTCTCATCTCCTTTGCCAAAAACTCTCAGATGGAATATGTCTAGTCTGAGGACGTCGGCGTTTCTATCCCTGTTTTTGAGTTGTCTCATACACTGAATTAGTATTAGCTGAAGAAGGGTCTCGACCCAAAACATCACCTATTCCTTTTCTTCAGAGATGCTTTCTGGCCCGCTGAGTTACTCCAGCTTTTGGTGTCTATCTTACCTTTTTTGAGGTGCCTTTCTTGTCCTAGAGAAAAAGAGTGATACAGTTTGGAAACAAGCCCAACATGTCCCAGCTACACTAGTCCCACACCTGCCTGCGCTTGGTCCATGTCCCTCCAAACCTGTCCTATCCATGTACCTGTCAAACATTCTCTTAAACGTTGGGGGTAGTCCCTGCCTCAACTACCTCCTCTGGCAGCTTGTTCCATGCACCCACCACCCTCTGTGTGAAAACGTCCTCTGCCATTTCCTTGAGTTCACATGACTATTGGCACTATTCGCTACTCTAGACTTTTATCTATCTGATGATATTCCTATGGTTTTGGTTTCATGCTCCTTTGCGACCTGTTCCGTTGCCATTTGCTCTCGACCGGATCTGCACTAGTATTTGCATTTTGCACTGTAGCTTTATTCTCTTATCTCTGATCATCGGTGGCTTTCCTGGCAACGACAACAACACTTGTTGCTCTGCGATTACAGGCAGATCCTGCACAGCAGTAAACCTTTATTTGAGCAGCTTCCACTGAAGCACTGCCATTTTGTTCACTGGTCAGCTTCCCAGTTACGTTCAGCAGCGGTTAGATCTAGAAACTTGTATGCTGTTTTTCATTTATTTCAAGCTCAGTCACGTTATTATTCAATGAATGTTCATGCCCCATTAGGCTGTTGATTAGTTCTGTTTCATCGGTCAATACCAAACTTAATGTCGACACAAGAAACTGTAATCTTGAACAAAGTGCTGGAGGAACTCGTCGGGTCGGGCAGCATCTGTAGAGGAAAAGCACAAGCGACGTTTCAGGGTGGGTCTCTTCCAGCTAGCTCTTTCGTCTTTTCATCTCTAGCTTTTGACACTAACTCCACCCATCTGCCAATCAACTCCTCACCTGTATCCACTTGTCAGACTTTGTCCAGCCTCCACCTCTCTTTTCCTGCTTTCTGCTCCTCTATTCCATCAGTCTGAAGAAGAAGCTGCCTAACTCACTGAGTGACTCCAGCACTTTGTGTCTTCTTTTGTAAACCAGCACCTGCAGTTCCTTGTTTCTACTTAGTTTTTAGTTTAGTGATACAGCATGGAAACAGGCCCCCGAGTCCGCACCGACCAGCGATCCCTGTACATTAACACTATCCTACACACACTAGGGCCAAAATTTTTTTTACACATACACCAAGCCAATTAACCCACAAATCGAAGGTTTTTATTCACAAAATGCTGGAGTAACTCAGCAGGTCAGGCAGCATCTCGGGAGAGAAGGAATGGGCGACGTTTCGGGTCGAGACCCTTCAGACTGAAGAAGGGTCTCGGTCCAAAACGTCACCCATTCCTTCTCTCCCGAGATGCTGCCTGACCTGCTGAGTTACTCCAGCATTTTGTGAATAAAAACCTTCGATTTGTACCAGCATCTGCAGTTATCTTCTTATACAATTAACCCACAAACCTGTACGTCTTTGGAGTGTGGGAGGAAACCGAAGATCTCGGAGAAAACCCACGCAGTCACAGGCTGAACATACAAACTTTGTACAGACAGCACCAAACTCAATGTAACCCGGTCCTCTACTAGTTCCAGGCTCTATTGTTACAGGAAGCTAATCCAATCATACTTCTGAAATTTAACAGTGAGCTCATTCACTTGGCCAAGTGCATGGATGGGAAAGGTTTAGAGAGATGTGGGCCAAATGCAGGCAGGATGGGGTACCATGGTCGGCATGAACAAGTTAGGACGAAGGGCCTTTTTCCGTGTTGTATGACACCATGTCAGGTTGTTTCATTCTATGGGGCAGATCTTCTGACTGAAGATAGACACAAAGTGTTGGAGTAACTCAGGCAGCGTCTCCGGAGAAAAAGGATAGGTGACATTTCGGGTCGGGACCCTTCTTCAGACCAAAAGTAGAGGGAAGGGAACTGGAGCTGAAAAAACGGCAGACCTGCAACAGGTGACCAAGGCAGGGTTGAACCCATGGTGGCCCATTGTTGGCTGGGGAAGGGGTGATAATGAAGTGATACAAGGATGCGAACAGTGGAACTGTTACGATGACTGGGGTGGGGGAGGGACCCTTCTTCACACTGAGAGTCAGGAGAGAGGGAAGTGTAAGAAAATAACTGCAGATGCTGGTACAGATCTTCACAAAATGCTGGAGTGACTCAGCAGGTCAGGCAGCATCTCAGGAGAGAAGGAATGGGTGACGTTTCGGGTAACTCAACAGGTCAGTCTGAAGAAGGGTCTCGACCCGAAATGTCACCCATTCCTTCTCTCCTGAGATGCTGCCTGACCTGCTGAGTTACTCCAGCATTTTGTGAATAAATACCCTGGAGAGAAGGAAGCTAGTTTAGTTTAGAGATACAATGCGAAAACAGGCCCTTCGGCCCACTGAGTCCGTGCTAACTCACAATCACCCTGTACACTCGCACTATCCTACACACTCGGGACAATTTTACTGAAGCCAATTAACGTACAAACCTGCACGTCTTTGGAGTGTGGGAGGAAACCGGAGAAAACCCATGCAGTCACAGGGGGAATGTATAAACTCCGTGCAGACAGCGCCTGTAGTCTGGATCAATCCCAGGCCTCTAGCGCTGTAAGGCAGCGACTCTACCGCTGCATCTCTGTGCCGCCCCCACAGACATAGACCACGGGTTCCCAACCTGGGGGTGAATTTGAACAAAATAATAATGTTAAAAACAGTGTTTTTACATTTTCCCTTTGTCGGTTGCCTTGTTATGGTTGAAGTGTAAACTCAAATTACTGAACAAAACAGGGTGGGGGTAAATTTACTTTCGAAAAGTTGCCTGGGGTAAACGGGACGGAAAAAGGTTGGGAACCCGTGATATAGGTGGATCTAATTTTTGAAAGAATAGACCAATTTGTAAATCATAGGACACAGCGATCACTTCACAGCACAGTGATGGGAGCGGGATTCCCAGCAGAATGCCCTGTTCTGGGCTTATGCTCACAGTCCAGTTGCTCAATACTTCACGTTCACAAGTTATAGGAGTAGAATTAGGCCATTCGGCCCATCGAGGCTACTCCGCGATTCAATCATGACTGATCTCTGCCTCCTGATCCCATTTTCCTGCCTTCTTCCCATAGCCCCTGACACCCGTTCTAATCAAGAATTTGTCGATCTCTGCCTTAAAAATATCCACTGACTTGGCCTCCACGGCCCTCTGTGGCAATGAGTTCCACAGATTAACTACCCTCTGACCAAAGTTCCTCCTCACCTCCTTTCTAAAAGAGCGCCCTTTAATTCTGAGGCTGTGACCTCTGGGCCTAGACTCTCCCACCAGTGGAAACATCCTCTCCACATCCACTCTATCCAAGCTTTTCATTTTTCTACAATACTTTTACAGCAAGCTTGTTAAATTCTTATATTTTCTTATATCGTTGCACATCTCCCCCTTGTTCTCTTCACTCCTTGTCCTGTTTATCTTTAGCTGCCTGCTTATCTTATTGTATCGTTGTAGAGGGGCACTGTACGGAAACAAGCGTTCTGCACCACTCGCCCATGCGACCAACGTGCCTCGTCAATGCTAATCCCATTTGGTCCATATATTCCTCTAAACCTTTGCTGTCCATGTGCCCGTCTAAAAGTCAATTCCATTCTCTTCATCACCACTCCAGCTGCTTTGCTAATTCTTCCAGTAAAACTCTTTCCTGACAATTTATCCTCTGCTGAATTAAGTGAACATCTACAAAAAGCTCCCATCTCCCTTCCTCCACATTTCTCCCTCCCTCCCTCTCTTCCAGCTTTTTCTCCCCTACCACAAACAGTCCTGCGACTCAAATGAGTCACTCCAGCGCGTTTTTTATTGAAAAGCAGAATCTGCAATATCTTGTATCCATAAATTAGCGGCTTTTGTTCTTCTGAGATGTGGAATTTACTTTTAAATAGTGTGAGGGTTAATTGCCGGAATAATCTTGCATTTTAATTTTAAGATTTTCATTATATTGTTCTCTACAATTTTTTTCTGGTTTCTATATCTGGTGGATTAATTCTAATTATACCATGCACATGCTAATGGAGACAGTGGATTGCACATTAACAAAACCAGTTTGTTGGTGGAGGTCTACTTTTCTCTGCCCTTTTTAAAACAAGTCCCTGCTACACTTTGGAGCAGGGTCTCTGGAGACGGTGGAGCCCAAGTTCACGGGACACTGGTGCCATTTCTTCAATAGTCGGAGAAAACGTTTGTCACTTTTTCTTCTTTTGGGAAACTAAAGGGTGAACTAATGTTGCAAATGCTGTTGTGTATCTGGTGTGTTGGAAGAATTGAGGAACCATTGTCTGTTGCAGTTGGGGGACACTATTTAAATATCGCCTTCAGGTTAGACGTCTAGTTTAAAGGAAGGAATATACAAGGAACTGCATTGTACAATGCGCCGGAATCCTGAGCTAAACACAGCCTGGAGAAACTCAGCAGGTCAGGCAATATCTATGGAGGAGATGGATAAACAACATTTCAGGCTGGGACCCTTCTTCAGACGTTAGGCAAAAAGGAACTGCAGGTACTGGTTTACACAAAAAGGACACAGTGCTGGAGTAACTCAGCGGATCAGGCAGCATCCCTGGAGAACATGGATAGGTTATGCCACCTGTCCGTGTTCTCCAGACTCACTGAGTTACTCCAGCACATTGTGCTCCTTTTCAGACCCTTCTGCAGTTTGAATCTGCCACCCGAAATGTCATCTGTCCATTCCTTCCACAGATGCTGTCTGACCTGCCGATACCCTCTCCCACTGTGTGTTTTCAGAAATGAAAGTTTATGTTCCAGGTCACCATCCAAATTTAATTTGGAGCTCACAAATATTGTGGGGGGTTATTCCCCCCCATGTCTGGATATTTGCTTCCCTGCACCAGTGTGTGATAGTGGCTTCTTAACTTGAACCAATGATGGTGTGTGGGTAGAATGAATAATTGGATCAGCACTTGAGTAGTTGTTTCCAAATACACAGGACAAGATGTTAGAAATCCACAGTGCCAAATGTCAACTTGCTCCCGGTGGTGATGGGAGACTTATGCACTCACCTTTGCTCCTCCGATGTTGAGAAAGGCTAGGCAGACACGTCATTGGGGTTATCAAGTGGGCACCTACTTTCATCGACGTTTCGCTGATTGGACCCACGACGACTAAGAGTTTGATATTCACTGGAAATGTGAGACCCAGTTTAGAGATACAGGCCCTTCGGCTGGCCGTACCATCCAGCAATCACCTGTGCACTAGCTCAATCCTACGCACTGGGGACAATGTATAGAAGCCAATTAACCTACAGACCTGCATTGCTTTGGGAACGTGGAGGAAACTAGAGCACCCGGAGAAAACCCAGGCGGTCTCAATGTACAAACTGTACAGACAGCAACCAAGGTCAGAATCGAACCCTGGTCTCTGACGTTGTAGGGTAACCACTCTACCGCTGCGCTGCGCTGCTCCCGACCGGTGCATATAAAACACATTGTTTGTGCTTTGTAAATGAACACGATTGATGGGCTTGCACACATATTCACGGAAACCTTGGCCTGAGTTTGCGCGTCGTTTTATTTCAGCTGTACTATCAGGTGTTGAATTTTGGCATGATCGTCTCATCTGCACTGATGATATGGAAGGGACTGATGGTCCTCACAGGGAGTGAGAGTCCGATCGTCGTTGTACTCAGGTAAGAGATTAGTCTTTAATACATTCATTATTTTTGTTGACTTCTCAGACGCGTCTTGTTTAAGGGATACACAAAATGCTGGAGTAACTCAGCAGGGCAGGCAGCATCTCTGAAGAGAAGGAATGGGTGACGTTTCGGGTCAAGACCCTTCTTCAGACTGTTAAAGGGATGTTCTGCTTCCTTTCTCCACCCCCCCCACTCTCCCTCACCCATCACCATCGCAAAGCCATTGCCTTTGGTTGAAATGAGCCCGTGTGATTAAAGGGTGTCCGAGGGTCTCCAATGAGATCGTTGGTAGGGCAGAACGGTTCTCTAGATGGTGATAGGATGGTTTGGTTGCCTGATAATAGCTGGGGGGAAAACTGTCAGTCTGGAAGTGTGACTTCACACTTCTGTACTTCTTGCCTGGTGGGAGAGACTGGAGTGAGACTGGTCCTTGGTTGTACTGGTGGCTTTGCCGAGGCAGCGTGAAGTGTGCAAGGAGTCAACAAAAGGGAGATAGACACAAAGTGCTGGAGTAACTCAGCGGGACAGGCGGCATCTCTGGAGAGAAGGAATGGGTGACGTTTCAGGTTGAGACCCTTCAGACAAAAGAGAGTTTGGTTTGCGTGATTTGGACTGTGTCCGCAACTCTGCATTTTCTTGCGTTCGTGGATGGAGCTGTTCCCAAAAATGATTTAATCTGGCACTTCTGCTCCCTACTGTGACAGCACAACAATGTATGTGACACTCTTTTTGATGATAAATCAAAGTATTGACTAAAAAGTTATTAAAAGTGGGAGGATTGCACTGTATTCATGATGTGGATGTGATTCTTGTTTTTTAATAAAATCTCCACAAGTCCCCACTTTGTTTTCTTGTGCAGCATGTGTTGAATATGTTTCAATCTGAAGAGTTTGGCGAGCTGTGAGCATGCACGCTGAAGCAAAAGGCTTCTGATGCAATGAAGATTATCTAGTGCACAAGCTTACTTAGATCAGGAGCCTGGGATAAGCCCCTGAGGAAAAAAAACCCAATGGATATTAAAATTCTGGAATAATCTAGATGCAGGAAAAAATTTCCCAATGTTGGCTGAGTCCAGAACCGGGGGCCACAGTCTAAGAATAAAGGGGAGGCTATTTAAAACTGAGGTGAGAAAAAACTTTTTCACCCAGAGAGTTGTGAATTTGTGGAATTCACTGCCGCAGAAGGCAGTGGAGGCCAATTTAAAAGAGAGTTAGATAGAGCTCTAGGGGCTAGTGGAATCAAGGGATATGGGGAGAAGGCCGGCACAGGTTACCGATTGTGGATGATCAGCCATGATCACAATGAATGGCGGCCTCTTGCAATGCTGTGGGTTCGAATTGCCGTACCAGGCCGTGATGCAAACAGCCGGGATACTTTCTGTGCCGTCTTTGAAATTGTCCCTAGAGTGTGTAGAATAGTGTTAATGTGCAGGGATCGCTGTTCGGTGCGAGCCGAAGGGCCTGTTTCTGCGCTGTATAACTAAACTAGGCGCCGCGTTTTTGGGGAGGACTTCCAGGAGGGGGGGGTTCAAGTGTGTTGATTTTGTCCATGTTAAAGGAGGTGAGGGACCACCAGTTGCCGGATAATCGGTGGTGGATCTGTAATTATAACAGTGCTCTGAAATATTTATTTCTCTTCTGATGTTCTTTCCGTGTACTTCAGCGGGAGCATGGAACCTGCATTCCACCGGGGAGACCTGCTCTTCCTGACAAACCGCGTGGAAGATCCGATCAGAGTCGGCGAAATCGTTGTCTTCAGAATTGAAGGGAGAGAAATTCCAATCGTGCACAGAGTGCTGAAGATTCACGAGAAGTAAGTGGCCCATACCCAGACAACCCAAAACTGGGTGTGCAGTTAGAAACATAGAAAATAGGTGCAGGAGTAGGCCATTGGGCCCTTTGTGCCAACACCGCCATTCAATATGATCATGGCTGATGCTAAATCAGTACCCCGTTCCTGCTTTCTCCCCGTATTCCTTGATTCCGTTAGCCTTAAGAGCTATATCAAACTCTCTCTTGAAAACTTCCAGTGAATTAGCCAGGTAGACACAAAATGCTGGAGTAACTCAGCGGGTCAGGTAGCATCGGGGGTCTCGACCTGAAACGTCGCCCATTTCTTCTCGCCCAAGATGCTGCCTGACCCGCTGGGTTACTCCAGCATTTTGTGTCTACCTTCGATTTAAACCAGCATTCTGTAGTTCTTTCCTACACCGTGAATTGGCCAATTGCGTGCGTTAACCCCTTTCTGTACACGTTTCCCTGTGGCGGGGTGGGACCCTTGTTGTCTTTTTACCCAGCCCCACTGGGGGATGGCATAAATGCTGGTTTTAAAATGCTTTGGCCATTTTCTCCTTCAAATATCCCCCCCTATCCCAAAGGGGTTGTGGCAAGCACTGCTGAATATATTGTTCCAGTTTGAATTGCTAATCAACACTGCAATAAATAGATCATGAAGTTCTGATTTATTTATTTTTCCTGCTTATAAGTAACTTACTGTTCTTTCCCCTGTCAAAACTACCACTCTAATGAGAGAATAAAAATGATATGAATAAAAAAATAGTTTTTATAATCACAAGTCCTTTCTAATTGTACTGGACTCCACTCTGTCCTCTTGTGCAGCCCATCCTTTGACTGTGTCAACCTCGCTGGCTCATGCTTTGCATGCCCTGAGCCTCCTTTTTTCTCCCCATGTAAGATGTGTGTTGAACCACACCCTGTCCCATTAGCAAATGTCAACTTTTATTCGATACCGCATTGGGTTGTTTTGTTCAATAAAGGGTGCTAATATCTTTATCATATCATATCATATCATATATATACAGCCGGAAACAGGCCTTTTCGGCCCTCCAAGTCCGTGCCGCCCAGTGATCCCCGTACATTAACACTATCCTACACCCACTAGGGACAATTTTTACATTTACCCAGCCAATTAACCTACATACCTGTACGTCTTTGGAGTGTGGGAGGAAACCGAAGATCTCGGAGAAAGCTTTAATATATGTACGTGCTTTGGAGATCCAGCATGGAAACATGCCCGCCAAGTCCGCACTAATCATTAGTCACCCATTGATTAGTTCTTTGTTATCCCACTTTTGCATCGTACACATTAGGGGCAATTTACAGAAGCTAATTAACCTATAAACCCGCATGTCTTTGGAGTGTGGCAGGAAACCGAGGCACCCGGAGAAAACCCACGAGGTCACTGGGACCTCGTGGGTTTTCTCTGGATGCTCCGGTTTCCTCCCGCACTCCAAAGACGTGCGGGTTTATAGGTTAATTAGCTTCTGTACAACTTCATACCGTTGCGTTCGACCGTTCCCTTCCACACTCCACTGTGGTCGGCATGGGGAAATTGGTCCGAGTAGCCTATTTCCATGCTGTATGACTCGATGTAACTGGAAGCAGTTGGCGCAGTTTGTCAATTTTAATATTTGTCCATTCATAAATCATGCTCTCCAAGCCTCTGCTCATTGTGTAGACCTGGTGCTCAAGGAATGTTTGCTTTGCTGCAGAGAAAATGGAGACATCAAGTTCCTGACAAAAGGTGACAACAATGCTGTGGATGACAGGGGCCTCTATCGCCAGGGACAGCACTGGCTCGAGAAGAAAGATGTTGTGGGAAGAGCTCGTGGGTGAGTTGCCTGTTTTGTTTCACATCTGTCTACTTCAACTGGGAGGGCTCGCCAAGATTTAAGAAGTAGCTCCGTTGAAGGATGAAAATAATTTCTTCTAACATAGAGCAGGAAAAGAAGGCAAATGACAGATGCCAGGCCTCAATACAAGTCAGGACCAGGCTGAAGTTCAGAAGTAAAGAATCGGAGAGCAGGAGAAAAAGATTAGCGGCAAAGGGCATCTATAAATCATCTGGGGTTTGAACAAGAAAAGGAGCAGGTTTAGTTCAGAGATACCGTGCGGAAACAGGACCTTCGGCCCACCGAGTCTGCGCCGTCCAGTGACCCCCGCACACTGCCACTATCCTACACACTAGGGACAATTTACAAACCCGCACATCTTTGGAGCGCGGGGGGGGAAACTGGAGCACCCGGGGAAACCCCACGCGGTCATGTGGGGAAAGTAAAACTCCATACAGACAGCACCCGTAGTCAGGATCAAACCCGGGTCTCTGGTGCTGTAAGGCAGCAAGTCTACTGCTATGTCACTGTGTCGCCTAGATATAAATGTTCTTGAAGGCAGATCATGGCTGCGATACTCTCTGGGTACATGGCTTTTCACCCAGGCGGAAGATCATGCTGGAAGCGCAACAAAGGAACGTGTATTGGTGGGGGGGGGGGGTGTGACACACCTTGTTGGAGTAACTCAGAGGGTTAGTCACTAGAGATGCTGCCTGATTAGAGGAGTTACTACAGTGCTTTGGGTATTTTTTTTTGTAAACCCGCATCTACAGTTTCTTGCTTCGACATGTATTTGAGTTTGGAGGGACTCTGCGGGTCATGTGGCATCTCTGAGCAAACGTGGATAGGCGATGTTTTGGTTCAGGTGAGGAAGGGTCCTGACCTGAAATGTTGCCTATACATGTTCTCCACTAGTATGTACAGACTACAGCAGTACTACATTTTACAGCCCTACGCTACGATAAGTTATAGGAGCAGAATTAAGCAATTTAGCCCAACAAGTCTACTCCGCCATTCAATCATGGCTGATCTATTTTCCCTTTCAACCCCATTCTCCTGCCTTCACCCCATAATCCATGGCACTAATCAAGAATCTATCTATCTCTGCCTTAAAAATATCCAGCCTTCCTAACTAATCAGCCTTCTTAATTGGCACGTTCAGAATCAGTGAACAGTGCACTTAGAAAGATGATCTTTCTGTATTTTTTCCAATGTCAGACGATGAATAATTAATTGTAAGCAGCACACAGTTTCTATGACCAAAGCATAGGATACATGGCTGGTGTGAAATAGTTTTGTTTAGTGGTACATGATGATGGGTAAATCTTTGAAATGTTTTGCATTAACCTCTTTGCAACCTCCATAGCACAAATGCCAGATATATTTTGCTGCCTGTCATAAATTATGTAATGCAAATGCTTTATTGTACATGCTAGTGACAGTGGTGGTGTCTGGTGATTTATTTTTGGCCCTGTTTGAGAGCTGAGAGTTTGTGCAGATTAACAGACCTGTTTTTACATTTGTAACTAGTTCCAATTTTGTCCAACATCCTTGATCCCAAAATACTGGAGCATCCCTCCCTAAATGTGTGACAACTCTTGTATTCGTTTCATGAGGGCGGTCACGGTGGCGCAGCGGTAGAGTTGCTGCCTTACAGCGAATGCAGCGCCTGAGACTCGGGTTCCATCCTGACTACGGGTGCTGTACTGTACGGAGTTTGTACGTTCTCCCTGTGACCTGCGTGGGTTTTCTCCGAGATCTTCGGTTTCCTCCCACACTCTAAAGACGTACAGCTTTGTAGGTTAATTGGCTGGGCAAATGTAAAAATTGTCCCTAGTGGGTGTAGGATAGTGTTAGTGTGGGGATCGCTGGGCGGCGCGGACCCAGTGGGCCGAAGGGCCTGTTTCTGCGCTGTATCTCTAAATCTAAAGGACGGAAGGAGTTGTCTAAAGTCCTGAGCTCTGTATTACAAGTCATTCTGATGCCACCTAATTTAAGGGTGGCACAGCTGGTAGAGCTGCTGCCTCACAGCGCCAGAGACCCAGGTTAGATCCTGACCTCTGGTGCTGCTTGTGTGGCATTTGCATGTTCTCCCCAGCGTCTAATTCCTTGTATTTCCATTGATGAATCATTCTGAACTTGAGAAGGACAATGTTTGCAAGGCTGCATCTCCCCTATTAATAATTAAATGATTACAATTGGGTGTGTTTACATTTTGACTCTTCGGCGTTACAAGTTTGTTCATGACCGTAACACATTTGATCTTGTTTTTCCAGGTTTGTCCCTTATATAGGCATAGTGACCATTCTTATGAATGACTACCCCAAATTTAAGGTAACCTTAATTGAGTCGTGTTTCTGATGCTCATGTTTAGTGACTGTATGTGTGTATTTTTGCTTTATTTAACGTTGTGTTGACCTTGACCTGTTCCTTAGTACGCAGTGCTCGTTTTGCTGGGACTGTTTGTGCTGGTCCATCGAGAGTAAAAGACGGAAGGACATCGTCTGAGGAGAGCAGTGGAGTTTGATGCTCGGGGCCAAGTGCTCCAGGCGAGCAATAGTCGTGCGACCCTGCAGCTGTTCCCGGGGACTCCTGCTTCCTGACAGATGTTGATTCGGTGATTTTAATGAAGACCTGTGCCGTAGAACCGTTGAATGATGCCGTCAACTGTGCAAACGCTTTTGGATTCTGCATCTCAAATTCCTAGTGCAAAGTGATCATTGGCTTATCTGGCAGAGAGGAGGAAGTGTGGGGGGTGGGGTATTGTCGGCAGTGGGCGGTTTGAAATCCAGGGTTGCAATTCCTAGCTTGGACCTTGTGTGGTTTGCAGTTGACGTTTCGGTACAAGTGTTCCATCTTGCAATCAAAATGTGTAGGAAGGAACTGCAGATGCTGGTTTAAACCGAAGGTTGACACAAGAAGCTGGAGTAACTCAGCGGGTCAGACTGCATCTCTGGAGAAAAGGAATAGGTGTCGTTTCAGCCGAGTCTGAAGAAGGGTCTCAACCTGAAACGCCACCCGTTCCTTCCCCACAGTGATCCTGCCTGACCTGCTGAGTTACTCCAGCTTTTTTGTGTCTATTTTCTATCCTGCAGTGTTGTGTGTGGGATCTCTGCTTACAGGCATCACGAGCACATCGCCTCCCCTCAGTGCCAGCTTTTGGTTCAGTGACCGACTCAGACACTGGCCAGAGGGGCCGTTCTCCCTGTGATTGAGTTTGCCGGTACTGCCTCCTGGCAGATAATATCCTCCTGCACCTCACCTGTGAATCCCAGCCCATCCCAGCAAACGCAACTGAAATGTATGCAGGCAATGGACAGGAACTGACACTTGTAAATCCACAAAGATAGTTGAAACCAGGGCCAAGCATTTAGCACAACCAGGAGTTTTATATAATCGTTGGCAAGATAGAAAATGTCCAGATTCTCAGCTTTAATTACAGGCCACCATTTTGAGATGTATTCCAGAATCTAAAGTATATAAATTTTAGACAATTGTGTAGTTGTACAATTGTGTTACACATATGGCACAATTGGGAATCTTATCATTGCGTGATTAAAATCAACATGTGAAATAGGCAGCAGGTGAAATCATATCTGTGCAAAGAAAGCCATTAATGTTTCAGCTCCCAAGATCCTTCGTTACAACTAGGACAAAGAAAACTAGTTAGTTTGGGTTGGAACTGTTAACTGCTCTGCTTGCCAGAGATGCTGCCTGGCCTGCAGAATGTTTCCAGCATTTTTTAAATTTCGGGTCTCCAGTATCTGCAGGTTTTGTTTTCATTGTCATCTTCCCTTTCCAGTTTTACTGGATGGAATGATGGCAAACTGCCGGCGTATTTTATCTGCATTTGGGGCGGATTTTTGGCAATCTCTTGTGCTGAAGACAATTAATTGACAATTTATTGGGCAATACCCTGCTGGGAATCTTGATATATCAGAAGATAAGAAATAGGAGCGGACCTATGCCACCCAGCGCTTCACACCTGCCCTGCCATTCATCGTAGAGCCGTGTGTGGTCTAATTCCACAGCAGCATTTTCCATCCACACATCCCTAGATTTCTCCCCCTAATATCTAAGAAATCTCTCGGCCTATTTCTTGACTACACTCAGTAACGGGCACTGCAGGGTGGAGAATCCCAAAGATTTGTCCCCTGTGACTGAAGCAAAGTCCTCTCTGCTCATTCCAAAATGGCCGTCCCTGTATTCTGTAACAGTGTCCCCTGACCCGAGACCACCCAACCAGGGGAACTACCTCCTTGCATCTAGCTAGTCACACCCTGATGGGGGAGGGGGGGAGGGGGGGGAGTCCGGCAAGGATCAATAAGACCACTTTTCCCAAACTCTAGAGAATACAATCCCACCTCCTCGTTGTTACTTGAACCCGTCGAGTGTTAACTGCCATTTGCCTTTCTCCAAGCTTTTCATCCCATTTATTTGAGAGGGGGCTGCATACAATTAGATGACTTTGTGCTGAAATCCTGGCAGTTTATCATAATTGTTAAAGGTGAAACAGATGAACACTGGCACATACTCCTGCTTAGTCCAGTAAAGCTATATCTTCAAATATTAATACGGTTCTCTGCAGCTGCTTGTCTTAATGTTAACTGGTAATAGGCAATATGGTCAGTGCTTATCTCTCATTTTAAACACATCGGGTCTTTTATGGACACTTTTAGTATTTTGATGCTTCAAATTGTACAAAAACTCTGCTCATCCTTTCTTCTTTTGGACTTGCTCTCTCTCTGCACCAACCTTTCAAGCCTGCCCTGCCATTTTATTTTAAACAACAAGCTGAATTAGATTTGTTCACATCCCCGACTTTTCCTTGCAACCAGCAAAATCAAAAATTATTTGGTAACTAACACCGTGAAAATAAAAGCGTTTGCTGTTTTTAATTTACAGTTGAATTAAAAGACTGAATCTGGCTTTGTTGTCCTGTCATTGAGATTGCCGGTGTGATATTTTGGAAGCCGAGCCCCTTGTATTCATGATGATTCCAATTTACTTTGTACGGTTATACTGTGAGATACTGTGGCCCTGTGTCCTCAAGTCACTTCACAAGAATCTTGTTGTGGGGGTTGGGGGGTGAGGGAAAATTAGTGCATCAATAAAACCATTTCTGTAATTTGCAGTTTTGTGTATTCCTTATTGAGTGTTATAAAAATTACGAGCTACCTCCCATTTGGTGGTAATAAACTGCTCCTTGATCTCCACACCATCATCCCATCCTGATCCCTCTTTCCCACTTGTCCTGTTTACAGGTTTCACCACTTTGGAGAGTGGGATTTTCAAAAAAATTCAGCTGACGTCTATATAGGTTGCAGAGCACCGAACAACAACATTTTAGTTTTATTTGTGTTCATTTAGCTTAATATTGGTTAATATATATTTTTTCCTAGATTTTTTTTAGATTTAGAGATACAGCGCGGAAACAGGCCCTTCGGCCCACCGAGACCGCGCCGCCCAGCGATCCCCGCACACTAACACTATCCTACACACACACTAGAGACAATTTTTACATTTACCCAGTCAATTAACCTACATACCTGTACGTCTTTGGAGTGTGGGAGGAAACCGAAGATCTCGGAGAAAACCCACGCAGGTCACGGGGAGAACGTACAAACTCCGTACAGACGGCGCCCGTAGTCAGGATCGAACCCGAGTCTCCGGCGCTGCATTCGCTGTAAGGCAGCAACTCTACCGCCGTGCCGCCCACCGTAGTTCCTAGGTACTCAGTTTTCAAGTACGAATGTGAACTGGGTGTGTGGTCTTTACTAAACCTTTGTCTGGTGTACGTATCATAAGTTGGGGATTCATCTCTGCGACCTCAGTCTATGGAGAAACAATTAAGATCTGCGAGTCTAAACTCTACCAAGATTGCACAGGTGGATTTTGAAAAAATGGAACCACGATTCTGTCCAATTAAACTGTGAAGCTAGGGACAATAGACAATAGGTGCAGGAGTAGGCCATTCAGCCCTTCGAGCCAGCACCGCCATTCAATGTGATCATGGCTGATCACTCTCAATCAGTACCGCGTTCCTGCCTTCTCCCCATACCCCCTCACTCCGCTATCCTTAAGAGCTCTATCTAGCTCTCTTGAAAGCATCCAACGAACTGGCCTCCACTGCCTTCTGAGGCAGAGAATTCCACACCTTTACAACTCTGACAGAAAAAGTTTTTCCTCATCTCCGTTCTAAATGGCCTACCCCTTATTCTTAAACTGTGGCCCCTTGTTCTGGACTCCCCCAACATTGGGAACATGTTTCCTGCCTCTAATGTGTCCAATCCCCTAATTATCTTATATGTTTCAATAAGATCCCCCTCATCCTTCTAAATTCCAGTGTATACAAGCCTAATTGCTCCAGCCTTTCAACATACGCCATTCCGGGAATTAACCTACGCTGCACACCCTCAATAGCAAGCGTTGGTGCTTAGCTGTTAACGTGCAGGTTTTCAGACACTTGAGTGAATAGTCTTGGTATGAAAAGCTTCCAGTGCGCAGTGTCATTTGGCACCAATGTCTACTCTTTGTCTCCACCAAGAGGACGTGCCTTTCATTTACAAATACACATGCTCCCCGGCTTACGACGCTTCGACTTACGATATTTCGACTTTGCGATGGTGCAAACAACAGAGGCTCGTAGTGAGCCACAGCTCGCTTCCGGCCACTTGATCGTGTGTACTGAATGCATTTCAACTTACGATATTTCCGGTTTACGATGGGTTTCTCGGAAGGTAACCCCATCGTAAGTTGGGGAGCACCTTATGCCCTACACTTCATCTCCAATTTCTCAAATGGTACTTAGTTTTCCTTTAGATACAGGAATTTGAAAATGCTGCCATCGTAACTTTAGACGGGTGTGATTGTGATAAATATTCACCTTTTCTAATTAGCTCAACATATGTAAGAAAATAACTGCAGATGCTGGTACAAATCGACAGTATTTATTCACAAAATGCTGGAGTAACTCAGCAGGTCGGGCAGCATCTCAGGAGAGAAGGAATGGGTGACGTTTCGGGTCGAGACCCATTCCTTCTCTCCTGAGATGCTGCCTGACCTGCCGAGTTACTCCAGCATTTTGTGAATAAATAGCTCAATATATGTTATGTTTCAAGTCGGGATGGTGAAATTGTAGGAAAGATACAGCATGGAAACTGGACAATTGTCACTCCAATTCCATGCCGACCACCAATCGCCTATTCTCACTATGTTTAGTTTAGAGATACAGCGTGGAAACGGGCCCTTCGGCCCATCGAGGCTGTGCCAAGTAACGATCACCAGAACAGAATTCTATGTTATCCCAGTTTCGCATCCCACACACCAGGAACAATTTACAGAAGCCAGTTAACCTCTCAACCTTTATGTCTTTGGAATGTGGTGGGAAACTGGAACACCCGGGAAAACCCACCCAATGTTCTTCCAAGCTTAAACTTTTGAACAGTGAACAACTTAACTGAGTATCTAGCCCTTAAACACATTGAGGCATTTTACCATGTTAAACAGGACTCAGCTCCATGTCACATAGAAACAGAAAATAGGTGCAGGAGTAGGCCATTCGGCCCTTCGAGCCTGCACCGCCATTCAATATGATCATGGCTGATCATCCAACTCAGTAACCCGTACTTGCCTTCTCTCCATACCCCCTGATCCCTTTAGCCACAAGGGCCACATCTGACTCCCTCTTAAATATAGCCAATGAACTGGCAGAGAATTCCACAGATTCACCACTCTGTGAAAAAAAACATTCTCATCTCGGTCCTAAAAACCTTCCCCGTTATCCTTAAACTGTGACCCCTTGTTCTGGACTTCCCCAACATCGGGAATAATCTTCCTGCATCTAGCCTGTCCAACCTGTAATTGCAGTGCAGATTTCAATGAGAGAGGTTTCTGGAGCTTCTTTGATGTGAGAGTCAGAGGGGATTATATACAAAGCAAGTGATTACCCAGCGACATACAGTGGGATCATTAAAAGTAAATGAGGAAGAGGGGTGGCATGGTGGCGCAGCTGGTAGAGTTGCTGCCTTACAGCGCCAGAGACTCGGGTTCGATCCTGACTATGGGTGCTGTCTGTACGGAGTTTGTACCTTCTCCTTGTGACCACGTGGGTTTCCTCCGGGTGCTCCGGTTTCCTCCCACACTCCAAAGACGTGGGTTTATAGGGCTAATTGGCTTCCGTAAATTGTCCCTAGTGTGGAGGATGCGAAAATGGGATAACAGAGATAGTGTACGGATGATCGTTTGTCGGCCCGGACTCTATTCCACGCTGTATCTCTAAAGAAGGTACAATTAAGAAGAAGAAGACTATTATGTAGGAGAAACAGGCCTGTGATCTACAATCTACTGATGACAACGTTAAAACCAGCAATGCCTGGGGTTGTACAATGGAGCTTTCCATCAGAATTGGCTTAATCAATCGCTGGAAATTGCCATTATACACTAGTCCCACCTACATGCGTTTGGCCCATATTCCTCTAATCCATGTACCTGTCCAATTGTTTCTTAAACGTTGTGATAATACCTGCCTCAACTACTCCCTCTGGCAGCTCGTCCCATACAATTACTACCATTTCTGTAAAATAATTGCCCCTCAGGTTCCTCTTGAATCTTTCCCTCCTCACCTTAAACCTATGTCCTCTAGTTCTCGATTCCCCTACTCTGGGTAAATGACTGCATTTACCCTGTTCATTCCTCTCACGATCTTATACACTGATGTAAAATTTTGGGATACTAACCTACATACAAACCCAGCCCCTCCTGTTTATCCCCCCTCCTCCATGTACCCCAGTTGCATTTGCACCCATTTCTCCCCTCCCCCTCATTCCCATCCCCTTCCATCTATATTTCTTCCTCTGGCTTCACAATTCACAGCTCTTCCATCCTTTTTGACTTTTCATCTCTGGACTTTGTCCAATTATCTGCCTATCAACTCCCACCCCACCTGTATCCACCCATCACTTGCCAAGACTTTGTCCTGACCCTCCTTGCTGCCAGCTTTCTCCCCCTCCCCCCACACCACAATCATTCTGAAGAAGGGTCCCGACCCAAACGTCACCAATCCATGTTCTCCAGAGATGCTGCCTGACCCACTGAGTTACTCCAGCACTTGTTTTTGTTTTGTTAACCAGCATCTGCAGTTCCTTGTTTCTACATTCCCTCCTTTGCCCTTTCAGAGTGTAAAGATCACCAATGTGGGAGGTAATTTAAAAGCAGCCATAACAAATTCACACACTGTATCTGGTTCAGTGCTTTACTGAATCTGCTTCCACTGACCTTCCAACCTGTATTAATAGATGTTGGGAACACTCTGCAGCTCAGGCAGTGTCTTCAGTAGAACAAACAGAGTTAAGGTTTTAAGTCAAGTCACGTTTATTGTCACGTGCAGACGGACGGTGAGTTACAGGTGCAATTAAAATCTTGCTTGCAGCAGATCACAGACACATCGACTCAGGCAACGCAAAGAAACATAAATTATACATCATTTGATCTTATCGAAACGTATAAGATTATTAAGGGGTTGGACACGTTAGAGGCAGGAAACATGTTCCCAATGTTGGGGGAGTCCAGAACAAGGGGCCACAGTTTAAGAATATGGGGTAGGCCATTTAGAACTGAGATGAGGAAAAACTTTTTCAGTCAGAAAGTTGTGAACTTGTGGAATTCTCTGCCTCAGAAGGCAGTGGAGGCCAATTCTCTAAATGCATTCAAGAGAGAGCTAGATAGAGCTCTTAAGGATAGCGGAGTCAGGGGGTATGGGGAGAAGGCAGGAACGGGTTACTGATAGAGAATGATCAGCCATGATCACATTGAATGGCGGTGCTGGCTCGAAGGGCCGAATGGCCTCCTCCTGCACCTATTGTCTATTTCTACAAGGCAATGAAAAGAAAGACTGTTCAAAACATCACAAGACACTGATGCAAAAATACACTATTAGGAAACAGTTAGCAAACAAGTCCATGGTAGTCCAAGAGGAGATGGTAGTGTTCCATTGGTGTACTTACCATCGGAGCCGATCCCTTGCCTGGGATCGATGCTCCAACTGCGGCCTGCGGACATCAACATCGAGGGGCTCACGGTCTCGGGTAGAGACCCACGTCGGGAGCTCCAAATCGTAGAAGGTGGTGTGCAGGAGCTTGATCGCCCCGACATGGAGGGCCCGACTGCCGGCTACGGGAGTCAAGATGGTCCCATCAACGGAAGGCTCGAGGCCCCCGACCACGGGAGAACAAAGAAGGGAAGAGATTGAACTTTATTTTTCGCCTTCCATCACAGTGAGGAATGTGGAGGGGAACCTCAAGCTCCTCCTATTCACATTCAAAGCCCTAAACGGGCTTCCCCCCCACCCACCCCCCCCCCCATATCAAAAATCTTCTAACCCACCACTCTATCTCCAGGTCCCTCAGGTCGGCCGACTTGGGGCTACTCACTATCCCGCGGTCTAGGCTTAAGCTCAGGGGTGACCGCGCTTTTGCGGTTGCAGCTCCTAGACTGTGGAACAGCATCCCTCTCCAAGTCACCCGTTCCTGTGTCCATTTCACTCGACAAGTTACTGTGTTGGCCACACCTAATATTTCTACAAACATTGCAGGAATTATGCAGGAAAGGGGAAAAGAAAAGCTAAAATTCGGATATAAAGGTAAAAAATCAGTTTGCTGAGTAAGATTGTCTTCCCGCAGTGCTCAGCTAAAGATAGACAGAGTGCTGGACTATCTCAGGCAGCATCTCTGAAGAACATGGATCGTGTGACCTTGTGGGTCATAGAGTCCCACAGCGTGGAAACAGGCCCTTCGGCCCAACTTGCCAACATGTCCCACATGCTACTAGTCCCACCTACTTGCATTTGGCCCATGTCCCTCCAAACCTGTCCTATCCATGTACCTGTCTAAATATTCCCTCAACGTTGCGATAGTCCCAGCCTCAACTACCTCCTCTGGCAGCTCGTTCCAGGCTCCCACCACCCTTAGTGTGAAAGGGTTACCCCTCAGATGCCTATTAAATCTCTCCCTCCTCTTCGAACCCCTTGTTCAGACTGGGGTGTGGATGCAGGAGAGGAGAGGTGATGGGCGAATCAGTGGAGTAAGTGGCAAAGGCTGGAGTTGAAAAGAGGGGTCAGACAGCAAAAGGCGATGAGCAGTGAAGGACCTCTTCTTCAGACGTTGCAGGTGATGCTCCCGGGGTGAGCTCCTTGCCCGGGGCCGTCTGATACTCCCTCGTCGTGGCTGAGTTAACAACAATGGACTGAGCATTGAAGCCGGAACCAAGTCTGCAACATGCAAGATGTTTAGTCGGGCGAGGTGGCATGGAGCCAGTGGTTGTGGAGGGAGCCCAGGTCACCACAGCCAGAGGATCAGGTGTAAGTAACTGCGTGTGGAGGTTGGTTTAATCTGTGGGTACAGAGGGTGCAGAGGGATATCCCAATATTCCTGTTCTAGACAATAGACAATAGGTGCAGGAGGAGGCCATTCGGCCCTTCCAGCCAGCACCGCCATTCAATGTGATCATGGCTGATCATTCTCAATCAGTACCCCGTTCCTGCCTTCTCCCCATACCCCCTGACTCCGCTATCCTTAAGAGCTCTATCTAGCTCTCTCTTGAATGCATTCAGAGAATTGGCCTCCACTGCCTTCTGAGGCAGAGAATTCCACAGATTCACAACTCTCTGACTGAAAATGTTTTTCCTCATCTCTGTTCTAAACGGCCTACCCCTTATTCTTAAACTGTGGCCCCTGGTTCTGGACTCCCCCAACAACATTGGGAACATGTTTCCTGCCTCTAACGTGTCCAACCCCTTAGTAATCTTATCACACACTTCTCAGCCAACAATGGAGTGTTGTGGGCTCCACCCTTCCTGGGGTCATCTGTTGCCGGCCCTGATTTGTTCTGGCCTTCTCTCGCCTCCAGTTTACCCACCCCCTCCCCTCTACTTTCAGTCTGAAGAAGGGTTCTGACCAGAAACATCACTTATCCCTGCTCTCCAGAGATGCTGCCTGACCAGCTGAGTTACTCCATCAAAGTCTATCTTTGATGTCCCACTAGACCAGTCTCTTTGATATCCCCTCCCCTCCCACAGCGTCTACATTGAGGGATTCACACAACGACATCCCACTGCCAACAGCCCTCCCTCTGCAGTAGACTTGTGGGACAGAAAATATGCTGGTATTACATGAATTTATGAACTCGCTCATCGTGTATGAGGCTGTTGGCTCACACGCCAAAGGAGGCTTAGGCTGATGTGGTGCCAGTCAACGCCAATCTCCATTAATTAAAGCCATGTGTGTAGGAAAATCACTGCAGATTCTGGTTTAAATGGAAGGTAGACACAAATTGCTGGAGTAACTCAGCGGGTCAGGCAGCATCAGAGAAGGAATGGGCGACTTTTCGGGTCGAGAAGCGTCTGAAGAAGGGTCTCGACCCGGCTCGTCACCCATTCCTTCTCCCCAGAGATGCTGCCTGACCTGCTGAGTTACTCCAGCATTGTGTGTCTACCTTCCATTATCAGGGACCAGAAACCTCACCTAAATAGTGGGGGGAGGAAACCCGTATGGAATGCGGGTCAAAGGCGGGCAATTTGGACTAGCTTAAGGGCCTGTCCCACTTAGGCGATCTTTTGGGCGACTGCCGGCGACTGTTAAAGTCGTAGCAGATCGCCGAACTTTTCTTTTACCCGACGACAATGAGCACGACAATGACCACGACAATGACCACGACAATGACCTCGACAATGACCACGACAATGACCACGACAATGACCACGACAATGACCACGACAATGACCACGACAATGACCACGACAATGACCACGACAATGACCACGACAATGACCTCGACAATGACCACGACAATGACCACGACAATGAGCACGACAATGAGCACGACAATGCCGAGTCAGGTCGAGATTACAGCGTCTTCTGAAACATCGCCAAATTCCCAAGCTGTCAATGCTTCTCCAGCGTCCCAACTTTCACTGAAATCACTGACAAGTCGGTAAGTACTTGAGAGTTTTGAACTATAACATCTTGTATGGGTTACTTAAAAACCAAGCTTCACTGTAACAAGGCATAAACTGGATTTACTTCCAGTTTACTAATAGCTGAATTAAAAACATTAATTTAAAAAGTGGTTAAGTGGATTTTTGTTAAATGTGTGTGGGCATTCTTTGAAAATGTACGGGAGATGTATATCTGGTTTCTGGGTTGCGTATCTGGGTTGGGGGCCCACTTTAAATGTAATGGCTGATGGCCATAAACATCGCGAAATTCCCACGATTACCTGACCGTCAAACTGTCGCCTCCAATCTACCTGTCAAATGTCCTGACGGTAAATAAATTGGTTGAACACAAGCATTTCGTGGTATTTTGAAATGACTTGACGCGCTGAGATCCACTACGATTCTTGGAAGACTCCTCACGATCATGCCCGCGACACCCGGCGAACTGTCGGCGACAGCCTAGTCGCCGGCAGTCGCCTTAAAATCGCCTAAAGTGGGACAAGCCCTTTAAAGCATTGTCGGCATGGACGAGTTGGGCCGAAGGGTCTCTTTCCCTGCTGTACGGCTCTATAACACTAACTGTAGACAGTTCTGGGTGCACCTGAGATATTAAAGGTAATGTATGCACGTATACAGTCTTCGTGTACATATGTATTCGATCTAAAACTAATATTTCGGACTGCTTTAGGGCGTGTAATTAAAGTGAAGGGGGGGAGGGGGTTTAAAGGAGACGAGCTGGGCAAATTCTTTATACACAGAGGGTGGTGGGCGCACAATAGCGGCGTTTAAGAGACATTTAGACAAGCAGTCATTGAGAGACTGTTGGACGTGTGTGCGGGCAGACGGGGTTAGTTTCAATTGGCTTCATGGTCACAGACACACGGAGTAATACCCTGTGGAGACAGGCCCTTCGCCCCAACGTGCCCACACCGGCCAACATGTCCCCAGCCACACCGACCTTTGCTGGCTTTCCGTTATTCCTTTATCACGCATATATCTATACACTGTAGATGGGTTGATTGCAATCGTGTACTGTCTTTCTGTCGACTGGTTAGCTCGCACGCAACAAATAGCTCTTCACGGTACCTCGGTACACATGACAATAAACTAAACCGAACTAGCCCCACCTGCCCGCGTTTGGCCCATATCCCTCCAAACCTGTCCTATCCAAGTACCTGTCTAACTGTTTCTCAAACAAGTACATGCATGGGCCAGGTTTAGAGGGATATGGACCAAACGCGGGCAGGTGGAGCTCGGCAGGGACAATCCCAACGATGAACTGTTCCTTAAACGTTGGGATAGTCCCTGCCTCAACCACCTCCTCTGGCAGCTTGTTCCGTGCACCTGCGTGGACTAACATGGTGATCGGGTAAATGGGAAGATAAATCATCTGCGGGGTTAAATGAACGGGTTGTCGGTTCAAGAATCCAAATAATAATGAAGCGCCGTGGAGGTTTATACAATGGTGTCACAGCGGTCGAGTTGCTGCCTCACAGCGCCAGAGACCCGGGTTCCATCCCGACTATGGGTGCTGTCTGTACGGAGTTTGTACGCTCTCTCCGTGACCGCGTGGGTTTTCTTCGGGTGCTCCGGTTTCCCCCCTGCACCACCAAAGACGTGCAGGTTTGTAGGTTAATTGGCTTCAGTTAAAATTGTAACTTGGCCCCTTGGTGTGTGTGTGGGATAGGGTTAGTAGGCGGGGATCGAATGGCCTGTTTCAGCGCTGTATCTCTAAAGTAAAGTCTACAATAACACCAAGGATTCGTTTTCTTTCACAAACGTATTTGAAAAGAAGTGTACAGAGGTCAGGATGATCGCAGAGTGTGGAGGGCGAGAGATGTTTTACATCCGTCGACACCAACCGGTGTGTCCTGCGTTGAAGAAAGACATGTAATTATATACAATTTATTTTCTGGACATGGTTTCTGACATAAAGTCGCGCTATGTTTAGATATTGTGCGGAGAGAGAGGGGGCGAGGGCAAGATAACTGGAATGGAATTCAAAAAAACACTCCAGATATTGGAAATCTGAAATGGCAGCAGAAAGTAGACATAAAATGCTGGAGTAACTCAGCGGGACAGGCAGCATCTCTGGAGAGAAGGAATAGTCTCCTAATGTACAGTTTTGGGCTCCTAATCTGAGGAAAGACATTCTTGCCATAGAGGGAGTACAGAGAAGGTTCACCAGATTGATTCCTGGGATGGCAGGACTGTCATATGAAGAAAGACTGGATAGACTCGGCTTGTACTCGCTGGAATTTAGAAGATTGAGGGGGGATCTTATAGAAACTTACAAAATTCTTCAGGGGTTGGACAGGCTAGTTGCAGGAAGATTGTTCCCGATGTTGGGGAAGTCCAGAACAAGGGGTCACAGTTTAAGGATAAGGGGGAAGTCTTTTAGGACCGAGATGAGAACGTTTTTTTTCACACAGAGAGTGGTGAATCTGTGGAATTATCTGCCACAGAAGGTAGTTGAGGCCAGCTCATTGGCTATATTTAAGAGGGAGTTAGATGTGGCCCTTGTGGCTAAAGGGATCAGGGGGTATGGAGAGAAGGCAGGTACGGGATACTGAGTTGGATGATCAGCCATGATCATATTGAATGGCGGTGCAGGCTCGAAGGGCCGAATGGCCTACTCCTGCACCTATTTTCTATGTTTCTATGTTTCTTCAGAGATGCTGCCTGTCCCACTGAGTTACTCCAGCATTTTGTGTGTGTCTTCGGTTTAAACCAGCATCTGCAATTCCTTCCTATACAGTTTAACGAAGGGTCTCCGATCTTAAACATTAACTCTGTTGACCTCTCTCCACTGACCGACATACAACAGAAGTCATAGGAGCAGGCCATTCGGCCCATCGAGCCTACTGCGACATTCAACTGTATGGGCTGATCTATCTTTCCCCCTCAACCCCATCTTCCTGCCTTCTCCCCATAACGTCTGACACCTTTACTGATCAACAATCTGTCAATCCCTGCCGTAAACATAGAAAGGTACAACACACGAACAGGCCATTCGGCCCGCAATGTCTATACCGAACAAAATACCAAGGTAAACTAATCTCCTCTGCCTGCGTGTGCCATTCATTGTGATCATCCACAATCAGTAACCCGTGCCTGCCTTCTCTCCATATCCCTTGATTCCGCTAGCCCCTAGAGCTCTATCTAACTCTCTTTTAAATTCATCCAGTGAATTGGCCTCCACTGCCCTCTGTGGCAGAGAATTCCACAAATTCACAACTCTCTGGGTGAAAAAGCTTCTTCTCACCTCAGTTTTAAATGGCCTCCCCTTTATTCTTAGACTGTGTACGTCTCTAAATGATCCCCTCTCATCCTTCTAAACTCCAGTGAATACAAGCCCAGTCTTTCCAATCTTTCCTCATATGACAGTCCCGCCATCCCTGGGATTAACCTAGTAAACCTACGCTGCACTGCCTCAATATCAAGGACGTCCTTCCTCAAATTTGGAGACCAAAACTGCACACAATACTCCAGATGTGGTCTCACCAGGGCCCTGTACAACTGCAGAAGGACCTCTTTGCTCCTATACTCAAATCCTCTCGTTATGAAGGCCAACATTCTGACTGTCTACCCATTCTATCCCTATCTAAAAGCTTCTTAAACACCCCGATTGTATGTGGCAGCGAACCCATGTAAAACATACTCGACTCGCACGCACATCGTTGTTAATCTTTGACCTGCTGAGTCTTTCCAACATTTGAGTGTGTGAGACTTGGGAATATCTTCCTGCCTGAAACTCTCTGGAGAAGTGGATGGGTGGTGGTGGTGGGGAGGATGGGGTGGAAGGTTCTCTGGGCTGAATGCTGAGTTAGAGGGTTTATCGGCCATCGGCCATCGGCCCATCGCAGCCTGACGGCCCCTCCGATGTACATTCGAGCTAAGCAAGGTGACCGTGTGTTGACAAGCGCCATCGTCGCCAGCCACAGGCGAGGTCCCGAGGGACTGAAGTGTAGCCAACGTTGTTCTTTCCTTGAAGGATCCAGTTCATTATAGGCTGCTGAGATGCTGAAGCACAAAGTGAGATGCACTTTGTATTTTGCTTAAGGTACCAGCACCTGCAGTTATACTCAGAGTCATGCAGTTAGACTCAGAGTCATACAGTTAATCTCAGAGCCATGCAGTTAGACTCGGAGTCAGCATGGAAACAGGCCCGTCGGCCCAACTTGCCCAAGCCGACCAACTACACCTGTCCTACCTACCTGTGTTTGCCCATATCCCGCCAAACCTTTCTCATCCGTGAGTGATGGTGAAACTATTGGAGAGGATTCTCAGGGATAGGATGTACTTCATTTTGCTAGAGGGTGGGCTAATTAGAGACAAGCAGTGTGGGGCTT
The DNA here is from genome assembly GCF_053455715.1 of Rhinoraja longicauda. NCBI lineage: Eukaryota > Metazoa > Chordata > Chondrichthyes > Rajiformes > Arhynchobatidae > Rhinoraja > Rhinoraja longicauda. The sequence continues at coordinate 11,671,025 of NC_135990.1, forward strand.
TGTAAGTAAGGGGCTGGTCACATCTTATAAACCTGACTGAGTTTTTTGAGGAGGCGATGGAGTTGATTGATTCCTTCTCTCCAGAGATGCTGCCTGTCCCGCTGAGTTACTGCAGCATTTTGTGTCTACCATACCCCGTTCCTGCTTTGTCCCCATGTCCCTTGATTCCGTTAGCCCTCAGAACTAAACCCAACTCTCTCTTGAATACGTATAAGAAAATAACTGCAGATGCTGGTACAAATCGAAGGTATTTATTCACAAAATGCTGGAGTAACTCAGCAGGTCAGGCAGCATCTCAGGAGAGAAGGAATGGGTCGAGACCCTTCTTCAGACTCAAAGCCTAGTGTGATAATTGGCTGGTTAGAAATGTAAAATCGTCCCTGTTGTGTGTGGGCTAGTGTTAGTGTGCGGGGATCGCTGGTCGGTGCTGACTCGGTGGGCCGAAGGGCCTGTTTCTCTAAACTAAACTAGTTTTCCCTCTCCCCCTGACATCAGTCTGAAGAAGGGTCTCGACCCGAAACGTCACCCATTCCTTCTCTCCCGAGATGCTGCCTGACCCGCTGAGTTACTCCAGCATTTTGTGAATAAATCTCTCTTGAATACATTTGTGGACAAAGAGAGGTGTGTGGGACCTTTTGTTTCGGGTCGAGCTGAATGAACATCGCTCCCGGATCATCAACCCAACCAACAGTCTCGCCCATCTTCTCATTCATTCCCTCCCGGCTTGGTTGTTGTGCGTTAGTCATCAGTGGTCTGGGCTTCTTCAAGGCTTGGGTGCAGGAACGCCCACCGGTCATCTGTCGGGGTATAAGAGACGAGGAGCTGTGGAAGGGCGAGACAGAGCGGTGGAAGGGCGAGTGTTGATCGCCAGTCTCGTCCCCACACACGCACGCACACACACATACACACACACACACACACATACACTCTCACTCACAGAGGAGGGAGAGTGGGGCTCGCAATGGCACCGTTCACCGGCCGCAGGTTGGGCCACCTCAGCCTTGTCGTCTACCTGGCTACCTTCTCCTACCTGTCCGCCGCCGCCTCCGTCAGTCTGGATCTCACCCAAGCCGACAAAGTCTCCAAGATCAAAGTCAACCCGAGGGGCAACCTCTGGGCGACAGGTGAGAGATGTGCAGGCGGGCGTGTGCGGGGATAAAGGGGGGGGGGGGGGGCTTTGGATGGGGAGGGAGAGGGAGAGAGGGAGAGGGAGGGGAGAGAGGTAGAGAGAGGGGGAGAAGGGGAGGGGGAGAGAGAGAAGGGGAGAGGGGGAGAAGGAAGGAGAGAGAGGGGGAGAGGGAGGGAGAGAGGGATGGAGAGAGGGAGGGAGAGAGGGATGGAGAGAGGGAGGGAGAGAGGGATGGAGAGAGGGATGGAGAGAGGGAGAGGGAGGGGAGAGAGTTAGAGGGAGGGGGAGTGAGGGGGAGAGAGGGAGAGGGAGGGAGAGAGGGATGGAGAGAGGGAGAGGGAGGGGAGAGAGTTAGAGGGAGGGGAGAGAGGGGGAGAGAGGGGGAGAGAGGGAGAGAGGGAGAAAGAGAGAGACAGGGAGGGGGAGGGAGGGAGGGGAAGGGGGACGGAGAGAGAGAGAGGGAGGGGGAGAGAGATGGAGGAAGGGGGAGGGAGAGAGGAGAGGGGGGGGAGAGGGAAGGACGGATGTTGAGTAATCTCTCGCCAATATCTGGGACAGGAACTCACAGACAAACCGTGTGAAGGGAGAAATTGCAGATGCTGTTTTACACCGAAGGTAGACACAAAGTGCTGGAGTAACTCAGCGGGACAGGCAGCATCTCTGGAGAGAAGGAATGGGTGGATGCTGCCTGACCCGCTGAGTTACTCCAGCACTTTGTGTCCATCTTCGGTGTAAACCCGCATCTGCAGTTCCCCTTTCTTCACTGTAAGTTCAGACTTGGCAAAAGTAACGGGATTACTGTGTCCCGCCTCAGTCCCGGCTCCTAATCCTTGCCTCTCCTCAAAAGGGCGCAGCGGTAGAGTTGCTGCCTTACAGCGAATGCAGCGCCGGAGACCCGGGTTCGATCCCGACTACGGGCGCTGTCTGTACGGAGTTTGTACGTTCTCCCCGTGACCTGCGTTGGTTTTCTCCGAGATCTTCGGTTTCCTCCCACACTCCAAAGACGTAGGTTAATTGGCTTGGATAAAACAATTGTAAATTGTCCCTAGTGTGTGTAGGATAGTGTTAATGTGCGGGGATCGCTGGTCGGCGCGGACCCGGTGGGCCGAAGGGCCTGTTTCCACGCTGTATCTCCAAAACTAAACTAAACTCAATTGCTCTTTGTTGTCACCGTCCGGGCGAACATGGTGAATTTATGAATTTTAGGATTTTTGTTCAGTTTAGTTTAGAGATACAGCGCGGAAACAGGCCCTTCGGCCCACCGGGACCGTGCCGACCAGCGATCCCCGCACATTAACACTATCCTACACACACTGGGGACAATTTACGCCTATAACCTGACTACGGGTGCTGTCTGTACGGAGTTTGTACGTTCTCCCCGTGACCTGCGTGGGTTTTCTCCGGGCGCTCCGGTTTCCTCCCACACTCCAAAGACGTGCAGGTTTGTAGGTTAATTGGCTTCGGTAAAATTGTAAATTCTGCCTAGTGTGATGTAAGAAAATAACTGCAGATGCAGGTACAAATCGAAGGTATTTATTCACTAAATGCTGGAGTAACTCAGCAGGTCAGGCAGCATCTCAGGAGAGAAGGAATGGGCGACGTTTCGGGTCGAGACCCTTCTTCAGACTCAAAGCCTAGTGTGATAATTGGCTGGTTAGAAATGTAAAATCGTCCCTGTTGTGTGTGGGATAGTATTAGTGTGCGGGGATCGCTGGTCTGTGCTGACTAGGTGGGCCGAAGGGCCTGTTTCTCTAAACTAAACTAGTTTTCCCTCTCCCCCTGTCTCTCAGTATGAAGAAGGGTCTCGTCCGGAAACATCACCCATTCCTTCTCTCAAGAGAGGCTGCCTGTCCCGCTGAGTTACTCCAGCATTTTGTGTCTATCCTCGGTGTAAATCAGCATCTGCAGTTCCTTCTTACACAGTGTAAGGAAACACAGCCCACTGGTCTCCCTGTGACAGACGATTGTAAATGTGTGTGTTTTGTTCCTAGGACATTTTATGGGGAAGAAGAACGTGTTTGATTACCCAGATGAACATAACGGGACCCCGGCGCGACTGCCCCTTGCTTCCCCTGAAGACCACAGGGCAATGGGTACCCTGCTGGGCAGGAGGATGCTGGAGATAGCCTTGGCCCAGGAGGCAGAGAGGAGGCGAGTGAGGTACGAATCCGGCGCTCAGGTGAGTCAGTCAGCGATTGCTACTAGTCGGACGCGGCTGTGGCTACAAGATGCGCCCTCTCCTATCATAGACAGCGTGGAAACAGGCCCTTCAGCCCAACTTGCCCACCCCGACCAACATGTCCCACCCACACCAACCCCGCCAGCGAGTCCAGCAAACCAATGAAACGTATAAGATTGATCTTATCGAAACGTACAAGATTATTAAGGGGTTGGACACGTTAGAGGCAGGAAACATGTTCCCAATGTTGGGGGGAGTCCAGAACCAGGGGCCACAGTTTAAGAATAAGGGGTAGGCCATTTAGAACGGAGATGAGGAAAAACTTTTTCAGTCAGAGTTGTAAAGGTGTGGAATTCTCTGCCTCAGAAGGCAGTGGAGGCCAGTTCGTTGGATGCTTTCAAGAGAGCTAGATAGAGCTCTTAAGGACAGCAGAGTGAGGGGGTATGGGGAGAAGGCAGGAACGGGGTACTGATTGTGAATGATCAGCCATGATCACATTGAATGGCGGTGCTGGCTCGAAGGGCCGAATGGCCTCTTCCTGCACCTATTGGCTATTGCCCGAAGCCCGAAAAATGTGTGAAACCAAACCCTTGTCGTGTTTTGGCGCAGCGGGTGGAGCTGCTACATCTCAGCCTCTCAGCGCCAGAGACCCGGGTTCGATCCCTGACCTCGGCTGCTCTCTGCGTGGAGTTTGCACGTTCCCCCTGAGACCGCGTGGGCTTCCTCCGGGTGCTCCGGTTTACCCCCCAAATCCCAAAAGACGTGCGGGTTTTTGTAGGTTCCCGGTGTGTAGGGAGTGGACAACATGGAACTGGTGTGGGTCTGGTCGGCGTGGGCTCGGTGGGCCGAAGGGCCTGTTTCCGTGCTATATCTTTCATCCAATCAAACATATGCGGTCACATCGTGGCGCAGGTTTGTTCTGGCGCTTGAGGTGTTAATGTTACGTTAAGAAAGTTAATCTTAAACGTTATGCCTGTCTAATTTCAATGAGCCAAACGTATTTGGTGTATGTTATGTTAACAATACCCATTTTACCTTTTACGTGATAACTGGACTATATACACCCGTTTTACCTGTAACTGGACTGTATACACCTGTTTTACGTGTAACTGGACTGTATACAGGGTGCACATTGCAACAAGTGTATCACAAATCACTCCCAATGCACACTCTCCACTTCCTCGCCCTCGTCATCCATCCAGACACGCCCTGGCGGTCCGTGTTACCACATGCCGGCGGGAGCGGTCCCCAGTGGAGGTCTCTCTAGAAGGGAGTCCTCCCCCTTCACATGGGGGACCTGGGGTGGAGAGTGTTGCACAGAGCCGTGGCCTGCAACAGGTAATTGAGCCGGTTCACCGACTCGTCCGCCACCTCTCACTTCTGCGGCGAGGAAGAGACCGTGTACCATCTATATACTAAAACTCTCATTTGTTTGTTTGTTTGTTCCTGCACTACAGCCAAAACTGTACACGATAGCGCGACAATTTTAGGCCCACCTTACTCACCGTCGTCCCTTTGGTGCTAATGGAGAAGTTTCATTGAAATCGGTGTTATATTTTTAAAGTTATTCACATTTTAAAGTTTAAATCTATCTCCTAGGGAAGGAGGGGGGAGGGAGGGAGGGAGGGAGGGATGGGAGGAGAGAGGATAAGGGGGGTTGAGGGGGATGGAGTGGGGAGGGGGAGGGGAGAAGGGCAGGAGGGGGCGGGGATAGGGAGGGGGAGGGGGGAGGAGAGGGTGTTGCACCAATGCAGGAGAGGTTTGGGCCCAACGAGTCCACTTGGTCTAGTTTGTATTTACAGTGTGAGAGATTGCAGCCCCTGTTCGAGTATCTGAAGGGGCTCCTCCTCAGGCTTTGGCTCCATTTTAGTCCCCCGCACCTAATTTTTTGGCACCCGGTACAGAGAGGGGAGGGTCGGGAGGGAGAGGGTCTCCCTGTCGGTCTGCTCCTGGGCCTGGCCAAGATGGCCGGTCGCGGGTCCAAGCAGCGGGTAGTCGATGGCCGCACAGGGGTCGGCTGCCCGTCCCTCTTCCGGGGTAACGTCCGTGCCCGCCTGTCCCTGGAGAGGGAACCCTGGATGTCTTCTGTGAACGCTGGTCACTATGGGAGGTCGATTGTATTGGTGATAACGTTGCCGGAATTTTAATTTGATAACGGTTTTGTTTGTAAACTGCCGATACGGGCAGCTTTTGATTTGATCGCGTTAAGACTTTGTATGTTTGTTGTTTTGGAATAAAGTATTTGTAAATATTAAAAAATGCCTATGATAAAACCAGGGTATTTCTGAACAAGAATCCCAACCCAAACCACCGCCTGTTCATTCCTTCCACAGATGCTGCCTGACCCGCTGAGTTGAAGGTTCTGGACCAGGCATTTACAATAGACAATAGACAATAGGTGCAGGAGGAGGCCATTCGGCCCTTCCAGCCAGCACCGCCATTCAATGTGATCATGTTCAATGTACCCCGTTCCTGCCTTCTCCCCATACCCCCTGACTCCGCTATCCTTAAGAGCTCTATCTAGCTCTCTCTTGAATGCATTCAGAGAATTGTCCTCCACTGCCTTCTGAGGCAGAGAATTACACAGATTTAGAAGGATGGGGTGGGTGGGTGGGTGGGGGGGGGGGGGGGGGCTGGGGGAGGGGGACTGATCTCATTAAAACCCACCGAATAATGAAAGGTCTGGATAGAAGGGACGTGGAGAGGATTTTTCCACTAGTGGGAGAGTCTAGGACCAAAGGGCACAGCCTCAGAAAAAAAAAAGACTTTCCCTTTGAATGGAGATGAGGAGGAATTTCTTTACAGAGGGTGGTGAATCTGTGGAATTCATTGCGGAGGCCGGGGCAATGTATATTGATTGATACGTTCTTGATTAGTAAAGGCATCGAAGATCACTAGGAGAATGGGGTCAAGAGGGAAGGATAGATCAGCCATGATATAGACTCGATACGATGTGATAGAACTTTATTTATCCCAGGAGGGAACTTGATCTGCCGACAGTCATAAAACACAAGATACATGAAACATGAAATTAAAGTGATGAGTGGAAAGGATTGGGGATGTGCAAAGATTGGGTGAGGAGGGAGGGGAATCAGTCTCAGTCTCAGTCTACCCCACGACAGAAGGGGGAGGAGTTGTACAGTTTGATAGCCACAGGGAAGAAGGATCTCCTGTGGCGTTCTGTGCTGCATCTCGGTGGGACCAGTCTGTTACTGAAGGTGCTCCTCAGGTTGACCAGTGTGTCACGGAAGGAAGGGGGGGTGAGCTGCATTGTCCAGGATGCCCCGCAGTTTTGAGGAGCAGTTTGATGGGCCGAATGGCCTAACTGCTCCTATGTCTTATGGTCTTCCTGCAGCACGTTCACCAGATTGATCCCTGGGATGGCAGGACTTTCATATGAAGAAAGACTGGATAGACTCGGCTTGTACTCGCTGGAATTTAGAAGATTGAGGGGGGATCTTATAGAAACTTACAAAATTCTTAAGGGGTTGGACAGGCTAGATGCAGGAAGATTGTTCCCGATGTTGGGGAAGTCCAGAACAAGGGGTCACAGTTTAAGGATAAGGGGGAAGTCTTTTAGGACCGAGATGAGAAAGTTTTTTTTCACACAGAGAGTGGTGAATCTGTGGAATTCTCTGCCTCAGAAGGTAGTTGAGGCCAGTTCATTGGCTATATTTAAGAGGGAGTTAGATGTGGCCCTTGTGGCTAAAGGGATCAGGGGGTATGGAGAGAAGGCAGGTACGGGATACTGAGTTGGATGATCAGCCATGATCATATTGAATGGCGGTGCAGGCTCGAGGGGCCGAATGGCCTACTCCTGCACCTATTTTCTATGTTTGTATGTTGTGTTTTACACAAGTGTAGCCCACTCCCACGCTGTGTAATGTGTGGTGTGTCACGTTTAACCCTGTTTGTTTTCTAGGAAACAGGATTAGTAACAAAGATTATTGAGAGATATGTTAAAAACATATGATGATGGTCGAGCTGAACCTTGGCGAAGATGAGACGTCAACAATCTGGGAGGAGCAGTTACAGCAACCGAACGTGGCCATTTTATTGTAACAATAGTGCATTTGTGTTACACACTTCATGTATTGTTTCTGTACACTTCTCCATGAATTAAAGAGGGAAGCAAGGACTATTCTATATTTTTCTGACTCTTTTGCATTGTTAAAGCACTTTTAATGTAAACCGTCAGGTTGTAAGTGGTGAATAAAGAATATATTGTTTAAGCAACTAGTACTTCCACTTTAATCCCCAGGAGGATGGACTCAGAGACGGGATCTCAGTCGCGGTTTAAACGATGCTCTCCCTTAGTGCGGGTCCTGGCGGAGGGAGAGGGGTGGGGACGCGAGCACCCATGGGTGGGGGTCGGGCTCCAGTGGCTCAGCGAGTCCAGTGACCGGGGTTCGACTTAAGACTCTAGAGATGCAGCACATGGAACTGGTCCTCATACACTAGCTCTATCCTGCACACACAAGGGACAATGGACCATTTTACCGAAGCCGATTGAACTACAAACCTGCACGTCTTTGGAGTGTGGGAGGAGACCGGAGCACCCGGAGAAAACCCACGCGGTCACAGGAAGGACGTGCAAACTCCGTGCAGACAGCGCCTGAGGTCAGGGAGGGAACCCGGGTCTCCGGCGCCGAGAGGCAGCAACTCTACCCCTGCGCCACCGTGCTGCGACCCTGCCCTTGGGTGCTGTCAGTGTGGAGTTTGCATGGACTGTGTGGGTTCCCTCCGGGTGCACCAATCTCACTCCAGCACACACATGTTAATTTGCCTTTCATCTGTAGTTTTACTTTAAACCCGTGGTTTGAATCTTCAATTTAATTACAAACCCTTCACATTTTTCCATGTTATTAGTTAAAGACACAGACCAACAGTATGAACATTGAATTCTAAAATTTCAAGTAATAACCCTCTCTCTTCCCTCTCCCCACCCCGGCATGTTCTTTCTCGCTATTCTCCCGCCTCCAAGCCCAACCCTCTGCTCCTTTCCCCTCATTTGTAAAATTATCACCCATCCACAAGTCCTTCCTTTCCCTTTCTCCTCCCTTTTTCTCCTCACCCCCCCCTCCCCATCCCTGTTTGGAGATACAGTTTAGAGATACAGCACGGAAACAGGCCCTTTCGGCCCACCGGGTCCGCGCCGACCAGCGATCCCCGCACATTAACACTATCCTACACACACGAGGGACAATTTTTACATTCACCAAGTCAATTAACCTGCAAACCTGTACGTCTTTGGAGTGTGGGAGGAAACCGAAGATCTCGGAGAAAACCCTCGCGGGTCACGGGGAGAACGTACAAACTCCGTACAGACAGCACCCGTAGTCAGGATCGAACCCGGGTCTCTGGCGCTGTAAGGCAGAAACTCTACCGCTGAGCCACCTGTGTCTCCTTCCACCACCATTCCTCCCTCCCTCGTTACATTTTGCACCTCTCCTCACTCTGATCTGACATTCGCTTGTCTTCCTTTCACACCTTCCCATTGTGTTCTCATCTGCCAATTAAACCTCCCTCACCTGTATCCACCTATCACTTGCCAGGCTTTGTCCTGCCCTCTCTCTTTTCCAGCTACCTTCCCCCCTACTAAAATTAGACCCAAAATGTTGCCTCTCTATTCCCTTCCACAGATGCTGCCTGACTCACTGAGTTCCTCCAGCACTTTTATTTTTTGTTGCTACAGATTCCAATAGTAGGAAGGAACTGCAGATGCTGGTTTACACTGAAGATAGTCACAACGTGCTGGAATAACTCAGCCGGTCAGGCAGAATCTTTGGAGAAAAGGAATAGTTGACGTTTCGGGTCGGGATCTGAAGATGGGTACTGACCTGAAACATCACCTCGCACTTTGTGTCCTTTTAAGTAAACCAGCATCTGCCATTCCTTGTTTCTACTTCCTCTGGCAGTGCATTCCATCAGCCTATGTGTGGAAAGGTTGCCCCTCATCTCCCCCCCCCCCTCCCCCCCCATCTCCCCCCCCCCCTCCCCCCTACTATAAACCAATGCCCTCTTGTTCTTGATTCCTACACTGAGAAAATGGACTGTGCAATATGATGAAAGAATGGGTCGAGTGGGCTTGTATTCGCTGGAATTTAGAAGGATGAGAGGGGATCTCATAGAAACATATACAATTCTTAAGGGATTGGACAGGCTAGATGCAGGAAAAATGTTCCCAATGTTGGGGGAGTCCAGAACCAGGGGTCACAGTTTAAGAATAAGGGCTAGGCCATTTAGGACAGATGATGAAAAACATTTTCACCCAGAGAGTTGTGAATCTGTGGAATTCTCTGCCACAGAAGGCAGTGGAGGCCAATACAGTGGATGTTTTCAAGAGATTGTTAGATTTAGCTCTTTGGGCTAATGGAATCAAGGGATATGGGGAAAAAGCAGGAACGGGGTACTGATTGTGGATGATCAGCCATGATCATATTGAATGGCAGTGGTGGCTCGAAGGGCCGAATGGCCTCCTCCTGCACCTATTGTCTATGTTTCTATTCACCCTATCTAATCCCCTCACAAAACAATGCGATGTACTTTCGAAAGACCTGACTTATGAAAGACAAGCCTTACTATTCATGGACTGTTGATGGTATGCAGCACTTTGGTCAACGTGCGTTGTTTTTAAATGTGCTATACAAATAAAATTGACTTGACTTGACTTGACAAAGACTGTAATTAACACACCACGGTTTATTTAAAACATAAACCAGCAGATTACAACACATAGATAACAACTACGGGTAGACAGTTGACATCAATGGTGGTTCCTTCTCTAATTAGTTGTCAAGAATTACCTGCCGATAGTTTAGTTTAGTTTAGAGAAACAGGCCCTTCGGCCCACTGGGTCCGCGCCGACCAGCGACCCCTGCATATTAATACTATCCTACACACACTAGGGATAATTTTTACATTAACCAAGCCAATTAACCTACAAACCTGTACATCCTCGGAGTGTGGGAGGAAACCGAAGATCTCGGAGAAAACCCACGCAGGGGAGAACGTACAAACTCCGTACAGACAGCACCCGTAGTCGGGATCGAACCCGGGTCTCCGGCGCTGCATTGGCTGTAAGGCAGCAACTCTACCGCTATGCCACTGTGACCGCCCTATACTTGTAACCCAAATTCAGTATAAAGTTGTGCTTTACATAACTCAGTGGATATTTCTGCCGGGGCTGGGCAGTGTGAAGTAGCATGGTTTCAGAACACATAAATCAATCTTCCTTCAGACCCTGTACCATGCGGGTGATTGGAACAATGCAATGTAAAATTACAAAATGTCAGAAGACCATAGGGAATAGAAACAAGAGTCAATTGTGTGACACTGCTGGATGTTGAACCATTTAATAACATAGCCACATGAATAGCGGGGAATGGAGGATTTAAGGTCCATGTGCAAGCAGAGCGTCACAGAAACGCAGCGCCAGAGTTCGATCCTGACTACGGATGCTGTCTGTACGGAGTTTGTACGTTCTCCCCATGACCTGCGTGGGTTTTCTCCGGGATCACTGGTACTCTCCCACGCTCCACAGACGTACAGGTTTGTAGGTTAATTGGCTTAGGTAAAACGATTGTAAATTGTCCCTAGTCAAGTCAAGTCAAGCCAATATTATTTGTATAGCACATTTAAAAACAACCCACGTTGACCAAAGTGCTGTACATCAGTTCAGGTACTAAGAACGAACATACAATGGCACACAAACATAACATCACATACATAAACAGTTCACAGCACCCCCTCAGAGGGCCTCAAACGCTAGGGAATAGAAATAGGATAGTGTGTGTAGGATAGTGTTAGTGTGCGGGGATCGCTGGTCGGTGCGGACCCGATGGGCCGAAGGGCCTGTTCCCGCGCTGTATCCCTAAACCAAATTGGAAAAGATGGGATCAGTTTAATTTGACATCAGGATTGAACAGACACACTGAATTGAATTGAATTGAATTGAATTGAAATGAATAAATTTTATTAGCCAAGTATGTACACATATAAGGAATTTGCCTTGGTGCTTTCAAAGGTATCACAAAATGCTGGAGTAACTCAGCGGGACAGGCAGCATCTCTGGAGAGAAAGAATGGGTGACATTTCGGGTCGAGACCCTTCTTCAGACACAAACGGGGATTGTGTTTATGCATAGTAATAATTTACTGAAGTGAGTGCAAAAAAAAGCATTTCACTGTATCTCGGTGCATGTGATAACAAAGAACCATTCACCAATTAGCCAGTGTAAACCTGAAGGCTTGGGGTTTGACATCACCAGGGACCAGGGACCCTCCCAAAGTCTCATCAGGGCCCGCCCGAAGGCTTGTCTGTTGGCATCCATAGGCTCATCGGACGGCGTAACTGGGAGGGAGCTGGAGACATCGAAACTTCACCCATTCCTTCCGTCCAGAGATGCTGCCTGTCCCGCTGAGTTACTCCAGCATTTTGTGTTAATCTTAGGACTTTACACCAAAGATAGACACAACAGGCTGGAGTAACTCAACCCAACCGGGATGGCGGGACTGACATATGATGAAAGAATGGATCGACTGGCCTTATATTCACTGGAATTTAGAAGGATAAGAGGGGATCTTATAGTGTATAAATTCTTAAGGGATTGGACAGGCTAGATGCAGGAAAAATGTTCCCCGTGTTGGGGGAGTCCTGAACCAGGGGCTCAAGGTTTAAGAATAAGGGGTAGGTCATTTAGGACTGAGATGAGGAAAAACTTTTTCACCCAGAGTTGTGAATCTGTGGAATTCTATGCCACAGAAGGCAGTGGAGGACAATTCAGTGGATGTATTCAAGAGAGAGTTAGATTTAGCTCTTAGGGCTAACAGAATCAAGGGATATGGGGGAAAAGTAGGAACGGGGTACTGATTCTGGATGATCAGCCGTGATCATATTGAATGGCGGTGCTGGCTCAAAGGGCCGAATGCAGCTATTTTCTATGTTATGTTTCTATTCCCCTCACAAAACAATGGCGCAGCAGTAGAGTTGCTGCCTTGCAGCAAATCCTTCTTGTCTTACTCCTGCACCTATTCTCCATGTTGAAGGTAGACACAAAATGCTGGAGTAACTCAGCGGGTCAGGCAGCATCTCAGGAGAGAAGGAATGAATGGGTGACGTTTCGGGTCGAGACCCTTCTTCAGTCTGAAGAAAGGTCACCCATTCCTTCTCTCCAAAAATGCTGCCTGACCTCCTGAGTTACTCCAGCATTTTGTGTCCACCTTCGATTTAAACCCCAAGCATCTGCAGTTTTTTTTCCTATTTTCTATGTTTCTATGTTTGAATAATGGCAACAAAAATGGCAGGGCCCACATGTGCAATATATGCAAAAGGAATTTCACTGTGTGGTTGCATATAATATAATAATAATAATAATATATTTCTTTATTTGTCCCACACCTGGGAAATTTGCAGTGTTACAGCAGCAAAGTGGATAGCAAGAGATTATTCATTATAAATAAAAATAAAGACAAGGATAAATTGTCACAAATTTATGACAATTTATTAAACATTGTCCTTTTCCTTGTAAAAGGATAAATATGTGACATGGAAAGCATCAAAAACGGAGAGGATGAAACGGAGTTTCTTCCCACAGGCCATCAGGACTGTTAACTATTATAACTCAGCGGTAGAGTTGCTGCCTTACCGCGAATGCAGCGCCGGAGTCTCAGGTTCGATCCTGACTAAGGGCGCCGTCTGTACGGAGTTTGTACGTTCTCCCCGTGACCTGCGTGGGTTTTCTCCGAGATCTTCGGTTTCCTCCCACACTCCAAAAGACGTGCAGGTTTGTAGGTTAATTGACTGGGTAAATGTAAAAATTGTCCCTGGTGTGTGTAGGATAGTGTTAATGTGCGGGGATCACTGCGTGCCGCGGACTTGGTGGGCCGAAAGGGCCTGTTTCCGCGGTGTAGAATCTAAATCTAAAAATCTAAATTTTCTTTTATGTATTAATTTTAATTCTTATTTTAATTTTAAAATTAATTAAAATTTTAAATTTAATGCTGTAATTGTAATTTTTTTTGCACAATCCGCAGGCATTGCCACTTTCATTTCACTGCACATCGTGTGTGTGTATGTGACAAATAGACTTGACTATTGACCAGAGTTTGATGCATCTTCTGCCTTGTCCCAGAGGAGCCGCCGGCAGCAACGCGGCAGCTGCCCAGCGGGGGGCGCAGCTGAGCACCACCCCCTTTAATGGGCCGACGGTAATTCACGGCGCCGCGCCTTTAATAGGCCGCAGGCCTCGGGCCTCGATTTTCGGTACCCCCTCCTCCGTCTCTCCCCGGCCGGCCATGCCGCTGGTGCTGCTGTGCGGGCTGCCGTGCAGCGGCAAGAGTCGCAGGGCGGCGGAGCTGGGCCGGTACCTGCGGGAGGAGGCGGGCAGCAAGGTGGTGGAGGTGGCGGAGTGGAGCCTGGGGCTGGCGGGTGGAGGACGGAACATGGTGTACGCGGGTGAGAGAGGGGGGGCAACCTGGTGTGGGGGGGGGGGCAACCTGGTGTGGGGGGGGAGAGGGGGGGCAACCTGGTGTGGGGGGGGGGGCAACCTGGTGTGGGGGGGGAGAGGGGGGGGCAACCTGGTGTGGGGGGGGAGAGGGGGGGCAACCTGGTGTGGGGGGGGAGAGGGGGGGCAACCTGGTGTGGGGGGGGGGGCAACCTGGTGTGGGGGGGGGGAGGGGGGGGGGCAACCTGGTGTGGGGGGGGGGGGAGGGGGGGGGGCAACCTGGTGTGGAGGGGGGGGGGCAACCTGGTGTGGAGGGGGGGGGAGGGGGGGCAACCTGGTGTGGGGGGGGGGGAGGGGGGGGGCAACCTGGTGTGGAGGGGGGGAGGGCAACCTGGTGTGGAGGGGGGGGAGGGGGGGAGGGCAACCTGGTGTGGGGGGGGGGGAGGGGGGGGGGCAACCTGGTGTGGGGGGGGGGGAGGGGGGGGGCAACCTGGTGTGGGGGGGGGGAGGGGGGGGGGCAACCTGGTGTGGGGGGGGGGAGGGGAACCTGGTGTGGAGGGGGGGGAGGGCAACCTGGTGTGGAGGGGGGGGAGGGGGGGAGGGCAACCTGGTGTGGAGGGGGGGGAGGGCAACCTGGTGTGGAGGGGGGGAGGGCAACCTGGTGTGGAGGGGGGGGAGGGGGGGAGGGCAACCTGGTGTGGAGGGGGGGGAGGGGGGGAGGGCAACCTGGTGTGGAGGGGGGGGAGGGCAACCTGGTGTGGAGGGGGGGAGGGCAACCTGGTGTGGAGGGGGGGGAGGGGGGGAGGGCAACCTGGTGTGGAGGGGGGGGAGGGCAACCTGGTGTGGAGGGGGGGGAGGGCAACCTGGTGTGGAGGGGGGGGAGGGCAACCTGGTGTGGAGGGGGGGGAGGGGGGGAGGGCAACCTGGTGTGGAGGGGGGGGAGGGCAACCTGGTGTGGAGGGGGGGGAGGGGGGGAGGGCAACCTGGTGTGGAGGGGGGGAGGCGGGGGAGGGCAACCTGGTGTGGAGGGGGGGGAGGGCAACCTGGTGTGGAGGGGGGGGAGGGCAACCTGGTGTGGAGGGGGGGAGGGGGGGGAGGGCAACCTGGTGTGGAGGGGGGGAGGGCAACCTGGTGGGGAGGGGGGGGAGGGCAACCTGGTGTGGAGGGGGGGGAGGGGGGAGGGCAACCTGGTGTGGTGGGGGGGAGGGGGGGCAACCTGGTGTGGAGGGGGGGAGGGGGGGGGAGGGCAACCTGGTGTGGAGGGGGGGGAGGGCAACCTGGTGTGGAGGGGGGGGAGGGGGAGGGCAACCTGGTGTGGAGGGGGGGGAGGGGGGGAGGGCAACCTGGTGTGGGGGGGAGGGGGGGCAACCTGGTGTGGAGGGGGGGAGGGGGGGAGGGCAACCTGGTGTGGAGGGGGGGGAGGGGAACCTGGTGTGGAGGGGGGGGAGGGGAGGGCAACCTGGTGTGGAGGGGGGGGAGGGCAACCTGGTGTGGAGGGGGGGGAGGGGAACCTGGTGTGGAGGGGGGGGAGGGGGGGGAGGGCAACCTGGTGTGGAGGGGGGGAGGGGGGGAGGGCAACCTGGTGTGGAGGGGGGGGAGGGCAACCTGGTGTGGAGGGGGGGAGGGGGGGAGGGCAACCTGGTGTGGGGGGGAGGGGGGGCAACCTGGTGTGGAGGGGGGGAGGGGGGGGAGGGCAACCTGGTGTGGAGGGGGGGGAGGGGGGGGAGGGCAACCTGGTGTGGAGGGGGGGAGGGCAACCTGGTGTGGAGGGGGGGGAGGGGGGGGAGGGCAACCTGGTGTGGAGGGGGGGGAGGGGGGGGAGGGCAACCTGGTGTGGAGGGGGGAGGGGGGGAGGGCAACCTGGTGTGGAGGGGGGGGAGGGCAACCTGGTGTGGAGGGGGGGAGGGCAACTGGTGTGGAGGGGGGGGAGGGCAACCTGGTGTGGAGGGGGGGAGGGGGGGGAGGGCAACCTGGTGTGGAGGGGGGGGAGGGGGGGGAGGGCAACCTGGTGTGGAGGGGGGGGGGGAGGGCAACCTGGTGTGGAGGGGGGGAGGGGGGGGGAGGGCAACCTGGTGTGGAGGGGGGGGAGGGGGGGAGGGCAACCTGGTGTGGAGGGGGGGGAGGGCAACCTGGTGTGGGGGGGCAACCTGGTGTGGGGGGGAGGAGGGGCAACCTGGGGGGGAGGGGGGGAGGGCAACCTGGTGTGGGGGGGAGGGGGAAGAGGGGGGAAGAGGGGGAGGGGGGAAAGAGGGGGAGAGGGAGAGGGGGGGCAATGAAGAGGTGAGGGGGAGAGGGTAATGAAGGGGGAGAGAGAGTAGAGAGGGGAGGGGGAGATGGAGGGAGGGAGGGGGAGAGGGAGAGGCAGGGTGGGGCAATGAAGGGGGAAGGGTGTTGGGAAAGGGGTGAGAGGAGAGGGTAATGAAGGAGGAGGGAGAGGAGGGGGAGAGGAGGGAGAGAGGGAGGGGGGAGTAGAGAGCGGGAGAGGGGAGGGGGAGAGGGAGGGAGGCAGGGTGGGGGCAATGAAGGGGGGAGGGTGTTGGGGAAAGGGGTGGGAGTAATGAAGGGGGAAGGAGGGAGGCATTGATGCTCTATCGCTGTTCCCCACCACCCTGCCCTTGTCCAGATTCTTGACCAGGATGGTTCCCAGCACTATTAAGATGACTTCCACTCCCTGGAGTTTAGAAGGGCAAATCTCATTGAAACCTACCATATGGTGAAAGGCCTGGAGAGAGTGGATGTGGAGGAGTGGGAGAGTCTAGGACCAGAGGGCACAGCCTCAGAATTAAAGGATGTGCCTTTTAGAATGATGAGGAGGAATTTCTTCAGCCGGAGGGTGGTGAATCTGTGAAATCTATTGTCACAGACTGTGATGGAGGCCAAGTCATTGGGTACTTTTAGGTCAGAGATTGAAAGGTTCTTGATTAGTAAGGGCGTCAAAGGTTATGCGGAGAAGGCAGGAGAATCGGGTTGAGAGGGGGCTATGATCTTCCCCAGCCAACAAAGGGCCATTATGGACTCCACCCTTCCTGAGGTCATCTGTTGCCGGCCTTGTTTGGTTCTGTCCTTCACTGTCGGTCTGAAGAAGGGTTCCGACCCAAAATGTTGCCCATTCCTTTTCTCTGGTGATGCTGCCTGGCACGCTGAGCTACTCCGGCATTTTGTGTCTATCTTCGATCAAATGGTGGAGCAGACCCGATGGGCCGAATGGCCTAATTCTGATCTTATGATTACTTGATTCTTGCAGTAACCAAAAATTGTTTGTATCTCTGAACTCATCTGTACTCAATCACAGATCTTCTGCAGCCTGGTTGGATTGGGAATTGCAATGATTTCCATCCTCTTGGTTTTGAGGAGTTTTTGAGTCTTCTCATTTCTGCATGGGTGACCCTGTGACTGACCTGGGTTTTGGGCTCCACCACAAACAGTTCAACCAGAACTATAAACATTTGAAGCATAAATAGAAGAGTCATGTCAACATCTAGCTTCCAACACCTGCTATCTGAGGAAGTTATTGAAAAAATGCAAAGAATGCATCTTTTTTTACTTCCATAGTAGAAAAGATTGAATTGTACAGTTGCATCCAAAGACCGTGCTAATCAAAGAAAATTCTCATCTCAATCCCATTTTGGGATCTAGTGGCATTTTACCACTGCTCTCCCACATAGACCATCATCTCTACATAATCAAAAAAAGACACAAAGTGCTGGAGTAACTCAGCAGGCCAGGCAGCATCTCTGGAGAACTTGGATAGGTGACATTTCAGGTTGGGTCCCTTCTTCAGACCAAAAACATCACCTATCCATGGTCTCCACAGATGCTGCCTGACTTCCTGAGTTACTTTACTTGTAAACCAGCATCTGAATTCCTTGTTTCTGTTTATTCATATTAGATATATATTTTTATCTTCGTTACCGTTTGTCTTTGTTCGTGATGTTTGTTTGCGCTAGAATAACCTATCGTAAATGGAGTTTAGTTTAGAGATACAGCGCGGAAACAGGCCCTTTCGTCCCACCGGGTCCGCGCCGACCAGCGATCCCCGCACATTAACACCATCCCACACACACGGAACAATTTTTACATTTACCAAGCCAATTAACCTACAAACCTGTACGTCTTTGGAGCGTGGGAGGAAACCGAAGATCTCGGGGAAAACCCACGCAGGTCACGGGGAGAACGTACAAACTGAGCACAGACAGCGCCCGTAGTCGGGATGGAACCCGGGTCTCCGGCGCTGCATTCGCTGTAAGGCGGCAACTCTACCGCTGCCCTACATGAATGAGTTCTGTAGCGAAGGTTCTGTAGCAACTCACTTGATTTGATACTATAAAGTTTTAGTATGAATAAGGGTCACCTAAAGGTGTGGGTGGCACAGCTGGTTCGATCCTGACCTGGATAAACTCTGTGTGGAGTTTGCAAGTTCACCCTGTGGGTTCCCTCTGGGCACTCTGGTTTCCTCCCACATGATCCCTGGGATGGCAGGACTTTCATATGAAGAAAGACTGGATAGACTTGGCTTGTACTCGCTGGAATTTAGAAGATTGAGGGGGGATCTGATAGAAACTTACAAAATTCTTAAGGGGTTGAACAGGCTAGATGCAGGAAGATTGTTCCCGATGTTGGGGAAGTCCAGAACAAGGGGTCACAGTTTAAGGATAAGGGGGAAGTCTTTTAGGACCGAGATGAGAACGTTTTTTTTCACACAGAGAGTGGTGAATCTGTGGAATTCTCTGCCACAGAAGGTCGTTAAGGCCAGTTCATTGGCTATATTTAAGAGGGAATTAGATGTGGCCCTTGTGGCTAAAGGGGTCAGGGGCTATGGAGAGAAGGCAGGTACGGGATACTGAGTTGGATGATCAGCCATGATCATATTGAATGGCGGTGCAGGCTCGAAGGCCGAATGGCCTACTCCTGCACCTATTTTCTATGTTTCTATCCCAATAACGTGTGGGTTTCTCGGTTAATTGGTCCTCTGTAAATTGCCCCCTAGTGTGCAGGGAGTGGAAGAGAAACTGGGATAACATTGAACAAGTGGGTAGAAATGAACCAATTCTACGCCTACCACTTGTGACCTTATGGCCTAACTACAGATGCTGTTTGTACCGATGATGGACACAAAGTGCTGGAGTAACTCAGTGGGTCAGGCTGCATCTCTGGAGAAAAATGATGGGTTATGTTTTGGGTTTTGGGTTGGAAAGAGCCTGAAGAAGGGTCCCAGCGAAGCTGCCTGACCTGCTGAGTTACTCCAGCACGTTGTGTCTATCTAGAGAAGAAATGGGAATAGGGGTCGGCATTAACTCAGCCTGTTCTCATGTTGTATCTAAAGCTAAAACAATATAGAACTTGTCTTTAACCAGTGGTCTCTTTTTGTATTGTAGATTCTCAGAAGGAGATAGAGCTTCGGGGAGCACTGAAAGCTGTAGTGGAAAGGTAGAGTAAAGATATTGATAGAGTCTAGGGTTTAAATTATAGAGCTCTTTGTAAGTCATTAAACTGTTCATGCTTTTAAGTGTCATGCAACTGGTTGCTTGCCTAGTATCTACCCTTGGATTCACTGTAATGTAAACCACACACTACCCACACAAGGGAGTGAAGGCTCTTTTTACCTTCTGCCTTATACGCCGATCAGCCAAAACACTATGACCACTGACAGGCGAAGTGAATACCATTGATTATCTTGTTACAATGGCACCTGTCAAGGGGTGTGATATATTAGGCAGCAGTCAGTTCTTGAGGTTGATGTGTTGGATGCAGGGGAAATGGGCAGGAGTAAAGACCCGAGTGACTTTGACAAGGGCCAAGTTGTTATGGCCAGACGACTGGGTCAGAGCATCTCTGAAACGGCACGGCTTGTGGGGTGCTCCCGGTCAGCAGTGGTGAGTACCCACCGACAGTGGTCCGAGGAGGGACAAACCACAAACCGGCGACAGGGTGTTGGGCGCCCAAGGCTCATCGATGCGTGAGGGCAACGAAGGCTATCCCTTCTGGTCCGAACCGACAGGAGGTCTACTGTGGCACAAGTCACAGAAAATGTTAATGGTGGTCACGGGAGGAATGTGTCACAATACACAGTGCATCGCACCCTGCTGCGTATGGGGCTGCACACGGAGGACCAACAGCATATTAGGCAGGTGGTCATAATGTTTTGGCTGATCGGTGTACACTCCCCTGCTTGCATTCTCTACCATTAATATTTCTTCCGTCTCTTATCTGTGCATTGCTTGGCATGCAATTGCTCCAACTCTGTGTAGAAATTGGCTCTTTCTAATATTGGCATTTCTTACACAGTCACTGTTAAAGTACTTTCTAAAAATCTAAGGCCACAGAGCCTTGTTAATTGTTACATAAATGCTTTGGCTGCAGCATAGACCAGTCACTTACAGTACAACTTTATAAAATATTGTAACCAAAAGGAACTGCAGATGCAGGTTTCTACCAGAGATAGACTCAAAATGTTGGAATAACTCGGCGGGTCAGGCAGCATCTCTGGAGAAAATGGATAAATGCCGTTTCGGATCGGGAACCTTCTTCAAATCCCGACCCAAAACGTCACCTATCCATTTTCACCAGAGATGCTACCTGACCTACTGAGTGACTCCAACATTTTGTGTCCATCTTTATAAAATATTGGTTTGACCATTAAAACGAATCGGAGAGCTGGAGTAACTTAGCAGGTCAGGCAGCGTCTCTGGAGGACATGGATAGGTGAGGTTTATGCTGCCTGACTGGCTGAGTTACTCCAGCACTTTGTGTCCTGTGTATAAACGGGCATCTGCATTTCCTTGCTTCTGCTTTGGTTAGGCATAGCTGAATGTGCAGTGCTGATCAGTCCACTATAGAAAGGGCGTTGCTTCACGAGAGAGAGTGAAGATGAAATTTACCGGGATGTTGCTTGGAATTAAGTGTTCCGGTTACAAGGAGAATCTAGATAGGAAAAAAACTGCAGATGCTGGTTAAAATTGAAGGTAGATACAAAATGCTGGAGTAACTCAGCAGGTCAGGCAGCATCTCGGGAGAGAAGAAATGAGTGACGTTTCGGGTCAAGACCATTCTTCAGCCTGATGTCAGGGGAGGGGGCAGGACAAAACTTCAGATAGTCCCTGCTTTCCCTCTCTGTCCCCTCCCCCTTCCCAGTTCTCCCACTAGTCTTCCTGTCTCCGACTACATTCTATCTTTGTCCCGCCCCCTTCCCCGACATCAGTCTGAAGAAGGGTCTCGACCCGAAACGTCGCCCATTCCATCTCTCCCGAGATGCTGCCTGACCCGCTTAGTTACTCCAGCATTTTGTGTGTACCTTGAGAATCTGGATAGACTGGGTTTGTTTTGTGGAGGGGGGGGGAGCTGGGGCCGGGAGAGGCCTAACTGAGGTATACAAAAGGTAGACAGTACGAAACCTTTTCCCACAGTGGGGTTGACTGAAACTAAGAGCATCTCAGAAAAATTAGACGGGGTAGAGGGAAGAATTATTTTACCCAGAAGGTGGTTGGAGTGTGGAAGGGTGCTGTCCGAGGGGATGGAAGGCAGAGATCGCAACAATAGACAATAGACAAAAGGAGGAGGCCATTCGGCCCTTTGAGCCCACACCGCCATTCAACGTTTAAGAAGCCACATGAACACTTGCATCCTCAAAGCCAGGACGGGCACGGTGGCACAGCTGTAGAGCTGCTGCCTCACAGCGCCAGAGACCCAGGTTCGATCCTGACCTAGGGTGCTGTCTGTACGGAGTTTGTACATTCTATTGACTCTGGGTTTTCTCCGGGTGCTCTGGTTTCCTCCCACATTCCAAAGACGTGCAGGTATGTAGGTGAATTGGCTTCTGTAAATTGTCCCCAGTGTGTAGGATAGAACTAGTATGCGGTCGGTTGATCATTGGTCATCATGGGCCGTAGGGCCTGTTTCCACGCTGTATCTCTAAAACCCGAAACTAAACCTATATTTCTGGAATCTCCCAAAATTCTCTGCATGGATTTGCATTACATTCAGTTCTTCCATTAAAAAAAAATTGGCTGAGCAATAGATAGGCAGTTCTAGATTAATGACCCCAGTCAAAATAAATAAAGCAGCAATTGTTAGCCTGCCTTTACTCATTGTCAAGCTTGCCAGAATTCAGAATATAGAAGCAAGCAACTGCAGATGCTGGTTTACAAACAAGGGCGCAGAGTGCTGGAGTATCTCAGTGGGTCAGGCAGCATCTCTGGAGAACACGGACAGGTGATGTATCGGGTTGAGACCCTTCTTCAGACTGAAATCACCAGAATTCAAGATCATTGCTGCAACCTTTGGCATGTTTCCAGACCTAGTACGTATCAATCGGTTAAGTAACATCGTGATTGATTGAGTGACTAAAACCTTTCTCTGTCTTTGTGGTCAGAACTGACTCCTTTAATAACCTGTGAGCATTACCTCTGTCTGTGCCTGGTCTCAGCACTCTGTCATTCTGACATCCTGCACGCATTTAAGGTGTGAAACATTTTGTTATTTTTGTCTTGTACTAACAGGCTCAATACAGTGTCATCAGAGATATATTTAACAGTTCTGTCTGGCTCACCAAACTATATTTTTGTTTAGAAACCAAGGGACTGCAGATGCTGGTTTACAAAAAGCACCTCAGAGTGTTGGCATAACTCAGCGGGTCAGGCAGCATTTCTGGCGAACATGGATAAGTGACATTTCGTGTCCAAAGAAGGGTCCTGACCCAAAATGTCACCAATCCATGTTCTCCAGAGATGCAGCCTGACCCGCTGAGCTATTCCATCACTTTGTGTTCTCTTTTATTTGTCTATTTATTTTGTGTGTGGTTGAATGGCAGCTTGTTTTTAGATTCTAAATGCCAATTACTACATAATATTGCTTTTGAACAGCATTAAAAATATCGTACTTATCTAAAATAACCCTCAACGAGTCACGTGTGTCGACAATAACTCCATCACTCAAGCCATTTAATCTCACTCACTCCTCTCCCCATCCACACACATTTCCTTTTATTGTTTCTCTTCAAGCCTGTAATTGATACAGTGCGGAAACAGGTCCTTTGGCCCATCAAGTCTGCACCGACCAGCGATTCCCGTACATGAGCGCTATCCTACACACTAGCGACAATTTACAATTATACCAAGCCAATTAACCTACAAACCTGTCCATCTTTAGAGTGTGGGAGGAAACCGGAGCTCCTGGAGAAAACACACGCAGTTCAAGGGGAGAACGTACCATCTCCGTACAGACAGCACCCATAGTCTGGGTCTCTGGCGCTGTGGGGCAGCAACTCTACCCCTACGCCACCTCCGTACTGTTCATCAGAACAGTCGTCAATCCGAACGTAAACTCTGCTTCTCTCACCACAGATGCTGCCTGACCTGCTGAGTGTTTCCTACATTACTAATATCATTTCACATTTCCACTATCCGTAGTACTTTGCCGAAACCTACATCCACTTCATTGAAACCTGCCGAATAATGAAAGGCCTGGATAGAGTGGATGTGGAAAGGATGTTTCCAGTAGTGGGAGTGTCTAGGACCAGAGGGCACAGCCTCAGAATAAAAGGATGTACCTTTTAGAATGGAGATGGAGAGGAATTTTTTTAACCTGTGGGTGGCGAATCTGGAATTCATTGCCACTGATGGCTGTGGAGGCCATCATTAGGTATTTTGAAAGTGGAGATTGATAGGTTCTTGAGTAGGAAGGGTGTCAAAGATTAGGGGAGAAGGCTGGCTAGTTCGTTTAGTTTATTGTCATGTGCACTGAGGTAGAGTGAAAAGCTTTTTGTTTGGTGCTCTCCAGTCAGTGGAAAGACTATACATGGTTATAATCAAGCCATACACTGTACAGATACAGGGTAAAGGGAATAACGTTTCAAGCAAGATAAAGTCCGATTAAAGATAGTCCGAAGGGCTCCAATGAAATAGATAGTTGATCAGGACTGCTCTCTAGTTGGTGATAGGATGCCTGATAACAGTTGGGGGGGAAAAATCTACCTGAATCCCAAGAATGGGGTTGAGAGGGAAAAGTAAATCAGCCATGGTTGAATGGTGGGGCAGACTCGATGGGCTGAATGGCCTGGTTCTGCTCCTATAGCGAATGGTCTTATGGAATTAATGACAGTCTATGTGATAATAAGATGGTTATTTAATTGGAATTGTTCTTGTGTTTTGGCACTGTGCTGCACTGCCGTTTTTGGTTGTGTGTCGAGACCCTCTACAGTGTTAAGCAGAACAGCGGAGGGCAGCTTTGAGAGCCTGTCCCACTTAGGCGATTTTTTAGGCGACTGTCATAGTCGTAGCAGGTCACTGAAAAACCGGCGACTGGACCCCCCCTACGACAATGGCTACGACAAGCTACAACAACCTACCACCTAGACGACGTCAAGCTACGGCAAGCTACCGACAACAGGCGACCCAATCATCGCGACTTAGGACGTCCACCTACGACCGCACCTATGACCACACAGGCGGCAACCTATGACCGCACCTACGACAACCCACGTCCACCTGCGACAAGCTACGACCCTGTTGGCGACAACTGAAGACAATTCACCTCATTTTCGCCTCCTGTTTCGACGCCGGTACCTGTCGCCGGTTGACATAGGTGAGTCGCCAATGGAATTCACCATCGTCAGCACCGGCGACAACCTACGTCACCTGGCGACAATCTACGACAGCACCTACGTCAAGAGACGTCAAGCTACGCTCATTGGCGTCAAACCCACCGTCGCCGAAAAATGTTCAACATTCTGAATATCCAGTGGCGACCAGAAAGACGCTTCGACTCTTCGTGCGACTGAGACGACTCGCGACCGTGTGGCGACAGCCTAGTCGCCTGTAGTCGCCTACAATATCACCTAAGTGGGGCAGGGGTGTTACACTCACACCAAGGGTAGACATTGGAAGCATATCATTCTCAGACCACAGACAATGCTTAAGATGGGAACAGAAGACTTACATAGAAAAACATAGCAACATAGAAAACAGGTGCAGGAGGAGGCCATTTGGCCCTTGGAGCCAGCACCCCCATTCAATATGATCATGGCTGATCATCCAAAATCAGCTTTCTCCCCGTATCCCTTGATTCCGTTAGCCCTAAGAGCTATAACTAACTCTCTGTCTGGTTGATTCTCTGTCTGGCTGAATAACAATGCTGTTTAACAGGAGAGTTGAAAAGAGCACTGCTACAGTATATTCCTTGTACCATGAGCGCATGTCCACACTGTGTTTTAAACTGTTTTATATCTTTATTTCCTAGAAAAATCAATAAAGAGGATGTTGTCATTATGGATTCTCTAAATTACATCAAAGGTATGGGAGTGATAATTAAAATGATTCATTGATGTACGAATGCTTTTTAATTATTTTGGGAACAGTGGTGTGTGAAATGAGATACTCCCGATCGTCCTCTTTTTGAGTTTAGCTTATTGTCACGTGTTCTGAGGTACAGGGTAAAGCTTTAGTTGCATGCTAACCAGTCAGCAGAAAGACGATGCACGATTACAATTGTGCAATCCACAGTGTGCAGATACATAATCAAATAATTGATGTTTGGTAAAGTAAGAAATGGTGCTGTCGGAGTAGAGATTTGAAAGAGTGGGACGATTGTAATGAGTGATTTCAGATCCGCTTCTGTCACGAACACGAACGAACACACACACACACACACACACACACGCACGCACGCACGCACACACACACACACACTCTCTCTCTCTTGTGGTGGTGGAGTTTAGTTTAGAGATCGAAACGTTATCAGTTTGGGGGTTATGGGGCGAAGGCAGGAGAATGGGGTTGAGAGGGAAAGGTAGACCAGTCATTATTGACTGGCGGAGTAGACGATGGGCCGAATGGCCTAATTCTGCTCCTAGAAGTTAAGAACTTATGGAAATAGAGTTCTGATAGAGAATCAAAATGATGACAATGTTTGGGTCAAGCAGCATCTGTGGAGAAAGAAACATCATTTGGGTCAGTGGCCTTCATAATGAGGTAAATGATCCAAAATCGTAACTCGGTTGAACAAAGAGTTAGTTATTAGGTCATACGGCAGTGGATTGTACAGGATTTGTTATGTCTGTGTTTTCGGATAGTTCCAACTTGGCTCAGAATGCTATTATATACAACAGGGGGCAGCAGGGTGGCGCAGCTGGTAGAGTTGATGCTTTACAGCGCCAGAGACCCGGGTTCGACCCTGACTATGAGTGCTGTCTGCGTGGAGTTTGCATGTTTTCCCTGTGATTGTGTTGTTTGCTTTGGTTTTCTATCACGTCCCAAAAACATGCGGGCTTGCAGGTTAGTTGGCCTCTGTAAAAATTGCCCGAAGCTTGCAGGGAGTGGATGAGAGTGTGGGACAACACAGAACTAATGTGAATCGATGGTCGGCGTGGACTCGGTGGGCTGAAGGGCCTGTGTTTCCTCGCTGCGACTCTGAACTAAACTAATGATAGACTCTCACAATTGAAGTTTTGCATCTCCCTGCCAGAGCCGATGGGGCTTTTGTTTCAAGTATACGATCTAAAGGAGTGATGAGGCAATGTTTTCACTGGAGCATCAGCCGAGATGAAGTGATGGAGCCACTGATCTTGAACCTTGTACTTCTGGGGAGCGTTGAACATGAAACCGTACAGCACAGGGACAGGCCAATCACCCCCCCCCCCCCCCCACCACTGTCTTTGCCAAACATAATGCCAAGTTAAACTAACCACATATTTCGCTTGGGCAGCTTACAACCTAGCAGCCCGAACGTTGATTTCTCTAATTTAAAGTAACCCCTGGGCATCCTACTAGTTCCACTGTTCGCATCCCTGTATCCCCTCGTTATCACCTCTTCCCCAGCCAACAATGGGCCATTATGGGCTCCACCCTTCCATGGTCATCTGTTGCCAGACTTAATTCTTCTAGCCTTCCCCCCCCCCCCCCAGTTCCTCCCCTCACCTTTCAGTCTGCAGAAGAGTTCCGACCCGAAAGGTCGCCCATCCTTTTTCTCCAGAGATGCTGACTGACCCGCTGAGTAACACTAGCACTTTGTGTCTGCCTGCACGTGATCCATTTCCCTCCATTCCCTGCATGTTAACGTGCCGAGCTAAAAGCCTCTTGGATGCCGCTCTTATTAAGACAATTTAATAAAGTTGGATTCGCGGGGGGGGGGGGGGGGGTGGTCTTGGAGGGGAGGATGCTCCTCAAACTGCGGGGCATCCTGGACAATACAGCTCACCCCCTCCCTCCGTGACACACTGGTCAACCTGAGGAGCACCTTCAGCAACAGACTGGTCCCACCAAGATGCAGCACAGAACGAACGCCACAGGAGATCCTTCTTCCCTGCGGCTATCAAACTGTACAACTCCTCCCCCTTCTGTCGTGGGGTAGACTGAGACTGACTCCCCCTTCCCTCCCCAATCTTTTCCACTCATCACTTTAATTTCATGTATCTTGTTGTGTTTTATGACTTGGCAGACCAATTTCCCTCCTGGGATAAATAAAGCTCTATCATACTGTATCGTAAACAATAGACAATAGACAATAGGTGCAGGAGGAGGCCATTCGGCCCTTTGAGCCAGCACCGCCATTCAATGTGATCATGGCTGACCATTCTCAATCAGTACCCCGTTCCTGCCTTCTCCCCATACCCCCTGACTCCGCTATCCTTAAGAGCTCTATCTAGCTCTATCTTGAATGCATTCAGAGAATTGGCCTCCACTGCCTTCTGAGGCAGAGAATTCCACAGATTCACAACTCTCTGACTGAAAAAGTTTTTCCTCATCTCCGTTCTAAATGGCCTACCCCTTATTCTTAAACTGTGGCCCCTTGTTCTGGACTCCCCCAACATTAGGAACATGTTTCCTGCCTCTAACGTGTCCAACCCCTTAATAATCTTATACGTTTCGATAAGATCCCCTCTCATCCTTCTAAATTCCAGTGTATACAAGCCTAGTCGCTCCAGTCTTCTGTGAAGATCACGGTGAGGCTATCACGGTTCATCCCGAGCAGTTGTGCAGCAAGACACACTGATGTGCAGACAGTTCCCAGGCCCCATACGAAGACAAACCTCAGTGGCTGCTGGACCATCATCAACTCGGCAAAGACTCACTTTGGTCCGTGTGAAACCTCCGTGCAGACAGCGCCCGTGGTCAGCATCGAACCCACGTTTCTGGCGCTGTGAGGCAACAACTCTACCGCCGCGCCACCGTGCCGCACTTCCTCGGAGCACGAGGCGTGGTCTTAGAAGTGTATCAAATCACAAGGGGAATTGGTAGGGTGGCTACATACAGTCCTTTACCCAGAGTTGTGGAATCAAGATCTGGAGGACATAGGTTTAAGGTGAGAGGGGAAAGATTTAATAGGAACCTGAGGAGCATTTTTCTCTCATAGATGGTGATTGCTACATGGAACATGCTGCCAGAGGAGGTGGTTGAGGCAGGGCTACAACAGTATTTAAAAGACATTTGGACAGGTACATGGAGAGGAAAGGTTTCGAGGGATATGGGCCAAAGGCAGGCAGGTGGGACTAACGTCGAGGAGACATCTTGGTCGGTGGGCAGGTTGGGCTGTTTGACCCGATGGCTAGGATTGACTTTTTTAACTGGAAAGGGGAGAGGTGTTGCTGTACATTGATGTTATGTGCACTTGCAACTAAACTCCTTTATTTTCAGACTAATTTTCAAGTTTGTCAGACTGAAATATTTTTAGCTGTGTCTCAGACCCTCTTGCTAGCCTTCAGTTCATGTGGGAGGCTCTGTACCAACTGGATAGATACACAGAGGTAATAAGGGCATTGTGAGCCTGCAATGGGTCGATGGGCGACATCTAAAGACCACGCATGTTAAGGTTTGTAAAGAAGCCGCCAATTTAGCTTGTCTGAGCTGACGGGTCATGGTGATGGAACTGGGCAATAAATTAGCAGCTGAGCTGATAATGGGGCCAATTAATCAAGCGGCCAGATCAGAATGACTTTCGATCCTGCATTTCATCTTGAGATGTGAAAATATTGACTCACTGCGTCTAATTTTGTTGCAATTGTGTGCATTGTTCTGACTGTTCTTTTAAATATAGGTTACAGATATGAACTGTACTGTATGATAAAGCATGCACAGACTCCACACTGCTTGGTAAGTAGCCATTAAGTCTTGTAATGAAATGTGAACGATTGCAGGTTTTCTCTGTATCTCCCTCTTTATATATATATATAACACAGCTGTTAGCTCCAATCTGCGTTAATCTAAGACTCTCCTTATGTGTTCCCCGCATTTAATCTAACCAGGCACATATGCAAATTGTGAATAACTGCACTCAAACCCTTTTTTTTTTTTTTTTTTTTTTTTTTACTTTCTTTTTTATTTTTATTATTATTTTTTTTTACATACATACAAACACAAACTAAACAAACATAGGAGATGCATATTGAATGTAAATACCCTTACTTTAAGTTCCCAAAATCGGAAGAGACTAGAGTCCCGGCATTGCCTGTATTAATAATGACCATCTTTTATCAAACATGTCTGTTGTCAACTGTAACCTTGCTGTGATTTTTTCCATTATATACACATTTTTTACCCTATCTCTCCATTGCATTATGCTTGGAGGTTGTGGTTTCAACCAAGAAGTTGTTATCGTCTTCTTTGCTATCAGCAGCAGGATTGTCAGTAAATGTTTCGAACTCTTATCTGTCATACTGTCAGGAATTATACCCAAAATGTAAAGTGCTGGTTCCAGAGGGAAATTAATGCCCATAATCTGTTTAATTTCCTTTTGAATATTCTTCCAGAAATCCTGTATTTTTGGGCAATCCCAGAATATATGAGTGGAGTCCCTTTTTTTAATCTGGTGTTTTTCTGTACTTGTATCCAAATGGTACCGACAATAGGTGCAGGAGTAGGCCATTCAGCCCTTCGAGCCAGCACCGCCATTCAATGTGATCATGACTGATCATTCATAATCAGTACCCAGTTCCTGCCTTCTCCCCATACCCCCTGACCCCGCTATCTTTAAGAGCTCGATCTAGCTCTCTCTTGAAAGCATCCAGAGAATTGGCCTCCACGACCTTCTCAGGCAGAGAATTCCACAGATTTACAACTGAGTGAAAAAGATTTTCCTCATCTCCGTTCTAAATGGCCTACCCCTTATTCTTAAACTGTGGCCTCTGGTTCTGGACTCCCCCAACATTGGAAACATGTTTCCTGCCTCTAACTTGTCCAATCCCTTAATAATCTTATATGTTTCAGTAAGATAAGATATGCGGTAAAATATTGAATTACAAATCTTTTTTCTCACTGTTCCTTTATGCCTGCTGAGAATTGCTTCTCTGCCATTTTAATTCTTTTTACAGAGGGAGGGAGAGAGACACCTTCACGAGGCATTAAACACAAAGTACACACTGTCAAAAGTCACCCATTCCTTCTCTCCAGATATGCTGCATTACTCCAGCTTTTTGTGTTGATCCCTAACCAGTCTGAAGAAGGGTCTCGACCTGAAACGTCACCCATTCCTTCCCTCCAGAGATGCTGCCTGTCCCGCTGAGTTACTCCGGCATTTTGTGTCAATCGTCTGTCATGATGTTTACTCAGTCCCGACCTGTTGGTTC
Source organism: Rhinoraja longicauda (assembly GCF_053455715.1). Classification (NCBI taxonomy): domain Eukaryota; kingdom Metazoa; phylum Chordata; class Chondrichthyes; order Rajiformes; family Arhynchobatidae; genus Rhinoraja; species Rhinoraja longicauda. Next base: position 11,701,329 of record NC_135990.1, read on the forward strand.
CATTTTGTGCAGACCAAGCTCTGGAGCACTCCAGTCTGAAGAAGGGTCTCGACCCGAAACCACATCCGTTCCTTCTCTCCAGAGATGCTGCCTGACCCGCTGAGTTACTGCAGCTTTTTGTGTCTACCTCCGATTATTACTTACTAATCTCCCTGAGAAGCACAACAAATATCTTGACTTTTGCGGCTCATTTGAAGGCTGTGACGTGGGGCGTTCTGAAGATCTTACGTTAGTGATACAGCACTGAAACAGGCCCTTCTGCCCACGGTGTCCATGCCCACCAGCAATCACCTAGCTCTACCCGACATGCTAGGGACAACTTTATCAAAGACAATTAACCTACAAACCTGCACGACTTTGGGAGGAAATAGACAATAGGTGCAGGAGGAGGCCATTCGGCCCTTCAAGCCAGCACCGCCATTCAATGTGATCATGGCTGGGGAGAAGACAGGAACAGGGTACTGATTGAGAATGATCAGCCATGATCACATTGAATGGTGGTGCTGGCTCGAAGGGCCGAATAGCCTACTCCTGCACCTATTGTCTAAAAGAAAGTGAGCACTTTTCATACTTCCTGCTGCCAAATCCTTTGCTCTCCTTTTGAAGAGAATGTGGGAGTTAATTTGGGCACAAAAAGCTTAAGAACACTAATGTATTGATGAGATAAATTAGTTTTTCAGTGAATAATGATTGCATGATGGATCTTAGAGGGGATACAGGTGGCACAGCTGTCGAGCTGCTACCTCACAGCACCAGAGACCCGGGTATGATCCTGACCACGGGTGCTGTCTGTGTGGACTTTGCACATTCTCCCTGTGACCCTGTGGGCTTCAATAGACAATAAATAATAGGTGCAGGAGTAGGCCATTCGCCCCTTCGCGCTAGCACCACCATTCAATGTGATCATGGCTGATTATTCTCAATCAGTACCCCGTTCCTGCCTTCTCCCCATACCCCTTGACTCCGCTATCCTTAAGAGCTCTATCTAGCTCTCTCTTGAATACATTCGGAGAATTGGCCTCCACTGCCTTCTGAGGCAGTGAATTTCACAGATTTACAACTCTGACTGAAAAAGCTTTTCCTCATCTCCTCATCATAATGTGTATTGCAATGTCATATGCAGTAAATGACAGGGAACCCAGAACTGTGGTTAGACAGCAAACCCTTGACATGCACGTTCTTTGCTCCCTGAAGAAGGCAGTGAAGAAGGCATTCAGCATGCTTGCCTGCCTTTATATAGATTCACTGGAATTTAGAAGGATGAGAGGGGATATTATTAGAAACGTATAAAATTATAAAAGGACTGGACAAGCTAGATGCAGGAAAAATGTTCCCAATGTTAGGGGAGTCCAGAAGCTGGGGCCACAGTCTCAGAATAATGGGGTGGCCATTTAAAACTGAGATGAGAAAAAACTTTCTCACCCAGAGAGTTGTGAATTTGTGGAGTTCTCTGCCACAGAAGACAGTGGAGGCCAATCCACTGGATGAATTTAAAAGAGAGTTAGATAGAGCTGTAGGGGCTAGTGGAATCAAGGGATGTGGGGAGATGTGGGGAAAAGGCAGGCACGGGTTACTGATTGTGGATGATCAGCCATGATCACAATGAATGGCAGCATTTTGGGAAAAAAAAATCATAAAGCAAGTTATTTTCTAAATGGGGAGGAGCTGCGTGGTAATACAACGCAAAGGGACCTGGGGGTACTAGTACAGGAATCACAAAAAGTTAGTATGCAGGTGCAGCAAGTGATTAGGAAGGCCAATGGAGTCTTAGCCTTTATTGCCAGGGGGATAGAGTATAAAAGTAGGGAGGTGTTGCTGCAGCTGTATACAGTATTGGTAAGACTGCATTTGGAATACTGTGTGCAGTTTTGGTGTCCATATTTAAGAAAGGATGTACTTGCTCTGGAGGCAGTGCAGAGAAGGTTTACACGGTTAATTCCAGGGATGAGGGGGTTGACATATGAGGAAAGGTTAAGTAGGTTGGGACTTTTCTCATTGGAGTTCAGAAGAATGAGAGGCGATCTTATTGAAACGTATAAGATCGTGAGGGGCCTTGATCGGGTGGATGCGCTAAAGATGTTTCCGATGATCGGGGAGACCAGAACTAGGGGGCATAGTCTTAGAATAAGAGGGGGCTCTTTTAAAACTAAGATGAGGAGAAACTTCTTCACTCAGAGGGTGGTTAGTCTGTGGAATTCGCTGCCTCAGGGAGCTGTGGAAGCAGGAACGTTAAATAAATTTAAAACAGAAATAGATTGTTTTTTAATAGACAAGGGAATTAGGGGTTACGGGGAGCGGGCAGGGAAGTGGACATGAGCTATTGTTAGTATAGTAAGACCTGAGTAATCTCCTGGACAAGTTTCGATCGCCTAGCTTGGGGTCGGAGAGGAATTTCCCGGATTTTTTCCCCAAATTGGCCTGGGTTTTTATCCGGTTTTTCGCCTCTCCCAGGAGATCATACGGTTCTTTTGGGTGGGAAGAAGGGCGATAGTGGGAAGGGGGTTGGGGTAGGATCAGCCATGATCGTATTGAATGGCGGAGCGGGCTCAAGGTGCCGGTTGGCCTACTCCTGCTCCTATTTTCTTGTGTTCTTGTGCTGGCTCGAAGGGCCTCCTCCTGCCCCTATTTTCTGTGTTTCTATACGCTACGGCATTGAGTGAACGAGTTGGGATGTTATATTGTAGCTGCACAGAACAATGGCCAGGCTGCATCTGCAGTATTGCGCACAGTTGTGATCACCACAATACAGGAAGGATATGGAAGCATTAGAAAGCATTAGCGCGGCACGGTGGCGCAGCGGTAGAGTTGCTGCCTTACAGCGATTGCAGCGCCGGAGACTCAGGTTCGATCCTGACTACGGGTGCTGTCTGTACGGAGTTTGTACGTTCTACCCGTGACCTACGTGGGTTTTCTCCGAGATATTTGGTTTCCTCCCACACTCCAAAGACATACAGGTATGTAGGTTAATTGGCTGGGCAAATGTAAAAAAAATTGTCCCTAGGGTGTAGGATAGTGTTAGTGTGTGGGGATCGCTGGGCGGCGCGGACCCGGTGGGCTGAAGGGCCTGTTTCCGCGCTGTATCTCTAATTAAAAAAAATAGAAAGAGTGTAGAATAGATCAACAGGGTGTGGCCTGGAATGGAGGGTTTTCCTTATGAGGAGAGTTTGGATTAGCTGGGAAGCTGAGGGGGGCCCTTACAGAGGTTTATAAAATCATAAATGACATAATTGGGTGGAATGGTGGTCAGGGAGTAGGAAATCGGGCAGCGAATGTCTGGGAAGATTTATAGCAAAAGAAAACACAAAAAAAAAATCTTGGTAAGCCAAACCATGACCAGGAAGGAAAGGGTGAGGGAGGTAAGGAAGCAGAATCTATGTTGAGACGGGAGGCCTCCTGATGAAATGTTGATTGATTCAGGATTTGCTGTGAGATAAGCAGTCTGGCAGGGCAATGAATGTCAGTCACGGGATGTTTGGAGAAGAGAGGCAGCTATGGATTATTGATTCACATGTGAGAGTCTGTGAACAATGATGTTAACCGGGTGGTCACGGTGGCACAGCGGTAGAGTTGCTACCTTACAGCGAATGCAGCGCCGGAGACCCGGGTTCCATCCCGACTACGGGTGCTGTCTGCACGGGGTTTGTACGTTCTCCCCGTGACCCGCGTGGGTTTTCTCCGAGATCTTCGGTTTCCTCCCACACTCCAAAGACGTGCAGGTTTGTAGGTTAATTGACTTGGTAAATGTAAAAATTGTCTCTTGTGGGTGTGGGATAGAGTTAATGTGCGGGGATCGCTGGTCGGCGCGGACTCGGTGGGCCGAAAGGGCCTGTTTCCGCGCTGTATCTCTCAATATACCAAGTAGATGTAGTCTTGTTCCTGGAATGAGGGAGTCTTAAACTAGAAGGCATAGGTTTAATGTGAGAGAAATATAAAGGAGATACGTGGATAGGAAAGGTTTAGAGGGAAGATTGACACCAAATGCTGGAGTAACACAGCGGGCATGGCATCATCTCTGGAGAAAAGGAATAGATGACGTTTCGGATCAGCATTTTCTGGCTATCTTTAGTGTAAACCAGCATCTGCTATTCCTTCGCACACAGCCCAAAGTTCTTGATGGCTCCAGTTCTATTTTAAAATTCTATCTGTTCATGCCTTTGTTGTTGGTGTTGCTTGCAGATTCACTGTGAGACTGCGGTTGATGTCTGTTCATCATGGAACCAGAGCAGGGAGCCAGAGCAACAATACTCCCAGGAAATGTAAGCCCATTGATGCCCTCCATTCCCCCCTTCCTGAGTGATGCCCTCCATTCCCCCCTTCCTGAGTCAACATCCACCCTGGCACCTTCTCAGCTTGCCTTGCCGATGGTTCAACTGGAAACCACTCATGGATCTTTACTCATGCACTGTTCTAGAGTCATAAAGTGTGGAAACAAGCCCTTCGGCCCAACTTGCCCACAACGACCAACAAGTCCCATCTGCGCTAGTCCACATTTGCTTGTGTTTAGCCTGTATCCCTCTAAACCTATCCTATCCATGTACCAGTTAAACATTGTGATAGTCCCTGCCTCAACTACCACCTCTGGCAGCTTGTTCCATATATCCACCACCCTTTACATGAAGTGTAGGAAAATAACTGCAGATGCTGGTTCAAATCGAAGGTAGACACAAAATGCTGGAGTAACTCAGTGGGTCAGGCAGCATCTGAGGGGAGAAGGAATGGGTGACGTTTCGGGTCGAGACCCTTCTTCAGACCCGAAACGTCACCCATTCCTTCTCTCCCGAGATGCTGCCTGACCCACTGAGTTACTCCAGCATTTTGTGTCTACCCTTTGCATGAAAAAGTTTTCTCTCAGATTCCTATAAAATCTTACCCCCTTCAACGTAAACCTATGCCCTCTGGGGTCTCGATCTCCCCCACTTTGAGCAAGAGACTCTGTGCAGGATTGAGATTCCACTGGCCTTACTGTCATTGTCCATGACAAGTGTCCTACTATTCTGATGATGACTCGTGGCTGTGGGGTGACTGCAAGCCAGTCTGTGGAAGCACTGCCACTGATCCACTTCCAAGAGCCTTGGCTCCAAGCCTGGAGGCCATTCACGGTTTGAGATGTTCCTGGATCCAGGAATATAATTGCAAGCTGCTGCCTCACAGCACCAGTGACCCAGGTTTGTGTTCGATCCTGACTATGGGTGCTGGCTGCCTGGAGTTTATACCTTCTCCCCGTGACCACATGGGTTTTCTCCAGGTGCTTCGGTTTCCTCGCACGTTCCAAAGACGTGGAGATTTGCAGGTTAATTGGCTTCTGTAAATTTCCCCATTTTGAGATCATTCTTATACCAGCGATAGACACAAAGTGCTGTAAGAAAATAACTGCAGATGCTGGTACAAATCGAAGGTATTTATTTCACAAAATGCTGGAGTAACTCAGCAGGTCAGGCAGCATCTCAGGAGAGAAGGAATGGGTGACGTTTCGACTCGAGACCCTTCTTCAGTCTGAAGAAACGTCACCCATTCCTTCGCTCCTGAGATGCTGCCTGACCTGCTGAGTTACTCCAGCATTTTGTGAAATAAATACCTTTGACACCAAGTGCTGGAATAGTTCAGAAGTTTGGAGAACCCTTGATTGGATCCGACCCAAAATGTCACCTATTACTTTTCTCCAGAGAGGCTGCTGGATCCGCCTAGTTACTCTGGCACTTGTGTCTGTCTTGGATTTATAGATTAATTGGTTTCTGTAAATTGCCCCTAGGGTGTAGGGTGGGATAATGTAGAACTAGCGTTGGGGTGATCGTTGGTCGATGCGGACTCGGTGGGCTGAAGGGCCTGCTACCACACAGTATCTCTGAATTAAACTAAACTAAACTAAACATAGAACAGTGTAGTTCTGTCCTTCAGCCCACCATGTCCGCTCCAAACATGATGCCTTTATGGCTTCTGTGATTCGTATCCCTCAATGTGCCCATCTGAAAGCCTCTTAAATGCCAACTCATTCTATCGCTGCGATTCCCAGTTACCTACTGGCGCAGCGGTAGAGTTGCTGCCATACAGCGCTTGCATCCCCAGAGACCCGGGTTCGATCCCGACTCCGGGTGCTGTCTGTACGGAGTTTGTACGTTCTCCCCGTGACTGCGTGGGTTTCCACCGAGATCTTCGGTTTCCTCCCACACTCCAAAGACGTACAGGTTTGTAGGTTAATCGACTTGGTATGAATGTAAAATTGTCCCTAGTGTGTGTGGGATAATGTTAATGTGCGGGGATCGCTGGTCGGTGCGGACTCGGTGGGCCGAAGGGCCTGTTTCCGCGCTGTATCTCTAAACAAAACTAAGCTAAACTGAAGCTCTGGGTTTGAACTGGTTGTAAATGCTTGCACTGCCTGCAGCTTCGACGCGCTGGTGATGAGGTTTGAGGCTCCCGATGCGAGGAACCGATGGGACAGCCCACTCTTCACCATTCAGAAAGACGATACGCTCCCATTCCAGGCGATAAACGACGCCATCTTCCACAGGAAGCCACCGCCGCCCAACCAGTCAACGCTCAACGTAAGTGAGGGCCGGAGGGAAGCCTGTGGGATGGAGTGGGTATCCAGGGTTGGTCTGGACAGTGGAGTCATAGAGCATGGAAACAGGCCCTTTAGCCCAACTTGCCCACACTGGCCAACATGTCCCAGCTGCACTAGTCCCACCTGCCTGTGTTTGGCCCATATCCCTCCAAACCTGTCCTATCAATGTACCTGTCTAACTGTTTCTTAAACATTGGGATATCCCAGCCTCAACTACCTCCTCTGGCAGCTTGTTCCATACACCCGCCACCCTTTGTGTGGAAAATGTTACCCCTCGGGTTCCTATTAAATCTTTTCCCCTTCATAAGCTAGATGCAGGAAAAATGTTCCCAATGTTGGGGGAGTCCAGAACCAGGGGCCACACAGTCTAAGAATAAAGGGGAGGCCATTTAAAACTGAGATGAGAAAAAAACTTTTTCACCCAGAGAGTTGTGAGTTTGTGGAATTCTCTGCCTAAGGCAGTGGAGGCCAAATTCACTGGATGAAGTTAAAAGAGAGTTTGATAGAGCTCTAGGGGCTAGCGGAATCAAGGGATATGGGGAGAAGGCAGGCACGGGTTACTGATTGTGGATAATCAGCCATGATCACAATGAATGGCGGTGCTGGCTTGAAGGGCCGAATGGTCTCCTCCTGCACCTATTTTCTATGTTTCAATGTAAATCTTTTCCCCTTTACCTTAAACCTATGCCCTCTTGTCCTCTAAAGTTTGACAAGAACGTCAACGCTGTGGTAAAAGCCAGCTTCTTCCAGCTTCGTACCTTAGCTAAAATCAAACCATTCCTCCAATTTGACGACATTGAAAAAATCATCCACGCATTCAATTCCTCCCGCCGAGACTACTGCATCCCTCTCCCCATCAGAACTGCCCCCTCCATTGACTCCTTTAAGTCCAATTTCTACTCCCTAGCGTTTGTGGCCCTCTGAGGGGGCGCTGTGAAGTGTTTATGTATGTGCTGTTATGTTTGTGTGCCATTGTATGTTCGTTTCTTAGTACCTGAACTGATGTACAGCACTTTGGTCAACGTGGGTTGTTTTTAAATGTGTTATACAAATAAAATTAAATTGACTTGACTTGACTCCATTCACTTACTCTGGGCAAGAGAGTCTTTGCATCTACCCGATCTATTCCTCTCATGATTTTGTCTACCTCTATAAGATCACCCCTTATCGATGAATTCAAGCTTTGTTTTAGGGAACAAGCAAAGCCAGAATAATCATTTCAAAATCTTCACGTTTAGTTTAGTGATACAGCGCAGATACAGGCCTTTCAGCCCACCGAATCCACGCCGACCAGCAATTCCCGTAAATGAACAATATCCTACACATACTGGGGACAATTTACAATTATACCAAGCCAATTAACCTACAAACCTGTTTGTCTTTGGAGTGTGGGAGGAAACTGGAGATCGCTGAGAAAACCCACGCAGGTCACGGGGAGAACGTACAAACTCCGTACAGACAAGCACCCATAGCCAGAATCGAACCCGGGTCTCTGGAGCTGTAAGGCAGCAACTCTACCGGTGTGGCACAGTGCCACAACTCTATCGGTGTGGCACAATTCACATTCTATAAACACTTCTATGAGTAGTTATAACTTAGGGACAGTAGACAATAGACAATAGGTGCAGGAGGAGGCCATTCGGCCCTTCGAGCCAGCACCGCCATTCAATGTGATCATGGCTGATCATTCTCAATCAGTACCCCGTTCCTGCCTTCTCCCCATACCCCCTGACTCCGCTATCCTTAAGAGCTCTATCTAGCTCTCTCTTGAATGCATTCAGAGAATTGGCCTCCACTGCCTTCTGAGGCAGAGAATTTCACAGATTCACAACTCTCTGACTGAAAAAGTTTTTCCTCATCTCAGTTCTAAATGGCCTACCCCTTATTCTTAAACTGTGGCCCCTGGTTCTGGACTCCCCCAACATTGGGAACATGTTTCCTGCCTCTAACGTGTCCAACCCCTTAATAATCTTATACGTTTCGATAAGATCTCCCGAAACAGGCCCTTCAGCCCACAATGTGACTATGCCGTGTTAAACTAATCTCCTCTGCCCCCACGTGATCCATATCCCTCCATTCCCTACCTATCCATATGCCTATCGAAAATCCTCTTCAATGCCACAGCTTGTCTGCTTCCTTATCAGAGTGTGGGGTGGGGCAGGGGTAGGATGGGGAGGAGTGCTGTCTTTAGTTTCAGTTTAGTTTATTGTCACGTGTACCGAGGTACAGTGAACAGCTTTTGATGCGTGCTGACCAGTCAGCAGAAAGACAATACATGATTACAATCAAGCCATTCACAGTGCAGATACATGATAAAGGGAATAACGTTTAGTGCAAGATAAAGTCCGATTAAAGGTAGTCCGAGGGTCTCCAGTGAGGTAGACGGTAGCTCAGGACCCCTCTCTAGTTGCGTGCTAACCAGTCAGTAGAAAGGCTATACATCAGGGCCGTCTTTACAGCATTATGGGCCCCGGGCAAAGCAGTGTACTGGGGCCCCTACGACAACTACTCACCCCCACTCTCTCCTCCTCCCACCCTCCCCGTCGCCCCCACCGTTACTCTCCCCCACCCCCCCTTCCCTACCAGCCCCCCCCTGTCGTGCCGGCGAAAAGCACTTACCGAAAAGCACTTAGCGATGGACTTAGGGTGCTACATTGTTGCGAAAAGCACTTACAGATCGCCGTGAGAAGCACTTAGGGATGGAAAAGCAAAGCACTTAGGGAGCTAATTGTTGCGAAACAGATCGCTGTGAGAAGCACTTAGGGATGGAAAATGTTGCGAAAAAAACACTTAGGGACCGAAAATGTTGCGAAAAAAGCACTTATTGAACCTACATTTTTAAAGTAGTATTTATTTATTGCAAGTCACTTAACGTACACAGATCAGCATGGGGGCCCTATGCTCGTGGGGCCCCAGGCAAGTGCCCATCAGGCCCATGCGTTAAGACGGCCCTGCTATACATGATTACAGTCGAGCCGTCCACAGTGTACAGGTACATGATAGGGGAATAACGTTTAGTGCAAGAGAAAGTCCAATCAACTATTGTTCGTTATGGATTCAGCAAAGTGTTATCATTTGGGGTTGTTCTCAAAAAGGAACGTTTTTTGGTAAATTATCCTTAAATTAGAAATTCTATGAGGTAATAACCTCAGGGCTTGCATTTAAGTGACTGGTAAATCTATCCTTAGGAGGAGGTTGTTTTTGTTTGATCTTGAATTCATTGCCTACAATCTGATCATTTTATTTGCTTTATTTCAGTCATGGAAACATGGTGCCCCATAAGTCCAACATGCCCCATCTACACTCGTTCCACCTGCCTGCATTTGGCCCAAATCCCTCTAGACCTGTCCTACCCATGACCCTGTCTCAATTCTTCTTAAACGTTGGGATGGTACCAACTTCAACTACTTCCTCCGGCAGCTTGTTACATACATCCACTACCCTTTGTGTAAAAAAAAGTTACCCCTCGGGTTCCTATTAAATCTCCCCCCCTCCTCTCACCTTAAACCCACGTCTTCTGGTTGTTGATTTCCCTATTCTGTTTTAAAAGACTCTGTGCGTTAACCCAATCTATACCTCACATGATGTTGTACACCTCCATAAGATCACCCTTCATCCTCCTGCCCTCCAGAATAAAGAAGTGCAGGGGAAAGTTCCAGATCCACAAACAAATTCCGATCAGGGATGAAAGTTTAAATGTGTCATCGTTTGGCAGATTAAACATCGAATAGGGAAAAGCTTGGATGGTGTGAATGTGGAGAAGATGTTTCCACTAGTGGGAGAGTCTAGGACCAGAGGCCATAGCCTCAGAATTAAAAGATGTTCCTTTAGGAAGGAGATGAAAGGGAATTTCTTTAGTGAGAGGATGGTAACTGTGGAATTCTTTGCCACAGAAGGCTGTGGTGGCCAAGTCAATGGATATTTTTAAGGCTGAGATAGATAGATAATAATAATAATATAATATATTCCTATATTCGTCCCACACCGGGGAAATTTACAGTATTACAGCAGCAAAGTGGATAGCAAGAGATCATTCATTATAAATAAAAGTAAAGACAAGGATAAATTGTCATCAGTTTTCTGTGTGTTCTTAGCTGTTATTGTTGACTCGTCTGCTGGGAGCAGTGCTGGTTGTGCAGTCTCACAGCAGCGGGAAGGAAGGACCTCCTATATCTCTCCTTCACGCACTTGGGGTGAAGGAGTCTGTCACTGAAGGAGCTACTCAGTGCAGTGACAGTGTCCTGCATGGGGTGGGAGTCGTTGTCCAGCAGCGATGTTAACTTTGCCATCATTCTCCTCTCTCCCACCGCCTGCACTGAGTCGAGGGGGCAACCCAGGACAGAGCTGGCCTTCCTGACAGGCTTGTCGAATCTCTTCCCTTCCGCCGCTGAGATGCTGCTGCTCCAGCAGACCACTCCATAGAAAATGGCCGATGCAACCACCGTGTTGTAGAAGGTCCTTAGGAGTGCCGCCTGCACTCCAAAGGACCTGATTCTTGATTAGTACGGGTGTCAGGGGTTACGGGGAGAAGGCAGGAGAATGTGGTTGGGAGGGAAAGATAGATCAGCCGTGATGGAATGGCGAAGTAGACGATGGGCCGAATGGTCTAATTCTTCTCCTATCACTTATGACCTTATGAACTGGATAGAGGAGAAGCAAAGCTTCTTGTATAAGATTATTAAGGGGTTGGACACGTTAGAGGCAGGAAACATGTTCCCAATGTTGGGGGAGTCCAGAACAAGGGGCCACAGTTTAAGAATAAGGGGTAGGCCATTTAGAACTGAGATGAGGAAAAACTTTTTCAGTCAGAGAGTTGTGAATCTGTGGAATTCTCTGCCTCAGAAGGCAGTGGAGGCCAATTCTCTGAATGCATTCAAGAGAGAGCTAGATAGAGCTCTTAAGGATAGCGGAGTCAGGGTGTATGGGGAGAAGGCAGGAACGGGGTACTGATTGAGAATGATCAGCCATGATCACATTGAATGGTGGTGCTAGCTCGACGGGCCGAATGGCCTCCTCCTGCACCTATTGTCTATTGTTATTTGATTTCAGTAACTAGATATGATATAATGATGTCTAATCTTTTTCAGCAACCACTTTCCTCTGCAAACTTCATGTACGAGTTGGACAGAGCTACACAGGAAATGCTAATGGTGAGTTGTCTTCTTGCTGGTCAGAAGGGACACAACTGTACAGCACAGCAATGCGTTCTTCTGCCCAACTCGTCCCTGCCGACCATGATGCATTTGCCCAGTTCCCTCTCTGTCCTTCCTACCCAATTACTTTCCAAATGTCTTTTAAACATTATACTTGTATCTGCCTCCACCACTTAGAAACATCGAAAATAGGTGCAGGAGGAGGCCATTTGGCCCTTTGAGCCAGCACTGCCATTCTTTGTTATCATGGCTAACTAGTGATCATACACTAACTAGCCTGTGTACCTGAGAGGACACAAATTGGTGGAGTAACTCAGCGGGTCAGGCAACATCTCTCGAGAACATGGATAGGTGAAATTTTGGTTTAGGAGCCTTCTTCAGGGGAAAGATACATAGAAACATAGAGAATAGGTGCAGGAGGAGGCCATTTGGCCCTTCGAGCCAGCACCGCCATTCATTGTGATCATGGCTGATCGTCCACAATCAGTAACCCGTGCCTACCTTCTCCCCATATCCCTTGATTCCGCTAGCCCCCAGAGCTCTATCTAACTCTCTTTTAAATTCATCCAGTGAATTGGTCTCCACTGCCCTCTGTGGCAGAGAATTCCACAAATTCTCAACTCTCTGGGTGAAAACGTTTTTTCTCACCTCAGTTTTAAATGGTCTCCCCTTTATTCTAAGACTGTGTGGCCCCTGGTTCTGGACTTCCCCCAACATTGGGAACATTTTCACCCACAAATCTGAATGTCTTTGGAGTGTGGGAGGAAACCGGCGATCCCGGGGAAAATCCACGCATTCATGGGGAGAGTGTACAAATTCTGTTCAGACGGCACCCACAGTCAGGATCAAACCCGGGTCCCTGACTCTCAGGTGGCAACTCTACCTTTGTGCAACCATGCCACCCCTAACTAAACACCTGTTAGTATTGACGTTTAAAATGTGAGCTTCCTTAAAAGTCTAACTTTAAAACTCTGTTCATTTAACCCAGGCAATATTAAACGCACAGAAGACAAGTGTACCGGGAGACCAGATTACCGTACCGGGAACCGACGTGAAGATATCCTTTTAAATCTCAGAGGTGGCTGATGGGAAAAGAAGTTTACATTTGGGTTCAATTCCAGCAACTTTAGCACCGAATCTGGGAATCTGAATCAGAAGTAAAATTTGCGCCAGGTGGGATTCAATGTGTGGAAAAGTTGAATCATCTATTTGAGTCTAAAAAAGGTGTTTTCTAAATACGGAGAATCAAAGGTGCATCGGTAGAGTTTCTGCCGACCGAGTTTGATCCTGACTACGGGTACTTATTCACAAAATGCTGGAGTAACTCAGCAGGTCAGGCAGCATCTCGGGAGAGAAGTAATGAGATGGAATGACTACGGGTACTGTCTGTACGCAGTTTGTAAGTTCTGCCCGTGACCGCGAGGGTTTGTCTGGTTTCCTCCTACATTCCAAAGTTGTACAGATTTGTAGGCTAATTGGCTTCAGTAAATTGTCCCTGGTGTGTAGGATAGTGCTAGTCCTAGTGTACGGGGTGATGGGTGGTCGACATGAACTTGGTGGACAAAGGGCTTGTTTCCATGCTTTAGGACTGAAAGAGCAGAGTTTTAACAGTCCAGGTACAGCAGTTCCTAGAAAAGCTGATTATATGTACAAAAAAAGATACTGATGCATTTATCCTGATGCATTTTTCCTGAGAAATTTGTCCCGCTTTTAAAGGAGAGGTTGCTGTGATTTCCTTTGACAGCCTATTTAAAGACGAGGGTAAATTATGTTGTTTGCCATGTGAAAGATCACAGTTTAGTTTAGAGATAAAGCACTGAAACAGGCCCTTCAGCCCACCGAGTCCGCACCGACCAGCGATCCCCGCACACTAACACTATCCTACACACACTAAGGGCAATTTACACATACATCAAGCCAATTGACCTACATACCTGTACGTCTTTGGAGTGTGGGAGGAAACCAAAGATCTCGGGGAAAACCCACGCAGGTCACGGGGAGAACGTACAAACTCCGTACAGACGGCGCCCGTAGTCGGGATCGAATCCTGGTCTCCAGCGCTGCAAACGCTGTAAGGCAGCAACTCTACCGCTACGCCACCGTGCCACCCTTAAATACAGTTTGTGCCCTGTGTTCTGTCATCTGTTCTGTCTTGCAGACAAATTCATTGGCGGGCAGTTAAAAAAAAAAAACACAAAGTGCTGGAGGAATTGAGTGGGTCAGGCAGCAGCTGTGGATGGAGTTGGACAGAGTTGTCTCCTGCAACCCACAAGGGCTCCAGCTAGTCAAGTCAAGTCAATTTTATTTGTACAGCACATTTTAAAACAACCCACGTTGACCAAAGTGCTGTACATCAGTTCAGGTACTAAGAAACTATCATACAATGGCACACAAACATAACAGCACATACATAAACAGTTCACAGCGCCCCCTCAGAGGGCCTCAAACGCTAGGGAGTAGAAATAGGTTTTGAGCCTGGACTTAAAGGAGTCGATGGAGGGGGCAGTTCTGATGGGGAGAGGGATGCTGTTCCACAGTCTAGGAGCTGCAACCGCAAAAGCGCGGTCACCCCTGAGCTTAAGCCTAGACCGCGGGATAGTGAGTAGCCCCAAGTCGGCCGACCTGAGGTACCTGGAGATAGAGTGGTGGGTTAGAAGATGCACCTGCTTTATGTGGTGTTGGCTATGTCGATCACTCCTTGTTGCAAACACACCCCAGCACCATTCCACAACTCTTTCTCTGCTGCACTAACGATTACAACGGGGATGTGATTTGCATTTTGTCGGCGCCCTTTACATGGCAACTATTTGCATACCTTGGGTATGCAAGCAAAGAATTTCCCTGTGATTTGTCACGTATGACATTCAAGTATTCAATTTGATTCAAATGCTTCCCGCCTCTTCAAATCCATCAACTCTACTGATTTACCACCCTGCCCTCAAATTCACTTGGACTCTCTCTGACATTTCTCTCCCCTCTCTCAATCGCCCTGCCTCCATCACAGGGGACAGACGTCCATTACAAACCCACCGACTCCCACAGTGACCGTGACTCCACCATCTCCCACCCTCCCCCTTGCCCGTTTCCACCACAGATGCTGCCTGACCCGCTCAGTCACTCCAGCACTTTGTTTTGATTTTGCTCAAGATTCCCCACATCTGGAGTCTCTTGTGTCTCGGTTAACTGTTGCTGTTGCCCAGTAGTTGTAAGGACAAGTGAAATGTAACCCATTCAGCTTTCAGTTCTGCCCACTGCACCAAAATGTTGGCAATGGGTGTCAAGATTCAAGACTCAATTTAATTGTCACATGTACCAATTAAGGTGCAGTGAAATTTGAGTTACCATACAGCCATACTAAGTAAAAAGCAACAAGACACACAGCCACATAAAATAAAATTTAACATAAACATCCACAGTCATTCAGTAGAATTGTACTGCTGTTCAAAAGGTTGAATTAAATAGACTAAAGCTCCCTTGACTCCAATAGTGGTTCTCAGGCGGCTGTGGAGGCCAAGTTAATGGATATTTATTGTGCAGAGATTAACAGATTGTTGATTAGTACGGGTGTCAGGGGTTATGGGGAGAAGGCAGGAGAATGGGGTTAAGAGGGAAAGATAGATCAGCCAAGATTGAATGGCGGAGTAAACTGCATGGGTCGAATGGCCTAATTCTGCTCCAATAACTTAAGAACTTGAGGTGTTAAAGGTTTGAGAGAACAATTATTTCTCTAGTGGGTGAAATCCAAAACCTAACTTTAAATGATGGTAGAAGTAAAATCAGAAAATGCTGGAAATTACCAGCAGTTGAGGCAGTGTATGTGGGATGAAAAAACCATTCACGTTTCATCTGTGGGAAGGAAATGTGAGGTTTTAGTTGTAAGAAAGTACTTTTTCAATACTGCGAATCAAAGGACTGACGGAGCAGAAGGTTTTAAGAAAAGAAAGGCACAAAGTGCTGGAGTAACTCAGCGGGTCAGGCAGCATCTGTGGAGAACATGGATAGGTGACGTTTCACAGAGTGCTGGAGTAACTCAGCGGGTCAGGCAGCATCTCTGGAGAACATGGATAGGTGACGTTTCACAGAGTGCTGGAGTAACTCAGCGGGTCAGGCAGCATCTCTGGAGAACATGGATAGGTGACATTTCACAGAGTGCTGGAGTAACTCAGCGGGTCAGGCAGCATCTCTGGAGAACATGGATAGATGATGTATCGGGTCAGAACCCTTCTTCAGACTTAAAGTTTATCTGGTGACGTTTCAGGTCGGGACACCTCTTCAGACATGTAGAAGGACCTGTCGAAACGTCCCCTATCCATGTTCTCCAGATATGTTGCCTGACCCGCTGAGATACTCCAGCACTTTGTGTCCTTCTTTGGTATAAACCAGCATCTGCAGTTTCTTGCTATTACAGAGTTTTAAGAGTCTGGTTACAGTCACGGTCTTCAACCCTAACTCTGTTTCTCTCTCAGCAGACGATGACTAACCTGCTAAGTATTTCCAGCATTTGTTGTTTTTGTTTGTGATTTCCTGTAGCCGCAATTTTCTTAAAATTTTTTTTTTGTTTCACTTAAATGAAGGCTGTTTTCAGAAGCTCCAGACAAGAAAGGACGGTGAATCTCTGGAGGATGTGATACGAGTGTCGACTGTATGCGGCATTGTATTCCTCTGAATGTTTGTTTGAATCTTTCTTATATGGCCTCCCCTTTGTAAGAATGTTTCTTGTATGGCCTCCACTTTATTCTTAGACTTTGTGGCCCCTGGTTCTGAGCTCCCCCAACATTGGGAACATTTTTCCTGCGTCTAGCTTGTCTAGTCCTTTTATAATTTTAGATTCGATAATTTTAGTCTAAAATTATAAAAGGACTAGACAAGCTAGACGCAGGAAAAAATGTTCCCAATGTTGGGGGAGTCCAGAACCAGGGGCCACACACAGTCTAAGAATAAAGGGGAGGCCATTTAAAACTGAGGTGAGAAAAAGCTTTTTCACCCAGAGAGTTGTGAATTTGTGGAATTCTCTGCCACAGAGGGCAGTGGAGGCCAATTCATTGGATGAATTTAAAAGACAGTTAGATAGAGCTCTAGGGGCTAGTGGAATCAAGGGATATGGGGAGAAGGCAGGCACGGGTTACTGATTGTGGATGATCAGCCATGATCACAATGAATGGCGGTGCTGGCTCGAAGGGCCAAATGGCCTCCTCCTGCATCTATTTTCTATGTGAACATTAGATTGTCATAAATGTCCTTAACGTTCGACACATCGAGCTGACCCGCATCCTTCACATGGCTGAACTGAGGAAGCTGAGACGCCAGTTCATCAGCTACACCAAGATGCACCCCACGGAGAACATTGGACAAATAGCCAACATGTTTGTACAGTACATCAACCGTAGTCTACATTGACAAGCTGTTCAAAGCTGCAAACTGTGACTTGGATTAAAAAAAATTAAATTATTTTCAGACTTTGAGTCTGTTTCGCATCGTGCATGTCCAAAGGACGGTGGGTGGAGCGATACAGTGCGGAAACAGGCCATTTGGCCCACTTAGTCCATGCTGACCGTCAAGCAGTCATTTACTGTCATCTGAAGTCATGAGGAACTGCAGATGCTGGACGACAAAAAAGGTGTCCCGACCCGAAACATCACCCATCCTCTTCCCCAGAATTGCTGCTTGACCCGCTTACTCCATTATTTTGTCTTTTTCCTAACCTTAATCTGCTTTTATTGCTTCCACATTCCCACCATGGACAAATCAGAGACTGGAGGGCATTGCTTTAAGAGGGAGGGGGAGGGGAGGGGAGGGGGGAGGAGGGAATGGAGGGGAGGGGGAATGGAGGGGAGGGGAGATGGGGCAAAGTTTAAAGGAGCTGTGCGGGGTAACTTTTTTAACACTGAGGGTGTTGAGTGCTGGAACGCACTGTGTGGGTGGGCGGTTAGAGGCAGATACGATTGTGGCATTTAAGAGGCTTTTGGATAGACTTCAATATGGAGGGATATGGATTACACGCAGGTGGATGAGTTGGTCTTGGCATCATGTTTGGCACAGACATCGCGAGCCGTGGAGTCTATGCTTGTGCTTCTATGTTCAATTCCCCCAGATTCAGCCTTTCACCTACATAGCAGGGGTATATTTACACCTACCGATACTCCTCCACTTACGATGCTTCGACTTACGATATTCACATGAGATATTCAACACTTTAGGCTTTGTGTTAGATGATTTTGCCCAACTGTATTCTGTTTAAGTGTTCCGAGCACGTTTAAGTTAGGCTAGGCTAGGCTATGATGTTTGGTAGGTTAGGTGTATTAAATGCATTTTTGACTTACGATATTTTCGGTTTACGATGGGTTTATCGGAACGTAACCCCATCGTAAGTCGAGGAGCATCTGTACATTTACAGCCGCCAATTAACCTACTCACATTCATGTCTTTGGCAGGTGGGTGGAGACCAACGGGTTGACAGGGAGTCCTGTCATCTGTTGACAGGGAGTACTTGAAAAACTCCACACAGACTGCACCAGAGATTCTATGCTTTATTGTCAAGTGTACAGAGTTACAGTGGAATGCTGGTTCTGCATGCTATGTTTCAAATTGTACCGTACAGGAGTACCATATACCCTCTTCCATATCGGCATGCAGGGAGTTGCCACCTTCTGCCATCTTTGATAAGAGCAAGATTCTGGTTCCATTCAATCAGATTTTAGTTTTTTTTTAGTTTGGAGATACAGCGCGGAAACAGGCCCTTCGGCCCACCGAGTCCGCACCGACCAGCGATCCCCACACATTAACCCTACCCTATACACAATAAGGACAATTTACTTTTTGTATTAAGCCAATTAACCCTATACCCACTAGGGACCCACTATCCTATTACCCACTAGGGACAATTAACCCTCAAACCTGTACATCTTTGGAGTGTGGGAGGAAACCGAAGATCTCGGAGAAAACCCACGCAGGTCACGGGGAGAACATACAAACTCCGTACAGACGGCGCCCGTAGTCAGGATCGAACCTGAGTCTCCGGCGCTGCATTCACTGTAAGGCCTGTAAATGTACAGATGCTCCTCGACTTACGATGGGGTTACGTTCCGATAAACCCATCGTAACTCTACCGCTGCGCCACCGTGCCGCCGTATTCATCCAACAACTCCCGTGTCCTGGATAGAGTGGACATGGAGAGGATGTTTCCAATAGTGGGAGACTCTAGAACCAGAGGGCAGAGCTTCAGAATAAAAGGACGTACCTTTTAGAATGGGGATGAGGAGGAAATTTTTTAGCCGGTAGGTGGTGAATCTGGAATTCATTGCCACAAACGGCGTTGGAGGCCAAGACATTGGGTGTTTTTGAAGTAGAGATTGATATGCTCTTGATTAGTAAGGACATGAAAGGTTACACGGAGAAGGCAGGGGAATGGGGTTGAGAGGGGAAAATAGATCAGCCATGATCGAAGGGTGGAGCAGACTCGATGGGCCAAATGGCCTCATTCTGCTTGCCATTGGAACTGCGTCGGGCTGTGCAGTCAGGATTAAACCCAGGATCATTGGCTCTGTGAGGCCATGAGTTTGCCAGCTGTGCCATTTTGCTGCAGTGTTAAACCCACTTTACCTTGGAGTGTGGTCGTTTACAATTCTTGAGAGAAATAATGGGACTGCTCAGGTTTTTTCTTATTTTCAATCATTGACCACAGGGTGCAAGAAAGAACTGCAGATGCTGGTTTAAATCGAAGGTAGGGTGTGGGAGGAGAAACAAAGGGTGGTGGGTGTATGGAATGGGCTGCCAGAGGAGGTAGTTGAGGCTGGGACTATCCCAACGTTTAAGAGACATTTGGACAGGTACATGGATAGGGCAAGTTTGGAGGGATATGGACCCAGGACTAGTACAGCTGGGACATGTTGGCCGGTGTGGGCAAGTTTGGCTCCATCTTTTCTCCGCTGGCATACCCGGACTGAGTTGGAGCTGGTGTCTGCATCACAATCGCTTGGTTAGCACTGTTTATTGGTTTGCATATCTCGACTTTGGTTTGCATATCTGGATTTGGCCGCCTGAAACTGGAGCCCTCCCCAGGCTGGCTCTGCCTGCAAGTCTCGTCGGAGAATCTATTCCTGTGCTGTGCTCAATCTTCACGGGTGACGCAAGACGCAGACAGGCTGGCTCTCTTTCAGGGACTGCCTGTCATTTCATTCAACGTCCATCCATCTCTCAGCCCAGCTGCAAGACACAGCGTGCTGGAGGAACTCGGTGGGTCAGACACCATCCCTGGAGAACATGGATAGGTGACGTTTCACAGAGTGCTGGAGGAACTCAGCAGCTCAGGAGGCATCTCTGGAGAACATGGATAGTTGACATTTCACAGAGTGCTGGAGGAACTCAGCGGGGCAGGCAGCATCCCTGGAGAACATGGATAGGTGACGTTTCACAGAGTGCTGGAGTAACTCAGCGGGTCAGGCAGCATCTCTGGAGAACATGGATAAGTGTCATTTTGGGTCGGGTCCCTCCTTCGGGCTGAAGAAGGTTCCTGACTCGAAACGTCGCCTGTCTATGTTCTCCAGGGATGCTGCCTGACCTGCTGAGTTCCTCCAGCACTTTGTGTCTTTCTTTGCTATAAACCGACATTAAGACCCGGGTGGTGCGTGGAACGAGCTGCCAGAGGAGGTAGTTGAGGCTGGGACTATCCCAACGTTTAAGAAACAGTTAGACAGGTACATGGATAGGACAAGTTTGGAGGGATAAGGACCAAATGCAGGCAGGTAGGACGAGTGTAGATGGGACATTGTTGTGGGCAAGTTGGGCAGAAGGGCCTGTTTCCACACTGTATCACTCTATGACTATCTGCAGTTTCTTGCTATTACATCACAGTTCAGCGTGGTATTCGTGGAAGCTGCTGCATCCATTCAGAGAAGAAACTGTTTCTTGGGCTCTTCTTATTTCTGGACAATGAATAATTCAGAATTAACTTGCTAAAATTCCACCATTGATGTTGATGACTGAAATTTGCAATTCTGTTGTTAATGGGAGAGAAAATATGCAACTAACGAGTTGTATTCATTGTTACATGTGACAAGTACTGCTTAAAACCTTTGCACTTTGCTGACCCTCCCCCCATTATTATTGTCACATGCACAGAGGTACAGTGAAAAGCTTTGTATTGCATGCTTTACAAACAGATCAGACATACCATTACAATCAAATCAAATTCAAGTACAATAGTTAGAGCAAAGGAGAAGATGCGTAATGCAGAATATAGTTCCAGAGACAAAGTCCAATGGCGTAGAGGTGAATCAGATAGTACTCTAGCTTATGGAAGGGCCGTTCAGAAGCCTGATAACAGAAGCTGCTCCCAAGTCTGATGGTGCATGCTTTCAATCTTCTGTACCTTCTGCTGGATGGGAGTGGGGAGAAGAAGGAATGGTCATAAGGGATAGGAGTAGAATTAGGCCATTCGGCCCATCAAGTCTACTCCACCATTCAATCATGGTTGATCTATCTCTCCCTCCCAACCCCATTCTCCTGCCTTCACCCCATAACCTCTGACACCTGTACTGGCCGAGGTGGGACAAGTCTTTGCTTATGTTCAGAAAGGAACTTCAGATGCTGGTTTATACCAAAGATAGGCACAAATGGCTGGAGTAACTCAATGGATCAGGCAGCATCTCTGGAGAAAAATAATCGGTGACGTTTTGGGTTGGGACTCCTAGGGTGGCCAACTGTCCCGGGACATCCCGTATTTTGGGCTAAATTGGTTTGTCCCGTACGGGACCGCCCTTGTCCCATATTAGTAGGGTTGCCAACTTCCTCACTCCCAAATACAGGACAAGGTGGCGTCACCGCCCCACGTGACTTCACCCAGCCAGTGGCCACATGCTCCCGCTCCACCAATGTCAGCCGCCCGTGCCGGGCAGGAACGGGAGCACGTGGCCGCTGGCTGGGTGAGGTCACGTGGGGCGCGGGGTGGTGACGTCACCCTTTGTCCCTGATTAGCGAGTGTGGAAGTTGGCAACCCCACTAATACGGGACAAGGGCGGTCCTTTACGGGACAAATTCAGTGGGCCAAAGGGCCTGTTTCTGTGCTGTGTCTCTGTGAGTCAGTCTGAAGAAGGGTCTCAACCCGAACCGTCACCCATTCCTTCTCTCCAGAGATGCGGCCTGTCCCGCTGAGTTACTCAAGCATTTTGTGTCTATCTAAAGGGAAAAGAGAGATTCCGAGATGCAAGTGGGGAATCAGACGACCACTTGTGGAGGTTTTTAGGGCAAACTACATTTGCTCCTTTAGTGGACCTTTGCTGCCACCTACTGTTGGACGGTTGTAGAACAGGCCCGACATCAGCAAACTAATGGATCGCTTATTAATAATTATTATTAATGGATCGATAATGAACGCATCGCTGGCACTCTGACCTTGGTACATCATCGCGGATTGCTGGATTCTTTGCCCTTTCCTGCCACCATCCTTCTGAAACAGGAAAGTTACTATCTAGCTCCCTCAGGGCGTGCAGCGTAGGTTCACTAGGTTAATTCCCGGAATGGCGGGATTGTCATATGTTGAAAGGCTGGAGCAATTAGGCTTGTATACACTGGAATTTAGAAGGATGAGGGGGGATCTTATTGAAACATATAAGATAATTAGGGGATTGGACACATTAGAGGCAGGAAACATGTTCCCAATGTTGGGGGAGTCCAGAACAAGGGGCCACAGTTTAAGGATAAGGGGTAGGCCATTTAGAACGGAGATGAGGAAGAACTTTTTCAGTCAGAGAGTGGTGAAGGTGTGGAATTCTCTGCCTCAGAAGGCAGTGGAGGCCAGTTCGTTGGATGCTTTCAAGAGAGAGCTGGATAGAGCTCTTAAGGATAGCGGAGTCAGGGGGTATGGGGAGAAGGCAGGAACGGGGTACTGATTGAGAATGATCAGCCATGATCGCATTGAATGGCGGTGCAGCCTCGAAGGGCTGAATGGCCTCCTCCTGCACCTATTGTCTATTGTCTATTGTAACCTACATGAAGTTGCTGCAGCTGTGAATTCACTGCTTGAAGTTATGATGGTTATTTGACAGCATTTACCATGCAATACCATACGATACGACTTTATGGAAAGAATTGGGGGATGTGCAAAGATTTGGGGGGAGGGAGGGGAGTCGGTCTCAGTCTCAGTCTCAGTCTACCCCACGACAGAAGGGGGAGGAGTTGTACAGTTTGATAGCCGCAGGGTAGAACGATCTCCTGTGGCGTTCGTTCTGTGCTGCATCTTGGTGGGACCAGTCTGTTGCTGAAGGTGCTCCTCAGGTTGACCAGTGTGTCACGGAGGGAGGGGGGGAGCTGTATTGTCCAGATGCCCCGCAGTTTGAGGAGCATCATCCCCTCCAAGACCCCCTCCCGTGAATCCAACTCTAACTCCGCCCCCAGGACGGAGCCAGCCTTCCTGATGGGTTTGTTGATCCTATTGGCGTCCGCGGCCTTCGCTCTGCTGCCCCAGCACACGGCAGTGAAGAAGATGGCACGGGCTACCACCGACTGGTAGAACATCTGCAGCATCTCACTGCAGATGTTGAAGGAGCGGAGGTAGCGTCAAAAAGTACAGCCGGCTCTGTCCCTTCTTGTACAGGGCCTCAGCGTTCCTGGACCAGCCCAGTTTACTGTCCAGGTACACTCCAAGGTATTTGTACTCCCAGGAAAGACATTCTTGCCATAGAGGGAGTACAGAGAAGGTTCACCAGATTTGATTCCTGGGATGGCAGGACTTCCATATGAAGAAAGACTGGATAGACTCGGCTTGTACTCGCTGGAATTTAGAAGATTGAGAGGGGATCTTATAGAAACTTACAAAATTCTTAAGGGGTTGGACAGGCTAGATGCAGGAAGATTGTTCCCAATGTTGGGGAAGTCCAGAACAAGGGGTCACAGTTTAAGGATAAGGGGGAAGTCTTTTAGGACCGAGATGAGAACGTTTTTTTTCACACAGAGAGTGGTGAATCTGTGGAATTCTCTGCCACAGAAGGTAGTTGAGGCCAGTTCATTGGCTATATTTAAGAGGGAGTTAGATGTGGCCCTTGTGGCTAAAGGGATCAGGGGGTATGGAGAGAAGGCAGGTACGGGATACTGAGTTGGATGATCAGCCATGATCATATTGAATGGCGGTGCAGGCTCGAAGGGCTGAATGGCCTACTCCTGCACCTATTTTCTATGTTTCTATTTTTTGTATGTAAACTGCACACCCACACCATTGATGGAGACATTGGGACAGGGGTGTTCCTCTCCTCCTAAAGTCCATCATCAACCATCAATTTATTGATGTGATTTATGTTTCTGACACTCGGCCTGTCCAGCCCGGCGTTAGACCGAGTATAACTGTGGTCTCATTGCTGCCGATCGATCGCAAACTGTCAGATGTGCAAGTTGATCGGGATGTGCTTAATGTTTTCACGGTCTCCAATATGAGAAAATCAACTGGTGCAATAAGTTGGTCTCTCCCATCGACTGCTGGCTGTAACACGACTTTGAAACATTCGGTACAAATAGAATGAAAAATCACAAATAAATGGCCTAGACAGAGGATGTGGAAGAAGATAGAGAGTGTGAAGTACTTGATAAGGCCCCAATAAGGAGTGATACGGCCTGGAGCAGGGTTCTTTTGCCCGTCTAAATCGTTTAGTTTCGTTTACTTTAGTTTAGAGATACAGCGCGGAAACTGGCCCTTCGGCCCACCGAGTCCGCACCGCCCAGCGATCCCCACACACTAACACTATCCTACACACACTAGGGACAATTTACACTTATACCAAGCTAATTAACCTACAAACCTGCACGTCTTTGGAGTGTGGGAGGAAACCGAAGATCTCGGGGAAAACCCTCGCAGGTCACGGGGAGAACGTACAAACTCCGTACAGACAGCACCCGTAGTCGGGATGGAACCCGGGTCTCTGGTGCCGTAAGGCAGTAGCTCCAGCGCTGCGCCACCGTGCCGCCTCATAGATTTGCTATCATATCTGAATCAGAAGAAAGGTCATACAGCATCGAAGCAGGCCCTTCGGCCCAACTGGTCCATGCTGACCAAGATCTCCCATCCAAGCTACTCCCAATCACCCGCCCCTGGTCCACCCCACTTCACTAAAAGACACCAGATTATCAGAAGATACACACAAAATGCTGGAGTAACACTGGGACAGGCAGCATCTGTGGAGAGAAAGAATGGATAACATTCATGGTGCATGGTGCACGGTGACGCAGCGGTAGAGTTGCTGCCTTACAGCGAATGCAGCGCCGGAGACTCAGGTTCGATCCCGACTACAGGCGCTGTCTGTACGGAGTTTGTACGTTCTCCCCGTGACCTGCGTGGGTTTTCCCCGAGATCTTCGGTTTCCTCCCACACTCCAAAGACGTCCAGGTTTGTAGGTTAATTGACTGGGTAAATGTAAAAATTGTCCCTAGCGTGTGTAGGATAGTGTTAATGTGCGTGGATCGCTGGGCGCCGCGGACTCGGTGGGCCGAAGGGCCTGTTTCCGCGCTGTATCTCTAAATCTAAATCTAAAACAAAAACATTTCCGTTCAAGACCCTTCTCCAGACTGAGAGTCAGGGGAGAGGGATATGGAAGAGTAAGGTGTGAAAACGACAGATCAAAGCAGACGATGACCGAGGAGATATGGAATGGATCAATGTTTGCTGAGGGGAAGGTGAGAATGAGGCATAGAATCAGTAAAGTGAATCAGGAGGACAGTGAAACTAGTCGGAGAACGAGGATGGGGGAGGGACGGAGAGAGAGGGGAAGCAAGGGTTACTTGAAGTTAGAGAAATACAGCCCTCCGCTCGCTCTGCAGCAACCCTGACATTATAATCAAACCCGCTGACCAGGGAGATGCCGTGGTAGTCTGGTGCGCTGAGGACAGGCCACAACTCTCAGACACCTCCTCCTCAACAATAGACAATAGACAATAGACAATAGGTGCAGGAGTAGGCCATTCAGCCCTTCGAGCCAGCACCGCCATTCAATGCGATCATGGCTGATCATTCTCCATCACTACCCCGTTCCTGCCTTCTCCCCATACCCCCTCACTACGCTATCCTTAAGAGCTCTATCCAGCTCTCTCTTGAAAGCATCCAACGAACTGGCCTCCACCGCCTTCTGAGGCCGAGAATTCCACACCTTCACCAATCTCTGACTGAAAAAGTTCTTCCTCATCTCCTCCCACCTCCTCCGGGTCCAACACGTAGCTATGGGCACTCGCGTGGGCCCCAGCTCTGCCTGCCTCTTTGTAGGGTACGTCGAACAATCCCTGTTCCAGGCATACACTGGCCCTATCCCCGAACTCTATCTTATCGGACCATGATCCCACAGATGAGCTCCAGGCCTTAATCTCAAACACCATTACTGATTTCATCACCTCCGGATGTCTGCCTTCCACCGCCTCCAACCTTATCGTTCCCCAGGCCCATTTTTACCTTCTCGCCAAAATCCACAAACACACAACTGCCCTGGCAGACCCATTGCTTCAGCCTGCTCCTGTCCCATGGAAATGATTCCCACGTAGTGTACCTCGACTCCATCTTATCCCCCCTGGTCCGATCTCTCCCAACCTATGTCCAAGATGCCTCACACGCCCTTCGTCTCTTTAATGTCTTCCACTATCCGAGCCCCCACTCCCTCATCCTTACTATGCACGCCCAGTCACTCTACACCTCCATCCCCCACCAGGAAGGCCTTAAAGCCCTCCGTTTCTTCCTCGACCGCAGGACCATCCAATTTCCCTCTACCAACACTCTGGCGGAACTGGACCTCACCCTCAACAACTTCTCCTATTACTCCTCCCACCTCCTCCAAGTCCGAGGCGTAGCTATGGGCAGCCGCATGGGCCCCAGCTATGCCTGCCTCTTTGAAGGGTACGTTGAACAATCACTGTTCCAGGCGTACACTGGCCCCAACCCCGAACTCTATCTCCGTTACATTGATGACTGCATCGGTGCTACCTCCAGAACTCATGGACTTCATCAACTTCACCACCAATTTTCATCCTGCACTCAAATCTACTTGGACCATCTCCGACACCTCCCTCCCCTTTCTTGATCTCACAGTCTCCATCACAGGAGATAGTCTATTGACTGACATCTATTACAAACCCACTGACTCCCACAACTATCTCGACTACACTTCTTCCCACCCTGCTTCCTGCAAAGACTCTATCTCCTACTCCCAATTCCTCCGTCTACGCCGCATCAGCGCCCAAGATGAGGTGTTCCTTACCGGAACATCCAAGATGTCCTCATTCTTTAGGGAATGGTGGTTCCCCTTGCCCATCACAGATGAGGCCCTCACTCGTGTCTCCTCGGTACCCCGCAGCTCCGCCCTTGCTCCCCCTCCCCCTAGTTGTAACAGAGACAGAGTCCCCCTCGTCCTTACCTTCCACCCCATCAGCCATCGCATACAACACATAATCCTCTGAAATTTCTGCCACCTCCAACAGGATCCCACCACTAGCCACATTTTCCCATCTCCACCCCTTTCCGCCTTCCGCAGAGACCGTTCCCTCCGCAACTCCCTTAACTCATCTCTTCCCACCCAAACCAACCCCTCCCCAGGTACCTTTCCCTGCAAACCGCAGAAGATGCAACACCTGTTGCTATACCTCCTCCCTCGACTCTGTCCAGAGACCCCGACAGTCCTTTCAGGTGAGGCAGAGGTTCACTTGCACCTCCTCCAACCTCATCTACTGTATCCGTTGTTCAAGATGTGGACTCTTATACATCGGCGAGACCAGACACAGACTGGGCGATCGTTTCACGGAACACCTTCGCTCAGCTCGCGTGAACCAACCTGATCTCCCGGTTGCTGGACACTTTAATTCCCCTTCCCATTCCTACACAGACCTTTCTGTCCACGGTCTCCTCCATTGTTAGAGTGAGGCTAAACGTAAATTGGAGGAACAGCATCTCATATTTCGCTTGGGCAGCTCACAGCCCAGTGGTGTGAATAATGATTTCTCTCACTTCAGGTAGCCCCGGCATACCCTCTCTCTCCATCCCTCCCCCACACAAGTCTCACTTTCACCCTACAAACAGCTAACAATGGCCTGTTTCCTTTATCATCGTCACTTTTTTGCACATCTTTCATTCATTGTTCTTTATCTCTCTACATCATCGTCTAAATCTCTCGTTTCCCTTATCCCTAAACAGTCTGAAAAAGGGTCTCGACCTGAAACGTCACCCATTCCTTCTCTCCAGAGATGCTGCCTGTCCTGTTGAGTTACTCCAGCACTTTGTGTCTATCTTCAATATTCATACCGCTGGGGTGTAAGCTGCCCAAGTGAAATATGAGGTGCTGTTCCTCCAATTTGCGCTGGGCCTGGCGAAAGCAACAGATGTTCTAAATTTTCTGAGACGCAACTTTTATCATTCTTCAACATCTATCAAGGAGAAGTTATTGTTAGACCTCATTTGGACTATGCAGTTTCAGCATGGGACCTATACACAAATAGAAAAATTTCTTCCATCGAACGTGTCCAAAGACGGGCAGCTCGTTTTGTTACAAAGAAGCGAGTGTTACCAAACATTAGGGTGGAACACTCTCCAAGACAGACGTAAAGCCCACCGTTTGACCTGTTTTTATAAAATGTTAAATGGTCAGCTCGACATAGATGACCAAATCTACACCAAACCCAAACCTATCAGGAACAGACAAGGGCATTCGATTCAATTTGAGATACCAGCTATCAAGACAGATGTGTATAGCAATTCATTCTCCCCTCGCACAATTAAAGCATGGAATAGTCTTCACCCTACTATAGTTACTCAACCAGACGCAACTACATTTACTGCAGCTCTTCTTCTCCAAGAAGCCCTTCTTGCTTAAGTCCATTTATTCACAAAATGCTGGAGTAACTCAGCAGGTCAGGCAGCATCTCGGGAGAGAAGGAATGGGTGACGTTTCGGGTCGAGACCCTTCTTCAGACTGAGTCCATACTCCGCCACCTCCAGTTTAAATTCCATTTGCAATATTTTGGAGGACCAAGAACCAAGGAAGAGGGAAAACCCCGTTCCCTAAAGAACGAGGACATCTCGGATGTCCTGGTATGGAACACCTCATCCCGGGCGCAGATGCGGCGTAGACGGAGGAATTGGGAGTAGGGGGATAGAGTCTTTGCTGGAAGCAGGGTGGGAAGAAGTGTAGTCTAGATAGCTGTGGGAGCCCACTACTCTGCACAGGCGCAGACGCGACCGCCGGCACCCTAGCGACGCGCAGGCGCAGTTGCTGCCGGCGGCACCCGAGTGATGCGCCGGCGCAGGCACCCGAGTGATGCGCAGGCGCAGTTGCTGCCGGCGGCACCCGAGTAATGCGCAGGCGCAGTTCCCACTAGCGACGGCACCCGATCGGTGCGCAGGCGCCGTTATGGAGACGGCGCCCGCAGTTTCGGACGCCGGGCGCGGCGCAGGCGCAGTGGGGCCGGGGGAAGGGTTAGCGGGGGCGCCGGTCCGCCGCTCTTGTGGCTCCGGCGGCATTGGCAGGTAAATGGCGGCTCCGCCCGCGCTGCGAGGGGAACAAGGGGGCGGCGGCACCGCCACCAACAGCAGCAGTAACAGTAGTGGCGGGCACTCCGGTGCGGCTCGACTCGACGCGCGGGCTCGGTGGGCGCTGGGTCCGGGAGGCGGCAGCGGTGACGCCGAGGGAGGGCCGCCAGTCCCGGGCCGGAGAAGGCCGCTCCCCCCCCCCCCCCCCCCCCGATGCCCCGGCCCTGCCTCCCCCCCGGTGTCTCCCCACCGCCACCCCTCAATGCCCCTCTCCCCTCGCCTCTTGATGCCCCCCCCTCTCTCTCCCTCCTCTTCCCCCCCCCCCACTCCTGCCACCTCAACGTCCCTCTTCCCCTGATGCCCCCCTTCCACTCCCGATGGTCTTCTCCCCTCCCGTCCATCCCCATTGATGCCCCTCTCCCCTCGCCTCTTCCTTCAATGCCCCCCTCAATACCCCTCTTCCCCTGATGCCCCCCTTCCACTCCCGATGGTCTTCTTCCCCCTTAATGCCCCTGTCTCTTTCCATGCTCCTTCCCCCCCACCGATGCCCTGTCCCTCCCTCTCTGATGCCCCCCTTCCACCCCCTATGGTCTCCCCCCCCCCGTCCCTCCCCATGATGCCTCCCCCCCCCCGTCCCTCCCCATGATGCCTCCCCCCGTCCCTCTCCTTGATACCCCTCTCCCCCCGTCCCTCCCCCTTGATACCCCTCTCCCCCTTGATGCCCCCCTGTCCCTCCCCCTTGATGCCCCCTGTCCCTCCCCCTTGATTCCCCTGTCTCTTTCCATGCTCCTCTCCCCCCCACGATGCCCTGTCCCTCCCTCTCTGACGTCCCTCTTCCCCCCCCCCCCGCCATGCCCCTACCCCTTCCCAGACCCTATCTCACCCCCCCCCCCCCCCCCCCGCCCTAGTTCCCTGAACTCCTTTTCCCAATCCCTTGTGCCCTCCTACCCTGGACTTTCTCTCTCTCCCTACCCCAAGACGTGGTGTGACAGCTGACCCTCGCTTACCCATCCCACTCCCCTCTCCTGCTGCACCCATTCTCGGGTCGATCTCTTCCCCCCACTGGGGCAGATACTCCACGCTACTGAGAGAGGGGGGTGGGGTGGTGTTCTGCTTGACCCGGTCAGACTCACCGAGGGACAGTGAAACAATCAACAGGCCTGGCAATGTCCACGACGGGAGAAGATTAAGAGGCCCGGGTCATGTTCAGACGTGCTGATCTGAGTTTCCATCTTTACTGTGACGTTCTCAAGGGCTTGCGCTTCCTCTAATCGGACGCAATGAAAGTTTACTGAACTTTTACATTGAAAAGTTTTTATTTACATGGCTGGCGTGTAGCGCAACAACGACCATAATCTTTAAAACAACACAACTCTTTAAAAAAAAAAAAAGAAAGAAAATGCTGAGAAAACTTGGGCCAGGCAGCATCTGAGGAATGAGGAACAGATTAAACACTACAAATGGATGACTTCTATTGAAAGGCCATTCATTGCTCTGAGGCGGTAACATTGTTTCTCCCTCAGCAATGCTGTTTGGCCTACTGAGTATATTTTGCGTTTCCTGCTTATATTTCATGTTTTCAGTGTCTGAAGCATTTTTGCCTTTCTTTGACAGGGTCAGAGTTGAAACGGTTTCTGGAATCTGACTTTTTTCAGCTGCATGGTGGTTATGTGATTAGATTCTAGGTTTTGATTACTGGGACACTTCATATCCCTGCAGCACTGCACAAGCATATCCTTGACGTGGACGCAAGATAAAATTAGATACTTTGACATTGCGAATTGGGAAAACATCTTGTAGTTTAAACTTTTGATAACCTTGAACTTTTGTAAACAAGTTCTCAGTTTATGTGTCAATGTCACCAGGGTGGCACAGTGGCAAAACAGCAGAGTTGCTGCCTCACAGCGCCAGAGGCCCGGGTTCAATCCTGGCTACGGGTGCTGTCTGTACGGAGTTTGTACATTCTCCCCAAGAGTTTTCTCCCGCATTCCAAAGACGTACAGGTTTGCAGGTTATTTGGCTTCGGTAAAATTGTAAATTGTCCGTAGTGTGTGTAGGATAGTGTTAGGTGTGTGGGGATCGCTGGTCAGCATGAACTTGGTGGGCCGATGGGCCTGTTTCCGTGCTGTATCTCTAAAGTTTAAAGTAAAAGTCATGTTCATTTACAGGCTTTCCTGTAAATATGTGCTTGGGAGGAGAGGGCCTTGTATGTGTTTAACAGCTAAATTAGAAATGTGCAGCATATAACTGTTGCTTTTTTTTGTTTTTAGAATTCAAGTAGAGTTCATTGTTATATGCACAGGTATGGTGAGGTACAGGTTCTATGGAAAATCTTGCGTGCAGCAGTATCACAGGCACAAACCCGGATAAACGCACACAAACAGAAATTATATATAAATCACACAAATTCTGCAAGACAGTAAAAGGAAAAAGACTGCAAAAAAAAACATTAGTGTGAAACACAATTAGGAAAAAAATCTATGGTAGTGCAAGAAGTGATTTATTCTGAATCTTTGTGTACCTCTAGTTTCCCTCTCCCCTGACTCTCAGTCTAAAGAAGGGTCTCAACACCCATTTGTTTACTGGCTGCCTGACTCGCTGAGTTACTCACGGTGGCGCAGCGGTAGAGTTGCTGCCTTACAGCGAATGCAGCGCCGGAGACTCGGGTTCGATCCTGACTACGGGCGCCGTCTGTACGGAGTTTGTACGTTCTCCCCGTGACCTGCGTGGGTTTTCTCCGAGATCTTCGGTTTCCTCCCACACTCCAAAGACGTACAGGTATGTAGGTTAATTGACTGGGTAAATGTAAAAATTGCCCCTAGTGTGTGTAGGATAGTGTTAGTGTGCGGGGATTGCTGGGCGGCGCGGACTCGGTGGGCCGAAGGGCCTGTTTCCGCGCTGTATCTCAAAATCTAAATCTAAAAAAAACTCCAGCATTTTGTGTCTATCTTCTTTGCAAACCAGCATCTGCAGTTCCTTTCTACACAGATGATCTGTAGTGTTC
This sequence comes from Rhinoraja longicauda, assembly GCF_053455715.1. NCBI lineage: Eukaryota > Metazoa > Chordata > Chondrichthyes > Rajiformes > Arhynchobatidae > Rhinoraja > Rhinoraja longicauda. The sequence continues at coordinate 11,733,527 of NC_135990.1, forward strand.
TGTTGAGAAAGGATTAGGGTTGTACGAGTTTGTTCAAGAACCTGACAGTTGTAGGCAGGTAGCTGTTCTTGAACCTGGTGATGCGGGACTTAAGGCTTCTGTATTCCTGGCTGACGGTAGCAGTGTGAAGAGGTTACAGCCTCGGTGATGGAGATCCTCAATAATAGATGCCCCCTTCTTGAGGCAGCATCTCATGTAGATGCTTTTGATGGTGGGGAGCTTTGTGTCGTGATAGACTGGGCTAAATTGGAATGAAATTACTGAGTAAATATCAATTGTTGATATTTATTCAGTGGTGCACATGTTGTTCTTTAGAATAAGAGAATAACTGCAGATGCTGGTACAAATTGAAGGTATTTATTCACAAAATGCTGGAGTAACTCAGCAGGCCAGGCAGCATCTCAGGAGAGATGGAATGGGTGACGTTTCGGGTCGAGACCCTTCTTCAGACTGAAGAAGTGTCTCGACCCGAAACGTCACCCATTCCTTCTCTCCTGAGATGCTGCCTGACCTGCTGAGTTACTCCAGCATTTTGTGAATAAATACCTTCGTGCGGTTCTTTAGAGAAATGCAGCTACACAAAATTGTAAACTATGATTGAGGTTTGCTGTAATTGGATTGTGTGTCTTTTAGTTGCTGATGCTGTAAACCTTGCGATAGTGTATGTGCATGCATACAGTTTTACTGAGGACATAATAGATCATGACAGTGGCAGCAGTGTGCCAAAATGCATGTGGTATGGGTTGCACGATAGCTCCACTGACCATCTACAAAATCAACTGCACTCGGAATCAGTCCACAGCAACGTTCAGCTTTCAAATTTTTTTAATGCAGTTTTGAGAAGCAGAGACTTGTATCCATATACCGTGAATGGTTCGATTGTAATCATGTATTGTCTTTCGGCCGACTGGTTGGCACGCAACAAAAGCAAACTCTGTACGGAGTTTGTACATTCTCCCCGTGACCTGCGTGGGTTTTCTCCGAGATCTTCGGTTTCCTCCCACACTCCAAAGACGTACAGGTATGTAGGTTAATTGACTGGGTAAATGTAAAAATTGTCCCTAGTGTGTGTCGGATAGTGTTGGTGTGCTGGGATCGCTGGGCGGCGCGGACTCGGTGGGCCGAAGGGCCTGTTTCCACACTGTCTCTCTAAAAAAAAAGCTTTTCACTGTACCTTGGTAACACATGACGATATGCTAAACTAAGGTTTTGTAACAATTTAATCTCGAATTTAAATTGGTAATGAATTGCCAACTGAATCAGAAGGTGCAGTTTGAACTCCATCCTTTCACCAACTAGAGAGTGGTTCTGACCTCCCATTGGAGACCTTTGGACTATCATCGAAATTCACTGGACTGTATCTTGCACTAAACTTTATTCCCTTTATCCTGTATCTGTATACCGTGGACTGTTTGTGGACAGTAATTGGCTCTTCGCTAACAGGATAGCACGCGGAAAAAAAAAATGAAAGCATGTACCTTGGTACATGTGATAATGGTAAACTAAACTGAACTCTTTTTGTCCACAGACGCTGAAAGCCATGGAGGTGGGTCACATCCCAGTGTCCGAGGGTCTGCCTCATGCCAGCGACGTGGCTGAGAAAGCCAGGGGCTACCCCACGCCTCAGTCGAAGGCCAGGAGCGTGAATGCCTACCCGCCGGTCTGCCGCTTTTACTCTCGGGGAAAGTACTGCCAGTTTGGCCGGAGGTGCCGCTTCCTGCACGAGCACCTGGAGCCGCCGCTGGCCCCGGGGGTGCCCGACAGCCCGTGCAGCGGCGCGGCCGCGGCGGCCGCGGAGAGTGCCCCTCAGTGCCAGGGCGGCGCCGAGTGCCCCACGGATGGCGGCACGGTGCGGTTTGCCGAGGACCTTGGCCGAACGCGGTTTGGAACGCCCAAGCCGCCAGCCCCCAGAGACAGAGTGAGGAGGCCGTGCCGCTACTTCCTGAACGGCTACTGCGTGATGGAGGAACGCTGCCGCTTCTGGCACCCCGAGAGGCTGCCCGCCGTGAGGGACCCCCTGGACCACGAGCCCACCCGCATCAACCTGAGGCCGCCGGGGCCGCTCATACGGCCGGCCGTCCCCCGTCCCGCCGTGGTCAAGGACGAGGTGAAGCTGACCGAGCTGACCCAGGAGGTCGCCCGCCAACTACGAGACACCGAGATCAGCCAGCTGTTGAAACGCTTCCCCAAGGACCAGCTCATCATTCAGAGGAGCCAGGATGGGAAGCAGACCTACTACCGCATTGTGGTGGAGCCTACAGACCCAGACTGGGTGAGTCCTCCACTCTCAACGCTGCTTGCATTGATTGACGTGATTGACAAGATTATTAAGGGGTTGGACACGTTAGAGGCAGGAAACATGTTCCCAATGTTGGGGGAGTCCAGAACAAAGGGCCACAGTTTAAGAATAAGGGGTAGGCCGTTTAGAACGGAGATGAGGAAAAACTTTTTCAGTCAGAGAGTTGTGAATCTGTGGAATTCTCTGCCTCAGAAGGCAGTGAAGGCCAATTCTCTGAATGCATTCAAGAGAGAGCTGGATAGAGCTCTTAAGGATAGCGGAGTGAGGGGGTATGGGGAGAAGGCAACAACGGGGTACTGATTGAGAATGATCAGCCATGATCACATTGAATGGCGGAGCTGGCTCGAAGGGCCGAATGGCCTCCTCCTGCACCTATTGTCTATTGAAACGGGCGTTTTCGGTCCACGCCGACCATCGATCGCCCGTTCTCACCAGTTCAATGTTACCTCACCTTTTCATCCACTCCCTGCACACGAGGGACAATTTACAGAGGCTCATTCACCTGCACGCCTTTGGGATGTGGGAGGGAATGGAACGCCCGTGCGGACCCCACGTGGTAACAGGGAGAACGTGCAAACTCCACACAGACAGCACGCTGACCATCCGTCACCCGTTCACACTAGTTCTGTGCTCGTAAGTTTGTGTTATGGGAGCAGAATTAGGCCATTCAGCCCAGCGAGTTTGCTCTGCCACTTAATCATGGCTGATCTGTTCTTCCATCTTAACTCCATTCTCCTGCTCCCCATAATCCCTGACACCCCTTACTAATCAAGAATCTGTCAATCTGCCTCTTAAAAATACCTGATAACTTGGCCTCCACAGCTGTCTGGCGATGAATTCCACAGATTCAAAGTGTGATCCCACTTCTTCCCTTTTTACTTAATATTTCCTTTTTCAGTGGGGGGCTCCATCTTGTATATTAGCTTGACTTCAAGAATTCCAGTACCTCGCAGTTTTAGTTTTGTTTCGACTTGCCGTGTGGAAGCATGCCCTTCATCCCACCGAGTCCACACCGCCATTCACACTCGTTCTATCGAATCCCACTTTCTCATCCACTCCCGACACACCGGGGACAATTTACACAAGGCCAATTCACCCGCAAACCCACACGACTTTGGTATGTGCAAGGAAATGGTACATGCCGTCACAGGGGAACATGCAAACTCCACACAGACAGCACGCCAACAATCGATCACCCATTCACACTAGTTCTATCCCATTTCCTCACATTTTTCCTTCATAATTCCTTTTTTGGCAGAAGGCATCTTGCATATTCAAGAATTCCAGTACCTCACAGTTTTAGTTTAGTGTAGTCCAACCAAGTCCACTCTGGCTGTTGATCACTAGTTCTATGTTGTCCCACTTTCTCATCCAAGCCCGACGCACGTGGGCAATTTATAGATCAGTTAACCTACAAACCCGCGCGTCTTTGGTATGTGGGAGGAGACACACGCAGTCACAGGGAGAACATGCTAACTCCACACAGACAGCATCCGAAGTCAGGATCAAATGGAGGTCTCTGGTGCTGTGAGGCAGCAACTCTGTGCCGCCTGGGTTGGTGTCGAGCGAGACTTTGTTGACAGAATGGGCAGATTGTAAATCTTCCTCCAGCTGAGAACAATACTGTTGTACGGAGTGCACATCGTAGACATTCTCCCAGCTGTTTTGTTGCACTTTGTCCATTACTTTCTTCTTCGTCTGTACTGCTTCACTTTACCCTTTAAATCCATAGTGGCGACGCAGTGGTAGAGTTGCTCAAGTCAAGTCAAGTCAAGTTTATTTGTCACGTACACATAAATGTGCAGTGAAATGAAAGATTACCCACAGTCTAACAACAAGAGCAATAAAAATAAGCAATAACACACACAATCAAACAAAAAGAAACATCCATCACAGTGAGTCTCCTCCAGTCACCTCCTCGCTGTGATGGAAGGCCAGAATGTATTTTCTCTTCCCCTGCCGTCTTCTCCCGCGGTCAGGCTGTTGTAGTTGCCACGTTCCAGGCCGCGCCGGACGGTGAAAGGTCTGCAGCGGGCCGACCCAAGCCAGCGCCAGAGACCTCGGTTCGATCCTGACTATGGGTGCTGTCTGCAGAGAGTTTTTACGTTCTCTCTGTGACCATGTGGTTTTTTTTTTTCCGGGTGTTCCGGTTTCCGCCCACATTCTAAAGATAGGCAGGTTTGTAGCTTAATTAGCTTCTGTAAATTGTCCCGAATGTGTAGGATATAACTAGCGATCACTGGTCGGCATGGATTCGGCGGACCGAAGGGCCTGATTCCACACAGTATCTCTAATCTAACTTCAAAACTGTTCACTTCATGAATCAAAGAAATGGTCCATTCACTATATTGTTCCTGCTCTAAACATTTGGCAAAAAAAGACCTTGATCCACTTTTTGTTTCTTTGGAGCCATGCAACTCTTTCTTCTTGTAATCCATCCTTTAGATGGGAATCTGAAGTATCGAGGGGGGACTAGAATGTACTGGGAAGACACAAGACTTCATGGTGATCCATTCACTTAATTGGGTTCACCTGCATGTTGTGCAATATATTTTAATAAAAGGAATTGGACAATATTTCTCCAGAGATATATTTTAATAAAAGCACTGGACAAGCTAGATGCGGGAAAAATGTTTCCAATGTTGGGGGAGTCCACAACCAGGGGCCACAGTTTAAGAATAAAGGGGAGGCCATTTAAAACTGAGATGAGAAAGAACTTTTTCACCCAGAGAGTTGTGAATTTGTGGAATTCTCTGCCATAGAAGGCAGTGGAGGCCAATTCACTGAATGAATTTAAAAGAGAGTTAGATAGAGCTCTACGAGCTAGTGGAATCAAGCAATATGGGGAGAAGGCAGGCACGGGTTACTGATTGTGAATGATCAGCCATGATCACAATGAATGGCGGTGCTGGTTCGAAGGGTCAAATGGCCTCCTGCACCTATTTTCTATGTTTCTATGAATTAGAAATTGCATAGTCATACAGCATAAAAACAGGCACTTCTGCCCAATTTGCCCACACGATTAACATGCCCCATCTACACAAGTCCCACCTGTGTGCATTTGACCTCTCTACACCTATCCAATCCATGTATCTGTCCAAATATATCGGCTTGTACTCGCTGGAATTTAGAAGATTGAGGGGGGATCTTATAGAAACTTACAAAATTCTTAAGGGGTTGGACAGGCAGGAAGATTGTTCCCGTTGTTGGGGAAGTCCAGAACAAGGGGTCACAGTTTAAGGATAAGGGGGAAGTCTTTTAGGACCGAGATGAGAACGTTTTTTTTCACACAGAGTGGTGAATCTGTGGAATTCTCCGCCACAGAAGGTAGTTGAGGCCAGTTCATTGGCTATATTTAAGAGGGAGTTAGATGTGGCCCTTGTGGCTAAAGGGATCAGGGGGTATGGAGAGGAGGCAGGTACGGGATACTGAGTTGGATGATCAGCCATGATCATATTGAATGGTGGTGCGTACAGGCTCGAAGGGCCGAATGGCCTACTCCTGCACCTATTTTCTATGTTTATGTTGTGATCGTACCTGCCACAACTGCCCCTGCCGGCAACTCATTCTCGGTGCACTGGGAAGAGAGAGACACTTTAGTTGTAGATCACTGGTCGCAGTCCATCAAGGGTTAATTGAAGATTTAAAAAAATAAAGCAGGTGATAGAAATCTGAATTAAAATGACAAAGTGCTGCGATTGCTCAGCAGGTCAGGCAGCATCTGTGGATGAGAAGTCGATAACTTTTCAGGACAATGTTTGTTTTCTCAGATCTGACAAAATATCATTGAGCTGAAACACCCTCATTTCTCTGTGGAAAATGCTGAGTTTCCAATAGACAATAGACAATAGGTGCAGGAGTAGGCCATTCAGCCCTTCGAGCCAGCACCGCCATTCAATGCGATCATGGCTGATCACTCTCAATCAGTACCCCGTTCCTGCCTTCTCCCCATACCCCCTCACTCCGCTATCCTTAAGAGCTCTATCCAGCTCTCTCTTGAAAGCATCCAACGAACTGGCCTCCACTGCCTTCTGAGGCAAAGAATTCCACACCTTCACCACTCTCTGACTGAAAAAGTTCGTCCTCATCTCCGTTCTAAATGGCCTACCCCTTATTCTTAAACTGTGGCCCCTTGTTCTGGACTCCCCCAACATTGGGAACATGTTTCCTGCCTCTAATTTGTCCAATCCCCTAATTATCTTATATGTTTCAATAAGATCCAGCACTTTGTATTTTATTCCTCCCCCCTAGCCTGCAATACATTACAGTAAACCCCCACAATAACGGTTCTGGGGGTGATCCATTGTCTGCTGTAACCGAGTGAGGGGGGTAAAGTTTAACCCACAGTTGGGGGGGGGGGGGGAGAATTTGGGAGTTTGTGGGAGGGTGGGATTAAACGAGCAGGAATTCACCGGCCGGGGGGCCACAGAGCCCCCAGCATGGTGCGACGGTGACGGATCCCAGCGCACATGCCCCTCGCTCTCGCCGGTCACGGGCAGCTCCCACCCTGAGGTACCAACTAACTGGGTAACTGGCGGAAGTGGGGTGGGGTGGGGAGGGGGGGATGCAACGGGAGCCTCGATCCACTGTAACTGAAATCCACTCAATGAAGGGCCGTTAGTGCAAGGGTTTACAGCACAGATGCTCCTCGACTTACGATGCTTCGACTTACAATATTTCAACTTTACAATGCTGCAAAAGCAATACACGTTCAGTAGAAACCGTGTTTTGAATTTTGATCTTTTCCTCTTCCTTTCTTCTATGCACGTTTAAGTTAGGCTAGGCTATGATGTTGGGTAGGTTAGGCTAGGCTATGATGTTGGGTAGGTTAGGTGGCTATGATGTTGGGTAGGTTAGGTGGCTATGATGTTGGTAGGTTAGATGGCTATGGTGTAGGTAGGTTAGGTGGCTATGGTGTTGGTAGGTTAGGTGGCTATGGTGTTGGTAGGTTAGGTGGCTATGGTGTTGGGTAGGTTAGGTGGCTATGATGTTCAGTAGGTTAAGTGGCTACGATGTTCTGTAGGTTAGGTGGCTATGATGTTCTGTAGGTTAGGTGGCTATGGTGTTCTGTAGGCTAGGCTAGGCTATGATGTTCGGTAGGTTAAGTGGCTATGATGTTGGGTGGGTTAGGTGGCTATGATGTTGGGTAGGTTATGTGGCTATGAAGTTGGGTAGGTTAGGTGTATTAAATGCATTTTCGACTTGCAAAATTTTTGATTTACGACGGGTTTATCTGTAAAGGAGGAGCATTTGTATTCAGTTTGTGCATTGTATTGTAGAGCAGATATATTTGACTCACCACAATGCAATCTTTTTACTAAAAACCCCCCACCATTTGTCTACCATACCAAATACAAGACCCACATACACCCAGTGGTCAGGCTTCATTCAACTCTATTTACTCTATCTAGCCTTGATGCCAGAACATGGTGGCGCAGTGGTAGAGTTGCTGCCTTACAGCGTTTGCAGCGCCAGAGACCCGGGTTCCATCCCGACTACGGGCGCTGTCTGTACGGAGTTTGTACGTTCTCTCCGTGACCGCGTGGGTTTTCTCCAAGGTCTTCGATTTCCTCCCACACTTCAAAGAGGTACAGGTTTATAGGTTAATTGGCTTGGGTTTGTATATTTGGTATAAGTGTAAATTGTCCCTAGTGTGTGTAGGCTTATGTTAATGTGCGGGTATCGCTGGTCGGTGCGGACTCGATGGGCCGAAGGGCCTGTTTCCCCACTGTATCTCTAAACTAAGCAATGAATCCTAATAGGAAGCAGGGTCAGAAGAGGAGTCTCGACCTGAAACGTTACCTATTCCAGAGATTGACTGACCTCCTGAGTTACTCCAGGATTTTATCTATCTTTTAAAATCCAAATATTAATTTATCTGTGGTGCTTCACCCAGCCCTGTGTTGAATTTCCTCTAATCTGCATAACAAGCTATTTTGGCTCTTCGCTCTTCTGTACTATTTCATTGCTGCCAGGTTTGCAGCTGTAGCCATGTTCATCTGTTAAAGTTCCACAATCGCACTTGTTTCAAGGACTGCTTGAAAAACCTGATACTCCACTTTGCCTTTAATTCCTGTTTTCACAAGACGTAGGAACAGAATTAGGCCATTTGGCCCATTGAGTCTGTTCTGCCTTTCAATCATGGCTGATTTATTTTTTCCCCTCCCAACCCCATTCTCCTGCCTTCTCCCCTGTAACCTTTGACACCCTTCCCAAATCAAGATCCTATCAGTCTCCGCTCTCAGAATAGCTGGCCTCCACAGCCGTCTGCGGCAAAGAATTCTGCAGATTCCCTCCTCGTCTCCATTCTAATGGGTCGTCTTTTATTCTGAGGCTGTGCTCTCCCAATATTGGAAACGTTCTCCACATCAATGCAATTCCGGCCTTTTTATTATTCAGTAGTTTTCGATGAGGATCCTTCTAAACTACAACGAGTACAGGTCTAGAGCCTTCAAACGCTTGTCATACGTTAACCCAATTGTTCCTGGGATCATTCTCGTAAACCAGACCCTCGTCAAAGCCAGCACACGCCTCTTCAGTTATGGAGGCCCATTAGCTTGGCTTTAAACCCCCCCCCAATCACCCAGCAGAAACATCCCTTACTTATTCTGTGAATGAACTGGCTGGTGTTGAGTTTTTGCTTTCCACAGCCTGTCCTAACATTACAAAGATAGACACAAAGTGCTGGAGTAACTCAGTGGGTTGGGCGGCATCTCTGGGGGGGGGGAGTAAAAAGGATGAGAATTTGAAGAAGGGTCCCGACCCTTGTTCCCAATGTTGGGGGAGTCCAGAACAAGGGGCCACAGTTTAAGAATAAGGGGTAGGCCATTTAGAACTGAGATGAGGAAAAATGTTTTCAGTCAGAGAGTTGTGAATCTGTGGAATTCTCTGCCTCAGAAGGCAGTGGAGGCCAATTCTCTGAATGCATTCAAGAGAGAGAGCTAGATAGAGCTCCTAAGGATAGCGGAGTCAGGGGGTATGGGTAGAAGGCAGGAACGGGGTACTGATTGAGAATGATCAGCCATGATCACATTGAATGGCCGTTCTGGCTCGAAGGGCCAAATGACCTCCTCCCGCACCTATTGTCTATTGACCCGAAACGTCACCCATCCTTTTTCTCCAGAGATGCTGTCTGACCCGCTGAGTTACCCCAGCACTTTGTGTCTATTCTCGGTATAAACTAGCATCTGCAGTTCCTTCTTGCACGTCCTAACATTACGAAGTTGATTCTTATTCTCTCCCTCTCTCACAGCCGTTTGATTTGAAGGAGCTGGACATTCAGATTTGCTTCCCAGACGATTATCCTTTGGAGGTAAGAGGTAATATTGCTGATGGCACAAAGTGCAGGCTTACGCAAGCAGGAGCTATATATGTTGCCCATGGGGCATGTTGCCCATGGGGCATTATGTTACAATGAAAGGCAACTTGTGGCTGACCACACTAATCTATGACACAAACATTGCGGTTTGTTTTTGGAAGAATGTCACAAACTTTTTCCATCCGTCAGTAAGATCAATTCTGTTATTTTCATCAACATTGTTTAGTTTAGTTTTCAGGGCGGCACGGTGGCGCAGCGGTAGAGTTGTTGCCTTACAGCGAATGCAGCGCCGGAGACCCAGGTTCGAACCTGACTCCTGTACGGAGTTTGTATGTTCTCCCCGTGACCTGCCTGGGTTTTCTCCGAGATCTTCGGTTTCCTCCCACACTCCAAAGACTTACAGGTATGTAGGTTAATTGGCTTGGTAAGTGTTCAAAATTGTCCCTAGTGGATGTAGGATAGTGTTAATGTGCGGGGATCGCTGGGCGGCGCGGGCCCGGTGGGCCGAAAGGGCCTGTTTCCTAAACTAAGCTGTATCTCTAAACTAAACTTTAAAAAAACTAAAGATACAGCGTGGAAACAGGCCCTTCGGCATACCGACCAACGATTCCCACACATGAATACTATCCTAGACACGCTAGGGACAATTTACACATACACCAAACCAAGTAACCTACATACCAGTGCGTCTGTGGAGTGTGGGAGGAAAGTGAAAATCTCGGAGAAACCCCACGTAGTCACGGGTAGAACGTACAAACTCCGTACAGACGGCACCCGTAGTCGGGATGGAACCCGGGACTCCGGTGCTGGAAGGCAGCAACTCTACCGCTGCACCACCATGCCACCCTGAGTCATAGAGTCATAGAACTATAAGAATAGTTTCCACTAATAACCTTATGCTATGTAGATCTACCCACGCTAAGTTACATTTCGATGACTGCACCTGCAGAGGAACTGAAATAGAAACACCTAAGTTATAGGTTACTTTTACTCCCCAATGTTGGGGGATTCCAGAACCAGGGGCCACAGTTTAAGAATAAGGGGTAGGCCATTTAGAACGGAGATGAGGAAAAACCTTTTCAGTCAGAGAGTTGTGAATCTGTGGAATTCTCTGCCTCAGAAGGCAGTGGAGGCCAAGTCTCTGAATGCATTCAAGAGAGGGCTGGATAGAGCTCTTAAGGATAGTGGAGTCAGAGGGTATGGGGAGAAGGCAGGAACGGGGTACTGATTGAGAATGATCAGCCATGATCACATTGAATGGCGGTGCTGGCTCGAAGGGCCGAATAGCCTCCTCCTGCACCTATTGTCTACAGTACAGTACAGAAATAGGCCGTTCGGCCCACAATGCCTGTGCTGAGCATGATGCCAAGATAAACATCTCATCTGTCTGTGATCGATATCCCTCCATTCTCTGCATATCCCCATGTGCCTATAAATGCCACTATGGTATCTACCTCCACCACCACCCCTAGCAGTGCGTTCCAGTCACCCACCACCCTCTGTGTAATAGAAAATTGCGTGGAACTGTCCGCAAGGTCATTCAGCTCAACCTCTGGGCTTCAGTTATTGAGGGAAGTGTATTTCTGGCTGAGGCTTACCGCTTTCATCTTGTTGCGATTGGATCTACCTGAAGTGCGTTGCAGGTCCAACGCCGATTTGTCCGCCCCCCCCCTTCGGTTCCAGATCCTTTCTGGCTTGTCCGTTTTGCTGGACCCACAGAGGTCACGGCCTCTGAGAGGAGTCATGCAGTACTGGACTGGCGGATGGCTTTGGGAACGGATCTGCCAGCACCGGCCGGGCTGGAGTTCCAGAGGCCCAGGCCGCAGGGGGCAGATTCGACCCCTCCGCCGATCGGTGAGGTTGAGATCGGCCGCCTCACCCGGCCTTGGTGCCACATTTTCGAGTGGGGGGGAGGGGAATTTCAAGGGCACTCTGGTAATTTTGTCCGGATCAAAGGAGGTGCCGGACAAATCGGTGGTGGACCTGTACTTACCCACTCTTTCTCCTACCTCAAATACGCCGGCACGTTACTCGATTCTCTTCATCTTTCTCTTGTTCTAAGGTGTTCACTTTGGACATTCCCGAGGATCAGGATCTGCCAGCTTCTATGGGAAGGTAAGGAGAAACAAGGATAAAATGCTGAACGTAGACGCAAAATGCTGGAGTAACACAGCAGGTCAGGCAGCATCTCGGGAGAGAAGGAATGGGTGACATTTCGGGTCGAAACTCTTCAAGGTGCCTGGCCTGCTGAGTTACCCCAGCATTTTGTGTCCATCTCTGAGCATTTACCCTGTCTATTCCCCTCAAGATCTTATGAACCTCGTCCTCCCGCGCTCCAAGTGTTGGGATTCTAATGGTGATAGCATCCACTCGTCTGGAAAAACCTACCCCAGTTTGGCACCAACATGTGCTTGGAGTTTGACTATGTTCTTCAGTTCTCAAGTGGTTGTTCATTTTCACTAAGTGCTGGGTTTTTTTTTAAAATGTTTATTTTTTTAATTTTTATTTTAATTAATTACAGTGCATATAACAACAACAGTAAACCCCATCCCTCCCCTTCCCTACAACATCATGAACAAAAACAAACAAATAAATAAATGAAAATAATTTTTTTTAAAACACGACTACAATGTGACAAAAAAGACAAAAGCCCAAAAACATGAGTCAAGGTAATTTTCACAAGTCAAATATTTCAGTATTTTCACTGCTGGATTCAAAGAAGGTACAAAAGCCTGTGGCATTGAGGGGATAGTTTTACTTGTCCTTAATATGCTGCAGCACTGGGTTCCATATGTTGAAGAACTTTTTTAGTTTTTTTTTTAGAGATACAGCGCGGAAACAGGCCCTTCGGCCCACCGAGTCTGCGCCGCCCAGCGATCCCCGCACACTAACACTATCTTACACACACTAGTGACAATTTTTACATTTTACCCACCCAATTAACCTACATACCTGTACGTCTTTGGAGTGTGGGAAGAAACCGAAGATCTCGGAGAAAACCCACGCAGGTCACGGGGAGAACGTACAAACTCCGTACAGACGGCGCCCGTAGTCAGGATCGAACCTGAGTCTCCGGCGCTGAATTCGCTGTAAGGCAGCAACTCTAGCGCTGCGCCACCGTGCCGCCCTGGACCAGAGACCCGGGTTCGATCTCGACTATGGGTGCTGTCTGTACGGTTTTGTACATTCTCCTCATGACCTGCGTGGGTTTTTCTCAGGGTGCTCTGGTTTCCTCCCACACTCCAAAGATGTACAGTTTTGTAGGTTAATTGGCTTTGGTAAAGATTGTAAATTGTTCCTAGTGTGTAGGATCGTGCTAGTGTACGGGAATCGCTGGTCGACGTGGACTCGGTGGGCCAAAGGGCCTGCCTCAGCTAAACTAAACTAAACTAAACTTTTGAGGGTTGCCAGATAATTCATATCTCAGCCTCTCGACGTGTACGATGCTCATTAATTCTCTTAACCAAGTCTCAAACTGAGGAGCAGAGTCTGATTTCCATAGTTTCAAAATACATCTGTTGGTAATTACCATACCATAAACCAAGATTGTGCGAGCATTATGGTCTAGCTTCTCAAGCGTTGTGGAATATCCGAATAGAGCAGTTTCAGGGTCTGGAGTTAAAGTGACGTTTAAAACAGTTCCATTGAAATAAAAGACACAGCAACTAAGTGCTGGTTGCTATTGAGGGCGTGCAGGGTAGGTTTACTAGGTTAATTCCCGGAATGGCGGGACTGTCATATGTTGAAAGACTGGAGCGACTAGGCTTGTATACACTGGAATTTAGGAGGATGAGAGGAGATCTTATCGAAACGTATAAGATTATTAAGGGGTTGGACACGTTAGAGGCAGGAAACACCTATTGTCTATTGTCCATTGAGTGCATCTTCACAAGGTTACCTTCCGTCCTCTCCACCTCAGGCACGTGTGCAACGCCTCAGAGGAGTGGCTTCGGGCCAAGCACGCCACCAACAGGCTGACGGGAAAACTCGAGCTGCTGTTTCGTCCTTACCTGCGGTGGCTCGATCGCAACCTGGAGAAGCTGTTCATAGAGGGGGCCAGAAAGGTAAGACCATGCCGCCCTGTTCAGTGAAGTCTTGAAGATGAATGAATATAAGAAAATAACTGCAGATGCTGGTACAAATCGAAGGTATTTATTCACAAAATGCTGGAGTAACTCAGCAGGTCAGGCAGCATCTCAGGAGAGAAGGAATGGGCGACGTTTCGGGTCAAGACCCTTCTTCAGACTGATGTCAGGGGGGCGGGACAAAGGAAGGATATAGGTGGAGACAGGAAGATAGAGGGAGATATAAGAAAATAACTGCAGATGCTGGTACAAATCGATTTATTCACAAAATGCTGGAGTAACTCAGCAGGTCAGGCAGCATCTCGGGAGAGAAGGAATGGGTGACGTTTCGGGTCGAGACCCTTCTTCAGACTGATGTCGGGGGTGGGACAAAGGAGGGATATAGGTGGAGACAGGAAGATAGAGGGAGATCTGGGAAGGAGGAGGGGAAGGGGGATGTGGCTGTGGTAGCGAGTCTGGGTCAAGATGTGGTCGTAGAGTAGGAGGGCAGGAGAAATCACAGAGGGGGAGCAGCGAGAGAGCATGTTACTGAACTCTCGTCGAAGAGAGGAGGAGAACTTCTTCAAAGTGGACATACCTCGAAGAGAAATCGCAGTGGAGCAACCAGTAGTATAAGAAAATAACTGCAGATGCTGGTACAAATCGATTTATTCACAAAATGCTGGAGTAACTCAGCAGGTCAGGCAGCATCTCGGGAGAGAAGGAATGGGTGACGTTTCGGGTCGAGACCCTTCTTCAGACTGATGTCGGGGGTGGGACAAAGGAAGGATATAGGTGGAGACAGGAAGATAGAGGGAGATCTGGGAAGGAGGAGGGGAAGGGAGATGTGGCTGTGGTAGCGAGTCTGGGTCAAGATGTGGTCGTAGAGTAGGAGGGCAGGAGAAATCACAGAGGGGGAGCAGCGAGAGAGCATGTTACTGAACTCTCGTCGAAGAGAGGAGGAGAACTTCTTCAAAGTGGACATACCTCGAAGAGAAATCGCAGTAGAGGGAGATCTGGGGAGGAGGAGAGAGGGGCAGAGGAACTATCTAAAGTTGGAGAAGTCAATGTTCATACCACTGGGCTGCAAGCTGCCCAGGCAAAATATGAGGTGCTGTTCCTCCAATTTCCGGTGGGCCTCACTATGGCATGATAAATGAATAAGTTTATTGGCCAAGTACGTACACATACAACTCGCAAGTAACAACACGAACACACAGTAAATAATTAAGAATAAAGCATAAAACATTAAGAACACAACATTACAGTTTAAACATGTGAGTGAAATAAACCAGAGCAAAAAGGGACTGCAGACTTTTGGTTGTTGAGTAGAGCTACTGCTCGCGGAAAAAAGCTGTTTTTATGTCTGGCTGTGGCTGCTTTGACAGCCTGATGAGAACAAAATACTTGAGAGATGAAAGAAAGAAGCAACCATATTACAGGCTGGTCTACTCTCAGTGTCCCATTGTGTCAGAATCGATACTTCCTAGCCGTCAGGCTGTCCACTGATTAAGAGGTGTCTTTCTAACTGGTCATTGAAAGGAATTCTGCAGAATAAGTTGCACCTAAATCTGAAGTCAACTAAGATTCAAGAGAGGAGTTAATAGAAGAAGGGTCCCGACCTGAAACATCACCGCTCCATGTTCTCCAAGGATGCTGCCTGGCACGTTGAGTTACGCCAACGTTTTGTGTTGTTGCCTTACAGCGCCAGAGTCCCGGGTTCGATCGCGACTATGGGTGCTGTCTGTACGGTTTTGTACATTCTCCTCATGACCTGTGTGGGTTTTCTCCGGGTCCTCCGGTTTCCTCCCACACTCCAAAGATGTACAGTTTTGTAGGTTAATTGGCTTTGGTAAAGATTGTAAATTGTCCCTGGTGTGTAGGATAGTGCTAGTGTACGGGAATTGCTGGTCGACGTGGGCCAAAGGGCCTGCCCCAGCACTGTGTCTCTAGTGTATGGGAATTGCTGGTCGACGTGGACTCGGTGGGCCAAAGGGCCTGCCTCAGCACTGTGTCTCTAAACTAAACTAAAGTAAAAGATGCACCTAATCCTAAAGTAAACTAAGGGAGAAGAGAGAGTAGACAAAAAGTGCTCGAGTAACTCAGCGGGTCAGGCAGCATCTCTGGAGAGAAGGAATGGGTGACGTTTCGGGTCGAGACCCTTCTTCAGACTGAGGTCGTCTAAAAGAAGGGTCTGGACCCAAAACGTCACCTATCCATGTTCTCCAAGGATGCTGCCTGACCTGCTGAGTTACTCTAGCACTTTGTTTCCTATTTTTCTAAAGTATACTAATTTGAATTTGTACTGTAAATCTCTGGTTCACCTACTTTTTGATTGTTTGGAAATATAGAAGGTTTGGCATCTAGTTCACCTGAGCACAGATTAATAATACAATGCCCTTTGTACATTGAGCCTTTGAATATTTTTGTAGGATCCTCCTGCTCGCAGTTGCGAGGCTGGGTTTTCACGTTGGTAAAATGAATACTTTTGGCATTACAGAAAATCTTAGACACATGCAACAACTTGTCTGTGCTTAATTTGCAACCAGATTAGTCATATACCTGACTGTACCTGAACATTAAAAGCCATCCATTAGTTTAGTTTAGAGATACAGCGTGGAAACGGGCCCTTCGGCCCACTGAGACCACGTCGACCAGCGATCATCATACACTAGCACTATCCTACACGCACTAGGAACAATTTGCAATTATACCAAGCCAATTAGCCTACAATTGCTTGGTATTGTAACCAATTGGTTTAAGCCAATTAGCCTACAAACCTGTACGTCTTTGGAGTGTGGGAGGAAACCGGAGCTCCGGAGAAAACCCAAGCAGGTTACGGGGAGAACGTACAAACTCTGCACAGACAGCACCCGTAGTCGGGGTTGAACCGGGTCTCAGGCGCTGTAAGACAGCAACTCTACCGCTGTGCCACCGTGCTGCCCATTAGTTTCTGCTTTATTAATGAATTTATTAATGATTTCTTGCTTCCCCCTCCCCACGCAACCATCACCACATTTCCACATTGTCCAGTCGTGTCTAGAGTATTTAATCGTGTAGGAAGGAACTGCAGATGCTGGTTTCAACCGAAGATAGACACAAGATGCTTGAGTAACTCTGCGGGACAGGCAGCTTCTCTGGAGAGAAGGAATGGGTGACATTTTGGGTCGAGACAAGGAGGGTCTCGACCTGAAACGTCACCCGTTCCTTCTCCCCAGAGTGCTGCCTGTCCTGAAGAGGATTTCATTGTTATAAGTACTGTCACATTGCATGGTAACAGGCTCTTCAGCCCAACCTGTCAATGCCAAAGCTAGTCCCATTTATCCTCGTTTGCCCCATATTGTCATATGTCCCCATAACAAAACAATGACATTCTTACCTGCAGCAGCATAACAGGCCTGTAAACACGATATACATTAATAACATATTATAATCACAAATTCTCAAAATTAATAACCACAATACTAACGTAGAACTGAGATGAGATGAGGAAAAACTTTTTCAGTCAGAGAGTTGTGAATCTGTGGAATTCTCTGCCTCAGAAGGCAGTGGAGGCCAATTCTCTGAATGCATTCAAGAGAGAGCTGGATAGAGCTCTTAAGGATAGCGGAGTCAGGGGGTATGGGGAGAAGGCAGGAACGGGTTACTGATTGAGAATGATCAGCCATGATCACATTGAATGATGGTGCTGGCTCGAAGGGCTGAATGGCCTGCTGCACCTATTGTCTAAAATGAAATCCCCAGGTCCTTGGTGCAACCAAAGACAGACCACAGAAATTCATGGTTGGGGTTCGTGTTGTATAATGTTCAAGAGCCTGATGGTTGTTGGGAAGCAGCCGTTTGTGAACCCGATGGTCACGGTTTTCAGACTCCAATACCACCTTCCCGATGGCAGGAGTGAAACGCGAGGTGATTTGGTCCATTCACAATCCGGTCCCATCACCTGTAGAATATAGAACAGCACAGCACAGGATCAGGCACTTTGGCCCACAATGCCTGTGCCGAACAAGATGCCAAGTGAAACGAATCTTCCCTGCCTGCACTTGATCACTATCCCTCCATTCCCTGCATGTCGGCACGCCTGTCCAATCTCAACAACAGTTCAACAGCTCAACAGAGCTTTATTTGTCATTCGGTAGCAAGGTACCAAACGAAACTACATAGCAGTCACACACAAAAAAAGAACACAAGACACATGACCCCAACACAAACGTCCATCACAGTGACTCCAAACACCCGCTCACTGTGATGGAGGCAACAAAACTTCCACTCTCTTCCCCACGCCCACGGACAGGCAGCTCGTCCCCGACCGACCCGCACAGTCCCCGCGGCCGAGTCGCACCGGGCGATGTTAGGTCCCGCGGCCGAGCCGCACCGGGCGATGGAAGGCCCCGCGGCCAAGCCGCACCGGGCGATGTTAAGTCCAGCGGCCGAGCCGCACCAGCGATGTTAGGCTCCGCGGCCGAGCTGCACCGGGTGATGGAAGGCCCCGCGGCCAAGCCGCACCGGGCACTGTTAAGTCCAGCGGCCGAGCCGCACCGGGCGATGTTGAGTCCAGCGGCCGAGCCGCGCCGGGCGATGGAAGGCCCCGCGGCCGAGCCGCACCCCGCGCCGTGAGGAAGAGACCTAAAAGAGAAAGGTTTCCCCCACCCCCCCACCCACACCACCCCACCCACACCACCACCCTCCACACATACACAACCAAAAAAAAACAAAAACCATCCCAACACCGACACACAACAAAAAAAAAAGGAAAAAAGACGAACAGACTGCTAGCGAGCCGCAGCCGTTAGGCGCCGCCACTTCCATCTGAAGTCAATTAGTCTAAAGAAGGGTTCTGACCCGTAATGTCACCCATTCCCTCTCTCCCGAGATGCTGCCTGACTCGCTGAGTTACTCCAGTGCTTTGTGCCCATCTTCAGTATAAATCAGCATCTGCACTTCCTCCCTACATATTTTGCCTATACAAAAGCCTCTTAAATGGCCCTATGGTACCTTCCTCCACCACAACCCTTGGATGCCCAACAAGTTAGTAAAACATGATCTGCTGTGGTCAAAGCCATGCTGACCCTACCAAATCACTTTAGTTTAGATATACAGCGTGGAAGCAGGCCCTTCGGCCCACCGAGTCCCTGCCGACCAGCGATCCCTGCACATTAACACTATCCTACACACACCTACAAACCTGTAAGTCTTTGGAGTGTAAGTATCCCATTCTCTGTCGTATGTTGAAAGACTGGAGCGACTAGGTTTGTATACACTGGAATTTAGACGGATGAGAGGAGATCATCGAAACGTATAAGATCATTAAGGGGTTGGACACGTTAGAGGCAGGAAACATGTTCCCAGTGTTGGGGGAGTCCAGAACCAGGGGCCACAGTTTAAGAATAAGGGGTAGGCCATTTAGAACGGAGATGAGGGAAAACCTTTTTCAGTCAGAGAGTTGTAAATCTGTGGAATTCTCTGCCTCAGAAGGCAGTGGAGGCCAATTCTCTGAATGCATTCAAGAGAGAGCTGGATAGAGCTCTTAAGGATAGCAGAGTCAGGGGGTATGGGGAGAAGGCAGGAACGGGGTACTGATTGAGAATGATCAGCCATGATCACATTGAATGGCGGTGCTGGCTCAAAGGGCCGAATGGCCTCCTCCTGCACCTATTGTCTATAAAGCCATGCTGACCCTCCCGAATCAGTTTAGTTTAGAGATACAGCGTGGAAACAGGCCCTTCGGCCCACTGAGTCCCTGCCGACCAGCGATCCCTGCACACTAACACTATCCTACACACACCTACAAACCTGTAAGTCTTTGGAGTGTAAGTATCCCATTCTCTCCAGCCCTGTGACCTCTCCTCTTTATTGAGGAGGTTGCATGAATTATTGTGGAGAATTGCTGTCAATACGACTGTGGCTTTGAATGCTGACATTTCACTTTTTCTACCCTCTCCAGATAAAGAGGGAATTGGACACGGAGAAATCGGGGATCCGCTTTGTGCCGTTCCAGGACCTGCAGCCGCGCCTGGCCGACGCGCGGGTTCTGCAGACGACGGAAGGACCTCTGTGCCCGCAGAAAGAAGACGTGGTCAGGGGGCTGTCACAGGAGCTTCAGCAGACCAAGTTCAACGAGACGGAAAGCCCGGAGTTGAGCGGCACGGGCAGCGAGGTCAGCTCCGGGGAGGAGGTTGACGGCTGTTCAAGGACTGACGCGCCCCGCAGGCATAAACCCCTCCCGGCCGGCAATGGGGGCGGCCAGCTGCCCATGGAGTCAAACAGCAAGGGCCTGCGCAAGGGAACAGCCGTGCGGTTCATTGGCTTTCAGCTGGGAGAAGGGACGGCGACGCTGGCCGTTCAGCAGATCACCGTGTCACTGAAGTGCAGCAGGTACGATCAGCCTTAGTGGCGAGAGAGTGAATGCAGGCAGTCAGCCGCCAAGGCGCATCATTAATTGTACGATGCCAAAACCTTTCCACCCATTTGGTAGACACAGAATGCTGGAGTAACTCAGCGGGTCAGGCAGCATCTCTGGAGAACATGGACACAGAGTGCTGGAGTAACTCAGCGGGTCAGGCAGCATCTCTGGAGAGAAGGAATGGGCGACGTTTCGGGTCGAGACCCTTCTTCAGACTGATGTCAGGGGAGGGGACGGGACAAAGATAGAATGTATTCGGAGACAGGAAGACTAGTGGGAGAACCGGGAAGGGGGAGGGGATAGAGAGGGGAAGCATGGACTATCTGAAGTTAGAGAAGTCAATGTTCATACCACTGGGGTGTAAACTGCCCAAGCGAAATATGAGATGCTGTTCCTCCAATTTGCGCTGGGCATTTGTGTAATTGGGCTCTGGTGATGCTGCCTGCCATCTTGAGGCAGTGCCTCCTGTAGATCCCTTTGATGATGTGGAGGTCAGTGCCCATGATGGACGTGTCTACCACCTGAGCATTTTGTCCACAAACAACTATGCTTAGTCCGTAGTGTCTCTGTTCTAAAAGCTGTGTTCTTAAGAACAAAATGTGTGACAATGTTATATTGCCGACAGAGTAAGCTAAAACTTTTTAAGTATCTCCAGTTTTGGATTTGGTTGCGTGGCAATTTTAGGCCCACCTTACTCACCGTCATCCCTTTGGTGCTAATGGAAGAGGTTTCATTGAAATCGGTGTTATGTTTTTAAAGTTATTCACATTTTAAAGTTTAGATCTATCTCCGAGGAAGGGGTGGGAGGGGTGGGGGGAGGGAAGGGTGAAGGGAAGGGTGAAGGGAAGGAGGGGAAGGAGGGGAGGGTGAGGGGAAGGTGGGGGGGGAAGGGAGGGTGGGGGGGAGGGGAGGGTTGGAGGGGGGGGAGGGAGGGGGAGGAGAGGGTGCTGCACCAATGCAGGAGAGGTTGGGTCTCGTTATCAATTAAAATGGAAAAAATTAACCCCCAATCATTTTAAAAACTATTTCATTTGCCATCATAAGATAGGTCTTGCAATGATGATGTGTATAAATCCAAGATAGGCACAAAAAGCTGGAGTAACTCAGCGGGACAGGCAGCATCTCTGGAGGGAAGGAATGGGTGACGTTTCGGGTCGAGACCCTTCTTCAGACCGAAAGTCACGGGAAAGGCAAACGCAAGATATAGACGATGATGTAGAGAGATAAAGTACAATGAATGAAAGATATGCAAAAAAAGGAACAATGATAAAGGAAACTGGCCATTGTTAGCTATTTGTTGGGTGAAAATGAGCTGGTGCGACTTGGGTGGGGGAGGATAGAGAGAGAGGGAATGCCGGGGTTACTTGAAGTTAGAAAAAACCAATATTCATACTACTGGGCTTTAAGCTGCCCAAGCTAAATATGAGATGCTGTTCCTCTAAATCTATAAAATATAAATTTCCAAGTATAAATCCCAGATGGTTGTGTCTTCCAATAGCCCGGGTCCGCGCCGCCCAGCGATCCCCGCACATTAACACTATCCTACACCCACTAGGGACAATTTTTACATTTACCAAGCCAATTAACCTACAAACCTGCACGTCTTTGGAGTGTGGGAGGAAACCGAAGATCTTGGAGAAAACCCATGTGGGTCACGGGGAGAACGTGCAAACTCCGTACAGACAGCGGCCGTAGTCGGGATGGATCCCGGGTGTTCTGCGCTGCATTCCTTGTAAGGCAGCAACTCTACTGCTGCGCTACTGCTGCGCCACCGTGCCGCCCATGTGTTGTGTGTTATGGGGCGGCCGAGTGGCGCTGCTGCCTCGCAGCGCCAGAGACCCGGTTTCAATCCTGACCTCGGATGCTGTCTGTGTGGAGTTTGCACATCCTCACTGTGATCGCGTGGCTTTCCTCCGGTTTCCTCCCATATTCCAAAGATATGTGGGTTTGGAGTCTAATTGACCGCTGTAAATTGCCTCAAGTGTGCAGGGAGTGGATATGACAATAGACAATGGGTGCAGGAGGAGGCCATTCGGCCCTTCGAGCCAGCACCATCATTCAATGTGATCATGGCTGATCATTCTCAATCAGTACCCTGTTCCTGCCTTCTCCCCATACCCCTTGACTCCGCTATCCTTAAGAGCTCTATCTAGCTCTCTCTTGAATGTATTCAGAGAATTGGCCTCCACTGCCTTCTGAGGCAGAGAATTCCACAGATTCACAACTCTCTGACTGAAAAAGTTTTTCCTCATCTCCGTTCTAAATGGCCTACCCCTTATTCTCAAACTGTGGCCCCTGGTTCTGGACTCCCCCAACATTGGGAACATGTTTCCTGCCTCTAACGTGTCCAACCCCTTAATAATCTTATATGTTTCGATAAGATCTCCTCTCATCCTTCTAAATTCCAGTGCATACAAGCCTAGTCGCTCCAGTCTTTCAACATACGACAGTCCCGCCATTCCGGGAATTGAAAGTGAGATAACGCAGAACTAGTGTGAATGGGTGATCAATGGTCGGCGTGGACCCAGTGGGCCGAAGGGCCTGTTTTCGTGCTGTATCTCTATACAACTCTGCTAGTCACAGCTTCCAAGATAAATCTCAATAGATTTAGCAAATACTGTCTCAGATTATGCTGATTCTGTGCAACATATTATGGTTTTAAATGAGATGGTGTTTCCACAAGCTGGATAACAGATTCCCATCCCTCAATACAGCACTCTTAAACTCGAGAATTGCAAAGGCAGCTCGATAACTAGCGTGAGACAAGTGCAAAAATATCATGAATATTGTACGCGTGGGTTATTTTCTTGGTGGAGTATTGGTGGCCTCAAATATTCACTTTTTTTCTCTCCACAAATATTGTATGCCCTGTTGAGTATTTCTAGTATTTACTGTGGTTTATTTTTAATTTCCAGCCACATTTTCTTTGCTTTTCAACTACCATTGTGATTAATAAGTCTGATTTGGTTTCCTTGCTTATCCATTGACGATCTCCTCCCTGATATCGTTCTCTTATAATATAAGAAAATAACTGCAGATGCTGGTACAAATCGAAGGTATTTATTCACAAAATGCTGGAGTAAATCAGCAGGTCAGGCAGCATCTCGGGAGAGAAGGAATGGGCGACGTTTATAATGTCGTATGCTTATGTTCTCTGTGTGGGGCAGCGCAGTGGGTAGAGCTGCTGCCTCACAGCGCCAGAGACCCAGGTTCGATCCTGACCTCGGGTGCTGTCTATGTGGAGTTTACACGTTCTCCCTGTGACCGGCTGGCTTTCCTCCGGGTGCTCCCAATTTCCTCCTACGTCCCAAAGACGTGTGGGATTTGTAAGTTAATTGGCCTCCAAATTGACCCAGGTGTGTCGGGAGTGATTGAGGGAGTGCAGTAACATAGAACTAGTGCGAGCGGGTGATCAATGGTCGGCATGGACTTGGTGGGCCGAAGGGTCTCTTTCCAAGCTGTGTCTCTAAAATGGAAACTATAACTTGGGGACTGCTGAGATTTTCTGTCGCTCCCTGTTCTTAGGTGGCCTTAATTGTTATTTTCTGGTCTTGTAATTGAGTCAAAACATAGAAAATAGGTGCAGGAGTAGGCCATTCGGCCCTTCGAGCCTGCACCGCCATTCAATATGATCATGGCTGATCATCCAACTCAGTATCCCGTACCTGCCTTCTCTCCATACCCCCTGATCCCTTTAGCCACAAGGGCCACATCTAACTCCCTCTTAAATATAGCCAATGAACTGGCCTCAACTACCTTCTGTGGTAGAGAATTCCACAGATTCACCACTCTCTGTGTGAAAAGAAACTTTCTCATCTCGGTCCTAAAAGACTTCCCCCTTATCCTTAAACTTGTTCTGGACTTCCCCAACATCGGGAACAATCTTCCTGCATCTAGCCTGTCCAATTAGTTTTGTAAGTTTCTATAAGATCCCCCCTCAATCTTCTAAATTCCAGCGAGTACAAGCCGAGTCTATCCAGTCTTTCTTCATATGAAAGTCCTGCCATCCCAGGGATCAATCTGGTGAACCTTCTCTGTACTCCCTCTATGGCAAGAATGTCTATCCTCAGATTAGGAGACCAAAACTGTACGCAATACTCCAGGTGTGGTCTCACCAATGGCAGTGACGATTGAGCAGGGTTTTAGCCAACAGCAAATCCCAGTGAGTAGCTTCTGTTGAACTGACCACTGTTCACTTTCTGTTCAAAGGTGCAAAGTAACTGCCGACCTGACCGTTTCACAGAAACAGCCTTCTTCTGCAAGCTGTGAGAAATGTAGCACGTCCATCAGTGCAACCTTCCGGCCCAGTATCCTCCACGAGAACTCTGATGTCGTGGGTTACCTGGACTTGCGTGGATGCGTCCCTGTAGATTTGATCGTGCAGGATAGTTCCTTCTCTGTGGGCTGCCTAAACTGCTCCAAGGAGGGAGATTTGCAGGTCAGTTAGTAAAACGGGAGCCTTTTCCGAATGTCTTACCTGTTGGTCATTCCAGTGGTTTCTCCTCCTCTTGCATAAAAGGTTAAGACCATAAGACATAGGAGCAGAATTAGGCCATTCGCCCATCGATTCTGCTCTGCCATTCGATCATGGCTGATCTATTTTTCCCTCTCAACCCATTTTTTCCTGTAACCTTTGACGCCCTTAATAATCAAAAACCTATCACTGCGTAGGAAGGAACTGCAGATGCTGGTTTAAACCGAAGATAGACACAAAATGCTGGAGTAACTCAGCGGGACAGGCAGCATCTCTGGAGAGAAGGCATGGGTGACGTTTCAGGCCGAGACCCTTCCTTTCTCTCCAGAGATGTTGCCTGTCCCGCTGAGTTACTCCAGCATTTTGTGTCTACCTACCTAAGACGTTATCAATCTCCACTTTAAAAACATCAAACGACTTCGTCTCCGCTGCCGTCTGGATTCCACAGATTCACCACCCTTTGGCTAAAGAAGTATAGCGGAGATGGACCTTTGTATTGTGTTATTATATGAGCCATATTCCATTGGGCACCTAAATGAGAAAGCAACAGGTTTTGGGCATCTGGATCGGTGACTCCCAGCCCTTTTCATCCACAGTCTGAAAACTGACACGGTGGCGCAGCGGTAGAGTTGCTGCCTTGCAGCGCCAGAGACCCGGGTTCAATCCTGACCACGGGTGCTGTCTGTACGGAGTTTGTCCATTCTCCCCATGACTTGGATGGGGTTTTCTCCGGGTGCTCCGGTTTCCTCCCACACTCCAAAAACATACAGGTTTGTAGGTCAATTGGCTTTGGTAAAATTATAAATTGTTCCCATGCATTAATGTGCGGGGATCGCTGTTTGGCGCGGACATGATGGGCCGAATGGCCTGTTTCTGCGCTGTATCTCTAAACCAAACTAATTGACAAACAAGTATGAAGTAAGATTAAATTTAAATTTGAACCCCCTCCTCGTGGCCCAGTTTCAATCCTTCGTGGGCCAGTTTTGGGGAGCAGCCAGCAGTTGGGAAGCAGCAATCTAGATGATGTTGTATGTGTGCGGTCTGATATTCTAGATTGCTGATAACCTTAGATTACAGTAGAACAAGCAGAGAATTCTAACAAAAGGGCTTCGTCCACAACAGAAGCCTGTGTTTCCCATTCCGATGCTGATTTTAACTCCTCTGTATCTCCAGGTCTTTGTGTTTGTTTTATATTTTCCCTTTAAGATTGTGTTTGACCTGTAACCACCTCATATTAGATAGCGAGGGAAGGCAATCCCATGCTTCAAAGTCACTTTGTCTTGCCAAGGCAAATAGAAGGATGAGAGGGGATCTTATTGAAACATATAAGATTATTAAGGGGTTGGACACATTAGAGGCAGGAAACATGTTCCCAATGTTGGGGGAGTCCAGAACAAGGGGCCATAGTTTAAGAATAAGGGGGTAGGCCATTTAGAATGGAGATGAGGAAAAACTTTTTCACCCAGAGAGTTGTGAATCTGTGTCAATCTCTGCCTCAGAAGGCAGTGGAGGCCAATTCTCAGGATGCTTTCAAGAGAGAGTTCGATAGAGCTCTTAAAGATAGCGGAGTCAGGGGATATGGGGAGAAGGCAGGAACGGGGTACTGATTGTGGATGATCAGCCATGATCACAGTGAATGGCGGTGCTGGCTCGAATGGCCGAATGGCCTACTCCTGCACCTATTGTCTATTGAGTCTTAAAATCTGCAAAGATAGACACAAAATGCTGGAGTAACTCGTGTGTCCGGCAGCATCTCTGGAGAAAACGGAATAGATGACATTTCAGGTCTGAGGAAGGGTCTCGATCTAAAATGTCACCTGTTCCTTTTCTCCAGAGATGCTGCCTGACCCGCTAACTCCGGCATTTTGTGTCTATCTTCGATGTAAACCAGCATCTGCAGTTCCTTCCTACATACTTAAACTCTGTGATATAGGTTGAGAGACTATTTTTGGCGTAGTTTTACAATCTAAAGAGTTCAGCTCCTGATTAGGTTGAGGAGGTGCAAAGGGACTTGGTCGTGCTGGTGCAGGATTCCCGAAAAGTTAATTTGCAAGTCGAATCGGTAGCAAGGAAGGCAAACGCAACGCTAGCATTTATTTCAAGAGAATTTGAACACAAAAACAGTGATGTAATGCTGAGGTTTTGTAAGCTGCCGGTCAAAAAGCATTTGGATCCCATATCTGAGGAAGGATGTGCTAGCGCTGGAGAGTTTTACGAGAATGATCCCAGGAATGAGTGGGTTAACTGACATAGGATGAGGGTTTGACAGCACTGGGCCTGTACTCGCTGGAGTTTAGAAGGCTGAGGGGAAACCTCAAAATGGCAACCCAAAATGGCGGCGCTGCCATAGCAGCTGCGGCTTACCTGCGGTCCATTTGTCTTTGTGTTTTTGTTGTTTTTTTGTCTTAATTGTAGTTGTGATGTGGTGTTTTTGTGTTTGTGTACTATGTGTGTATGTGGGTGGGGGGGGAGGGGGGGGAACTGTAAAATTGTAAATAGGTGTCCCTTCCGAACGGAGACCCGACCTTTGTTTTCTGGGTGGTGTCTCCGTTCCTGCTGCGGCCTACCATCGGCCCAACTCCTGGAGCTGGCGGCCTCCAGGGCTCCGGTTCGCAGAGCCCGCGGACCGGACTTACCATCACCGGAGCCGGCCGTCTTCGGAGGCTGCGGGAGCGGCTGCGACTCGCCTTAGGCTCGGGCTGCGTGGATGCCGACATCAGGAGCTCCGGCAGCGGCAGCGTGTTCGCCCGCCCCGGATCGCGGGGCTTGGGTCGCGGACATTTCACCGTCCGGCGCGGCCTAAGATAGGCCGCGGGATATTTCTCTGCTGGGCGGGGGCTTCAATGTCGGGAGCCACGACCGCCCCGATGTGCAGCAACAGCGGCAGTGACAGCGTGTTCGCCCGCCCCGGATCGTACTTATCATCGGCGGAGCCGGCCGTCTTCGGAGGCTGCGGGAGCGGCTGCGACTCGCCTTAGGCTCGGCCTGCTGCGGACCGTCCGGCGCGGCCTGCAACCACAACAGCCTGACTGCGGGAGAGGACAGCAGGAGAAGGGAAAAGACATTGTGACCTGACATCACAGTGAGGAGAGGACTGGAGGAGACTCACTGTGATGGATGTTTTCTTGATGGATGTTTCTTTTGTGTGTTTTGGGGGTTGTGTAATTTTAATGCCTATTTTGATGCTTTTGTTGTTGGACTGTGGGTGACTGAATTTCGTCCAATTTGGATGACAATAAAGCTATCTTGAATCTTGAATCATTGAAACATCTTGAATAGTGAAAGGCCTGTATGGAGTGGATGTGGAGAGGATGTTTCCACTAGTGGGAGAGTGCAGGACCAGAGGTCATCGCCTCAGAATTAAAGGATGTTCCTTTAAGAAGGAGATGGGGAGGAATATCTTTAGTCTTAGGGTGGTGAATTTGTGGAATTCATTGCCACAGAAGGCTGTGGTGGCCAAGTCAATGGATATTTTTAAGGCAAAGATAGCGAGATTCTTCATGTCAGGGGTTATAGGGAGAAGGCAGGAGAATGAGGTTGAGGGAAAGATAGGTCAGCCATGATTGAATGGTAGAATAGACTCGATGGGCTGAATGACCTAATTCTGCTCCTATCACTTATGAACTTATTATTGTTGCATGTACAGAGAACAGCATTGTTTTGCACGCTATCGAATCAAATCCGATAAAAGTATTCATAAATACAATCAAGCCAAACTCAAATACTGTACAACAGTCAGAGCGAAGGGAAAGACGTGCACGGTGGCGCAGCGGTAGAGTTGCTGCCTTACAGCGGATGCAGCGCCGGAGATCTGGGTTCGATCCCGACTACGGGTGCTGTCTGTACGGAGTTTGCACGTTCACCCCATGACCTGCATAGGTTTTCTCCGAGATCTTCGGTTTCCTCCCACACTCCAAAGACGTACAGGTTTGTAGGTTAATTGGCTTGGTACATATTTTAAAAAATTGTCCCTAGTGGGTATAGGATAGTGTTAATGTGCGGGGAACACTGGTCGGCACGCACCCGGTGGGCCGAAAGGGCCTGTTTCCGCGCTGTATCTCTAATCTAAATTAAACGAAACAGAATGCACTAGACAGTTTTCAGCAGGGATAGATACAGAGTGCAGTACACAGATCTCAGCACTGAAAGATATGGAGTGCAGTATGTAGTTCTCAGCATTGTTGTGCAACAGGTTCAGAGGTGGAGTCCAATGTTTGCAATGAGCTACAATAGACAATAGGTGCAGGTGGAGGCCATTCGGCCCTTCGAGCCAGCACCACCATTCAATGTGATCATGGCTGATCATTCTCAATCAGTACCCCGTTCCTGCCTTCTCCCCATACCCCCTGACTCCGCTATCCTTAAGAGCTCTATCTAGCTCTCTCTTGAATGCATTCAGAGAATTGGCCTCCACTGCCTTCTGAGGCAGAGAATTCCACAGATTCACAACTCTGACTGAAAAAGTTTTTCCTCATCTCCATTCTAAATGGCCTACCCCTTATTCTTAAACTGTGGCCCCTGGTTCTTAGCATAGAGTCCAATGTTTGCAATGAGCTACAGGTGAATGGGCTTGTGGAACTTTGCACTGTAAAGTTAAGAGGGCGTGCAGCGTAGGTTTACTAGGTTAATTCCTGGAATGGCGGGACTGTCATATGTTGAAAGACTGGAGCGACTAGGCTTGTATACACTGGAATTTAGAAGGATGAGAGGGGATCTTATCGAAACGTATAAGATTATTTAGGGGTTGGACACATTAGAGGCAGGAAACATGTTCCCAATATTGGGGGAGTCCTGAACCAGGGGCCACAGTTTAAGAATAAGGGGTAGGCCATTTAGAACAAAGACGAGGAAAAACTTTTTCACCCAGAGAGTTGTGAATCTGTGGAATTCTCTGCCTCAGAGGGCAGTGGAGGCCAATTCTCTGAATACATTCAAGAGAGAGCTAGATAGAGCTCTTAAGGATAGCCGAGTCAGGGGGTATGGGGAGAAGGCAGGAACGGGGTACTGATTGAGAATGATCAGTCATGATCACATTGAATGGCGGTACTGGCTCGAAGGGCCGAATGGCCTACTCCTGCACCTATTGTCTATAAGAGCTGTATTTAACCTGTGATTGCTCCATTGAGAGCCTGGGGATACTCACTATCCCGCGGTCTAGGCTTAAGCTCAGGGGTGACCGCGCTTTTGCGGTTGCAGCTCCGAGACTGTGGAACAGCATCCCTCTCCCCATCAGAACTGCCCCCTCCATTGACTCATTTAAGTCCAGGCTCAAAACCTATTTCTACTCCCTAGCGTTTGAGGCCCTCTGAGGGGGCGCTGTGAGCTGTTTATGTATGTGCTGTTATGTTTGTGTGCCATTGTATGATCGTTTCTTAGTACCTGAACTGATGTACAGCACTTTGGTCAACGTGGGTTGTTTTTAAATGTGCTATACAAATAAAATTGACTTGACTTGACTTGACTTGACTCCTGCATTTTCTTTTGTTAACCCACTGAGTGACTGCGGTTGCTAACCCTTCTCTCTTGTTGTCCAGGGTCTGTCGTACGGCCGGTACAAGGAACTCAACTGCTTGCACTGCCATGGGAAACTCAGTGTGTTTGCAGAGGCGGCCCAGTTTTACCAGATGAACGCCCAGTCAGATGACGAGATGGGTGAGCGTAGCTAAACGTAGTTGACTTCACTCGTAGCAGGAGGATGGAGTTGGGGAAAAGAAGATGTGTTGCAAAGAAACACATTTGGAATACGGGCCTGGAGATTAATAGAGAGCGGGGACTCGTGGCGTGTTCACCCCAATGTCTTTTCTCCATTTCCTTTCCTTACTCAGCCAAATGTATCAATAGCATTTCTCCCCCACCCCCCCCCCCTTTCTCCCCTCCCCTATTTGCACCTATTTCTCCCCTCAATCTCCCCCTCGTCCTAAGCTCCTTCCTCTGGCTTCACAATTTGTAACTCATCAATCAGTCTGTCTCACACCTTCTGATTTAATCAGGCATGTGAATTTCCCGTGTTTCCGAGGATCTCTGCGTTTTTTTTATAACGCTTTTTGCATGATTTCCGCGTTTTTCACTTTGCCAAAATGCGTCTACCAATGGAGAAATTGGATGGAAAAAAATTAATAAACGATGTATAGCAGCGTTTCTCAACCGGGGCTCCCCCCCGGGACACTGGGGTTCCGCTAGAGGTCGCTAGGGGTTCCGCGCAAAATAGCCGCTAATCATTGGAATCTGGACAAAATTAGGAGAGCCCACTTGAAACCCCCCCCCCCCCCCCCCCCACGCGCCCTGGAAGTCTCCCTGAAAATGTGGCACCCAGGCTGGGCAAGGCATCCAATCTCGACCTCATCGGGACTTCCACGGCCGATCGGTGGGTTGAATTTGCAACCTGCGGCCGGGGCTCTGGAACTCCAGCCCAGCTGGAGCCGGCACATCTATCCCCATCGCCGAGCGACTTCCTTGGCCGGCTGGATAAACCAGCAAAGCTCTGGAACCAAGAGTGCCAGAAAATCAGTGGCGGAACTGTAATGAGTAAATATTAAATTTAACTGCAAGATTATATAACTAAATTAATTAAAATAATTTAAAATTTATTAGTGTACAGTGACATATTCACATTATTCTGTAATGTCCGTTTTTACTTTGAAATGCACTAAAAGAGGCTTGAAACTGGTAATTTTGTGTGTGAATTAAAAAAAAAAATTTGACCCCCGCTGTACGCCTCAAAAAACGTTCGGCTCTTTTCTTCTTATTTTACCTCACTCGCGTGCCTGTTTAATCTCTGGCCTTCGTTCCAACCATCTACCTACCACCCCCCCCATATCTATGTCCACCTATTACCTGATACACTTTGTCCTGCCTTTCCTCTCTCCTAGCTTTCTTTCCTCCCCCCCCTCCACAATCAGTCTGAATCCCAATCTGAAGCATCAGCTATCCATGTTCTCCAGAGATGTTGCCTAACCCGCTGTCTTACTCCAGCATTTTGTGTCCTTTTGTATCAGTAGAACACTGATACCCTTTTTCCTGTGTTCCCTTAAAAAAACACTTCATTTCAGCCACCCCCAAATATAGTGTAAGAAAATAACTGCAGATGCTGGTACAAATCGAAGGTATTTATTTCACAAAATGCTGGAGTAACTCAGCAGGTCTGGCAGCATCTCAGGAGATACCCTTCTTCAGACCCTTCTGAAGAAGGGTCTCGACCCGAATAGGTGACGTTTCGGGTCGAGACCCTTCTGAAGAAGGGTCTCGACCCGAAACGTCACCCATTCCTTCTCTCCTGAGATACCCCCAAATATAGAATTAATAGGCCTCACATTCTCACTACCCTCTTCAGAAAATAGGTTTCTTCTCAATTCCCGTTGTGATTTTCCACTGACTATCTTGCTCTGTAAATTTGTTCTTTCTTTCACTTTCTCAGTCAATCCCTCCCCCACGCCTGTTAAAATCTTTCATTACCCATTCTAGGTCACTCCTTGTCCTCTCACTGTAAGAACAATCAGACAGGGACTGCTTGACCCTGATAGATATTGACAATTCCATTATTGAACCAAGTATACTTATGGCTAACTAACTAGCCTGTGTACCTGAGAGGACACAAATTGGTGGAGTAACTCAGCGGGTCAGGCAACATCTCTCGAGAATATGGATAGTTGAAATTTTGGGTTAGGATCCTTCTTCAGCCTGATTGTAAGGAGGGGAAAGATACATAGAAACAGAGAAAATAGGTGCAGGAGGAGGCCATTTGGCCCTTCGAGCCAGCACCGCCATTCATTGTGATCATGGCTGATCATCCACAATCAGTAACCCATGCCTGCCTTCTCCCCATATCCCTTGATTCCACTAGCCCTTGGAGCTCTATCTAACTCTCTTTTAAATTCATCCAGTGAATTGGCCTCCACTGCCCTCTATGGCAGAGAATTCCCCAAATTCACAACTCTCTGGGTGAAAAAGTTTTTTTCTCACCTCAGTTTTAAATGGCCTCCCCTTTATTCTTAGACTGTGGCCCCTGGTTCTGGACTCCCCCAACATTGGGAATATTTTTCCCGCATCTAGCTTGTCCAGTCCTTTTATAATTTTATATGTTTCCATAAGATATCCCTCTCATCCTTCTAAATTCTAGTGAAAGCTGGAAGAGAGGAGGGCCTGGCAGATAATAGGTTGATGCAAGTGAGAAGGGTTTTCTTTTAGATAGGCAGATGGTAAGAACAAAGGCCAGAGATGAAAAAGCAAATGGTGTCAGACAAAAGGAGTGACAAATTGCGAATTGTGAAGCTGGAGGAAGGAATGTAGGTGGAGGGGCAGGGGAGAAATAAGTGCGAGTCCAGGTGAGGCACAGGGGAGAGGGGAAAAAAGGGGGGAGGGGTTTACATAACTTTGTCCTGCCCATCCCCTCCTCCAGCTTTCTTCCCCCAATTCCACAATCTTTTGTAAACAAGCATTTACAGTTCCATGGAACTGCAAACATGCAGTTCCACAAAATGCTTGAGTAACTCAGCGGGTCAGGCAGCATCACTGGAGAGAAGGAATGGGTGACGTTTCGGGTCGAGACTTTGTCCCGCCCCCTCCTCTGACCCAAAATGTCACCCATTCCCTCTCTCCCGAGATGCTGCCTGACCCGCTGAGTTACTCCAGCATTTTGTGTCTGCCTTCGATTTTAAACCAGCATCAGCAGGTTTTTTTTACTTACAACCAATGAATATTGGTTTCTCAAGCTTCAAGTAACCCCTGTTTCCCCCTCTCTGTCCCTCCCCCACCCGAGTCCTCTTGCTCATCTCTCCATTTGTATTCGTTCGTTATCACCTCGTCCCCGACCAACAATGGACCATTGTGGGCTCCACCTGTCCTGAATCATCGATGCGGGCTCCGCTTTGTTCTGTACCTTCCCGCGCCTCTAGTTTCTCCCTCCCTGACCCCCAGTTTGATGAAGGGTCCTGACCCGAAACGCCACCTAACTCCTTTTCTCCAGAGATGCTGCCTGACCCGTGAGTTACTCCAACATTCTGTGTCCATTCATCAAGGGAAAGGGAGTGTGGGTGAAGTCTGGCAACCAGACACTCAGACGGGCAGCTCCAGCCTCAACAGATGATTTGTTTAATTAAATAATTTTTCATTAGTTTCTTAATTAAATAAATAAGAAATGTACGAGGGTTTTCTTTGAAAAAAAACACAAAGTGTTAGAGCAACTCAGCAGATCAGGCAGCATCTCTGGAGGACATGGATAGTTGACGTTTCAGGTCAGGACCATTCTTCGGACCCTAAACGTTACCTATCCATGTTCT
Organism: Rhinoraja longicauda; assembly: GCF_053455715.1. Classification (NCBI taxonomy): domain Eukaryota; kingdom Metazoa; phylum Chordata; class Chondrichthyes; order Rajiformes; family Arhynchobatidae; genus Rhinoraja; species Rhinoraja longicauda. Next base: position 11,767,360 of record NC_135990.1, read on the forward strand.
CCAGGGATGCTGCCTGGCCCGCTGAGTGACTCCACCCTTTGTGTGGGTTTTTTTTTAATGAACCAGCATCTGCAGTTCCCACAAGAGTTTTCTCGTTAGTGGAAAAGTGCAGGATGGGTCCCAGTTTGGGAGAAGAGTGTTGTCTCTGGGTCATCTGCTCCTTGATGACCGATTGCCGATTAGGAAAAGGGGAGATGCAACGAGACCTGGGTGTCGTGGTACACCAGTCATTGAAAGTAGGCATGCAGGTGCAGCAGGCAGTGAAGAAAGTGAATGGGATGTTGGCATTCATAGCGAGGGGATTTGAGTATAGGAGCAGGGAGGTTCTGCTGCAGTTGTACAGGGCATTGGTGAGACCACACCTTGAGTATTGCGTGCAGTTTTGGTCTCCTAATCTGAGGAAAGACATTCTTGCCATGGAGGGAGTACAGAGAAGGTTCACCAGATTGATTCCTGGGATGGCAGGACTTTCATATGAAGAAAGACTGGATAGACTCGGTTTATACTCGCTGGAATTTAGAAGATTGAGGGGGGATCTTATAGAAACTTACAAAATTCTTAAGGGGTTGGACAGGCTAGATGCAGGAAGATTGTTCCTGATGTTGGGGAAGTCCAGAACAAGGGGTCACAGTTTAAGGATAAGGGGGAAGTCTTTTAGGACTGAGATGAGAAAGTTATTTTTCACACAGAGTGGTGAATCTGTGGAATTCTCTGCTACAGAAGGTAGTTGAGGCCAGCTCATTGGCTATATTTAAGAGGGAGTTAGATGTGGCCCTTGTGGCTAAAGGGATCAGGGGGTATGGAGAGAAGGCAGGTACGGGATACTGAGTTGGATGATCAGCCATGATCATATTGAATGGCGGTGCAGGCTCGAAGGGCCGAATGGCCTACTCCTGCACCTATTTTCTATGTTTCTATGTTGAGCTTGTAGGTTGTGTGTTGGACCACAGCTGACACGTAACCATTCAGTGACAGAAGGTAGATACAAAATGCTGGAGTAACTCAGCGATTCAGGCAGCATCTCTGGAGAGAAGGAATGGGTGATGTTTCAGGTCGAGACCCTTCTTCAGACTGATCAGTCTGAAGAAGGGTCTCGACCCGAAACGTCACCCATTCCTTCTCTCCAGAGATGCTGCCTGACCTGCTGAGTTACTCCAGCATTTTGTGTCCACCTTCGGTTTAAACCAGCATCTGCAGTTTTTTTCCTAACCATTCAGTGACCAGTCGTTTGGTCTTTTTTCTTGCTAAAGACAATAAGAATTCAGTTCACCAACATCCGAAGAGGCTGCCCCAAGTATCTACCATCCAGCTGGGGAAACCCCTGCCTGAATTTGGCACCTGCGGCCACTACAAGAAGAGTTGTCGCTGGCTCAGGTAAGATCTGCTTTAACTTCTGTTTTTGCGTCTGAATAAGATTAGAACATTTGTTTCGCCATCTCCGATTTGTTTTACCCAGAGAGTTTGTGAATCTGTGGAATTCTCTGCCTCAGATGGCAGTGGAGGCCGATTCTCTGGATGCATTCAAGAGAGAGTTAGATGGAGCTCTCAAAGATAGCGGAGTCAGGGGGTATGGGGAGAAGGCAGGAACGGGGTACTGATTGTGGATGATCAGCCATGATCACGGTGAATGGCGGTGCTGGCTTGAAGGGCCGAATGGCCTCCTCCTGCACCTCTCACCTGCCATAGTTTCCTTTTAGCAGATGGATTGCAGTGGAGAAAAGGGGAGGTATCCACATTTGGGAAGATAAATGGCGTTTAGATGAGGTTTTTCTCTTCGACTGTTAGACGTTGCCTGTGCGCCCTCATTTAAGAAACTAGGAAGTGGGGATAGTGTAGGAAGGAACTGCAGATGCTGGTTTACACCGAAGATAGGCCCAAAACGCTGGAGTAACTCGTTGGGACAGGCAGCATCTCTGGAGAGAAGGAATGGGTGACGTTCGATTCGAGACCCTTCTTCAGACATTTCTGCAAAATTTTCTCTGCCTGCCCTGGTTTCCTTCCATATCCCAGACGCTTGGGTTTGTAGGTTAATTAGCTTCTGTAAATTGCCCCTGGTGTGTAGGGAGTGTGAAGGGGTGGGCGATGTGGACTCAATAGGCCGAAGGGCCTGTTTCCATACTGCATCTCCAAACCTAGACAAGGTTAAGATCAGGATTGTGACCGTATTTAAGGATAGTTTACAGATACAGCACGGAAACCAGGCCCTTCAGCCTACCAAGTCCGTGTCGACCAGTACACTAGCACAATCCTACACACTAGGAACAACTTACAATTTATTGAAGCCAATGAACCTGGCAATCTGTACGTGTGTCGGTCAGGGCCAGTCGCTGGTTGGTGAGAGGATAGTCCAATTGCCCTGAATCTGGACTGTGTGCGTTTTCACACTTGTTGCCTGATGGGAGAGGAGGGAGTGAGCGGGGTGAGACTGGTCCTTGATTGTGCTGGTGGTCTTGCTGAGGCAGCATGACCTGCGTGTGCCTCTGTGTGCTGCAGGGTTTTAACTGTTCCTCTCCTGGTGAATCTTTCAGGTTTCAGTGCTGCGGGAAAGCCTACCCGTGCGACCTGTGTCATGACAACAACCAGGACCACCTGATGGAGATGGCCACACGCATGATCTGCGGCTTCTGTGCCAAGGAGCAGGTGAGGGGTGGCTGCTTCAGCTTGGCTTAGTGTCACATGTACCGAGCTACAGTGAAAAGCTGTGCGTGCTAACCAGTCAGCAGAAAGACAGAGAGACAATAGGTGCAGGAGGAGGCCATTCGACCCTTCGAGCCAGCACCGCCATTCAATGTGATCATGGCTGATCATTCTCAATCAGTACCCCGTTCCTGCCTTCTCCCCTGACTCCGCTATCCTTAAGAGCTCTATCTAGCTCTCTTGAATGCATTCAGAGAATTGGCCTCCACTGCCTTCTGAGGCAGAGAATTCCACAGATTCACAACTCTCTGACTGAAAATGTTTTTCCTCATCTCCGTTCAAAATGGCCTCCCCCTTATTCTTAAACTGGCCCCTGGTTCTGGACTCCCCCAACATTAGGAACATGTTTCCTGCCTCTAACGTGTCCAACCCCTTAATAATCTTATACGTTTCGATAAGATCCCCTCTCATTCCTTCTAAATTCCAGTGCATGATTATGCATGATTACAATCGAGCCGTTCAGTGTATTACAGTGCAGAATAAGGGAATAACGTTTAGTGCAAGGTAAAGCCAGCAAAGTCCGATCAAGGAAAGTCCGAGGGTCACCAAAGACGTAGACAGTAGTTCAGCACTGTGTGAGGGTAACCTTGGGTGACCTGACAGTGTGGGACATGATAGTCTCGTGCAGTTCAGTTTATGTAGGAAGGAACTGCAGATTCTGGTTTACACTGAAGACAGACACAAAATGCTGGAGTAACTCAGCGGGTCAGGCAGCATCTGTGGAGGAAAGGAATAGAGGAAGTTTCAGGTAGAGACCCTTCTTCAGACTGAGAATTGGGGGGTGAGAGATACATCCCCTGATACCTCTAGTTTCCCTCTCGCCTGACCCAGTCTGAAGCAGGGTCTCGACCCAAAGTGTTACCTATTCCTTTTCTCCAGAGATGCCGCCTGACCAGCTGAGTTACTCCATTTAGTGCTCATCTCTAATTTAGTTTATAATTGTAACGTTTACCACGATACAGTGAAAAGCTTTTGTTTGTGTGCTTTCCAGTCAGCAAACAGACAATACATGATTACAGTCAAGCTGTCCTCAGTACACAGATAAAGGATAAAGGGTACAACATTAAGTACAAGATAAACTCCAATTAAAGATAGTTCAAAGGTTTCTAGTGAGATTGATGGGAGGTCAGAACCGCACTCTAGCTGATGAGTGATGGATCTTATAGAAACATATAAAAAACTGGATCTTATAGAAACATATATAATACTTATTGGGATTGGACAGGCTAGATGCAGGAAAAATGTTCCCGATGTTGGGGGAGTCCAGAACCAGGGGTCACAGTTTACGAATAAGGGGTAGGCCATTTAGGACTGAGATGAGGAAAATCTTTTTCACCCAGAGAGTTGTGAATTTGTGGAATTCTCTGCCACAGAGGCCAATTCACGATGTTTTCAAGAGAGAGTTAGATTTAGCTCTTCGGGCTAAAGGAATCAAGGGATACAGATGCAGGTACGGGGGACTGATTTTGGATGATCAGCCATGATGATGTTGAATGGCGGTGCTGGCTCGAAGGGCTGAATGGCCTACTCCTGCACCTATTTTCTGTGTTTCTATGAGAGGGCCGTTCAGTTGCCTGACAACAGTTGGGAAGAAACTGTCCCTGAATGTTTGCACGTAGACCTGGATCTGTAGTCACAGCAAAAGATACTCCAGCTAAAGACTGGAACGAGGAGTTGAGTATAGGAGCAAAGAGGTCCTTCTGCAGTTGTACAGGGCCCTGGTGAGACCGCACCTGGAGTACTGTCTGTAGTTTTGGTCTCCAAATTTGAGGAAGGATATGCTTGCTATTGAGGGCGTGCAGCGTAGGTTTACTAGGTTAATTCCCGGAATGGCGGGACTGTCGTATGTTGAAAGACTGGAGCAACTAGGCTTGTATACATTGGAATTTAGAAGGATGAGAGGGGATCTTATTGAAACATATAAGATTATTAAGGGATTGGACGCGCTAGAGGCAGGAAACATGTTCCCAATGTTGGGGGAGTCCAGAACCAGGGGGCACAGTTTAAGAATAAGGGGTAGGCCATTTAGAACAGAGATGAGGGAAAACCTTTTTCTGTCAGAGAGTTGTAAATCTGTGGAATTCTCTGCCTCAGAAGGCAGTGGAGGCCAAGTCTCTGAATGCATTCAAGAGAGAGCTGGATAGAGCTCTTAAGGATAGCGGAGTCAGGGGGTATGGGGAGAAGGCAGGAACGGGGTACTGATTGAGAATGATCAGCCATGATCACACTGAATGGCGGTGCTGACTCGAAGGGCCGAATGGCCTCCTCCTGCACCTATTGTCTATTGTCGTGGAAGTAAAAGGTGAGGAGCACAAGCAATGTCGCTGGCAGCTGGGAGCAGAGATGTAGCTTATGAGAAGAAATTGCTGAGGAAACTTCTTAAAGATTAATTTATTTCTCCCATAGCTGTCAGTGTTAATCGACCCTCACTGGATGGAAAGAGAAAATGGAGAGGTGGGGAATGATGGGAATGCAAGGGGGTTGGTAAGGAGTGGATGGGCCGAATGGTATCCTGCTTCGTTGGAAGAGGATATAAGACTAGACTACGAATGTGATGATGGTGTAGAGCTACTGCACAGTGTGGTGACGATCTACCCACAGTGGTGGTAGTTAGGGTGCTCAATGATTGAGGCCTTGCTGAGGATAAAGGCGCTATATTTCCAAGACGGGACCCAAAGTGCCTGACCCGCTGAATTACTCCAGCAAAAAGTGTTCTTCCTTTGCAAAACAGCATCTCAGTTTTTGTTAGGTAGACAGAGATAGACGCAGAGTGCTGGAGTAACTCAGCGGGTGAGGCAGCATCTCTGGAGAAAAAGGATGGATGACGTTTCGGGTCGGGACCCTTCTTCAGACATCCTCGGTTCTTGTGGCTGCAATTCCAAGACAATTGGTGTTGTGCAACTTTGATTGAAAGATACAACTTTTAAAAACATGCCCTTCGGCCCACCGTCTCCCAGCCAACCATCGATCATCCATAGAAACATAGAAAATAGGTGCAGGAGGAAGCCATTCGGCCCTTCGAGCCAGCACCGCCGTTCATCGTGATCATGGCTGATCATCCACAATCAGTAACCCGTGCCTGCCTTCTCCCCATATCCCTTGATTCCACTAGCCCCTAGAGATCTATCTAACTCTTTTTTAAATTCATACAGTGAATTAGCCTCCACTGCCCTCTGTGGCAGAGAATTCCACAAACTCACAACTTTCTGGGTGAAAAAGTTTTTTCTCATCTCAGTTTTAAATGGCCTCCCCTTTATTCTTAGACTGTGTGGCCCCTGGTTCTGGACTCTCCCAACATTCACACTAGTTCCATAATATCCCACTTTCTCATCCACTCCCTACACACAAAGAGGCCAGTTAACCCGCAAACCAGCACATCTTTGGGATGTGGGAGGACACTGGAGCACCGGTGGAAAAACCACGCAGTCACGGGGAGAACATTGGGCACCTGGTGGACACAAAATGCTGGAGCAACTCAGCGGGTCAGGCGGCATCTCGGGAGAGAAGGAATGGGTGACGTTTCGGGTCGAGACCCTTCTTCAGACTGATGTCAGGGGAGAAGGAATGGGTGACGTTTCGGGTCGAGACCCTTCTTCAGAGGGGGCCCCCTCCCCTGACACGTCTGAAGAAGGGTCTCGACCCAAAACGCCACCCATTCCTTCTCTCCTGAGATGCTGCCTGACCCGCTGAGTTAATCCAGCATTTTGTGTCTACATTCGATTTAAACCTACACATTGTGCACCTGACCGCTCTCCCAGCAGCGCCACTGCGCTGCCCGAGTGGGCTTGTAGACCGGGTGTGGCGCGTGGTGGTCTAGCCCGGGTAGCAGCAGAGCCGCTCCGTCTCTGACTCAAGCTGTGCGCTCGTTTCCAGCCGTACAGCAATGGGAAGCCGTGCGCAGCCTGCGGAGCCATGATGACCAAGGGATCCCACAGCAGCCACTGGGAAGGAGGCCAAGGCTGCCGGAGTCAGATGCGGATGAGTCGGTGAGTCTCCCGCGCCCATCCTCGCCTCCTCGCGTTAGACTGTAGAGTCGCCAGTCCTCCGACCGGAGATCCCCCCCCCCCCCCGTACACGAGCACCATCCCACCCACACTCGGAACAATCTAGAAGCCTATTGACCCACAAACCTGCACGACTTTGGAGTGTGGGAGGAAACCGGAGCACCCGGAGAAAACCCACACGGTCACAGGGAGAACGTACAAACTCGGTACAGACAGTCAGGATTGAACCCGAGTCTCTGGCGCTGTAAGGCAGCAACTCTACCACCGTGCCACCCTATTCCCGGTGTCCCCAACTACTTGCAAAGTCGGAGAGCGGTATTTCTTTTATTCACGGGAAAATCCTGCTCAAAATCTGCACTGGAATTATTTTCCTTGTTTGCAGATGCTTAAACTTATATTTTTACTTAATGTTTCCTCTTCAGTAGGAGCCTCCATCTTACATAACAATACAACACAATACAATATATCTTTATTGTCATTGTACAGGAGTACAACGAGATTGGGAATGCGCCTCCCATACGATGCAATAAATTAATTCGCTAAATTTATACAACCCAGTGAAACAAAATTAGAAACAGTTTTAAAACAGTCTAAAGTTCAAGTAGGTCTGTGCCGGTTCACTGTGCGATGTGACCATCCGGCTCCTTAATCCCTAACTCTTTAATCTCAAGAGTACCAGTGCCTTAGGGTTTTAGTTTAGTTCAATGATGCAGGTTGGAAACAGGCCCCTTCAGTGCACAATGTCTATGCTGAATGTGATGCCAGTCCACGCCGACCATCGATCACAGGTTCACGCTCGATCCCACCTTCTCATCCACTCCCTGCACACCAGGGGCAACACAGAGGCCAATTGACCTACAGACCCGCGCGTCTTTGGCAGGAAACCAGAGCACCCGGAGGAAACCCACACAGTCACAGGGAGAACGTGCAAACTCCCCACAGACAGCACCTGAGTTCAGGATCGACCCCAGGTCTCTGGTGCTGCGAGGCAGCAGTTCAACCAGCTGCAGTCTCACAGGTTCTACGGTCAATGCCCAATGCCTCAACGTCTCCCCTCCTGTGGTTCCTCCCAGCATGCTGAAGGGCAAGTCCATGGGTGGGCTTAGATTTTGCCAGTGGTGACGTGGCTGGATCTACGTTAAATGTGTTCCAAACTTCTAAGGCAGTCCCTCTGTTTCGAGGGTGGCTTACTCTCACCTAATTAGCCTCTCTAAATAGAATATAGAAACAGTACAGCACAGGAAAAGGCCCTTCGGCCCACAATGCCAATGCTGAGCATGATGCCAGGATAAACTAATCTGGTCTTACTGCGAATGATCCATCTCCCTCCATTCCCTGTTTCGCCATGTGCCTACCTAAAAGCCTCTTAAACGTCACCATCGTATCTGTCTCCACCATCACCCCTGGCAACGAGTTCCAGACACCCACTATTCTCTTTGTGCAAAAAATAACATGCCTTTAGACTTTAGAGATACAACTCGGAAACAGGATTTTCGGCCCACCATGTCCGCGCCGATCAGTGATTCCCCCCCCACTAGCACTGTCCTATACACAAGGTAGAATTTATATAGAAAATAGGTGCAGGAGGAGGCCATTTGGCCCTTCGAGCCAGCACCGCCATTCATTGTGATCATGGCTGATCATCCACAATCAGTAACCCGTGCCACCCTTCTCCCCATATCCCTTGATTCCACTAGCCCCTAGAGCTCTAGTCAAGTCAAGTCAAGTCAAATTTATTTGTCACATACACATACACGATGTGCAGTGAAATGAAAGTGGCAATGCCTGCGGGTTGTGCACAAAAAGAATTACAGTTACAGCATATAAATAAAGTTAATAAGTTACTATTAGTGTCGACAAAAATGTAGTCTCTGGGGTTATAAAAGTTGACAGTCCTGATGGCCTGTGGGAAGAAGCTCCGTCTCATCCTCTCCGTTTTCACAGCGTGACAGCGGAGGCGTTTGCCTGATCGTAGCATCTGGAACAGTCCGTTACTGGGGTGGCAGGGGTCCCTCATGATCTTGCTTGCTCTGGATCTGCACCTCCTGATGTATAGGTCCTGCAGGGGGACGAGTGTAGTTCCCATGGTGCGTTCTGCCGAACACACTACTCTCTGCAGGGCCATCCTGTCCTGGGCAGAGCTGTTCCCAAACCAGACTGTAATGTTGCCGGACAGGATGCTCTCTACAGCCCCAGAGTAGAAGCAATACTTCTAACTCTCTCTTAAATTCATCCAGTGAATCGGCCTCCACTGCCCTCTGTGGCAGAGAATTCCACAAATTCACAACTCTCTGGGTGAAAACGTTTTTCCTCACCACAGTTTAAAATTTACAATTTTTACCAAAGCCAATTAACCTACAAAACCTGTACGTCTTAGGAGTGTGGGAAGAAACCAGAGTACCGGGAGAAAACCCACACGGTCACAGTGAGAACGTGCAAACTCCGTACAGACAGCACCGGTAGTCCAGGTGGAATCGAGGGGTCTGGTGTTGTGAGGCAGCTGCTCGACCGCTGTGCCACTGTTCCTTGCCAGGATCTTCCCCGTTAAAAGGTTCTAAATGCATTGGCCCTTTATCTGTTCTCCCTACAATATGCTTCCTGTGGTATCAGATATAAATAATGCTCCGTATGTCATTGAACCCAAAGCTGTTACACAACCCGGCCTATCTGCGATTGCTTGGTTATCTCGCAACTAACACGTGGAGTCCTGAGCAAGCTAGGACTGTAAAGGTAAAAGGTAGACACAAAATGCTGGAGTAACTCAGCAGGTCAGGCAGCATCTCGGGAGAGAAGGAATGGGTGACATTTCGGGTTGAGACCCTTCTTTAGACTGATGTCAGGGGGGGGGGCGGGATAAAGACTAGTCTTCCGGTCTCGACTACATTCTTTGTCCCACCCCCTCCCCTGACATCAGTCTCGACCCGAAATGTCACCCATTCCTTCTCTCCCGAGATGCTGCCTGACCCGCTGAGTTACTCCAGCATTTTGCGTCTACCTTCGATTTAAACCAGCATCTGCAGTTCCTTCCTGCACTAGCTACAATAGAACTCTGGCAAACCAGCCATCTCAAGACATTGGTGTGCCAAACTAACATCTTATCCAGTCTAACGTCTAAAGATTTGTAGGTTCTGTAAATTGTCCCTAGTGTGTAGTTTTGTGCTTGTGTAGTATGGTGCTGTTCGGTGTGGATCCGGTGGGCCGAAGGGTTTGTTTACACCCTATTTATTCAAGTATTTACAATACTCAATAATTCATAAGGAATTAGGTCATTCGGCCCATCAATCTACTCTGCCATTCAATCATGGCTCCCTCCTAACCCCATTCTCCTGCCTCCCCCCCCCCCATAACCCCTGACACCCGTACTTCAAAACAAAACCCACCACCATAGTACAAGTAAAACAAATATTCTTAAATAACTCTTTCCCCATGCTTGTCCGGGATGCATTCCACCCCCCACGTGCCCAGCGGTCCCGGAAATCTCCCAGTGCGCCCGTGGACAGCGCGCGGTCCCTCTCCAGTACCACACTGGCGCGAACGTAACCCCCGAGAGAGGGGCAGGCAGCCGGCTCGGGCAGAGCCCTCTTCCCCCCGGCACTCTGCGTGACTGCCTTTTTCTTTTGGTGCATCAATCATTCACACAGAGGGTGGTGGGTGTATGGAACGAGCTGCCAGAGGAGGTAGTTGAGGCTGGGACTATCCCATCGCTTAAGAAACAGTTGGACAGGTACATGAAAAAGACAGGTTTGGAGGGATATGGACCAAGTGCAGGCAGGTGGGACTAGGGTAGCTGGGACATGTGGGCGAGTTGGGCTGAAGGGCCTGTTTCCACACTGCATCACTCTATGACTCTATTTATTCACAAAATGCTGGAGTAACTCAGCAGGTCAGGCAGCATCTCTGGAGAGAAGCAATGGGCGACGTTTCGGGTCGAGACCCTTCTTCAGACTATAGATCAGTCTGAAGAAGGGTCTCGGCCCGAAACGTCACCCATTCCTTCTCTCCTGAGATGCTGCCTGACCCACTGAGTTACTCCAGCATTTTGTGAATAAATACCTTCGATTTGTACCAGCATCTGCAGTTATTTTCTTATTCTCTAAATCGTCCGGTTACTGATCAACTGTGCAAGGATTGCTAACGCCTCACTGGTTACTGTGTAGTCAGACCGCTGTGCTCCGTTCCGCCGCTGAGCCAGCCCGCCTTTAACCCCGCCTTGCATTCTGTTCCTCCGCAGCAAAGACAAGCAGAAGTACTCGAACGCCTCGAAGACGGTCTCGCGCCGGTCTGCCCTCCAGCAGCCCAAGTGAGCAGCGAGGCCTGGGTTTCGATCCCTCACCTGAGAACGGTGGCCTTAGTAACAACTCTGTGAGTGGGTTTGGTGTGTACGTGTTTCTTTTTTTTTTTTTTTTTTTCCCACTGTTGTTCCTTTCTCCCTTGTACGACGAGGTGGTGAGAGGATAAAATGTTTTCAAATTTCGAGGATCTTGGGGGGGGGGGGGTTTGAAACACAACCCCGTGGGGGAATCGGGCGGCCTTTAGTTTGGGCAGCCCGCAGTAAGATGCCGTCTCTGCCCCAGACTTCAGAACGACTGCCCCGCGTTGTAGACCCTGTGCAAAGTCAGCGGAATTTACTGTGCCCCTGCTGTTGACTAACTCCGCTTGCTCTGAGGCAAGCCGCCGGCACTTGTAGGCCGCGACACGCCACGGTTTGTACCGGTGGATGCACCACCTAATGTTCCAAGTGTGTAGTATTCACAAGGGCATGGCTAGATGTCCACCCGATAGCCTGGTTTACCCTTGCTCGTGGCAATAAGCAGGGGCAGCCTTCGCTGGGTCACCTGCCACAGCACAGATGCCCACTGCAGTAGTGTAGACGTGTTGGGCAGCGTGGGGCAGTCCCGTGCCAACTCCCCGAGAACCGATGGTGCTCCCAACTCACCTCCAACCTCTGAATCAGTGGGGAGTGGAGCCAGCACAAGTGCATTTGGAAGTTGCGTTCTCATTTGGTTTTGAATGTTCAAGGTTATCACTGTGTTGATTTACATTTAATTTGGCAATTTTATAAAATGCGGTCAAATCTTGTACTATGCAACACATTGCCACGCCGACAGTTCGCAAGGAAACGCTTGTCACCCTGTGAGTGAGATGGATGAAGGAAGGAAGGAACTGTACACGTCTGGGGTGCCACCGCCATCCACTCGGGCGGGAGGTGGTTCATGAAGGGTGGCTTGTCAAGGCCGCTTCAGTGTGGTTCCCATTGACTGCAGTTACCTGCTGGAGGAAGCACGTGGGACGGATTCTTTGCGGCCTCTCCCGCAACTGTTTTGCGTTTGTCTCCCGACCCCGTGAGTCGTTCTGTGATCGCGACTGACGACCGCCCCCATCTACGGGACGTGGGGCGAAGAGAACGTCGTTCCCTTACTCGAACCTGCTCAGTCATTCACTCTGGGTGCAGCTGATCAATTCTCCTTCCCCCCCCCACCCCAGCAGCCACTGACCCCCTTACGGAACAAAACTTTGTACGTCTCCAAAGCCCGGAGACCGAGATGCTTTGGCACCGACCGTACAAGAGCTGGCTGCTCTTGAAAAGGAGGTGTAGTCCTCTTTCTTCCAGTTTGGCTTTCAGGCCAACCAATTGTTCAAGCGCTTTGATTGCAACATGCGCCTTAATTTAGTTCAACAAAGAAACTGACAAGCTACTAAAGAACCTTTAGTAACTGTGAACCTAAAATTTAAAAAAACCAGCAGAAACTGTGGACGATCAATGTTCCTTGAAATGTTCCGTTCAAAGTGGGACGGAGATGATACAGGGTGCAAGGGGAGGATACAGGGTGCAAGGGGAGGATACGGGCCTGGGGTGTGTGCGGGGTAAAAGCTGCAACTCTTGTCGGTCTCTTCCACCATGGAGGCAAGGCCCCGGTGGATGGAAAGGCAGTCTGGATATTTGGGTTGCTGCAGTCGTAGAATGAGCTTGGCCCTGCCTTTTAGGCTTTGGGGATTATCTGTGGCCCCTGCACTGAGGTGCCAGTTGACCGTCCATGTGGTGTTCCAACGTGACGCACTTTGTGTGGATCCACCTCCCGGACACTCGCGTTAAAGCCCCTTGCAGTAAAGCCCCTTCCGTTAGGCAATGCCGGTTCCCAACAACATCGGTAGCAGAGATCCTCACCACCCTGATTCTTCATCGCTGCCTCACTATTTTAGTTCTGCAAACTCAACGTAGATTTAACGGCCAGGACAATAAAGTACGTGCGCAGCAACTGCAGCAGAGTGTGTGTTGGGTTGGGGCGCCGCCTTCCTTGGCAGTCGTCTTCATTTTGTGCTTCTGGAGCTGGCAGCTAGACACACGCGCCCCAGAGTTTTAGAAACCGGCTTGTTGAGAATGTTGGGTGGTTGACATTGAGTTACTTGTACCCTGGGCCTGCACTTGCCCCACTCCTCCTATCCTGAAGTCTGTCCCACACTCTGCCAGACTTTGCCTCGGCTTTGTGACTTCTGCCTGGGTGCGGCCACCCTCCATTTCCGACTTTCCCCACTCTGCCTCTCGCTCCCGTCCCCGGGAAGAGAACCGGCTGCCGAGGCGTGAGCGGAGTCCTCAACGCCTCAGTGCGGATCACGGCCAACAGTTCTCCACACGGGCCCATCGGCAACAGGGAGCTCAACCAAAGGTAGACACAAAGTGCTGGAGTAACTCAGCAGGTCAGGCAGCATCTCGGGAGAGAAGGAATGGAATGGTCGAGGACCCGAAACGTCACCCATTCCTTCTCTTCCCAAGATGCTGCCTGACCTGCTGAGTTACTCCAGCACTTTGTGTCTCCTTTCGATTTAAACCAGCATCTGCAATTTTTTTCCTAACCATCTCTCTTCCTGCAGCCAGACGTTCTGACCTGTGCTCCAATGTTCCAGTGAACCAAGAGCTGCAGATGCTGGTGTAGACCAAAGGTAGACACAAAGCGCTGGAGTAACTCGGTGGGTCAGGCAGCATCTCTGGAGAGAAGGAATGGGTCTCCTCTGTGGAGGAAAAGGGTGGCTGACGTTTTAGGTTGGAATCCTTCTTAAGGCCGAAGGACGGTCCCGACCGGAAAGGTCATCCATCGTTTTTCTCCAGAGATGACGCCTGGCCCGCTGAGTTACGGCAGCACTTTGTGTCTGTCTACGTTGCGGTGGGCTGAAGATAGTCCCGTTTCCTTGCACTTGGTTCATTGCACTGTTTCCAGAGCCCTCGTCCGTAGGTCAGAGTCCACTCTCCCAGGCCCCTGGTTACAAGGGGCACGTCTCCCTGAAGCTGTGGAGGGGACGTACCCGCCCGAGAGGTCAACGAGTCCGAGGAAAGGTCGCCGGCTTAAAATACAGGCTCTTGTTTCTCTCCCCACACCACCGCCCAACCGGCCCTGTCTGTCCAGTGTAGAGACAATAAACCGCAGACACTGCTTTACAAAGAAGGAAATGAAGGAGTGTTGGAGCAACTCAGCGGGTCGGGCATGATCCCTGGAGAACATGCACAGATGATGTTTCGGGTTGGGCCCCTGCTTCAGACTGATGAAGGGCCACGATTTGAAGCATCACCCGTCCACGTTCTCCAGAGATGCTGCCCGACCCGCTGAGTTACTCCAGCACTCCGTGTCCTTCAACGTGTCTGATGCTTTCTCCATCTTAATTTTGGATCTCTGGTTTTGCACTCTTTTTATCTTCGCCTCCTGCCCTTCTCTTATTCCGTGTTCTTCCGTCCCCTCCCGTCACCATCGGTTGCTGGCTGGTTAGCGAAAGGAACGTACGTAGAGGAAACTTGGTGAACTGCGTAGTGTGCGTGTGTGTGTGTTGGTGCCAGTGTGAATGTGGCCAGTGTGAGCCGGGCCGCTGGGCAGTGAGGTAGCCAGGACCCACGGCGAGCAATTGATGCTTCTCTCCTGTGCTGGAGTTTAACTCCACACACACTCTCTCATTCCGATGAGGTTTTCCATGTCATGAAATGACAGACGTCACTTTTGTAACGAGAGTGCCTTTGGGTTTTCTTCCCCATCACCTCCACCAGCTGATTACACCGCCCGACCGCGACTCGCGTGTGTGTGTACACGCGTGTGTATGTACACGCGTGTGTATGTGTGAGACTCTCTGTGCACGCACGACCTGACTACCAGCAGACTGCCCTCGCTCACCAACCAAGGCGTTCACCCAGCCGGGTCCCTCTGCTTGCTCGCAGTCTTCCTCCAGAGTAGCCTTGCTGTGTTGATACACCAGGGCAGGGGTTAGTTTGACCAAAAGCTGCCGTAGGGAGTGGAAGACCTGATTTCCACCAGCGTGGGTCAGGAACGCCGACACTGCCAGAGTTTGGCCCGTTATCCGCGGCGCCCATCCGCCACCATTGGCCGAGTCCCCCTCTTCACCTGGGTGAACAGCCCTGTGTCCTCGCGCACTCCCAGTCACACCCAGGGGCACGGGGCAGTCACATGCAGCATTTTGTTGGAATAATAAACTTTAATCTGGTCATATTTCTGATTTTTGGTGCAAAATTGTAACTCTGAAATGGTTAATATGAACTGGCAAGATATTTTAAAAATGAAAAAAAGATACATTTGCATGTATGTAGAGTTGACAGTATTTTAAAATAAACTTTAGTTTTGTCAGTTTTGAGATGTTTGTCTTCCTGTCGCTGAAGTCAAAGACTCTTTTATTTTGCTTATAATCTCTTTGGCCTTTTGGTGAACTAACAAAACTGTGGCCATTGATCGACTTGAACTAAGTAGGTGTCTGAACGTCTGTAAACCTGCCACCATCAGTGTTATTGGTCAGTCAGAGGTCCAAACTACTTCACGTTAACAAATTAAGTTGAGTTTATTGTCATATATATGTACTCAAACACACAAAGGTATAGAAACATAGACAACAGGTGCAGGAGTAGGCCATTCAGCCCTTCGAGCCAGCACCGCCATTCAATATGATCAGGGCTGATCATCCAAAATCAGTACCCCATTCGTGCTTTCTCCTTGATTCCTTTTGGCCCCTAAGAGCTTAATCTAACTCTCTCTCTTGTGCTGCATAAATTATAGACACAAAGTCCTGGAGTAACTCAGCAGATCAAGCATCATCTCCGGGGGAAAGGAATAGGTGACGTTTCGGGTCGAGACCCTTCAGCATTTTGTGTCTGTATCTGTTCTAAATCATGAAGCTGCAGAGAAGAATTCCGAGGATGTTGCCAGCACTCGAGGGCCTGAGTTACAACTTGAACAGCGAGGTTCATTGATCAACTTCCTGCTTTGATGACCTTTTTACCAATAAATCCATCAGCAGATTACCACTCCCACCTTGATACACCGTGTACCGGTATTGAGATTACATTTCATTTAACATTACACAGCATGCCATTGCAATCAGCCAACATCTGGGTTTAGTTTAGAGATACAGCGTGGAAAAAGGCCCTTTGATCCATCGAGTCGGGGATATCAGGAACTAGAGGGCATTGGTTTAAGGGGAGAGGAGAAAGATTTAATGGGAAAGGACACAAAGTGCTGGAGTAACTCAGCAGGTCAGGCAGCATCTCAAGAGAACATGGAGGTGACATTTGGGGTCAGGACCTTTCTTCAGATTGTGCTGAAGAAGGGTCCTGACCCAAAACATCACCTATCTGTGTTCTCTACAGATGCTGCCTGACCTGCTGAGTTACTCCAGCACTTTGTGTTCTTTTGCGTGAACCAGAATCTGCATTTCCTTGGTTCTCAGTCTTAATAGGGCAGTTACCTGAGGGGCAACTGTTTCACCTGGTGGGTATATGGAACGAGCTGCCTGGGGAAATGGTTGAGGCAAGTACAATAACATTTAAAAGACATCAGGACAGGTACATGGATGCAGAAGATTTACAGGGCTATGGGCCAAATGCAGGCAAATGGGACTAGCGTAGATGGGTATCCTAGTCAGCATAGACAAGTTGGGCCGAAGGGCCTGTATCTGTTCTCTATGACAGTAACCTGATTGGATGACTAGCTGGGGAGTGGTAAACTAAATCACTGATAAACTAAATCCTCTAGAAGAATCTGATGAAGCAGTACTTTGAGAAGTTTATATTAGTTTACTGTCACGTGTACAGTAAAATGTTTTTGTTGCGTGCTGACCAGTCGGTGGAAAGACTATACATGATTACAAAGGAGCCATTCATGGTGTACAGATACATGATAAGGGAATAACGTTTAGTGCAAGGTAAAGTCCGATTAAAAATAGCCTGAGGGTGTCCAGTGAGGTGGATTGATCCCTGGGATGGCAGGACTTTCATATGAAGAAAGATTGGATAGACTCGGCTTGTACTCGCTGGAATTTAGAAGATTGAGGGGGGATCTTATAGAAACTTACAAAATTCTTAAGGGGTTGGACAGGCTAGATGCAGGAAGATTGTTCCCGATGTTGGGGAAGTCCAGAACAAGGGGTCACAGTTTAAGGATAAGGGGGAAGTCTTTTAGGACCGAGATGAGAAACATTTTTTTCACACAGAGAGTGGTGAATCTGTGGAATACTCTGCCACAGAAGGTAGTTGAGGCCAGTTCATTGGCTATATTTAAGAGGGAGTTAGATGTGGCACTTGTGGCTAAAGGGATCAGGGGGTATGGAGAAAAGGCAGGTACGGGATACTGAGTTGGATGATCAGCCATGATCATATTGAATGGCGGTGCAGGCTCGAAGGGCTGAATGGCCTACTCCTGCACCTATTTTCTATGTTTCTATGATAGTAGCTCAGGACCGCTCTCTAGTTGTTGATAGTCCCTTATCACGTATCTGTATACTGTAAAAGGCTCGATTGTAATCATGTATTGTCTTTCTGCTGACTGCTTTGCACGCAACAAAAGCTTTTCACTGTACCTCGGCACACGTGACAATAAACCACACTGAACTGATCGGATGGTTCAGTTGCCAGCTGAGAAGAAACTGCCCATGAATGTGGAGGTCGATTTATTCACAAAATGCTGGAGTAACTCAGCAGGTCGGGCAGCATCTCGAGAGAGAGAAGGAATGGGTGACGTTTCGGGTCGAGACCCTTCTTCAAACTGATGCCGCCCCCCTGACATCAGTCTGAAGAAGGGTCTCGACCCGAAACGTCACCCATTCCTTCTCTCCCGAGATGCTGCCTGACCTGCTGAGTTACTCCAGCATTTTGTGAATAAATCGATTTGTACCAGCATCTGCAGTTATTTTCTTATATGAATGTGGAGGTGTGCCTTTTCACACTTCTGTACCTTTTGTCTAATTACACATATATTTAAAATAAGTTATACATAAATTACATGCAAAATGTACATAAATTACACATAAATCACACAAGTGTTCACAGATCACAGTTCAGTCTGAAGAAGGGTCTCGACCCGAAACGTCGCCCATTCCTTCTCTCCTGAGATGCTGCCTGACCTGCTGAGTTACTCCAGCATTTTGTGAAATAAATGCCTTCAGTGTTCACAGATTATACGTGCATTACACAGAAATTCTCTTAAGACCTGGCACCATCTGACCTGCTGAGTATTTCCAGAATCTTTTTCCAAAAATGGTTTTTGAGAATGCAGATTGAGAATATACCCATTTCCAATTCTTGAGGATAAATTTCCAATCATTGTTAATAGCTGCGGAATTAGAGTAGTGATCATGATCACATGAAAGGGTTTGGGACCAAGACTGCGATTGTTTCAAAGGACAAAAGTCTCCAGTGTGTTCGCTGGGGAATTAGCACTGGGACTTTGCGCTGAGCTGGAGTACAAATGGCAAGTGCGTGAGAAGCTGATAACATGGATCAGCTGTTCTCTGAGCAACAGAGGTGGCATTAGTAAGCGCCGACGTGTGTCAGCATGTTGCCTGGAAGAGAGGGCTGGGTTTTAGTTTTAGAGACACAACGTGGAAACAGGCCCTTTGGCCCACCGAGTCCACACCGACCAACGATTCCCGCACACAAACACTATCCTACAAGTCAAGTCAAGTACATTTTATTTGTATAGCACATTTAAAAACAACCCACGTTGACCACGTACATCAGTTCAGGTACTAAGAAACGAACATACAATGGCACACAAACATAACAGCACATACATAAACAGTTCACAAGCGCCCCCTCAGAGGGCCTCAAACACTAGGGAGTAGAAATAGGTTTTGACCCTGGACTTAAAGGAGTCGATGGAGGGGGCAGTTCTGATGGGGAGAGGGATGCTGTTCTACAGTCTAGGAGCTGCAACCGCAAAAGCGCGGTCACCCCTGAGCTTAAGCCTAGACCGCGGGATAGTGAGTAGCCCCAAGTCAGCCGACCTGAGGGACCTGGAGAAAG
The DNA here is from genome assembly GCF_053455715.1 of Rhinoraja longicauda. Lineage (NCBI taxonomy): Eukaryota > Metazoa > Chordata > Chondrichthyes > Rajiformes > Arhynchobatidae > Rhinoraja > Rhinoraja longicauda. The sequence goes on from NC_135990.1 coordinate 11,786,347, forward strand.
AGTGGTCCACACACACCAGGGACAATTTTACATTTATAATGTAAAGACAATTAACCTGCAAACCTACCTGTACGTCTTTGGAGTGTGGGAGGAAACTGGAGCACCCGGAGAAAACCCACGCGGGTCAAGGGGAGAACGTACAAACTCCGTTTAGACAGCGCCCGTGGTCAGGATTGAGAGAGCTGGATTCAAGAGAGAGCTGGATAGAGCTCTTAAGGATAGCGGAGTCAGGGGGTATGGGGAGAAGGCAGGAACGGGGTACTGATTGAGAATGATCAGCCATGATCACATTGAATGGCGGTGCTGGCTCGAAGGGCCGAATGGCCTGCTACTGCACCTATTGTCTATTGTCTCTGGTGCTGTGAGGCAGCAACTCTCCCTCTGTGTTTTCTCCAAGATCGCCGGTTTCCTCCCACACTCCAAAGACGTAGACTCTACGTCGTAGAGGTTTGTAGGTAAATTAGCTTGGTATAAATGTAAATTATCCATAGTGTGTGTAGGATAGCTTGATTTAGTTTAGAGATACAACACGGACACAGGCCCTTCGGCCCACCAAGTCCGCACCAAGCGCACACAAATACTATCCTACACACACTAGGGACAATTTTACCTGTTACGATTATACCAAAATGGTGTTAGTGTGCGGGCATTGCTGGGCGGCACGGACTCGGTGGGCCGAAGGGGCTTTTTCCGTACTGTAACTCTAAACCAAACTAAAATGAGGGAAATTGGGTTGAGTCCTTTCCCCCAGCATAGAGGAGTTTAAAACTAGAGGGCACAGGCTTAAGCTGGGAGGGGAGACCGCAGGGTCAGAGTTTTCACACATGCACACACACACAATGGTCAACTGGAATCAGCTGCCAGGGACAGTTCATCAGTTCATATGAAATTGGAGCAGAACTAGGCCATTCAGCCCATCAACTCTACCCCACCATTCAATCATGGCTGATCTATCTCTCCCTCCTAACCCCATTCTCCTGCCTTCTTCCCATAGCCCTTGACACCTGTATTAATCAAGAATCTATCAATCTCTGCCTAAAATATATCCACTGACTTGGTCTCCACAGCCTTCTGTGGCAAAGAATTCCACAGATTCACCACCCTCTGACTAAAGAAATTTCTCCTCATCCCCTTCCTAAAAGAACGACCTTTAATTTTGAGACTATAACCTCTGGTCCTAGACTCTCCCACTCGTGGAAACATCCTCTCCACATCCACTCTATCAAAGCCTTTCACTATTCTGTACGTTTCAATGAGGTCCCCCCTCATTCTTCCAAACTCCAGCGAGTACAGGCCCAGTGCCGACAAACGCTCATAATAGGTTAACCCACTCATTCCTGGGATCGTTCTTGTAAACCTCCTCTGGACCCTCTCCAGAGCCAGCACATCCTTCCTCAGATATGATGTCCAAAACTGCTCACAATATTCTAAATGCGACCGTACCAATTCCTTATAGAGCCTCAACCTCTTTCTCCTGCCTTCTTCTCCCTGTAACCCCTGACACCCGTACTAATCAAGAACCTGGCGATCTCAGCTTTAAAAATATTCAATGTCTTGGTCTCCACAGCTGTCTGTGGCAATAAATTCCGCAGATGTGGCTGAAGAAATTCCTCATCATTTCCTTTCGACAGGTACGTCCTTTTATTCTGAGGCTGTGCCCTCTGGTCCTAGACTCTCCCACTAGTGGAAATATCCTCTCCACATCCACAGGTGGAGAGGCAGATATAATCACAGCGTTTGAAAGAGATGTGGACAGGAAGATTGCCGGTTGTGAAGGACTAATGCCAATCCAGTCAGAGTTTGTATATTAACGCCCGGCTGGGCCACTGGCTCATCGTGAACCAAGTGTCCACTGGACCTGCGGGCGAGGGGAAGCTGGGAACCACGTTACTGCTGGAGGTAACCCCGCCAAATCCAACATCTAAACCCCCCCAACCCCAGCTCGGGACCTTTACATCGGATCTGCTCTTTTGTTGAATAGTTCTTCAGACTGAAGAAGGGTCCTGACCTGAAACTTCACCCAGCACAACAGTTCACCCCCTCCCTCTGTGACACACAGGTCAATGTGAGGAGCACCTTCAGCAACAGGCTGGTCCCACCAAGATGCAGCACAGAATGCCACAGGAGATCCTTCTTCCCTGTGGCTATCAGACTGTACAACTCATCCCCCTTCTGTCGTGGGGTCGACTGAGACTGACTCCCCAATCTTTGCACACCCCCCAAATCTTTCCACTCATCACTGTAATTTCATATTTCATGTATTTTGTGTTTTCTACGACTGTTGGCAGATCAAAATCGGATCCATGTTCTCCAGAGATGCCTCGTTAATTTCTGGAAAGATATTTGGGAAGTTAATTCCCCAACGAGTGAACTTCAGTCGCCATTACTCAACCTTGTTAGAGGCAAGGAACTGCAGATGCTGGTTTACAAAATAAAAAGACGCAAAGTGCTGGAGTAACTCAGCGGGTCAGGCAACATCTCTGGAGAAAAGGAATGGGTGACGTTTCAGTCTGAAGAAGGGTCTCGACCCGAAACGTCACCCATTCCTTCTCTCCTGAGATGCTGCCTGACCCGCTGAGTTACTCCAGCATTCTGTGAAACAAATACCTTCGATTTGTACCAGCATCTGCAGTTATTTTCTTACATAACAAGTGCTGGCGTCGCAGGGCATCAGGCGGCAGGGATAAGGCGGCTTTATCCGGGATGAGATGTGGGGGGATTATCTGTGTTGCTTTGGGACTGTGTGTGTGTGTGGGGAGGGAGGGAGGTATAAAGTGGCCCGGGGGAGGTGGAGCAGGGGATGGAGCAGGGGATGGGGCAGGGGATGGGGCAGGGGGTGGGGCAGGGGGTGGGGCAGGGGGTGGGGCAGGGGGTGGGGCAGGGGGTGGGGCAGGGGATGGAGCAGGGGATGGGAGGCAACTCCACGCTGAGCCCGGCTGCCCTGCAGCCTCTGTGGGACCAGCTGTGCTTGCACCATGGTTGGGTGTTGAGGAGCCCGGCATTGCCTGTCCTCCTCTCGCTGTCGGGCTACCTCGCCTTCTGCCTTCCCTTCTCGGTCGCTGACCTGCTGGGGCCGTGGCTGCCACGCTGGCCCGGGTGGAAGCTGCAGGGCTGGCGGCCCGGACCAAGCCCCATGGCCCGCTGCTTGAGCCTCGCCCTCTCCAACCACCTGCTCTTGGCGCTGCCGGCCGCGGCGCTGAGGGGCTGGTGGGACCCTTCGGCCCCTCTGCCCCGTGCTGCCCCCACCCTCTGCCAGCTGCTGGCGGGCGCTCTGAGCTGCCTGCTGGTCTTCGACCTGCAGTACTACGTGTGGCATGTGGTCCACCACGCCAGCGGGCGGCTGTACTGGGCTGTGCACTCCCCCCACCACCGCTACACAGCCCCCTTCTCATTGGCCAGCCAGCAGCTCGGGCCCGGGGAGCTCCTGGCCGTCAGCTTCTGGAGCACCACCACCCCGCTCATCCTCAAGGTCCACCCGCTGGCCGCCTGGCTCTCCATGGTCCTCAGCGTCTGGCTCTCGGTGGAAGACCACGTCGGCTACGACCTGCCCTGGGGGCTCCACCGTCTGGTGCCCGGGGGGCTAGTGGGAGGCTCCCCGGCCCACGACCTCCACCACCAACACCCCAGCACCAACTTTGCCCCCTTCTTCACCCACCTGGACCGGGCATTTGGCACCGCCTACAGCGACCAGAAACACCTGACACCAGGAACCCTTCAGTGGTGAGGAGCACGGTTGCCAACTTGTCCTGTATTAGCCGGGACATCCCGTATTAGCCGGGACATCTCGTATTTGGACCTCAATTGGTTTGTCCCGTACGGGACCGCCCTTGTCGGTGATAAAAGAAGTCTTCAGGACGCTGCTGAGAACCTTGAGGCCTTGCATTGGACACCACTTCCTCCTTCTGCCGCCTCCTAGCCCATCTGCGGAACGGTCTACGGCTCTTCCAATGGACCTACCAGCCAGTTGGGAACCGCAGTCCCAGAGAGGCCGAGTCCCCTCAAGGTCGAGTATCCACCAAAGGGCAAGAGGCCAGACTGACCCAGGATCTCCACCCGAAACATCATCCGTCCACCCCCCTCCACAGATGCTGCCCGACCCGCTGAGATCCTCCAGCGCTTTGTGTTTTGGACAAGAAGGATTCAGTGGGTTGTAAACTGTAGGATATTGTTAGTGTGCGGGGATCGCTGGTCGGTGCGGACACGGTGGGCCGAAGGGCCTGTTTCCTCGCTGTATCTCTAACCTAAACTAAACCTAAAAGTGAAACATAATAATGGATGGTCGACATGAATTTCAAAATAGGAAATCCTGCTTCAGTCTGAAGAAGGGTCTCGACCCGAAACGTCACCCATTCCTTCTCTCCTGAGATGCTGCCTGACCCGCTGAGTTACTCCAGCATTGTGTGAATAAACACCTTCGATTTGTACCAGCATCTGCAGTTATTTTCTTATACTACTTGATTATCAACAGGTTTGTTGAATTGGGAAAACAGTGAATCTAATTTATCCTGGTTTTCATGCGTCATTTGATAACATGGATAGGACAGGTTTGGAGGGATGTGGACCAAGCGCAGGCAGGTGGGACTAGTGTAGCTGGGACATGTTGGCCGGTGTGGGCAAGTTGGGCCAAAGGGCCTGTTTCCACACTGAATCACTCTATGGTGAAATAACCTGTGATAGATTAGCGATGATGGTCAGACAAGGTGGACTAAAACTCAGAGTGCTAGAGCGACTCAAATTTCACTGTACCTTAATTGGTACATGTGACAATAAATTGAATCTTGAATCTTGAACTCAGCAGGTCAGGTAGCATCTGGGGAGGAGATGGATCAGAGAAGCGATCTGGTCAAACAAAGACCAACATTCATACTTGCCACATTATCACTCAACTGGATCTTGGTCATCTCACCTCATGTGTAAGAAGGAACTGCAGATGCTGGTTTACATTGACGATAGACACAAAACGCTGGATTAACTCAACAGGACAGGCAGCATCTCTGGAGAGAAGGAATGGGTGACGTTTCGGGTTGAGACCCTTCTTCTGTCTGAGAAATGGTCACCCATTCCTTCTCTCCAGAGATGCTGCCAGTCCCTCTGAGTTACTCCAGCATTTTGCGTCTATCCCCTTACGTTAATCTTGAAGTAAATATATATTTGAACCTTTGTTTAAAGTATACTCTTTAAATGTTTGTGGCTTGGTTGCGTTCGAATGACTTAAAGTTCAAATTGTTCAATTCAATTCTAAATTCAAATTATTTTAAAGGTTTACGTACTATTAACTGTTGTGTTTCCTGTTGTGCTTGCTGCTCGTTTATCCAAATAGAGAAGTCATCTCTCCCTCTCTCTCCCTTCTGTTCATGCCTCGCGTGTACAAAACTTTCCAAATAAAAGATTTATACAATGTGTGGAGTGCTGGTCCTCTCACCTGACTCGTCAACGTCTTTGGAAGCACAAAGGGTGGTGGGTGTATGGAACAAGCTGCCAGAGGAGGTAGTTGAGGCTGGGACTATCCCAACATTTGAGAAACAGTTAGACAGGTACATGGATAGGACAGGTTTGGAGGGATATGGACCAAATGCAGGCAGGTGGGACTAGTGTAGCTGGGACATGTTGGCCGATGCGGGCAAGTTGGGCTGAAGGGCCCGTTTCCACACTGTATCACTCTATGACAGGCTATTCCGAGGAGCTCCCAGGAAGTTTAAGCCTGGTGGGAATGCTGTGCACAACCACTGGAACCACCTCTGGAGGGCAGGCAGCTGTTGGGAATTTGGTTTCAATGCCACAACCACCATCAATGCCAATGATGAGTGTCCCAAAGTAATTTGCAAAGTGTCCCAAATTGACATGTTTTCCATCTCAATGCTGTATCACCAAGAAGAGGGGATTGCCACCACCTTTCACAGAAACTAGGAGCAGGAGGAGGCCATTCAGCCCTTCGAGCCAGCACCGCCATTCAATATGATCATGGCTGATCATCCACAATCAGTACCCCATTCCTGCTTTCTCCCCATATCCCTTGATTCAATTAACCCTAAGAGCTCTATCTGACTCTCTCTTGAATGCATCCAGTAAATTGGCTTCCACTGTCTTCTGTGGCAGAGAATTCCACAGATTCACAACACTCTGGGTGAAAAGGTTTTTCCTCACCTCAGTCCTAAATGGCCGACCCCTCATTCTTAAACTGTGGCCCCTGGTTCTGAACAACAATGTACAAACTCCGTACAGACAGCACCCGTAGTCAGGATGGAATCCGGGTCTCTGGCAACGTGAGGCAGCAATTCTACCGCTGCACCACCTTCACTGGGATTCAGATTATTTTCTGTGCTGTAATGTTCGTTGTATATACCAAATGGAAGAAAATCAACGAAAAAGCTCATCCCTACCGATTGGATATTCTTGTTATTGAGGGCGTGCAGCGTACGTTTAATAGGTTAATTCCGGGAATGGCGGGACTGTCGTATGTTGAAAGACTGGAGCGACTAGGCTTGTATACACTGGAATTTAGAAGGATGAGAGGGGATCTTATCGAAACATATAAGATTATTAAGGGATTGGACACGTTAGAGGAAGGAAACATGTTCCCAATGTTGGGGGAGTCCAGAACCAGGGGCCACAGTTTAAGAATAAGGGGTAGGCCATTTAGAACGGAGATGAGGAAAAACTTTTTCAGTCAGAGAGTTGTAAATCTGTGGAATTCTCTGCCTCAGAAGGCAGTGGAGGCCAATTCTCTGAATGCATTCAAGAGAGAGCTAGATAGAGCTCTTAAGGATAGCGGAGTCAGGGGGGTATGGGGAGAAGGCAGGAACGGGGTACTGATTGAGAATGATCAGCCATGATCACACTGAATGGTGGCGCTGGCTCGAAGGGCCGAATGGCCTCCTCCTGCACCTATTATCTATTGCCGCTACCAGCATCAGGCACAACTCCACAAAAGTGCTGTAGAAATAATGTCAGTTTTAATTGGAATTTTACAATGGAACATTTCTACAGTACAATGATAAAACCGTGCAACCCTGCAGTTTCTGCTTCCAAACACAAAGAAGGTCCTCTCCACTGTGAATGAGGGCAAAGGGAACAAACGTGAACTGGCAAAAGTTGGGCCTAGCTGAGAGAAAGGCCTCACCTTACATCACAGTCGCAAAAGACAGTGTTGGCTGACAAACCGCACCCGGTGGAATTAAATGTTCTACGCCCAACCAAATGATGTAAACTCCAGCACATGGGCCCCACAGGGAATACATTGTGATCAGGCACCAGGGGTGCCAACTATCTCACTCCCAAATACAGGACAAGGTGACGTCACCGCCCCGCGCCCCACATGACCTCACCCAGCCAGCAGCCACGTGCTCCCGTTCCACCAATGGCGGCCGCCTGGGCCGGGAGGCGGGTTGCCATGCAACCTCCGTTAGGCGAACACACTGGGCCGATGCATTCCTGACACACACTCCAAATGCAGGCTGGAGTGGTGGGCAATGCCAATCAGAACGTTACACGCAGGGCGTCACGTTGCGGCCAAGGCCATCGTGCAGACTAACCACACAAAGCAAAACAGTGCAGGTTCTTCATTAGTACGGGTGTCAGCGGTTATGGGGAGAAGGCAGGAGAATGGGATCAGGAGGGAGAGCTAGATCAGCCGTGATTGAATGGTGGGGTAGGCTCAATGGGCGGAACGGCCTCATTCTGCTCCTAGCACTTAGGAGCTGCTGTAAAGCAGAGATTAAAATCATGGCGAAATGCTAGAAATTTTCATCAGGCTGTGACCGTCTGAAAGAGGCCCATAAATCTCAATGATCAGCCATGATCACATTGAATGGTGGTGCTGGCTCGAAGGGCCGAATGGTCTACTCCTGCACCTATTGTCTATTGTCTATAATCACCGGCTGCTGCAAAGGGACTGATCTTCATTCTCCATCTACCCCCCCAGCCCCCCCTCCCAATGATTTTATTGAACTGATGCCCACATCCAGCATTTCCCCTCAGCCATTGTGTAAGATTATTCAGGAATCAAAGAGGGTTGAGCTTTCAAAGGTAGACACAAAATGCTGGAGTAACTCAGCGGGTCAGGCAGCATCTCTGGAGAGGAGGAAGGGGTGACGTTTCGGATCGAGACCCTTCTTCAGACTGATGTCAGGGGAGGGGGCGGGTCCCCTGACATCAGACTGAAGAAGGATCTCGACCCGAAATGTCACCCATTTCTTCTCTCCCGAGATGCTGCCTGACCCGCTGAGTTACCCCAGCATTTTTTGATACCTCCTGGTCCATTAAAGGTAAGCAAAGTGCTGGACGTGAATGTGCAGAAATGTTACCACCTCCTCTCACCTTCATCATTCCAAGGTAGACTTTTGACAGATACACCATGGAAGCAGGCCCTTCGGCCCACCGAGTCCACGCCGACAAGTACTATCACTAGCACTATGATACAACACTAGGGATAATTTACAATTTTAGCAAAGCCAATTAACCTACAAACCTGCACGTCTTTGGAGTGTGGGAGGAAACCGAGGCACCCGGAGAAAACCCACGCAGGTCACGGGGGGGAACGTTCAATCTCCGTACAGACAGCGCCCGTAGTCAGGATCGAACCCGGGTCCCTGGCGCTGTAAGGCAGCAACTCTAACGCTGCGCCACTACTCCTGAGGAGTAAATTAATCCGGGATATTATGCTTGTGAGCAAATTTGGAGTTGGCATAGAAACAACTATCTTAAATGAACATTTTGGTTGTGGAACAGGAGTAGTTTAATTGGTTTCATTGCCAGAGCTCGGTAACTACATAAAGGACATCATCGGAAGATTTGGAGAGGTTATCAAAGTGGAATATCTTTAATGGTGCATCAGAAATAGCTTTTCAACCGGTCTGCACCAAGAGGAGGATATTAAGACATAAATTATAACAATAACTGGTGATAGCCAGGGTTAACAACTATAACTACGCTGCAGTTTAGTGGGGATTTGTCCCTCAATTGCACACTGCGAAGGTGTGGGGTGGGGTAGAAAAGCAAGTCACACAGTTGTTTGTGACAGAGTTCTTTGTATCGGGGGTTATGGGGAGAAGGCGGGAGAATAGGGTTAGGAGGGAGAGATAGATCAGCCACGATTGAAATGGCGGAGTAGTTGATGGGCCGAATGGCCTAATCCTGCTCCTATCACTCATGACCTTTAAAAGGTCTTTGCGAGATCTGCTCCAAGAATGAATGGGCGCAACAATAGAGTCGCTGCCTCACAGCGCCAGAGACCCGGGTTCCATCCTGATTACGGGTGCTGTCTACACAGAGTTTGTACGTTCTCCCCGTGACCGCGTGGGTTTTCTCCGGGTGCTCTGGTTTCCTCCCACACTCCTAAGACGTGCAGGTTCGTAGGTAAATTAACTTGTAAATGGCCCCCAGTGTGTAATGTAGTGCTTGTGTACTGCTAGGGCATTGCTGGTCAGCACTGGCTCGGTGGGCCGAAGGGCCTTTTACCACACTGTATTCGTAATAAGTCTAAAGACTGATGGGGTTGGTTTAGCCCCTCTGTTTATCCATCTTCTGGCCAATTAAACTGTGCGTGTGAAAGTGTGTGTTGGCATGTGATTCCCACAATGTTCCCAAACCGTGGAGTCAACTTGCTAATAAAATCCTGCTGTTTTGGAGGGGAATTGCAAATGGGAATGCTTGCAAATTATAAATTGGGGTTTTTGTCCATTTTGCCGGCTGGATGTGCCAAGAAAATCTCCCACAATGCCGGGGATAAGCAGGTGTTTGAAACCTTCTTTACTGATATCCTCCCCCAACCCACAAAAAAAAATCCAATCTCACTTTGATACAAACACAAACGCAATCCAATGGCAGCTGTCTTATAAATCAAAGTAAAACTAATGAGAAATAAAACTTTTACACATTGAGTCTCCACACCTAGATCCAGTTTATTAGCTCCATCTCTCTGGCAGGAGGGGCAGCTGTTGAAGAATCGGCCCGTCACCCACATAGGCAGAGACAGCAGATGTCAACAACAGACTGCATTCCCTGGAGTAAGCCCAGTCCTGTGGACAGTGCACCTCAGCAAGGCCTTGTTGCCGGTCAATCAGCCTCAGCCCTGGGCTATCAAAACCACCTGCTATTTAGGAAGCTGACCACTTATTTTGATCTTAGTTCAGTAGAAGTCTGAAGAAGGGTCTCGACCCGAAACGTCACCCATTCCTTCTCTCCTGAGATGCTGCCTGACCCGCTGAGATACTCCAGCATTTTGTGATACGTTCGATTTATACCAGCATCTGCAGTTATATTCCTACACTCCTTGATCTTAGTGCAGAGATACAGCATGGAAACAGGACGTCCACGACAACCATCTATCACCTGTCCACACCCAGCTTTTCCATTATAGAGGCCAGCAGCAACAACAGCTGCCCTAAGAAAGGTCTCGACCCTAAACGTCACCCATTCCTTCTCTCCAGAGATGTGGCCTGCCCCGATGAGTTACTCCAGCTTTTTGTGTCTAGCTGCCAAATGAAGTTCATTCCTCACTTCTCTAGCAGAAAACTGCTCCTGTTGATCGAAAGATATAACGAGGAAACAGGCCCTTCGGCCCACCAAATCCGCACTGACCATCGATCACCATAGCTACAGGTATGTTATCCCACTTTTGCATCCACTCCCTACACACACTGGGGAATAAATTCAAGCCCAATTAACTGACAAGTCTTTGGGATGTGGGAGGAAACCGGAGCGCCCAGAGGAAACCCACAAGGTCTTATCGAAACGCATAAAATTATTAAGGGGTTGGACACATTAGAGGCAGGAAACATGTTCCCAATGTTGGGGGAGTCCAGAACCAGGGGCCACAGTTTAAGAATAAGGGGTAGGCCATTTAGAACGGAGATGAGGAAAAACTTTTTCAGTCAGAGAGTTGTAAATCTGTGGAATTCTCTGCCTCAGAAGGCAGTGGAGGGCAATTCTCTGAATGCATTCAAGAGAGAGCTAGATAGAGCTCTTAAGGATAGCGGAGTCAGGGGGTATGGGGAGAAGGCAGGAACGGGGTATTGATTGAGAATGATCAGCCATGATCACATTGAATGGTGGTGCTGGCTCGAAGGGCCGAATGGCCTGCTCCTGCACCTATTTTCTATTGTATTGTCACAGGTAGAACATGCAAGCTCCACGAAGACAGCACCCGGGGCTAGGATCGAACCTGGGGCTCTGGAGCTGTGAGGTAGCGGCTCTAACAGTTGTGCCACAGTGCCCTGATCGTGATCTGCAGTTTCAAACTTTGTTCTGTTAATCTGCTCACTGCATCCTAGGATCACTGCACAGTGACATCTTGCATTGAGAGCACTGCAGAGTGCGGACGATCGGTCGATGTCCATGTCAGTTCGACAGCCCACTCTGCTCAGTTTATGCATATAATTCATATGCAACTATCTTCCAGCCTCTGCGTTCTTTGAATATTATTGTAGGTGGCGCAGCGGTAGAGTTGCTGCCTCACAGCGCCAGAGACCCGGGTTCGATCCTAGCTCAGGGAGCTGTCTGTACAGTGTTTATGCATTCTCACTGTGACCGCGTGGGTTTGCTCCCGCGCTCCAAAGACGTGCACGTCAATTTTCTTCGGTTTAAGAGACTTCTACACAGGCACATGGATATGCAGGGAACGGAGGGATATGGATACGAAAGAACTGCAGATGCTGGTTTAAATCGTAGACACAAAAAATGCTGGAGTAACTCAGTGGGACATCTCTGGAGAGGAGGAATGGGTGACATTTCGGGTCGAGACCCTTCTTCAGACTGATGTCAGGGGGGGACAGAGATAGAATGTAGTCGGAGACAGTAAGACTGGTGGGAGAACTGGCAAGAGGAAGGGGATGGAGAGAGAGAGGGAAAGCAAGGGCTATTTGAAGTTAGAGAAGTCAATGTTCATACCGCTGGGGTGTAAGCTGCCCAAGCGAAATATGAGGTGCTGTTCCTCCAATTTGCGCTGGGACTCACTCTGACAATGGAGGAGGCCCAGGTCAGAATGGAAATGGGAGGGGGAGTTAAAGTGCTGAGCCACCGGGAGATCGGGTAGGTTAAGGCGGACTGAGCGAAGGTGTTCAGTGAAACGATCGGCGAGTCTGCGCTTGGTATCGCCGATGTATAGAAGTTGACACCTGGAACAGTGGATACAGTAGATGAAGTTCGAGGAGGTGCAAGTGAACCTCTGCCTCACCTGAAAGGACTGTTGGGGACTTTGGACGGAGTCGAGGGGGGAGGTAAAGGGACAGGTGTTGCATCTCCTGCGGTTGCAGGGGAAAGTACCTGGCGAGGTGGGTGGTTTGGGTGGGAAGGGACGAGGTGACCAGGGAGTTACGGAGGGAACGGTCTCTGCGGAAAGGGGTAGAGATGGGGAGATGTGGCCAGTAGTGGGGTCCCGTTGGAGGTGACGAAAGTGTCGGAGGATTATGTGCTGTATGCGATGGCTGATGGGGTGGAAGTGAGGACAAGGGGGATTCTGTCCTTGTTGCGAATGGGTGGAGGGGGAGCAAGAGCGGAGCTGCGGGATATCGAGGAGACCCTAGAGAGAGCCTCATCTATAATGGAAGAGGAGAACCCCAGTTTCATAAAGAATGAGGACATCTCCGATGACCTGGTATGGAAAACCTCATCCTGGGCGCGGATGTGGCGTAGACGGAGGAATTGGGAGTAGGGGATAGAGCCTTTACACGAAGCAGGGTGGGAAGAAGTGTAGTCTAGATAGCTATGGGAGTCAGTAGGATTGTAGTAGATGGCAGTCAATTGTCTGTCTCCTGTGATGGAGACGGTGAGATGCAGAAACGGAAGGGAGATGTCGGAGATGGTCCATGTGAGTTTGAGTGCAGGACGGAAATTAGTGGTGAAGATGATGGAGGGATATGGATTATGTGCAGGCAGGTAAGAGTTGACATCATGTTCGGACATTGTGGAAGGGCCTGTTCCTTTAGACTTTAGAGACACAGTGCAGAAACAGCCCCTTCAGCCCAGTGACCACCGATCCCCGTATAGCACCACTATCCCACACACTAGGGACGATTTTCAATTTAACAGAAGCCAATTAACCTACAATTTGGAGTGTGGGAGGAAACCGGAGCACCCAGAGAAAACCCACACCGTTACAGTCAGAACGTGCAGACTCAATACAGATGGTCAGGATAGAACCCGGGTCTCTGGCGCTGTGAGGCAGCAACTCTACCGCTGTGCCACCGTGCTGCCTAGCTGGACAGATCCCCAGCTCTGGCAATGATGGTGTCTGGATCGGATTGTTGATATTTCTATAGGTAGCACCACCAAGCTACTTAATGCCGTCAAAAGTTCATACCAAATTTCCTTGTAGTTTGGATCAAAACAAATTGTGTTGTGTCAAAGGCAAGCAGCAGGGAACAACTGAACCAATGACAGGCTTATAAGCATTTTAATAATTTCTATTTTTAATATAGTTTTGCTGTTGTTTAGATGTTCGATGGTGTGACACCATACCTACAAATGGTGACCGCATCGTAGATATTTGTGTTAATCACTTGGTGAAAATTACGCTCAGCTTTGAAGTGCAAGTCAAGGTGTGCACAAAGAATCAGGTGTGATCTCGGGGGATTTTCCCAAATCTACTTGCAGCCCAAATCCTCACAGTCTGGGACAAATCTACCTCTCAGTGCTCTGCCGATTCCCCCGAGAAGTGGGAAGGTTTAGGATTCACAGAAATGATTTTCTTTTGCACAGATCAATATTACTATTTATCAAGCTTGGCTTGAAATCAGCCCCGACCAATATCACCGTCTGCACCGATCAGCCAAAACATTATGACCACTGACAGGCGAAGTGAATAACATCGATTATCTTGTTCCAATGGCACCTGTCAAGGGGTGGGGTATATTAGGCAGCAAGTGAACAGTCAGTTCTTGAAGTTGCAGGAGAAATGGGCAGGAGTAAAGACCCGAGCGACTTTGACAAGGGCCAAATTGTTATGGCCAGACGACTGGGTCAGAGCATCTCTGAAACGGCAAGGCTTGTGGGGCGCTCCCGGTCAGCAGTGGGGAGTACCTACCGACAGTGGTCCGAGGAGGGACAAACCACAAACCGGCGACAGACAGGGTGTTGGGCGCCCAAGGCTCATCGATGCGCGAGGACAGCGAAGGCTATCCCGTCTGGTCCGAACCGACAGAATGTCGACTGTGTCACAAGTCACAGAAAATTTTAATAGTGGTCATGGGAGGAATGTATCACAATACACAGTGCATCGCACCCCGCTGCGTATGGGGCTGCACACGGAGGACCAACAGTATATTAGGCAGGTGGTCATAATATTTTGGCTCATCAGGTCATAATGTTTTGGCTGATATATCTCTCATTTTCACTGACTCTCAGTCTGGAGAAGGGTCTCGACCTGAAACGTCACCTATTTCTTGTCTCCAGAGATGCTCTCTGACCCGCTGAGTGACTCCAGCTTTTTGAGTCTATCTTCGCTTCAAAGAGCTGGTTGAGTTTCGTGGCCATTGCAGTTGACACGAGCACCTCCCCCAAGCAGAATGTGCTGAACTTGTACAACTGACTGCTATTCCTATTTAGATTAGACTCAGGAGGAGCTGGGGTGGCAAGAGTAAGAAACAAGCACATTGCATAGCGTATTGACTATGAGCTTTCTCATCTTGGGGGGGTTTAGCGGGCATAAATTGGAATAAAGTTGGAAACTTTATTTGACTGTTCCTTGTTGTGCTCAAGAGAGGGGACTCAGAGCTGACACCAGCTGTAAAGATTGTGCAGGGGACCATTACGTCTTCAACATTATTTTCGTTAGGGTGAAGGTGTCAATGTAGATCATGGAACACTAAGCTCGGAAGATTTTGTTATCAGAGAGTTGGGGCGTTTAACTTGGTCATGAGCTACATTAATAAAGCAGCACAATTTTGCATATCCGCTAAACTGTCAGGACTATTTCAAGCTGGTGACTCACTAGATCCAAAATAGACACTTAGAAGCAGAGGGATTGAATACCCGGATGTCTATGCTGGGCAGGTGTGTCATTCATCTGTGTAGGAAGGAACTGCAGACGCTGGTTTGAACCGAAGATTGACACAAAAAGCTGGAGTAACTCAGCAGGACAGGCAGCATCTCTGGAGAGAAGGAATGGGTGACGTTTCGGGTCGAGACCCTTCTTTAGACCGAGTAGGGGGTAAGGGAAACGAGAGCTCTAGACGGTGATGTAGAGAGATATAGAACAAACAAATGAAAGATATGCATAGACGTCTATATCTCTCGTTTCCCGTTCACTTATCAGTCTGAAGAAGGGTCTCGACCAGAAAACTTACCTATTCCCTTTCTCCAGAGATGCTGTCTGACCCGATGAGTTACTCCAGCATTTTGTGTGCTATTAATCTGTTTGGCTGTAAACGCTGACGAGTTGTTGAGGTTAGAAACATAGAAAAATAGGTGCAGGAGTAGGCCATTCAATATGATCATGGCTGATCATCTAAAATCAGTACCCCGTTCCTGCTTTTCCCCCATATCTCTT
Source organism: Rhinoraja longicauda (assembly GCF_053455715.1). Lineage (NCBI taxonomy): Eukaryota > Metazoa > Chordata > Chondrichthyes > Rajiformes > Arhynchobatidae > Rhinoraja > Rhinoraja longicauda. Next base: position 11,801,831 of record NC_135990.1, read on the forward strand.
GATTCCTTTAGCCCTAAGAGCTAAATTTAACTCCCTCTTGAAAACATCCAGTGAATTGGCCTCCACTTCTTTCTGTGGCAGAGAATTCCACAGATTCACAATTCTCTGGGTGAAAACGTTTTTCCTCATCTCAGTCCTAAATGGCCTACCTCTTATTCTTAAACTGTGACCCCTGGTTCTGGACTCCACGAACATCGGGAACATTTTTCCTGCCTCTACCCTGTCCAATCCTCTAAGAATTTTATAAGTTTCCATAAGATCTCCTCTCATACTTCTAAATTCCAGTGAATACAAGCCCAGGCGACCCATTCTTTCATTATGTCAGTCCTGCCATCCCGGGAATTAACCTGGTGAACCTACGCTGCACTCCCTCAATAGCAAGAATGTCCTTCCTCAAATTAGGAGACCAAAATTACACACAAAATCCAGGTGTGGTCTCACCAGGGTCCTGTACAACTGCAGTAGGACCTCCTTGCTCCTAAACTCAAATCCTCTCGCAATGAAGGCCAACATGCCATTAGCTTTCTTCACTGCCTGCTGTACCTGCATGCTTACTTTCAGTGACTGATGTACAAGCACACCCAGGTCTCATTGCACCTCCCTTTTTCATAATCTGACACCATTCAGATAATAATCTGCCTTCCTGTTCTTGCCACCAAAGTGGATAACCTCACATTTATCCACATTATACTGCATCTGCCATGCATCTGCCCACTCACCCAACCTATCCAAGTCACCCTGCAGCCTCATAGCATCCTCCTCACAGCTCACACTGCCACCCAGCTTTGTATCATCTGCAAACGTGGAGATATCACATTTAATTCCCTCGTCTAAATCGCTAGTATATATTGTAAATAACTGGGGTCCCAGCACCGAGCCTTGCGGCATCCCACTAGTCACTGTTTCTCTTTGCAACAATTTAGATTGGAAGTATCTGGGTAAAACCATTAATATTTCGCCTGGTAACATTTTGACCAGTAACAAAGAAAATAAATTTAAAGCACTTGGCCTTCTTTCTTAGCTTAGAGATAAACTCTAGAAATCAGTTTATGTACAATGTATCTCTAAGCAACATTACTCAAAGTGCTGGAGGAAACTCAGCAGGCCAGGCAGCATCTGTGGAGGGAAATGGAGGGGCGATGTTTTGGGATTGGGACCCTTCTTTAGGTGATTGTTACTCCAGCACTTTGTGTCCCTCCACCGATGCTGCCAGACCCACTGAGTTCCTCCAGCACTTGGTGTTTTGTTCAAGATTCCAGCATCTGCACTTCCTTGCGTGTCTAAGTAACATTATCTGCGTTTCAAATACAGATGTCTCAACAGCGGAATTAAGAGTATAAATTCTAAAAAGAGAGCAAGTTATTGCAGAATTCAGTGGCAAATCATTAAAGGATCAACTTGCCTTTGAGATCCTTCAAAATGAACGGCAAGCATGAGGGCGGCACGGTGGCGCAGCGGTAGAGTTGCTGCCTTACAGCGAATGCAGCGCCGGAGACTCGGGTTCGATCCTGACTACGGGTGCTGTACTGTAAGGAGTTTGTACGTTCTCCCCGTGACCTGCGTGGGTTTTCTCCGAGATCTTCGGTTTCCTCCCACACTCCAAAGACGTACAGGTATGTAGGTTAATTGACTGGGTAAATGTATAAAATTGTCCCTAGTGTGTGTAGGATAGTGTTAGTGTGCGGGGATCGCTGGGCGGGGCGGACTTGGTGGGCCGAAAAGGCCTGTTTCCGCGCTGTATCTGAAATATGAAAATATGAAAAATATGACAGAAATTGCCAGAGAATGATAGATTGGATTTATTCAGCAGGTCAGGCAGCATCTCGGGAGAGAAGGAATGGGTGACGTTTCGGGTCGAGACCCTTCTTCAGTGATAGATTGGAGTTTAGTTTAGAGACACTGCGCGGAAACAGGCCCTTCAGCCCACCGAGTCTGCATCGACCAGAAATCCCCGCACATTAACACACTAGAGACATTTTAAAAATATTTATACCAAGCCAATTACAAACCTGTACATCTTTGGAGTGTGGGAGGAAACCGAAGATCTCGGAGAAACCCCACGCGGGTCACGGGGAGAACGTACAAACTCCGTGCAGACAGCGCCCGTAGTCAGGCTCGAACCCGGGTCTCTGGCGCTGCAAGCGCTGTACGGCAGCAACTCTACCGCTGCGCCACCGTGCTGCACATGATGGACTAATCCTAAAGACCAGGAATTGAGCACACAACTCAGGCCCGTCCAAATTTTGAAAAAATAAATAAAAATATTGCAGATAGAAAGGATTATTGGAGAGAGAAAGACAGAGGAAAAAAATACAGTCAATCATTCATTTAAAAAAACAGCTTTCAATGGTTGCATTTCATACACTGTACACACCCAAAAACTGTGGGCACACTCTTGATATCTCATCGTGTAAATACAGAACAAACAGCAGAGGGGACAACATAGTTACAAAAGAATGCCAACCAAAAATAAATACATAAGTTTTTTTTTGTGATTATCAGTCTTGAACTTTATGAATTTTATTGAGAAATTCGGGCTCAGGTAGCGACCCTGAGCTATAGTACAACACCAAAGAGAGTAAAAACACAGCTTTTACCCACACGATCCAGAATACAACCAGAGATAAAGGGAGTCCCATTAATAGTTAACGCTGGTCCACCGTTTGTCTGTTGAATAATTGCTTTCCCATCCAAGCAACCGGGTCGCACTCACTGGCTTTGGTTGTGTTCGACAAAAAGGACGAGACTTAATGGAACCTAGTCCTGACTAAGTAATCATTGAGAGGGAGGAATGTTGGAGAGGGTGGTGTGGCAGAGAGGAGATGAAGGCTGCACTCAAGGTTCATGGACTTGTAATGCATTATTGCACCAAAACAGCTGAAGCATGTGGTCGACTCAGGGCAAGTTTGGAATTCACCTCTGCCTAACATGACCTGATATTAAAGGCTGCACTCCAATTCTAAATGCCCACTGTTGTACAATTATATTCAAGTATGTGTTCTTACAGCACAGATTGAAGGAGAGTGCCCCATGTAAACCACACGTCAAGGGTCATCTGATGGGGGTCTTCATTGGACCGCTGAACAACCATTAAACTAAAACTCAACCCTGGCAGCCTCGTGCCTTTGCTATGGTGTAACCCCTAGCCATTAGCACACTCACACTAAAAGAGAACGTCGCTTAGAGGCAGAGAGAATAATCGAGATGGATATGAGAGCTAGTCAGTAGAACGGTTTTGATCCATCCATTTAAGAAGGAATTGCCAATGCTTTTGTGTGGGCCATCCATTTCATGGCATCTTCCATTTTTGCAGAACATGGCATTTTTGAAATAATTCACTAATCTTACACCTTCCTAAAGGTAGTTTAAAAGTTGTTCTACCAGACCTTAATTGGAACATTATTTACTTTTATAGAATCCATCAGGAGACATTAAGACCTCTGGAAGTCAAAAACAGTCGCCCAGTTTTGTATCTTTGCCACCGTTCATCTGTACTGTACCATGTGAATTATAAACCAATGTAGAGGTTGCCAAGAAAGTAGGAACATTTGAAAGGGGAATGTCATAATAGTTCAGATGCAAAGATAACATATAAAGCAGATAAACATTTTCAACAAATCTTTTTGTTTAAATAACATTTGGATGAAAATGGTAAGATTAAAGAAAAGGTATGTTGGATCGAGTAACAAAAAAGTGGTACAATTACATTGCTTGTAATGAGCACAAGAATCTTTATTCTTTTTTATTCTTATAATGCTGTTTCCTGAATAGCATAGGGCCTAAATCTGTCTGTAATGCAGGGAGCTATGGCACCTTGTATTCTGACCATACTAACACCCAGAAGCCAATCTGCAGCTCGCCTTGCAAAGGTTATAAAGAAAATCCCGCTGCTCATTTAGGGCGTTACTTGCCAACGATACATCAGGGACTGTGAAGACTCTCAGGTTCCGGCCTTTGGTAGTGTTTCGGAAGGAACTGCAGACGCTGGTTTAAACCAAAGATGGACACAAAATGCTGGAGTAACTCAGCGGTTCAGGCAGCAACTCTGGAGATGGAATAGGTGACGTTTTGGGTCTCGACCTGACACGTCTCGACCCGAAACGTCACCCATTCCTTCTATCCAGGGATGTTGCCTGTCCCGCTGAGTTACTCCTGCATTTTGTGTCTACCCTCAGTAGTGTTTCTAGGACCCTATTACATGGCCGCCCCAAACAGTTCTATGAGTGCAATTTGTGCAACAATTTATATCACCCGTACAATTTCAATGCCAAGTACTTCTCTGTCATGGGGCTGCGTCTACCATTGTTCCCTTAGGATTTTGCTCCTTCCCCTATTTCCCCACCAGTTGTACAGCACAAAAAATGATGAATTAAATGTATAAATGCCGTGGGTGCAAGATGCCCAGAACACAAACTAAAAGTAGGGTCTTCGACACCTCTTACTTCAAAGTTGTATTTTGGCTGAAAAGGAAGATTGTATTAACAATGGTTTGAATTAAGCAATATAAATAAAACTACACAGGAGACAATTTTATTGAAATAAATGTTGCTCTAACAAAATTCAAGTTATGCAATTCTGAATTAAAGAGTAGTTTGTTCCCATTTAGTAAACAGAATGGTATGGAGATAGTTGCACTACGAAGCTAACCTGACAGCCTGGCAGAATCCCTGGATAATTCAGATGGGAACTGTCCATAACACAACAGCCTTGGAGGTTGGTGCAGTGCAAACTATTGGCTGGACCTGGTCATTGTTTGTTGACTCTCCAACTTGGAGAGAGGGAATGGGTGCTACTGGCATGTGTTACTGGCCAGGGGAACGGACTGCTTGTACGAACAGTTGAGTTCAGAACACTGGGACCCCGGTCTCTACAAAACTGCATCTCATTTCCACCACCGCCCACACTTTCCAATTACTTTCAAAGTAATCAAAATAATTACTTTCCGACAATCAATTTAGGACAGCGTTGCTCCACAATCTGGTGACCAGCAACCTTTTCAGTGTTAGAAAGAGCAGGATATTCAACAGGTAAGTGTTAACACTTTTGCACGATGACTCCAGAAACAGACATTCAAATAGTTGTACACCTCTTGAGAGTGCTACTCGAGGCCACTTCCTTCCAGACCCTGCGCACAGTGTTGTGCTTCAGTCTGCAACATCTCGACTCCAGGGCAAATTAAAGAGTGCGTGCGGCAACACAAGATGACCAAAGCCAGCCGTTTCCCCCGATGCTGTGGAATGTATGGCTTGCTGTTGCATCCTACTGACGACAGGAGGTTGCAGGGCTAAAGCATTGAGCAGCTTTGGGACTTGCACCCAGATGTGTGTCAGTCGAGAATTTAAACTCCAGGTGCAAAGCATGCTTTTTAACCCAGGTCGACACAGATATTTATCCTGACAATTCACAAATGCAGAACTGCAAGCAAAGACCGATGGGTGTTTGACCTACAGATCTTTCTTTAGGGCGCTCCATGTCTTGGTGTGTTCATTTGTATTTCTCAACTGCGCTGGGCCTCAAATTCCAAAGTGATATTGCATCATTTCAACCGCAGAGCGAGAAATAAGAGCTTTGGGATGCTATGGCTAATAATGACAACATGGTACACTCCAATGAACCCCATACTCATGGGCAGGACTATCCCGGACTTCGCCTTGATGAGCTCACTGCATTTTGGAAGTACTTTGGTTGAGTTCACATCACTAAAGAAACTACGGAATTACACGCAGCTCAAGTCCCTTGTGTGGCATCGCCAATCTCCGGAGACTGTGCCAAGGCTCAGCGATTGGCTTCACGTTCTGGCAACGTCACAACGCTCAATCTGCATCAGTGCGATGCGCCGGCTTAATGGGCTTCGATGGTCGGTTTCCGCACGTACGCCTGCAGGACTGCCCGAGGCTTGGCCCTTGGCCAGCCTTGCGGCAGGGCGTCACGAGGGTGGTGAGCAAAGCCACAGGCACTTTGCGGCTTCCTGAGGATACAGCTGCCTTAAGCAAAAAAAAAGAAAAGTCCCCCGCACTCACTGGCCAGCAGGTACGGACGGGGTCGTGCTTAAGAATCTAATTTCAGAGTAGACCAGAGGATAAGTCCTCTGTTTTAACAATCCCCCACCCCCCCCTCCCGCTCCCACCCACCCACCCACCCTCACACACACGCCTCCTGTCTAATCAGTGGAAAAGCCTGCCCCCCCACTAGCCCAATAGGTTCATTCGTTTCAAGTCGACATCTGCAGGTTATCAAAAGAACACTACTCTACAGGACCCTAGAAAGATTAAGACCAGTTGTACGTTTACCGCAAGGAGGGAGATGGACAGGGAAAAGCTTAAAGTGTTCCTGGCTGAGGTGGGAAGTGTGTTCCTTGAGAGGACACCACTTCCGCAGTGCGAATACCTACTTGTGTTATTAAATCCAGTGAAGCTACCTCAAACATGTGATGAGCTGTTCATTCATTTTTGGCAACCGATTTGCAGCAGTCCTTAAAATCAGATGCTCGTGACATTTGTAGACGTCCCACTTAAAAATAAATTAAAAAATCTCAGGGGGGAATTGATGCTGTTCCACTTTGTATTGTTTCCACCGAAACACAGCTCTTTGGATATAAACGTCAAGATTTCAACTAAAAACACATTTTAAAGTGGCAGTACTGGCTTGGAGGTTACTGCAGCAGCCAGTGTGTGATCACTATCCACGAGGGGCTTGATCGATATCAGATACCAGTGAGAGATCACGCGCGCGCGAGCACGCACACACACCTCTCCTACATTAAGTGCACCTTAAAGCAAAAAGAGCCAACCTCTTCCTCTTAAAAATGATTTCAGACAGCATGCACAAAACACATCTGGCGGCACCTGGAAAGATCCAAACAAGGTCAAGAAAAGGCATAATAGTCGGGTGGAGAGGTGGGATGGGGCATGGGATGAAGGCTTGGCATAAAACAAAAAAAAAAACATAGATTGTAAGTATCTCACAGCTTGTATGCTACATCACAAAATAGAACAACCATTTTTTTTTGCAACAATGCACCTATTTTCACCTGTACTGCCATTGTCAGTTTGGCCGTCTTCTCCTGCTCCAGGTGGGTGTCTCTGCATAGAGTCTGTTTGCACCCACAAGTTTCCAGCCTCTCGGTTTGTGGCGGGACTATCTCCCGGGGTGGCCTCCTCCCCCATCCGTCTGTCCACGGCCGGGAAAAACAGGAAAAGCCCAGGGGGGGAGGAGATGGAGGGGGGTTTGGGTGCCTGGCCCATCTCCCACAGGGCTGGGGGGGGGGGGGGGGGGAGGGAGGAGGGAAAAATCCATCGCATGAAGAAGTGCAATTGAGCCTGAGTGTCGAAGGAGAAGGATCCTTTCCCAGTCGGAGGAACATGTAGGCACAGGCAAAAAAACGAAACAAAACAAAGGTCATCAGTCTGAAGCTTCTCAACCAGTCAGGTGGCGTTTCCGTCTGAAATGAAGGGAGTTGAACATGCAAGGAGCGCCTCGCAGTCCATGGACAGCTGCAGTCATTTGTGTCGAGTGTTACTCTTCTTCCTTTTCCTCTTGAAAAAACAGCAGCACCTGGGCAAGGAGGGAGACACACACAATTAATAAAAGCCCCCGAAGATTTGGTTCACACGTTTAAACCGATGCATGGCAGGCAGGCAGGCTGGGCAACGATCCACAACCCGTATCGTAACTAATGTTATCCGGAATTGACTTGCAAACGTTTTAAAGTGGAAACACAAGGAACTGCAGATGCCGGTTAACTAAAGGAAAAGACACCCAGAGTGCTGGAGTAACTCAGCGGATTAGAGGCAGATAACATGTTCCCAATGTTGGGGGAGTCCAGAACAAGGGGCCACAGTTTGAGAATAAGGGGTAGGCCATTTAGAACGGAGATGAGGAAGAACTTTTTCAGTCAGAGGGTGGTGAAGGTGTGGAATTCTCTGCCTCAGAAGGCAGTGGATGCCAGTTCGTTGGATGCTTTCAAGAGAGAGCTGGATAGAGCTCTTAAGGATAGCGGAGTGAGGGGGTATGGGGAGAAGGCAGGAACGGGGTACTGATTGATAGTGATCAGCCATGATCGCATTGAATGGCGGTGCTGGCTCGAAGGGCTGAATGGCCTACTCCTGCACCTATTGTCTATTGTCTATTGTCTATCAGGCAGCATCTCTGGAGAATATGGATAAGGCAACATTTCAGGCGCCTTCTTCAGTCTGAAGTAGGCCCTGACCCGAAATGTCACCGATCAATGATCTCCAGAGATGCTGCCTGATCCACTGAGTTACTCCAGCAACTTTATGAGTCTTTTTTTCCCCCTTTGAGTACTACATTTTGGGAGTAGACTATTTTCTAAATGGGGAGAGAATCCAGAAATCGGAGGTGCAAAGGGACTTGGGAGTGCTGGTGCAGGATTCCCAAAAAGTTAATAAGCAAACTCAATGCGAGCATTTATTTCAAGTGGGCTTGTAGACAAAAACAGGGATGTAATGCTGAGGCTCTAAAAGGCGCTGGTAAGGCCGCATTTGGAATATAGTGAGCAATATTGGGCACCGTATCTGAGGAAGGATGTGCTGGCTCTGGAGAAGGTCCAGGGGAGGTTTACAAGAACGATCCCAGGATGAGCGTTGGTCGGCACTGGGCCTGTACTCGCTGGAGTTTAGAAGAATGAGGGGGGACCTCATTGAAACGTACAGAATAGCGAAAGGCCTGGATAGAGTGGATGTGGAGAGGATGTTTCCACTAGTGGGAGAGTCTAGGACCAGAGGTCTCTGCCTCAGAATTAAAGGACGTTTTTTTAGGAAGGAGATGAGGAGAAATTTCTTTAGTCAGAGGGTGGTGAATCTGTGGAATTCTTTGCCGCAGAAGGCTGTGGAGAGGGTCAGTGGATATTCTTAAGGCGGAGATAGATAGATTCTTGATTAGTACAGATGCCAGAGGTTATAGGGAGTAGGCAGGAGAATGGGGTTAGGAGGGAGAGATAGATCAGGCATGATTGAATGGCGGAGTAGACTTGATGGGCCGAATGGCCTGATTCTATACCTTTCACTTAAGTCCTTATAACCTTATGAGTGTGAAAAACATACGTACAATCTCATTCCACAAGGCTGATGCTAAGTTATCACTGGACATGGTTAGTCCCGAGTGGGATTGTAATAAATAAAGGACTCGGGGAGTGGCTTTCGATGGAGTGTGATTGTGTCACTGGAGCTCAAAATACGTGGAAATGGGCGCATACTTCAGTGGTCCTCAGGTTTATCACTGCTGACTCACCACTGGACTACTGCAGAAGCGGTCTTAACCGTGACTGGTGAGGACCACATGGTCGCAGTTTATCGACACGTCTTCAGACTGACAAAGGCTTTTCGCTGTACCTCCTCGGTACACGTGACTATAAACTAAACCGATGTCATTGATGAGAGGCCACAACATGCTCCACACACCAAAACCTGATGAAATAACTGGCATAGGAAACCCCCTGCTTCAATGTAGATCACTGTGTACTTACCTCAAAGCCAACATTGATTATTCTTAAAGACCTTTCCCACCCCAGCCATTCCCGCTTCTCCCCGTTCCCAGAGGGCAGAAGATTGAAAGTGCACACCACCAGACTCAGGAATAGCATCTTCCCCTCTGTTATCAGTCTTCTGAATGGTACTTCCGTAAACTAGGCCACTGCCACCTCTACCCCATGGTGGACATTGGACTTTGTCCATGGGACTCTTGCGTTACAATGCTGAGAACTATATCCTGCACTCTGTATCTCTCCCTTCGCTCAGCCTATTGTACTTGAGTTAGACTTGATTGTATTTATGGGTTAGGTTTAGATTGTTTATAGTCATGTGTACCGAGGTACAGTGAAAAGCATCGTTTTGCAAGATATCCAAAACAGTTCAGATGTACCAAATATAGATACAATCAGTTCAAACTCCAGTCCAATGGAGCAAAGGGGAAAGATGCAAACGATATGTGCAGTCTTATGTGATTTGATTGGCGAGCATTCAGAACAAAGCTTTTCACTGTACCTCAGTACACATGGCAATAATAAACCTGGTAAAGGCTGGTAGTCTCCACTGAACTGAACTGATTCAGGTCAGTGGACAGAAACAGCTCTGCTGGAAGCGCTGGGGTATTGGTGCAAGTTCACACTTGCATGTCCATAGCTCCCTGAAAGTGGCAATACAATCAGAGTGGTAAAGAAGGCTTATCAGTCTAGACTTTGAGCATAAAGGTCACAAAGTCACATAGAAACTAGGTGCAGGAGTAGGCCATTCGGCCCTTCGAGCCTGCACCGCCATTCAATATGATCATCGCTGATCATCCAGCTCAGTAGCCTGTACCTGCCTTCTCTCCATACCCCCTGATCCCTTTAGCAAAAAGGGCCACATCTAACTCCCTCTTAAATATAGCCAATGAACTGGCCTCAACTACCTTCTGTGGCAGAGAATTCCACAGACTCACCACTCTCTGTGTGAAGAAATGTTTTCTCATCTCGGTCCTAAAAGACTTCCCCCTTATCCTTAAGCTGTGACCCCTGGTTCTGGACTCCCCCAACATCGGGAACAATCTTCCCGCATCTAGCCTCTCCAACCCCTTAAGAATTTTATATGTTTCTACAAGATCCCCCCTCAGTCTTCTAAATTCCAGCGAGTACAAGCCCAGTCTATCCAGTCTTTCCTCATATGAAAGTCCCGCCATCCCAGGGATCAATCTGGTGAACCTTCTCTGTACTCCCTCTAAGGCTAGAACGTCTTTCCTCAGGTTAGGAGACCAAAACTGCACACAATACTCCAGGAGCGGTCTCACCAAGGCCCTGTACAACTGAGACCGTACATTGCAGCTTTTCTCAAAGCTACCTGTAAAACAAATCATGTGCAGGCTTTACCATTCCACCCATTTGGAGGTGTGGTTTGGCTTTGATTTTACTTTAGTTTAGAGACACAGCATGGAAACAGGTCCTTCATCACACCGACTTCACGCCGACCATCAATTACCTGCTCATACTATTTCAATGTTGCCCCACTTTCTATCCATGCCCTGCACTTAGGGGGCAAAATACAGAGGCCAATTACCCTACAGACCTGCACGGCTTAGCCTTAGGGGTGTGGCGAGAAACCGGAGCACCCGGGGGGAAACGCACGTGGTCACAGGGAGAACATGCAAATTCCTCACGAGGTCAGGATTGAACCCGGGTCTCTGGCGCTGTGAGGCAGCAGCTCTACCCGCTGCACCACCCTCTGCCGATCCAACTCCTGCCTCATTCACGTCTACACAGTGTCTAACCCAGCAGTGCAGTTATACTCAATAACCTGAGATTGACTTCATTAATCATCCAGACCATTCCACCAAGGAATTCTAGCGACCATGGAAATTAAATGAGACACCGTGATTAACACAGAAATGAAACGACAGCAGTACTTTGTGCAGCAGGTCACTGAAATATTTATACAGGCAACCTGTGTATAGGTCATTCGGGCTATGGTGATTCACCCTGACAAATTCGCAAACCACTGCCCCAGAATTGAGATACAGAATATAATTCCCTCTTACCGAATTTAAGTGAATTAAAAAATTGTCATTATTGACTAATTTCGAACAATTCTGTCAATTTGCCGACGAACTTTAAAGCAATTTCCACCTGAGGGGTTTAACCCACTTGTTCAAAAAAACTAGTCGAGGCCTGGATCAAGTGGATGTGGAGAGGATGTTTGTGGTAGTGGGAGAGTCTAGCACCAGAGGGAACAGCCTCAGAATAAAAGGACGCATCTTTACAATGGAGGTATTTATTCACAAAATGCTGATTGATTAGTAGGACTAGATGTTACAATCCATAAGGTTTGCACTACAATTGACTGGTGTAGTTCTTGGGGGTGACCACTAGGTGATGTTGCTACCATTCCGACACATCTGCTGAGTAACTCAGCAGGTCAGGCAGCATCTCGGGAGAGAAGGAATGGGTGACGTTTCGGGTCGAGACCCTTCTTCAGACTCAATGGGATCTTTATCCCCAATCTTTACATTGGAGATGAGGAGGAATCTCTTTAGACAGAGGGTGGAATTCATTGCCACAGATGGTGGTGACAAGAAGTCATTGGGTATTTTTAAAGCAGAGAACGATACATTCTAGATTAGTAAGGGCGTCAAAGGTTACAGGGAGAAGGCAGGAGAATGTGGGTTGAGAAGGTTGAAAATAGCTCATCCATGATCAAATGGCGGAGCAGACTTAATGGGCCGAATGGCCTAACGCTGCTCCTATGTTGAAGCAGATGTCTGTTGAAGTAGATGTCTACCCTTTTTGGTCGGTCTGGTTATTAGTCTGAGGTCCCTATCTTGTTTTAGCTTCTCCTATTTAATTACAGATCTATTTAAGTCCCACAGCCTCAGCTATTCAGACAGCTCTCATTTTCCCGTTCATTTCTCCCATCATTTCATCCACATATGCTTCTTTAATGAAACAGCTCTTATATTTCTCCTTTGCTCCTGTTATCAAAGTGCTTGATAATTGTACCAGTTCCAAACAAGCATTTCACCTGGAGAATTTTTTTCTTTCCCTGGATGCCATCTGCATTTCTCAGTCGACACAAAAAGTTGGAGTAACTCAGCTGGACAGGCAGCATCTCTGGAGAGAAGGAACGGGTGACGTTTCGGGACAAGACCCTTCCTCAGTCTGAAGAAGGGTCTCGACCCGAAACGTCTCCAGAGATGCTGCCTGTCCCGCTGAATTATTCCAGCTTTTTGTGTCGACTGAGAAATGCAGATGGCATCCAGGGAAAGAAAAAAATTCTCCAGGTGAAATGCTTGTTTGGAACTGGTACAATTATCAGTCTATCTTCAGTTCCTTCTCAGCATTTTCCGCTGTGATTTTCGATCTCCAACGTGCATGTCATGTGCGTTTTTATTTTCCCCCCCTATAACTGGGCAGACAGGGGCCTTACAAAATATTGAAAGCTTCTGAGGATTCACAAATAGAACCAGGTTTCCAACTTTTCCTGCAGTTGCTTTCTTTTGACAGATTGAAGGTACCAGGACCATTTAGTTCCCAGCTGAAATAATGAGGATATCTACCAATAATATGGGTAAATGTTATTAATTATTAGTCTATTCACCATGAAAGATAACACAAGTTACATGACCTAAATCAAATATATCTATTTAGTTTGTTTCACTGTTTATACACCATAGTACTCTATATATTCAACAAGTCTCCTTGTTGGAATGTTCTGCGTATATTTTGTTTACAGGTGTCAAGTACATTCTTATAGGATGGCATGCTGGCACAGTGGTAAAGTTGCTGCCTTTCAGCTCCAGAGACTTGAGTTCGATCCCGACCACAGGTGCTGACAGTACACAGTTTGTACATTCTCCGTGTGACAATAGACAATAGGTGCAGGAGGAGGCCATTTGGCCCTTCGAGCCAGCATCGCCATTCAACGTGATCATGGCTGATCATTCTCAATCAGTACCCCGTTCCTGCCTTCTCCCCATACCCCCTGACTCTGCTATCCTTAAGAGCTCTATCTAGCTCTCTCTTGAATACATTCAGGGAATTGGCCTCCACTGCCTTCTGAGGCAGAGAATTCCACAGATTCACAACTCTCTGACTGAAAAAGTTTTTCCTCATCTCAGTTCTAAATGGCCTACCCCTTATTCTTAAACTGTGGCCCCTTGTTCTGGACTCCCCTAACATTGGGAACATGTTTCCTGCCTCTAACGTGTCCAACCCCTTAATAATCTTATATATTTCGATAAGATCCCCTCTCATCCTTCTAAATTCCAGTGTATACAAGCCTAATCGCTCCAGTCTTTCAACATATGACAGTCCCGCCATTCCGGGAATTAACCTAGTGAACCTACGCTGCACGCCCTCAATAACAAGAATATCCTTCCTCAAATTTGGAGACCAAAACTGCACACAGTACATCAGGTGCAGTCTCACTAGGGCCCTGTACAAATGCAGAAGGACCTCTTTGCTCCTATACTCAACTCCCCTTGTTATGAAGGCCAACATTCCATTGGCTTTCTTCACTGCCTGCTGTACCTGCATGCTTCCTTTCAGTGACTGATGCACTAGGACACCCAGATCTCGTTGTACATTCCCTTTTCCTAACTTGACACCATTCAGATAATACTCTGCCTTCCTATTCTTATTGACCATGTGGGTTTTATCCGGGGGCTCTGGTTTCCTCTCACATTCCAAAGACGTACAGGTTTGTAGGTTAATTGGCTTCTGTAAATTGTCCCTAGTGTGTAGGATAGTGCTCGTGTATGGGGTGATTATTGGTCGGCACGGACTTGGTGGGCCGAAGGGCCTGTTTCTGCCCAGTATCTCTAAAATCTAAATCTAAAAATTGCCGTATCTAAGAGTTTGATGTGTTTTTGATCATTTTTGGTATTTATAAAGTCACAAATCCCAGACACTAATCATTTCCTTTGACCTAGGCATCATAATATGGATGGAGCGCATTCAGCAAAATCTATTTGAAAATCTACAAGATACGCCGTTTTTGATCAATTAGAGTATAAGATTTCAAATCACACATCCTTGGTCTATTGTTACTCTTTCACAAAGTATTAAAGCTCGATAATATAATGCACTATAGTGAAGACCATCTTTCTCCCTGGTGGGAAGGGGGAACCATTTGTAAAGCATCCAATTACCAATGAGATAAACAGCTGAAGAGTATCTAATTACCATTAGAAAAGGATTTGCTAATTACATTTTCTCTTCAGGGAATCCTCTGTTTCCTACCTCCCTTGACCTGCAAGCATTGGGTAACCCCCCCCTCCCCTCTCCCTTCTCCCCCACTCCCCCCTCCCTCCCTGCTCCCCTCCCCTCCCCTCCTTTTAAACTTTAAAATGTGAATAACTTTAAAAATATAACACCGACTTCAATAAAACTACTTGCATTATCACTGAAGTGACGACGGTGAGTAAGGTGGGCCGAAAATTGTCGCGCTGTCGTGTACCGTTTTGGCTGAAGTTCAGTCACAAACAAGATAACAAACGAGAGTTTTAGTATATAGATAGATGCATTACGAGGGAGTGCAGATAAAAGCTATCAGACTAATAATGGCAAATGCCAAGAAATACAACAGTCCCTCTCTCAGAATGTCATGTGCAGATTCTACTTGCAGATGGCAAGTCAAAAATAAATAAGGCCATCCTAATTGGAACGGTCTGATCAACACATGAAGTCACATCACTCAGGGGAAATTGAGGAGTTCACTCGGGAGGGTGAAGAGGCCAGGTCTAAGTAAGTCAAGATTACATTAGTGCTTCATTTAACTTGCTCATGATGACTGAATGGCATTCCACAGAAGGTTTCATAGGCTCTGTGTCGACCTATATAGATCTGGGTAGCTCGATGCTTGGCATTGGGTTTCTGTTACCTCATATTTGTTGTGGTGATATCCACCATTATAGTTCATTGAATTCTGTTACAATGTTATAATTAAACGGGCTAATTTAATTAAACTAATATTAATTTTAATGATCAGAGGGCATTGAACTTCCACTGATGCTTTTATGGAAGATTAAAACTATGTGGATGAATTGAGATTATACCATGTATACAAAAGACTTATCAAATAGATAAGAGTAGATGTAAGGATAGACAGGGTAGATGCACAGAGCAGGGGAATCAAGAACCAGGGGACATAGGTTTAAGGTGAGAGGGGAAAGATTTAGTAAGAACCTGAGGGGCAACTTTTTTCGCACAGAGGATGATGGGTATAGGGAACGATCTGGCAGAGGAGGCAGGAACAATAATGAACGTTTAAAATACATTTGGACAGTTACATGGATAGGAAAGGTTAAGAAAGATACGGGCCAAAAAATCTTTTCACTGTACCTCGGTACACGTGACAATAAGGTAAACGCGGGTAGGTAAGACTAGTGTAGATGGGGCATCTCGGTCGGAACGGGCAAGTTGGGCCAAAGGGCCTGTTGCCATTCCGTATGATTCTGAATTTATAACTGTAAAGTATCACTGAAACCTGTTTTCGCTTGGGCAGCTTGCAGCCCAGCGGTATGAACATCGACTTCTCCAACTTTAGATAGTTCCTCTGTCCCTCTCTTCCCCCTCTCCTTCCCAGTTCTCCCACTGTCTTCCTATCTCCACCTATATCCTTCCTTTGTCCCGCCCCCTGACATCAGTCTGAAGAAGGGTCTCGACCCGAAACGTCACCCATTCCTTCTCTCCAGAGATGCTGCCTGACCGGCTGAGTTACTCCAGCATTTTGTGATACCTTCGATTTGTACCAGCATCTGCAGTTATTTTCCTACTGAAACCTGTTTGATTAGTCAGTGCTTTCCCCCAAGTCAGCTGCAATGGAGGGAATTACCAGCCAACATACAATTGCTTACTTCCCTTTAATTCAAATTAAGTTTTAAACAGTGCCAGTGGACAGAATGATAAGTCTAAATGATGCTGATTAAATATCAGCAACATTGGTACAGCAAAAATATGCACTCAATTATAAAGTTTTTTAAAATATTTTTTTCTCAGCATTCGCTGTGGGAAACAAAATCAGTTCTGCATGGATTTTATATCAACCATGTGATAGAAAGACAATGATTAATGAAACTCCACATCCTTGTGGATCTATACAATTTGAACTATTCATGCTGAAAAGGGAGGAGGAATAATCTCCAACATCTGATGACAGCAAGCTCAATAGCCCGGTGTGAAAGGGGTTTCTATGTATTGGAGCTAATTAAACGCACCGGTTAGAACACAGATGGATTTTAATGTGGATAAATCAAGTTAACAGCGTGTACAGTGTAAATGCAGCAGGGAGAGCCATTAACAAGGGCAGCAACCTCAGATGAAGAAAAGCGCTCGGCTCATCCATCAAATCATGAAAAATGCAAGACAAAAGAGGGCTTTTCAATCATCATGAGTATGTGAGATGAAAAGCAGCTGGCCAAATTAACGTCGCCATCATGGAGACAGATTTTAAGTGCGGCACAGCGGTAGAGTTGCTGCCTATCGTTGCCAGAGATCCGGGTTTGATTCTGACTACGGGTGCTGTCTGTACAGAGTTTGGACATTCTCCCTGGGGCGAGTGGGTTTTCTTTGGCTTCCTCCCACACTCCAAAAAACGTACAGGTTTGTAGGTTGACTGACTGCTGTAAATTGCTCCTCGTGTGCAGGACAGTGCTAGTTTACTGGGTGATATAAGACAATGACTGCAGATGCTGGTACAAATCGTAGGTATTTATTCACAAAATGCTGGAGTAACTCAGCGGGTCAGGCAGTATCTCAGGAGGGAAGGAATGGGTGACGTTTCGGGTCGAGACCCTTCTTACACTGGGTGATAGCTGATCGGCACAGACTCGATGGGCCTGTTTCCGCGCTGTATCTCTAAAGTCAAAGTTCAAAGTCAAAATCTTACAACGTCATAGTTATACAGCACGGAAACAGGCCTTTCGGCACACCTTGTCCATGCTGTCTAAGTTGGCATTCCGGGCTAGTCCCATTTGCTTGCATTTGGCTCGTATCCCTCTAACCCACATAGATGTCCAGATGCCCTTTAACCACTGTAATTGTGTGCCAGCACAGATGCAGGTATTGAAAGGCAGCGAGCATTCATGCATTTTTCATCACTTTCCACTGCAGGTCCCAGAGCCCAAACACCTTCTGGATGAGAACCTTTACCAACTTCTGCTACCTACTGCTTTTGATCCCCTCAGTCCTGCAGAATTGTATTCACCTTGGTTCACTCTGCCATCAGCCTGTGTGTAACAGAAAGCCAGAGTCTATCCAATCTTTCCTCATGTTCAAGTGTGGCGGCCTTCTTGCAAACCTACTCTTCCCGCCCTCTCCCGAGGCATCACATATTTACACTGGTGACCAAAACTGTACGCAGCACTCTCGTGTGGTCTAGTTCATCTCTTTAAATAAATGCTTCATTGTACAGCAGTTCAAGTATATGCTGAAGAGTATTAGCTTTTCTCTTAGGTAGCTGAATAGAAACCTAGAAAATAGGTGCAGGAGTAGGCCATTCAGCCCTTCAAGCCAGCACCGCCATTCAATATGATCATGGCTGATCATCCAAAATCAGTACCCGGTTCCTGCTTTCTCCCCATATCCCATGATTACGTTAGCCCTACGAGCTAAATCTAACTCTCTCTTGAAAACATCCAGTGAATTTTCCTCCACTGCCTTCTGTGGCAGAGAATTCCACAGATTCACAACTCTCTGGGTGAAAACATTTTTCCTCATCTCAGTCCCAAGCGAAGCTACAAGTAAAATTATTAACGAAAATCAAAATGAGTTATTCCAATCTTGTGCAGTGGGTTTGGCAATGGATTAGCCTCCCAGACACTGAGCTCAAAAATCACACCATGGACATTGCAAAACCAAACCTCATGAACACTGGACTGAGACCAAACTTACTTAAAAGTGGCTCACTACCATAAAAGCCCAAACTGGTTTCCAAACTATCTTCAAGAGTTAGTCCAGCTTCCAAACTATCTTCAGTCCAGCTACAAGCTGACACTTCGATGGCCAGTGAGGCAGCCCGGAAAGTCAGGCCATCTCTGGGAAGTCCTGCACCATCAGGCTACTAAACACCACAACCTCCATCTGGGCTCCCAACTATACAGACGTAGGAACATTATTGATTTATTCACAAAATGCTGGAGTAACTCAGCAGGTCAGGCAGCATCTCGGGAGAGAAGGAATGGGTGACGTAGGAACATTATGTTTGCACTATTATTGTCTATTCACAAATATGTGCGTATTTGTTATATTATTTTTATATTTAATATATAGAAAATGTATATTAATGTTAGAATTATAATACATATTATAATATATAAATATATAAAAGATATATATTATTATGAAAAGTTTGTATATATATACAAAGATACAACAAAAAAGTTCAGTGTACACATACACACACACACACATATAGAGGCACACATATACACACACATATACACACACATACATGCACATATACACACACAGACACACACCTATACACACACACACATATAGAGGCACACATATACACGCACACATTCACACACACACACATACACACACACATATACACACACACACACATATAGAGGCACACACATATACACACACATATACATGCACATATACACACACATATACACACACACACACACCTATACACGGGAGAAGAAATCAGGAGGAGATAAGACTTTGCCTTCCATCACAGTGAGGGTGTTCCTAGAGCAATCACTGTGATGGCTGTTTGTGTAAAAAATTGTGTAAAAACTGTATCTGTGTGTCCTGTGCTTTTTGTTGTCTACTGCCGGACCCTGACGTGAGAGGACGCTGGCGTTGTTTATTCGCCGCTTCTCCGTTAGGATAGTTTGTCTGTTTGTTTTTATGTTTGATTGTTTATGTAAAGCGCTTTGAGCACCTGATAAGGCGCTATATAAAATAAATGCTTATTATTATTATTATTATATATACACGCACACATTCACACACACATATACACACACACACATATAGAGGCACACATATACACGCACACATTCACACACACACACATGCACACACATATACACACACACACATATAGAGGCACACACATACACACACATATACATGCACATATACACACACATATACACACAGACACACATCTATACACACACACACACATATAGAGGCACACATATACACGCACACATACACACACATATACATGCACATACACACACACATACACTGATTTTTTCTGCTGTTTATGATGGATTTTACCGAGTAATATGTTTACATATCTGTTGTGCTGCTGCAAGTACGAATTTCATTGTTCCGTTCCGGGACATAGAGTTGACCCTTGACTAAAGACTGGGCAGTAAAGGTTCTCCCGAGTTACACGCATTTCAGGCAGGTGTTACACAGTGAGGCTTCATCCAAGATACCGGGACAAGGTTTGGGTGTATAGTATTAAATAAAAAGAGGACCATGGAGGATTGACAACACCTTTTGGACGTAGCTTTCTATTTTCAACAAAGACTCTCATTATGTGGAATGAAAAGAAGATCCAGAATATTACAATTCCATGGATGGAGAACATGGGATACTCGGGGAAGGCGGAGCAGCAGAAAGTCGGCAGGGATGAGAGTAACAAGCTAGCTGTTCGGATGCACACGGTGGAAGATGGAAAGCCAGCAAGCAGAACATTGAAACAATTAAACTAACGCCTGCCTGTTCAAGTTTTGTCAGGGAGTAGGAAATTGGGCAGCGAATGTCTGGGAAGTTTTAAAACAAAAGAAAACACTAAAAGAAAAATCTTGGTAAGCCAATCTAAGACCAGGAAGGATAGGATGAGGGAGGTAAGGAAGCAGAATCTATGTTGAGACGGGAGGCTTCCTGATGAAATGTTGATTCATTCAGGATTTGCTGTGAGATAAGCAGTCTGGCAGGGCAATGAATGTCAGTCACGGGATGTGTGGAGAAGAGAGGCAGCTATGGATTATTGATTCACATGTGAGAGTCTATGAACGATCATGTTAACTGGGTGGTCACAGTGGATAGAGTTGCTGCCTTACAGCGAAAGCAGCGCCGGAGACCCGGGTTCCATCCCGACTACGGGTGCTGTTTGCGCGGCGTTTGTACGTTCTCCCCGTGACCCGCGTGGGTTTTCTCCGACATCTTCGGTTTCCTCCCCTACTCCAAAGACGTGCAGGTTTAGATTTAGATTTAGAGATACAGCGCGGAAACAGGCCCTTCGGCCCACCGGGTCCGCGCCGCCCAGCGATCCCCGCACACTAACACTATCCCACACCCACTAGGGACAATTTTTTTTTTTTAAACATTTGCCCAGCCAATTAACCTACATACCTGCACTTCTTTGGAGAGTGAGAGGAAACCGAAGATCTCGGTGAAAACCCACGCAGGTCACGGTGAGAACGTACAAACTCCGTACAGACGGCGCCCGTAGTCAGGATCGAACCGGAGTCTCCGGCGCTGCATTCGCTGTAAGGCAGCAACTCTACCGCTGCGCCAACATGCCGCCCAGTAGGTTAGTTGGCTGGGTAAATGTAAAAATTGTCCCTAGTGGGTGCAGGATAGTGTTAATGTGCGGGGATCGCTGGTCGGCGCGGACCCGGTGGGCCGAAGGGCCTGTTTCCGCGCTGTATCTTCTAAACTAAACTAAAGACACAGACACACACAAGCACGATTTAGAAAGTGTTAGTGGGGTGGGTGGGGGAGATAATAGAATCTCCTGTGGCAGTTGTGCTGGCTCCTTCTGCACAGATTGGAATGGAATGAGTCAAAGCAGTCTCCTGGAGCGCGTGTCGATCCCGAGGAGCAAATATTCAATGGTTTCAGAGTTGCAGAGCAATGGAATATAATCTCAAGCAGAGCAACCATGTTAAATCTGGCAGTCGCCCCAGAATTTCACTCAATTCCATTTCTGGGTGGTATTTTGGAAACACTGTCAAGAGATTAAATATGTTCTGTGACAGCTCAGAAGGAAAGAATATGACTTTTCAAAAATGAAATGATTTATAAATTCTTCAAGACAGCACTATTTTCTTCTATGGGTATGTTCCCCCCCTGATATGCTACTTCCCCTCCACCCTAATCCTAACTACCTTTACGCCCACTCCCACTGAATTGTCCTCTGCTGCTGAGGGATAGAGTCATAGAGTGATACAGTGTGAAAACAGGCCCTTTGGCCCAACTTGCCCACACCGGCCACCATGTCCCAGCTACACTAGTCCCACCTGCCTGCGCCTGGTCCATATCCCTCCAAACTTGTCCTATCCATGTCTAACTGTTTCTTAAACATTGGGATAGTCCCAGCCTCAACTACCCCCTCTGGCAGCTTGTTCCATACACCCACCACCCTCTGTGTGAAAAAGTTACTCCTCAGATTCGTATTAAATCTTTTCCCCTTCACCTTTAACCGATGTCCTCTGGTCCTCAACTCCCCTACTCTGGGTAAAAGATTCTGTGCATCAACACAATCCATTCCTCTCATGATTTTATACACCTTTCTAAGATCACCCCTCGTCCTCCTGCGCTCCAAGGAATAGAGACCCAGCCTACTCAATCTCTCTCTGTAGCTCAGGCCCTTTAGTTTTGGCAACACCCTCATAAATCTTCTCTGAACCCTTTCAAGCTTGACAATATCTTTCCTATAAGGGTTATAGACAATAGACAATAGGTGCAGGAGAAGGCCATTCGGCCCTTCGAGCCAGCACCGCCATTCAATGTGATCATGGCTGATCATTCCCAATCAGTACCCCGTTCCTGCCTTCTCCCTGTACCCCTGACTCCGCTATCCTTAAGAGCTCTATCTAGCTCTCTCTTGAATGCATTCAGAGAATTGGCCTCCACTGCCTTCTGAGGCAGAGAATTCCACAGATTCACAACTCTCTGACTGAAAAAGATTTTCCTCATCTCAGTTCTAAATGGCCTACCCCTTATTCTTAAACTGTGACCCCTTGTTCTGGACTCACCCAACATTGGGAACATGTTTCCTGCCTCTAACGTGTCCAACCCCTTAATAATCTTATACGTTTCGATAAGATCTCCTCTCATCCTTCTAAATTCCAGTGTATACAAGCCTAGTCGCTCCAGTCTTTCAACATATGATAGTCCCGCCATTCCGGGAATTAACCTAGTAAACCTACGTTGCACGCCCTCAATAGCAAGAATATCTATTCTTTGGAGGAACTGTGCCCAGAACTGAACACAATACTCTAAATGCAGTCTCACCAACTTCTTATATAACTGCAACATGGCCTCCCAACTTCTATAGATAGATAGATATTCCACTCCATGCCAAGGAATAGTCTGGATAGTTACCAGCAAGCACGATGGATTACTTCGACTTGCTCCTCTGTAACGACTTTACCAACATGTTAGTGTAACTCGGGTCAGCGACACAGTGAATCACACCATCTTTGCTCCATGATCCAAAGCACATCAATGCTTCAGAACAGTGCCACTGGAAGCTGCATTTAAAGATTACCACACGTTTATTGCACCACGCACAGCTCTTTGACTTCTAAAATAATCATCAGTCTAACACACTTCAGAGCTGGGCCAGGCAGTCCATAAATCAATGCGTGTTGCTCTTGCACATACAGGTCCTACATATAGAAATGGGTGAAATATTTGTTTCTAAGTAATTTTGCAAATGACAAATGAACAAATGAAAACATGGAACATAGATATAAGTGGAAACAAGGAGCTGCACATGCTGGTTTACAAAAAAGACACAAAGTGCTGGAGTAACTCAGTGGGTCAGGCAGCATCCCTGGAGAACATGGACAGGTGACGTTTCACAGAGTGCTGGAGTAACTCAGCAGGTCAGGCAACCTCTCTGGAGAACATGGATAGGTGACGTTTCACAGAGTGCTGGAGTAACTCAATGGGTCAGGCAGCATCTCTGGAGAACATGGACAGGTGACGTTTCAAAGAATACTGGAGTGACTTAGTGGTTCGGGCAGCATCTCTGGAGAACATGGATAGGTGACGTTTCGGGTTGGGACCATTCTTCAAACATAAATATAAAATAGGTATTCTAACAAGTAAGCAGTTAGAAACTTTGAATTACAACATTGGTAAATCTCTGTACGATTAAGACCATAATTGTTGAGCTTCATGGTTAGATTTCATGCAAAATAAGTGAGAACAGCTGGAAGAATATCTACCACACAAAAAGCAGAACAATGTTTATACATTGTTAGAACGTGTGTATCCATAACGCTAATCAGATATAATACGTTTGATTAATTCGGGAACACTTTGTATAATGTGGGCCAAACTGGTTATAATGCAATTTCGATCAAGAACTAGAGAGCCACTTAAAAGTTACTTGGGCAATTGACAAGCAGAGAAAAAAAAGCTGTCTTGAGGGGGAAAAAATAGACTAGAGGGGAAAAAACTGTTTCCATGTAACCTTCTTGCAGCAATCAGGCATCTTTGTCTCTTAAATAAGTGGTCAGTTTCACAGCAGGTGGCCATAGAAATTGAAAAGCAATCACTTCTATTGATATTCCATTGAACAATATAACATACAATCTTTAGTATTTTTAGCTTGCAATAACAAAAATAAACCTTTTGCTATTAAAATCTTTCCTTTTGAAAATCCTGCAGGAAAATTTTTTTATATTGCTCGTCTGAAACTCTCTCGCCCCTAAACCTTCTTTCCCATTGACACAACTGTTTTATGGAGTGATTTTAGGTTAGTTTAGTTTAGTTTAGTTTAGAGCGACAGCATGGCTACAGGCCTTTCGCCCATCAGGTCCAGACCGACCAGCGATCGCCCGTTTACACTCGTGATATGTTATCCCACTTTCTTACCCACTCCCTATATACTAAGGGTAGTTTACAGAGGCCAATTAAAATACAAACCCCGTTAAAATAGAATCCAGAGTACCTAGAGGAAACCCACGTGGTCAGCGGGAGAACATGCAAACTCCACAGAGAGCACCGGAGGTCACGATCGAACCTGGGTCGCTGAGGCTGAGGCAGCAGCTGTGCCAACGTGCCTGCCCTTTTCTGTAACGCTAGGTCTCTTCAGAACCCAACTATCGTGTTATAGCAGAATTACCTGTACTAGAAAGAGGAGATGCAAACCAGAATCCTCTTGCAGCCATATCCATTCTCAGGAAATGGAGGGAACGTACAAACTCCGTACAGACAGCACCTGTGGTCGGGATCAAACCCGAGTCTCCGGCGCTGTAAGGCAGCAACTCTACCGCTGCGCCACAGTCTGAAGAATTTTAGAATCTTTACAGAGGTTTCTCGTGGTTCAGAAACGTTTTATTTGAGAGAGATGGCGTGGCGGCACGGTGGCGCAGCGGTAGAGTTGCTGCCTTACAGCGCCGGAGACTCGGGTTTGATCCCGACCACAGGTGCTGTCTGTACGGAGTTTGTACGTTCCCTCCATGACCTGTGTGGGTTTTCTCCAAGATCTTCGGTTTCCTCCCACACTCCAAACACGTACATGTTTGTAGGTTAATTGGCTTGGTGTAAGTGTAAATTGTTTCTAGTGCGTGTAGGATAGTGTTAGTGTGCGGGGATCGTTGGTCGGTGCGGTCTCGGTGGGCTGAAGGGCCTGTTTACGCGCTGCGTCTCTAAACTTAAAACTTAAATTTTGACCAAAAACATTAGTTTTGCGATTCAACAGAATAAATGTTAACTCTCATTTCCTTGAGAAAAGGACTGTCAAAATGACATCCTCTCTGAAAAGACCTGGGTCGGAAGCTGCCCACAGTCGACTGCTAGAAACTTAATTTGGATCAGTCTTCGATTGGAAGATGAATCAAGATATGGACAAAGACTTATTTTACAGAAACAAGAAAACTGCCGTGTCTCATAAGATCTGGAATCGAAGCTACTTAAATCTGACATTGCAAAAGCCTAAATGAGAGACTTCCCTTCGTGTTAATGTAGCCTGACTCATAAGTTTAAAAGGACATTAATGAACCAGGTCACATTTACATGGTAGACACACAATGCTGGAGTAACTCGTGCAGAATCTCGGGAGAGAAGGAATGGGTGACTTTTTGGGTCGAGACCCTTCTTCAGACATTTACATGGTGTTTGGTCCCTAAAAGCTGGCCACTGGCTGACACTACAATCACCCAAGTAGATTGCTTGAAACTTTGACATCACTCTATCCTGTTCTGCTTCCCTCATTCCCTGACCAAACAGAGGGACTCACCACATGTTGAGCACTTTGATGCAGCTACAAAGTTTAAAGAGAAAAGACAACAGATTAATCCAAGGAGAAAGCCCTTCTGTGGGGCGCATCATGCACATGGGTGACAAGGGGGGGGGGGGGGGGGGGGGGAGGGGGAGGTAGCCGTGGGGCAAGAGGGCCGGGGAGGAGAGAGCAAGGACTAAACCGACTGATGGAATGAGGGAAGCGAACAGCAAAGGAGAAGCAAAGGATTCAACTCAACAAAACCCCTGAACACAAACGAAACATGACAATTCGCCCAACCTTGGAGATGAATGAAGCTGGTAACGAGGCTCGATTACACTGACATTCCTGCCAGAGGCCATTTTAATTAAGTAGCTACACTCTGATTTTGCCACTGCTTTTGCCTACTTGAAAAAGAAACGTCAACAAATTCGATGTTAAATTTCAATTTTTCATTTTTCCTCAGAATGTTCCTGACAGAATGAAAAATGTAATGCTCCCTGTTACCAGAGTAACGGAAAGATTACAAAAATTCAAAAAGTCTTTCTAATAATGTACACGCTTCATAGGAACGTTAGATAAAGTCATAGTCATAGAGCCACACAGCATGGAAACAGGCCCTTCACCCCCAACTTGCACATGCGAACCAAGATGTCCCCATTCTAAGCTAGTCCCACCTGCCTGCATTTGGTCCATATCCCTCCAAATCCTGCCTATCCATGTATCTGTTCAATAACTTCATTACATTATATGATCCAAAGACATTCTGGCCTTCCATCACAGTGAGGAGGGGACTGGAGGAGACTCACTGTGATGGATGATTCTTTTTTTTGTTTTATGTTGGTTGTGATTGTGTGTGTTATTGCTTATTTTTATTGGTCTTATTCTTAGACTGTGGGTAATTTTTCATTTCACTGCACATTTATGTGTATGTGACACATAAATTGACTATTGACTTTATTGACAATCGCCAAGGTGCTGATCTGAATGTGGAATATAAGCAATTTGGCTATTAATCCAGTGTACACTGGCATCAGCAACTGATGCACAAAAAGAGTGGTTCTTCTAGATTGCCATGAGTTAATATGCAGCAATTCATAACTGTAGGCTTAGAGCTCGCCTGACGGGAGGCCATCAAACGCTGGTCAGAAACCCAAAGAAGATGAACTGAGTTCATTCCAAACAGATGATTTCAAACTGCAACTTAAAGAGTACAAAAAAAAAATTGCAGATGCCGTAAATCTGAAATAAAAACTGATGCTGGGAACATTCTGCAGGTCAGGGAGAAAATAAACTGGGTTAATGTTTCAGGTCGAATACCATGTCACAGATGAAACGTTAACCCTCTTGGCATAGACGCTGCCTGACTTGCTGAGTGTTTCCAGTATTATCTGTTGTCAATATTTTTCCTCCCTAATAGAAACATAGAAAATAGGTGCAGGAGGAGGCCATTTGGCCCTTCGAGCCAGCACCGCCATTCATTGTGATCATGGCTGATCATTCACAATCAGTAACCTGTGCCTGCCTTCTCACCATATCCCTTGATTCCACTAGCCCCAAGAGCTCTATCTAACTCTCTTTTAAATTCATCCAGTGAATTGGCCTCCACTGCCCTCTGCGGCAGAGAATTCCACAAATTCACAACTCTCTGGGTGAAAAGGTTTCTTCTCACTTCAGTTTGAAATGGCCTCCCCTTTATTCTTAGACTGTGTGGCCCCTGGTTCTGGAATTGTAACTACTTCCTCAAAGCGTGAAATGGTTTTGTCGTGGAATCTTCTCCTGCACTTCACTGTGCTGTCCAACCCTTGTTATTTTAGCGCAGAATGCCACTGATGTGGTCAAATATGCACAGCTCTAAGACTAACACTGGTCACATCCCAATCAAACGCCCCATCAGTGCAGGTGGGTGAGTGGGAGAACGGGGGAGAGGGTACTGGTGAAGAGGGTTTGGTGGAGAACAAAGCAGCTTAAAATGCAAACAGTCAAAGGTAAATATGACCCGATAAGGAGCAATCATGTCAAACAGGGCAACTGTACGATACACAATACGATCTCCTTCGAGATTCAGACTTCGAGGAAGGTATGTTCGGAAAATTCCCATTAAACTTGAATGAAAGCATATCCGGAAAAAATGATGGAAATGCAGGAAGTATTAACCCTTTCATTGGCACACACCACCATTTGTGTAATGTTGCTTCTTGCTCCCGTGGACAATGATAGTTGAATAAGGAGTATTTTTACTGTGCAAATCAAACAACCTGGTAGAGATCCCTGCAGGTGTCAACAACTTAAAACAGTTTTGGACCGGTCATTTTATTCATGTTGGTAAGATGGATGGTTCTCAAGCTCCAACACTCCAGCTGCATTAAGTTCATTGAAGTGTAAGAAAATAACTGCAGATGCCGGTACAAATCGAAGGTATTTATTCACAAAATGCTGGAGTAACTCAGCGGGTCAGGCAGCATCTCAGGAGAGAAGGAATGGGTGACGTTTCGGGTCGAGACCCTTCTCCAGACTGAATAATTGAAAGTTAATTGAAGAATAAGTACTCAATTGGATTAGGAATTTTACCTGCCGAGCCCCTATTTTGAGAGAGATATTTTTAGTCTGCTCTTCAAAAGCTAGCTGTCTTTGACTTCTCAGACCAAAGCGACTAATATTAATTTGCCAGAATTTCGTGATGAAAATTAGACTTGAGGAAGTCTGAGATGAGAAGTCCCAGCGTTATTGTCGAAGAACCTTTGCTCATCCTAGTCACTATTCCGGGCTAGTGGGTAAACATCCAGAACTACTGGTCTGGACGAGGACCTAATAATAATGGGAAATTATCGTTCAAAGTGAAACTGATGGGAAAAGCACACTATGAGACAGTGAAAGGGTTAAAAGGATTATGGAAAACTGCTGCTCCATCCACGTGAATCACAGTCTGCCGTGCATGTAGTCAGCCAGGTACATTTCCAGGTCAATGCTCCACACTTTCAAGATCCACCACAAAATATTTGCATTGTGAATTTTCAGGATGTGAAATTCTCAGAAATGTCCAAATTTCTCACGAACTTTAATGGCCCCAGGAAACAAAGATCCACTCGTTGGTTGCCCCTCTTATTTCCATGGGGAGTGTTCCCCCCCCTCATTAGTCTGAGGTCGGGTGCTTGAATGTTACTGGTGCAATTACTGAGGCGGTGAATAATGCAAGGTGGAGCATTCACCCAACACGGGGGGCACGCAACACATCGTAGGCCACATACTTGGCATCTTCTGAAGCTTCCACCTCCGGTTGAGTTGTAATTGGTGCACTGGAATGCGCTGCAGTTGGATCGTCAATGTTAAGCTCGCCGTTGGTTGAGCTGACCACCTGTCGAGAAGGATGAGGATGAATAGGTAAGGTTACGGATCACAGCACTCACAGTGGAACAACAACCACTATAGACAGCAGACAATAGGTGCAGGAGTAGGCCGTTCAAGGCCCTTCGAGCCAGCACCGCCATTCAAGGCCCTTCGAGCCAGCACCACCATTCAATGTGATCACGGCTGATCATTCTCAATCAGTACCCCGCTCCTGCCTTCTCCCCATACCCCCTGACTCCGCTATCCTTAAGAGCTCCATCTAACTCTCTCTTGAAAGCATTCAGAGAATTGGCCTCCACTGCCTTCTGAGGCAGAGAATTCCACAGATGTACAACTCTCTGAGTGAAAAAGTTTTTCCTCATCTCCGTTCTAGCCAGCACCGTAGCGCAGCGGTAGAGTTGCTGCTTTACAGCGAATGCAGCGCCGGAGACTCAGGTTCGATCCTGACTACAGGTGCTGCACTGTAAGGAGTTTGTACGTTCTCCCCGTGACCTGCGTGGGTTTACTCCGAGATCTTCGGTTTCCTCCCACACTCCAAAGACGTACAGGTATGTAGGTTAATTGGCTGGGTAAATGTAAAAAAAATTGTCCCTAGTGGGTGTAGGATAGTGTTAATGTACGGGGATCACTGGGCGGCACGGACTTGGAGGGCCGAAAAGGCCTGTTTCCGGCTGTATGTATATGATATGATATGATATGATAAATGGCCTACCCCTTATTCTTAAACTGTGGCCCCTGGTTCTGGACTCCCCTGACATTGGGATCATGTTTCCTGCCTCTAACGTGTCCAACCTCTTAATAATCTTATATGTTATTATAAGATTAAATCACTACTGTGATTTATTTTACCGCCGTCCGCATTTGTTCTCCACCCCCCCATTTTCTTCTTTCCTCCTCGCCTAATACCCATAACCCTGCACCCGATTTGCTCCCACTCCTTTCAACTTCTGAGATAATATACAATTAAAGTCATGAATATAAAAATCACTGCCAGATTCCAGTCAAAAAGTAATGGCTAATGTTTAAAGGCGAGACAAGGAACTGCAGAAGCTGACATTTTGAGCAAAACACGTTGTGCTGGAGAAACTCAGCGGTTCAGGCAGGGGGATGGACAGGCGATGTTTCAGGTCAGGACCCTTCTTCAGACTGAAACTGAGACAGACTGACGTAGGGTTCCAAAACGTCGCCTGTCTATTCCTCTCTGGATGCTGCCTGACCCGCTGAGTTCCTCCAGCATTTTCTGTCTTGATAATATTTAAACATAATAGCAGAAAATGAACATTTGCCTGAAAACGGTAACATGGAGCTGCTTCTTTAAGTTACGTTTATTATCTGAAAACAGACCTTATATGTCTGGACCTTTTGCCAATGTGACAACATTACTCCCCTCCCCTCAGTGTTTCACCACTGGAAGGGAGGAATTAGCAGCTAAAACACACAAGCCGATGTCAACCTCGACATCTTGACCCACCACTTCCACTGCTTTCAAAGCAATAGAAATCCAGGCAGACAATAACACGATTCCAAGGCTTACAGAAAGCTCAAGTGCTCTACGCTAATCCAACTGTTTATTTCTCTAAAAAATTAGTTCCTAATGTGTTTCAGTCATATTGCTTGGTAAATGTTGCTGAAGATGCGTTTTTTCCTTTCAAGGCATGAGGCAAATTAATTTTGGTCAAGGGTTTGTTTTACTCTGCTGTCATTCACAGTGGCAGGAAAACAATGTCAATATTGAATCCGCACCTGATGTTTGCAAAGCCAGCATTTCCTTGAAAGTGAGGAAATAGAAAGCTAATTTCCTATCAATTTAATTGCTGCACTTTATCATCGATGAACAAGGAAGATCCATATATCTAGTATTTATTCACAAAATGCTGGAGTAACTCAGCAGGTCAGGCAGCATCTCGGGAGAGAAGGAATGGGTGACGTTTCGGGTCGAGACCCTTCTTCAGACTGACATTCAGTCTGAAGAAGGGTCTCGACCCGAAACGTCACCCATTCCTTCTCTCCCGAGATGCTGCCTGACCTGCTGAGTTACTCCAGCATTTTGTGAATAAATACCTTCGATTTGTACCAGCATCTGCAGTTATTTTCTTATACTACCCATATATCTAGTGTTCCTTTTCCGGATGTCAGCTGAGTTCATCAACCTGACTTAATTAACCTGGAAATGAAGTATTTAGGAAGGAGCTACATATGCTGGTTTACACCGAAGCTAAGACACAAAAAGCTGGAGTAACTCAGCGGGTCAGGCAACATCTCTGGAGAAAAGGAATGGGTGACGTTTCGGGTCACGACCCGACTTCTGAAGAAGGGTCTCGACCCGAAACGTCACCCATTCCTTTTCTCCAGAGATGCTGCCTGACCCGCTGAGTTACTGCAGCTTTTTGTGTCTGGCCTGGAAGTTAAGCACAGATTCTAGGCTTGGCAATTCAAGAAACTCTCGGAAGAGCATTGCCCCGCTGGAGATATCATCTACCCTCTATCAGAGGAACGCAAACGACAATGAAGCACTAAGTATCCACTCTCTTATTTCAACAGACAATAGACAATAGGTGCAGGAGTAGGCCATTCGGCCCTTCGAGCCAACACCACCATTCAATGTGATCATGGCTGATCATTCACAA
The DNA here is from genome assembly GCF_053455715.1 of Rhinoraja longicauda. Lineage (NCBI taxonomy): Eukaryota > Metazoa > Chordata > Chondrichthyes > Rajiformes > Arhynchobatidae > Rhinoraja > Rhinoraja longicauda. Next base: position 11,833,452 of record NC_135990.1, read on the forward strand.
TCAGTATCCGTTCCTGCCTTCTCCCCATACCCCCTGACTCCGCTATCCTTAAGAGCTCTATCTAGCTCTCTCTTGAAAGCATCCAGAGAATTGGCCTCCACTGTCTTCTGAGGCAAAGAATTCCACAGATTTACAATTCTCTGACTGAAAAGGTTTTTCCTCATCTCCGCTCTAAATGACCTACCCCTTATTCTTAAACTGTGGCCCCTGGTTCTGGACTCCCCCAACATTGGGAATATGTTTCCTGCCTCTAACGTGTCCAATCCCTTAATAATCTTATATGTTTCAATAAGATCCCCTCTCATCCTTCTAAATTCCAGTGTATACAAGCCTAGTCGCTCCAGTCTTTCAACATACGACAGTCCCGCCATTCCGGGAATTTACCTAGTAAACCTACGCTGCACGCCCTCAATAGCAAGACTGTCCTTCCTCAAATTTGGAGACTAAAATTGCACATGGGAGTTTTGTTCAACAGTATAAAGCTGAAAGTGCCAAACCAGCTATCGTTGGCCTTAATGGTATCAATCTCAACCAACATCAGAAGAATACTTTTCTGATATTATGAAATTGTGGTTTGCGGGTTTTTTTGTGAAACTTTGCTGCTTCTTTTCCTCATTACAATGGTGACTACATTTTGAAAAAAACTTAATTGCTGCGAAGCCCTGTGTAGTGATCCTTGACTGGACAGTCACTGTATAAACACCAGCTCTTTAACACGCGCTACATTCCTGAGGGGATTCCACTCAGGGTTTCATCTCACATTAAGATCAAGATGATCCAACATAAAGCACTTAAAGCAAAGAAAGGTGGTCTCAATAGGATATCCGCTGTCTGAATACAATACCCTACAATGGGGAGAATGGGGCTTGTACGTTCTCCCCGTGACCTGCGTGGGTTTTCTCTGGGCGCTCCGGTTTCCTCCCACACTCCAAAGCCGAAAAGGTTTGTAGGTTAATTGACTTGGTATGAATGTAGAATTGTCCCTAGTGTGTGTAGGATAGTGTTAGTGTGCAGGCATCACTAGTCGGTGTGGACTCGGTGGGCCGAAGGGCCTGTTTTCGTGCTGTATCTCTAAACTAAACTAAAACTAAGTATTAAATTTAGGTCAATCCCCAGACCCATTTTAGGAAAGCACCTTATCTATGACATGATCTCATTTTTAGGGAATGTTAGGTCTCTTGAGACATCTTTATGAAAATATTGTTTCAATACTGTCCTTGCTTACTGCTTCTCATCCTCTCAAGAGGTATGAAGATGGCCTTCTGAACTCATGGGGTCCTCAAGAACTAATGGCATGAAAGTTTAGAGACAAATGAAACAGCAGATGCTGGTTTGCAAAGAAAGACACAAAGTGCTGGAGTAACTCAGCAGGCCAGGCAGCACCTTTGGAGAACATGAATAGATGACGCTTCGAGTCGAGTCTGAAGAAGTGTCCCGATCCGAAACTTCACCTATCCATTCAAACCCTTCAAATAAAAACTGCGTAGGAAAGAACTGCAGATGCTGGTTTAAATCGAAAGTGTACACAAAATGCTGGAGTAACTCAGCGGGACAGGCCGTTCAGTCTGAAGAAGGGTCTCGACCCGAAACGTCACCCATTCCTTCTCTCCAGAGATGCTGCCTGTCCCGCTGAGTTACTCCAGCATCATGTGACGACCTTCGATTTATACCAGCATCTGCAGTTTTTCTGACCCTGTTGACTCTCAGCACAGCCAACCCTCTTTCTTTCAACAAGTCTTGGAAAATAGTGGATTCCCAAAGTCTGAACTTCCATAGTGCACCAATCACTCATCGGAACCGAGTCTTTTTCATTTAAAGAATGCATTTTTTTTTAGGTATTTCTTCAAAAATAAACAAGGTGGCACAGCAGTGATTTTGGTGCATTAAAATGAAACAGTAGACTGGCATGTGATTGATTTGTGCCATATTAAGCAGTTAAGCATTAGGGTTGTTAGTACATTGCAAATATTTCGGGAGAAACTTACCTTCAAGTAGTCAGACAAAGTGCTTCTTTGCATGTGTAATTTTCCTTTTAAAGGGCTGATCCCTTTTTATCAAATCCTCCTCCCTTTCATTTAACGTCTGTAATTATCCACACACCCCGCTTCCCTCTGCAGCAGAGGGAAATACTTGTAGCAGTTTCTGTCACTTCTGCTCAGAACGTCAGAAGTTCACAAATGACAGGAGCAGAATGAGGCCATTCGGCCCATCAAGTCTACTCCGCCATTCAATCATGGCTAATCCATCTCTCCCTCCTAACCCCATCCTCCTGCCTTCTCCCCATAACCCTTGACACCCGTACTAATCAAGAATCTATCTATCTCTGCCAAAAAAATATCCATCGACCTGGCCTCCACAGCCTTCTGTGGCAAAGAATTCCACAGGTTCACCACCCTCTGACTAAAGACATTCCTGCTCATCTCCCTCCTAAAGGAACATCCTTTAATTCTGACAGCATTTTGCGTCTACTTTTGTAATATTAACTTGACTGTGTTGGAAGGTCTGTCCAATGCAGGAATCTGCACAGGGAAAATGTTTAGGACAAGCTTAGGACAATCCTGTTACAGAGTAATACAGCATGGAAACAGGCCCTTCGACCCACCTCATCCATGCCAATGAAGCTAGTCTCATTTGTCCACATTTGCCGCATATCTTTTTAATGGACAATAGACAATAGGTGCAGGAGTAGGCCATTCGGCCCTTCGAGCCAGCACCGCCATTCAATGTGATCATGGCTGATCATTCTCAATCAGTACCCCGTTCCTGCCTTCTCCCCATATCCCCTGACTCCGCTATCCTTAAGAGCTCTATCTAGCTCTCTCTTGAATGCATTCAGAGAATTGGCCTCCACTGCCTTCCGAGGCAGTGAATTCCACAGATTCACAACTCTCTGACTGAAAAGGTTTTTCCTCATCTCCGTTCTAAATGGCCTACCCCTTATTCTTAAACTGTGGCCCCTGGTTCTGGACTCCCCCAACATTGGGAACATGTTTCCTGCCTCTAACGTGTCCAACCCCTTAATAATCTTATATGTTTCGATTAGATCCCCTTCTAAATTCAAGTGTACATAAGCCTAGCCGCTCCAGTCTTTCAACATAAATCTTTTAAACCTTTCCTACGCATGGATCTGTCCAAATGTCTTTTAAATATTGTTATTGTACCTCAACAACCACTTTCTTTGGCAGCTTGTTCCATATTCCTCTGGGTGGGGAAGTTGCCCCTCAGGTTCCTGTTAAATCTTTCCCCTCTCTCCTTAAACCCACGCACTCTGGTTTTTGATTGTCCTTCCTGGGGTAAAGACTGCGTGCATTCACACACGGGGAGCACACAGCAATGTGTATTAATACTTTTTTTTCCCTCCACCTGGCAATGAATCACAGAAGAAGATTGTATACCTGGACCGAGCCCCCGTGCCTGTCTGTCGCCAGCTGGGAGGTCAGGAAAGAAGAGTTTTGATGCCGATTGGGCTGAATTTCCCATGCTCCTCTGCGGTCAGCTGCTCCTGTCTACTCATTGATTACAACGGAAGGGAAGGGTGACAAAGGGGATCCATGCAGCAGAGCAGGCACAAGCAAAGCAATGAAACAAAAAAGTTAGTCGTTAGTGATTATTAAACTGGTTAGCAAAGCATGAATGATGTCGTTCTTAGGTATGCCATAATACACAGGTTTGCCATTGTAAATTCTAAATAGATCTGTCTTTAATGGAAGTGTAAGAAAATAACAGCAGATGCCGGTACAAATCGAAGGTATTTATTTCACAAAATGCTGGAGTAACTCAGCGGGTGAGGCAGCATCTCAGGAGAGAAGGAATGGGTGACGTTTCGGGTCGAGACCCTTCTTCAGACTGATGGAATATTTAAGTCTGAAGAAGGGTCTCGACCCGAAACGTCACCCATTCCTTCTCTCCTGAGATGCTGCCTGACCTGCTGAGTTACACCAGCATTTTGTGAATAAATACCTTCGATGGAATATTTAATGTCTTTAATGGAATATTAATTGACTACTGATGACATTTTTGGGCAGTGGGGCTAGAGTGTTACAACAGTTTTGTTTTTTTAGTTTGGAGGTACAGCGTGGAAATAGGTAATTTGGCCTACTGAGTCGATGCTGACCATTGATCGCCGGTACACGAGTTCTCTGTTATTCCACTTCCTCAATCACTCCCTACACACCAGGGGACAATTTACAGAACCTACCAACCCGCACGTCTTTGGAATGTACCGGAAACCGGGAAAAACCCCACACGGTCACGGGGAGAACGTGCAAACTCCCCACAGACGGATATTCTTGCTATTGAGGGCGTGCAGCGTAGGTTCACTAGGTTAATTCCCGGAGTGGCGGGACTGTCGTATGTTGAAAGACTGGAGCGACTAGGCTTGTATACACTGGAATTTAGAAGGATGAGAGGGGTTCTTATCGAAACGTATAAGATTATTAAGGGGTTGGACACGTTAGAGGCAGGAAACATGTTCCCAATGTTGGGGGAGTCCAGAACCAGGGGCCACAGTTTAACAATAAGGGGTAGGTCATTTAGAACGGAGATGAGGAAAAACTTTTTCACTCAGAGAGTTGTGAAGCTGTGGAATTCTCTGCCTCAGAAGGCAGTGGAGGCCAATTCTCTGGATGCTTTCAAGAGAGAGTTAGATAGAGCTCTTAATGATAGCGGAGTCAAGGGATATGAGGAGAAGGCAGGAACGGGGTACTGATTGTGGATGATCGGCCATGATCACGGTGAATGGCGGTGCTGGCTCGAAGGGCCGAATGGCCTACTCCTGCACCTATTGTCTACAGGCAGCATCGGTGATGGTTGGGAAGTGATGAATATGGTCAGACCTGCCAGCAGAACATGCGCTCCTGGTTTAGTCAGCGCCGAGGATGACAAAAACACTGCACATATAAAACGCCTGAAGGTAGCCAAGAGAAACGTACAATGGGGTCATTGAAAAGACCGGATCGGAGGCGTGTGGCAGAACTATAATCATGTATTGTGTTTCTGCTGACTGGTTAGCACGCAACAAATGGTTTTCACTGCATCTCGGTACACGTGACAATAATACACTAGACTACAACTTACAGCTTTAAGTAAAGCAGTCCAGCCACCTGTGATCAGCAGCATACCTAATAACGCACCACAGCAACTTAAGAGATTAATCTGTTCCTATGTACACATTTGTGAAATTTTGCACTGGTCACAAAGCCACTCCTAGTCCTAGCGGCTTCACTGGCGCCACTGAGGTTTGCGTATCGTGGATTTCTCCTGCACTGGAATGGCGAGGAGATCGGCAATTCCCACTCCTCGGAGAAGCAGTCCACTCGCGACCAGCTAAGACAATGTCAAGAAGCGGCTCGATTAGGAAACAGGTGAATCAGTGTACAGGGCACTCTGGTCACGCCCTCTTCTCCCCCCCTCCCCCCCCTCCCCATTGGGCAGGAGGTACAGAAGTGTAAAAACGCTTGGGACAGTTTCTTCCAAGGTGTTATGAAGCAGCTGAACATCCTATCACCAATAGAGAGCAGTGCTAACCTACCATCGGCCCCATAGCAGAAGCATCCACGTCGCGGGGCTGGAAACTGGAAGTGTCCTGAGCTAATTCTGCTACCACCATCATCTGCTGTACAAGTGATGGCTCCCACTGATTGTCGCCGGAAGCTTCCGCCCTTTACAGGACGGACGATGACAGCGATGTGACATTTGAAATGTGGATGATGGACATGAAAGAAGAAGAACTACCATCTATCTCATTGAAAACCCTTAGACTATCGTTAATCGGACTTTATCTTACACTAAACGTTATTCTCCTTATCCTGTGGATGGCTTTATTGTAATCATGTATAGGCTTGGATAGCACACATCAAAAACACTTTTCATTGTACCTCAGTACAGGTGACGAAAACGAAACTAAGTAATCAGGAACTGAATCTGTGCAGCAGGGGTGAGAATTACTGTCTGCTGCTTATTGAGACTATGGCCGATCTCCTAGGATAACACCTCGCTGGTACTGAGGGAATTAAATTAGACTGATTCACAACATTGCCATGTCTAGCTGGCCAAGCTTAAAATGATTAGATCCCATGGGATGGGTGGGAAAATGAAATGGCAAAGGTAGAGACGTTCCAAAGGTTTGACACAAAATGCTGGAGTAACTCAGCGGGTCGGGCAGCATCTCTGGAGAAAAGGAATGGGTGACGTTTCAGGTCGAGACCCTTCTTCAGCAGACCAGCATCTGCAGTTCCTTCCTGCACATATGTTCCAAAGGACTTGATTGTTATTAGCAGAAACAAGGAACTGCAGATGCTGGTTTACGACAACAACAACAACAAAAAAAGACGCAAAGTGCTGGAGTAACTCAACGGGCCGGGCGGCATCTCTGGAGAACATAGATATTTGACATTTCGTGTCGGTACGGGCCTTCAGACTGGAGAAGAATCCCGACCGAAAACGTTACCTGTAGATGTTCTCCAGAGATGCTGCCCGACTCTCCGAGTTTACTCCAGCACTTTTTCTCGTCATTGTTGTTGCTTTCCCAGGGGGGAACACTTAATCAAAACACACCCCTCCTCCCGCTGATGCAAAGAGACCTGAACCTGTGTGGGAGGATAACATCTTCACCCAGCTGCGCCTTATCATTAGGTAAATCTAGCCGATAATTAGTCACAGCTAGCTCCCTCACAGAAGAGTCTTGGCCCCCTGGATATAAGACGAATGCACGAAGGATGGGAGCATGCCTGGCCCTCACACTGACCTGGTTTCGAAGTGGCTGCTGCAATGTGGCTTTATCGCGATGTACATGGCTTTCTCTCGCTCCGTGCTCCAGTTGGCTGGACCCGACCGGCGTGGGCTGTGGGTCAAATATGGAGAACCAGGATCAAAAGCAGCCCACCAGTTTAGTTTCGCGATGCAGCGCGGAAACAAGCCCCTCGGCCCGACTGACCCACACACTCCCCCCGCACACTCGCGCTATCCCACACACACACACACACTAGGGTCAATCTGCAATCATGCCAAGCCAATTAACCCACAAACCTGCACGTCTTTGGAGTGTGGGAGGAAACCGGAGATCTCGGAGAAAACCCACACAGGTCACGGGGGGAACGTACAAACTCCGCACAGACAGCACCCGTGGTCAGAATAAGAAAATAACTGCAGATGCTGGTACAAATCGAAGGTATTTATTCACAAAATGCTGGAGTAACTCAGCAGGTCAGGCAGCATCTCAGGAGAGAAGGAATGGGTGACCTTTCGGGTCGAGACCCTTCTTCAGACTGACCCGTAGTCAGGATTGAACCCGGGTCTCTGGTTCCGTAAGGCAGCAACTCTACCGCTGCGCCACCGTGCCACCCCTTACACAAAAGTCTACCCTGAGCAGATGCGATCTCCAATTTACATGCTAAAAATAACTGGGCTTACAACAGTGGAACTTTTAATTGTCTTTGGCAGGAAAAATCACAGGTCATAAATCTAAATGTATTAACAGCGCATTTGGAAAGCAGTGACAGGATCGGTCAAAGTCAGCATGGATTTATGAAGGGGAAATCATGCTTGACTAATCTTCTGGAATTTCTTGAGGATGTAACAAGTAGAATGGAGAAGGGAGAGACAGTGGATGTGGTGTATCTGGACTTTCAAAAAGCCTTTGACAAGGACCCACACAAGAGATTAGTGTGCAAAATTGGAGCACGTGGTATTGGGGGTAGGGTATTGACATTGGATAGAGAACTGGTTGGCAGGCAGGAAGCAAAGAGTGGGAATTAACGGGTCCTTCACAGTTAAAGAATATGGGGTAGGCCATTTTAGGACTGAGATGAGGAAAAACCTTTTCACCCAGTGAATCTGTGGAAGGCAATGGAGGCCAATTCACTGGATGTTTTCAAGAGAGAGTCAGATATAGCTCTTAGGGGCTAACGGAATCAAGAGATATGGGGAGAAAGCAGAAAGCATTTGAAGAAGTTCTTAATCCAAAAAAGAAGAGACTGGGATTCACATGTCTGAACAAGTCGCAGAAGTCTTTCCATTTGAAAGCCACGGTGGTTAAGACTTATTGGCAAGGTTGTTATTATGGAAATTTGAGTCACAAACTCTTGCAACGTACTAATAAACAAAGCAGGGGGCAGTACAGGTATCCTTTATAATCTCCTGCACTGCATTCGATCCAACCCACAAGATAGACTTGCTAGCAGAGCCCCATTTAAAACAAGGCAAAAGTACACCAGTGAGAGATTTGGCGGTTACGAAGTTGAGCAGCCTAGGACTCTTATTCCCTGACCCTATCCCTGAACTCCAGTGTACACTGGCCCTATCCCCAAACTCCAGTGTACACTGGCCCTATCTCCAAACTCCAGTGTACACTGGCCCTATCCCCAAACTCCAGTGTACACTGGCCCTATCCCCAGACTTCAGTGTACACTGGCCCTACCCCCGAACTCCAGTGTACACTGGCCCTAAACCCACACTCCAGTGTACACTGGCCCTAAACCCACACTCCAGTGCACACTGGCCCTACCCCCGAACTCCAGTGTACACTGGCCCTACCCCCGAACTCCAGTGTACACTGGCCCTATCCCCACACTACAGTGCACACTGGCCCTATCCCCAAACTCAATCTCAGCACCCACTCTGTGTTTACAAACCTGTTGTGTTGTTGCTGCAAGTAAGAATTTCATTGTTCCATTTTGGGACGTGTGACTATAAAGCACACATGACTTGTGACTCTTGCCTGGTTAGCGGGGATAGGTTTACGTTGTATCTGCATTGGGAATTATTGAGGCTTGAACCATACTTCCTACCACCTTGCAGCAAGTGAGCGAGCATTTGTCCACCTTATCTCATGGAAGCAAGTCCGTTTGCTGCCCCAGTGTGGCAGGGCCACAGTTAATCACAAGCTTCAAAGCGTTGCCACTCCAACAACTGTGCGTTTCCAAAATAAACTTGCACTTTAAATTCCCAACATCTGCAAAACAATCATCTTCTCTTCTTTCCTTCTGAAACGCCAAATAGGTTAAATATTCAGATTTGCTTCTATTTGATGTTTGCAAGAGATTGATATCAAAGGCACGGCATCAAACTGTGCTCATTCTAAACATCCGGGCGAAGGCAGGCTTCAATTATCAACAACACGTGTTGCCTTTAACCTGATCCTAATTTGCAATGTGCATTTGCTAATTCTAGACCCATTCACATTTTAATTAAATGATGTAGAAGCTGTTTAGATCGCGGATTTTGGGACTGATACTGATTTTACAAAAATACTTTATTACCCAATATTATTGTTGCAGAATGGCAGAGAGGCTTAATAGCAAACTAGACCAAGTGGACCCGTCCGGCCCAAACCTCCCCTGCATTGGTGCAGCACCCTCTCCTCCCCCCCCTCTCCTCCCCCCTCCCCCTGCCCCCCTCCCCCCCACCCTCTCCCCTCCCCTACTCCCCCCCCACCCTCTCTCCTCCCCTCCCCCTCTCCCATCCGTACCCTCCCCCCTCCCTTCCCCCCACTCCATCCCCCTCAACCCCCATTATCCTCCCTCCTCCCTCCCTCCCTCCCTTGGAGATAGATTTAAACTTTAAAATGTGAATAACTTAAAAAATATTACACCGATTTCAATGAAACTTCATCCATTAGCACCGAAGGGACAACGGTGAGTAAGGTGGGCCTAAAATCGTCGCGCTATGGTGTACCGTTTAGGCTGTAGTTCAGGAACAAACAAACAAACAGAGAGTTTTAGTATATAGATGTCATCTTCAGAAGTGTAGCTGAATACAAGTGTTACTCCTTCTGCAGTTGTACAGGGCCCTAGTGAGACCGCACCTGGAGTACTGTGTGCAGTTTTGGTCTCCAAATTTGAGGAAGGATATTCTTGCTATTGAGGGCGTGCAGCGTAGGTTTACTAGGTTAATTCCCGGAATGGCGGGACTATCATACGTTGAAAGACTGGAGCGACTAGGCTTGTATACACTGGAATTTAGAAGGATGAGAGGAGATCTTATCGAAACGTATAAGATTATTAAGGGATTGGACACGTTAGAGGCAGGAAACATGTTCCCAATGTTGGGGGAAGTCCAGAACAAGGGGCCACAGTTTAAGAATAAGGGGTAGGCCATTTAGAACTGAGATGAGGAAAAACTTTTTCAGTCAGAGAGTTGTGAATCTGTGGAATTCTCTGCCTCAGAAGGCAGTGGAGGCCAATTCTCTGAATGCATTCAAGAGAGAGCTGGATAGAGCTCTTAAGGATAGCGGAGTCAGGGGGTATGGGGAGAAGGCAGGAACGGGGTACTGATTTAGCATGATCAGCCATGATCACATTGAATGGTGGTGCTGGCTCAAAGGGCCGAATGGCCTCCTCCTGCACCTATTGTCTATTGTCTATTGTTTTTTAGAGTAAAGTCAGTCTGAAGTCGTCTTGATCCAAAACGTCACCTATTCCTTTTCTCCAGAGATGCTGCCTGACCCGCTGAGTTACTCACACATTTTGTGTCTATCTTCGGTATAAACCAGCATCTGCAGTTCCTTCCTACACAATTTTAGATAGGCACAAAGTGCTGGTGTAACTCAGCGGGTCAGACAGCATCCCTAAAGAAAAAGGATGGGTGACATTCCGGGTCAGGACTCTTCTTTAGATTAAAAATAGAGGGGAGGAAATGGAGGTAGGAAAAGGCCAAAAACATTTTGAAAAGGTCTAGAGAGGGTAGATGGCATTCTGGGGTAGTCCAAGAAGAGGAAGATCGGTGGAGACAGGAGAAGGAGATCATGCCTTTTTCCAAACTCCAATTCCCTCCCGTCAACTTTCAGTCCGAACAAGGGTCCCGACCTGACACATCACCCATCCTTTTTCTCCCGAGATGCTGCCTGACCCGCTGAGTTATTCCAGCACTCTGTGTCTATCTTCAGGATAAACCAGCATCTGCATTTCCTTTCGACAGAGTTTCATAGAGTATTCTTTTATCCCACCTTAAGCATACAGGCATGCCCGCCTGCGTGATGCACATAAGCACATTCTTCATTGGAAACTATCTAACACAGTATAAGCCTTCTCATTCTGTACCCTCCCCATTCCGAAAGCTAGTGTTCGATGCTCAGTATTTTCCAACCTCTGATTAAATATAGCACCTGCTTATTCCTGCATAACCGAAGATAGGCACAAAATGCTGGAGTAACTCAGCGGGACAGGCAGCATTTCTGGAGAGAAGGAATGGGCGACGTTTCGGGTCGAGACCCCTCTTCAGTCCGACTTCAGCTTTTTGTGTCTATCTTCGGTTTAAACCAGCATCTGCCCTGGACATGCAGTCATTTCATCCAGCCATCAGTAAGGGGGTCCACGAGACTGAAAACCATCACCACCAGGTTTAGGACAGGTCAGGCAGCATCTTGGAGAGAAGGAATGGGTGACGTCTCGGGTCGAGACCCTTCTTCAGACTGATGTAGGAAAATAACTGCAGAAAATAACTGATGTAGGAAAATAACTGCAGACCTGTTCTTGGGCTTAAAACTAGTAGAGCCACAGGGGATTTGGTCGTCTCGACCCGAAACGTCGCCCATTCTTTCTCTCCCGAGATGTTGCCTGACCCGCTGAGTTACTCCAGCATTTTGCGATACTTTAAGAGTCAAGATTGTTTAATTGCCAAATGTACTGAAAACAGTACAATGAAATTTGTACTTGCAGCAGCATAACAGGCCTGCAAACACAGTACTCATGAATAACATTCTAAACAAAAGAAAAATCAATGAATTAAAACCCAATAATTAGTGCAAAACAAAAGTCTGAGGTCCCTTGTGCAAACTAGGCCGTTCAAAGTTTAGTTGGTGTTTGTAGCGTGCAATAGGCTGTTGGTCCTAAAACTGTTGTAGGAAAATAGCTGCAGATGCTGGTACAAATTGAAGGTATCACAAAATGCTGGAGTAACTCAGCGGGTCAGGCAGCATCTTGGAGAGAAGGAATGGGCGGCGTTTCGGGTCGAGACCCTTCTTCAGACTGATGCATTTCGGGTCGAGACCTTTGTTCAGACTGATTTGTACCAGCATCTGCAGTTATTTTCCTACATCAGTCTGAAGAAGGGTCTCGACCCGAGACGTCACCCATTCCTTCTCTCCAAGATGCTGCCTGAGCCGTCCTAAACCTGGTGGTGATGGTTTTCAGTCTCGTGGACCCCCTTACTGATGGCTGGATGAAATGAGTGCATGTCCAGGGTGGTGTGGGCCCTTGATGATGCTGGCTGCCTTTGTCACACAGATTCATGAAGTCACACATCAAGGAAACAAGTCCCTGCGATTCCACCACCGGACATACATTCCCCTCCACTCCCCCTTCAGCGTTTTGCAGTGAGCTGTGTCTTGGTGACTCTCTTGTCCTGGTGACTCTCCCATCCTTGTCCATCGCTCCCCGTTATACAGTACTGTCCCGCCAACCGCCACCGATGTCGCACTTGTCCTTTGACTTCTACTCTTCCCAACCACCAGGAACCCAAGCAATCGCTCCGATCACATACCTTCAAAGTTGGCCTTGCCCCAATTTGGAATTTTAACTCAAGGGCCTGCCCTGCCTGGTTCACAGATACAGTGCAGAAACAGGCCACTCGGCCCACCAAGTCCGCACTGACCTGCGATCCCTGCACATTAACGCCATCCTACACACACTAGCGGCAATTTACACTTATTCCATGCCAATTAACCTACAAACTTTGTACGTCTTTGGAGTGTGGGAGGAAACAGAAGATTTAGATTTAGAGATACAGCGCGGAAACAGGCCCTTCGGCCCACCGAGTCCGCGCCGCCCAGCGATCCCTGCACATTAACACTATCCTACACACACTAGGGACAATTTTTACATTTTACCCAGCCAATTAACCTACAAACCTGTACGTCTTTGGAGTGTGGGAGGAAACCGAAGATCTCGGAGAAAACCCACGCAGGTCACGGGGAGAACGTACAAACTCCGTACAGACGGCACCCATAGTCAGGATCGAAACTGAGTCTCCGGCGCTGCATTCGCTGTAAGGCAGCAACTCTACCGCTGCGCCGCCGTGCCGATCTCGGAGGAAACGCAAGCGGTCACGGGGAGAACGTACAAACTCCCAACAGACAAGCAGCTGTATCTGGGATCGAACCCGGGTCTCCAGCTGTAAGGCTGCAACTCTACCGCTGCGCCACCGTGCCACCCGCCTCTATCCACAATTATCTTACACCTAATAAAACAGTGGTCTCTGCTCCCAAATTCCTCATCTTGATCCATGATCACCTCATCCACTTGCCCCTTCCAATTTTCAAAGACTAGATCAAGCGTTGCTCTTTCCTGTGTTGCCCGAGGAAACTTTCCTGAACACATCTGACAAATTCTTCCCCTCCTAAACCTTTTGCACTATGACATTTCCAGTCAAGGCGGGTAAAGTTCCCGACATTCATATTTAATTTCACATGTAATTGGATGCAAAGCATTTTTGAATATCGCATCATCGGTACGAATGAATTTTCATTTCGCGTCAAAAACTTGACCACATATATCACACGTGAAAAATTGCGCACTTTGCAGTTAAGCAATTGATATATCAATGGTATATCTTATCCAAACTAGAACTTAATGCTCCATTTACAGGGTCATGATGTGTGTTACTTACTAGTTGCCTGCCAACCCAGTCGTATGCATAATCAAAGGCATAGCCCTTGGTCTCAAAGAGATCTGTGAATAGTGTACGTAAATACTGGTAGTCTGGTTTCTCGAAGAAGTCTAATCTCCTCACATAGCGGAGGTAGGTTGCCATCTCCTCTGCAAAGAAAAAATACAAGATGTTCAAATGTTACATCAGAAAATATTGATAAACTGCAACACACTCTAGTGTGGCAACATTTCAGGTCAACTAGCGAACAGTCCTGACCAAGAAGGGTCTCGACCCGAAACGCCGCCCATTCCTTCTCTCCTGAGATGCTGCCTGACCCGCTGAGTTACTCCAGCATTTTGTGGCTACCTACCATCTACCTCACTGGAGATCCTCAGACTATCTTTAATCTGACTTGGCTGGACTTTATTTTGCAGTAAACATTATTGTGTATCTGTACACTGTGGATGACTCGATTGTAATCATGCATAGTCTTTCTGCGGACTGGTTAGCACGCAACAAAAGCTTTTCACTGTACCTCGGTAGACCACAATAAAGTAAATTAATCTTTCATGACACCCAGAAAGGTAGTGCTTGATAAACATAAGGCTAGTAAAAGGGGCAAAATATAAATTTTGTTTGAAGGGTGACCTATCTTATCTATTCCCTTCACAGATGCTGCCTGACCCGTTGGGTAACTTCAGCACTTCGTGTTTTGAACAAAATAAAAAGGCTGCTTTCACTTGAGACCAGAAGTGATTCGTTGGCAAATTGACAATAGGTGCAGGAGTAGGCCATTCGGCCCTTCGAGCCAGCACCGCCATTCAATGTGATCATGGCTGATCATTCTCAATCAGTACCCCGTTCCTGCCTTCTCCCCATACCCCCTGACTCCGCTATCCTTAAGAGCTCTATCTAGCTCTCTCTTGAATGCATTCAGAGAATTGGCCTCCACTCCCTTCTGAGGCAGAGAATTCCACAGATTCACAACTCTCTGACTGAAAAAGTTTTTCCTCATCTCCGTTCTAAATGGCCTACCCCTTATTCTTAAACTGTTTCCTCCCACACTCCAAAGACGTAAGGGTTTGCAGGTTAATTGGCTTGGTATAATAATTGTAAATTGTCCCTTTTGTCGGTAGTGTTAGTGTGCGGGGATCGCTGGTCGGCGCGGGCTTGATAAACCGAAAGGCCTGTTTCCACACTGTATCCCTAAACTAAACTAAAACTAATCTAAACTGAAACAGTCAAAGTGTCCAAAAGTGGCGTGCGTGTCCACTACGGTTATTAAACTGTTCAACTCAAAATTAAAGCTGAGAAGGTTTTAACGTGCTTTATTTAACAATTAAAAGATGAAACACAGTTCTGAGTCTGCAAGCAACTAACTCCATCTCCAACTTTTAACCAGGGCATCCTGAAGCTTGTGGTCTGGAAGAGATGGAAAAGGAATGTGACAAGGAATGTACTTACATGTGACAATAAAATCATTGGAAGGAAGCAAATATTTTTTTTAGTAGGAAAGAACTGCAGATACTGGTTTAAATCGAAGATAGACACAAAATGCTGGTGTAACTCAGCGGGACAGGCAGCATCTCTGGAGAGAAGGAATGGGTAATATTCCTTGTCTCCAGAGATGCTGCCTGTCCCGCTGAGTTACTCCAGCATTTTGTGTCTACCAAATGTTTTTTTCAATTGGCTTACTTGAACAGATATGTTCAGATAATTGTGTGGGACACGTCTATTCACATGAACAGAATAACCCTCATTCAATAGACACTATCTGAAGGCATAATACCTAGCTATCTAAACAGCCGCCTCATCACAGATGGACAAACACCAAAGGCGTAATGACCGAAGGGATTTGGTAGGAATAATGTTCTCCTTCTGAGAACTGGGCTTAAATCCAACAGAGTGAGTCAAATACTGCATGGTACTGGGACCGAGGGCACACTCTGTCTACAGCTACTGAATAGATTTACTGTCTACTGTTACTGAATAGAATTGTGTAGTGATTCTTGCAAGACAACTCAACAAGCGAATCAGTTTGCAAGCTTCGAAATAAAGAGGTCCTACTTATAGTGCAAAATGACAATGCATATATGAAACACTGTACTGCATTGTATCGGCACTATCCAATGATTCCATATCACTCAATAAAAGGGATGAGTGATATTTTGCAGTTCAAACCAGGGAGAGTGTCAAGCCTGATCTTGCGCTTGACCCTATTTTCTGTGTTTCTGAGGTTGGTTTTCTGTAAAGTGTCACAGAACACAGGTGCTGGCTCAAAGGGCCGAATGGCCTCCTCCTGCACCTATTGTCTAACACTGGGATGGCAAAGATGCACAGCTGCTGCCTCACAGCACGAGAGACCCGCGTTCGATCCTGAGCTTGGGTGCTGTCTGTGTGGAGTTTGCACGTTCTCCCTGTGACCACGTGGGTTTCATCATATCATGTCATATATATACAGCCGGAAACAGGCCTTTTCGGCCCACCAAGTCCGTGCCGCCCAGCGATCCCCGCACACATTAACACTATCCTACACCCACTAGGGACAATTTTTACCTTTACCTAGCCAATTAACCTACATACCTGTACGTCTTTGGAGTGTGGGAGGAAACCGAAGATCTCGGAGAAAACCCACGCATGTCACGGGGAGAACGTACAAACTCCTTACAGTGCAGCACCCGTAGTCAGGATCGAACCTGAGTCTCCGGCGCTGCATTCGCTGTAAAGCAGTAACTCTACCGCTGCGCCACCGTGCCGCCCAATTTCCTCCAGATACTACGGTTTCCTCCCACATCCCAAAGACGTGTGGGTTTGTAGATTAATTGGACTCTGTAAATGGCCCACAGTGTGTATGGGGGGGGGGGGGGGGAGGATAAGAAAGTGGGATAACATAGGTCTAGTGTGGACGGGTGGTCGATGGTCGACATGGGCTCAGTGGGCTGAAGGGCCTGTTTCCACGCTGTATCTCTAAACTAAACTAGCCAAGCACTGGTCCAGGATTTTGAAAAACATGACTGAAATAAGCCCATGAAGATGAGCGGCTGCAACAAATAATACAACCAAGGTAAAGATGAAGGAAGCACTCAAATAACAACAATAGTAATCACAAAAGGTCTCAACCAAAGATACTAGAGGAGCAAGATAGACCACTCGATCCTAAAAACCGTCGTGTGTCATGGCGCCATTTTAGTAGGCAGAAACTTGCAGAAACATTTAAAAAGAAAAACAGCAACAATCTGTGAATTGATAGATGAGATATATTGTGCATTTTTATGATATCATCACACATACTGTTCCCCCAAAACACTGATTACATAGCGAACGGCGGGTTTTGCC
This sequence comes from Rhinoraja longicauda, assembly GCF_053455715.1. Lineage (NCBI taxonomy): Eukaryota > Metazoa > Chordata > Chondrichthyes > Rajiformes > Arhynchobatidae > Rhinoraja > Rhinoraja longicauda. Next base: position 11,850,372 of record NC_135990.1, read on the forward strand.
TACTAAAATGGCGGACATTACGCTCCTTTGCGTACTACACTTCAGTATAGGCGATTTCGACGGAGTGGTTCATCTTGCTCCTCTAGTATCTTTGGTCTGAACTGCAAACTTAGAGGAGAGAAAAAAGAAAGTGCCGAATTTATATACAACATCCTTTCAACAGTTCTGTCATTTGACGCATCTCAAAATACACTTCCGGTAAACATGCTTTTGCGGAATGAGTCCTTTGCAAAACATACCTGGAAAGTTCTCACAGAGAACTTCAATCGGAGTGTTTCGCTTTGTGTCCCCAATTTTCTGATAGCGTTCTTTCAACGTTTCTGCCTGCAACCAAAAGGAATCAATTTAATCAGAAGTACTAGGAAAAAAAACTGCAGATGCTGGTTAAAATCGAAGGTAGACACAAAATGCTGGAGTAACTCAGCGGGTCAGGCAACACGATATTGGCTTAGTGGACTAGCCATGATTGTGCTCAACAGCAGGGCAGCTTCTCATTTCTTCCAATTTGCTCCTGGTGAGAAATAAGTTTCCAGACTCAATTCTCCATTTAGGCAGGTGGGACTAGGGTAGAAGGGACATTTTATGGGCAGGTGGGACTAGTGTAGATGGGACATTTTATGGGTAGGTGGAACTAGTGTAGATGGGACATATTATGGGCAGGTGGGACTAGTGTAGATGGGACATATTATGGGCAGGTGGGACTAGTGTAGATGGGACATATTATGGGCAGGTGGGACTAGTGTAGATGGGACATATTATGGGCAGGTGGGACTAGTATAGATGGGACATTTTATGGGCAGGTGGGACTAGTGTAGATGGGACATTTTATGGGCAGGTGGGACTAGTGTAGATGGGACATGTTTGTCAGCATGGGCAAGTTGGGCCGAAGGGCCTGTTTCCACGCTGTATGACTCTAACCCTTTCCCACTACACTAACGCACCGGTCAAGCAACCTTGCCCAGAACAAACATGTAGCAGTACAGAGAACAACTCGAACTTTGGCCCAAATCCAGTATATATATATATAGTGCGGGAAATTTTATTTCCCATTTCTCACAGCAAAATGGAGGAACAAGCAGGAAGGACAGGCATTCCATTGATTTTTTGACCAGCCTTTCAGATCACAGTGACACAGTTAGTGGAGCTACTGCCTGTCAGCTCCAGTGACCTGCGCTCAACTCTTGACTGTTGGTGCTGGCTGTTGCAGGAGTACGTTCACCATATGGATTTCCCCCCCGGGTGCTCTGGCTTCCTCCCACTTGACAAAGACACGTCTGAAGAAGGGTCTCGACCCGAAACGTCCCCCTTTCCCTCTCTCCTGAGATGCTGCCTGACCGGCTGAGTTACTCCAGCATTTTGTGAATAAATACCTTCGATTTGTACCAGCATCTGCAGTTATTTTCTTTCACAAAGACGCGTGGTTGGTTAATTAGCCACTGCCCGTGTTGGTGAGTGGTAGAAGCAAGGGGACATTGAGGTGAATGTGGGGAGATTTCCACAGGTTAACCCTTTAGACTTTAGTGATAACGCACAGAAACAGGCCCTTCGGCCCACCGAGTCCGCACAGACCAGCAATCACCCTGCTCACTATCTTACTCACTAGGGATGAGTGTAAATGAGTGCTTGATTGTCAGCTGACAGAAGGACCCGTTTCCATGCTGCATGAGTCAATGTGATTGTTCCTTTCAAATTGATTCACAGGGAAATCTTATTTGCCACTAATACACCACAGCAGAACATAACATGCGGGGAAAATGTGTCATTCTTAAACTGCTTGACTTAAGTAGTCAGCAAGCACAAATTAATGTTTCAACAGCAACAGAACTCTGAAGTTAAATTGCCTCAGGTCATAAGAACATTACGGAAATCAAACATGATCTAATAAATGCATACCTGTGTCTTAAACAACTAAAAGTTTCCAACATCCATATCCAAAATGTTATCTAATACTCAGACTAATCAATGTTCCAATACTCAGACTAATCAATATTTTAATACTTGCACTAAAACAGTTAAGTAATTGAGGGGATAAGGATAATCATGTTATGTAGGAACTGCAGGTGCTTGGTTACACCAATGTTTCAGGTCAAGACCCTTCTTCAGTCTGAAGGGTCTTGACCTGAAACGTCACCTATTCCTTTTCTCCAGAGATGCTGCCTGACCCGCTGAGTTACTCCAGCTTTTTGTGTCTATCTTAATGTGCAGGAGAGAACTGCCAAAGCTAGTTTAAATCAAAGATAGACACAAAATGCTGGAGTAACTCAGCGGGTCAGGCAGCATCTCTGGAGCGAAGGAATGGGTGACATTTTGGGTTGAGACCCTTCTTCAGACACTCACCAACAGTATGTACTGAAGAAGGGTCTCGACCCAAAATGTCACCCATTCGTTCTCTCAAGAGACGCTGCCTGTCCCGCTGAGTTACTCCAGCGTTTTGTGCCTATCGAAGTTGTTTGAGATGCATTCCCACCCAAATACAAGGTTCAAACAGCAACATGTTGAGGTGAATTTACTGTCCACATCTGCTTTCTCCCCTACTGGACTTTATTTGTCACGTGCACTCCAGTTAAAATATCCAGGTCACCACAACCCATTTATTTTTATCACATGGGCGGCACATTAGAACAAGCGGCAAAGCTGCTGCCTCAGAGCGCCAGAGATCCCGGTTCGATCTTGACCCCGGGTGCTATCTGTGTGGAGTTTGCACTGTCTCCCTGTGTGGGTTTTCTCTGATATGCTGACATCTTATCGAAGCTTATCGACATTTTATCATGCTTAGATCTTATCGAAACGTATAAGATTATTAAGGGGTTGGACACGTTAGAGGCAGGAAACATGTTCCCAATGTTGGGGGAGTCCAGAACAAGGGGCCACAGTTTAAGAATAAGGGGTAGGCCATTTAGAACTGAGATGAGGAAAAACTTTTTCAGTCAGAGAGTTGTAAATCTGTGGAATTCTCTGCCTCAAAAGGCAGTGGAGGCCAATTCTCTGAATGCATTCAAGAGAGAGCTAGATAGAGCTCAAGGATAGCGGAGTCAGGGGGTATGGGGAGAAGGCAGGAACGGGGTACTGATTGAGAATGATCAGCCATGATCACATTGAATGGCGGTGCTGGCTCGAAGGGCCGAATGGCCTACTCCTGCACCTATTGTCTATTGCTGGTTTGTACGCTAATTGGCCTCTGTAAAATAAAATTCCGCCAGTGTGTAGAGAGTGGACGAGGTGGGTCAACATGGAACTAGTGTGAACCGGTGATTGATGGTGGTTTGGCACGGTCTCGGTGGGCCTAAGAGACTGTTTCCACGCTGCATCCCCAAACTAAACACTTTAGTGTGTCTGCAATATGTGAAAGCAGCCAGAGTGGTAGTGATGGGCTGAATGGCCTGTTTTGTTCAGAGAGATTCTAAGTTAACACAGAGCAGAGCAGTAGCAAGGTCGAGGTGACCTTTACTGCTTGCAAGCTCTCAGTGTGTGAGATGAGTTTGCAGTTGTGCCCAGCAGTTCTTGCCCAGAACTGACAAGGACAAAAAATCATTAGAGATGAATATTCTACTTGCACATGCATGACACTTATGCAAATTCAAAAATAAAATTATATTTGTTTCAGCCAATTTCACATAGCAACCATGACAAGCACAGAAGACGTCTGTGCTCTGTGGGATTCCGACTAAGGCAGGTGAACTGTGCGATATGGATTATAAATCTGACAATTTGAAATAATGAATTAAAGTGTTGCATGCCCACGCACAAGACTCTCAGCAACTGATCTTTACCAGTCATTTGTAACCCTCAGAAGAGTTGTTAAGCAAGCTTCTGTATGTGTGGGAAACTTTCCTTTGATTGAGATTGCCAGTGGGAGAAATTTTATTGCTCTTTCAGGTCAGGTTTTGAGTAACACGAGAACAGACAAGGTGCTCAATATCCACATTTATTTAAGATAGACACAAAATGGTGGAGTAAAAGGCCTGTCCCACTTAGGCGATTTTTTAGGCGACTGCCGGCGACCGTCAAAGTCGTGGCAGATCGCCAAAATGTTCTTTTACCCGACGACAATGACCACGACAATGCCGAGTCAGGTCGAGATTACACCGTCTTCAGAAACATCGCACAATTCCCACGCTGTCAATGCTTCTCCGGCGTCCTGATTTTCGCTGAAATCACTGACAAGTCGGTAAGTACTCGAGAGTTTTGAACTATAACATCTTGTATGGGTTACTTAAAAACCAAGCATCGCTGTAACAAGGCATAAACTGGATTTACTTCCAGTTTACTAATAATAGCTGTATTAAAAAAATTTTTTTTTTAAGTGGTTCAGTGGATTTTTGTGAAAAGTGTGTGGGCATTCTTTGAAAATGTACGGGAGATGCATATCTGGTTTCTGGGTTGCATATCTGGGTTGGGAGCCTACTTTAAATGTAATGGCTGATGGCCATAAACATCGCGAAATTCCCACGCTTACCTGACCGTCAAACTATCGCCTCCAATCTACCTGTCAAATGTCCTGACGGTAAATAAATTGGTTAAACGCAAGCATTTAATGGTATTTTGAAATTACTTTACTTATTTGCTGATCTGATCTCTAACATTTTGTCCAAATTTGACCGGGTCATGATTCTTGGTGACTTTAACATTCATGTTTGCTGTCCCACTAAGCCTCTTGTGAGTGAATTTATGCACCTGGTTGAGTCCTTCAATCTGACTCTTCACACCAAGGGACCCACTCACAAGTTAGGCCATACACTCAACCTAGTGTTATCGTCCGGATTCCCAATCTACAACATTGAAACTACTGAAGCCTGTCTATCGGACCACAGCGCTATCATTTTTGACGCATCTCTGCCTTTATCTCCCGCAAAATCTCATCTCCCTGTTCGTTACTCCCGCGACATCAATTCATTGACTGCCAGTAAGTTCTCCGAGGCTCTCACAGCTGCCCCCAACATCTGCACTATTGAGGCTTCTCCCCCCCATCTCAGCACTGAGGATCTCACCTCTTTATTTAATATCACTTGCACTTCCAAGTCAAGTCAAGTCAGTCAAGTCAAATTTATTTGTCACATACACATACTCGATGTGCAGTAAATCCATCCTGGATTCTATCGCTCCTCTTAAAATGACAAAGCCTAAGCCCAAAGGTCGGCCTTGGCTCAAAGACACCACCAGAGCCCTAAGAAGGGAGTGCAGAAAATCAGAACGGAGGTGGAAATGTGACAAGCTTCAAATTTCCTTCGAAATTCTGAGAAACAATCTTCTCAAATACCAGGAAGCAGTAAAGTCTGCTAGATGCACAATACTTCTCCGACCTTATCTCCAAAAACTCTCATAACTCCAAGGTCCTATTTAGCACAATTACCTCTGTCATATGTCCCGCCCCCAGTACCAGCTTAGTTGGGTCCCCTGCTAAGTGCGAAGAATTCGCTAAATTTTTCACCAGCAAAGTTGAGAACATTAGAATGAACATTTCCCCTCCCACTCGTGACCTAGCTGTCTCACTAGTCTGTTCATCTAAATTGGACTGTTTCCAACCCGTCACTCTATCCTCCCTTGCAAAGCTTGTCTCCGCTATGAAACCTGCAACCTGCCCCCTTGATCCTGCCCCCACTGCCCTTCTGAAGGATGTCATTGCAATAGCCGGTCCCAGCATCCTCTCTATTATCAACAGTTCTCTGGCCACTGGCACTGTTCCAACCTGTTTCAAGCACACGGTGGTCCAGCCCCTACTGAAAAAACCTAACCTAGACCCCACCTTGCCTAGCAACTACAGACCCATTTCCAAACTGCCATTCCTGTCAAAAGTCCTTGAAAAGGCAATTCTAAACCAATTAGTGCCCTACCTACACCAAAACACCATCCTGGAAAGTTTCCAGTCAGGTTTCAGAGCCCACCACAGCACAGAGTCTGCCTTGTTGAAGGTACACAACGACCTCTTTCTCGCCATCGACACCGGCGACTGTGCAATCCTGCTCCTTCTCGACTTCAGCGCAGCGTTCGATACAGTGGACCACACCATCCTTATTGACCGTCTCCGGTACGCGGTTGGTATTGATGGCACTGCCCTGAGCTGGTTCGTTTCCTACCTCAAAGATAGGAGTTTCGCCATCAACATAGGCAGTTATTCCTCTGCTCCAGCTAGCCTCTCCTGTGGAGTTCCACAAGGCTCCATCCTAGGCCCCATTCTCTTCTCTCTATACATGCTCCCCCTTGGCCAAATCATTCAAAGGCACGGCATTTCTTTCCACTGCTATGCCGATGACACACAGCTTTACCTCCCCCTGAAACCCAACAACCGGTCAAATTTAAACAGCCTCTTACACTGCCTTGAGGACATAAAATGTTGGATGGCACAGAACTTCCTCCAATTAAACGAGAGCAAGTCTGAGGTCATCCTATTCGGCCCCCCCGACTCCATCAAATCGATAACAGGCAGTCTTGGAAGCATATCCTGCCTAGTCAAACCGCATGTCAAAAACCTCAGAGTGATATTTGACTCTGCATTAAAATTTGACAAGCAAGTCAACGCTGTGGTAAAAGCCAGCTTCTTCCAACTTCGTACCATAGCTAAAATCAAACCTTTCCTCCAATTCGACGACACTGAAAAAATCATTCACGCTTTCATTTCCTCCCGCCTAGACTACTGCAACTCCCTATACACTGGGATCAGCCAATCATCCCTGTCCCGCCTGCAACTGGTCCAAAACGCCGCAGCGAGACTCCTGACGGGTACCCGTAAAAAGGACCACATCACGCCGATTCTGGCCTTTCTCCACTGGCTCCCTGTACGGTACAGAATCAACTTCAAGCTCCTCCTATTCACATATAAAGCCCTAAATGGACATTCCCCCCCTACATCAAAAATCTTCTAACCCACCTCTCTAACTCCAGGTCCCTCAGGTCGGCCGACTTGGGGCTACTCACTATCCCGCGGTCTAGGCTTAAGCTCAGGGGTGACCGCGCTTTCGCGGTTGCAGCTCCTAGACTGTGGAACAGCATCCCTCTCCCCATCAGAACTGCCCCCTCCATCGACTCCTTTAAGTCCAGGCTCAAAACCTATTTCTACTCCCTAGCGTTTGAGGCCCATTGAGGAGGCGCTGTGAAATGTTTTGTATGTGCTGTTATGTTTGCGTGCTACTGTATGTTTCATTTTTTTCCTTAGTACCTAAACAGATGTACAGCACTTTGGTCAACGTGGGTTGTTTTTAAATGTGCTATACAAATAAAATTGACTTGACTTGACTTGACTTATTTTAATATTATGTGCTTCTAAATGCATCTAAGAGAACCTAGCAAACCTGGGGACAGCACACGACAGACAGCGCCCGCAATAAGCTACAATATCTTGCGACAAGCCAGCTGTCGCCGAGAAATTTACTCCGGATGATTGCGCTGAGATCCACTACGATTCTTGGAAGACTCCTCACGATCATCCCCGCGACACCCCGGCGAATGTCCGGCGACAGCCTAGTCACCGGCAGTCGCCTTAAAATCGCCTAAAGTGGGACAGGCCCTTAACTCAGCGGGACAGGCAGCATCTCTGGAGAGAAGGAATGGGTGACGTTTCGAGTCGAGCATCTGCTTCAGACCTGTAGAAGGGGCTCGACCCGAAACGTTACCCATTCCTTCTCTCCAGAGATGCTGCCTGTCCCGCTGAGTTACTCCAGCATTTTGTGCCTATCTTTGGTTTAAACCCGCATCTGCAGTTCTATCCTCCACATATATTGAACCCAGTCGAGTGCAAGGTGATGCATTTTGAGAAGTTAAGCCGAGGCTGGACATACACAGTGAGTGGCAGGGCCTAAGGAGTGTTGTAAAGCAGAGAGACCAACAGGACTAAACGTAGAGTTGCCTTAAAATGTTGCAACACAGTTAGACAGGATGGTGAAGCATTTTGATGTCATGTTACAGCTGTACAAGAAAACTTTACAGAGAAAACTAGGTGACACATCTGTGCAGTACTCATGGGAATAAGTCACTGTTTGCGGTGTCATCTTTTTGGATGAAATGATAAAATAATCTATCCTTACTCACAAATGGACACAAAAGATCCCATACAAAGGAGAGCCATCTCAATCTATCTCAATTAACTTTACCAAAGCAGTTCACCACACAGCTGCTTAAAATAACCTTTAGTGCGCAAATCAGACGTTCAGTTTCCTCTATTTCAATAACACCTTTTCAAATGCACTTTTACGTCCAAATTGTATTAAGACGTGGATAGGTGACGTTTGTAGGTCGAATGAAGGGTCTCGACCCGATACGCCGCCTATCCATGTTCTCCAGAGGTGCTGCCTGACCCGCTGAATTACTCCAGCACTCTGTGTCCTTTTGTGAATTAACCAACATCTGAAGTTCTTTCAACACAGTTACAGTGTCAGGATAAATAAAAAGGTCTCTTTTCTCTTCAGCACCGATTGAATTCTACTGTACATAAAGTGCCCAATGATGCATCAGTAATTATTGGCGTAAGGATGGAGCTGCCTGAGGTTGGGATGGGTGCATGATGTGAACTGATGATGATAGGTCGGTATGGGTTACGACTCACAGATTCATCAGCAGTCCCACTGACCACAGCAGTCTTGATAGCTGACAAACTGACATGACCAACAGACCCCGACGATGCCAAAGGCTGGGATTCTTCACGCTTAGTGTCACACAACTGACGATGCAGTGGAGAGAACACCCAGCTGAAATGGGAAGCTTGCACTGCCATTTCATTCAACTTCAACTGTCTGTTCTTTTGGTGACTAAATTCAATAGTCCCATAGGGTGGCGCAGCGGTAGAGTTGCAGCCTTACAGCGCCAGAGTCCCGGGTTCCATCTTGACTACGGGCACTTGATTATTAAGGGGTTGGACACGTTAGAGGCAGGAAACATGTTCCCAATGTTGAGGGAGTCCAGAACAAGGGGCCACAGTTTAAGAATAAGGGGCCATTTAGAACTGAGATGAGGACAAACTTTTTTAGTCAGAGAGTTATGAATCTGTGGAATTCTCTGCCTCAGAAGGCAGTGGAGGCCAATTCTCTGAATGCATTCAAGAGAGAGCTGGATAGAGCTCTTAAGGATAGCGGAGTCAGGAGGTACGGGGAGAAGGCAGGAACGGGGTACTGATTGAGAATGATCGGCCATGATCACATTGAATGGCGGTGCTGGCTCGAAGGGCCGAATGGCCTCCTCCTGCACCTATTAGACAATAGACAATAGGTGCAGGAGTAGGCCATTCAGCCCTTCGAGCCAGCACCGCCATTCAATGCGATCATGGCTGATCACTCTCAATCAGTACCACGTTCCTGCCTTCTCCCCATACCCCCTCACTCCGCTATCCTTAAGAGCTCTATCCAGCTCTCTCTTGAAAGCATCCAACAAACTGGCCTCCACTGCCTTCTGAGGCAGAGAATTCCACACCTTCACCACTCTCTGACTGAAAAAGTTCTTCCTCATCTCCGTTCTAAATGGCCTACCCCTTATTCTCAAACTGTGGCCCCTTGTTCTGGACTCCCCCAACATTGGGAACATGTTTCCTGCCTCTAATGTGTCCAATCCCCTAATTATCTTATATGTTTCAATAAGATCCCCCCTCATCCTTCTAAATTCCAGTGTATACAAGCCTAATTGCTCCAGCCTTTCAACATACGACAGTCCCGCCATTCCGGGAATTAACCTAGTGAACCTACACTGCACGCCCTCAATAGCAAGAATATCCTTCCTCAAATTTGGAGACCAAAACTGCACACAGTACTCCAGGTGCGGTCTCACCAGGGCCCGGTACAACTGTAGAAGGACCTCTTTGCTCCTATACTCAACTCCTCTTGTTATGAAGGCCAACATTCCATATTGTCTATTGTCTATTGTCTATACGTTGTTTGACCCGCGTGGGTTTTCTCCGAGATCTTCGGGTTCCTCACACACTCCAAAGACGTACAGGTTTGTAGATTAATTGGCTTGGTGTAAATGATAAATTGTCACGAGTGCGTGTAGGACCACCGATCGCTGGTCAGTGCGAACTCAGTGGGCCAAAGGGCCTGTTTATATTAATAATAAAAATAAATTTTATTTGTAATGTGTAGGTTGGCACAGGGTCAACGGTACAATTAAATGTATTTGACAAGACAACGGGCCACCTCAGCAGTAATATTCCAAGGATAAATAAGATTTAAAAAATGACATTAGTAAGGTAAAAAGACAATATTAAAAATAGGTAAAAAGACAATATTAAAAATAATCAACATATATGATTTGAAATCCTCAATGTATCTCTAAATTAAACTAACCTAAACTAAGGTAAACTGCAGAATATACATCAGGTAGAGAGAAATTCTGCCCCAATGAACTTTTCAGACTCTTAGCATGCAGAAGTAATTTGGCGGTAGACACAAAATGCTGGAGTAACTCAGCGGGTCAGGCAGCATCTCTGGTGAGGAGGGAATGGGTGACATTTCAGGTCGAGACCCTTCTTTAGCCTGAATTCAAATGTAATTTGGCAATGGATTGTTTGATTAGGGAGCCTTTAGACTTCAGAGATGCAGCATGGAAACAGGCCTTGGGCCCACCGAGTCCAAGGAAGCTGTGTGCTGGGTGCGAACGAGTACAGACAATGAGACTCAACAAGACTACTTTGAAGCGGCACGGTGGCGCAGCGGTAGAGTTGCTGCCTTACAGCGAATGCAGCGCCGGAGACTCAGTTTCGATCCTGACTATGGTATCTAGGTTAATTGACTGGGTAAAATGTAAAAATTGTCCCTAGTGTGTGTAGGATAGTGTTAATGTGCGGGGATCGCTGGGCGGCGCGGACTCGGTGGGCCGAAGGGCCTGTTTCCGTGCTGTATCTCTAAAAAAAAAGGGAGCTGGTTCGACTTGGGTGGGGGAGGGATTGGCAAGTAGTTCCTTTCTGAAGAAGGGTCTCGACCCGAAACGTCACCCATTCCTTCTCTCCAGAGAACCTGCCTGACCCGCTGAGTTACTCCAGCATTTTGTGTCTACGTTCCTTTCTTATTGTTCCTTTTTTATTGCTCCTGCACCCAGGTAGTCCCACGCAACAAAGGTTAGATACCATTCATTTAATGGCTTGTTGGATTTGTTGTTTACTTTCATCGGCTGGTGTTTAAGGATACCCAGGTGCCAATGTTTTATTGTCATATGTCTCGAAACAGAACAATGAAATTCTTACTTGCAGCAGCACAACAGATATGTAAATGTTGTACTGTACTCTGCAAACGCTATAATAAATAGAAGTTCAGCATATGAAAAAACAAATAATAATAGCGCAAAGACTAAAACAATGCCCCCAAGGGGCGGCACGGTGGCGCAGCGGTAGAGTTGCCGCCTTACAGCGAATGCAGCGCCGGAGACTCAGGTTCGATCCTGACTACGGGCGCTGTCTGTACGGAGTTTGTACGTTCTCCCCGTGACCTGCGTGGGTTACAGGTACGTAGGTTAATTGGCTTGGTAAATGTAAAAATTGTCCGTAGTGGGTATAGGATAGTGTTAATGTGCGGAGATCGCTGGGCAGCGCGGACCCGGTGGGCCGAAGGGCCTGTTTCTGCGCTGTATCTCTAAATCTAAATCTAAAAGTCTATGTAGTTTGGAGCTGAGTTGAAGGTTGGAGTGTTTAATAGCCTGATGGTTTTTGGGGAGAAGCTGTTCCTAAAATGTTCATTAATTTTCAGGCTCCTGTACCTTCTTCCCGATGGAGTGAAATGAGAGCGTGGCCATGGTGGTGTGGGTCTCTGATGATGCCGGCTGCCTTTTTCAGGCAGTGAAACCTGTAAAACCCCTTCGATAGTGGGGAGTTCAATAGCCATGATGGACAGGGCAGTGTTCACCACTTTTTGCAATCTTCTTCGTTCCCGGGTGTTCAAGTTGCTGAGCCAGGCCGTGATGCAATGCCAATATGACAAACTGAATCTCCTCCATCTTCTAAGGAGGTAGAGGCACTGACGGGCTTTCTTTACGATTGCGTCAATGTGCCGGGTCCAGGACTGATCTTCAGAGATAGGCACGCTCAAGAACTTGAAGATCTTGACTCTCTCCACCACCATCCTGTTGACGAAGACATGTTTGTGGATCCTTGTCCTTCCTCATCTAACGGTTAATGTGGATAAATGTGAGGTTATCCACTTTGGTGGCAAGAACAGGAAGGCAGACTATTATCTGAATGGTGGCCGATTAGGAAAAGGGGAGATGCACCGAGACCTGGGTGTCGTGGTACACCAGTCATTGAAAGTAGGCATGCAGGTGCAGCAGGCAGTGAAGAAAGCGAATGGTATGTTGGCATTCATAGCGAGGGGATTTGAGTATAGGAGCAGGGAGGTTCTGCTGCAGTTGTACAGGGCCTTGGTGAGACCACACCGGGAGTATTGCGTACAGTTTTGGTCTCCTAATCTGAGGAAAGACATTCTTGCCATGGAGGGAGTACAGAGAAGGTTCACCAGATTGATTCCTGGGATGGCAGGACTTTCATATGAAGAAAGACTGGATAGACGGCTTTTACTCGCTGGAATTTAGAAGATTGAGAGGGGATCTTATAGAAACTTACAAAATTCTTAAGGGGTTGGACAGGCTAGATGCAGGAAGATTGTTCCCCATGATGGGGAAGTCCAGAACAAGGGATCACAGTTTAAGGATAAGGGGGAAGTCTTTTAGGACCGAGATGAGAAAGTTTTTTTTTACACAGAGAGTGGTGAATCTGTGGAATTCTCTGCCACAGAAGGTAGTTGAGGCCAGTTCATTGGCTATATTTAAGAGGGAGTTAGATGTGGCCCTTGTGGCTAAAGGGATCAGGGGGTATGGAGAGAAGGCAGGTACGGGATACTGAGTTGGATGATCAGCCATGATCATATTGAATGGCGGTGCTGGCTCGAAGGGCCGAATGGCCTACTCCTGCACCAATTTTCTATGTTTCTAAAGTCAACAATCAGTTTCTTGGTTTTACTGATGTTGAGAGCAAGGTTGTTATTCTGGCACTAGTCGGTCAGTTGATCGATCTGCCCCGAATGCTGTAACTCATCATCATCCATAATTCATGCAACACCGTTTAAATAATAATCTGCTTTTGCTTTTCCTACCAAAGTGGATACCTTTTGCATTTATTCACATTATGTTACATCTGCGACATATTTGCACAGACCTCCCTTTGCCTTAATTGCCTTGGGAATCTCTCTGTGTCCTCACAACTCATTCCACATCCTTAGCTAGGGTATTCAAACAGCAGCTCCCACCGAGGGACATGTCCTCCACTACCAAGGAGAAAAACAGTAGGCACAGGGGAATACCATTAACGGCACAGTGGCACAGCTGGTAGAGCTGTTGCCTCACAGCGTCAGAGACTCGGGTCCAGTTCTGACCTCTGGAGCTGTCTGCGTGGAGTTTGCACGTTCTCCCTGACCATGGTGGTCCCACATCCAGAAAACCTGCAGGGTTGTGGGTTGAGCGGCCTCTGTAAATTATCCCTGGTGTGTAGGGAGTGGACGCGAAGGTGGGATAACAGAGTACCAGTGTGAACAGATGGGCGGCATGGGCTCGGTGGGTCGAAGGGCCTGTTTCCATGCAATATGTCTAAACTAAACTAAAACTGATTGCTGTACCCCTTCCCAGCTGGGAAGTATATTGCTCAGTCCAAACTGTAGAACACCTGACTCAACAGCTCCATCGAAGTGCATTCACCAGGACAGCAACAAGCCAACTGTTCACCATAACCTTCTCAAGAAGAGTAAGGGACCGAGGTGGAAGAAATGTTTATGTATGGGCAATATATTCTGACTTTGCCATCATCTCCAAAGTGAAGTAAAATAAAACCCATGACTTTTAAATGTCATTTTTCACGTTGGAAGTAATAAAATCTACACCAATGGAGGTTTACTGTATATATCTATATATCTTGTATGTATGTTGTTCCCAAAATATAGCCAAAACTGTACACGATAGCGCAACAATTTTAGGCCCACCTTACTCACCATTCGCCTGCAGTGTGCATTGATCAAGTTTCGTTACATTTTAAAAGTAATTAACTTAATAAACTTTAATAAATGCGCTCCCCTCCCCCCTCTCGCCCAGCAGTGCCAGGAGGACCGCTGCCCGTCCCGGCGTGCCCCACACCTGACCTTCCTCCCATGGTGCAGCGCGGTGGCAAAGAAGATGGCCGCCGGCAGGACAAACATGCGGCAGCGCCTTGCGGCCGCTCTCCTGCTGCTGTCCGCCGCGGGGCCGGGGTGAGTGGCTCCCTCTCCCCTAACCTCTCCCCCCTCGTCCGCCTCAGGCCCCTGGGCAGACTCCCCAGCCAGCAACAGGTTCAGGGGTCGTCAGTTGGGAGAGGGTTGCCGGGCCAGCAGGAGAGGTTTGGGCCCAACCGGTCCACGGCTCGTCTAGTTTCCTATAAAATTTACAGAACCTTCTTTTCCTTGATTTTAAGCCAGAAACACTAATAGCAGTAATGCTGAAACTAGCTCAATTGCTTTAATTGATCTCCCATGGTGTTGAACATAGGGAGTTAAGTCATAGACAAGTCTACAGATGATAGCCTCAGATGGCAGCGATTAACTGAACCAGATGCAGGGGAAATCAGGCAATCACGATACAAAAGATACACAAAGTGCTGCAGCAACTCAGCAGGTCAGGCAGCATATGTGGTGATAAAGGGTGGGTGAGTGATGTTTCGGGTCAGGACCCTTCTTCAATATACAAATACTGGCTTTAGACTTGTAACTTATCAGTGAAAGCTGGTTAAATGGCACAACATCACGACCGGTTATGAGGTAAAATGTGACATTTGTGTAGGCATTTCCTGTAATAAATGTGGATACATTTGAACTTGAACGGAATAAGTTAATAAAAGCTTGATAAAAAAAGATTACGTTATGTTATGTAGCCAGGAAGCTCATTCAGAGAAGGAAGGTTTATTAGACATATTCTGGGAAACAGAGGAATTGGAAGCAGCCGTGTTGTTTGGCCACAACTTCCTTCCTCTCTTTGATAATAACTAATTCCATCCTAAAAAAACGAGGCACTTCTACCATTGGATTACAACTGCAGCATAGAATGAGACAAATACAATAGCAATGTTCTGAACTAGCTGCCAGCAGCAGGCTGGCACGGTGGCGCAGCGGTAGAGTTGCTGCCTCACAGCGCCAGAGACCCGGGTTCCATCCCGACTACGGGTGCTGTCTGTACGGAGTTTGTACGTTCTCCCTGTGACCTGCGTGGGTCTTCTCCGAGATCTTCGGTTTCCTCCCACACTCCAAAGACGTGCAGGTTTGTAGGTTAATTGGCTTGGTATGAATGTAAATTGTCTCTAGTGCGTGTAGGATAGTGTTAGTGTGCAGGGATCACTGGTCGTCGAGGACTCGGTGGGCCGAAGGCCCTGCTTCAGCACTGTATCTCCAAACTAAAAGCATGCATTTACATCAACGTCATCATCTCACTTGAGATTCAAACTGCTTGGGAACCCCAATGTTTTCATTAACATCGTATATCTCTCATCTCACCAGTCAAACAACTGGTCGGATGAAAACTATTTAAATTATGCTTAAAATATGCATTTATAACATCTACTTTTCCAAACAGATATTCTTTTTCTCTAATTATCAAACTGAGGGTACAAACTCCACTGGAATTGAGTGAGGATGCCAACTTCTCAAAGAAGTAAGACCGTAAGACATAATTAGATAATTCAGCCCATCGAGTCTGCTCCACCATTCGATCATGGCTGATCTATTTTTCCCCCTCAACCCCATTCTCCTGCCTTCACCGCGTAGCCTTCGACACCCATACTAATCAAGAACCTATCAATATCCGCCATTAAATTGGCCTCCACCATCGTCTGTGGCAATGAATTCCACAGATTCACCACCCTCTGACTAAAGAAATTCCTCCTCATCTCCATTCTAAAGGCGCGCCATTTTATTCTGACGCCTACGCCCTCTGGTCCTAGACTCTCCCACTACTGAAAGCATCTTCTCCACATCTACTCCATCTAGGCCTTTCGTTATTTAGTAGGTTTCAATGAGAACCCCCCCCTTTATCCTTCTAAACTCCAGCGAGTACAGGCCTAGAGCAGTCAAACACTGCTGATAAGATCCTGGGGATCATTCTCGGAAGCCTCCTCTGCTCCCTCTCCAACACCAGCACATCCGTCCTCAGATATTTGTACATAAACACATGGAGATTACCGAGTTTCACAATTGCCAGTGAGGTTTAACACAAGTGCAGCATATGTTCGGAAACACTGAGAAGCGGGGGACTGCTAATAAGCCTGAACACAGGTGCTTAAACATATGGACAGACACCCTAGCAAGTTCTATTATTACTAAAATACCAGAGCACTGTTGAATTAATATCGGGGGGAACATGCACAATACATCGGCAATAATTTAGACCGTGTAATGCAATTGACAATCTGTACAAGCTCACTTTAATAATGTGAAAAAATATAACAAGATTGTTCTATCTCCAGGACTCAATGGTTTTCATGTCACACTGGCAAAAGAAACAAGGGAGGAAATTCAGACACATCAAGTCTGAAGCATTAGAAGGAAAATCAACACAGTGCTGGCATAACTCTTGGTCTGACAGCATCTCGAGAGACCATGGATAGGTGATGTTTCGGGTCAGGACTGATAGTATTGTAGATTATTCAGACTGAGAGACCATGGATAGGTGATGTTTTGGGTCAGGACTGATCGTATTGTAGATTATTCAGACTGATAGTATTGTAGATTCTGGAATTCTGCTTATTGATTTGAAAATTGCAAGTGTGTTTCTCTGGTGATACTCTGCTTGCTTATCAATCATGTGCAAAACATCTACTTTTCTGAACAGGTATTTCTTTTTAATTATCGAGGGAACTGAGGTTACACGTTCTGCTGGAATTAACAGGTGAGAATACCAGTTTCCAGATAGAAATAAACGGAGATTTACTGGCAGCTTATGTAAAGGACAGCGACAGCTCTCTGGTGAAAGAGGCTGCATTTATTATGGAGGTTAGATCATATCTGACTGATCAGGTAGAATTTTTAAGATGTGTGATAAATAAGAATGAACATGCAAATGCTGTTCAAATAAACTACCAGGATACAGCACATGGCAGTTCACCTGTTCTAGGAGCAGAATTAGGCCATTCGGCCCATCAAGCCTACTCTGCCATTCCATCATGGCTGATCTATCTTTCCTCTCAACCACATTCTCCTGCCTTCTCCCTATAACCCCTGAAACCCTTACTAATCAAGAAATTGTCAATCCACGCCTTAAAGAAATTCCACCTCATCTCTTTTCTAAAGGTACGTTCTTTTATTCTGAGGCTATGGTCTGAGGTCCTAAGATCTCTGGAGAGAAGGAATGGGTAATATTTCGGGTCGAGACTCTTCTCCAGACTAATTAGGGAAAGAGGAAACGAGAGATATAGACGATGATGTAGAAAGATAAAAAACAACGAATAAAAGATATGCGTTCCACAGATTCACCATCCTCTAACTAAAGAAATTCCACCTCATCTCTTTTCTAAAGGTACGTTCTTTTATTCTGAGGCTATGGTCTCAGGTCCTAAGATCTCTGGAGAGAAGGAATGAGTAACGTTTCGGGTCGGAAGAAGGGTCTCGACCCAAAACGTCACCCATTCCTTCTCTCCAGAGATGCTGCCTGTCCCGCTGAGTGACTCCAGCATTTTGTGTCCACCGTCGTTGAACTTGTATTTGCTGGGTTAGAATACAGTTTAAGTGCATTATCAATGTTTATTCCTGGATTCCAGAGTTTAGTTTAGAGATGCAGCATGGGAAAAAAGGCCCTTCAGTTTACTGAGAGCACAACCATCATAGATTATTAAAAAGATTTAGAGATACAGCGCAGAAACAGGCCCTTCGGCCCACCGGGTCCGCGCCGCCCAGCGATCCCCGCACATTAACACTATCCTACACCCACTAGGGACAATTTTTACATTTTACCCAGCCAATTAACCTACATACCTGTACGTCTTTGGAGTGTGGGAGGAAACCGAAGATCTCGGAGAAAACCCACGCAGGTCACGGGGAGAACGTACAAACTCCGTACAGACGGCGCCCGTAGTCAGGATCGAACCGGAGTCTCCGGCGCTGCATTCGCCGTAAGGCAGCAACTCTACCGCTGCGCCACCGTGCCGCCACACTAGTTCTGTGTTGTCCCACTCCCGAAACGTCAGGGGACATTTACAGAGGCAATTTAATTTACAAACCCTCGCGTCTTTGAGATTTGCGGGGCTACTCGGAGCAAACCCACACTGTCACAGGGAGAACTTGCAAGCTCCACACGCTGACCCCCGAGGTCAGGATTGAACCCGGGTCTCTGGCGCTGTGAGGCAGCGGCTCTACCAGTTGTGCCACTGAATTATGGGTTGCCCGAGGGCGATTCAAACCTGACCCATTTTGTTAAAAGGAAATTTACATTCATAGGGCGGCACGGTGGCGCAGCAGTAGAGTTGCTGCCTTACAGCGAATGCAGCGCCGGAGACTCAGGTTCCATCCTGACTACGGGTGCTGTACTGTATGGAGTTTGTACGTTCTCCCCGTGACCTGCGTGGGTTTTCTCCGAGATCTTCGGTTTCCTCCCACACTCCAAAGACGTACAGGTATGTAGGTTAATTGACTGGGTAAATGTAAAAAATTGTCCTTAGTGTGTGTAGGATAGTGTTAATGTGCGGGGATCGCTGGGTGGTGCGGACTTGGTGGGCCGAAAAGGCCTGTTTCCGCGCTGTATCTGAAATATGAAAAATAATAAATAAAAATCTCCTTAAAATAACATATTTTGATCAGTGAATGCAAGTCACTATTACTGACTGCGAGTGTTCAAGATTAGTACAATTCTTAAATCAGTACGATGCACATTACTCTCACCTTTAGTCCCTGCCAAGGGAGGCTTCCCCGTAGAAAATACATAAACATGTGTCCTAAAGCCTCCAAGTCATCCCTGCGACTTTGTTCTAGGATAAAACAAGAACAAATCTTACTGTTGATCGAACATGTTGCCGACGGAGAAGTACAGTTAAAATGTGCATTACGTGACACACATCACAAAACATTTAACAGTGCCTGGTAAATTCTAATACATGGCTAGAATTGAGATCATCTTCAGCATGAGTAAATAAAGCTCCAGAAATCTTAACATAACAGCGCGTACCTGAATGTACGTTAATAAAATGCAGGTCACATTCACGGCAATGTTTTTCTGGACAAGTTATTAATTAACAAAATAAAGCAGACATCTTTACAAGTGGGAGTATTTAAAAAATCTCATTCAATTGATCTCAGGGTGGATCCGTAATTGCATGTGGTCACCCTCTAACCACCCTCCCACCCCCCCACTCGGCCCCTCTCTCTCCATTACAATGCTGTAGTCATCTCCTAAAAGACAACTGTATAGTTTTGCATTCCACACGCTTCCTATCCAATGCCCCCAGACAGATGATTGACCACTATTCCCGCTCAACGTGGATAATCGTGGGGGATAGAACATTGGTTGGCAGACAGGAAACAAAGAGTAGGAATTAATGGGTCCCTTTCAGAATGGCAGGCAGTGACTAGTGGGGTACCGCTAGGCTCGGTGCTGGGACCGCAGCTATTTACAATATACATTAATAATTTTGATGAAGGAATTAAAAGTAACATTAGCAAATTTGCAGATGACACAAAGCTGGGTGGCAGTGTGAATTGTGAGGAAGATGCTATGAGGTTGCAGGGTGACTTGGACAGGTTGTGTGAGTGGGCGGATGCATGGCAGATGCAGTTTAATGTGGATAAATGTGAGGTTATCCACTTTGGTGGTAAGAATAGGAAGGCAGAGTATTATCTGAATGGTGTCAGGTTAGGAAAAGGGGACGTACAAGGTGGTGACCTGGGTGTCCTTGTACATCAGTCATTGAAAGTAAGCATGCAGGTACAGCAGGCAGTGAAGAAAGCTAATGGCATGTTGGCCTTCATAACGAGAGGAATTGAGTATAGGAGAAAAGAGGTCCTTCTGCAGTTGTACAGGGCCCTAGTGAGGCCGCACCTGGAGTACTGTGGGCAGTTTTGGTCTCCTAATTTGAGGAAGGACATTCTTACTATTGAGCGAGTCCAGCGTAGGTTCACCAGGTTAATTCCCGGGATGGCGGGACAGTCATCTGAAGAAAGAATGGAGCGACTGGGGTTATATTCACTGGAATCTAGAAGGATGAGAGGGGATCTTATAGAAACACATAAAATTATTAAGGGATTGGAAACACTAGATGCTGGAAACATGTTCCCGATGTTGGGGAAGTCCAGAACCGGGGCCACAGTTTACGAATAAGGGGTAGGCCATTTAGAACTGAGATGAAGAAAAACGTTTTCACTCCGAGAGTTGCGGAAGTCTCTGCCACAGAAGGCAGTGGAGGCTGATTCACTGGATGCATTTAAAAGAGAGTTAAATAGTGCTCAGGGCTAGCAGAATCAAGGGATATGGGGAGAAGGCAGGAACGGGGTACTGATTGCGGAAGGTCAGCCATGATCACATTGAATGGCGGTGTTGGCTCGAAGGGCTGAATGGCCTCCTCCTGCACCTATTGTCTATGTATCTTCATCCCATGATCTCCCCACCCTACCACACAAACCATGTATCAGTAACTGCAGAACATTAACAGATTGCTGGGTGATACCCAGCGCAGAAAAGTCTTAAAGCAGTAAATGACAGCAGTAAATTGATCAGAATCAGTCTGAAGAAAAGTCTTGACCCGAAACATCATCAGTCTGAAGAAGAGCCTCGACCCGAAACGTCACCCATTCCTTCTCTCCAGAGATGCTGCCTGTCCCGCTGAGTTACTCCAGCATTTTGTGTCTATCTTCGATTTAAACCAGCGTCTGTTCTTTCCTAAACACCAATGACAATAGGGTCTCGACCCGAAATGTCACCCATTCCTTCTCTCCTGAGATGCTGCCTGACCTGCTGAGTTACTCCAGCATTTTGTGAATAAATACCTTCGATTTGTACCAGCATCTGCAGTTATTTTCTTATATAGCTCTGTGAGTTGGTCACTTAGAACAGGGCTGTTCAAGAAGCTCTCTCACTGTCTGGATACTAGAATATTAACCGGAACACCAAAGGGACCAGTGAAAATCAAGGTCTATTTTAAAGACATGGAACTCCAGGGTGATGATCAGTGTTGCAGTGGTTTGCATTCTGCAAGTTTATATTTAGGCTCACTAGTTTCTAATGTCAGATGGTGTACCTTAAAATACCCCAGCGTTTCCACAACTTGTTTCCTCAGAGGTTTTTTTCCATTGAAAGGAATATTTAGATTTCTGGGCTGTTCCCAACTTTTAGAGAACAGTCGTATTCTCTAGAAATCCAGGAAAGGTTTCTTGAGGCTGCGGAACGGGGAACCCGCTAGAGGAGCTGAAGGCACGAGGGGCCACGGTACGGGGAGGGTGCCCCTGGAGACGACGGGTGCGAGGAGCAAGGGGCCGGTCGGAGGGTGAACCGCGGTAATGCCTCCCGCACCTTAAAGGATGGGCTAGGTTCACGGGCCCTCCCCTTTCTGCGTTCCGCAGAGACCGTTCCCTCCGTAACTCCCTGGTCCACTCGTCCCTTCCTACCCAAACCACCCCACCCCCGGGCACTTTCCCCTGCAACCGCACGAGATGCAACACCTGTCCCTTTACCTCCCCCCTCAACTCCATCCAAGGACCCAAACAGTCGTTCCAGGTGAGACAGAGGTTCACCTGCACCTCCTCCAACCTCATCTATTGCATCCGCTGCTCCAGGTGTCAACTTCTTTGCATCGGCGAAACCAAGTGCAGGCATGGCGATCGCTTCGCTCAACACCTGCGCTCGATCCGCGTTAGCCAATCTGATCTCCCGGTGGCTGAGCACTTCAACTCCCCCTCCCATTCCCAGTCTGACCTTTCTGTCATGGCTCCTCCTCCAGTGCCATAGTGAGGCCCACCAGAAATTGGAGGAACAGCACCTCATATTTCGCCTGGGCAGCTTGCAGCCCAGCGGTATGAACATTGACTTCTCCAACTTTAGATAGTTCCTCTGTCCCTCTCTTCCCCTCCTCCTTCCCAGATCTCCCTCTATCTTCCTGTCTCCACCTATATCCTTCCTTTGTCCCGCCCTCCTGACATCAGTCTGAAGAAGGGTCTCGACCCGAAACGTCGCCCATTCCTTCTCTCCTGAGATGCTGCCTGACCCGCTGAGTTACTCCAGCATTTTGTGAATAAATCCAGTCGAAGGAGTTCGGCCTGCAGGAGCCCGAGGCTTACCAGGACCGGGAACTGCTCCGGTCGACCAAGTGCGTGGGCGGAACGGACTTTGGAAATGGCCCCAAAACATGGAGGCGCCGCCAGGTGTAAGTGTGCAAACAGAACTTCACAGTGCAGCTGCACATGTGACAAATTTAAAAAAACATTGACCACTGAGAATGCAAGGAGTTCCACTTTTGAACTACATGTGTACGATTTTGTGGATAGACACAAAAAGCTGGAGCAACACAGGCAGCATCTCTGGAGAGAAGGAATGGGTGACTTTTCGGGTCGAGACCCTTCTCCAGACTAATTAGGGAAAGAGGAAACGAGAGATATAGACGATGATGTAGAGAGATAAAGAACAACGAATAAAAGACAGGCAAAGATTTTGTGGATGTTGCCTTTAGATCCAAGAGAGCAAGGCAAAAAAAGTCTCCAGAGATTTGGGTCAGCCCTGCCTTAGTTGAGAAGATTGTGGATTCAGCTCTCACTCTAAAGAGGATAATGTTCCATTGCATTGCTCAGCGATGGCTGGAATATGAAGTCCCATCTTCCACACAACACTTTAAATCAAGATGACCATTGAAGGTGCCATCTACCTGGTTTTCCAACCAACATTTCCATTTACCAGGACCGGTAAAATAAGCAATCTGGTCACAGGCTGTTTCTGGGAATTGCGTGTTCAAGCCGGCCGTCCGAATGACAGAAGTAACCGCACTGTAAAGAGAGCTTCCTCTCTGTAATTATGGCATAGCCCAAGGCCGTGAAAGTTCCTTCTTTGCTCATTGATCAAACAAGACTTAAACTCCAGTGAAACAAACTGGGCCAAGAATGAAATGTTAAGACGGCCAGTTGCAAAGACAGGAGGTTCGATCAGCATGGACTGTTTCAAAACAGTCTCCCACTCATCCAAACTCTCCTGGACCAGCCACATAAATACTGTATGAAGAAGGGTCTCGAGCCGAAACGTCACCCATTCCTTCTCTCCAGAGGTGCTGCCTGCCCCGCTGAATGACTCCAGCTTTTTGTGTCTATCTTCGGTTTGAACCAGCATCTGCAGTTCCTTCCCTGTACATAAATACTGTAGCCACGAGAGCAGGAAGAGGTGGTGAGACATTGAACACTTGACATCCCAAGACTTCGGAGTAGACTGATGGGCCGAATGGCCTAATTCTGTACCTAGAACGTATGAGCTCCACCATTTACAAGCCACGCATCGGGAGTGGAATAGACAATAGACAATAGACAATAGGTGCAGGAGTAGGCCATTCGGCCCTTCGAGCCAGCTCCGCCATTCAATGTGATCATGGCTGATCATTCTCAATCAGTACCCCATTCCTGCCCTCTCCCCGTACCCCCTGACTCCGCTATCCTTAAGAGCTCTATCTAGCTCTCTCTTGAATGTATTCAGAGAATTGGCCTCCACTGCCTTCTGAGGCAGAGAATTCCACAGATTCACAACTCTCTGACTGAAAAAGTTTTTCCTCATCTCTGTTCTAAATGGCCTACCCCTTATTCTTAAACTGTGGCCCCTGGTTCTGGACTCCCCCAACATTGGGAACATGTTTCCTGCCTCTAATGTGTCCAACCCCTTAATAATGTTATACGTTTCGATAAGGAATGCCATCCACCTGCCTGAATCAACCACCTTAAATATTTATTCCATCCATCTTCAGGGCTGCAGTCAGTGGTACCTCTCAAACCCATCTCTTCCAGCATAAAGGAAGAAAAGGGTAGCAGTTGTGTAGAAAGATTAACACTTTTAGATTCCTTCAGCGTCAACAATTATAAATCCCAGAACGCCCTTTCCAATAGCAAGTGAAAGTACTTTATCACAAGGGCTGCAATTCAAGCAGGTACCACGATCTTCTCCACCATAATTTTAGATGAAAATCACCAAGCAAAGGAAAAACACTCCAGTGTTTACAACCATTCTTCAAAGGGTCCCGACCCAAAACGTCAGATATCCACGTTCTCCAGAAATGCTCCCGTTCTCCAGAAAGTAAGCATGCAGGTACAGCAGGCAGTGAAGAAAGCTAATGGCACATTGGCCTTCATAGCAAGAGCATTTGAGTAAAAGAGCAAGGAGGTCCTACTGCAGTTGTACAGGGCCCTGGCGAGACCGCACCTGGAGTATTGTGTGCAGATTTGGTCTCCTAGTTTGAGGAAGGACATTCTTGCTATTGAGGGAGTGCAGTGTAGGTTCACCAGGTTAATTCCTGGGATGGCGGGACTGACATATGATGAAAGAATGGATCGACTGGGCTTACATTCACTAGAATTTAGAAGGGTCAAAGGGGCTCTTACAGAAACGTCTAAAATTCTTAAGGGATTGGACAGGCTGGATGCAGGAAAAATGTTCCCGATGTTGGGGGAGTCCAGAACCAGGGGTCACAGTTTAAGAATAAGGGGTCGGCCAGTTAGGACTGAGATGAGGAAAAAGCTTTTCACCCAGAGAGTTGTGAATCTGTGGAATTCTCTGCCACAGAAGGCAGTGGAGGCCGATTCACTGGACGTATTCAAGAGAGAGTTGGATAAAGGTCTTAGGGCTAACGGAATCAAGGGATATGGGGAGAAAAAAGGAACGGGGTACTGATTCTGGATGATCAGCCATGTGTATTAACCAGCATCGGCAGTTTTTTGATAGAATGAAGAAGGGTCCAAAGCCAAAATGTCACCTATCCACGTTCTCCAGAGCTGCTGCCTAACACGCTGATTTACTCCAGCATTCTGTGTCCTTTTTTGTAAACCAGCATCTGCAGTTCCTTGTTAGTACATGAAAGATGTGGTTGTTGGCGGTCAATCAGATTTGGTCTCCTAGTTTGAGGAAGGACATTAAATTGTACCTCGTGTGTAGGATAGTAGCAGTGAATGGGGAGTGGCCGGTGGTGACTCGATGGGCCGAAGGGCCTGTTTCCACTCTGTACCTCTAATGTCTAAAGACTCGCCTCTTGACAGAGCTAGGTATTTCCACCATGATAGCGCTAAGTCAGGAGCATGATGGGATATCCTCTTTCCTCACCAGAACACGTGCAGCTCCAACTGCTATCAAGATGTTCGGTGCTCTTCTGGATTAAGCAGCTCACTTGAGACGCACGCTAACACCGTAAACATTAATTCTCCCTACTATGGTTATGGTGCAGCCGCTTTACAGCGCTAAAGACCCAGGTTCGATCCTGGCCACGGGTGCTTGTCTGTACGGAGTTTGTATGGTCACACTGCGATCGCGTGGGTTTTCTCCAAGATCTTCGGTTTCCTCCCACACTCCAAAGACGTACAGACTGGTAGCTTAATTGGCTTGGTATAGGTGTAAATTGTCCCTAGTATGTGTGGGCCAACATTCATCTGCAGGGATCACTGGTCGGTGCGGACTCGGTGGGCCGAAGGACCCGTTTCCACGCCGCATCTCCAAACTAAACTAAAATACAGTGGCTGCAGTGGGCACCATCGGCAAAATGTACTTCAGTTACTTTGCAGGGCTACTCCAACAGTACCTTCCAAGCACTCAACCTCTTCTGCAAAGGACAAGGGCAGCTGGCACTCCAGAAAGCCAGGACCCTCCCTGCAACACACCATCCTGCATTGCAAGGATATCACTGGGTCTAAATCCTGGGACTTCCTACACCCACCAACACCATGGGAGCATCTTCACCAGAAAGACTGTAGCACATCAAGCCTCATCACCCTCATCAAGGTCAACTCAGGACATGCGATAAATACTGACATAGAAACGGGCAGTGCTGGAAACACACAGCCACTCAGCGTCTGTCCAGAGGGACAGGGTTAACTAAAGGTCAGATTGAAAACTTCCGACCTGAACGCTAAATCTAGGCTTGTATACCCTGGAGTTTAGAAGGATGTGAGGGGATCTTATCGAAACATATAAGATTATTAAGGGGTTGGTCACGTTAGAGGCAGGAAGCATGGTCCCAATGTTGGGGGAGTCCAGAACCAGGGGCCACAGTTTAAGAATAAGGGGTAGGCCATTTAGAACGGAGATGAGGAAAAGCTTTTTCAGTCAGAGAGTTGTAAATCTGTGGAATTCTCTGCCTCAGAAGGCAGTGGAGGCCAATTCTCTGAATGCATTCGAGAGAGAGCTGGATAGAGCTCTTAAGGATAGCGGAGTCAGGGGGTATGGGAAGAAGGCAGGAACGGGGTACTGATTGAGAATGATCAGCCATGATCACATTGAATGGTGGTGCTGGCTCGAAGGACCGAATGGCCTCCTCCTGCACCTATTGTCTATTGTCTAACACTATTTTGCTTTCCACAAAGGCTGTTCGGTACTTTCAGCATTTTCTGTTCTTGTTTTGGGTAGCCAGCATCTACACTTTGATTACCCTTTGCAGCAATCGTTGCTAACCTTGTCAGCCATGGCTAGCTTCCAAAAGGTAATAAATAGGAAAAATTAAATCAAGGCAAATCATTTCATGAAACAAGGTTTCATCAACTAGCGTCAATGCAAGGGATTTATTCACAAAATGCTGGAGTAACTCAGCAGGTCAGGCAGCATCTCAGGAGAGAAGGAATGGGCGACGTTTCGGGTCGAGACCCTTCTGTTACACTGGAGAGGTTACTCCAGTCAGAATAGCATCTTGCTCAGGCACTCCACAGTAATAGTTTTTACACCAATTCTGGGACTACCTTGCTTGTAGTCTGATTATATTTAGTTTATTTAGTTAAGAGATACAGCACGGAAACAGGCCCCTCGGCCCACCGACTCCGGGCCTACCAATAATCCACGCACATTAACACTATCCTCAAGTCTGAAGAAGGGTGTCGACCCGAAACGTCACCCATTCCCTTTCTCTCCTGAGATGCTGCCTGACCTGCTGAGTTACTCCAGCATTTTGTGAAATAAAAACACTATCCTACACGCACACTACGGACAATTTACATTTATACCAAGCCAATTAACGTACAAACCTGCACGTCTTTAGAGTGTGGGAGGAAACCGAAGATCTCGGAGAAAATCCATGCAGGTCACGGGGAGAACGTACAAACTTCGTACTAGGCAGCACCCGTAGTTGGGATCGAACCCGGGTCTCCGGCGCTGTAAGGCAGCAACTCTACTGTGCGGAGACCTTAAATGTTCGCTGAACTTCCATCAGTTGGGGCTGCCACAGCCAGGAGTGATGTCAATCTGAATTGCAAACACTCAAACAGTGGCCATGCGGAGAACGTTTTTCACCATGCAGTGCTATGTCCACGTGGTAGAAATGAGAAGAGAGTCTACAGTAATGGGGCACCCCTTCTATCGGCTAAATTACAGAGCCTGCAGCAACTAGCGCTGTTGAAAAGGATCTATCGTAAGAAACGAGTACAGGTCTGTATAGAAACATAGAAAGTAGGTGCAGGAGGCCATTCGGCCCTTCGAGCCAGCACCGTCATTCAATATGATCATGGCTGATCGTCCAGAATCAGTACCCTGTTCCTGCTTTTTTCCCCATATCCCTTGATTATGTTAGCCCTAAGTGCTATATCTAACTCTCTCTTGAAAACATGGCAGAGAATATGTGGCAGAGAATTCCACAGATTCACAACTCTCTGGGTGAATAAGTTTTTCCTCGTCTCAGTCCTAAATGGCCGATCCCTTATTCTTAAACTGTGACCCCTGGTTCTGGACTCCCCCAACATGGGGAACATTTTTCCTGCATCTAACCTGTCCAGTCCCTTCAGAATTTTATATGTTTCTACAAGATCCCCTCTCATCCTAAATTCCTGTGAATATAAGCCCAGTTGATCCGTTTATACATTAACTAAAAAGCAGAGGGAGGCCGGAGGATGTGTTAGACGTTTAAACTGCAGGGAGCACTAAAGAGCAATTGGCCTGGTGAGCACTGAACCCTGAAAAGTCCACTCAAGGTCTGACAAAACAACACTGCCGCCGAGGAAAACAAGGACGGTACAAAACCTACGAGCTAGATTTGACCAGAATCGGCAAGGGGTAGGCCATTTAGAACGGAGATGAGGAAGAACTTTTTCAGTCAGAGAGTGGTGCAGGTGTGGAATTCTCTGCCTCAGAAGGCAGTGGAGGCCAGTTCGTTGGATGCTTTCAAGAGAGAGCTGGATAGAGCTCTTAAGGATAGCGGAGTGAGGGGGTATGGGGAGAAGGCAGGAACGGGGTACTGATTGAGAGTGATCAGCCATGATCGCATTGAATGGCGGTGCTGGCTCGAAGGGCTGAATGGCCTACTCCTGCACCTATTGTCTATTGTCTATTGTCTATTGGCAACGATGAATAAAGGAGGTGCTGTCTGCTTGGGAAGAAGGTAAAATTGTTTTACCTAAAACACAAAATGCTGGAGTAACACAAAATGCTGCCTGTGGATCAGGCAGCATCTCTGGAGGTCATGGATAAGCAACATTTCAGTCAGTAACCTTCTTCAGACTACGAGAAGTGTCTGTTTTCAATTAATTTTGGGGAGGGTAATGGAAGAAGTCATCGTATAGCAGGACAGGCTAGTAGATGCCGGAAGATTGTTCCCGATGTTGGAGAAGTCCAGAACAAGGGGTCACAGTTTAAGGATAAGGGGGAAGTCTTTTAAGACCGAGATGAGAACGTTTTTTTCCACACAGAGAGTGGTGAATCTGTGGAATTCTCTGCCACAGAAGGTAGTTGAGGCCGGTTCATTGGCTATATTTAAGAGGGAGTTAGATGTGGCCCTTGTGGCTAAAGGGATCAGGGCGTATGGAGAGAAGGCAGGTACGGGATACTGAGTTGGATGATCAGCCATGATCATATTGAATGGCGGTGCGTACAGGCTCGAAGGGCCGAATGGCCTACTCCTGCACCTATTTTCTATGTTTCTATGACACCTTTGATCATTTGGACCAACCATTTCCAGCAGCACATCTAGTTTTATCTCTGCTACTGTTCACCAGAAACAAAGACCACAGGAAAACAAACACTAGTGGCAAATAATTTAAAGTAATTGCATCCAATAGGCCATAACAAGGGTCACTTACAGAAAATCTGAATAGGTAAGTTTTGTGTTTTGCAATAAACATGTTCAAAACCCATCACAAGAATTTACATGGGTGGAATCTCTAAAAGATTTTGTTTGGTTTAGTTCGAGATACAGCGTGGAAACAGGCCTCTCGGCTCACCGGGTCTGTACCAACCAGCGATCCCCGCACACTAACACTATCCGACACACACCAGGGGCAATTTACAGTCATACCAAGCCAATTAACCTCCAAACCTGTAAGTCTTTGGAGTGTGGCAAGAAACCGGAGATTCCGAAGAAAACCCACGCAGGTCACGGGGAGAACGTACAAACTCCATACGGTTAGCACCCGTAGTCAGGATCGAACCCGGGTCTCTGGTGCTGCAAGGCAGCAACTCTAAACCGATCTCCCGGTGGCCGAGCACTTCAACTCCCCCTCCCATTCCCAGTCTGACCTTTCATGGGCCTCCTCCAGTGCCATGTATGAACATCGACTTCTCCAACTTTAGATAGTTCCTCTGTCCCTCTCTTCCCCTCCTCCTTCCCAGATCTCCCTCTATCTTCCTGTCTCCACCTATATCCTTCCTTTGTCCCGCCCCCCGACATCAGTCTGAAGAAGGGTCTCGACCCGAAACGTAGCCCATTCCTTCTCTCCTGAGATGCAGCCTGACCTGCTGAGTTACTCCAGCATTTTGTGAATAAATACCTTCGATTTGTACCAGCATCTGCAGTTATTTTCTTATACTACCGCTACGCCCCTTGGTTTCTTGTTTTTTTCCCCAATTATTCATTACAAAACACTCAAACAATCCAATTTCAATTAAGATGGGTTAGATTAGATAAGCACTCTTTGTCATTAATTAAATTGCTGCATTAATTATTTAACCTTTAAAGATTACATTTTAGTTTCATATCCTATCTATCTTTTTCGTCTATTTACTCCACATCCAGTGAAGTGTTTAATATATCAAGTGATTAAGACAATACTCCACAGTGCAAACATCAGAAGAACCAGATAAGGCTACGTTACCAACCTTTTCCCAGATGTGTGTTGATAGACATATATCTTGCTGTCCCAGTCAAGCTCTTGTGCTCCCTGTATGGGATGTGCTTTTTGGTATCAGGATCAATATACTCCTTGGCTAAACCAAAGTCTATTATATGGATTATGTGATCCTTTTTATTGCCTTGCCTTCCAATGAGAAAGTTTTCTGGCTTGACGTCTCTGTAGATTAAGCTCTTTGAGTGGACGTACTCCATTCTGTTCAGCTGAAGAGAGAAATCAGACGTGTTAACAACGAGGAACAATGCCACATTTGTTTTATTTTTTGCCCGTTCCAGCTCTCCTTTAGACTCAACAGGAAGTTAGACACAAAATGCTGGAGTAACTCAGCGGGTCAGGCAGCATCACTGGATTTTTTTAGATTTTTAGATTTAGAGATACAGCGCGGAAACAGGCCCTTTCGGCCCACCGGGTCCGCGCCGCCCAGCGATCCCCGCACATTAACACTATCCTACACACACTAGGGACAATTTTTTACATTTGCCCAGCCAATTAACCTACATACCTGTACGTCTTTGGAGTGTGGGAGGAAACCGAAGATCTCGGAGAAAACCCACGCAGGTCACGGGGGGAACGTACAAACTCCGTGCAGACGGCGCTCCTAGTCAGGATCGAACCTGAGTCTCCGGCGCTGCATTCGCTGTAAGGCAGCAACTCTACCGCTGCGCCACCATGCCGCCCCAGAAAAGGAAGAGGTGACATTTCAGGCTGAGACCCTTCTTCAGACAACGATTCAGGAGCGAGGGAAACCAGAGGTATGAAAAGCGGTGGTGCATCGCGGGCCGGACCTCGTGGGTAAGAAATTCTCTGGTCAACGGAGCCCGCGGCTGGGGCCTGGGTCGATGGAGCTTGCGGCTAGGGGCCGGGTCAAGGGAGCCCGGCTGGGGCTGGGTCGATGGAGCCCGTGGCTGGGGCCTGGGTCGATGGAGCCCGCGGCTGGGGCCTGGGTCGATGCAGCCCGCGACTGGGGCCTGCGTCGATGGAGCCCGCGACTGGGGCCTGGTTGATGGAGCCCGCGACTGGGGCCTGGGTCGATGAAGCCCGCGACTGGGGCCTGGGTCGATGGAGCCCGCGACTGGGGCCTGCGTCGATGGAGCCCGCGACTGGGGACTGGGTCTGTGGAGCCCGTGACTGGGGCCTGGGTCGATGGAGCCCATGACTGGGGCCTGGGTCGATGGAGCCCGTGACTGGGGCCTGGGTCTGTGAAGCCCGTGACTGGGGCCTGGGTCGATGGAGCCCGTGACTGGGGCCTGGGTCGATGGAGCCCGTGACTGGAGCTCGGGTCGATGGAGCCCGTGACTGGGGCCTGGGGGATGGAGCCCGTGGCTGGGGCCTGGGTCGATGGAGCCCCCGGCTGGGGCCCGGGTCGATGGAGCCCGTGACTGGGGCCTGGGTTGACGGAGCCCGTGACTGGGGCCTGGGTCGATGGAGCCCGTGACTGGGGCCTGGGTCGATGGAGCCCGTGACTGGGGCCTGGGTTGATGGAGCCCCCGGCTGGGGCCCGGGTCGATGGAGCCCGTGACTGGGGCCTGGGTTGACGGAGCCCGTGACTGGGGCCTGGGTCGATGGAGCCCCCGGCTGGGACCCGGGTCGATGGAGCCCGTCACTGGGGCCTGGGTCGATGGAGCCCGTGACTGGGGCCTGGGTCGATGGAGCCCGTGACTGGGGCCCGGGGAGGACCCGACAGCATTAGTGGAGAGGTTAGTGTGGCGGTCGCTGATGGTACCGACCGATGGATGAGAAGGGACCACGTGGAATGGAGGGAGGGGGAAGGAACAAAGGAGGACCTGGCGTGGGGGGGACCTGGCGAGGGGGGACCTGGCGTGGGGGGGACCTGGCGTTGGGGGGACCTGGCGAGGGGGGACCTGGCGTGGGGTGGACCTGGCGTGGGGGGGACCTGGCGTTGGGGGGACCTGGCGTGGGGGGGATGTAGCGTGGGGGGGACCTGGCGTGGGAGAGGGGGGAGAAGAACAAAAGGAGAACTGGCATGGGGGAGGAATCAGTAACTTTGTAAGCGCCCTTTTGGCCGACTATTTGAACACTTTGGCAAGTGATGCAAGCAAAGACTTTCACTGTGACTTGTCATAACGCATTCTAATCTATTCTCCTGTGGCCGAGCCAGTTATCTTAGTTCCTGTTTTGGGAGCAGTACATAAGTTGGCCATCACACTTACATCATTATTTTTACTGAAGCACCTTGACTCTTCTCAAAGCTGTATAAAGAGCTATATTAATTCTCCTTGTATCTACTCTGTCAGAACCAGGGAGACGGAATGTCACGATTTTGAAGCTTAAAATCCATGATCGATAAAATGCAACGCTTCAGCGTTCATTCTAGTGTCATGCCACGCAAGTTTTTAATGCTTCCATAATCGATAAAATGCAACAAAGTGTTCAAACCTATGTAATAATTGCTTTCTAAGTCAGTTTAACAGGGCATTGCCTATGCAATGAAAGAGCATGTCAGACTTTATAGTTAGATCAAGTCAAGTCAAGCCAAGTCAAGTCAAGTTTATTTGTCACATACACAAACACGATGTGCAGTGAAATGAAAGTGGCAATGCCTGCGGATTGTGCAAAAAAAATTAGTTACAGCATATAAATAAAGTTAATACAGAGAAGACAAAATTTAGTCCCTGGAGTTATAATAGTTAACTGTCCTGATGGCCTGTGGGAAGAAACTCCGTCTCATCCTCTCCGTTTTCACAGCGTGACAGCGGAGGCGTTTGCCTGACCGTAGCAGCTGGAACAGTCCGTTGCTGGGGTGGCAGGGGTCCCTCATAATGTTGCTTGCTCTCGATCTGCACCTCCTGATGTATAGGTCCTGCAGGGGGACGTGTGTAGTTCCCATGGTGCGTTCTGCCGAACGCACTACTCTCTGCAGGGCCATCCTGTCCTGGGCAGAGCTGTTCCAAAACCAGACTGTGATGTTGCCGGACAGGATGCTCTCTACAGCCCCAGAGTAGAAGCAATGAAGGATCCTCAGAGACATCAGTGTTCGATACATCACAGTGTTCACTACAACAACATTGCTGTGTGCAATAACTAGAAATAGTGGTGGCAACGAGCACCACGTGAAGCTAAAAGTGCACTAAGGGAACGGGTGCCCAATGGTCAGCACAAAGAGGTAGAACGAAGGGTCTGTTTATGTGCCGTGTGCCTCTGTGACTAAGGTTTTACCTGAGCACATCGCACGCACGTTTAGTTCACGGATAAAATGTGAAAACACCCCCTTCAGCCCGCTGAGTCTGCACTGACCAACAATCACCCCTTACAATAGTTCTATCCTACACACTGGGGACACTTTACAGAAGCCAATTAACCTATAAACCCACACGTCTTTGGAATATGGAAGGAAACCGGAGCACCCAGAGAAAACCCACACGATCACAGGGAGGATATGCAAACTCTGTACACACGCCACCCTGATTACCAAACAAAATTATGCCCAGAGATTATAGAAACTGGTGTTATTAATTCTTTAATTAAAAGAGGGAAAAATAATGAGATCTTATTCTTTAATGAGTTGGATCAAAGTTATTCCAGTAAACTCCATTGTTACAGAACAGCAGAGTATTCTTATGATCCTTGCCCACCGGAGAAACAGGTCCAACTGTGGCTCAAAGGAATTGGACAAAGAGACATTCGTTGTTTGAACTGGTGGCTATCTCTACAAATTGTCCAGGAGAAGAATATCACACTAGCTAACTCAATTGTGCCCAAATAGGTCACTTTTTACTTGAGGAAGAAAATTCAAATGGAAGATTATGATCCAAGGTAGGATCTAGATTTTTAGATTTAGATTTAGAGATACAGCGCAGAAACAGGCCCTTCGGCCCACCTAGTCCGCGCCACCCAGCAATCCCCGCACATTAACACTATCCTACACACACTAGGGACAATTTTTACATTTACCCTGTCAATTAACCTACAAACGTGTACGTCTTTGGAGTGTGGGAGGAAACCGAAGATCTCGGAGAAAACCCACGCAGGTCACGGGGAGAACGTACAAACTCCGTACAGACGGCGCCCGTAGTCGGGATCAAACCCGGGTCTCTGGCGCTGCATTCGCTGTAAGGCGGCAACTCTACCGCTGCGCCACCGTGACGCCCACTGCATCTACGGTCGATACAACGTCTGAAAGAGGGTGTCAAGGCTTTGACGTATTCTGATGACAGGCCAACACACTGAGACGTTAATCCTCTTCCTAAGTGGATGATGCTGAGACTTTGAGCTTATAGGATTTTCAGCCTTTCTTTCAGGTTTATAACAGCAACAGTATTTTGCTTCTGTATTTCTGACGGTAACGGCTAGGTTTCAAACTGAACCTCAATAAAACTAATCTCACTTGTGTTCATGACACAGAGATTATAAACAAATGCCTCCATTCATCTTGACTTGAAAAGGATGCTAAGGAAGGATTTGCACAGATGCTTAATTGAATGAATAAGAACTGGAACGACTAATCATTGTGCTGTCAAGGACATCATCACAGATTATCCCACCGTGTTTCAATCTGTCAAGTTTTCACTACCATCTAAATGAGAAGAAATTCATCTCCTGCTTGCCATAGAGATTATTGCTTGAAATAAATTCAGAAACCAGGTTCAAACAGAAGCTGTGAAGAAAAGAAAACGTCAGAGAGAACAGATCAATATTCGAAGCCAGCAGGATGCAAGATAATAAGACCCATAATTGAATTGTATATCGAGAATCTTGACTGCACATTCCAATTTGGCATTTTATACAATAAAAGTCTGCAGGTTCCAATAATATATTGTCTTGCCCTTGCTGGCAATCAACAAGCACTCTCCCAAGTACTTAATACTGAAGTTTGCAGGAGAAGTTAGACGGTATCAACACACCAGGGAATTTTTATCTTGATATTGGTTCCAACTAATTTACGAATGTTTCTGCAAACCCCATTGATGAGTTGTATATCAGTGACAGGAGCCGACCTTGCTCTGGAATCTCAATACTCCCACTTAAGTTTTCTTCCTCAAGCAATAAAATTAGTTCAACAAGGTCAGTTCTAGGCTTGACGGGAGGAAGTTCTTCACCCAGAGAATAAATCAAAAGGGTTATTGAATCATGCAACGAATGCTGGCCAGTTGAACAGTGGGCCTTTTTTCTGGGCGTGTTAAGAGACCACTTAACGTGGCAACGTTTTGATCACCTAAGATGGTTCGAAAAAGATTGCCTCAAATTTTCTTTTTCATTTCGAGATCAAAGTGCTGAGGCTTTGACAAGAAGGGCTTGGGTGAGGAGGCAAACCTGCAACGATGGTAGGGCAAGGCAAGACCTTTTCTGGGAGTGCAAGTTCACAGTTCCCAGTACATCGCTAAGTTAGTGAAGAAGCCATTTTGGCACGCTTGCCTTTAAAGTCGAGGCATTGAGTGTGAGAGTTGGGATATCATGTTGCAGATGTACAAATCAATGGTTAGGCTGCATCTGAAGTATAGTAACAATTTTTGATCACTATGTACTGTAGGAAATGTATGGTCACATTAGAAAGAGTTCAGTAGAGATTCACCAGGATGACGTCTGGAATGGAAGCCTTTATTTTCAAAGGCGGATTGAATAAGGTGGGGTAGACACAAAATGCTGGAGTAACTCAGCGGGTCAGGCGGCATCTCGGGAAAGAAGGAATGGGTGACGTTTTGGGTCAAGACCCTTCTTCACACTGAGCTGGGTTTGTTCCCACTGGAACACGGGAGGGTGAATGAGTCAGGCCAAAGGGCCTGTTTCTTTGCTGTACAACTCTACGGTGGCCGTTGTATAGCACAAGCAGCCAGAGGTGGTGGTATGGGCAGTTACAATTACGACCTTTAAAAGGCATTTTGACAGATACTTGAATGGGAAAGGAAGAAAGGGATACAGGACAAATGCAGGGAAATGGGATTACCTTAGATAGTATCGAAGAATCTTAGATACCTTAGATTCTACCTTAGAAGTTGGGCCAAAGGGCCATTCTGTGCTCAATAGGCCTGGGGTTTCTCTGTACACTCACTCCAACCTCCAGCCCAGGTTACATCGCTTGGAATACACTGGCAACCTGAGCTTTAGTATCACTTCTATGTGCGCTAGTAGGTTTAACAGATCATTTCTGGTCCATTATGATTTGTGCATTTGATGCAACAGATGAAGTCACAAGAATCTGCTCACAAAGTGAAGCAAGTTTAAAAATTCAAACGTTCAGTGAGATTAGTTTTGAGATAGAGCGTAGAAACAGGCCCTTCGGCCCAGCGAGTCCGCGCCGACCAACGATTCCCGCATATTCCCCCATTCCCAGTCTGACCTTTCTGTCACGGGCCTCCTCCAGTGCCATAGTGAGGCCCACCGGAAATTGGAGGAACAGCACCTCATATTTCGCCTGGGCAGCTTGCAGCCCAGTGGTATGAACATCGACTTCTCCAACTTTAGATAGTCCCTCTGTCCCTCTCTTCCCCTCCTCCTTCCCAGATCTCCCTCTATCTTCCTGTCTCCACCTATATCCTTCCTTTGTCCCGCCCCCCCTGATATCAGTCTGAAGAAGGGTCTCGACCCGAAACGTCACCCATTCCTTCTCTCCTGAGATGCTGCCTGACCCGCTGAGTTACTCCAACATTTTGTGAATAAATACCTTCGATTTGTACCAGCATCTGCAGTTATTTTCTCACATTAACACTATCCTTCACACACGAGGGACAATTTACAATTTTACCGAGCCAATTAACCTACGTCTTTGGAGTGTGGGAGGAAACCTGAGCCCCCGGGGAAAACCCACACGGGTCACGGGGAGAACGTACAAGCTCCGTACACACGGCACTTGTAGACAGGATCAAACCCGGGTCTCTGGCATTGTACGGCCGCAACTCTACCGCTGTGCCAGTGTGCTGTAGGAATAGTCCAAATGTGTCCACGACTTGTAACAATCATTTACAGTTCCATGCAGTTACAGAAAAAGGAATAAAACCTAAGCCGACTGTTATGCCTTTAGTTCAAACAGTCGACTTGGAAAACTATTATCCCAAGAACGTGGTAAAAGTCGTTTCACACACTTCCTCGTAGATACTCCAAATTTTGTATATCCAATCAAATACTTTCTTACGAACAGACCAGTAGAGTATTGCCATACCACCGATCTTTGATTAGCAAGTGTACAGAATTAGTTATTGAGCCCGCATGCAAGAGGCGCCATATTTTGGCGTCATTAGCAAAGTGCACGCTCCAGTTCTTTTACGAGAGATGCCTGTTCCAGGCAAGTCCCAGTGTGTTGTGGGCCTGCAGCCATTCTTGGTCTTTCACCTCACCCGCCCACCTTTGCCTCCCACAGCCTACACGAGGGTGTGATAGGCCAGACCCTGGTTCCCTCTCCACTCGTAGCAAGCTGACACTGTGCAAATGAGTCCATTGAATCTAGCTTATGAGGAAACCAAGATTACTGGAAATGATTATGGTATTTATTTGGGCAAATTTTCACATGTATTAAGTAGACCTAACAAACAGGCTGCAAACATTCATTAACACCTGCCCCAGGAGAATACTAAACATCTGGAGGAGAGACAAAGTAAGCAATGTGGACCTGTGGAAAAGAACAGGCCAGGATCCCATTGACATACAAATTCGAAGGAGAAAATGGAGTTGGATTGCACACACCCTCAGAGAACCTGCCACAAACATCACCCGGCAAGGCCTGAAATGGAACCCCCAAGGAAAAAAGAAAAGAGGTCGCCCCAGGAACAGCTGAAGAAGGTGTCCAGGCAGAAATGTCTGGGAGTGGACTCAAATGGGGAGATCTCGAAAGAACCGCCAACAACCGAGTGAGGCGGAGGACATTTGTCAATGGCCTGTGCTCCCTAGAGGAGCCAAGGGCTTAAGAAGTAAGAAGTAAGAAGATTAAGTAGACATCCGTCCGAAGAGAGTTTCCGACCCAAAACATGGTCTTTGTTCTCCAGAGATGCTGCCTGATTCACTGAGTTACTCCAGAAGTTTGTGTTTTTCCCTTGTATTATCTTTAACAACATTGTTAATCTCAAAATAATATAGAATTATAGAAAAACATCTACAATACACTGTTAGTAATATTTAGAGCTAAATTTAAAATAAGATGTCCAGAGTGTTCCACGCCAAACAAATGTATCTTCTGAGATGAGGAAAAACTTTTTCAGTCAGAGAGTTGTAAATCTGTGGAATTCTCTGCCTCAGAAGGCAGTGGAGGCCAATTCTCTGAATGCATTCAAGAGAGAGCTAGATAGAGCTCTTAAAGATAGCGGAGTCAGGGGGTATGGGGAGAAGGCAGGAACGGGGTGCTGATTGAGAATGGTCAGCCATGATCACATTGAATGGCGGTGCTGGCTCGAAGGGCCGAATGGCCTCCTCCTGCAACTATTGTCTATTCCCATGTAGCAAACGGAAATGTCAACGTTGATCTAAGTACTAATATAGATTGTCCCAAAAGAACACCACCCTTGATATCGTGGTTGCTATCAATGCCAGTGTGGTGGTGACCGTCACTAGTTGCAGAAGCAATGAAAACAATTATTTCACATTTGTAACACAGGCTGGTCTAAAAGCAAGTCCTTCACTCCAGGAACGTACTCAATTCTTCACCCAAAAGTGATGATTACAGAAACACTTGGCTTGGTGTTGTCACAGATGTTCCCAAGTTCAAATTTCGCAGACTCAAATAAAGCAATAGCAGCTATTTATGCACTCTACTGTCTAAGATTAAAATCCTTCTCTCAGTAAATAGCGACGGTATTCCTGTATCAGAATTAACCACTGCTTAACTCTTATTGATTTTCACTTAACACAATGCAAATCCTTTACCCTTTTTGGGGCTTTTGACACTTTGGCCTAACCGGTATTGACTATAAACACTCCTTAATTAAGTTAATTAAACCTCATCTACATGTCTAGTTGCAAAGGAATCCAAAAGCGGCACGGTGGCGCAGCGGTAGAGTTGCTGCCTTACAGCGAATGCAGCGCCGGAGACTCAGGTTCGATCCTGACTACGGGCGCCGTCTGTACGGAGTTTGTACGTTCTCCCCGTGACCTGCGTGGGTTTTCTCCGAGATCTTCGGTTTCCTCCCACACTCCAAAGACGTACAGGTATGTAGGTTAATTGGCTGGGTAAAATGTTTTAAAAAATTGTCCCTAGTGTGTGTAGGATAGTGTTAATGTGCGGGGATCGCTGGGCGGGCCGAAGGGCCTGTTTCCGCGCTGTATCTCTAAATCTAAAATCTAAATCTAAATCTTATCTTTCAATTGCAGATATATATTTCCTCTTTGTAGTTAATAATGGGATAGCTTGGATGCAAGATATCAATAGACAATAGACAATAGGTGCAGGAGTAGGCCATTCAGCCCTTCGTGCCAGCACCGCCATTCAATGCGATCATGGCTGATCACTCTCAATCAGTACCCCGTTCCTGCCTTCTCCCCATACCCCCTCACTCCGCTATCCTTAAGAGCTCTATCCAGCTCTCTCTTGAAAGCATCCAACGAACTGGCCTCCACTGCCTTCTGAGGCAGAGAATTCCACACCTTCACCACTCTCTGACTGAAAAAGTTCTTCATCATCTCCGTTCTAAATGGCCTACCCCTTATTCTTAAACTGTGGCCCCTTGTTCTGGACTCCCCCAACATTGAGAACATGTTTCCTGCCTCTAATGTGTCCAATCCCCTAATTATCTTATACGTTTCAATAAGATCCCTCCTCATGCTTCTAAATTCCAGTGTATACAAGCCTAATTGCTCCAGCCTTTCAACATACGACAGTCCCGCCATTCCGGGAATCAACCT
This sequence comes from Rhinoraja longicauda, assembly GCF_053455715.1. NCBI lineage: Eukaryota > Metazoa > Chordata > Chondrichthyes > Rajiformes > Arhynchobatidae > Rhinoraja > Rhinoraja longicauda. The sequence goes on from NC_135990.1 coordinate 11,890,382, forward strand.
AGTGAACCTACGCTGCACGCCCTCAATAGCAAGAATATCCTTCCTCAAATTTGGAGACCAAAACTGCACACAGTACTCCAGGTGCGGTCTCACCAGGGCCCGGTACAACTGTAGAAGGACCTCTTTGCTCCTATACTCAACTCCTCTTGTTACGAAGGCCAACATTCCATTGGCTTTCTTCACTGCCTGCTGTACCTGCATGCTTCCTTTCAGTGACTGATGCACTAGGACACCCAGATCTCGTTGAACATCCCCTCTTCCTAACTTGACACCATTCAGATAATAATCTGCCTTTCTATTCTTACTTCCAAAGTGAATAACCTCACACTTATCTACATTAAACTGCATCTGCCATGTATCCGCCCACTCACACAACCTGTCCAAGTCACCCTGCAGCCTTATTGCATCTTCCTCACAATTTACACTACCCCCCAGCTTAGTATCATCTGCAAATTTGCTAATGGTACTTTTAATCCCTTCATCCAAGTCATTAATGTATATTGTACCCATTTATCCCCACTCTTTGCTTTCTGTCTGTCATCCAATTTTCTATCCATGTCAGTACCCTACCCCCAATACCATGTGCTCTAATTTTGCCCACTAATCTCCTATGTGGGACCTTGTCGAAGGCTTTCTGAAAGTCGAGGTACACCACATCCACTGACTCTCCCCTGTCAATTTTCCTAGTTACATCCTCAAAAAATTCCAATAGATTTGTCAAGTATGATTTCCCCTTCGTAAATCCATGCTGACTCGGAATGATCCTGTTACTGCTATCCAAATGCTCAGCAATTTCGTCTTTTATAATTGACTCCAGCATCTTCCCCACCACTGATGTCAGACTAACTGGTCTATAATTACCCGTTTTCTCCCTCCCTCCTTTCTTAAAAAGTGGGATAACATTTGCTATCCTCCAATCCACAGGAACTGATCCTGAATCTATAGAACATTGAAAAATGATCTCCAATGCTTCCACTATTTCTAGAGCCACCTCCTTAAGTACCCTGGGATGCAGACCATCAGGCCCTGGGGATTTATCAGCCTTCAGTCCCATCAGTCTACCCAAAACCATTTCCTGCCTAATGTGGATTTCCTTCAGTTCCTCCATCACCCTAGGTTCTCCGGCCCCTAGAACATTTGGGAGATTGTGTGTATCCTCCTCAGTAAACACAGATCAGAGACCACATCTGTAACTTGCTTCCTTTTCGGTTGGGGACAGATAGGCAGAACTGTTTTGTTCGATAGTGAGACAGGCACAGATGGCACTTCCCTTGCGATCTTCTGTTTAAAATTTCCGAAAGTAAAACTCCTTCATCTCAACAATGTCCACATGCATTGTCGTATGTTATAAGCAGACTTTGTTATGAATCAGTCCGAAGAAGGGTCCCAACCTGAAATGTTGCCCATCCATGTCCTCCAGAGACGCTGCCTGACCCGCTGAAATACTCCAGCACTTTGTGTCCCAACGTTGGAACAATAAAGTAACTCACCCAATAGTGGAAAATAGAACAGGGAAAAATAAAGTCGACACAAAATGCTGGAGTAACTCAGTGGGGCGGGCAGCATCTCTGGAGGGAAGGAATGGGTGACGTCTCAGATCGAGACCCTTCTTCAATGCAGCAAAGGAACGGGCCCATGTCATGCCGATCATGATGTCAAGTTAAACTATTCCTTGTAGGAAAACAAAATCCGCAGATGCTGGTTTAAATCGAAGGTAGACACAAAATGCTTGAGTAACTCAGCGGGTCAGGCAGCATCTCAGGAGAGAAGGAATGGGTGACGTTTCGGGTCGAGACCCTTCTTCAGACTGAATAGATTGTTAAACTATTCTTATCTGCCTGCACGAGATCGATATCCCTGCATATCCGTGTATTATCTTTAACGATATTGTGAATCTCAAAATAATGCAGAATTATGGAAAAATAGCCAAAAATACACTGCCAGTAATATTAACAGCTAAATTTAAAATAGGATGTCTAGAGTGTTCCACATTTATCTTCCCACTAGACCAAGTGGACCCGTTGGGGCCAAACCTCTCCTGCATTGGTGCAGCACCCTCTCCTCTCCCCCTCCCCTCTCCTCCCTCCCCCTTTCCCCTTCCCTCCATCCCCCTCAACCCCCCTTATCCTCCCTCCTCCCCCTAACCTCCCTCCCTAGGAGATAGATTTAAACTTTTAAACGTGAATAACTTAAAAAATATAACACCGATTTCATTGAAACTTCTTCCATTAGCACCAAAGGAACGACGGTGAGTAAGGTGGGCCTAAAATTGTCGCGCTATCGTGTACCGTTTTGGCTGTAGTTCAGGAACAAACAAACAAACAAACAAGAGTTTTAGTATATAGATGTAGCAAGCTGAAATGGCAAAGTTGATCCAAGTAGTAATCTAGATTGTCCCCAAAAAAACACCACCCTATTTAAAAGTGCCAGGGTTCAACACATCACGGACCGGCTTCAGAAAATCCTGGTGAGGGAAGGCGATCAACCTGAAGTCATTGTGCACGTGGGCACGAATGACGTCGGGCGGAAGAGGAAGGAGGTGCTACAGCGGGAGTTTAGAGAGTTGGGAAAAACACTGAGAAGTAGGACGTCGAAGGTGGTTATCTCTGGACTGCTACCGGTACCTCGTGCTGGTGAGGCCAGGAACAGAGAGATAGAGGGTATGAATTTATGGCTGAGGGACTGGTGCAGAGAGCAGGGATTTAGATTTCTGGACCACTGGGATCTCTTCTGGGCTAGGGGTGACTTGTACAAAAGGGACGGGTTGCATCTTAACAGCAGGGGGACAAACATTCTGGCAGGCAGGTTTGCTAGTTTGACACCTGTGGCTTTAAACTAAGTAGTGGGGGGAGGGGTTAACAAATTGTGAATATGAAGATGAGGTAAAAGGGAATACAGGAGATATTGCAAAAGACTCTCGGAAGAATGGGAACAGAAGTTCTAGAGGGGAAAAGAAATTAAGGGCAGGGCCAATTGTGAACGATATGAGAGGGGAGGTAAATACAGAAGTTAAAGTGTTGTACTTAAATGCGCGTAGTATAAAAAATAAAGTGGATGAGCTTGAGGCTCAGTTAGTCATGGGCAAGTATGATGTTGTAGGGATCACTGAGACATGGCTACAAGAGGACCAGGGCTAGGAACTGAATATTCAGGGGTACACAACGTATAGAAAAGACAGACAGGTGGGCAGAGGGGGTGGGGTTGCTCTGATGGTAAGGAATGATATTCATTCCCTTGCAAGGGGTGACATAGAATCAGGAGATGTTGAATCAGTATGGATAGAAATGAGAAATTGTAAGGGTAAAAAGACCCTAATGGGAGTTATCTATAGGCCCCCAAACAGTAGCCTCGACATAGGGTGCAAGTTGAATCAGGAGATAAAATTGGCGTGTCAAAAATGTAATGCTACGGTGGTTATGGGAGATTTCAACATGCAGGTAGACTGGGAAAATCAGGTTGGAAATGGACCCCAGGAAAGAGAGTTTGTAGAGTGCCTTCGAGATGGATTCTTAGAACAGCTTGTACTGGAGCCTACCAGGGAGAAGGCAATTCTGGATTTAGTGTTGTGTAATGATCCTGATCTGATAAGGGGACTAGAGGTAAAAGAGCCATTAGGAGGCAGTGATCACAACATGATAAGTTTTACTCTGCAAATGGAAAGGCAGAAGGGAAAATCGGAAGTGTCGGTATTACAGTATAGCAAAGGGGATTACAGAGGCATGAGGCAGGAGCTGGCCAAAATTGATTGGAAGGAGGCCCTAGCAGGGAAGACGGTAGAACAGCAATGGCAGGTATTCCTGGGAATAATGCAGAGGTTGCAGGATCAATTTATTCCAAAGAGGTGGAAAGACTCTAAAGGGAGTAAGAGACACCTGTGGCTGACGAGGGAAGTCAGGGACAGCATAAAAATTAAGGAGAGGAAGTATAACATAGCAAAGAAGAGTGGGAAGACAGAGGATTGGGACTCTTTTAAAGAGCAACAAAAGTTAACTAAAAAGGCAATACGGGGAGAAAAGATGAGGTACGAGGGTAAACTAGCCAATAATATAAAGGAGGATAGCAAAAGTTTTTTTAGGTACGTGAAGAGGAAAAAAATAGTCAAGGCAAATGTGGGTCCCTTGAAGACAGAAGCAGGGGAATTTATTATGGGGAACAAAGAAATGGCAGACGAGTTAAACCGTTACTTTGGATCTGTCTTCACTGAGAAAAATACACACAATCTCCCAAATGTTCTAGGGGCCGGAGAACCTAGGGTGATGGAGGAACTCCACATTAGGCAGGAAATGGTTTTGGGTAGACTGATGGGACTGAAGGCTGATAAATCCCCAGGGCCTGATGGTCTGCATCCCAGAGTACTTAAGGAGGTGGCTCTAGAAATAGTGGAAGCATTGGAGATCATTTTTCAATGTTCTATAGATTCAGGATCAGTTCCTGTGGATTGGAGGATAGCAAATGTTATCCCACTTTTTAAGAAAGGAGGGAGAGAGAAAACGGGTAATTATAGACCAGTTAGTCTGACATCAGTGGTGGGGAAGATGCTGGAGTCAATTATAAAAGACAAAATTGCTGAGCATTTGGATAGCAGTAACGGGATCATTCCGAGTCAGCATGGATTTACGAAGGGGAAATCATGCTTGACAAATCTACTGGAATTTTTTGAGGATGTAACTAGGAAAATTGACAAGGGAGAGTCAGTGGATGTGGTGTACCTCGACTTTCAGAAAGCCTTCGACAAGGTCCCACATAGGAGATTAGTGGGCAAAATTAGGGCACATGGTATTGGGGGTAGGGTACTGACATGGATAGAAAATTGGTTGACAGACAGAAAGCAAAGAGTGGGGATAAATGGGTCCCTTTCGGAATGGCAGGCAGTGACCAGTGGGGTACCGCAAGGTTCGGTGCTGGGACCCCAGCTATTTACGATATACATTAATGACTTAGACGAAGGGATTAAAAGTACCATTAGCAAATTTGCAGATGATACTAAGTTGGGGGGTAGTGTGAATTGTGAGGAAGATGCAATAAGGCTGCAGGGTGACTTGGACAGGTTGTGTGAGTGGGCGGATACATGGCAGATGCAGTTTAATGTAGATAAGTGTGAGGTTATTCACTTTGGAAGCAAGAATAGAAAGGCAGATTATTATCTGAATGGTGTCAAGTTAGGAGGAGGGGGAGTTCAACGAGATCTGGGTGTCCTAGTGCATCAGTCAATGAAAGGAAGCATGCAGGTACAGCAGGCAGTGAAGAAAGCCAATGGAATGTTGGCCTTCGTAACAAGAGGAGTTGAGTATAGGAGCAAAGAGGTCCTTCTACAGTTGTACCGGGCCCTGGTGAGACCGCACCTGGAGTACTGTGTGCAGTTTTGGTCTCCAAATTTGAGGAAGGATATTCTTGCTATGGAGGGCGTGCAGCGTAGGTTCACTAGGTTAATTCCCGGAATGGCGGGACTGTCTATGTTGAAAGGCTGGAGCGATTGGGCTTGTATACACTGGAATTTAGAAGGATGAGGGGGGATCTTATTGAAACATATAAGATAATTAGGGGATTGGACACAGTAGAGGCAGATAACATGTTCCCAATGTTGGGGGAGTCCAGAACAAGGGGCCACAGTTTAAGAATAAGGGGTAGGCCATTTAGAACGGAGATGAGGAAGAACTTTTTCAGTCAGAGGGTGGTGAAGGTGTGGAATTCTCTGCCTCAGAAGGCAGTGGAGGCAAGTTCGTTGGATGCTTTCAAGAGAGAGCTGGATAGAGCTCTTAAGGATAGCGGAGTTAGGGGGTATGGGAAGAAGGCAGGAACGGGGTACTGATTGAGAGTGATCAGCCATGATCGCATTGAATGGCGGTGCTGGCTCGAAGGGCTGAATGGCCTACTCCTGCACCTATTGTCTATTGTCTATTGTCTAAAATAACTGCAGAAAATAACTGCAGAAAAGTATAAGAAAATAATTGTATGAACATTGACTTCGCCAACTTTAGATAGTTCCTCTGTCCCTCTCTTCCCCTCCCCCTTCCCAGATCTCCCTCTATCTTCCTGTCTCCACCTATATCCTTCCTTTGTCCAGCCCCCCTGACATCAGTCTGAAGAAGGGTCTCGACCCGAAACGTCACCCATTCCTTCTCTCCCGAGATGCTGCCTGACCTGCTGAGTTACTCCAGCATTTTGTGAATAAGTATCTTATTTAAAAGCCTCTTTAACTCCCGTGTTGAATCTGCCTCCGTTTATGCCTCCATCCCCACCCCCTGACAACGCATTCTCGGCACCCACTACCCTCTACGTTACAAATAACTTGTTCCTTTTACCTTGAAGCTAAGCCCTCTTGCCTTTGATATTTCCACGCTGAGAAAAAGGTTCTGACCACTTTCCCTAGTTATGACTCTCATAGTTTTATACACTGCTGTTGGGCCTCTCCAGAACCTCTGGCGTTGCCGAAAATAAAATAGTCCAAGTTTGTCCAAGCTCTCCTTGTAGCTAATACCCCCTAATCCAGGCAGCATTCTGGTAAACCTCTTCTGCAACCTGTCCACATCCTTCCTGCAATGGGGTGACCAGAGTCACAAATGCACGTGTGCAGCAACTGATTTGCCACACTCTCAATAGACAATAGACAATAGACAATAGACAATAGGTGCAGGAGTAGGCCATTCAGCCCTTCGAGCCAGCACCGCCATTCAATTCGATCATGGCTGATCACTCTCAATCAGTACCCCGTTCCTGCCTTCTCCCCATACCCCCTCACTCCGTTATCCTTAAGAGCTCTATCCAGCTCTCTCTTGAAAGCATCCAACGAACTGGCCTCCACTGCTTTCTGAGGCAGAGAATTCCACACCTTCACCACTCTCTGACTGAAAAAGTTCTTCCTCATCTCCGTTCTAAATGGCCTACCCCTTATTCTTAAACTGTGGCCCCTTGTTCTGGACTCCCCCAACATTGGGAACATGTTTCCTGCCTCTAATGTGTCCAATCCCCTAATTATCTTATATGTTTCAATAAGATCCCCCCTCATCCTTCTAAATTCCAATGTATACAATACACTAATATTTCCCCAGTCACCCGCAGCCTGAACCCACATTGAGTTTGTCAGGTCACAAGCAGCCTGCAGTCACTCCACCATCACTTGCCCTGCCCCTGGCCAAGTTACTTTTGCTCAGTCAGCACTGTTTTCTGCTCCCCACCCTCCATGTCAACCTTACCAGCCCCCAGAATGACTCTCAGGAATTGCGATCACCCCAGTGTCTTCACCCCAGGCTTAAACGAGAACCCTGCATTCGCAGCCTCAAGGAAAATAAATCCATGATATTCAAAACACTTCACTTCACAAACTATCTACCTCATTGGAAACCCTTGGACTATCTTTGATTGGACTTAACTGGACTTTATCTTGCACTAAATGTTATGCACGTATTCTCTTTATCACTTATCTGTACACTGTGGTTAGCTCAACTGTAATGATATATTGTCTTTCCGCTGGCTGGTTAGTGCACAACCAAAGCTTTTCACTGTACCTCATACACATAACAATAAACTAAACTAAACAAAACATTACCAGAGATGAAATTTTATATTTAAACCACATTTTGGGCACACGATGGCGCATTGGTAGAGTTATATAAGAAAATAACTGCAGATGCTGGTACTCTCATTGGTAGAGTTACTGCCTTACAGCACCAGAGACCCGGGTTCGATCCCGACTACGGGCGCCGTCTGTACGGAGTTTGTACGTTCTCCCCGTAACCTGCGTGGATTTTCTCCGAGATCTTCAGTTTCCTCCCACACTCCAAAGACGCACAGATTAATTGGCTTGGTATAAATGTAAATTGTTCTGAGACTGTGTAGGATAGTGTTAATGTGCGGGGATCGCTGGTCGGCGCGGACCCGCTGGGCCGAAGGGCCTGTTTCCGCACTGCATCTCTAAACTAAACTGAACTCGATCTAAAATTGAAAGTGTCCAATTCTTGTGTAGCCTGGGAACAAGAGACTCTGCGAGGAAATATTAAATCACACTTACCAGCTGAATGGCAATCATTAACACAGTCTTCAGTGTGAAAGCTCGGTCACATACATCAAAGAGGTCCTCTAGACTTGGTCCGAGCAGCTCCAGTACCATGGCGTTATATTTACTACATGGTCCAAAGTAATAAACCTGAGGCATCCCTTCAGCTGAAAGAAAAAGAGACTGCTTATAAAAAAAAACAATGGACTTCTGCAGGAACCTTACTTCCAAGTGCTCAAAATACCGTTACTTTAAAGAAGTTACAGGAGAAAAATTTATCCCATCGCAAAACCGGCATAAAAAAATTCAGATCTTAACAAACATAGTCAGCACTGTTTTTATACAAACTGAATCAATAATTTTGAGTTTTTTATGTCGGTCGCCTCGGCAGAAGTCGAACTATCTGTCCGTGGGAGAAGTATGGGGGAAGAGAGAAGACATTTTCTTGCCTTCCATCACAGTGAGGGGGTGTCTGGAGGAGTCACTGTGATGGATGTTTGTGTTAAAATTGGGTGTCTTGTGTCTTTTACTCTGTACTGTTGTGGCTGTGTGGCAAATGATTTTCGTTCAATTCATTTTGAATGACGATAAAGGTGATTCAGATTATTCAGATGGTCCAAGTTTGAAATATTCCTGCTAAATAAATGGGGAGGGTCATCTTGCAATAAACTTAGTTTAAGTCAATTAAACTAACAGCAAACATGGTTGAAGCAGGATCAGATGTGCAAGAAAAAACGGTGGAAGATTGAGAATAGAGTCAGAATCATACAGCATGGATACGGGCCCTTCGGCCCAACCCAACCATGCTGGCCAAGGTGCCCCATGTAAACTAGTCCCATTTGCCAGACTGGCCCATATATTCCTCGAAACCTTTCCTATCCACGCACCTATCCAAGTATCTTTAGATGTTGTTATTGTACCTGCCTCAAACACTTTCATATGCAGTTTATTCTATGTACCAATCATCTGAGTGAAAATGTTGCCCCTCGAGATCTTATTAAATATTGCCTAATCTTAATTTTTTTAAACTTATGTCCTCTGGTTCTTGAATCCCTACCGAATAAATGATTACGTGCATTCACCATAAGATAGACACAAAATACTGGAGTAACAGCGGGTCGGGCAGCATCTCTGGAGAAAAGAAATAGGTGAGGTTTTGTGTCGGAACCCATCTTCAGACAGTCAGACGAAGGCCTCGACTCGAAACGTCACCTATTCCTTTTCTTCAGAGATTCTGCCTGACCCGCTGTTACTCCAGCATTTTGTCTGTCCTTGGTATAAACCAGCATCTGCAGTCCCTTCCTATACACGTGCTTTCACCCTATCTGTTTCCCTCGTGGGTTTATACACCTCCACAAAATCACCCTTCAACCTCCTGCACTCGAAGGAAAAGCTCCAAGTCTGCCCAACCTATCCCTTCAGCTCAGGCCCCCGTGTCAAGTGTCAAGAGTGTTTTATTGTCACATGCCCCAGATAGAAGAATGCAATTCTTACTTGCAGCAGCACAACAGAATATGTGAACACAGTACACTGCAAACAATATGATAAACGAGAGAGAGAAAAAGTTCAGTATAGAAACATAGAAAATAGGTGCAGGAGTAGGCCATTCGGCCCTTCGAGCCTGCACCGCCATTCAATATGATCATGGCTGATCATCCAGCTCAGTAACCTGTACCTGCCTTCTCTCCATACCCGCTGATCCCTTTAGCCACAAAGGCCACATCTAACTCCCTCTTAAATATAGCCAATGAACTGGCCTCAACTACCTTCTGTGGCAGAGAATTCCACAGACTCACCACTCTCTGTGTGAAGAAGTGTTTTCTCATCTCGGTCCTAAAAGACTTCCCCCTTATCCTTAAGCTGTGACCGCTGGTTCTGGACTTCCCCAACATCGGGAACAATCTTCCCGCATCTAGCCTCTCCAACCCCTTAAGAATTTTATATGTTTCAATAAGATCCCCCCTCAGTCTTCTAAATTCCAGCGAGTACAAGCCTAGTCTATCCAGTCTTTCTTCATATGAAAGTCCTGCCATCCCAGGGATCAATCTGGTGAACCTTCTCTGTACTCCCTCTAAGGCTAGAATGTCTTATATATATATATCTTATGTATATATACACACGTACTCACAAAAGCACACACACACAAACACAGTATGTGTGCGTATATACATACTGAACAATTATTGCACTATTATTGTTTGTTTTTGTGTGTAGGTATGTGTGTGTGTGTGTAAGTAAATATAAATATATTTACTTACACACACACACATACCTAACACAAAAACAAACAAGAATAGTGCAATAATAGTCTGTGATGTTCAGGGCTTATTTGATGTTGTAGTGTTTAATAGCCGAATGGCTGTGAGGAGGAAGCTGTTCCTGAACCTGGTCGTTACAGTTTTCAGGCTCCTGTACCTTCTTCCCGATGGCAGGGGTGAAGTGAGAGCGGGGCCTGGGTCTCTAATGACGCTGGCTGCCTTTTTGAGGCAGCGACTCCGGTAAATCCCTTCAATGGCGGGGAGATCAGAGCCGGAGTGGACTGTGTGGTGTTCACTCCTTCGCTCCTGGGCATTGGCATCCAGGGCTCGAGGGCCTTTAGTGGAGGGTAGAGTTCAACACAACATGGAGGCCATTCAATGAGGATGCCACTGGTTGAAGCACTGGACACCAACAGAGACAGAACGAGTCAAACAGCTTCCTGTGTTGTAAATCCTCAATGATTCTATAAGAAAATAACTGCAGATGCTGGTACAAATCGAAGGTATTTATTCACAAAATGCTGGAGTAACTCAGCAGGTCAGGCAGCATCTCAGGAGAGAAGGAATGGGTGATGTTTCGAGTCGAGACCCTTCTTCAGACTGATGTCAGGGGGGCGGGACAAAGGAAGGATATAGGTGGAGACAGGAAGATAGAGGGAGATCTGGGAAGGGGGAGGGGAAGAGAGGAACAGAGGAACTATCTAAAGTTGGAGAAGTCGATGTTCATACCACTGGGCTGCAAGCTGCCCAGGCGAAATATGAGGTGCTGTTCCTCCAATTTGCGGTGGACCTCACTATGGCACTGGAGGAGGCCCATGACAGAAAGGTCAGACTGGGAATGGGAGGGGGAGTTGAAGTGCTCAGCCACCGGGAGATCAGTTTGGCCAACGCGGACCGAGCGCAGGTGTTGAGCGAAGCGATCGCCGAGCCTGCGTTTGGTTTCGCCGAGCCAACGCGGACCGAGCGCAGGTGTTGCGCGAAGTTCTATGATGCTGGAATCAGATGGTGGACCCAGCTTGAATTATCACCGCAGACAAACAAATGCTTTCAAGTTATTTTACCAGTCAACTATTTAGTAATTCAGGAAGATTTTAATTCTATCCAATTTATCCATTTTGAGAAGCTCAGTGTTTGTGAAGCACACATTGGCACATGCGGAATGTGCTAAAGTTTGAATACATTTGGGGGGGGGGGGAGAAACGTATCCTATTCACCCCGTTTCCCTTTCTCAGCGTGCCTTGCATTCCTGAGGCTGCAATGGCAGGTGAGAGAGACCCAGCTCAGCCGTGCAAGGTCTAAACCTAAAGCATGTCGGGATTGACACTGGGGTTGGCAGTAACATCGACACTTGCGGTGGGAGAACTTGCGTGATATATTTTATTTACAAAATGGTAACAAAGTGCAGAACTGCACGGGGTGCTGTTCCCCATGGCCAGGGAAGGCGTGCATTGATGCGTGCGATCGTGGGCTTGCCCCGACAGCTCAGTCCTGGTCTTCGAAGGAGGCGGTGTGGTGGTCTCGGGCTTCTCCCTGCAGTTCACCCTTGCCTCTAGAATTGGCGTTGGCGATCTCGGGTTAATCCTGGCGGCTCAGCTTTGTGCTTGAAGAGGCGGCGCTGACGGCTTCAGGTTTACCCTGGTAGCTCAGCCTTTTTATGTGCGAGTGTGCGGACCCTCGTGGGCAGGAAGAGCCATTGGCATCTCAGGCTTGCCCCAGCCACTCAGCCCGGCACCACATGGGGGCGCTATCCCTCACCATCAAGGGGGGGGGGGGGGTGTGTGTGTGTGTGTGTGTGTGTGTGTGTGTGTGTGTGTGTGTGTGTGTGTGTGTGTGTGTGTGTGTGTGTGTGTGTGTGTGTGTGTGTGTGTGTGTGTGTGTGTGTGTGTGTGTGTGTGTGTGTGTGTGTGTGTGTGTGTGTGTGTGTGTGTGTGTGTGTGTGTGTGTGTGTGTGTGTGTGTGTGTTGGGGCTGGCGATCTGAGGCTGGTCCCAACTGATACCAATGATGGCTGGGGATTGGCCTCCCCTGCCCAGTCAGCCAGTGACAGGGAACAGAGTGGCATCCAAGGCAGGGGGCGCAGTCAGAAGCTTCCAAAGTCAGTTTGGCCAAAGGTGCCTACTCTGCCTGTCCTCACCAAATATCCATGAACAGTTTTACAGCAGTGGTCCCCAAATGACCATCTTTTACCCAGTATCACCTGACTGTGATAGTCTTCAAAGTAGAGCAAGGTGGTTATTGATGCCGCGTAAGAAGAAACTGCAGATGCTGGTTTAAACCGAAGATAGACACTAAGTCTGAAGAAGGGTCTCGACCCAAAACGTCACCTCTCCTGAGATGCTGCCTGTCCCACTGAGTTACTCCAGCATTTTGCGTCTATCTTTGATGATCGAGCCCATTAGCCACATTTGTACAACAATGTATATTAAACAGTTCCAGTGAACCTTGCAAGCTCACAAGCCCACAAAAGTTCTGGATGTTGTGGGAGTACAGAACCAGGGGTCGTAGTTTACGAATAAGGGGCAGGCCATTTCGGACAGAGATGAGGAAAAAAAAAATTTCACCCAGAAAGTTGTGAATCTGTGGAATTCTCTGCCACAGAAGGCAGTGGAGGCCAATTCACTGGATATTTTCAAGCGAGAGTCAGATATAGCTCTTTGGGTTAACAGAATCAAGGGATATGGGGAGAAGGCAGGAACGGGGTACTGATTTTGGATGATCAGCCATGATCGTATTGAATGGCAGTGCCGGCTCGAAGGGCCGAATGGCCTACTCCTACATCTAATTTCTATGTTTCTAAGCTATCTGATCATCAATTGCTGCCAGAAGCACCATGTCTTCCTGCAGTTTGCAATTAGAGCTATTAGAATCAGCACTGCCTTTATTCACCAGTGAATAGCTGTTATTAGTCATGGCTGAATTTGCTGGGTACACAAGACCAGTCTGGTTTCCATGGCTGGCAGGAAAACAGAATGAAGAATAAGGCAAAGGCCTCATTTAACCCCAATAGGATGTAAATACCATCCATCCTGTGCCGGCCTTAAGAGCAAGTGGAAGGGGAAACATTTACTGTGTGGGAAGGAACTGCAGATGCTGGTTTCAACCGAAGATAGACACAAAAAGCTGGAGTTACTCAGCGGGACAGGCAGCATCTCTGGAGAGAAGGAATGGGGGTGACGTTTCAGGTCGAGACCCTTCTTCAGTCTCCAAAACGTCGCCCATTCCATCTCTCCAGAGACGCTGCCTGTCCCGCTGAGTTACTCCAGCTTTGTGCGTCTATCTTCGGGAAAACATTTACTGATGCATCTAAAGCACGAGAGCGATAGCCAGACTTAGGAACTGGCAATCAAACCGATTGATAAATGCAATCACAAAACATTCCTGCATCTTTCATTGTCGGGTGACTGGGGGTCGAACAACACTAAGTGTCTAACAGGCTGCCAGGAGTTTGTACGTTCTCCCCGTGACCTGTGTGGGTTTTCTCCGAGATCTTCGGTTTCCTCCCACACTCCAAAGACGTACAGGCATGTAGGTTAATTGAGTGGGTAAAATGTAACAAAAATTGTCCCTAGTGGGTGTAGGATAGCGTTAATGTGCGGGGATCGCTGGGCGGCGCGGACCCGGTGGGCCGAAGGGCCTGTTTCCGCGCTGTATCTCTAAATCTAAAAATTGCTTTGAAAATTGAAGCCTTGCTGGAGTGAAAGGAGTGATTAATTCCAAGTGAGGCATAATTTGGAATGAGCCTCTGTTGAAGCGCTGAAGTGCACACGATGGTGGTGACACTGCTGCTGGCTGTGTACACAGGCTGGGACCTGTCAGCACTCTCTCAGCATCCCTGCGCATTCGGGAGTCGTGAAAGCTGACTACTGTACCAGCTGCTGGTGGGCAGTAGCATTTGGCTGATGCCTCCGCTACCAGACAGCTGTGCTTTTGTCGCTTATTAAAAACCTGTACAGTGTGTAACGGGCCAAGACGTCCTGCCCACAGATCGGGCTCTTGCTGCGTCTCTGGGTTGGAAGGAGGCTGGCTGGGTTGCTCTCTGGCCCAGAGATGCCCGCCCGCAATGAGCCGCTGCCAGTCCGTCACTGGGAGCGGTGGATTGCCCAGCCTTTGCTGATACTCCGTGGGCCAGGATCACTCATTGACAGGCAGCCATCCGACCGAGCCAGATCCCGGGATGGAGCTGTGTGTGTCTTCAGTTCAGCCCAGGATTCTGTGGTGGGTGTGGGAGCGACGGCAAGATGGTGAAACAATACAAAGACAGACACAAAATGCTGGAGTAACTCAGCGGGACAGGCAGCACCTCTGGAGAGAAGGAATGGGTGACGTTTCGGGTCGAGACTCGAGTAAAGATGAGGTAGTGGGGGCCTGGAAAACAGTTAGTAAAGACGAGTCTGAAGAAGGGTCTCGACCCAAAAAGTCACCCATTCCCTCTCTCCAGAGATGCTGCCTGTCCCGCTGAGTTACTCCAACATTTTGTGTTTATCTTCGATTTAAAGCAGCATCTGCAGTTCCATCCTACACATGGTGAAACAATACTAGTGATTTGATTTTATGTCACATCTTGAAACCTTATGAAACCTTGGTTTGATTGGTACGGGTGTCATGGGTTATGGGGAGAAGGCAGGGGAATGGGGTTAGGAAGGAGAGATGGATCAGCCATGATTGAATGGAGGAGTAGATTTGATGGGCCGAATGGGCTGCTTCAGCCCCTATCACATATGAACTTATGAACCTTATTTCCACAAGATAATGCAAACTGGCCTATCCACTATTAAATAAATTTAAGACAGACACAAAATCTTCTATCTTCGGTCTATTTTCAGTTTAAACCACCATCAGCAGTTCCTTCCTACACATTAACTAAATTTAGTTCAGTTTAGTTTAGAGATACATGTTGGAAACAGGGCCTTCGGCCAATCGAGTCCATGTCTCCCATTGAACACCCACCCGTTCACACTTCAATGGTATCTATGTCAACATAGTTCTATGTTGTCCCACTTTCTCCACTCTCTCACTACACACGATGGGCAATTTTGGAGAGGCCAATTAACCTACAAACCTGTGGTGTAAGAAAATAACTGCAGATGCTGGTACAAATCGAAGGTATTTATTTCACAAAATGCTGGAGTAACTCAGCAGGTCAGGCAGCATCTCAGGAGAGAAGGAATGGGTGACGTTTCAGGTCGAGACTCTTCTTCAGACTTTCATCTCCAACTGCCGGCGTGACATTAACCAGCTCAAATTCTCCACTCCCCTGACTAACTCTAACCTCTTCCCTCCTGAACGTGCAGCCCTCCACGGACTTAGTCATCAAACCCGCTGACAAGGGAGGTGCTGTGGTAGTCTGGCGTGCTGACCTCTACCGGACCGAGGCCAGACGACAACTCTCAGACAGCTCTTCCTACTTATCCCTGGACCATGACCCCACCGACAAACACCAGACCTTTATCATCAGCACCATCACGAACTTCATCATCTCCGGAGATCTACCCTCCAATGCCTCCAAACTTATAGTTCCCCAGTCCCGCACGGCCCGATTCTACCTCCTACCTAAAACATCAGTCTGAAGAAGGGTCTTGACCCGAAACGTCACCCATTCCTTCTCTCCTGAGATGCTGCCTGACCTGCTGAGTTACTCCAGCATTTTGTGAAACCTACAAACCTGGACGTTGTTGGCATGTGGGAGGAGCGTTAAGCAGTCACAGGGAGAACATACGTGCACATTCCACACAGATAACAGGAATCAAGGGATATGGGGAGAAAGCAGGAACAGGGTACTGATTTTGGATGATCAGCCATTATCATATTGAAAGACGGTGCTGGCTTGAAGGGCCGAATGGCCTACTCCTGCACCTATTTCCTATGTTTCTATGTAACACCCGGGGTCAGGATCGAACCCGGGTCTCTGGTGCTGTGAGGCAGCAGGTTTACCAGCTGCACCACTCACTGTGCCTCCCTTAAATACATAATAAAGTGCTGCATAACACAGATTTATTTAGCTAAATGTGTGGGATAACCTATAACCCATAAAAGGACTGGACAGGCTAGATGCAGGAAAAATGTTCCCAACGTTGTGTTTGGGGAGTCCAGAACCAGGGGACACACAGTCTAAGAATAAAGGGGAGGCCATTTAAAACTGAGATGAGAAAAAACTTTTTTACCCAGAGAGTTGTGAATTTGTGGAATTCTCTGCCACAGAGGGCAGTGGAGGCCAATTCCCTGGATGAATTTAAAAGAGAGTTAGATAGAGCTCTAGGGGCTAACGGAATCAAGGGATATGGGGAGAAGGCAGGCACGGGTTACTGATTGTGGATGATCAGCCATGATCACAATGAATGGCGGTGCTGGCTCCAAGTGCCAAATGTTCTCCTCCTGCACCTATTTTCTATGTTTCTATAACAACATAAGAGCTGGAATAGATTATTTTGATTGCTCCACCATTCAATTACATCGTGCATGATTTTTTCTTAAGCTCAGCACTGCACTAATTCCATATCCCTTGATTCCTTTAACACGTCAAAAATGCATGTACTTTTCCTCCACACGCAACTGTAAAGATTCATCACCCTCTGGATGAAGAAAACTTGTTCTAAACGCTGACCCCTTATTACGAGATTGCGATCCTGGGATTTAGTACATTCCACCCAGCCTAGATAAACATCAACCTGGCATTTAATTTGTCAAGTCCTGTTAAAAAAATTCAAAGTTTGTATTATAATCTTAAATATGATTTATGTATTAATCAATATAAGATAAAACAAAGTCAAAAATTTATGGGCCGCATGATTTATTTTAATTATTTGCTTTATTGCTTATAATTAGCTTTTAATTAGGCAAACATGTTCTGACAGGGAACTTCAAGAGGAAAGCTTGTATCTAGGGATTTCTTGCCTTATTTACCTCTGAAGAAATATAGGGTGGGAAATGTTCTTAAGTTGGCAGGTATATGATCCATTGGTAGAATATAACATCCAAGTCAGGTCATGTTCTCATACAGAACAACAAACAAAGTGGGAGAAATGGGCGTGCATTTGGGTGAGGCAGACTGGGGGAGGGGTGGGGGGCAGAGTAGGAGGTGGGGGAAAGAGGGCTGTTCAGGTCGCTGCCTAAAATAGGAGAATTCATTGTTCGTACCACTGCGTTGCAAACCACCCAAGTGAAATATGAGGTGCTGTTCCTCCAGTTTGCTTGTGGCCTCAATCTGCCATGATCACATTGAATGGCGGTGCTGGCTCGAAGGGCCGAATGGCCTCCTCCTGCGTCTATTGTCTATTGTCTGATCTAGCAATGGGGGAGGCCCAGGACAGAAATGCCAGCATGAAAATGGGAAGGGGAGATAAAATGGTTAGCAACCAGGAGACCCAGCAAACGAGGCAGATCGAGCACAAGTGTTGACAAAATGGTCGCCTAGTCTACGACAATAAAGAGGCCCAGATGGGATTCCATATGGTTCAGACTTTCAATTAAGTTTTTATTGTTACCGATCTTGACAAAGTGATATTCTACGCTACACTCTGCAGCAATCACTTTCTAAATGGATAGCCAGACAACGTAGTAAACTGAAATAGAATTAGGTGCAAGGAGTAACAGAAACTGCCTAAAAATAAGCAACTTGATATAATTCCCCTCACCCTCACCAACAGGATTTATTTTTGTTTATGAATACATGTGTTTATTTGTCAGCAGCTCTGACTCGATTCAAGATCTTCCGTTCCCTGCTTCTCATCAAATAAAATAGGCCGCTAACACATGATATTTAGCCGGGTGTACTTTCTATTTTTGAATTTATGACGTAGGCCCGGCCTGGGATTTGGGTGCCTGACTTATGGACACACCGCTCATAGGTGTGGGCACTTGGGAGACTGGCGGGATGGAGTTGTCTGCATCTTCTCCTGGATGGGAACGGGGCATTTCCGAGTGCCTTCTCTTCCCACCACCTTCAACCCACAACAATGGGGGTCTGGGTGGGGGCAAACAGACGTTCAATTATGTTCTGTGTAGGAAGGAACTGCAGATGCTGGTTTAAACCGAAGTTAGACACAAGAAGCTGGAGTAACTCAGCGGGACGGGCAGCATCTCTGGAGAGAAGGAATGGGTAACACTTCGGGTCGAGACCCTTCTTCAAACTTAAAAATTATGTTTTAACTGTTACCAATTTTGACAAAGTGATATTCCTGCACCACACTCTGCAGCATTCCCATTCCAATTAGAGAGCCAGGTAACTTAGTCAAATGACAAAGAATTAGGTGCAAGGAGTGACAGAAACTGCCACTCAATCGCACGCAGTCTTACCGGCCACTCACTGAGTCAGAGGCTGGCTGGCAGCTGCTCTTCCCACACCTCCCTCTCCCATCACTGCTGTGACTACACACACTTTATTTATCTTTATTTTTATTTATTTTTTTAAAATTTTATTTTTATTTGTTTATTTTTATTTTTATTTTCATTTTATTTTTATTTATTTTTTATTTGTTATTAATTTCCGACTTACAAACAGTTCTCAGGAATGGTGGAGCGACACGCTGCCACACTATGGCAGAGTTGCTGTTTACAGCGCCAGAGACCCAGGTTCGATCCCGACTGCGGTCTTTATTCACAAAATGCTGGAGTAACTCAGCGGGTCAGGCAGCATCTCAGGAGAGAAGGAATGGGTGACGTTTCGGGTCGAGACCCTTCTTCAGACTGTTCTCTATGTTCTCCCCGTGACCACATGGGTTTTCCCCCCCGGTTCCCTGGTTTCCAAACGGTTTCTGTCACTCCAAAGTCTTGTAGGTTTGTAGGTTATTGGGCTTCAGTGAAGATTGTAAACTGTCCTGAGTGTGTAGGATGATGCTAGTATACGGGGATCGCTGGTCGGCACCGACTCGGTGGGCCGAAGGGCCTGTTTCCGTGCTGTATCTCTAAACCAAAAACTATACAGAAGCCTGCTGTAACCTGGGGACTGCCTTTATAGGGAATTTAGTTGTCAGATCCTGTAAGGTCAATAGACAATAGGTGCAGGAGGAGGCCATTCAGCCCTTCGAGCCAGCACCACCATTCAATGTGATCATGGCTGATCATTCTCAATCAGTACCCTGTTCCTGCCTTCTCCCCATACCCACATACCCACTCCGCTATCTTTAAGAGCTCTATCTAGCTCTCTCTTGAGTGCATTCAGAGAATTGGCCTCCACTGCCTTCTGAGGCAGAGAATTCCACAGATTCACAACTCTCTGACTGAAAAGGTTTTTCCTCATCTCCGTTCTAAATGGCTTGCCCCTTATTCTTAAACTGTGGCCCCTTGTTCTGGACTGCCCCAACATTGGGAACATGTATCCTGCCTCTAACGTGTCCAACCCCTTAATAATCTTACACGTGGAAAAAACGGTTTAGGAGACGGGCGGTTTAGGAGACAGCAATGTCTCCTCACACTGCGGAGACTAGCATAGAGGGCGTACTGCAGAGGGAGACTGCAGAACTCTGTCAGGAGTTCGACAGGTTCACCAAGGGGTCACCAAGCAGAGCGTGCCACAGCGATGCCCAGAAACAGTGGGCTGGATGTCACGTTTAAATGGTCACATTTATTTTTAATGCGTACTAATTCGATTAATAGCCATTTGCAGCCTGATTTCTCGAAATGATCTCTGCACTTCATGCAACAAACCCACCAGAATGAAAGACTTGGGAATTTCATACAAGGAAGCGCGCTGTCCAAAGGCAAGAACTAAGCATGAATCTCAAGCACAAAACTAAGTTTGCCAGGTACCGCAAAAAGAACTGGACAGTTTACTGCACTGGAGGGAAGGGGTGAAGTCCAACAAGAAGCGACACTGGAGACAGAAGCAGGAGCAAAAGGAGATACTGGAGACAGAAGCAGGAGCAAAAGGAGATACTGGAGACACAAGCAGGGGCAAAAGGAGATACTGGAGCTGTGTCGGAAGGAACTGCAGATGTTGGTTTAAACTGAAGATAGGCACAAAGAGTTGGAGTAACTCAGCGGGACAGGCAGCATCTCTGGAGAGAAGGAATGGGTGACGTTTCGGGTCGAGACCCTTCTTCAGACTGAAGAAGAGCCTCGACCCGAAACGTCACCCATCCCTTCTCTCCTGAGATGCTGCCTGTCCCGCTGAGTTACTCCAACTTGTTTGCGTCTATCTTTGGAGACACTGGAGAACAGGTTAAGAACAACAGAGTTTGGTGACTAAGTAGGAAACGTCCAGCAAGTTTACCAGCAAGTGCAGCGGCATGGTGGCACAGCGGTAGAGTTGCTACCTTACAGCGGCAGAGACCCGGGTTCCATCCTGGTGCTGTCTGTACGGAGTTTGTACACTTCTCCCTGTTACCACGTGCCTTTTCCCCCCTGGGTGTCCTCCCACATTCCAAAGACGTACAGGTTTGTAAGTTAATTGGCTTTGGTGAATATTGCAAATTGTCCCTGGTGTGCAAATTGTCCCTGGTGTGCAAATTGTCCCTGGTGTGCTAGTGCACGGGGGCGGCTGGGCGGCGCGGGCTTGGTGGGCCGAAGGGCCTGTTTCCACGCTGCATCTCTAAACTAAACTAAGTCTCCTGTGGGCAAAGGATCCTCCCAAGTGGTAAAAAGGTAATCTAGTTTTAGGTTAATCACAAGGTCTTACTGATTGAATACTAGAGCAAAGCTGGAGCCACAGGCTCCCCTCCTGACGTACACTCAGACTGAGAAATGATTAATGTCTTGTGCTCCTGAGTTGCACACTTACTTACTACACACAGGTTAAGTACAGCTGCACTCGGTAGCAGTAATTTGTACTCCTGTCTAACAGTTACACAAACATCGCCCAGCTAAACCCCAAGGCCATCGGATAAAGCAATTAAGGGTTTTTCCCCCAAAAATGTGTAATTAAGCAGAGACATCAATCTTTTGTAATTTTATCTACAAACTGCTGAAGTGACCTTGTTATCGTGAGCACTACAGCAGATTTACATGAATAGTTTTTGAAGGTGAATGGAAAAAAATTAGAAGGTAATCCTGAAATTTAACAGACATGTCAAACGTCTTGAAATATTATCCAATTTTCAAAAGTCACTGTTGCAATGCACCCACAGAGGCAGGGTCCAAGAGCAGGCACAGAAACAGGCCCCTCAACCCAACTTGTCCATGCTGATCAAGGTGCCCCATCTAAACTAGCCCCATTTGCCAGTTTGGCCCATAGCCCGCAAAACTAGCCCCATTTGCCAGTTTGGCCCATAGCCCGCAAAACCTTTTCTATCCAAATACCGTTAGACTTTAGAGATACAGCGCGCAAACAGGCCCTTCGGCCCATGCATCGACCAATGATCACCTCGTATCCTACACACGGGGAGCAATTTACAATTTTACTGAAGCCAATTAACCTGCACGTTTTTGGACTGTGGGAAGAAACCGGGGCACCTGGAAAAAACCCACGCGGTCGGTCACAGGGAGAACGTACAAACTCCATACAGACAGCACCCGTGGTCAGCATCGATCCCAGGTCGCTGGCACTGTAAGGCAGCAACTCTACCACTTTGCCTGTCCAAATATCTTTTGCATGTTGTTATCAAACAATAATAAATTTCATCAATAACTGTAGAGGCCTTAAACATTACTTGAATAAGACAAAAGCAAGGAGTACTGTATTAAAATATCGAAAGACGCTCAGCAGTCCATTTTCTCTGTTTTTTAGAATGTAGAAACATAGAACTTCAACAAAAACCATCTACAATAAACCTTCCGCAGTTATCTGGACTACATTTCCTCCCAAAGTGCCTCTTGCAAAGATGCCACCCAAGTGAAATATGAGGTGCTGTTCCTCCAGTTTGCTTGTGGCCTCAATCTGCCATGATCAGCCATGATCACATTGAATGGCGGTGCTGGCTCGAAGGGTCGAATGGCCTCCTCCTGCACCTATTGTCTGATCTAGCAATGGGGGAGGCCCAGGACAGAAATGCCAGCATGAAAATGGGAAGGGGAGATAAAATGGTTAGCAACCAGGAGACCCAGCAAACTAGGCAGATCGAGCACAATGGTCGCCTAGTCTACGACAATAAAGAGGCCCAGATGGGATTCCATATGGTTCAGACTTTCAATTAAGTTTTTATTGTTACTGATCTTGACAAAGTGATATTCTACGCTACACTCTGCAGCAATCTCTTTCCAAATGGATAGCCAGACAACTTAGTAAACTGAAATAGAATTAGGTGCAAGGAGTAACAGAAACTGCCTAAAAATAAGCAACTTGATATGATTCCCCTCACCCTCACCAACAGGATTTATTTTTGTTTATGAATACTACTCCCAATTCCTCTGTTTCCGCCTCAACTGCTCCCAAGATTAGGCGTTCCAGTCCAGGACATCTGAGATGTCCCCTTTCGTTAGTTAATGTGGTTCCCCCCTTTCTGTGATAGATGGATGCCTCATCCTTCCCCTCCATGTGCCGTGGTTCTGCTCTTGCTCCCCCTCCCCCAGATGGAACAAGGATATCCCTCACCTTTCACCCAACCAGCCTCGTCATCCAACACATCATCCTCCACCATCTGCCGCAGCGATCCCTCCCTCCACAACTCACTGGTTCACTCATCCTTTCCCAACCCCCTCCCCAGATACTTTCCCTGGCAACCGCAGGAGATATACAACTGTCCCTGTACCACCTGCCTCACCTCCAGCCAGAGACCCGAGCAGTTCTTCCAGCTGAGGCAGAGATCCACCTACACCTCCTCTCACCTCATCTATTGCATCTGGTGTTCCCGATGTGGCCTCCTGTACACCAGTGCGATGTAAGGTTGCCAACTGTCCCGTATTAGTCGGGACATCCCGTATATTGGGCTAAATTGGTTTGTCCCATACGGGACCGCCCTTGTCCCATATTAGGCCCAGGGGACACTGTAGGCCCGCCTACCGGTTGCATAGCAACCCGCCACGGGTGGCCGCCAATGGTGGAGCAGGAGCACGTGGCCACTGGCTGGGTAAGGTCACGTGGTGCGCGGGGCGGTGACGTCACCTTTTGTCCCTTATTTGGGATTGAGAAAGTTGGCAACCCTAGTGAGACGAAGCGTGGACTCGGCGACCGTTTTAGCTGAACACATCAAGGCTTACTGGATCTCCCGGTCGTTGACCATTTTAACTCCCCTCTCCACATCAACCTCTATCCTAGCCCTTCCCATTGCCAGAGTGAGGTGACACACAAACTGGAGCAACAGCATTTCATAATCCACTTGGGTAACTGATAACCCAACCAGTATGAAAGTTGAATTCTCCAAATTTAGGTCATCTCTAACTCGGTCTCAAAGGGTCCCTACCCGAAACATCTGTGAAAGGAATGGATAGGCAACGCTGAGTCAGGACTTCTCAGCACACCTCTCCAGTCTGAGGAAGGATCCCAGCCCGTAAAATCGTCAATTCCCTCCACAGATGCTGCCCAATCTGTTGAGGTACTCCAGCACTTACGACATGATACGATGGAACTTTATATATCCCAGGAGGGAAATTGGTCTGCCAACAGTCATAAAACACAAGATACATGAAACATGAAATTAAAACGACGAGTGGAAAGGATTGGAGGATTGGGGACATGCAAAGAGGGGGGGGGGGGGGGCAGGCGGGGAGTCAGTCGGTCTGCCCCATGACAGAAGGGGAAGGAGTTGTACAGTTTGATAGCCACAGAGAAAAAGGAGGATTTCCTGTGGCGTTCTGTGCTGAATCTTTTTTTCCCCGTATCAGGATGAAGGAGCGGAGCCTCCTCAAAATGTACAGCCGGCTCTGTCCCTTCTTCTACAGGGCCTCAGCCTTCCTGGACCAGTCCAGTTTACTGTCCAAGTAAACCTCAAGGTACTTGTACTCCTTGGTAAACTGCACATCCACACCATTGATGGAGACAGGGGCCAGGGGTGTTCCTCTCCTCTTCCTAACCCCCTTCATCTTGTCGGTGTTGAGCTACAGGTGAGTCAGCCCCAAAGATACTGGAGCAACAAGATGGATCACTCCGTTGAAATCGCCTATACTGGTGTAGTACGCAAAGGAGCCATTTTAGTAGGCAAAACCCGCTGTTCGCTATGCCTCTCGCGGTGTAATCAGTGTTGTGGGGGAACAGTATGTGTGGCGATGATACCATTAAAATGCAGAATATATCTCATCTATCAATTCACAGATTTTTGTTATTTTTCTTTAAAAATGTTTCTGCAAGTTTCTGCCTACTAAAATGGCGCCGTGACGTACTACGGTTTTTAGGGTCGAGTGGTCCATCTTGTTCCTCTAGTATCTTTGGACAGCCCACACCACTCAACAAAGTCGTTGACTACACCTCTTGTATTCTGCTTCCCTCCCCTCAATGATGCAGCCCACAATTGCAGTCATCCGAAAACTTGGGTGTTTTGCTCAAGATTCCAGCATCTGCATTTTCTTGTGTCCCCATATCTAATGCTTTCCTGGCCTGCCTCTCATCCTTTCTCCACTCTAGGTCACCTCATCCATTCTGGTCTACCCTGTCATATGCAAGCAGGCAGTCACGCATTACTCCTAGGCACCCTCTGTTAACTGAGCATTTTACAGACAGCTGTAGAGGACAAGTAATTGGGTGTATTAGGCTTGTATACACTGGAATTTAGGCTTGTATACATTGGAATTTAGAAGGATGAGAGGGGATCTTATTGAAACATATAAGATAATTAGGGGATTGGACACATTAGAGGCAGGAAACATGTTCCCAATGTTGGGGGAGTCCAGAACAAGGGGCCACAGTTTAAGAATAATGGGTAGGCCATTTAGAACGGAGATGAGGAAGAACTTTTTCAGTCAGAGAGTGGTGAAGGTGTGGAATTCTCTGCCTCAGAAGGCAGTGGAGGCCAGTTCGTTGGATGCTTTCAAGAGAGAGCTGGATAGAGCTCTTAAGGATAGCGGTGTGAGGGGGTATGGGGAGAAGGCAGGAACGGGGTACTGATTGAGAGTGATCAGCCATGATCGCATTGAATGGCGGTGCTGGCTCGAAGGGCTGAATGGCCTACTCCTGCACCTATTGTCTATTGTCTATTGTGTTCTTAAAGCAGAGACTGGTAGGATTTTGATTAGTCAGAGCATCAAAGGAGAAGGCAGGAGAAAGGACAAAATGCTGGAGTAACTCAGCGGGACTCTGGAGGGAAGGAATGGGTGACGTTGCAGGTCGAGACCTTTCTTCAGACTGTCTGGACAGAAGGAATGGGTGACACTTCGGGTTGAGACCCTTCTTCAGACTTCTAAGTTGCACAAATGCATCTTTCCATTCCACTGGAAAAATAGACCAGCCATGATTGAATGGCGGAGCAGACCTGATGGGCCGAATGGCCCAATCCTATATTTTACAAACTTCTGATTCAAGTTTAAGCACCCCTCCCTAAAACTCCTGTGCTTTCCACATGCTGCACGGCTTAAAAAAATCCTCCCTGATCAATAACGCGTTCGTTAGTGTGGAATCTTAAGAAACATAGAAAGCGCCAGTGAGACAATGCAAAGCGACTATTCTGTGGAATCGCGCACGGTAACATTCCTCTGAGCTATCGGTGGCAGGAGATAAGCCTTGGTTTGAGAGGAAGTACAGAAAAATCTACCAGGGAACTTGCATAAAGCTGGATTAGCAGGAGTAAAGGCTGGGAGACTATTTGACGTAAAGCAGTTGACAACAAAATATCACTTGCGAGTTCAGAAGCTGCACTTTATACAGTACTCCCTTTATTGGTCAAATATTAATGCATTCGGAGTCCCTTCTATTTTAATGTGCCATTTGTAACAACCAGCAATCCATCCAATTCCGGAGGAATCTCTTACAAATTCTATTTACACCTTCTCATGCAATTCATGTGCTTCAAGAATACATGCTGAATTCATACTGAATTCAAGGAGTCCTTCCTTGCATCTCGTTGTCACTGAGAAGACCTTTCAGAAGGGATAGACGTGGGGCATAGATCAGTGTACAGATTACATTTCCAGATGGAAAACAAAAAGAGTACTGTTCAGTTTGAAAGGTCAGTATAGAAATGATTAACACTGTGTTGTTGACTTTTTTTGCTCCTGACTTCATGGGGAACAAGTTCAATTATTCACTGTTACATGAACATTCACAGTGGAAAATGTGGAGCTCTTAATGACACACATTGGCCAATTAAGTTGCACAGACAGACACAAAGTGCTGGAGTAACTCGGCGGGTCAGGCAACATTTCTGGAGGAAAAGGAATAGGTGATGTTTCGGGTCGGGACCCTTCTTCTGACTTCTAAGTTGCACAAATGCATCTTTCCATTCCACTATTATTATGACCAGATTTCCAACTCAACTGGATACAAATTTGGCAGCAAGACAATTTTTTACTCTGCATTTTTAGGCAGAAGAATGGGATACTGAGCAATTTAAACTGCCAAACTTAATATTGTAAGTGAGATTAATTTGATTATAAAGATGCACAAGGATAACACATAAAGGGCGGCACGGTGGCGCAGCGGTAGAGTTGCTGCCTTACAGCGAATGCAGAGCAGGAGACTCAGGTTCGATCCTGACTACGGGTGCTGTACTGTACGGAGTTTGTACGTTCTCCCCGTGACCTGCGTGAGTTTTCTCCGAGATCTTCGGTTTCCTCCCACACTCCAAAGACGTACAGGTTTGTAATTGGCTGGGCAAATGTAAAAATTGTCCCTAGTGGGTGTAGGATAGTGTTAATGTGCGGGGATTGCTGGGCGGCACGGACCCGGTGGGCCGAAGGGCCTGTTTCTGCGCTGTATCTCGAAATCTAAATCTAAAACACAATTTGTGAACTAAAGTTATTGTTTGGAATGAAGTGGTTGGTTTGCTGGAGGATATTGCAGCTAATCAGAGAAATAGAGCTTTTGATTTAATTACTTCAGATACGATAACATAAACATGTGTTTTTTACAAGCTGCATCTATTGTGAACTTTAGAGAACAGAGACCAGACCTTTCTCTCTCAGACTGTCACAGTTTCACTTCATTGTGACAAAAACAAGCAGAGGGTGCAGAGATTTACCATGATCAGCCTGGGTGTGCTTTAGGGGTTGCCAACTATCTCACTCCCAAATAAGGGACAAGGTGACGTCACCACCCCACACCCCAAGTGACCTCACCCAGCCAGCAGCCACGTGCTCCCGCTCCACCAATGGCGGCCGCCCGGGCCGGGATGCGGGTTGCTACGTAACCTCCGTTAGACGGCGCCCGGGCCTCCAGGCCTACACTGTCCGGACTCCAGACCTACACTGTCCGGGCCTACATCGTCCGGGCCTACAGCACCCCCCGGGCCCAATACGAGACAAAAGCTGTCCCGTAAGGGACAAACCAATTTAGCCCAAAATATGGGATGTCCCGGCCAATACGGGACAGTTGGCAACCCTAATGTGCTTGTACATCGGTCACTGAAAGCAATTAAGCTGGTACAGCAGGCAGTGAAGAAAGCTAATGGCATGTTGGCCTTCATTGCGACAAGTTTTGAGTTTAGGAGCAAGGAGGTCCTACTGCAGTTGTACAGGGCCCTGGTGAGACCGCACTTGGGAGTATTGTGTGCAATTTTGGTCTCCTAATTTGAGGAAGGACATTATTGGTATTGAGGGAGTGCAGCGTAGGTTCACCAGATTAATTCCCGGGATGGCGGGACTGACGTATGATGAAAGAATGGGTCGACTGGGCTTGTATTCACTGGAATTTAGAAGGATGAGAGAGAATCGTATAGAAACATGTAAAATTCTTAAAGGATTGGACAGGCTCGATGCAGGGAAAAATGTTTCTGATGTTGTGGGACCCCAGAGTTACTCCAGCATTTTGTGTCTACCGTCACAGTTTAAGAATAAGGGGTATGTCATTTAGGACTCAGATGAGGAAACAATTTTTCACCCAGAGATTTGTGAATCTGCGGAATTCTCTGCACAGAAGGCAGCGGAGGCCAATTCACTTGATGTTTTCAAGAGAGAGTTAGATAGAGCTCTTCGTGTTAACGGAATCAAGGGATATGGGGAAAAGGCAGGAATGGGGTACTGTTTTTGGATGATCAGTCATGATCATATTGAATGGCGGTGCTGGCTCGAAGGGCCGACTGGCCTACTCCTGCACCTATTTTTCTATGTTTCTACGATGTTGCTTGGAATGGAGAGTTTAAGTGATCAGGAGTGACTGCAAAGGCAGGCTCCGATTTCCCTGGATAAAGTTAAAAAGGAAGGTTATTGAGGCATCTAAAGTTGAGGGGTATAGACAGGATAGACTGCAGGCATGTCTTCCACTTATTCGAGGGGCATAACATTAGAGGACATTTACTTTAGTTTAGTTTAATGCTGCAGGGTGCAAGCAGGCCCTTCGGCCCACCAAATCCACGCTGACCAACGATCACCTGTATACTAGTTCTATCGCACACCCTAGGGACAATATGCAGAAGCCAATAAACCAACAAACCTGCACATCTCTGGAATGCGGGAGGAGACCGTAGCACCCGGAGAAAACCCACGCGGTCACAGGGAGGACGTGCAATAGACAATAGGTGCAGGAGGAGGCCATTCGGCCCTTCCAGCCAGCACCGCCATTCAATGTGATCATGGCTGATCATTCTCAATCAGTACCCCGTTCCTGCCTTCTCCCCATACCCCCTGACTCCGCTATCCTTAAGAGCTCTATCTAGCTCTCTCTTGAATGCATTCAGAGAATTGGCCTCCACTGCCTTCTGAGGCAGAGAATTCCACAGATTCACAACTCTCTGACTGAAAAAGTTTTTCCTCATCTCTGTTCTAAATGGCCTACCCCTTATTCTTAAACTGTGGCCCCTGGTTCTGGACTCCCCCAACATTGGGAACATGTTTCCTGCCTCTAACGTGTTCAACCCTTTAATAATCTTACATGTTTTGATAAGATGCAAACTCCGTACAGACGGCACCCGTAGTCAGGATCGAACCCGGGCCTCCAGCGCTGTAAGGCAGCAACTCTACCGCTGCGCCACTCTGTCACCCCATAGGTTTAGGACGATGGGCAAGAGATGTACAGGGATTTTGAGGAGGACCTTTTTCACCCAGAGAGAGGCGGTACCCACGATGCACTGCCGGAGAGAGGTGACAACAGCATTTGCGAGGTGTCTGCATTAGCATTTCAGTCACCTAGCCATTGAAAGACACAGGGCCGGTGCTGGAAGGTGCGATTAATGTGGATTAATATGGAAGGAAGTCCACACATTGGCGTCGACAAGTAGACCGAATGTCCTGTATCCCAGTCTGAAGAAAAATCCCGACCCAAATCGACATGTGTCCAATCCATCTGCAGATGCTACCTATCCCCACTGAGTAATAGACAATAGACAATAGGTGCAGGACTAGGCCATTTGGCCCTTTGAGCCAGCACCACCATTCAATGTGATCATGGCTGATCATTCACAATCAGTACCCCGTTCCTGCCTTGTCCCCATACCCTCCAGCGTGGTATTTTGCTCTATTTTCTAGCACCTGCAATTTCTTGTGACTCCGTGGCCTGTTTTGTGAGTCTATGAATGACTCAATAAATCCATGAAATAAAATACGAGATGAGAGGGAATGGGAATGGGAATGCGATCGCCAGAAAGAGACTGTCTGTTAAAATGGTTACATGGTACCATCACGTACAACAATGATCATCTCCGAGAGGTTACGCGATAATTCATGCTTATTCACGGAGAGCCAGGGAGACGAATGTAAAAACATTTGCCACTGAGACTTATTCAAAGGAAAGCAGACTGTATCGATAACAGGTGCCTATCGCTTCAGTCTGAGTTACTTCCTGTGGTTTCCCCTGATGGCTTTTTGAATAGAAGCATCTGTTGATATCCAGAGCCCAAATTTCAAACCCTCAGGCACACAGCTTGAAAGATGCTAAACTGAACGACCTTTTGAAATATTGTTGCGAGTAACCTCCGTCAAAGAGGCTTTTGGCACATCGGCCTTCATCAGTCAGAGCATTGAGGATGGAAGTTGACAGGCCATGTTGCAGTTATGCAGGACGTTGGTGAGGCCGCATTTAGTACAACGTGTTCAGTTCTGGGCACTGTGTAATAGGAAAGATGTTGTCAAGCTGTAAAGGGTGCAGAGAATTGTAAGAAAATAACTGCAGATGCTGGTACAAATTGAAGGTATTTATTCACAAAATGCTGGAGTAACTCAGCAGGTCAGGCAGCATCTCAGGAGAGAAACAATGGGCGACGTTTCAGGTCGAGACCCTTCTTCAGACTGATGTCAGGGGGGCGGGACAAAGGAAGGATATAGGTGGAGACAGGAAGACAGTGGGAGATCTGGGAAGGAGGAGGGGAAGAGAGGGACAGAGGAACTATCTAAAGTTGGAGAAGTCAATGTTCATACCACTGGGCTGCAAGCTGCCCAGGCAAAATATGAGGTGCTGTTCCTCCAATTTCCGGTGGGCCTCACTATGGCACTGGAGGAGGCCCATGACAGAAAGGTCAGACTGGGAATGGGAGGGGGAGTTGAAGTGCTCAGCCACCGGGAGATCAGGTTAGTTAAGGCGGACTGAGCGAAGGTGTTGGGCGAAGCGATCGCCGAGCCTGCGTTTGGTTTCGCCGATGTAAAGAATTTGACATCTGGAGCAGCGGATGCAATAGATGAGGTTGGAGGAGGTGCAGGTGAACCTCTGTCTCACCTGGAAAGACTGTTTGGGTCCTTGGATGGAGTTGAGGGGGGAGGTAAAGGGACAGGTGTTGCATCTCGTGCGGTTGCAGGGGAAAGTGCCCGGGGATGGGGTGGTTTGGGTAGGAAGGGACGAGTGGACCAGGGAGTTACGGAGGGAACGGTCTCAGCGGAACGCAGAAAGGGGAGGGGATGGGAAGATATGGCCAGTGGTGGGGTCCCGTTGTAGGTGACGGAAATGTTGGCGGATGATTTGTTGGATCCGCTGGCTGGTGGGGTGGAAGATGAGAACGAGGGGGATTCTGTCCTTGTTACGAGTGGGGGAAGGGGGAGCAAGAGCGGAGCTGCGGGATGTAGAAGAGACCCTAGTGAGAGCCTCATCTATAATGGAGGAGGGGAAGCCCCGTTTCCTGAAGAATGAGGACATCTCTGATGCCCTAGTGTGAAGGGTACAGAGAAGATGTACGAAGATGTTTCCAGGACTCAAGGGCCTGAGGTATAGGGATAGGTTGAGCAGGCTAGGACTCTATTCTTTGGAGCGCAGGAGGATGAAGGTAGATCTTACAGAGGTGTACAAATTCATGAAAGGAATAGATCAGTTAGACACACAGAGTCTCTTGCCCAGAGTAGGGGAACCGAGAACCAGAGGACATAGGATTAAGGGGGTGGGGGGGAGATTTAATAGGAACCTGAAGGGTAACTCTTTTCACACTAAGGGTGGCGGGTGTGTGGAATGAGCTGCCAGAGGAGGTATTTGTGCCAGGTACTTTCACAATGTCTAAGAGACATTTAGTCAGGTATGTAGATAGGACAGGTCCAGAGGAATATGGGCCAAACGCTGGCAGGTGGGATTAGTGTAGATGGGATATGTTGGTTGTTGTGGGCAAGTTGGTGAGAGGGTGGAGGACAAGAGAGAGAGAGAGAGAGAGAGAGAGAGAGAGAGAGGGGAAGCATGACATTGGTGTTTGTGGTTGTGCTTGCTGCGAGAGGGTGCTGACTGTTTAGTAATCGCAGTTGATGAGACTGGAGGTGACTATATGGTACCAAGAAGAGAAAAAAGTGAGACCGCACCTGGGGTACTGTGTGCAGTTTTGGCCTCCAAACTTGAGGAAGGGCATTCTTGTTATTGAGGGAGAGCAGCGTAGGTTCACGAGGTTAATTCCCGGAATGGCGGGACTGTCATACGTTGAAAGACTGGAGCACACTGGAGCAAGGGCGGCACGGTAGCGCAGCGGTAGAGTTGCTGCTTTACAGCGAATGCAGCGCCGGAGACTCAGGTTCGATCCTGACTACGGGTGCTGCACTGTAAGGAGTTTGTACGTTCTCCCCGTGACCTGCGTGGGTTTTCTCCGAGATCTTCGGTTTCCTCCCACACTCCAAAGACGTACAGGTATGTAGGTTAATTGGCTGGGTAAATGTAAAAATTGTCCCTAGTGGGTGTAGGATAGTGTTAATGTACGGGGATCGCTGGGCGGCACGGACTTGGTGGGCCGAAAAGGCCTGTTTCCGGCTGTATATATATGATATGATATGATATGAACTGCGCTTGTATACACTGGAACTTAGAAGGATGAGAGGATCTTATTGAAACATATAAGATTATTAAGGGATTAGACACGTTAGAGGCAGGAAACATGTTCCCAATGTTGGGGGAGTTCCGAACCACAGTTTAAGAATAAGGGGTAGGCCATTTAGAATGGAGATGAGGAAGAACTTTTTCACTCAGAGAGTTGTGAAGCTGTGGAATTCTCTGCCTCAGAAGGCAGTGGAGGCCAATTCTCTGGATGCTTTCAAGAGAGAGTTAGATAGAGCTCTTAATGATAGCGGAGTCAGGGGATATGGGGAGAAGGCAGGAACGGGGTACTGATTGTGCATGATCAGCCATGATCACGGTGAATGGCGGTGCTGGCTCGAAGGGCCGAATGGCCTACATCTGCACCTGTTGTCTATTGTTGCAGTTGCTTAAAATTTGAAATAAAAGAGAACACTGTAAATATTCAGCAGGTCATGCAGCAATTGTAAGGAGTGAAAACGTTTATGTTACAGCCAGTTCATCTTGTTCCTGAACTGGCTGGAAAGGTATAAACTGGAAAGGCTGGATATTTGAAATCGTTCAATTTAATGTTGAGTCATGGGAGCTTAATGTGCCTCGTTGAAAGAGACTGCAGATGCTGGAATCTTGAGCAAAAAACAAAGTGCTGGAGGTATCTGAGCGGGTCAGGTAGCATCTGTGAGGGGAATAGACAGACATTGATTTAGACTGCAGTCGGACCCAAGCCTGAAACATGATCTGTCAATTTCCTGCCTCCAGCACTTTGATTTTTTGCTTGTTGCAAGGTGAAATGCTGTTCCTCAATCTCTCATTGGTCTGTGTTGGAACAAATGACAGCCAACTAGAAATGTCAGGAAATAGGCAGCATTAAGGCCACATCTGTGGGAAGAGAAACAGAGCTAATGTTTCAGGTCAAAGACCCGTCGTCAGAACCGGGAAGGAGACAAAAGAAGCTTGTTGAACTGCAGGGAGGGTGGGGGAGGGAGGATTGGATAAATCCGGGATGAACATTTTTTAGATTTAGATTTAGAGATACAGCGCAGAAACAGGCCCTTCGGCCCACCGGGTCCGCGCTTCCCAGCGATCCCCGCACACTGACACCACCCTACACCCACTAGGGACAATTTTTACATTTACCAAGCCAATTAACCTACAAACCTGTACGTCTTTGGAGTGTGGGAGGAAACCGAAGATCTCGGAGAAAACGCACGAAGGTCACGGGGAGAACGAACAAACTCCGTACAGACGGCACCCGTAGTCAGGATCGAATCTGAGTCTCCGGCGCTGCATTCGCTGTAAGGCAGCAACTCTACCGCTGCGCCACCGTGCCGCCCATGGGGATAAGTTGTAAACACCGAGTCAGCGCCAACCAGCGGTCACCCCGTACACTAGCACTATCCTACACACTAGGGACAACTTTACCATTTTTACCGAAGCCAATTGACCTACAAACCTGTACGCCTTTGGAGTGTGGGAGGAAACCGGTGGGGAGAGGGGAGTGGGGAGAGGCAAGGGGGTGTGGGGAGAGTGGAGTGGGGAGTGGGGAGAGGGGGGTGGGGAGAGGGGGGTGGGGAGAGGGGGGTGGGGAGGGAGGGAGGGGAGCGGGGATAGGGAGGGGGAGGTGGAAAGGCGGAGGGGGAGTGGGGGGAGAGGAGAGGGGAGGGGAGAGTGCTGCACCAATGCAGGAGAGGTTTGGACCCAACGGGTCCACTATGTCTAGTTTTTGCTATTTTCTTGATCTCTCTGAATCTAGAAAATTTTGGACAATTAATACCGGTACAACTATCTCAGCAACCACTACTTTTAAGACTCTGTGATGAAATCCACCAAGGCCCAGTGATTGTCAGCTTGCAGCTCCAAATGAATAGAAACTACACAGCTGGAAGCAGCAAGGCAACTTTACTTCATTATTTCCATGTTTCCGAATGTCAAACATATTCAGAGCTGATAAATCTCAAAAGCTTTTTTTTTACCGCATGGCAAAAATAGAGACAGGGCTTTGCCATCTCTCACCTGTTTGCGAAGTTGTGTAGACAGGAGCTGTACCGGTTCACCTATTACATCGACCAAAGTCCCATCTCCACACCAGGCACCACAGCGACACCTCCACCAGCAAACCTGGCCTTCCAGATCTGGTGATGGTAAGAGCGTTGACATAATCCCACGCAGAGAAACTCCAGACAACAGACTACACAATCACCTGAAGGCTCCAGGAGAACTGGGGAGAAAGGTTTGAGGAGGGGGCGAGTGGCAGGAAAATCTGTTGCAACTTCCTTTCTCGATCCACAAAATGCTGGAGTAACTCAGCAGGTCAGGCAGCATCTCAGGAGAGAAGGAATGGGCGACGTTTCGGGTCGAGACCCTTCTTCAGACTGATGTCAGGGGGGCGGGACGAAGGAAGGATATAGGTGGAGACAGGAAGATAGAGGGAGATCTGGGGAGGGGGAGGGGAAGAGAGGGACAGAGGAACTATCTAAAGTTGGAGAAGTCGATGTTCATACCACTGGGCTGCAAGCTGCCCAGGCGAAATATGAGGTGCTGTTCCTCCAATTTCCGGTGGGCCTCACTATGGCGCTGGAGGAGGCCCATGACAGAAAGGTCAGACTGGGAATGGGAGGGGCAGTTGAAGTGCTCAGCCACCGGGAGATCAGTTTGGCCAACGCGGACTGAGCGCAGGTGTTAAGCATCATTTGCAAGTTTAATAACTATGTTAAGATAGAGCTCTAGGGGCTAGCAGAATCAAGGGATATGGGGAGAAGGCAGGCACGGGGTTACTGATTGTGGATGATCAGCCATGATCACGATGAATGGCGGTGCTGGCTCGAAGGGCCAATGGCATTCTCCTGCACCTATATGCTATGTTTCTATATTGTCACCCAAATCGTTACTGTAGATAATAAACAACAGTGGATATAGCATCACCCTCTGTGGCACACCACCAGTCACAAAAACAATCCTCCACAACTACCCTTTCACTCCTACCTCCAAGCCAGTTCTGAATCCAATTGGCTAGATCACCTTGGGTTCCATGTGATCTAATCTTCCAGACTAGCCTACCTTGTCAGAGACTATTTTCTTGAGGGGGGACCTCATTGAAACTTACCGAAAAGCAAAAGCCATGGATAGAATGAAAGTGGAGAGGATGTTTCCACTAGTGGGAGTCTAGGACCAGAGGCCACAGCCTCGAAATAAAGGGACGTACCTTTAGAAAGGGAGAAGGAAAGAGAATGGGGATAATCGAATGGCGGAGCAGATTCGATGTAAGGAGGAAACCGGGAGGAAACAGGGAGAATGTGCAGATTCCACACAGACAGCTCCCGGGGGTCAGGGTCCAACCCTGTCTCTGATGCTGTGAAGCAGCAGACTACCAGCTGTGCAGCCCTTATTTAAGGCCAAGCGTTACCCTTCCCTCAGTCCGCCTCAACCAATCTGATCTCCCAGTGGCTGAGCACTTCAACTCCCACTCCCAGTCTGACCTTTATGTCATGGGCCTCCTCCAGTGCCATAGTGAGGCCCACCGGAAAGTGGAGGAACAGCACCTCATATTTCGCTTGGGCAGCTTGCAGCCTAGCGGTATGAACATCGACTTCTCCAACTTTAGATAGTTCCTCTGTCCCTCTCTTCCCCTCCCCCTTCCCAGTTCTCCCTCTATCTTCCTGTCTCCACCTATATCCTCCCTTTGTCCCGCCCCCCTGACATCAGTCTGAAGAAGGGTCTCGACCCGAAACGTCACCCATTCCTTCTCTCCTGAGATGCGGCCTGACCTGCTGAGTTACTCCAGCATTATGTGAAATAAATACCTTCGATTTGTACCAGCATCTGCAGTTATTTTCTCACACCACCTAACATGGGAAATACTGCTACCCACCATTCCAGCGTCAAAAGTGTGGGCACTTCACGCAAACAGCGAATTTCAACAACACGCAATTCGGAGGGTTCGGCAGGTACAACTAATGATAGACCTGGAGGGTACGAGCAATGCAATAACAGGCCCTCGAGGCTCTGCTTAGCGTCCTTTTCACAGAAAGTCCCGCAGTGCACAGGTTTTCAAACAGGAAATCACCCAAAGGCACAAACAGAGGGATAGTACACATTTAGAACAGCTAAATTTGGATGATCATGATGAGGAGTTATTCAGACAGGAACTGTTCAACTTTCTCGAAAAGGAAAGGGCAACAGTGGGTATCAGATTGCCAACTCAGCTGACTAATCTGCCGACTTCTTCCAGAATCTTCACACTTTGTTCGTTCTTTGTACCATCACGATATTGTGTGTACTCAAGACGGGTTGACATCCACAGATGTCACAGATCCACAGATATATTTATTTATGCACAATAACAAACAGGAGATGGAACAAATAAAAAATCTACTAAAACTGGTTCAGCAGTGTCACAATCTATTTGTTGGATGTGTTTACCTAAACTAATAGCAGCACATCATATGCAGGCAGTATTTAGTGCTACTAAATAAAGACCTACATGATAGCGTTATTTATGCATCACGTAAGTGGAATTAAGAGCCGTTGATTGTATGGGATCTGAGGCTCACATCTATAGTTGCAGATAAATTTGAAAGATTTCAAGATCAATTTATTGTCACGTGCACCAATTAAGGTACAGTGAAATTTGAGTGACCATACAGCCATACTAAGTGAAAAGCAACAAGACACACAGCCACATAAAATAAGATTTACCATAAACATCCACCACATTCCTCACTGTGATGGAAGGTAATAAAGTTCAATCATCTTCCTCTTTGTTCTCCCGCGGTCGGGGCTGTGGAACCATCCACGGTAGCCGCTGCCGACTGTCCAAGCCCTAGATTCAGGATGATCGAAACTCCGATGTCGGACGGTTAAGACACTCTCCGCAACATGGGGCTCCCCCGAGTCGGCCTCCTCTTACCAGAGACCGCGGGCTTCACAATGTTAGAGTCCGCGGGCTTCACAATGTTGGAGCTCTCCACAGTCGATCCTCGGCAAAGGATCGCAAGCTTCGCGATGTTAAAGTCCGTGCCGCGCCCGCGGCATGAAGCGCCTGGCCGGTCTCCAGGGCTGCCAACTCCTCGATGTTAGGCCGCTGTCGGGACGGAGATACGATACGGAGATAAACCGCATCTCCGTCGAGGTAAGAGATTGAAAGATACTGATGCAGTAAAACCACTGGGGATTAGCGACACGGTAGGTGATGCTTACGCACATCTATATACTAAAACTCTTGTTTGTTTATTTGTTCCTGAACTACAGCCAAAACGGTACACGATAGCGCAACAATTTTAGGGCCACCTTACTCACCGTCGTCCCTTTGGTGCTAATGGAAGAAGTTTCATTGAAATCGGTGTCATATTTTAAAAGTTATTCACATTTTAAAGTTTAAATCTATCTCCTAGGGAGGGAGGGAGGGGGGTGGAGGAAAGGGGGGGAGGGAGGGACGATAAGGGGATGGTGAGGGGGATGGAGTTGAGGGGAGGGCGAGAGGAGGGATGGAGTGGGGGGAGGGAAGGGGGGAGGGAGGGAAGGGGGGAGGGAGGGAGGAGAGGGAGGGAGGGGAGGGAAGATAAGGGGGGGGTGAGGGGGATGGAGTTGGGGAAGGGGAGGGGGAGCGGAGGGGGTGGGGGCAGAGGTGGTGGGGGAGGGAGGGGGAGTAGGAAGGAGAGGGTGCTGCACCAATGCAGGAGAGGTTTGGGTCCATCGGGTCCACTTGGTCTAGTTTTGTATAAGATTTTCCAGATCCAAACTTAGCTGAAAGAAACCCACTCTCATTAAAGAGAGAGAAGACACTTGAGCAATAAGGCCAAGGTTAAGAGCCAGAGGGAGATGAATCAATGGTCCAATGGCTCGCTATTGTCACTGCA
Source organism: Rhinoraja longicauda (assembly GCF_053455715.1). Taxonomy (NCBI): domain Eukaryota; kingdom Metazoa; phylum Chordata; class Chondrichthyes; order Rajiformes; family Arhynchobatidae; genus Rhinoraja; species Rhinoraja longicauda. The sequence continues at coordinate 11,928,625 of NC_135990.1, forward strand.
CGGTGAAATTCTTGCACCCCTCACCATATTTTGGCACCATTTTCCAAAGGAAAAAGAAAAAGTCCGGTCCACGTGCTGGATGCATTGGAGCGCCCCCGATCCAGGTAAACCCAGGTAAGGCCCAGGCAGCTGCAAGGCCTCCTCCATCGCACTGTCCCGCCAACCAATGTCCCTCTCCTGGCCCAATTGTCCACGGGGCGCCTCTTGCAGCCGACCTCAGGCACCAGAGTCAATGTCCTGGTCCCTCTCCTATGAGTCCACTCCTCGCGTCCGTTGTCTCCAGCGACTCCTCCCTCCTCCTCAGCTTTCCGATCGTTGGTGCCGAGCCTGGTGGCTACCGAGGTTCTCCTGCAGGCAGCGGCCTGCCGGGTCCCACGCCACAGTGGCAAACCAGGCCTGCTGCTGCACGACCAGGCCAGGCCAGGCACCTCCTTGTTCCCAGCAGCCCCTCCGGTCTTTGTTGTCAAGCGTACCGAGGTACAACGGAAGCCATTTTTGCTGCGCGCTATCCAATCAGCAAAAAGACTATACATTATTACAATCAATTTGATGTCCTTGAAGGCAAGATTAGAATTAAATTCTGTGGAAAGTATGCATAGGGGATCCTTTTTTTCCACATAAAATATTTAAGTTTTACATGTGGGCATTATCAATCCACAGCAAAGAATGTTTGATCCAAGGGCAGTGAAAATGTACATCTCATTGAAGCTCTTCAGCGGGTAGTCCATAGAGCTCAGAGGACCATCGGAACACAGCTACCAGCCTTGGAGGGCATCCAGTCTAGTCAAGTCAAGTCAAGTCAAGTCAATTTTATTTGTATAGCACATTTAAAAACAACCCACGTTGACCAAAGTGCTGTACATCTGATTAGGTACTAAGGAAAAAAAAAAAGAAACATACAGTAGTACGCAAACAGTTCACAGCGCCTCCTCAATGAGCCTCAAACGCTAGGGAGTAGAAATAGGTTTTGAGCCTGGACTTAAAGGAGTCGATGGAGGGGGCAGTTCTGATGGGGAGAGGGATGCTGTTCCACAGTCTAGGAGCTGCAACCGCAAAAGCGCGGTCACCCCTGAGCTTAAGCCTAGACCGCGGGATAGTGAGTAGCCCCAAGTCGGCCGACCTGAGGGACCTGGAGTTAGAGAGGGGGGTTAGAAGATTTTTGATGTAGGGGGGGGAATGTCCATTTAGGGCTTTATACGTGAATAGGAGGAGCTTGAAGTTGATTCTGTACCGTACAGGGAGCCAGTGGAGAGAGGCCAGAATCGGGGTGATGTGGTCCCTTTTACGGGTACCCGTCAGGAGTCTCGCTGCGGCGTTTTGGACCAGTTGCAGGCGGGACAGGGAAGATTGGCTGATCCCAGTGTATAGGGAGTTGCAGTAGTCTAGGCGGGAGGAAATGAAAGCGTGAATGATTTTTTCTGTGTCGTCGAATTGGAGGAAAGGTTTGATTTTAGCTATGGTTCGAAGTTGGAAGAAGCTGGCTTTTACCACAGCGTTGACTTGCTTATCAAATTTTAATGCAGAGTCAAATATCATGCCGAGGTTTTTGACATGCGGTTTGACTAGGCAGGATAGACTTCCAAGACTGCCTGTTATCGATTTGATGGAGTCGGGGGGGGGGGCGAATAGGATGACCTCAGACTTGCTCTCATTTAATTGGAGGAAGTTCTGTGCCATCCAACATTTTATGTCCTCAAGGCAGTGTAAGAGGCTGTTTAAATTTGACTGGTTGTTGGGTTTCAGGGGGAGGTAAAGCTGAGTGTCATCGGCATAGCAGTGGAAAGAAATGCCGTGCCTTTGAATGATTTGGCCAAGGGGGAGCATGTATAGAGAGAAGAGAATGGGGCCTAGGATGGGGCCTTGTGGAACTCCGCAGGAGAGACTAGCTGGAGCAGAGGAATAACTGCCTATGTTGATGGCGAAACTCCTATCTTTGAGGTACGAAGCGAACCAGCTCAGGGCAGTGCCATCAATGCCAACCGCGTACCGGAGACGGTCAACTGTATCGAACTCTGCGCTGAGGTCGAGAAGGAGCAGGATTGCACAGTCGCCGGTGTCGATGGCGAGAAGCAGGTCGTTGTGTACCTTCAACAAGGCAGACTCTGTGCTGTGGTGGGCTCTGAAACCTGACTGGAAACTTTCCAGGATGGTGTATTGGTGCAGGTAGGGCACTAATTGGTTTAGAATTGCCTTTTCAAGGACTTTTGACAGGAATGGCAGTTTGGAAATGGGTCTGTAGTTGCTAGGCAAGGTGGGGTCTAGGTTAGGTTTTTTCAGTAGGGGCTGGACCACCGCGTGCTTGAAACTGGTTGGAACAGTGCCAGTGGCCAGAGAACTGTTGATAATAGAGAGGATGCTGGGACCGGCTATTGCAATGACATCCTTCAGAAGGGCAGTGGGGGCAGGATCAAGGGGGCAGGTTGCAGGTTTCATAGCGGAGACAAGCTTTGCAAGGGAGGATAGAGTGACGGGTTGGAAGCAGTCCAATTTAGATGAACAGACTAGTGAGACAGCTAGGTCACGGGTGGGAGGGGAAATGTTCATTCTAATGTTCTCAACTTTGTTGGTGAAAAATTTAGCGAATTCTTCGCACTTATCAGGGGACCCAACTAAGCTGGTACTGGGGGCGGGACATATGACAGAGGTAATTGTTCTAAATAGGACCTTGGAGTTATGAGAGTTTTTGGAAATAAGGTCGGAGAAGTATTGTGCTCTAGCAGACTTTACTGCTTCCTGGTATTTGAGAAGATTGTTTCTCAGAATTTCGAAGGAAATTTGAAGCTTGTCACATTTCCACCTCCGTTCTGATTTTCTGCACTCCCTTCTTAGGGCTTTGGTGGTGTCATTGAGCCACGGCCGACCTTTGGGCTTAGGCTTTGTCATTTTAAGGAGAGCGATAGAATCCAGGATGGAAGAGCAAGTGATATTAAATAAAGAGGCGAGATCTTCAGTGCTGATATGGGGAGGAGAGGCCTCAATAATGCAGATGTTGGGGGCAGCTGTGAGAGCCTCGGAGAATTTACTGGCAGTCAATGAATTTATGTCGCGGGAGTAGCGAACAGGGAGATGAGATTTTACGGGAGATAAAGGCAGAGATGCGTCAAAAATGATAGCGCTGTGGTCCGATAGACAGGCTTCAGTAGTTTCAATGTTGTAGATTGTGAATCCGGACGATAACACTAGGTCGAGAGTATGGCCTAACTTGTGAGTGGGTCCCGTGGTGTGAAGAGTCAGATTGAAGGACTCAACCAGGTGCATAAATTCACTCACAAGAGGCTTAGTGGGACAGCAAACATGAATGTTAAAGTCACCAAGAATCATGATCCGGTCAAATTTGGGCAAAATGCTAGAAATCAGATCAGCAAATTGGGTGATGAAGTCCTGATGCATTTTTGGTGGGCGATACACAAGAGCAATTAAGAGGGGATAGGCTAGGCCTACTTTAATTAGTTGCACCTCGAAACTGGAGAAATGATCAGCGTTCAGGAGGCGGCAGTTGAAATGTTTCTTAAACACAGTGGCTAAGCCCCCACCGTGTCCGGAGAGCCTAGGCGAGGTGAAGAAGTTACAGTCATCAGGACAGAGTTCCACGAGTGGAGCTCTACAACATCATCTACAACACATGATGCCTCAGAAAAGCCACCAGCATCCACAAAGACTCTTCACACCCCTGCAACAGTCTGTTCGAACTTCTACCATCGGGCAGACGATACAAGGTCTTCTACGCCCGCACCTCCAGACTCAGGAACAGCTTCATCCCCAGGGCCATAGCTGCTATGAACCGGTCCTGCTGAGCCGGATGGTCACATCGCACAGTGAACCGGCACAGATCTACTTGCACTTTATTCTGTTTTAAAACTGTTCTAATTTGTTTCATTGGGTTGTTTAAATTAATACTGACTAGCTAATTAATTTATTGCATCGTATGGGAGGCGCATTCCCAATCTCGTTGTACCCCTGTACAATGACAATAAAGATATATTGTATTGTATTGTACTGCATTGAGTAGATCTGCTGTCTAGAATTGAAACTCAAGGGATGCAGAAAGTGGAATCCTGAGCACAGCACAAAGTGCTGGAGGAACTCGGCAGATAAGGCAGCATTATGTTCTGGGTCGGAAGTGGTCCGACCCGAAACATCGACTTTCCATTTCCCCCAGATGCTGCCTGACCTGCTGAGTTCCCCCAACCGTTTGATTTTTTTTTCTTCGAAGATTATTGTTTCTTGGGTTCACGTTGCACAATTAGATTGCACCTGACCATCACCTTTGCCTTTTTACTGTAACCTCAACAGTGTTGTATTTGGTATTATAAGGCGCAAATCAAAGGTTTTAAACACTCAGGCCACCAGACCGTGAGTGTAGCAACACAATGCGCGAATTACTACTTATGTGTGAGACAGACACAGACAGACACACGCACACATGCAATCACTGTGGATGAGAAGGCCATTTTATCCCTCATCCTTAATCATCATTGCAATCTCAACTCCATATTCCCTTCTAACTCTAATTACCTTTCACCTCTTTGCTTACCAAGAATCTCTTTTATATAAATCTTAAAATCTCTGCCTCCACCGTTCTTTGAGAATGAGGTTGAAAGGCTCCTTCCTCTGAAAGGCAAAATTGCACCTCAATTTGGCTAAATGGGTGACAAGTGACTTTAAACAGCGATTTCTAATGTTTGATTCTCCCTCAGGTAGAAACACCTTTTACGCTTCCATTAAGTCTCCTCTCATTTTTCTTAACCAAGGGATTCAAGGCTAGCCTGTCGAATCTTTTCTCATAAGACAACCTGCTTATCGTAGGTAGAGTCCAGTAAATCTTTCCCAAACTGCCACTGACCCGTTAACATTCGTAAGGAGACCACTATACACAATCTCACAGGTCGCCTATGCTATTGAGCATAGCTTTCCTGCTAATGCATTCAATAGACAATAGACAATAGGTGCAGGAGGAGGCCATTCGGCCCTTCGAGCCAGCACCGCAATTCAATGTGATCATGGCTGATCATTCTCAATCAGTACCCCGTTCCTGCCTTCTCCCCATACCCCCTGACTCCGCTATCCTTAAGAGCTCTATCCAGCTCTCTCTTGAATTCAAGTCCCTCGTAACAAACAGTGACATTCACTTACACTTTCCTAACTAAATGCAGTACCTGCATACAGATCAAATTTTTGAGAATCATGAACTAGAACACTGTAATCTCACATCATTTAGATAATATGCTCTTTTTATTTTTCCTGGCAAAATGGTCAATTTCACCGTTTCCCAATACACTCCACTTTCCTGCTTTTTCTCTATTCAAAACCTTTTTCTTTCTTGTGTAGGAAGGAACTGCAGATGCTGGCTTAAACTGTAGACACAAAAAGCTGGAGTAACTCAGCGGGGACAGGCAGCATCTCTGGAGAGAAGGAATGGGTGACTTTTCTGGTCGAGACCCTTCTTCAGACTGATTCAGACCCAGTCCTTCTCTCCAAAGATGCTGCCTGTCCCCGCTGAGTTACTCCAGCTTTGTGTGTCTACCTTTTTCTTTCTTACTTCCTTATAGCCTCTTCACAACTTATGAGCCTCCCCCTTCAGCTAGTCCAATGCACTGTTCAGGAGGTCAGCAACTTTGTGCTCCGCCCATTTCATTATTGGCTAATGATCCATATTTCCGGGCGGTAGAGTCGCCGCCTTACAGCAAATATAGCCCTGGAGACCCAGGTTCCATCCCGACTCCGGGTGCTGTCTGTGTTTGTACGTTCTCCCCGTGACCGTGATCTTCGGTTTCCTCCCACACTCCAAAGACGTACAGTACGTAGGTCAATTGGCTTGGTCAATGTAAAAAATTGTCCCTGGTGGGTTTTCGGATAGTGTTAGTGTGCGGGGATCGCGGGTTGGGAATGGACCCGGTGGGCCGAAAGGGCCTGTTTCCGCGCTGAATCTGAATTTCCTCAACAAGAAAGTGGCTTTTGCTAAACAAACTCCATATACAATAGACCTTCAATTTTTATCCGTTCCATTTTTCACCAAAATAGTGGTGCTCACACTCAGAAAGCACAGCCAACACGTCAGGCAAAACGATAAAATTCCAACTAACTTTACATATCAGGGCAGCACGGTGGCGCAGCGGTAGAGTTGCTGCCGTACAGCGCCAGAGACCAGGGTTCGATCCTAACTCCGGGTGCTGTTTGTTCCACGATTGTACATTCTTCCCTGTGACCATGTGGATTTTCTCCGGGTGCTCCGGTTTCCTCTCATATCCCAAAGACGTACAGGCTTGTAGGTTAAGTGGCTTCTGTAAATTGCCCCTGGTGTGTAGGATAGTCCTGGGGTACCGGGTGATTGCTGGTCGGCACGGACTCGATGGGCCGAAGGGTCTATTTGCCTACTATCTTCAAAGTCCAAAGATCCTCCCAAGTGTTTTTTTTTTTAAAGTAGTGTCACTAATTTTTGAAAATCGCCGATGAAGCCCAAAATGCCTGGCAATTTAAATAAGCAATTAGATATTCTTCACATCCCATTTGAACCAGGAAATAATGGACCAGCATTATCACTATTTTGGCAATGCCTCGAATACAACGAGTTTGCATCATCTCTGCAAGACTGACTCGACAAATTTGGTTATGAGGCTACAGAGACAATTTCCCAACAAACACGACTGAGTCTAACCCCCCCTCTCTATCTCCAGGTCCCTCAGGTCGGCCGACTTGGGGCTACTCACTATCCCGCGGTCTAGGCTTAAGCTCAGGGGTGACCGTGCTTTTGCAGTTGCAGCTCCTAGACTGTAGAACAGCATCCCTCTCCCCATCAGAACTGCCCCCTCCATCGACTCCTTTAAGTCCAGGCTCAAAACCTATTTCTACTCCCTAGTGTTTGAGGCCCTCTGAGGGGGCGCTGTGAACTGTTTATGTATGTGCTATTATGTTTGTGCGCCTTTGTATGTTCGTTCTTAGTACCTGAACTGATGTACAGCACTTTGGTCAACGTGGGTTGTTTTTAAATGTGCTATACAAATAAAATTGAGTTGACTTTTATTTGACTTGAGTAATTGGTTACATTGGCATCGAAACTGCAACTCAGCTCTGCGTTCAGTGTCAATATTCTACAAAAATATAACTTGAATGTTTAGATTTTTTTTTTAGATTTAGAGATACAGGGGGGAAACAGGCCCTTCGGCCCACCGAGTCCGCGCCGCCCAGCGATCCCCGCACATTAACACTATCCTACACACACTAGGGACAATTTTTACATTTACCCAGTTAATTAACCTATATACCTGTACGTCTTTGGAGTGTGGGAGGAAACCGAAGATCTCGGAGAAAACCCATGCAGGTCACGGGGAGAACGTACAAACTCAGTACAGATGGCGCCCGTAGTCAGGATGGAACCCGGGTCTCCGGCGCTGCATTCGCTGTAAGGCAGCAACTCTACCGCTGCGCCACCGTGCCGCCATGTTGAGGAAGGTTCCAACTAATTTTCTGCACATTCATCAGGAGCTTGTCATCATACGTCACCAAAGTATGCAACATCTCCAGTCATGCAAATAAGAGAGGCACGGTGGCACAGCTAAAGGTGCAGTTGCTTCAGCTTCAGCAACTGGGGCCGAGTGCTGACCTCAGGTGTTTTAGTTTAGAGATACAGCATGGAAACAGGCCCATGGCTCCACAGAGTCCCTCCGACCATTGCTCACCCTTTCACACTGGTTCTATGTTCTCCCTCTTATTCATCCATTCCCTTCACACCTAGGGGCAATTTACAGATGTCAATTCTGTGACAGGGCGGCATGGTGGCGCAGCGGTAGAGTTGCTGCCTTAGAGTGCTTACAGCACCGGAGACCCAGGTTCGATCCCAACTACGGGTGCTGTCTGTACCGAGTTTGTACGTTCTCCCAGTAATCGCGTGGATTTTCTCCAAGATCTTCGGTTTCCTCACACATTCCACAGACTTTACAGGTATGTAGGTGAATTGGTTGGTATAATTGTAAATTGTCCCCAGTGTGTGTGTAGGATAGTGTTAATGTGCAGGGATCGCTGGTCAGTGTGGCCTCGGAGGACCAAAGGGCCTGTTTCCGTGCTGTATCTCTAAACTAAAAGCTAAACTAAATTCACCTACAATCCTGCACGTCTTTGGGATGTGTAAGGAAACCGGAGGAAACCCACGCAGTCACAGGGAGTACGAGCAAACTCCACACAGACAGCACCCGAGGTTAGGATCGTACCCGGATCCTTGGCGACACAAGACCGCAGCTCTACCGCTGCGCCACCGTGCTGCTGTTTGTGCGAAGACTGCACATTGCTCCTGTGACAGCTTTGGCTTCAGGTAGACACAAAATGCTGGAGTAACTCAGCGGGGCAGGCAGCATCTCTGGAGAGACGGAATGGGTGACGTTTCAGGTCGAGACCCTTCTTCGGACTGGTTAGGGAAAAGGGAAACGAGAGATGTAGATGATGATGTAGAGAGGTAAAGATCACCGGGCAGCACGGTGGCGCAGCGGTAGAGTTGCTGCCTTACAGCGAATGCAGCACTGGAGACTCAGGTTCAATCCTGACTACGGGCGCCGTCTGTACGGAGTTTGTACGTTCTCCCCGTGACCTGCGTGGGTTTTCTCCGAGATCTTCGGTTTCCTCCCACACTCCAAAGACGTACAGGTATGTAGGTTAATTGGCCGGGTAAAATGTTTTTTTTTAAATTGTCCCTAGTGTGTGTAGGATAGTGTTAATGTGCGGGGATCGCTGGGCGGAGCGGACTCGGTGGGCCTGTTTCCGCGCTGTATCTCTAAATCTAAATGAATAAAAGATATGCAAAAAATGATGATGGAAATAGGCCATTGCTGGCTGTTGGCTTCAAGTACTCTTGGTTTCTTTCACATTCCAAAGACATTCAGGTTGGTAGCTTAATTGCCCATCGTAAATTGTCCCTAATGTGTAGAATCTCAGTGGAATTGATGGGATTGTGGTTAGATTAATATAAAAATGTATCAGCATGAACCCAGTGAGCCGAAGCACCTGCTTCCAGCCGAAGCTGCATGTCTCTATGAGGAGCAACCTCTAAAATTCAGGCATAAATGCTAACAGCTTACATTACATCCTTGTACTGAGGACTTGCAGTTGAGACTTTGGCATTTGATAGCATGTGCATAAATACCTAAAGTAAATATAATCACGCCCAGTGGTTTCATAATTTTGATGCAGGATTATATTTCCCCTTATTCAAGCTTACCTATTTAATGCTAATGGTTTCAGGTGATAAGTGGGTCTCTTTACAAACTGGCATGACCTGTTTACAACTTACTCAGATATCTGCTAAATTATCCTTGTGGACCTGGCGTCCTGAAAGTGTTGTTGTATTTTCAGCAGCTTTTTTTTTCACATTGTGATGCAAATTATATTTGAGGGAAAATTACCTGTGTGCACTCATTTTTGGGGATGCAGGAATCACTAACATTTAACATATAATGAGCGTTTGACGGCACTGGGCCTGTACTTGCTGGAGTTTAGAAGAATGAGGGGGGGAGGGGGGACCTCATTGAAACGTACAGAATAGTGAAAGGCTTGGATAGAGTGGATGTGGAGAGGATGTTTCCACCAGTGGGAGTCCAGGACTATAGGTCATAGCCTCAGAATAACAGGACGTCCTTTTAGGAAGGAGAGGAGAAGGAATTTCTTTAGTCAGAGGGTGGTGAATCTGTGGAATTCTTTGCCACAGAAGGCGGTGGAGGCCAAGTCAGTGGATATTTTTAAGGCAAGGATAGATTCTTGATTAGTACAGGTGTCAGAGGAGAAGCCAGGAGAATGGGGTTAGGAGGGAAACATCAATCCGCCATGATTGAATGGCAGAGTAGACTTGATAGGCCGAAAAGTGTGGAGCAGTGAACTCACTTTACATTCGATCAAGAAACAGCTAAAAGAACTGGACTGTGCCAAAAATGTACTCATTGTCGCTGGAATTGGGTTTCGCCAAGACTTTCGCACCTCAAACCTCATCACCGCCTTGGCCAAAAGCAGCGCAGAAATTTGAAATCTAAAGATGTGGTGAAAGTAACTGATAACCTTCGACATCAGAAGATTATTTGAGTGAGTTTAGCAACGAGGATCTCTGGTAAAATTGAAGGTAAAAAGTGTAACCATGGGGAAAAACGCCAGCACTTGGAATCAACCCTTTCCTATCCATGTACCTGTCCAAAGAGCTTTTAAATCTTGTTAGTGTACCCGCCTTAACTACCTCCTCTGTCAACTCATTCCATATACCCGCCACCCGCTGTGTGAAATGCGCTACCTATTAATAGCATTACCTCAGAGTCTCTGACTGTCGAAATATCAGCCTGGTCACTTTTGACTGGAAGTGAACCCGTTCCAGCCAAAATACTGTTTCTACAAGATAAGGTCAGAGACGGGATATTCTGCAGTGTGGCTCCAAAACCTTTCCACTCTCCACAAGGTACAAGTCGGGAATGTGAGGGAATACTTTTCTACTTCTCTGGATGAGCAGAAACATAGAAAATAGGTGCAGGAGTAGGCCATTCGGCCCTTCGAGCCAGCACCGCCATTCAATATGATCATTCAATAAGCCCAGTCGATCCATTCTTTCATCATATGTTAGTCCCGCCATCCCGGGAATTAACCTGGTGAACCTCCGCTGCACTCCCTCAATAGCAAGAATGTCCTTCCTCAAATTAGGAGACCAAAACTGCACACAGTACTCCAGGTGTGGTCTCACCAGGGCCCTATACAACTGCAATAGGAGCTCCTTGCTCCTCTACTCAAATCCTCAACTTATGACAACATTTGGACTACTAGACACCACCCAGGACAAAGAAGCTGACTCTAGTGGCACTCTGTCCACCACCTTAAACATTCTGCTCCTATCACGTGATCTTATGAAGTAATCCTGATTATTTCAGAAGGTGGCAAAGAGCCACCTTCTTGAACCATTGCAGCCCTTCAGGTAATGACGCAAGCTTTTGGGTCGGGAGTTAGAGGAATTAGAGCTAGCGACAATCAACAGTGGCACATGTTCACCCAGAGCGTGGTGCGCAAATGGAACGTTGGTGCCAGAGGAGGTAGTAGAGGCAAGCACTTAAAAGTTACTTTGACGGGTACATGGGTAGGAAAGGTTGAGGGGGATATGGGCCAAACGCAGACAAATGGGATTAGCTTAGATGGGGCATCTGAGTTGGCATCCCCAGTTGGTATGACAAGTAATTGGGTGAGAGACTGCAAGTGGCGCTGTTCCGGATGTATGCTGCCCTTTTCACTTTTTGCGATCCAGGTTATAGAAATTGAATAATAATAATACAAGAGGGTAGATGAGGACAGCAACGGCAGAGTTTTCTACAGCCGCTGTAGCCGGTGATGGAAGGAGTTAATGTTCAAGGTGGTGGACAGAGTGCCAATAGAGTTAGCTTCTTTGTCCTGGGTGGTGTCCAGCAGTCCAAATGTTGTCATGAGTTGAGGATTTGAGTAGAGGAGCAAGGAGCTCCCATTACAGTTGTATAGAAACATAGAAAATAGGTGCAGGAGGTGGCCATTCGGCCCTTTGAGCCAGCACCACCATTCAATGTGATCATGGCTGATCATTCTCAATCAGTACCCCGTTCCTGCCTTCTCTTCATACCCCCTGACTCCGCTATCCTTAAGAGCTCTATCTAGCTCTCTCTTGAATGCATTCAGAGAATTGGCCTCCACTGCCTTCTGAGGCAGAGAATTCCACAGATTTACAACTCTCTGACTGAAAAAGTTTTTCCTCATCTCCATTCTAAATGGCCTACCCCTTATTCTTATACTGTGGCCCCTGGTTCCGGACTCCCCCAACATTGGGAACATGTTTCCTGCCTCTAACGTGTCCAACCTCTTAATAATCTTATATATTTCGATAAGATCCCCTCCAATCCTTCTAAATTCCAGTGTATACAAGCCTACTTCTATATCCCAGTGTATACAAGCCAGTGTATACAGGTATATAGGGCCCTGGTGAGACCATACCTGGAGTACTGTGTGCAGTTTTGGTCTCCTAATTTGAGGAAGGACATTCTTGCTATTGAGGGAGTGCAGCGTAGGTTCACCAGGTTAATTCCCGGAATGGCGGGACTAAGATATGATGAAAGAATGGATCGACTGGGCTTATTGAATGATCATATTGAATGGCGGTGCTGGCTCGAAGGGCTGAATGGCCTACTCCTGCACCTATTTTTTATGTTTCTGCTCATCCAGAGAAGTAGAAAGGTATTCCCTTACATTCCCGACTTGTACCTTGTGGAGAGTGGAAAGGTTTTGGAGCCACACTGCAGAATATCCCGTCTCTGACCTTATCTTGTAGAAACAGTATTTTGGCTGGAACGGGTTCACTTCCAGTCAAAAGTGACCAGGCTGATATTTCGACAGTCAGAGACTCTGAGGTAATGCTATTGATAGGTAGCGCATTTCACACAGCGGGTGGCGGGTATATGGAATGAGTTGTCAGAGGAGGTAGTTAAGGCGGGTACACTAGCACGGTGGTGCAGCGGTAGAGTTGCTGCCTTACAGCAAATGCAGCGCCGGAAATACAGGTTCGATCCTGACTACGGGCGCCGTCTGTACGGAGTTTGCTTCTCCCCATGACATGCGTGGGTTTTCTCCGAGATAGACAATAGACAATAGACAATAGGTGCAGGAGTAGGCCATTCAGCCCTTCGAGCCAGCACCGCCATTCAATGCGATCATGGCTGATCACTCTCAATCAGTACCCCGTTCCTGCCTTCTCCCCATACCCCCTCACTCCGCTATCCTTAAGAGCTCTATCCAGCTCTCTCTTGAAAGCATCCAACGAACTGGCCTCCACTGCCTTCTGAGGCAGAGAATTCCACACCTTCACCACTCTCTGACTGAAAAAGTTCTTCCTCATCTCCGTTCTAAATGGCCTACCCCTTATTCTCAAACTGTGGCGCCTTGTTCTGGACTCCCTCAACATTGGGAACATGTTTCCTGCCTCTAATGTGTCCAATCCCCTAATTATCTTATATGTTTCAACAAGATCCCCCCTCATCCTTCTAAATTCCAGTGTATACAAGCCTAATTGCTCCAGCCTTTCAACAAGAGATCTTCGGTTTCCTCCCACACTCCAAAGACGTACAGGTTTGTAGGTTAATTGGCTGGGCAAATGTAACAATTGTCCCTAGTAGGTATAGGATAGTGTTAATGTGCGGTGATCGCTGGGCGGCGCGGACCCGGTGGGCCTGTTTCCGCGCTGCATCTCTAAATCTAAAAAAAAATCTAAAGATTTAAAGTGTAAGAAAATAACTGCAGATGCTGGCACAAATCGAAGGTTTGACCAAAAGCAGCACAGAAATTTGAAATCTAAAGATGTGGTGAAAGTGACATCAGAAGATTATTTGAGTGAGTTTAGCAACAAGGAGCTCTGGTAAAATGGATGGATGGATGGATACATGGATAGGCAATCCGTTGTCTAATTGTCCAACGCCATTTACGAGTAGGAAGGAACTGAAGAAGGGTCTCGACCCGAAACGTCGCCTATTCCTTCTCTCCTGAGATGCTGCCTGACCTGCTGAGTTACTCCAGCATTTTGTGAATAAACAAGATTTAAAAGCTATGTGGACAGGTACATGGATAGGAAAGGGTTGACTCCAAGTGCTGGCGTTTTTCCCCATGGTTACACTTTTTACCTTCAATTTTACCAGGGCTCCTCATTGCTAAACTCACTCAAATAATCTATTGATGTCGAAGGTTATCAGTTACTTTCACCACATCTTTAGATTTCAAATTTCTGCGCTGCTTTTGGCCAAGACGGTTATGAGGTTTGAGGTGCGAAAGTCTTGGCGAAACCCAATTCCAGCAACAATGAGCACATTTTTGGCACAGTCCAGTTCTTTTAGCTGTTTCTTGATCGAATGTAAAGTGAGTTCAATGCTCCACACTTTTGGGTGAACAAGTTTGCTGACTTTTTAACCTTGTGTTTAACAATCTTATTGCCGGGTCCGGCTGAGAGTGAGCATTGTTCCGAGTTGTTCCGAGAGTCTCGGCCATCCGTTGTCTAATTGTCCAACGCCATTTACGAGTAGGAAAGAACTGCAGATGCTGGTTTAAACCGACGATAGGCACAAAATGCTGGAGTAACTCAGCGGGACAGGCAGCGTCTCTGGAGAGAAGGAATAGGCAACGTTTTGGACCGAGACCCTTCTTCAGACAGAAGAAGGGTGTCGACCCGAAACATCACCTATTCCTTCTCTCCAGAGACGCTGCCTGTCCCGCTGAGTTACTCCAGCATTTGTGCCTATCTACCATTTATGAGTAGATGTAATAGGACTGCAGAGCTTTGACTTGAGCTGTGGCATGATCATTTGACTTCAACGCTTGCTGAAGAAGGGTCCCGATCCAATACGTCACCTATCCATGTTCTCCAGAGATGCTGCCTGGCCCGCTGAGTTACTCTAGCTCCAATGCTTGATGTTTAGCATACATCACCCTGCTTGCAGCTTCACAAATTGAACATCATTTAGGTATGTCAGGTATATTTACCTGACTACTTTTCTCATTGAACCAGAATTGATGCATTTGCTTGATTGTAATGGTAGAGTATTGCAAAGTTGGCACATAGCCCAGACTGGTTAAGATGCATCCTGATTTAATTTTATGTCAATCTTGTCCTTGCAAAGTCATTATTAGTAAAATTGATTTAAACTCAATTTTAACGTATGTTAATTTCATAGTTTCCATGATGAGGTCTGAACTCCGAACTCTGATTTGTTAGACTTGGCTTCTCGGTTACTGATGACTAATGAGTGTCCTTTATATCCCAGTAGTTCAAAATCTTAACATTTTAAGATTACTTTAAGGGTTAAAAAATTGCATTTTGTAAAAATCATTCACGAAGCATTGTTGTTGTCGTTCATTTAATCACCTGCACCATTTAATTACTTGCACCTTTGCTTACACCTATAATGAATGCACCAATATCTCCCTCCAACTGTAAGCTGCACATGCAATCTCACATTACCTGTGCTCCCGAGTTGCTTGTAAAACCTGTATTCTAAATGAAGCTGTGGCGCTCGTGACTTGATCGGTTCCTGAAACAGAAACAAGTGAAGCAGACATGATTGTCGGTCACCATAGGCTTTCAATAGACAATAGACAATAGGTGCAGGAGTAGGCCATTCAGCCCTTCGAGCCAGCCCCGCCATTCAATGCGATCATGGCTGATCACTCTCAATCAGTGCCCCGTTCCTGCCTTCTCCCCATACCCCCTCACTCCGCTATCCTTAAGAGCTCTATCCAGCTCTCTCTTGAAAGCATCCAACGAACTGGCCTCCACTGCCTTCTGAGGCAGAGAATTCCACACCTTCACCACTCTCTGACTGAAAAAGTTCTTCCTCATCTCCGTTCTAAATGGCCTACCCCTTATTCTTAAACTGTGGCCCCTTGTTCTGGACTCCCCCAACATTGGGAACATGTTTCCTGCCTCTAATATGTCCAATCCCCTAATTATCTTATATGTTTCACACTGACCACTTGACCCATTAATACCTACGCAACAGAATCACGTGGCCTCCATTTGTAAAGATTCACATGAATTGGAATTAGGGTTTGATTTTTTTGATTTTTTTGAACATTTTTTACCCTCAGCAAAAAAATCTGAAAGGATCGTTGGGGGATAAAAAGCATCTACTTAAATTAATAATACTGCTGACCCACTTGGTCACCGGGAGAATTTGCAAGCTCCACACAGACATCGCCCGAGGTCAGGAGGGAATGCATGTCTCTAGCGCTGTGATGCGGCACCTCTAGCAGGAGTGGTGCCGTGCCACTACAGATGCCCCCTGACTTACGATGCTCCGACTTGCGATATTTCGACTTCGCGATGGTGCAAACGCTGGGCAACGGCAGCGAGCCGCAGCTCGCTTCCGGCCACGTGATCAAGAGTATTAAATGCATTTTCGACGTACGATATTTACGATTTACGATGGGTTTATCGGAACGTGACCCCGTCGTAGGGCAAGGAGCACCTGTATCTTGTTCTTCCAATTTGTGTTTGGCCTCTCCGTGGCAATGGGGAGGGCCGAGGAGAGGCGGGTCAGTGTGGGAATAGGATGGAGACTCGTGATAACATGCAACTGCAAGTACCAATGGTCGTTGTGGACAAAACATAGATGTTCCGCAAAAAGCCAGTCAGTCTATGCTCGCTTTCACCATGTACGCAGCAGACAAGATTGGAGGAGGTGCAGGTGAACTCCTGTCTAATCGGGAAGGATCATTTATGTCCCTCAATGATAGATTGGGAGGTAAGAAAGGGATATGGCATGCTTGCCTTCATCAGTCAGGATACGGAGGATAAAATGTGTAGGACAGAACGGCAGATGCTGGTTTAAATCGAAGGTGGACACAAAATGCTGGAGTAACTCGGCGGGACAGGCAGCATCTCTGGAGAGAAGGAATGTGTGATGTTTCGGATCGAGATCCCTTTCCGGCTGCCATTGGTGGAGCGGGAGCACGTGGCCGCTGGCTGGGTGAGGTCACGCGGGCCGGTGACGTCACCCTTTTTCTCCTGTATTTGGGAGTGAGGAAGTTGGCAACCCTACTAATACGGGACAAGGGCGGTCCCGTACTGGACAAACTAATTTACCCAAAATATGGGATGTCCCGGCTAATACGGGACAGTTGGCAACCCTACCCACAACCCAAATACATTTTCAGGTTGGTGGGTTGATTGGTCAATATAAATTGTCCCCAGTGTAAGTGTGAGCAGGAGAATCTAGATGGAGTTGGTAAGGACAAGGAGAGAAAAGAAAATGTGATTAGGGTAGAACTAGTGAAAAAGGGAGACTTGATGCCAGTGCGGACTTGGTGGGCCGAGCGACCTGTTTCTATGCTGTAACATAGAAAATAGGTGCAGGAGGAGGCCATTTGGCCCTTCGTGCCAGCACCGCCATTCATTGTGATCATGGCTGACTATCCACAATCAGTAACCCGTGCCTGCCTTCTCCCCATATCATTTGATTCCGCTAGCCCCTTTTAAAATTCTTTTAAATTCATCCAGTAAATTGGCCTTCTGTGGCAGCGAATTCCACAAATTCACAACTCTCTGGGTGAAAAACGTTTTTTTTCTCATCTCGGTCCTAAATGGCCTCCCCTTTATTCTTAGACTGTGTGGCCCCTGGTGCTGGACTCCCCCAACATTGGGAACATTTTCCCTGCTTCTAGACCTTTTAACGCTCCACGACAATAGCGAAGTGCTGATATTCTGTGCAAGGATCACGGTCACATTCAGTGGTCGGCCATGCCTTTGGGCTGACTGCAAGGACTTGGCAAGATGGAGCAGCAATGGTCAGGGTGCTAGATGGGAACTGTAAACAAATTATTTCAGTGTGGGCCCACAGTACTCCAGAACAGTCCAAACAATTCCAGGGAACAAGCAGGGGAAATGTAAATGCTGTAAAAGAGGCCACTGCTAGCAAAATCATTATTTTCACAAATCAAGACGAAATTGTGTGGATTGCCAAAAATAAGGACAATCACACACGACATATTTGAATTCTTGATTAGTACGGGTGTCAGAGGTTGTGGGGAGAAGGCAGGAGAATGGGGTTGGGAGGGAGAGATAGCTCAGCCACGATTGAATGGCAGAGTAGACTTGATGGGCCGAATGGCCTAATTCTACTCCTATTCCTATTTTAACTTCTGAGTAATCCTGGCAAATATCTTTAAGGTATTTCACTGCAGAGCGCACTTTAAAATGCAAAACACTTCATTTTGACAGAATGTATTAATGAGATCACTAAACAAAAAAACCTTAACCTGCTAACCTTAACAGCAACATATGAATATGAATTAATTTAAATCCCCCAACTACCAATGTCAGCCTTACACTGCCAAATGCATCCCAAAATGTTCATTAGAGTAAAGTGTACTTACCAGTTTGATTGCTACATACTCATTCGTGTAGAGATTTTTACCTAAAAGGAAAAAAGGCATCATTTTTCAGAAGATTATCTTCAGATACAGCACAAGTCACACACTTTTCTGCATTCAATTGAACCACATAAAAGATATAATACATTAAAAACAATGCAACTGAAAAACACCCAAACCAGTGATTATTAGGGGCAAGAGGGACTACACTCTCCCTGCGCCTGTGCTGCCGTAACAGCTGCAGTGTTACACTTAATTGTAGTGTAAATGTGATGTCGTTTTTTGGGGTTGTAGACTAGGGGTGGCGGGAACTGTAAATGTAAAACTGTCTCTTCCGAACGGAGTCGCGACCTTTTGTTCTGGGCGGTATCTCCGTTCCCGCTGCGGCCTACCACCGGCCATGCACCTGGAGCTGGCGGCCTCCACCTGGGACTCGCCTGTGGAGGCTCCGGCCGCGTGGACGTCGGAAGCTCGCAGCCCCTGCCCTGGGTGGGGGCCGACATCGGGAACTCTGGCAGCGGCAGCGTCTTCACCCGCCCCGAGTTGCGGGGCTTGGGTCTTTTCACCGTCCAGCTCGGCCTGAAATAGGCCGCGGGATTTTCTCTGCCCGGCGGGGGCTTCAATGTCGGGAGCCCCGACCGCCCCGACTTGCAGCGGCAGTGTCTTCACCCGCCCCGAAACGCGGGGCTTGGGTCGGCCCGCTGCGGACCTTTCACTGTCCGGCGCGGCCTGGAACGTGGCAACTTCAACAGAGAAAAGATATTCTGGCCTTCCTTCACAGTGAGGAGGTGACTGGAGGAGACTCACTGTGATGGATGTTTCTTTTTGTTTGATTGTGTGTGTTATTGCTTATTTTTATTGCTCTTGTTGTTGGACTGTAGGTAATCTTTCATTTCACTGCACATTTATGTGTATGTGACAAATAAACTTGACTTGACTTGACTGTAATTTAACTCATTTGTACCACCCAAGTGACAATTTGACTCAATTTGCAGCATAAAATTAAAAGTGTGTTGGTTCGAGCCCGAATCAGGAATAGATCACGAATCCTACAATCCAGTACAGTACTTAATGCTTCTTTAGCACATGTTAGTGTAAGAAAATAACTGCAGATGCTGGTACAAATCGAAGGTATTTATTCACAAAATGCTGGAGTAACTCAGCAGGTCAGGCAGCATCTCAGGAGAGAAGGAAAGGGTGACGTTTCGTGTCGAGACCCTTCTTCGGACTGAGGGTCTGAAGAAGGGTCTCGACCCGAAACGTCACCCTTTCCTTCTCTCCTGAGATGTTGCCTGACCTGCCGAGTTACTCCAGCATTTTGTGAATAAATACCTTTGTTTAGCACATGTTAAGTCAAAATGCATCCTTTCCTTCTCTTGGGTCTGGTTGTTTGATTTAGGTATAACCTACAACTTCCAAATAAGCTCTGAATTTTATTGACCTTAAGGCATTGGTTTTGTCTTCTTGCACTATTAGATGTTTGTGTGCGCGTGCGCGTGTACAGATTTACAGACTACTATGCTTACGTATTTTGTTGTGCTACTGCAATTAAGAATTTCATCGTTCGATTTGGGACATATGACAATAAAACACTTGAAACCCTTTGCCTTTTGTTAAAAACAAAAAAAACTGTGGTATCCTCAGTCAACAAGTAAATCCTTCGTACAGACGATAGGCACAAAATGCTGGAGTAACTCAGCGGGACAGGCAGCATCTCTGGATAGAAGGAATGGGTGACGTTTCAGGTCAAGACCCTTCTTCAGACTGAGTCAGGGGAGAGGGAGACACAGATAAGGAAGGGTAAAGTGTGAAAACGAGACATCAAAATAAGATGAAAATCAAGGAAAATGTAGAATAGATCAATGTTAACTAGGAGAAGGGGCAACAAAGCAAACAGATAAAATGCAATTGGGGACAGTCAGACTGGTCGGAGAACTGGGAAGGGGGAGGGATGGAGAGAGGGGGAACGCAAGGGCTATTTGAAGTTAGAGAAGTCAATGTTCATACCACTGGGGTGTAAGCTGCCCAAGCGAAATATGAGGTGCTGTTCCTCCAATTTGCGCTGGGCCTCATTCTGACAATGGAGGGGGCCCAGGACAGAAAGATCAGTGTGGGAATGGAAGGGGGAGTTAAAGTGTGTAGCAACCGGGAGATCAGGTAGGTTTAGGCGGACTGAGCGGGGTTGTTCAGCGAGGTATTCGCCCGTCGTACAACCTGTTACTACAGTCGTGGCATCTTTTTACACTTCCGTGGAATACTAAGTTTTCATGCTGTGGTATGTGTGGACTTGAATCAATAATGACGACTACTTTGACATGTTTTAAGGGGCATATTAACACATGACTGGACGCTGTGCAAGCTGCCCATGTTCTCTAGAATCTAGCCAGAATTACCTTTTTTATTGTGATAAGGTTGGACAATCCACAAGAGGCATTAACTGGGATTTACAGTCATATCAGTTTTCCCGCAGATTCAGAGGTCGATGTAGGAGAGGGAAACATCACTCCACTGGCATTTCAGGACCACTTTCATCGTGAGAGAGATGCCAGAGGCTATGCAGAAGAAACTTTAATCTGCACCTGTTTGCAGGTGTTTGATAGGCAATGTGAAACTTTGGATAGACACAAAATGGCGGCACTGTGGCGCAGCGATAGAGTTGCTGCCTTACAGCGAATGCAGCGCCGGAGACTCAGGTTCGATCCTGACTACGGGCGCCGTCTGTACGGAATTTGTACGTTCTCCCCGTGACCTGCGTGGGTTTTCTCCGAGATCTTCGGTCCCACACTCCAAAGACGTACAGGTATGTAGGTTAATTGACTGGGTAAATGTAAAAATTGTTCCTAGTGTGTGTAGGATAGTGTTAGTGTGCGGGGATCGCTGGGCGGCGCGGACTCGGTGGGCCGAAGGGCCTGTTTCCGCGCTTTATCTCTAAATCTAAATTTAAAAAAATCTAAAATGCTGGAGTAACTCAGCGGGGGCAGGTAGCATCTCTGGAGAGAAGAAATGGGTGACGTTTGGAGTCAAGACCCTTCTTCAGATGAGACCCGTTGAGTTACTCCAGCATTTTGTGTCTATCTTCGGTGTAAATCAGCATCCACACTGTCCTGCACAATATGAAACGTTATCCTGCATGATACCTCAAGCAGATTTTAACCGCCTGGCGGAAAAAAGAACAGGAGCCCTCAAAATGATCCCTCAAATAATATGGAAAATTGTGCTTCTGAACCCACTCAAAAGTCTTTCCTTCATCATCAAAGGCATGGAAGGATTATGTGGTCCAAAGATAGTGCGGCACGGTGGCGCAGCGGTAGAGTTGCTGCCTTACAGCGAATGCAGCGCCGGAGACTCAGGTTCGATCCTGACTACGGGCGCCGTCTGTATGGAGTTTGTACGTTCTCCCCGTGACCAGCATGGGCTTTCTCCGAGATCTTCGGTTTCCTCCCACACTCCAAAGACGTACAGGTATGTAGGTTAATTGGCTGGGCAAATATAAAAATTGTCCCTAGTGTGTGTAGGATAGTGTTAATGTGCGGGGCGGCGCGGACCCGGTGGGCCGAAGGGCCTGTTTCCGCGCTGTATCTCTAAATCTAAAAATCTAAATCTAAAAGATGCAGTATCCTACATCAACTGGAAATTAGTTCTCATCATTCCTCTGGAAACTTCAATCTAATCCCTGCATTCTTCATATAGGATCCTTTGTCAGAGGGTGGTGAATCTGTGGAATCCACTGTCACTGATGGCTGTGGAGGTTATCAATGAATATTATTAAGGCAGAGAGTGACAGTTTCTTGATCAGTACGGGTGTCAGGGGTTATGGGGAGAAGGCAGGAGAATGTGGTTGAGAGGGAGAGATAGATGACCCATGATTGAATGGCGGAGTTGACCTAATGGGCCGAACGACCCAATTCTGCTCCTACAAATTATGGAGATGCTGCCTGGCCTGTTGAGTTACTTCAGCATTTTGTGTCTTTCCTTGATAAACCAGCATCTGCATAGCCTTGTTTCCACATCTTTATGAACTCAGCAACTTATGTCATGTAATGGAATATCATCTTGCAAACATATAGCACCCAATAAAAGAGTTTTCTCATTTTAGCACATACAACTTTCTGAAAATTCCTCTTGGCAGTAAGTATCGTGCCTTGCGGCATGGCACGCTTGATATGAAGTATGCTCCTGAAATACCCATGTGGGCTTTACACCCAAGACCTCAACGGTGGAACAGGCAGAGGATGGTGGCTGACTTTAGTGGAGCGTCACAACGGCTGGGAAGGCAGATGGATGAAGGCTGCAGTGGGCAGGTGCTACAGACGGGAAGGCAGACGTCCCACCCCCACGAGTCTCGAGCAGATGAGGCTGGTCAGCCTGGGAAGGCAATCCATCTAGGAGAGGGACAACTCTGATCTAAAACCTCCACTGCCTCGTGGCCATCGTCAGTCATGGAAAAGGCTCCAGGAGTAAACCTCAAGACAAATCCGGAGTCGGAGTCCCTGAGGCAGTTGGTCGTTGTCTACAACCTTGTTGTGGCAGCTCCAGCGATGGCGTTGGTGCCAAACTGTAATGGCCCTGCTGTTCCCTTGCATCGATCAGCGACGTGGAGAGGGGGGACGTGCTGCACGGGCAACAGCCTGTCCTTCATATGACATCGCCCAGGCTCGCATCCCACCACACATCCACGCTGCTCTAGCCGAGGCCAACACCCAGGATGCATCACCCATGGTCGGCCATGACCGAGGGGGGCCTTAGCTTAGCTTAGCAATAAGGAAGGTAGGTGGGATTGAAGGCAGTGTGGCACTGACTGATGACTGAACACCTGCCTGTGCTTTGGTCCTTGGCCACTCAATCCAACGACACCATTCAACAACACAGTTAATCATCTACTGTATGGCGATTGTTGCACCTCCACCCCTCCATCTGGAAGGCGTAGAGAGGTACTCCGCCTCTCTCTGGAACAAAGATCCAGCTATCCAACCTCCGTCGACATTCTCATCCATCTGGCAGATCTTGTTCTTCCTTCCCTTGGACGATTTCACTGTTTATTCTTTCCACTTTCTATTAATAAAAGGTGCAGCGACTAATTTACCACCCTCTGACTTATTTACATCGGCGAAACCAAGCGCAGGCTCGGCGATCGCTTCGCTCAACACCTGCGCTCGGTCCGCGTTGGCCAAACTGGTCTCCCGGTGGCCGAGCACTTCAACTCCCCCTCCCAATCCCAGTCTGACCTTTCTGTCATGGGCCTCCTCCAGTGCCATAGTGAGGCCCATCAGAAATTGGAGGAACAGCACCTCATATTTCGCCTGGGCAGCTTGCAGCCCAGTGGTATGAACATTGACTTCTCCCACTTTAGATAGTTCCTCTGTTCCTCTCTTCCCCTCCCCCTTCCCAGATCTCCCTCTATCTTCCTGTCTCCACCTATATCCTTTGTCCCGACCCCCTGACATCAGTCTGAAGAAGGGTCTCGACCCGAAACGTCACCCATTCCTTCTCTCCTGAGATGCTGCCTGACCTGCTGAGTTACTCCAGCATTTTGTGAATAAATACCCTCTGACTAAAGCATCCCTGGAGAACCAAGTGGTATAAGAAAATAACTGCAGATGCTGGTACAAATCGAAGGTATTTATTCACAAAATGCTGGAGTAACTCAGCAGGTCAGGCAGCATCTCAGGAGAGAAGGAATGGGTGACGTTTCGGGTCGAGACCCTTCTTCAGACCCTTCTGGAGAACCAAGATCGGTGACATTTCGAGTCGGGACCCTTCGTCAGATTAACTGCAGGGGTTAGGGGAAGGAAAGAAAGCTAGAAGAGAGCAAATTCAAAAAGATATTGCCTCCAAATTCATAAAGATATTACCTCCTAGATTTATCCCTGAATTTATTAAGGTGGAGATCACCCACATTAAGGAGAAGATTAATGATGGCAATGGGAACATTTCACGATGCACGAGTATTTTATAATTTGGGCATTATTTCTTTGGACAAAGAGTTCTGGGAGATTTAACTGAGATACATAAAATTGTGAGGGGCTTTGAGTAAATAAGGATCGATTCTTCACAGAAAAATGGGTCAAAAATGATAAATCACAGATTAGTAATTGACCCAAGGATTAGAGCAGAGACAACTATTGGTCAGTAGTTACCTGGAACTTAGTTTGAAGAGGCGGTAAAAGATGAAACAAATACGGAGCAAAGAGGTCCTTCTGCAGTTGTACAGGGCCCTAGTGAGACCGCACCTGGAGTACTGTGTGCAGTTTTGGTCTCCAAATTTGCGGAAGGATATTCTTGCTGTTGAGGGCGTGCAGTGTAGGTTTACTAGGTTAATTCCCGGAATGGCGGGACTGTCGTATGTTGAAAGACTGGAGCGACTAGGCTTGTATACACTGGATTTTAGGAGGATGAGAGGGGATCTTATTGAAACATAAGATTATTAAGGGGTTGGACACGTTAGAGGCAGGAAACACGTTCCCAATGTTGGGGGAGTCCAGAACCAGGGGCCACAGTTTAAGAATAAGGGGTAGGCCATTTAGAATTGAGATGAGGAAAAACTTTTTCAGTCAGAGAGTTGTAAATCTGACCAGGGGGTATGGGGAGAAGGCAGGAACGGGGTACTGATTAAGAATGATCAGCCATGATCACATTGAATAGTGGTGCTGGCTCGAAGGGCCGAATGGCCTACTCCTGCACCTATTGTCTATTGCCTATATACGACCTTTAAAAAGCACTTGGATATGTACTTGGACAACTGAATCCTGCAGGATTATGGGGCAAATGGCAGATCATGCAATTTTGCAGTGTGGATCTTGCTTGACCACAGTGGCCACAATAGGCCCAAATGCACCACAGAATTTATTGTGAAACCAGATATTCAGGCTAAATGTTTTATGCTGCATTAGAAAAAGCCTCTTCTCATTGCACAAGAACTTTTGCAAATGACTGATTCTGGCAATAAATAAAAGTAGCGGAGACTGATACTACAGTCGCTCAAAATCTATGTACTGTTTCTATACTACAGTCAATGATATCAGTTTAGTTTGGAGATACTGCGTGGAAACAATAGACAATAGGTGCAGGAGTAGGCCATTCGGCCCTTCGAGCCAGCACCACCATTCAATGTGATCATGACTGATCATTCTCAATCAGTACCCCGTTCCTGCCTTCTCCCCATACCCCCTGACTCCGCTATCCTCAAGAGCTCTATCTAGCTCTCTCTTGAATGCATTCAGAGAATTGGCCTCCACTGCCTTCTTGAGGCAGAGAATTCCACAGATTTACAACTCTCTGACTGAAAACGTTTTTCCTCATCTCTGTTCTAAATGGCCTACCCCTTATTCTTAAACTGTGGCCCCTGGTTCTGGACTCCCCCAAAATTGGGAACATGTTTCCTGCCTCTAACGTGTCCAACCCCTTAATAATCTTATATGTTTCGATAAGATCCCCTCTCATCCTTCTAAATTCTAGTGTATACAAGCCTAGTTGCTCCAGTCTTTCAACATCCGACAGTCCTGCCATTCCGGGAATTAACCTAGTAAACCTACGCTGCACGCCCTCAATAGCAAGAATATCCTTTTCTTCTGGAGTGGGAAGGCTGACGGGTGATCTTAAAGAGATATAGAAAATCCTGAGGGACCGAGATAAGGACAGTACTCACAGTCTTCACCCCAGGGTTAAGAGTCTGAAACCAGCGGGCGTAGGTTTAAGGTGAGAGGGGAAAGATCTGGAAGGTACGTGGGGCAACTTTTTCCAAAGAGGGTGGTGTGTGTGTGGAATGTGCTGCCAGTGGAAGAAATAGGGGCAGATATAATTAGAACATTTAAAGATACACGGATAGGAAATGTTAGACGGGATTAAGGATGAGTGCAGGCAAGTGGGACTAGCTCAGTTAGGCAACTTGGTCGGCATAGAAGGGTTTAGCCAAACGGCATGTTTCCGTGCTGTATAGCTCAATTATTCTACGACTCTAATCATTAAGGTAACAATGAACTGCAAGCTAGTAAAGTGCCACATTGTCAGTGATCCAGTCTTGAACTACGGTCTGAAGAAGGGTCCCAACCCGAAACGTCACCCATTCTTTTTCACCAGAGGTGCTGCCTGACCCGCTGAGTTACTCCAGCATTTTGTGTCCGCCTTCGATTTAAACCAGCGTCTGCAGTTTTCTTTCCTACAGTTTTGAACTACGGTCTGAAGAAGGGCCCGACCCAAAACGTCACCCATTCTTTTTCTCCAGAGGTGTTGCCTGACCTGCTGAGTTACTCCAGCACTTTGTGTCTATCTTTGAACCAAGGCTTGATTGGCCTACTGCGATGAATGCTGAGAATCCATTCAAGGCTTTGTGGTCATTAAAAAGCACAAAGCTTCCCTGGCTACAAGCCTCAACAACCCAGCAGCAAACAGAAACACTGGTCATTGTTCACCTCTTGCTCATTCTTGCTCTGGTTTCTTTGTCAACATTAGCAGCAATTAAATTAAATCATTGGCTATAAAAGATTGCATGGTAGATACAAAATGCTGGCGGAACTCAGCGGGACAGGCAGCATCTCTGGAAAGAAGGAATGGGTGATGTTTCTGGTCGAGACCCTTCTTCAGACTGATGTCAGGGGAGTGGGTGGGACAGAGATAGAATGTAGTCGGAGACAGGAAGACTGGCGGGAGAACTGAGAATGGGGAGGGGATGGAGAGAGAGGAAAAGCAAGGGCTATTTGAAGTAAGAGAAGTCAATGTTCATACCACTGGGGTGTAAGCTACCCAAGCTAAATATGAGGTGCTGTTCCTTCAATTTTCTCTGGGCCTCACTCTGACAATGGAGGAGGCCCAGGACAGAAAGGTCAGATTGGGAGTGGGAGTGGGATGGGGAGTTAAAGTGCTGAGCAACCGGGAGATCAGGTGGGTTAAGGCGGACTGAGCAGAGGTGTTGAGCGAAACGATCGCCAAGCCCGCTGTTGGTTTCGCCGATGTAGAGAAATTGACATCTGGAACAGCGGATTCAGCAGATGAGGTTGGAGGAGGTGCAGGTGAACCTCTGCCACACCTGGAAAGACTGTTTGGGTCCTTGGATGGAGTTGAGGGAGGAGATAAAGGGACAAGTGTCACATCTCCTGCAGTTGCAGGGGAAAGTACCTGGGGAGGGGTGGTTTGGGTGGGAAGGGACGAGTTGACCAGGGAGTTGCGGAGGGAACGGTCTCTGCGGAAAGCAGAAAGGGGGGGATGGGAAGATGTGGCCTGTGGTGGGGTCCTGTTGGAGGTGGCGAAAGTGTTGGCTGTAAGCAACGGCTGATGGGGTAGAAGGTGAGGACAAGGGGGACTCTGTCGTTGCGAATGAGGGGAGGGGGAGCAAGAGCGGAGCTGCGGGATATCGAGGAGACCCTAGTGAGAGCCTCACCTATAATGGAAGAGGGGAACCCCCATTTCCTAAAGAAAGTTTCCTAAAGAGCTGCGTGGACTCTGAAGTTACAAGTTACTGTTACTAGTTTTCACATTAAAACATCCTTTCCCCCACTTCACTGTCAGTTTTGCCCATTGGACAAGACCAACAGCTGAGTCATTATATCCCCACCAAAGATATGGAGGATTTATAAAAAATAC
Organism: Rhinoraja longicauda; assembly: GCF_053455715.1. Taxonomy (NCBI): domain Eukaryota; kingdom Metazoa; phylum Chordata; class Chondrichthyes; order Rajiformes; family Arhynchobatidae; genus Rhinoraja; species Rhinoraja longicauda. The sequence goes on from NC_135990.1 coordinate 11,956,084, forward strand.
CTTTACGTTTTATTTGAAAAGAAGAGAACTGGTGTTGCTGGGGAAAGTGCCTGGGGAGGGGGGAAGTGGGAGGGGAAATAAGGGAGAAGTGGGAGGGAAGGGGGGGTGAGAAGAACGAAGCAGGGAGACCTGGAGAGAGTGGTTGCTGCAGAAAGCAGAAAGTGGCGCAGAGGTGAAGATGTGATAGGCTGTGGAATCGTGTGGACACTGGTAGAGATGGGAGTGGGGAGGTGAGTTGGGCTGATGTGAAAGATGTGGTCCAGGGGTTGCATACCGTGTTCTGGCAGGGTGGATGAGGGAGGTTGAGAGCAGAACTGCGGGGAGTGGAGGAGACACGGTCAGGGTGGAGGGAGATCAGGTTGGTTAAGGCGGACTGAGCGGAGGTGTTGAGCGAAACGATCGCCGAGCCTGCGGTTGGTTTCGCCGAAGTAGAGAAGTTGACACCTGGAACAGCGGATACAGTAGGTGAGGCGGGAGGGGGTGCATCACGTTTCCTGCAGGCAACATCTCAGGCGCCTTGGAATGGAAAGCCTCATGGAAGATGCAGCGGTTACGGAGAAACTGCGAGCAAGGGCTGGCGTCCTTGCGAGACGATACCAGAGCACCGAGAGGACAACAGACAATAGGTGCAGGAGGAGGCCATTCGGCCCTTCGAGCCAGCACCGCCATTCAATGTGATCATGGCTGATCATTCTCAATCAGTACCCCGTTCCTGCCTTCTCCCCATACCCCCTGACTCCGCTATCCTTAAGAGCTCTATCTAGCTCTCTCTTGAATGCATTCAGAGAATTGGCCTCCACTGCCTTCTGAGGCAGAGAATTCCACAGATTCACAACTCTCTGACTGAAAAAGTTTTCCTCATCTCCATTCTAAATGGCCTACCCCTTATTCTTAAACTGTGGCCCCTGGTTCTGGACTCCCCCAACATTGGGAACATGTTTCCTGCCTCTAACGTGTCCAACCCCTTAATAATCTTATACGTTTCGATAAGATCCCCTCTCATCCTTCTAAATTCCAGTGTGTACAAGCCTAGTCGCTCCAGTCTTTCAACATATGACAGTCCCGGAGAGGATGGGTTTAGAGGAATACGGGCCAAATCCAGGCAGGTAGGACTAGTGTAGATGGGGCATGTTGGTCGGCGTGGGCAGGTTTTGCTGATGATAGACTGAGCCTACTGGAGACGTCGTGGGCCCAGTCAGCGACACGTTGATGAAAGTAGGAGCCCACTTGATAACCCCAGCGACATGTCTGCCCAGCCTTTCTCAACATCGGTGGAGCGTAGGTGAGTGCTGAAGCCTTCCATCACCACCGGGAACAAGTTAAGAGGTGGCACTTTGGATTTTAACATCACGTCCTGTGTATTTGAAAACAAAGTGCTGGAGTGACTCAGTGGGTCAGGCAGCATCTCCGGAGAAAAAGGGGTGCATGATGGCTCGGATCAGACCTTTCTTCAGACTGAAGAGACCAATTACCACGCTGTGTGACTCTATGACTAAGAAGCAGGGTGGGAGGAGGTGTAGTTGAGGTATTCATAAAATGCTGGAGTAACTCAGCAGGTCAGGCAGCATCTGGGGAGAGAAGGAATGGGTGACGTTTCGGGTCGAGACCCTTCTTGAGACGAGGTAGTCGAGGTGGTGGCTGTGGGAGTCAGTGGGTAAATGTCTGTGGATAGATTATGAGGGACCCCTGTCACCCCAGCAACGGACTGTTCCAGATGCTACGGTCAGGCAAACGCCTCCGCTGTCACGCTGTGAAAACGGAGAGGATGAGACGGAGTTTCTTCCCACAGGCCATCAGGAATGTTAACTTTTATAACTCCAGGGACTAAATTTTGTCTTCTCTGTATTAACTTTATTTATATGCTGTAACTGTAATTCTTTTTTGTGCACAATCCGCAGGCATTGCCACTTTCATTTCACTGCACATCGTGTATGTGCATGTGACAAATAAACTTGACTTGACTTGACTTATCCGATTTCACCACAGTGCTATTCATAAATTCTCCACCCTGTCTAACGTCCAATGTACCACACTTAAAAGCTTGTGTCCCCAGGCTGGAAATGCGTTTTGTTAAAAAAAATAATGCAGGCAATTTTTAAAAGGTGCAAGCTATCACGTCATCATCAACACAGCAGGCGGGACCTGCGCACATAACTCAGACACCCCGCCGATCAGCTTGTTGCACCACACGGATGTCTGAGTGTGTCAGGCTAACGGCCTGTGACAACGGCGAAGCTTGGGCTGTCAGCTTGTTGCCAGGGACTTTGTTGCGTTCAGGACATGACACCATTGTGCTCTGGCATTCTCGACGTGCCCAGCTTCCTGACCCGCAGACAGAAAGGAAAAGTGAGGGGGAAACGAGGCTTGCAAAAACAAGTCTGCCTGTGCAGTATTAAAAAAACGGAGAAGGCAGGCTACTCCACAGTCGAAGCCTTCTCATTTTACAGCCGATACTGTCTGTGATTCACAAATGTGCCATAAAAATCTGAGTGAGGACCAATAATCTGTTAAGCACACATTTTAACTAGTTTTCAAACATTTAACTAGGCAGATCATTTCCTTGAAGACAAAAGCACCTTTATCTCGGCTAACATTCTGAACCAGTGTCACCTGCAATTTAATAAAAACTCCTGCTTAAACGCCAGCTATTTATGCCATATAAACCCAAAGGCTAATTTTCCTCTCAGTGTCTTTTGCACTGATTTGATTGCTTGACAGATAGCTGTTTTGCAAACGTAAAACAAATGCATCTAAATTTCAGATTGTTGATAGATACAGCAAGGGAACAGGCCCTTTGGCCCATCGAGCCCTTGATGACCTTCGATCACTCATCCACACAAGTTCCATGTTATCAGAGGCAATGGTTACCGTACCTTTTCTTCAGAATAACGAACAAAGGCAACATTCTGCAGTACCTTACTAAAAACAAACTATTTTGAAGCCTGTACGTATCAAACTGAGGTCTTGGTTGCACAGAGTGGATGTGGAGAGGATGTTTCCATTAGTGGAAGAGTGAAGAACTGGGAAGGAGATGAGGAGAAATTTCTTTAGTCAGAGGGTGGTGAATCTGTGGAATTCTTTGCCGCAGAAGGCTGTGGAGGCCAAGTCAGTGGATATTTTTACGGCAGAGATAGGTAGATTCAAGAGAGAGCTAGATAGAGCTCTTAAGGATAGCGGAGTCAGGGGGTATGGGGAGAAGGCAGGAACGGGGTACTGAATGAGAATGATCAGCCATGATCACATTGAATGGCGGTGCTGGCTCGAAGGGCCGAATGGCCTCCTCCTGCACCTATTGGCTATTGTCTATTGATCAGTACGGGGAGAGAGGTTACGGGGAGAAGGCAGGAGAATGGGGTTAGGAGGAAGACATAGATCAGTCGTGATTGAATGGCGGCGTAGTTGATGGGACGAATGGCCTAAATCTATTCCTATTCCTTATGATCTTATGAGCACCAAAGTACACCCTGCTAATGCCCCCCAATAGTTTTTATACTACTCTACGTGCCTTTGTAAATTACCCCACGGGGACAAATAAAGTGTTTTTGAACTTGAACTTTGAACGACATTTGGTAAGATGGTTGGGGACAGTGAGTGCCAGCTTATTCAACCTAAAAGGATAGCACCAAGAGGATAGATTCAACCTAAAAGGACAGCGCCAAGAGACAGAGTTGCATGCCAAAGCTGTGCTGGTTATCTCCAATATTCTGTGGGAAGGACTCCACATTAGCTCCTGCACTTCATTAAAACAAAAATTTAGAAGATTGAGGGGGGATCTTATAGAAACTTACAAAATTCTTAAGGGGTTGGACAGGCTAGATGCAGGAAGATTTTTCCCGATGTTGGGGAAGTCCAGAACAAGGGGTCACAGTTTAAGGATAAGGGTCTTTAGGACCGAGATGAGAAAGTTTTTTTTCACACAGAGAGTGGTGAATCTGTGGAATTCTCTGCCACAGAAGGTAGTTGAGGCCAGTTAATTGGCTATATTTAAGAGGGAGTTAGATGTGGCCCTTGTGGCAAAAGGGATCAGGGGGTATGGAGAGAAGGCAGGTACAGGATACTGAGTTGGATGATCAGCCATGATCATATTGCATGGTGGTGCAGGCTCGAAGGGCCGAATGGCCTACTCCTGCACCTATTTTCTATGTTTCTATACAGATATATACTACATATATATATATATATATATAACATATACACAAAATAAAGATTTATTCATGGAAGACAAAGCAAAATAAAAATCCACCCATGCTCAATAAAAAAAATGGGAAGTCCAGAACTGGTCATTTAGAAGTGAAAATAGACACAAAAGGCTGGAGTACTCAGCGGGTCAATAGGTGACGTTTTGGTTCAGAAGAAGGGTTCCGAACTGAAACATCACCTATTCTTTTTCTCCAGAGATGCTGTAAATCTGTGGAATTTGCTGCCTCAGAAGGCAGTGGAGGCCAATTCTTTGAATGCATTCAAGAGAGAGCTGGATAGAGCTCTTAAGGATAGCGGAGTCAGGGGGTATGGGGAGAAGGCAGGAACGGGGTACTGATTGAGAATGATCAGCCATGATCACATTGAATGGCGGTGCTGGCTCAAAGGGCCGAATGACTTACTCCTGCACCTATTGTCTATTGTCTATTGACTCAATGAATATGGGCTGGATGGGATTAGGTTTAAAATGGGGCAACCAATAATGCACGACACGAGCCACTCAAGCTAAGAAACACGCCTGGCTTTTGCAAAAGGAAAATGGTAATTAACGCTATTATTAAAGATAACACTGGAACATGCAGTGTGCCAAAGGATTCGATGCTGTGGCCTCATGTTTTCACGATTTATATAATGGATTGGGCAAACGGTGCAAAGATTGATACATTTGTTTATGACACAAGGCTGGATAAATTGAACAGTGGCAAGGAAGCTACAAAGGAATAGAGGCAAAATGCTGGAGTAACTCAGCGGGCCAGGCAGCATCTCTGGAGAAAAGGAATAGGAGACGTTTCAGGTCGCAACCTTTCTTCAGACGGAAGAAGAGCCTCGACCCCAAACGTAATCTATCCCCTTTCTCCAGAGATGCTGCCAGACCTGCTGAGCTACTCCAGGTTTTTGTGCCTATCTTTAGTGTAAGTTCATTCCTACCTAAGGAATATGGACAGGTTGGCAAGGATCTCACAAATGGAATGTGTGTGTGTGAAAGCAGGAAATTGCCCAATTTGGCACAAATTCTTCTAAAAGAGCATGTTACCTGCACCACAAGAGACTGTGGCCTAAGAGGTGCAGAGGGAGCTGGGTGTCCCAGTAGATGATACACTAAAAAAACTAGAATGTAAATACAGCAAGAAATCCTTCTAATCCTGTGGTCTACTATGACTTTCAGCAACATTAATAGCCTTTCTTTCAGTATAATACAGTGTTTGACTTTAGTTACCACAACAAATCACTTTTAACTACAAAGGCTTGGATAGAGTGGATGTGGGGAGGATGTTTCCTCACAATAGACAATAGACAATAGATGCAGGAGGAGGCCATTCAGCCCTTCGAGCCAGCATCGCCATTCAATGTCATCATGGCTGATCATTCTCAATCGGTACCCCTTTCCTGCCTTCTCCCCATACCCCCTGACTCCGCTATCCTTAAGAGCTCGATCTAGCTCTCTCTTGAATGCATTCAGAGAATCGGCCTCCACTGCCTTCTGAGGCAGAGAATTCCTCAGATTCACAACTTTCTGATTAAAAAAGTTTTTCCTCATCTCCGTTCTAAATGGCTTGCCCTTTATTCTTAAACTGTGGCCCCTGGTTCTGGACTCCCCCAACATTAGGAACATGTTTCCTGCCTCTAACGTGTCCAAGCCCTTAATAATCTTATACGTTTCGTATAACAGCATTGGCTGTTGAACCAAGGGTGACAGAAACTGTATAACAGAATTGCTGCTTCACCCATTTGGATGGTGGGACGGAAAAATATAAATCACCCCATACTCTAGACAATTTTTTTAATTGATGAGCCCAATCCACAAGCAGAGAATTGTGATTTTTTTTTTTTTTTTTGCAAGCCCCTATCCTTCCTTGATTGAGACTGCCCATGAGTACACAAATTTTTTTGTGTAAGAAAATAACTGCAGATGCCGGTACAAATCGAAGGTACTTATTTCACAAAATGCTGGAGTAACTCAGCGGGTCAGGCAGCATCTCAGGAGAGAAGGAATAATATCATATCATCATATATATACAGCCGGAAACAGGCCTTTTCGGCCCACCAAGTCCGTGCCGCCCAGCGATCCCCGTACATTAACACTATCCTACACCCACTAGGGACAATTTTTACATTTACCCAGCCAATTTACCTACATACCTGTACGTCTTTGGAGTGACGTTTCGGGTCAACACCCTTCTTCAGACTGATCGAAGTCTTTTGTCCAGAGTTGGGGAATCGAGGACCAGAGGACATAGGTTCAATGTGAAGGGGTAAAGATTTAATAGGAATCCGAGGGGTAACTTTTTCACACAGAGGGTGGTGGGTGTATGGAACAAGCTGCCAGAGGAGGTAGTTGAGGCTGGGACTATTCCATCGTTTACGAAACAGTTAGGCAGGTGTATTGATAGGAGAGGTTTGGAGGGGTATGGACCAAGTGGGACCATTGTAGCTGGGACATTGTTGGCCGGTGTGGGCGAGTTGGGCCAAAGGGCCTATTTCCACACTGTATCACTCTATGACCTGCCGAGATTACCTTAATATACCAGAGCAGATAATTTCAATAGGGATTAACAAAACAAGCGTTTTTATAAATATTACACCATGCAAACAGACTGGCAGTTGCAGCACAACTACACATTTGTTCAGCTGTCACAACTAATATATTAAAATTCATGCCTTGTATTTAGAGGAACAGGTGTTCAGACTCAAGATTTTACATATTTGTGGTGACTTAAAGTCATCAGAATTTGTTTAAATTATCAAGATAAACAACAGCAAAGACTTCCACAGCCCCTTCAGCAACTTGCTGTCATCCAGTGCCTAGGTGTTGTTTATCCACATAATTTAAACTAATTCTGATATAGTATTGAGCTTAAGTCACGACATCTATGTAAAATCTAAATTATCGATATTTGATTTAATACATAGGAACACCAGAAGGTACTGTGGCACGGGACAGAGATAGAATGTGGTCGCAAACAGTAAGATTGGGAGACGTAGGAAGGGAGGGGGAGGGGGAGGATGGGGAGGGGGAGGGAGAGGATGGGGAGAAGGGAGGATGGGGGAGATGGAGAGGGAGAGGGAGGGGGAGAGGGAGAGGGAGGGGGAGGGGGAGAGGGAGGGGGAGAGGGAGGGGGAGAGGGAGAGGGAGAGGGAGAGGGAGAGGGAGAGGGAGAGGGAGAGGGAGAGGGAGAGGGAGAGGGAGAGGGAGAGGGAGAGGGAGAGGGAGAGGGAGAGGGAGAGGGAGAGGGAGAGGGAGAGGGAGAGGGAGAGGGAGAGGGAGAGGGAGAGGGAGAGGGAGAGGGAGAGGGAGAGGGAGAGGGAGAGGGAGAGGGAGAGGGAGAGGGAGAGGGAGAGGGAGAGGGAGAGGGAGAGGGAGAGGGAGAGGGAGAGGGAGAGGGAGAGGGAGAGGGAGAGGGAGAGGGAGAGGGAGAGGGAGAGGGAGAGGGAGCTATTTGAGAAAGTTAGAGAAATCTGTCCCGCCCACTCACCTGACATCAGTCTGAAGCGACCCGAAACGTCACCCATTCCTTCTCTCCGGAGATGCTGCCTGTCCCGCTGAGTTAATCCAATATTTTGTATCTATCTTCAAGCCTGCTCCACTACTCAATATGATCGTGACTAATCCTGTTCTGTGGCAGTACCACTTTGTCCTCAATTCCTCATCCTTTCAAAAACATATCTACCTCCCCTTTCAGTATCTCCAATGATTCCGCCTCCACAACCTTCTGGGGTAGAGGATACCAGAGATTCATAACTCTCCAAGAAGAAATTCCTGAGTTTTTAAATCATATGACTATGTTTCTTTAGACTTTAGAGATACAGCACGGAAACAGGACCTTTGGCCCAATGAGTCCTAGCCATCCAGTAATCACTTTGTACACTCGCACTAGCGACAATTTACAATTTTACCGAAGCCAATTAACCCACAAACTTGTGTAGGAAAAAAACTGCAGGTGCTGGTTGAAATCGAAGGTAGACACAAAATGCTGGAGTAACTCAGCGGGTCAGGCAGCATCTCGGGAGACAATAGACAATAGGTGCAAGAGGAGGCCATTCGGCCCTTCGAGCCAGCACCGCTATTCAATGTGATCATGGCTGATCATTCTCAATCAGTACCCCGTTCCTGCCTTCTCCCCTTACCCCCTGACTCCGCTATCCTTAAGAGCTCTATCCAGCTCTCTCTTGAATGCATTCAGAGAATTGGCCTCCACTGCCTTCTGAGGCAGAGAATTCCACGGATTCACAACTCTCTGACTGAAAAAGTTTTTCCTCATCTCTGTTCTAAATGGCCTGCCCCTTATTCTTAAACTGTGGCCCTTGTTCTGGACTCCCCCAACATTGGGAACATGTTTCCTGCCTCTAACGTGTCCAACCCCTTAATAATCTTATACGTTTCGATACGATCTCCTCTCATCCTTCTAAATTCCGGTGTATACAAGCCTAGTCGCTCCAGTCTCTCAACATATGATAGTCCCGCCATTCCGGGAATTAACCTAGTAAACCTACGCTGCAGGAATGGGTGACGTTTCGGGTCGAGACCCTTCTTCAGACCACAAACTTGAACATTTTTGGAGCGTGGGAGGCACCTGGAGAAAACCCATGCGGTCACAGGGAGGACGTACACACTCCATGCATATTGGATGGAACCTGGATTTCTGGCACTGCTTGGCAGCAACTCTAACGATGCACCACCGTGCCTGCACGCCCCACGTTTCCTGATTCAAGACTCAGTCACTCGTGGAAACATCTCAACATCTATCCCCGTAAGATCTTGTACACTTCAAGAAGGTTGTCCCACGATCTTTTAAATTCCAAACACTCCAATTCTATTTTTCTTAGCCATTTGTGATAAGACAACCCTCTCATTCCAATAATGAACGGACGGAATCTCTTCTGGACTGCCTCCAATGACTGTATATTCCTTCTTAAATAAGAGGACCAAAACCCTGCATTGTACGCGAGGCATGGCCTCACCAATAATTATTGTCTACAATTATTGACTACAATTATTGTGAATCTGTGGAATTCTCTGCCTCAGAAGGCAGTGGAGGCCAATTCCCTGAATGCATTCAAGAGAGAGCTAGATAGAGGTCTTAAGAATAGCGGAGTCAGGGGGTATGGGGAGAAGGCAGGAACTGGGTACTGATTGAGAATGATCAGCCATGATCACATTGAATGGCGGTGCTGGCTCGAAGGGCCGAATGGCCTCCTCCTGCACCTATTGTCTATTGACAACCATTTCTAAACTCCCAAACTCTTTGTTAAAAATAATAATGCCATTTGCCTTTCCTACAAACCCAAAGGTCTTTGGGATATGGGAGGAATCCGGAGGAAATCCATGCTGTCAAAAGGAAAATTTGCAAACTGCACAGACTGCACCCGAGGTCAGGATCAAACCAAGTTCTCCGGCACTGCAAAGCAGTGGTTCGACCAGTTGCTCCACAGTGCCGTACTAAATTATTTTGTGATTTTGATCAGAAATTGAAGGATATACAACGAATAAATGTGAATCCGTTCCAGATTCTGAAATATTTAATCTAGTTTTTGAGATCATATTCTAATTGAAGAATAAAGGACAGATCACTTTATACAGATGTTCCTCGGCTTACAAAGGTTCGACTTACGGTGTTTCGATTTTACGACGGTGCGCAACGGTAGAGTTGCTGCCTTACAGCGCCAGAGATCCGGGTTCAATCCTGACTACGGGTGCTGTCTGTACGGAGTTTGTACGTTCTCCTCGTGACCTGCGTGGGTTTCCCCGAGATCTTCGGTTTCCTCCCACACTCCAAAGACGTACAGGTGTGTAGGTTAATTGGCTTGGTGTATGTGTAAATTGTCCCTGGTGGGTATAGGATAGTGTTAATGTGCGGGGATCGCTGGTCGGCGCGGACCCGGTGGGCCGAAAGGGCCTGTTTCCGCGCTGTACCTCTAAACTAAACGGCAGCGAGCCACCGCTTCTAGTCAGCCACGCGATCAGGTGTATTAAATGCATTTTCGACTTACGATATTTTGGATTTACGATGGGTTTGTCGGAACGTAACACCATCGTAAGTTGAGGAGCATCTGTACATCTTTCGGGTAAGGGCTCTTCCCAAACTAGGGGTGTAGCTATCTGTTTAGTACTGAGGCAAGCTAATGTTTGGATTTCATTGGACAAAACTAAACAGGACAATAAACTAACTGGACTTTCATGAATTGATAAAATATCCAACAAATCTCAAGCTGGTTTCAGGAAGCTCCAGGTTGGTCAGAGTTCAACCCAAGAAGATGAAATTAGCTTGTTTAGTTTTTTTAGTTTAGGGATACAGCGCGGAACAGGCCCTTCGGCCCACCAAGTCCACACCGACCAGCGATCCCCGCACATTAACACTATCCTACGCACACGAGGGACAATTTACACTTATACCAAGCCAAGTTACCTAAATACCTGTACGCCTTTGGAGTGTGGGAGGAAACCGAAGATCTCGGAGAAAACTCACGCGGACACGGAGAGAACGTACACATTCGATACAGACAGCACCCGTGGTCGGGATCATGGCTCTCCGGCACTGCAAGCTCTTTAAGGCAGCAATTCTACCGCTGCACCTCCGTGCCGTGCCAAGTGATGTTGGAATAGAACAAATTGTTCTCTTGTATTGAATATTTGCACATTATTAATGGTTGGTGATCATGTTAACATGTTGGTGAACATTGCAATTTAGCAGCAATAGTGCCATTATCTAACAATTAAATGAGTGCACAGCAATTACATCCACTACAAACATCATCTTGAAGGCTCTAGATGTCAACTTCTTTACATCGGCGAAACCAAACGCAGGCTCGGCGATTGTTTCGCTCAACACCTTCGCTCAGTCCGCCTCAACCAACCTGATCTCCCAGTGGCTGAGCACTTCAACTCCCTCTCCCACTCACACTCCCAGTCTGACCTTTCTGTCATGGGCCTCCTCCAGTGCCATAGTGAGGCCCACCGGAAATTGGAGGAACAGCAACTCATATTTCGCTTGGGCAGCTTGCAGCCCAGCGGTATGAACATTGACTTCTCCAACTTTAGATAGTTCCTCTGTCCCTCTCTTCCCCTCCCCCTTCCCAGATCTCCCTCTATCTTCCTGTCCCCACCTATATCCTTCCTTTGTCCCGCCCATTCTTTCTCTCGTGAGATGCTGACCTGCTGAGTTACTCCAGCATTTTGTGAAATAAGTACCTTCATCTTGAAGGTACAGAAGTCTTTTGATAGTACCACAATCAACTCTCCCACCTATAGTGCACCCACTGTGCACTGGAAGCAGTGGCACAACTGGTAATGCTGCTACCACACAGCGCTAAAGACCTAGGTTCCATCCCGACCTCAGGTGTCATCTGTGTAGGGGGTGGATGCTGGAATTTAGAAGGATGAGAGGGAATCTTATTGAAACATATAAGATTATCAAGGGATTGGGCACATTAGAGGCAGGAAACACGTTCCCAATGTTGGGGGAGTCCAGAACCAGGGGCCACACAGTTTAAGAATATAGGGTAGGCCATTTAGAACGGAGATGAGGAAAAAACTTTTTCAGTCAGAGACTTGGACTAAAGAATTAGTGGGAGCGGGTGATCGACAGTCAGCGTGGACTCAGTGGGCCGAAGGGCACGCTCTCATTGGTATCTCTACGCTAAACCAATAAACCTAGCTACAAAGCCGGCACCACAAGCCAGCATTGAAAGCCACTGAGGTGCAGGTTTGCTGCTGTCAACAATTTACCAGCTGAACAGCTCGCGAGTCGGAAATGCACCACAAACTGAGTTCCCAAAAGATGGCACAGCAACACAGCTGCCAGCAAATCCACACCTCCCATCTCCCAAATGCTTCTTTGTGTGCATGTGCTGCAAGCGGAAGCTGGGGAGGATCTGGACTGTAGTCTACAAAGTCACAGTCTGATTAAAAAAAACACCATATTCTCCATTAACCCAACGTGCTGCATCCGTGCATGCCATTCCTCGAACATCAGGTGAATTCCTTTCCCAGTCAATAGACAATAAGTGCAGGACTAGGCCATTCGGCCCTTCGAGCCAGCACCGCCATTCAATGTGATCTTGGCTGATCATTCACAATCAGTACCTCGTTCCTGCCTTCTCCCCATACCCCCTGACTCCGCTATCCTTAAGAGCTCTAGCTCTCTCTTGAAAGCATCCAGAGAATTGGCCTCCACTGCCTTCTGAGGCAGAGGATTCCACAGATTTACAACTCTCTGACTGAAAAAGTTTTTCCTCATCTCCGTTCTAAATGGCCTACCCCTTATTCTTTAATTGTGGCCCCTGGTTCTGGACTCCCCCAACATTGGGAACATATTTCCTGCCTCTAATGTGTCCAATCCCTTAATAATCTCACATGTTTCAATAAGATTCCATCTCATCCTTCTAAATTCCAGCGTACACAAGCCTAGTCGCTCCAGTCATTCAACATACGACAGTCCCGCCATTCCGGGAATTAGCCTAGTGAACCTATGCTGCACGCCTTCAATAGCATGAATATCCTTCCTCAAATTTGGAGACCAAAACTGCACACAGGACTCCAGGTGCAGTCTCACTAGGGCCCTGTACAACTGCAGAAGGACCTCTTTGCTCAGTCATCTGTAACCAAAACCAGCAGTTAGTATCGAGATCTTATATAGTCAAAATAAACAAATGACTATTTGCCACTTTTAATCAATTAATTCACAATGAATGGTAGGAATAAGGAATGGAGCCATTTAGAATGGAGATGAGGAAAAACTTTTTCACTCAGAGAGTTGTAAATCTGTGGAATTCTCTGCCTCAGAAGGCAGTGGAGGCCAATTCTCTGGATGCTTTCAAGAGAGAGCTAGATAGAGCTCTTAAAGATAGCGGAGTCAGGGGGTATGGGGAGAAGGCAGGAACGGGGTACTGATTGAGAATGATCAGCCATGATCACATTGAATGGCGGTGCTGGCTCGAAGGGCCGAATGGCCTACTCCTGCACCTATTGTCTATTGGAACAAGCTGCCAAAGGTGATGGTAAAGGCAGGTACAATTGCAACGTTTGGACAGGTACTAGGATAGGAAAGATTTAAAGGGCTCTGGGCCAAATACAGGCAAATGGATTAGCATAATGTTGTTTGGATGAATTAGGCAGAAGGGTCCGTTTCTGTGCTGTTTAACTTTATGAATCTATTTCATGCAGCGCTGGCTCGAAGGGCCAAATGGCCTCCTCCTGCACCTCCGGCACGGTAGCGCAGCGGTAGAGTTGCTGCTTTACAGCGAATGCAGCGCCGGAGACTCAGGTTCGATCCTGACTACGGGTGCTGCACTGTAAGGAGTTTGTACGTTCTCCCCGTGACCTGCGTGGGTTTTCTCCGAGATCTTCGGTTTCCTCCCACACTCCAAAGACGTACAGGTATGTAGGTTAATTGGCTGGGTAAATGTAAAATGTAAAAATTGTCCCTAGTGGGTGTAGGATAGTGTTAATGTACGGGGATCGCTGGGCGGCATGGACTTGGTGGGCCGAAAAGGCCTGTTTCCGGCTGTATATATATGATATGATATGATATTTTCTACGTTATTTGCTGAGTGAATGCCCTAGAAAATAACAACAATTCTTCACTTTTAAGCTACCAAAGCAATAAATAATGGCATCAAACATGAGTTTCCAATTAAGTTTCATTATACTTTGGTTGCTAATTTAAAATGAGACTTCAATCCAAATTAATGTGACACTTCAAGAAAGGTAGCGATGCTGCAAGCTGCCACACACTTCACTTGCACACATCTTTCTCTCTCCTCATGCTGCTGCCAAGCTCTCTATCGGCAGCGACCTTGGTAATCGTGACAATAGATTCCCCTCAGCTAAATCGCTGACATGCATTGCGAAAAGAAGTGGGGGGGCAAGCAATCATCCTCGCAGCCCACCACTAACCAGAACCTGCCAATTTGGAAAGACGTGTTTACTCCCACTCTTTGCTTTTTATTAATCAAATCTCAATCCATGCCAGAACGTTGACCATTCATTTGGCACCTTATTGAAAACCTTCCAGAAATCTAAATATACCTCCTCTACCGATTTCCTAATCTATTTATCATACCCTCAAAGTACTCCAATAGATTCATGAAAGGAAAATCCAATAAACCGGATTTCCCTTTCGTTAACTGAAAGGAAGCATGCAGGTACAGCAAGTCACTGAGAGGAAGCATGCAAGTACAGCAGGCAGTGAAGAAAGTCAATAGAATGTTGGCCTTCATAACAGTTGACATGGATTAACAATAGACAATAGGTGTAGGAGTAGGCCATTCAGCCCTTCAAGCCAGCACCACCATTCAATGTGATCATGGCTGATAATTCTCAATCAGTACGCCGTTCCTGCCTTCTCCCCATACCCCCTGACTCCGCTATCCTTAAGAGCTCTATCTAGCTCTCTCTTGAATGCATTCAGAAAATTGGCCTCCACTGCCTTCTGAGGCAGTGAATTCCACAGATTTACAACTCTCGGACTGAAAAAGTTTTTCCTCATCTCCGTTCTAAATGGCCTACCCCTTATTCTTAAACTGTGGCCCCTGGTTCTGGACTCGCCCAACATTGGGAACATGTTTCCTGCCTCTAACGTGTCCAACCCCTTAATAATCTTATATGTTTCTGGAGTAACTCAGCAGGTCAGGCAGCATCTCAGGAGAGAAGGAATGGGTGACGTTTCGGGTCGAGACCCTTCTTCAGACTCATCTTAAAGTGGTATCTTGCTTCCCGCCTCATTAAAATGAATCTACTTTCTGGTCCCACATGTATAACTACCCCCAACTTCAAGAAATAGCACACATTACTCGTAGCCTGAACTTGAAAATAATGCCTTTTGATTTTCTGAACAGTCACTGCTAGATAATAGTTTAGAAATTAAACGGAAGTCAAACGGCTGTGGGGGCCAAGTCAAAGGATATTTTTATGGCAGAGATTGGCAGATTCTTGATTAGTAAGAGTGTCAGGGGTTATGGGGAGAATGGGGTTGAGACAGAAAGACAGATCAGCCATGATTGAATGGCGGAGTGGACAAACCGAATGGCCTAATTCTGCCCCTATAA
This sequence comes from Rhinoraja longicauda, assembly GCF_053455715.1. Taxonomy (NCBI): domain Eukaryota; kingdom Metazoa; phylum Chordata; class Chondrichthyes; order Rajiformes; family Arhynchobatidae; genus Rhinoraja; species Rhinoraja longicauda. The sequence continues at coordinate 11,971,327 of NC_135990.1, forward strand.
CATAGGAATTTATGAAATGGGCCCTTCGGCCCTCCAAGTCCACGCCGACCACCGACCACCCCTTCACAATAGTTCTATGTTATCCCACTTTCTCATCCACTTCCCACACACTAGGGGGCAATTTTACAAGAGGCCAATTAACCTACAACCCCAGGTGCCTTTCGGATGTGGGAGGAACCTGAAGCACCTGGAGGAAATCCACAGGGGGAACGTGCAAACTCCATACAGACAGCGCCAGAGGTCAGGATCGAACCCAGGACTCCAGCGCTACGAGGCAGCAGCTCTACCAGTTGCAACACTGTGCTGCCCTGAAGGCAAATATGCTCTTTTGTGCAGTAATTAGTGACAGATGCGTGCGCCCTGATCACTGCTCGACTATAGAAGTGGGCCAGGACAACAAAGGATCAAACGAGACACCTGAAAGAGCAGAGTTGTCGTGGATCAATGACAGAGATCTGGTTTATTGGATTTCCCTTTCATTAAATTATTGGAGTACTCCGAGGATGTGGCAAGTAGATTAGGAAATCGCTGGAGGTGATATTTTTTCATTTTACCATCGATCTGTCGTGGACTAACTACAATGAAGAGACTTTCGCAAAGGCACACCAACACCTCTATTTCCTTGGGAGGTTGAGGAATTTCAGCACGTCACCAGTGACTCCTATAAACGTCTACACACAGAAAGCATACTGTTGGGATGTATCACAGCTTGCTTTGGGAAAAGCTCTGCCCAAGTCGGCAAGAAATTGCAGAGAGTTGTAGATGTAGCCCAGTCCATCGCACAGACTAGACTTCCCATCATTGATTCCATCTACACCACGCTGCCTCAGGAAAACAGCCAACAATGTTCACCTCAACAATAAACTTGACTGGACCGAAAATATCAATGCACTGTACAAAAAGGGCCAGAGCAGACTTTATCTGGGGGCGTGGGTGCGTTCTGCATCTGCGGCTCACCGGCAGTCTCTCTGTCTTTTTTTTTGTTTTTGTCTTTTGTTATCGTTTAAATGTATGTTTTGATTCATTTTTAGCTCTGTATATGTGGGGGGTGGTGTAGGGGAAACCTTTTTTTCTAATCTCCTCCTCAACGGATATGCGACCTTTATCGTGTCGTATCTCCGTTCGCGCTACGGCCTAACACCGTGGAGTCGGCGGCCTCCAGCTGGGATCGACCTTGAAGACTCCGGTCGCAGGGCCTGGACTTACCATCTCGGAGGCTTCGGCCGTGGGCCCTGCAGACCGCAACATCGAGAGTTCGCAGGTCCCTGGCTGGCAACCGGCTTTCGGGAGCTCCAGCCGTAGCAGCTTCGACCGCCCCGAAGCACGAGGTTTGATTGACCCGCTCGCAGGACCTTCATCGGCCTGCTCGGCTCGGCCCTGGGACTTTCCATCGCCCGGTGGGGGCTCAGGACCTTCATCGGCCTGCTCGGCTCGGCCCTGGGACTTTCCATCGCCCGGTGGGGGCTTCAAAAGTCGGGAGCCTCGATCGCCTCGTGGCACCAAGGGAGAAGGATGAGGAGGAGATAAGACTTTTCTTTGCCTTCCATCACAGTGAGGGTGTGCCTGGAGCAATCACTGTGATGGCTGTTTGTGTTAAAATTGTAATTGTGTGTCTTGTGTTTTTATTGTCTACTGCCGGACCCTGACGTGAGAGGACGCTGGCGCTATTTGTTCGCCGCTTCTCCGTCAGGATAGTTCGTCTGTTTGTTTTTATGTCATGACTGTTTTTGTAAAGCGTCTTTGAGCACTTGGAAAATCGTTATATAAAATAAATGTTTATTATTATTATTATTATTATATCTGCTGAGGAGACTCAGGTCCTTTGGAGTGCAGGGGGCACTCCTAAGGACCTTCTACAACACGGTGGTTGCATCGGCCATTTTCTATGGAGTGGTCTGCTGGAGCAGCAGCATCTCAGCAGCGGAGGGGAAGAGACTCGACAAGCTGGTCAGGAAGGCCAGCTCTGTCCTGGGTTGCCCCCTCGACTCAGTGCAGGTGGTGGGAGAGAGGAGGATGATGGCAAAGCTAACATCGCTGCTGGACAACAACTCCCACCCCATGCAGGACACTGTCACTGCACTGAGTAGCTCCTTCAGTGACAGACTCCTTCACCCCAAGTGTGTGAAGGAGAGATATCGGAGGTCCTTCCTTCCCGCTGCTGTGAGACTGCACAACCAGCACTGCTCCCAGCAGACGAGTCAACAGTAACAGTAAAGGAATGCACAGTAAATGATGACAATTTATCCTTGTCTTTATTTTTATTTATAATAAATGATCTCTTGCGATCCACTTTTCATATCATATCATATCATATATCTACAGCCGGAAACAGGCCTTTTCGGCCCTCCAAGTCCGTGCCGCCCAGTGATCCCCGTACATTAACACTATCCTACACCCACTAGGGACAATTTTTACATTTACCCAGCCAATTAACCTACATACCTGTACGTCTTTGGAGTGTGGGAGGAAACCGAAGATCTCGGAGAAAACCCACGCAGGTCACGGGGAGAACGTACAAACTCCTTACAGTGCAGCACCCGTAGTCAGGATCGAACCTGTGTCTCCGGCGCTGCATTCGCTGTAAAGCAGCAACTCTACCGCTGCGCTACCTCTGCAAATTTCCCCAGTGTGGGACGAATAAAGGAATATATTATTATTATTATTTATCATAATCAAAGATTTGTGTAGGAAGGAACTGCAGATGCTGGTTTACACCGAAGATGGACACAAAATGCTGGAGTAACTCAGCGGGACAGGCAGCATCTCAGGAGAGAAGGAATGGGTGACGTTTCGGGTCGAGACCCTTCTTCAGACCAAAACAATGTTAATACCAGCTATTTTCCAAAGCAATATAATTCAAACAAAGTCTTGACTTACATTGCATTTTTCAAGGTTTATAGATGCCCTTAAGTACTCTGGAGATGCAATCAATTGTAATGAAGGATAGATTATGGCCAATTAGGACTCAAAATGGTCCCTGGAAAAGTAATGATCAAAGAACACATTTTAGCAAAGGTAGACATTAAGTGCTGGAGTAACTCAGTAGGTCAAGCAGCATCTCAAGAAAATGGATTCATTTTCTCCAGAGTAGAGTGGCACGGTGGCGCAGCGGTAGAGTTGCTGCCTTACAGCACTTGCAACGCCAGAGATCCAGGTTAGATTCCGATTACGGGTGCTGTCTGTACGGAGTTTGTACGTTCTCCCTGTGACTGCGTGGGTTTTCTCCGAGATCTACGGTTTCCTCCCACACTCCAAAGACGGACAGGTTTGTAGGTTAATTGGCTTGGTGAATATGTACATTGTCCCGTGTGTGTAGGGCAGTAGGGAATGTAGGGATCGCTAGTCGGCACAGACTCGGCAGACCGAAGGGCCTGTTTCCGTGCTGTATCTCCAAAACTAAAACTAGAAGCTGCCTAACCCACTGAATTACTCCAGAATTATGTGTCTATTTTTGATATATACTAACATCAGTCTGAAGAAGGGTCTCGACCCAAAACTTCCCCCTTCCCAGATCTCCCTCTATCTTCCTGTCTCCACCTATATCCTTCCTTTGTCCCGCCCCCCTGACATCAGTTTGAAGAAGGGTCTCGACCTGAAACGTCACCCATTCCATCTCTCCTGAGATGCTGCCTGACCTGCTGAGTTACTCCAGCATTTTGTGAATTAATACCTTTGATTTGTACCAGCATCTGCAGTTATTTTCTTATGTTTCATCTGTCAAAGCTTTGTTAAAAATAATGCAGTCCAGTCCAGTCCAGCCCCCCCCCCCCCCCACCATTGATTCAGTAGAAGACAGACTTTCCAGTTATCTCTGCTGGAGATGAGGAATGTGAACCCTTGACAATAGTTCTTCCACACATCTTCAAGGTGAACTGCACCATCATTCACTTCAAAGAACGATGCAAAACGGCAGTAACTATGGGGCAATGAATGAACAGGGACATTTCTGGCAACTTTAATCGATATCAAGGGGAAGGGCTGTCAACAAGGAGGAAATAATTCATTGAACTCATCTGCTGCCCCATTTTGCATGCAAGACATCACAGGCTCAGGCACAGCTTAACAACTGTTCCCATTCAACATGTTAGACAGAAAATGAAAGGTTGTGGTAAATTTGCATATTTCCCTCACCTCTGAATCATGGATTTAAGTCCATCTTGTAAATGGTTAAGTACTTGATGTTAGTACTTGATGCAGATATCAATAACACAACGAGTATGAACTTATTACATATGAGTCATACAGTGTGGAAACAGGCCCTTCCACCCATCTTGCCCATGCCGACCAACATGCCCCATCTACTCTAGTCCCACCTGCCTGCGTTTGGCCCATATCCCTCTAAACCCATGCTGTCCATGTACCTGTCCAAATGCTTTGTAAACATATGATAGCACTTGCCTCAACAACCTCCTCTGGCAGCTCGTTCTGTACAACTACCACCCCTTGTGTAAAAAAGTTGTTCCTATTAAATCTTCCCCTCCCTCCTCACCTTAAACCTATGTCCTCTGGTTCTTGATTCCCTTACTCTGCGTAAAAAGGACGCTGTGCAGTTACCCTAACTCTCCCACTCATGATCTTATACTCATGATCAATGTTGGGGGAGTCCAGAACAAGGGGCCACAGTTTAAGAATAAGGGGTAGGTCATTTAGAACGGAGATGAGGAAAACCTTTTCAGTCAGAGAGTTGTGAATCTGTGGAATTCTCTGCCTCAGAAGGCAGTTGAGGCCAATTCTCTGAATGCATTCAAGAGAGAGCTAGATAGAGCTCTTAAGGATAGCGGAGTCAGGGGGTATGGGGAGAAGGCAGGAACGGGGTACTGATTGAGAATGATCAGCCATGATCACATTGAATGGCGGTGCTGGCTCGAAGGGCCGAATGGCCTACTCCTGCACCTATTGTCTATTGTCTATACACCTCTCTAAGATCACCACCCATCCTCCTGCGCTCCAAGGAATAAAGTCCTATCCTGCTCAACGTCTCCTTAGAACTTAGGCCCTCGGGTCTTGGCAAAGTCCTCGTAAACTGGATCCAATCTGGGTTGTAAGTTTTTGCTCAATAGTGTGCCTTATCATCATATCATATCATATATATACAGCCGGAAACAGGCCCATTCGGCCCACCAAGTCCGTGCCGCCCAGCGATCCCCGTACATTAACACTATCCTACACCCACTAGGGACAATTTTTTACATTTACCCAGCCAATTAACCTACATACCTGTACGTCTTTGGAGTGTGGGAGGAAACCGAAGATCTCGGAGAAAACCCACGCAGGTCACGGGGAGAACGTACAAACTCCTTACAGTGCAGCACCCGTAGTCAGGATCGAACCTGAGTCTCCGGCGCTGCATTCGCTGTAAAGCAGCAACTCTACCGCTGCGCTACCGTGCCGCCTTGCTTCAGACCCAGGCAAGGAGGGCAGAATATAACACCTGGAGAGGCCGGATAGCACTGTGAGAATCATGTTCTTTGATTTCTCCGGTGCGTTCAACACCATCCAGGCGGGGCTTCTGGGGGGCAAGCTGGAGCGCACAGGAGTGGATCACCATCTCACATCCTGGATTCTGGACTACCTCACCAACCGACCACAGTATGTGAGGACAAAGGACCTGGTCTCGGACATGGTGGTCGGACATTAATATACATTAATGACTTAGACGAAGGGATTAAAAGTACCATTAGCAAATTTGCAGATGATACTAAGTTGGGGGGAAGTGTGAATTGTGAGGAAGATGCAATAAGGCTGCAGGGTGACTTGGACAGGTTGTGTGAGTGGGCGGATACATGGCAGATGCAGTTTAATGTAGATAAGTGTGAGGTTATTCACTTTGGAAGTAAGAATAGAAAGGCAGATTATTATCTGAATGGTGTCAAGTTAGGAGGAGGGGGAGTTCAACGAGATCTGGGTGTCCTAGTGCATCAGTCAATGAAAGGAAGCATGCAGGTACAGCAGGCAGTGAAGAAAGCCAATGGAATGTTGGCCTTCGTAACAAGAGGAGTTGAGTATAGGAGCAAAGAGGTCCTTCTACAGTTGTACCGGGCCCTGGTGAGACCGCACCTGGAGTACTGTGTGCAGTGTTGGTCTCCAAATTTGAGGAAGGATATTCTTGCTATGGAGGGCGTGCAGCGTAGGTTCACTAGGTTAATTCCCGGAATGGCGGGACTGTCGTATGTTGAAAGGCTGGAGCGATTGGGCTTGTATACACTGGAATTTAGAAGGATGAGGGGGGATCTTATTGAAACATATAAGATAATTAGGGGATTGGACACATTAGAGGCAGATAACATGTTCCCAATGTTGGGGGAGTCCAGAACAAGGGGCCACAGTTTAAGAATAAGGGGTAGGCCATTTAGAACGGAGATGAGGAAGAACTTTTTCAGTCAGAGGGTGGTGAAGGTGTGGAATTCTCTGCCTCAGAAGGCAGTGGAGGCCAGTTCGTTGGATGCTTTCAAGAGAGAGCTGGATAGAGCTCTTAAGGATAGCGGAGTGAGGGGGTATGGGGAGAAGGCAGGAACGGGGTACTGATTGAGAGTGATCAGCCATGATCGCATTGAATGGCGGTGCTGGCTCGAAGGGCTGAATGGCCTACTCCTGCACCTATTGTCTATTGTCTATTGTCTGCAGCACTGGGGTTCCGCAGGGAACAGTGCTAGCTCCATTCTTGTTCACCCTGTACACTGTGGACTTCAGGCACAGCTCTGCAAACTCCTATCTACAGAAGTTCTCTGACGACTCTGCCATCGTCGGCCCCATCACGGGCGACGAGGACAGGGCGTTCAGAGAACTGATCAAGGAGTTTGTGGACTGGTGCCAGCGGAACCGCCTCCGGATCAACGCGGGGAAAACCAGGGAGATGGTGGTAGATTTCCGCAGGCGCAGCCAGGTCCCCCCGACACCGGTGAACATCCAGGGAATGGACATCGAGAGGATGGATTCTTATAAGTACCTGGGTGTCTACCTCAACAATAAACTGGACTGGACTGAAAACACCGATGCCCTATACAGAAAGGGCCAGAGCAGACTTTATCTGTTAAGGAGACTCAGGTCCTTTGGAGTGCGGGGGGCACTCCTAAGGACCTTCTACAACACGGTGGTTGCATCGGCCATCTTCTATGGAGTGGTCTGCTGGAGCAGCAGCATCTCAGCGGCGGAAAGGAAGAGACTCGACAAGCTGGTCAGGAAGGCCAGCCTTGTCCTGGGTTGCCCCCTCGACTCAGTGCAGGTGGTGGGAGAGAGGAGGATGATGGCAAAGCTAACATCGCTGCTGGACAACGACTCCCACCCCATGCAGGACACTGTCACTGCACTGAGTAGCTCCTTCAGTGACAGACTCCTTCACCCCAAGAGTGTGAAGGAGAGATATAGGAGGTCCTTCCTTCCCGCTGCTGTGAGACTGCACAACCAGCACTGCTCCCAGCAGACCAGTCAACAATAACAGCTAAGAACACACAGAAAACTGATGACAATTTATGTATCTTTTATTTATAATGAATGATCTCTTGCTCTCTTGCTATCCACTTTGTTGCTGTACCACTGTAAATTTCCCCGGTGTGGGACGAATAAAGGAATATATTATTATTATTATTATTATAAACTGCTGCTTCGATGAATTACGGAGCAAGAGCTGCAATGTTAGAGGCATGCTTTTTGGAGTGAGACATGAAGTGGTCTTCCTGATATTCTGGTTGCACGGGCTGTGCTGAGGTGATAGAAAAAGTCCAAGGCCACTATTATAAAAAAAGTGGGAATCACATGCATAAATATCCAAAGGAGAGCAGAATGAATCCATACTACAAAGACCACTAATTGTCAGAGAGTTACCCCAAGACAGAGTGTGGGTGATGCAGATATCAATAACACAATGAGTATGAACTTATTACATAGAGTCATACAGTGTGGAAACAGGCCCTTCGACCCAACGTGCCCATGCCGACCAATATGCCCCATCTACACCAGTCCCACCTGCCTGCGTTTGGCCCATATCCCTCTAAACCTGGGATGAGGTGACCTTACCCTCAATCGAGTCTGGTGACCATTTTACTGCAACAGAGATTGAATTAAAGCACATCATTTGTACGGAACTATCCTCCACTCTCTGTATTTCTCTAACATGTATGTAGGTTAATTGACTGGGTAAATGTAAAAATTGTCCCTAGTGTGTGTAGGATAGTGTTAATGTGCGGGGATCGCTGGGCGGCGCGGACTCGGTGGGCCGAAGGGCCTGTTTCTGCGCTGTATCTCTAAATCTAAAATCTAAATCTAAACATTTCTGCTGGTACTTCGTTTTTTCCCCCTTGGTGCCTCCATTCATTACATCCTTTCTTGGGCTGACAAGAGTTGTCAATAGGCACTCCTAAAATACAGATTCTTAAGAAATAGAACATTCTTAAGACACGGAGTACAAGCAAAAAGGAATTTACTACTCAAGAAGCTTTTTAAATGGACATCCCTTCATTATTTGATGGATGCTCGAGTTAATTCAGTGGCACCTTCATCATTGCTGGAGTTGGCAGCCAAAGCCTTTGTAACAGGTAGTTCCTCAAAACACGAGAGTTGCGTTCCTAAGAAACCTTTTTTAATTAAAAATCATGTTATAATGATAATTGTGTCAATGGGAGGGGCAGGGCGGGAGGGGAAGAGTTGCAGCAAGAAAGTTTGAAGCTTGCAATAACAAAATAACTTTTCCTGTAGGATTTTCAGAGGTCTTTTCAATAGCAATAAATTTATTTTTAGAGTCATAGAAACATGCAACTCTGCCCAACTTGCCCACACCAACCAACATATCCCATCTAAACTAGTCCCACCTGTCTGCATTTAGCCCATATCCCTCTAAACCTATCCTATCCATGTACCTGTCTAAATGTTTCTTAAACAATGCAATACTACCCGTTAACACGGTTACCTGCGCGAGACAACCACTTATGAGGTGTTTGCACAGTAATCAACCAGAACCAAAATCACTGCAAGCTAAAAATACCAAAAACTCTATGTTACATTGGTTAACAGTCTCATTGCACAGGTATCGATAGAAGTGATTAGTGATTAAATGGCCACCGTGGATAAAGTGGCAGCTGTGTTCATAAGAGACAATGGTGTCTGATTACTGCAGGGAGGTTACATGAAACCAGGCTCTTTCACCTGCACGGTTTAGACAATAGACAATAGACAATAGGTGCAGGAGTAGGCCATTCAGCCCTTCGAGCCAGCACCGCCATTCAATGCGATCATGGCTGATCACTCTCAATCAGTACCCCGTTCCTGCCTTCTCCCCATACCCCCTCACTCCGCTATCCTTAAGAGCTCTATCCAGCTCTCTCTTGAAAGCATCCAACGAACTGGCCTCCACTGCCTTCTGAGGCAGAGAATTCCACACCTTCACCACGCTCTGACTGAAAAAGTTCTTCCTCATCTCCATTCTAAATGGCCTACCCCTTATTCTTAAACTGTGGCCCCTTGTTCTGGACTCCCCCAACATTGGGAACATGTTTCCTGCCTCTAATGTGTCCAATCCCCTAATTATCTTATATGTTTCAATAAGATCCCCCCTCATCCTTCTAAATTCCAGTGTATACAAGCCCAATCGCTCCAGCCTTTCAACATACGACAGTCCCGCCATTCCGGGAATTAACCTAGTGAACCTACGCTACGCCAGGTTTTTTTCTGCGTGTTAATTTAGAAAGTAATTTTCAAGCCGTTGTCTCATTCTCTAATTCCCAATCAAAATTACATTAAAAAGAAATTGGCCCGAGTAATGCAAATAGTGTTCCCCGAATCACATAATAGACGAGTGTTATAGCAGAGCTATCTATATTATATTGTGAGAACAGCTCCGTTACACAATCAGGTATTTATGTTGCACCAGCTTTAGCAGTGAGAGAGCCCCTTTTCCACTGTCACTCGCTAAAGGGGCACCCTGCAATTTGGAAGATTCTGGCGATCTGCAAACAAGTGTAATGGTGCCTAAGAAATCTGCGGAAGGTCCTTAACATTGGAGAAACGATATCACTATTCTTAAAAGTTAAAACTGTTGTGACACTGGCAGCAATGCCGAACACGGAAAAACTCTCAAAAAGGTGAAGGGGAAGAACTGTCAAATGTAAAATAAAACGTGAAACACTCTGCTGCAATTAGCAGCAAAACGTTCAAGAGAGGAAGAGAAATGGGCGCAAGGGAGAAAAGAATGAAAAGCTGTTTTTGAATCAGGCATAAAATCAGAAGGTGCTGGTTCAAATTGAAGGTAGACACAAAATGCTGGAGTAACTCAGCGGGTCAGGCAGCATCTCAAGAGAGAAGGAATGGGTGGCGTTTGGGTCGAGAACCTTAGGACACAATCTGTACCCATTTGACACTGCCACAAAGTCAGAAGACTTTGTCTAACATCATGGAGCTTTACGTGATAAACTACATTGTACTCCTCCCTTTGGCTGATGCAAGGTGTCAGGTACTGAGCCGCCACGCAGCACTGAATGCTAGCATGGTGGGAAGGAACTGCAGATGCTGGCTTTACACCTAAGGTAGACTCAAAATGCTGGAGGAACTCAGCAGGACAGGCAGCATCTCTGGAGAGAAGAAACGGGTGACATTTCGGGTCCAGACCCATCGTCCTCGACCTGAAACATCACCCGTTCGTTCCTTCGCTCCTGAGATGCTGCCTGTCCCTCCGAGTTACTCCAGCATTTTGTGTCTATCTTCACATGCACGGCAGTATACAATTTAGTCACATCACCCGACATGCGGTAAATATTTTAACCGTACAATCCAAAAATACCCAACATGCTTGGGCAGCACGGTTGCATAGGGGTTGAGTTAGACAATAGACAATAGGTGCAGGAGGAGGCCATTACGGCCCTTCGAGCCAGCACCGCCATTCAATGTGATCATGGCTGATCATTCTCAATCAGTACCCCGTTCATGCCTTCTCCCCATACCCCCTGACTCCGCTATCATTAAGAGCTCTATCTAGCTCTCTCTTGAATGCATTCAGAGAATTGGCCTCCACTGCCTTCTGAGGCAGAGAATTCCACAGATTCACAACTCTCTGACTGAAAAAGGTTTTTCCTCATCTCAGTTCTAAATGGCCTACCCCTTATTCTTAAACTGTGGCCCCTTGTTCTGGACTCCCCCAACATTGGGAACCTGTTTCCTGCCTCTAACGTGTCCAACCCCTTAATAATCGTAGAGTGCCAGAGTCCCGGGTTCGATCCTGACTACGGGTGCTGTCTGTACAGTTTGTACGTTCTCCCTGTGACCGTGTGGGTTTTCTCCGGGAGATTCGGTTTCCTCCCACACTCCAAAGACGTACAGGTCTGTAGGCTGCTTGACCTCGGTAAAATATTTAACCGCCACTAATGTATGTAGGAAATGTTAGCGTGCGGGGATCGCTGGTCGGCGCGGTCTCAGTGGGCACAAAGAGCCCGTTTCCGTGCTGTATCTCCAAATTAAATACTTGTATGACCATTGCAGTTTAATCAAAAAATACAAGCCGTCTCCAAAAATACAGTGATGTCGCCACCTTCTCTCATTGCAACTTCAGCCATCACATACCATCTCAAAATACCCAGGGAGGCAGTCAAGAGAATTTAGTTGAACAGTAAAAAAATGCCTCTGTGAATAACATCTTTGTCATAACCCTTCATTGGCCTTATTTTCCTCAGATTGGCATAAAATCCTTGACATTTTCTATGTTAGACAGTTTAATTGTAGTGCTGCATGACACAGTGACATCCCCCTCACTGATAACGGTTTCAATAACAATAAAATAATTGAGTCACACTCCAATGAAGCAAGCCCTTCCGCCTAACTTGTGAAAGTTGACCAAGTACCCACGAAAACTAGCCCCATTTGCCCTTGTTTGACCCATACCCCTCCAAACATTTCCTATCAAATGGCCGTTAAATGCTACTAAACCTACATCAATCTTTTCATCTGGCAGTCTTTTCATCTGGAGACCCTTCTTCAGACTGATGTCAGGGGAGGGAATGTCGTCGGAGACAGGAAGACTAGATCTACACGAGACCCCTAGTCTTTCTGTCTCCAACTACATTCTATCTTTGTCCCGCCCCCTTCCCTGACATCAGTCTGAAGAAGGGTCTCGACCCGAAACGTCACCCATTCCTTCTCTCCTGAGATGCGGCCTGACCTGTTGAACTCTTGCTATAGACAATAGGTACAGGAGGAGGCCATTCGGCCCTTCGAGCCAGCACCGCCAATGTGATCATGGCTAATCATTCTCAATCAGTACCCCGTTCCTGCCTTCTCCCCATAACCCCTGACTCCGCTATCCTTAAGAGCTCTATCCAGCTCTCTCTTGAATGCATTCAAAGAATTGGCCTCCACTGCCTTCTGAGGCAGAGAATTCCACAGATTCACAACTCTCTGACTGAAAAAGTTTTTCCTCATCTCCGTTCTAAATGGCCTACCCCTTATTCTTAAACTGTGGCCCCTGGTTCTGGACTCCCCCAACATTGGGAACATGTTTCCTGCCTCTAACGTGTCCAACCCCTTAATAATCTTATACGTTTCAATAAGATCTCCTCTTTCTCACTTTTAAATGCCTCCCAAGTGCCAGATGTCCCTTTGCCCTCAAACAACCTATTCCAATCAACTGGTATAAAGGCCACTAAAAAAGTGGTCAATATTTATTGATTTTTAATGTTCTGTTCTATCCAGCCTTTCCCATAGACCACTGTCAAACAACAACTGAACTGGTTGATACTATGGAATTAGTTTTCATAGTATCGCTTGAAAGCACTCTTAAAATTAGCAGCTACAATAACACAACAAAAGTTGCCCTGCTGTTCATATCTGATGTTGTCTTTTTAAATGCAGGCTGTGTCAATCTTGAGCTAGATAGAGCTCTTAAGGAGAGCGGAGTCAGGGGGTATGGGGAGAAGGCAGGAACGGGGTACTGATTGAGAATGATCAGCCATGATCACATTGAATGGTGGTGCTGGCTCGAAGGGCCGAATGGCCTCCTCCTGCACCTATTGTCTATTGTCTATTGAAGCACTTCAAATATTTCAAACGCGTTCATGTGGAAGAAGGATTCTGCAGCAAAGGTAACTTGCTGGTGGAACCCAGAGGATCTGAGGAGGGAATGTGTAGGGCGGAACTTTAGATGCTGGTTTAAACTGAAGATGGACACAACAAGTTGGAGTAACTCAGTGGGTCAGACAGCATCTCAGGAGAGAAGGAATAGGTGACGGGTCAAAGGGTCTCAACCCGAAACATCATCTATTCCTTTTCTCCAGAGATGCTGTCTGACCCGCTGAGTTACTCCAGCTATTTTTTGTCTATCTTTAGATCTGTGGAGGGAATGGACAGTCGATGAGAGGAGATCTTATCGAAACGTATAAGATTATTAAGGGGTTGGACACGTTAGAGGCAGGAAACATGTTCCCAATGTTGGCCGAGTCCAGAACCAGGGGCCACACAGTTTAAGAATAAGGGGTAGGCCATTTAGAACTGAGATGAGGAAAAACTTTTTCAGTCTGAGCGTTGTGAATCTGTGGAATTCTCTGCCTCAGAAGGCAGTGGAGGCCAATTCTCTGAATGCATTCAAGAGAGAGCTGGATAGAGCTCCTAAGGATAGCGGAGTCAGGGGGTATGGGGAGAAGGCAGGAACGGGGTACTGATTGAGAATGATCAGCCATGATCACATTGAATGGCGGTGCTGGCTCGAAGGGCCGAATGGCCTCCTCCTGCACCTTTTGTCTATTGTCTCATGTCAAGGCCCTTCGTCAGACCGACCCAGCGTTCTGGTCCATGCACCCTCACAGTTAGCACTTGCTTAATGGAGAGCTGGTAGCCACACTCTATGGTGGCAGCATTTAATTTATCACTTGTGTCAATGAATAAAAAATGAGAGGGCGAATAGAATAAAATTCAAGATATAAATAGATATAATACATTATCTGCCAGTCCTGTCATATCAGCAAACACCCCATATAATGAATGACATGCCATTTAACTGCAATCCAACCGCGTATGTGTGAATAACATTCGCAGCTCAACACACCCCCACAGCCCACTCAACATCGCATCTGCTTCCACACGGCAATCAGCAGGACACAACAGGGCCTCCTACACATTCGGACACAACAGGGCCTCCTACACATTCGGACACAACAGGGCCTCCTACACATTCGGACACAACAGGGAGTTGATCAATGAGGAAGGTGATTTTGTTTCCAATCCATTTTCGGGATCTGGGTGTCACCAGCTTGGTTAGCATTTATTGCAAAACAATAAATCCAGAACAAGGAAGTCCAGAACAAGGGGTTACAGTTTAAGGATAAGGGGGAAGTCTTTTAGGACCGAGATGAGAAAGTTTTTTTTCACACAGAGAGTGGTGAATCTGTGGAATTCTCTGCCACAGAAGGTAGTTGAGGCCAGTTCATTGGCTATATTTAAGAGGGAGTTAGATGTGGCCCTTGTGGCTAAAGGGATCAGGGGGGTATGGAGAGAAGGCAGGTACGGGATACTGAGTTGGATGATCAGCCATGATCTTATTGAATGGCGGTGCAGGCTCGAAGGGCCAAATGGCCTACTCCTGCACCTATTTTCTATGTTTCTATGTTTCTATGGCCCTTGAGCTTGCCAGAGCATTTTTGTGGGTATTTATGTCAACCTCAGTGGTGGATCCGAATACAGAAGGAACTTCAGATGTCGGTTAACCAAAAAAAAAAGACAAAGTGCTGGAGTAACTCAGGGGAGTGGAGAATTTGAGGCGGTTAATGTCACGCCGGCAGTTGGAGATGAAAAGTTCCAGTGAGGGTAGTTGGCCAACCGGGGGAATCCAAGAGGAGGGGGTCCGCTGGAGACGGGAGAAGGGGTCATCACTGGGGGAGTGAGGACTCCTTCCCATGGAAAAAGGCTCGGGGGCGACGGAAGAAGACACAAGAAGCTGGAGTAACTCAGCAGGTCAGACAGTAGCTCTGGAGAACATGGATGGTTAACGTTTTGGGTTGTGTGGGATCCTTCTTCAGGCTGATTGTGGTAGTGTGTGGGGGGGTGGGGACACAGAAGGCTGCAAGAGAGGTGGGGGCAGCACAACGCCTGGCAAGCGATAGCTGGATAAAGGTGAGGGAGTTTCCAATAGGCAGATTGTTCGACAAAGACCAAAGATGAAAGTGAAAAAAATGTGAGAAGAATGGTCTCAACCCAAAACGTCATCTATTCCTTGTCTCCAGAGATGCTGTCTGACCCGCTGAGTTACTCCAGCTTCTTGTATCTATTTTCGGTATAAACCAGCATCTGCTGTTCCTTCCCACACATCTCTTCCAGCTTTCTCTCCCCTAAATACAATCAGTCTGAAGACGGGTCCCGACCCAAAACGTCACCGATCCGTGTTCTCCAGAGATGTCGCCTGACCCGCTGAGTTACTCCAGTACCGTGTGTCTTTTTTGGTGGTGCTGGAGATATGTCCAGGCACCAGAGGTCAGCACTGCAAATTTCATCCCCAAATATTTTGATTAGTTTCTGTAGTGATGGGAGGCTGCAGCCTCTTCTCTTGCCACTGATTCCCACTCCCAACGCCTTAAACATTTCCCTCATTGACCTTCATTTCGTGATTGACAAAATCAGCGATTGGCAGACCCACTGCCTCACTCTGACCTCAGATGGCATTTAAGTGGAGCTGGCACAGTCTCGCTCTGACCATGTGGGCCTCCTCTGATCTCCCAAAGACATATTGGTTGATTCTCCTCTGTAAATAGCAGGTGTTCATAAGATCATAAGTGATAGGAGTAGAATTAGGCCATTCGGCCCATCAAGTCTACTCTGCTATTCCATTTTTAGATTTAGAGATACAGCGCGGAAACAGGCCCTTCGGCCCACCGGGTCCTGCCCCGCCCAGCAATCCCCGCACACTAACACTATCCTACACACGAGGGACAATTTTTACATTTGCCCAGCCAATTAACCTACATACCTGTACGTCTTTGGAGTGTGGGAGGAAACCGAAGATCTTGGAGAATACCCACGCAGGTCACGGGGAGAACGTACAAATCTCCATACAGACGGCGCCCGTAGTCAGGATCGAACCCGAGTCTCCGGCGCTGCATTCACTGTAAGGCAGCAACTCTACCGCTGCGCCACCGTGCCACCCCTATCTCTCCCTCCTGACCCCATTCTCCTGCCTTCTCCCCATAACCCCTGACACCCGCACTAATCAATAATCAATCTCTGCCCCAAATATATCCACTGATTTTGCCCCCACACCCTTCTGTGGCCAAGAATTCCACAGATTCACCACCCTCTGACTAAAGACATTTCTCCTCATCTCCTTCCTAAAAGAGCGTCCTTTAATTCTGAAGAGTTAAAAGCTTGGGGGGTGGTGGGGGTTGGAGTTGTAACATGGGGGAAAAATGAAAATAAATGGGATTGATGCAGATGGGAGTTTACTGGTCGGCATGGACACAATGGGCTGAAGGGCTGAAGGGCCTGTTTCCATGCTGTATCTCTCTGAGAACTGAGAATATGCCACAATCCTACAAGAGAGATCAGTTTTACAAATCCAAACTTTTTTTTTTGCAGTCCAAACTTAAAACTTCATACTTTGCTTCCCCCATTTTCACCATATCTTTTGTTGTTGCAGTGTTAGGTTTTCGAGGCTGGGGGAGGTGAGCTGCAAGTTATTCAGCAAAGGAGGTTGACATTGAAAAGTGAGGAACAGTTTATTTGACAGTGGAGCACAAAGAAAAGGAAACATAGGGACCGTTTATGTCGTGTTCTTTCAGTCTTTCATTTCTCTGCATCTCTCTCCACCAACCTCCCTTTGATCGTCTCCTCAGGCCTCCACAAACAATGTCGCTGTTCCATCAGCAAATCCAGGCCTCTCTTCATCCGGCACCCAGCTCAGCTGCAGCAATCTTGTCATCTCCTACTCCAAATCCTCTCTCCACCGCCTGCTTCCAACACCCACCCAAACACTGCTAATATGGACACAGAATGCCGGAGTTACTCAGCAGGTCAGGCAGCGCCTGTGGAAAAAAATAAATAGGTGACATTTTGGGTCGAGATCCTTCTTCCAACACAAAATGTCACCTATTCCTGTTCTCCAGAGATGCTCAGACTCGCTGAGTTACTCCTGCATTTTGTGTGTACCTTTGGTGTAAACCAGCATCTGCAGTTCCTTCCTACACATATACTGCTGAGTCCCTTGCCCACATTGACGGTGTTACAAACTCGGTTTTAACATTGGAGATGGATTGGATGGAGGGCAGAGCTGCAGACGATCTAGACCAGACGAAGGACCTTGACCTGAAATGTCCACCCTCCACAGATGCTGCTGAACCCACCAAGTTCCTCCAGCATATTCATTATTGCTCCAAATGTCTCGTGTCTCCATGTCTCATGTCACACATAACCAACCAGGCAGCATCCTCTCTTCGTTCACAAATAGCGTGGATAAACTACCTAACTAGGTTAACTCCATCTCTTCCCACCCCCTCCAGTTGCTCCATCACAGCGCCAGAGACCCACGTTCGATCCTGTCTGCGGGTGCTGTCAGTACCGAGTTTGCACGTTCTCCCCGTGACCGCGTGGGTTTTCGCCGGTAACTCTGGAAAATGGGACCAAAGGCGGGTCTCTGGTGTTGTAAGGCAGCAATTCTACCGCTAATAGTGCCACTAATAGTTAAGCATCGGCCAGAACCGAGACGCACACTTTCTGGTTTATTGTTCCCCCTCTCAAAACGTGCCAGAGAAACATATACTGCTGAATCCCTTGCCCACACATATACTGCTGAGTCCCTTGCCCACATTGGGGTCAGAGCTACAGACAATCTATACCAGATGAAGGACCTTGACCTGAAATGTCCACCCTCCACAGCACCTGAGAGGCGTAGGAAAATATCTGCAGATGCTGGTACAAATCGAAGGTGTCACAAAATGCTGGAGTAACTCAGCAGGTCAGGCAGCATCTAGGAGAGAGGGTATTTATTCACAAAATGCTGGAGTAACTCAGCAGGTCAGGCAGCATCTCAGGAGAGAAGGAATGGGTGACGTTTCGGGTCGAGACCCTTCTTCAGACTGATGTCAGGGGGGCGGGACAAAGGAAGGACATCTCGACCCGAAACGTCACCCATTCCTTCTCTCCTGAGATGCTGCCTGACCTGCTGAGTTACTACAGCATTTTGTGATACATTCACCTGAGAGACAATAGACAATAGGTGCAGGAGGAGGCCATTCGGCCCTTCGAGCCAGCACCGCCATTCAATGTGATCATGGCTGATCATTCTCAATCAGTAAGACTGACAGAGGCAGTGTTTCACAGCACATATAGGACAATGGCACCTGTGATAGTGCTGCACCTGCTCTGAACTGTACCGACAGTCGAGGCACCGAAGAAAGATTTAAAGCCCCAGCTTTCCAACACAGAAGTGCCCCTCACAACATCACATCATGATGCTAATGGCGAGCCTTTGGTAGCACACCACACACTTTTGTTCGATAGTCATTGTTTCCTCATTGTTTCAAATGAACCTCTTCAAATTATACCTTGCACGGCTAAATGTAAAAACTGTACAAAAACCTTCAGGCAAGATGCACATGAAACACTTGGAAAGCACAAGACTGCAGCACCAAAACAGGTTTGTCCTCACGACAGGAGCAAAGCCAAAGGGTAGAAAATATTCTAAAAGGGAGCTGGCATTTAACAGCAAGATAACACACGACAGCTGGTTTGAATCTTGATCCAAGCATTCAATTATTTATGGCTTTTAAAAACTAGGTGTGCCACTTAATTACTACTCAGGGCCCAAATCTTCTGCCCCCTTCAGCAACCGAGTATACAGTAACTATTAGAAACAGGAGTCAATAAAACTCCACCTGTTCACGAAGCATTATTACGGGTTTAGGTGAGGTAATAATGTTTGCTTGGAGTTATGTAGAATGCACGGCATAGCAACAGGCCAACCAATTGCTTGTGTTCCACTGAGGAACACACCAACCCTCTTGCATCTAAGCCATTCGACAACCTCCTGTTGCTACCCCCTCATGCATTTAAATTTGAGTTTAGAGATACAGCGCGGAAACAGGCCTTTTCGGCCCACCGGGTCCGCACCGACCAGCGATCCCCGCACATTAACACTATCCTACACCCACCAGGGACAATTTTTACATTTACCAAGCCAATTAACCTACATACGTGTACGTCTATGGAGTTAACCTACATACCTGTACGTCTATGGAGTTAACCTACATACCTGTACGGCTATGGAGTTAACCTACATACCTATACGGCTATGGAGTTAACCTACATACCTGTACGGCTATGGAGTTAACCTACATACCTGTACATGTTTGTCAAGCTTCCCTTTAATAATAGATCCAGGGTTCGATCCTGACCTCGGGTGCTGGCAGCTTTAATAGGAATCTAAGCGGTAACGTTTTCACACAAAGGGTGGTGGGGGGTAGGGAACAAGCTGCCAGAGGAGGTAGTTGAGGCTGGGATTATCCCAAGGTTTAAGGAACAGTTGGACAGGTACATGGATAGGACATTTTTGGAAGGAAATGGCCCAAACGTGGGCAGGTGGGACTAGTGTACCTGGGACATGTTGGCCGTTGTGGGCAAGTTGGGCCGAAGGGCCTGTTTCCATTCTGTATCACTCCATGACTCTGTGAGTGGCTTTTGTACATTCTCTCTGTGACCACATTGGGTTTCCTCCAAGTGTTCTAGTTTCCTCCCATATCCCAAAGATGTGCGGGTTTGTAGGTTAATTGGCTTCTGTAAATTTCCCCCTGGTGTGCAGGGAGTGAATGTGAAAGTGGAATAACATAGAACTAGTGCGAACGGGCGTTCCGATGGTTCACGTGGTCTCAGTGGGCCGAATGTTTCCATACCATAGCTCTAACTTAAACTACAATGCATTTGCTTTTTCCATTCATACGATCCGAGTTATGAGCAAGGTCAGAATTTATTGTCCAACAACTTCAATTGATAAAGTGGCTTTCACAGCAAAACGTCACAATTCTTCATGCGTGAGTTATTCACAGTCAGCGGCAACAGCCTTCAACTCCATTTGACTCCATTAATACCTCATGCTGCCTGCCAGTATAATCAAGGACGAGTCTTCTCCCCTCTCCCATCAGGCAAAAGGTACAGAAGTGTGAAAACGCACACCTCATTAGATTCAGGGACAGTTTCTTCCCAGCTGTTATCATGCAACTGAATCATCCCACACAACCATAGAGCAGTGCTGAACCACTATCTACCTCTTTGGTGACCCTCGGACTATCCTTGTTGGACTTTGCTGGCTTTACCTTGCGCTAAACGTCATTCGCTTATCATGTATCTATACACTGTGAATGGCCGGATTGTAATCATGTATTGTCCTTCTGCTGACTGATTAGCACGCAACAAAAGCTTTTCACTGTACCTCGGTACACGTGACAAACTAAACGGATCGTTACGACGGACACGATATGGAACTGTTATGATACCGAGGCAGCATCACGGAGGCTGCATGGTCACAGATGAAAATACCCAGCTTTTGCTTTGCTAATGATTCCCTGTATGTAGTTCACAACAATGTAGATCTGCCACATGCATACGGTACCCTCTCAGTCTCTCAGTGAGAGTTCCAGAAAGATACTAGAGTATTGTGTACAGTTCTGGTCAACGCACTACAGGAAGGATGTGGTAGCAAATGAAAGAGTGCAGAAGAGATTCTCCGGGGTTACCCGGAACAAAAGGCTGTAATTATAAGCAAAAACAAAAACAAAGAGTGCTGGAGTAACTCAGGAGGTCAGGCAGCATCTCTGGGGAGGACATGGATAGGCAACATTTCAGATCGGGACCCTTCTCCAGACTGTTTTCCAGTCAGGATGAGAGAAAGCCAGACTAGAGGTGGGTGTGGGACAAAACCAGGCATGTGGGAGATACAGGTGAGTGTGGTTGACTGGTAGATGGGTGGGCAAAGGCCAGAGATGAGAGGGAGACAAAAGGCTGTGAGATAATGCGACGAGAGATGAGGCTTGAAATGAGAGGCCAGAAGAAGGGATACAGATGGAACAGAGACGCAAAAAGCTGGAGTAACTCAGCGGGACAGGCAGCATCTCCGGAGAGAAGGAATGGGCGACATTTCAGGTCAAGACTCTTCTTCGGACTGGAGGGGGATGGGGAAAGGGGGATAATAGGCGTGCATCCAGGTGGAGCACAGGGAAGAGAAGGGGGCTAAATTGTAAAGATAGGTTAAATAGGCTGGGTTTATGCTCACTGAACAGGTGAACTTATACAAGTTCATAAAATCATGAAGGCCGTAGATATGATAGACAGTCAGAGTCTTTTCTTCAGGCAGGGGGGTCTAGAATCAGAGGACACAGGTTTAGGGTGGGAGGAGAAATATTTAAAGAAGATCTGAGGGCCAAGCTTTTCCACTCAGAGTGGTGGCTATCTGGAACAAGCTGCCAGAGATGGTGGTACAGGCAGATACTATTATAGTGTTTAAAAGTCATTTCACCAGGAAAGGCCTCAAACTCTAAAAGCTGACAGGTAGGATCAGTGTAGACCAAAGATACTGTAGGAACAAGATGAACCGCTCCATCGAAATCACAGATACTGAAGTGTAGTACGCAAAGGAGCGTAACGTCCGCCATTTTAGTAAGCAAAACCCGCCATTCGCTATGCCTCTCGCAGTGTAATCAGTGTTTTGGGGGAACAGTATGTGTGATGATACCATAAAAACGCAGAATATATCTCATCTATCAATTCAGATTGTTGTTTTTCTTTTAAAACGTTTCTGCAAGTTTCTGCCTACTAAAATGGCGCCGTGACGTACTACGGAGTTTAGGGTCAAGTGGTCTATCGTGCTCTGCTCCATTATCTTTGGTGTAGACAGGCCCCACAGACGGCATAGAAAGAGAAGGTCTGTGCTTTAAAATTCAACGATTCGGAGGTAACAGGCTCAATGCACGAGATCTGCAAAGTGTGGGTCAGAGATTGGAACGATCTCAACATTCGGTATTAGTGCAGAGGGGCATCTTCTTCTATCCTTATGTCTTTTAGACCTGCAGCTCCTTTGAGGCGGGAGACAAAGCCAGCCTCTACGCGGCCTCCCCCACGAGTAGCTCACAGACTCATAAGCCCTTAAAGCAAAACTAATGTCTTTGCCACCTCTGCAGACCACAAAACGCCACGCCTCCCCAGGCCAGGCGGCACCGTCAAAAGCCGCCAACTGTCGAGCTTTAGCGCTACTGCAGCTCAACGTTGAACGTTGCAGAGGGGCTCAGTGGAAATCTATCATCGACAGAAATCTGTGGGACAGAAGGAACCCATTCAGCCCATTGTTCCCATGTTGGCCGAACGAAGAGGTGGTCGTAGGTGGACGTCCTAAGTCGCGAGGATTGGGTCGCCGGTTGTCGGTAGCTTGCCGTAGCACGACGTCGACTAGGTGGTAGGTTGCTGTAGCTTGTCGTGGACATTGTCGTGGGGGGGGGGTCCAGTCGCCGGTTTTTCGGCGACCTGCTACGACTATTACAGTCGCCGGCAGTCGCCTAAAAGGGACAGGCCCTTATTAAACATTACTGTTAAGTTAACAGCAAACCATTGACACGCAATCACAAGTGGCAACAAAATTGTCCAGTATATTGGTCATGTAAATACTACCTTTTACACGATCATAGGCCATAAGACATAGGAGCAGAATTAGGCCATTCAGCTGCTCCTCCATTTGCACATGAATTAGGCCATGGGGGCTGCTCCTCCATTTGTACATGAAACACTCGATTCATTTGTAACGAAGTAACTGAAAATATGTAGATATACGAAAATAACTGCAGATGCTGGTACAAATCGAAGGTATTAATTCACAAAATGCTGGAGTAACTCAGCAGGTCAGGCAGCATCTCGGGAGAGAAGGAATGGGCGACGTTTCGGGTCGAGACCCTTCTTCAGACTGAAGAAGGGTCTCGACCCGAAATGTCGCCCATTCCTTCTCTCCCGAGATGCTGCCTGACCTGCTGAGTTACTCCAGCATTTTGTGAATAAATACCGTCGAAAATATGTAGATGTCCAGTATGGTTCTTACCTAATCGAAGCTCTCCAAAATTGCCGCATCCAATCTTCTTACCGACCCTAAAATTCGGTCCAACCATAAGAACTCCCGACTGGTTGGAGCCAGGGCGCGTGCCGTACGGACTCCGACCGGACTGCTTGCTAGATCGCCGAGCTTCTTCGGCTTTCTCCTTCTCTCGATCTCTGCTTGTCCGACCAGATTCCATGGCAGCGGCTTGGCGGCGGCTGAGCGACGGAAGTCCAGAGCAGTTGTGCTGACGCTGCCAATGTGGTGGGCAATGCCGGGTCCTTTAGTGCAAGCAAAAGCAGTCATCGAACAACATGGCCGCCTCCAGATCCGATAGCCATCCAAACCCCTCGTTAATTCCTTCCGTCCTCATGGGTGCACCTCATTCACATTGGCGATGTGGAAACAAACCTGGAATTCAAAAGCAAATCCATTCAATTCACAATACTTTATTCAACTGCACTTAACATTTATCGCATTGTATTGGACAATTCACCTTGATAGAACAATAGTTGCATATTCCTTGTACATGTTATTATTATTATTTAGTCGAGTATCAATTTGCAGTGAACAAATAACCAAAAGCATCAGGGTAGACAGGAAATGAAGGACTAACTCAGCGGGTCAGGCAGCATCTCGGGAGAGAAGGAATGGGTGACGTTTCGGGTCGAGACCCTTCTTCAGTCTGATGTCAGGGGAGGGGGCGGGACAAAGATATGATGTAGTAGGAGACAGGAAGACTAGTCCCCCCCCCCCCACCCCCATGCTCTACTTCCCTACCACCTAAATTCCTTCCTCTGGCTTCACAATTCACATTTGTTCATTCCTTTTAACTCGCTCCTTGTTTTTTAAATTATTTTTTAGTCAAGTATCAATTTGCAGTGAACAAATAACCAAAAGCATCAGGGTAGACAGGAAATGAAGGAGTAACTCAGCGGGTCAGGCAGCATCTCGGGAGAGAAGGAATGGGTGACGTTTCGGGTCTCCCGAAACGTCACCCATTCCTTCTCTCCCGAGATGCTGCCTGACCCGCTGAGTTACTCCTTCATTTCCTGTCTACCTTCGATTTTAACCAGCATCTGCAGTTATTTTCCTACACTGAAAGAGTTAGGGTGTGCCAGGCCAACCCTACGTCGCCAATATTCCCACAGAGCCTCCACGACGCCAGGCCTCAAAGGTATAAAAGAGAAAAAATAAGAAATTCATACGCCCTTAGGCCAAGAACAGACTGTACCTGCCGACAAATTTGTACAGGAAGGAACTGCAGATGCTGGTTTACACCGAAGGTAGGCACAAAATGCTGGAGCAACTCAGCGGGTCAGGCAGCATTTCTGGGGAGAAGGAACACGTAACACTTCGGGGCAAGACCCTTCTGCGGACTGAGAGTCAGGGTGGAGGGAGACTAGAGGCGGGTAAAGAACAAATGAATGAGAGATGTGAAAAGAACAAATCAAAGCCCAGCGACAATGATCCAGAAAAAATGGAGCTCACAATAGTCCATTGTTGACTGTGGAAAAGGTGATAACGAGTAGATACAAAGAGTGAAACCAAGCATGAGTCTGTTCTTGGTGAAACTGGGATGATGGCATATTCATGTTGCTGGGTTTAGATTTTTTTAGATTTAGAGATAAAGTGCAGAAACAGGCCCTTCGGGTCTGCGCCGCCCAGCGATCCCCGCACACCAACACTATCCTACACCCCACTAGGGACAATGTTTACATTTGCCCAGCCAATTAACCTACATACCTGTACGTCTTTGGAGTGTGGGAGGAAACCGAAGATCTCGGAGAAAACCCACGCAGGTCACGGGGAGAACGTACAAACTCCGTACAGACGGCGCCCGTAGTCAGGATGGAACCTGAGTCTCCGGCGCTGCATTCGCTGTAAGGCAGAACTCTACCGCTGCGCCACCGTGCTGGTTGTAAGCTGCCCAAGCAAAATATGAGGCGTTCGTTGTTCCTCCAATTTGCACTTGGCCTCACTCTCACGGTGGGGTCAATATGGGAATGGGAAAGGGAAGGGTTCACTTCTGCAGAGACTGGAGAGAATGCAAGATGGCGCCGGAGTGTGGCGACTCTTTGCATGTCGTCCCAGAAGACCATCTGCTCCAACCCACTTCTGCGTGGACTGTCACCTTGTCGTGGTGGAGAAGCTTGTGTGGTCCTGAGATCCTGAGAGCGATGCCGTCTGGAGCTACGCTCCTGGTAGGGTCACCCATTGCGGTACAGTCGAGGGGGAGGTCCCTGACAAAGAGCAATCCAACCAAGACCTCAACGGTGGAACAGGCGGAGGATGACGGCTGACTTTAGTGGAGCGTCACAACGGCTGGGAAGGCGGATGAAGGCTACAGTAGAAAATGGTCCACAGTCGTCTTGGACTCCATGCCATTGGATCCTGACCCAGATCTGTCAAGAACCGTGTGGTGGCTGTCTGTGCACCAGTCTCAATAGACAATAGACAAGAGACAATAGGTGCAGGAGGAGGCCATTCGGCCCTTCGAGCCAGCACTGCCATTCAATGTGATCATGGCTGATCATTCTCAATCAGTACCCCTTTCCTGCCTTCTCGCCATACCCCCTGACTCCGCTATCCTTAAGAGCTCTATCTAGCTCTCTCTTGAATGCATTCAGAGAATTGGCCTCCACTGCCTTCTGAGGCGGAGAATTCCACAGATTCACAACTCTCTGACTGAAAAAGTTTTTCCTCATCTCAGTTCTAAATGGCCTACCGCTTATTCTTAAACTGTGGCTCCTTGTTCTGGACTCCCCCAACATTGGGAACATGTTTCCTGCCTCTAACGTGTCCAACCCCTTAATAATCTTATACGTTTCGATAAGATCTCCTCTCATCCTTCTAAATTCCAGTGTATACAAGCCGAGTCGCTCCAGTCTTTCAACATATGATAGTCCCGCCATTCCGGGAATTAACCTAGTAAACCTACGCTGCACGCCCTCAATAGCAAGAATATCCTTCCTCAAATGTGGAGACCAAAACTGCACACAGTACTCCAGGTGCAGTCTCCCCACTCTAAACAAAGTCACGCACAGGCGTCCGATCCTATGGAGAGGACAGTCACATTCGCTTCCAGTGTCCGCCGATGATGATGACTATCCACAACAATTATTCTACTCTTTTACTTGTGTATGATTGTACTCCTGGTATAACTTGAATGGATAGCACGCAAAGCAAAGTTCTCAGTGTGGACGGCTGGAATGTGATCATGTATAGTCTTTTGCTGGCTGGTTAGCAGAACAAAAGCTCTTCACTGTACCTTGGCCAACGTGACAATAAACTAAATTAAACTCGGTGCCCGTGACAATAACAAAAAACGAAACCTTTAAGCTTCAATACACGTTGGGACACTGCCCAGAGCTGAACATTCAACATCGGCGGCACGGTAGCGCAGCGGTAGAGTTGCTGCTTTACAGCGAATGCAGCGCCGGAGACTCAGGTTCGATCCTGACTACGGGTGCTGCACTGTAAGGAGTTTGTACGTTCTCCCCGTGACCTGCGTGGGTTTTCTCCGAGATCTTCGGTTTCCTCCCACACTCCAAAGACGTACAGGTTTGTAGGTTAATTGGCTGGGTAAATGTAAAAATTGTCCCTAGTGGGTGTAGGATAGTGTTAATGTACGGGGATCGCTGGGCGGCACGGACTTGGTGGGCCGAAAAGGCCTGTTTCCGGCTGTATATATATGATATGATATGATATGATATGATATGATATGATATGATATCTACATTGCAAAAGGAAGTATTTAGTGGGTTCCATGAAAGTAAATCAATAAGGAAGAACACAATCATCTTGGCCTCTCGTTGCACGAAAGGGAAAGATTAGGAATGACGTGATAACTCCTTTAAAAACGACTCTTAAAAACCCTGATGGAAATCTGGCAGAAACTTACATTAGAGTGTACATTAAAATATGAATTGTTTTGCCACTGTTATGGGCAACATCAATTGATCTGTAATTTCCTGTAGTATACACTGGAATTTAGAAGGATGAGAGGAGATCTTATCGAAACGTATAAGACTATTAAGGGGTTGGACACGTTAAGAGGCAGGAAACATGTTATGATATGATATGATAATGTTGGGGGAGTCCAGAACAAGGGGCCACGGTTTAAGAATAAGGGGTAGGCCATTTAGAACTGAGATGAGGAAAAGCTTTTTCAGTCAAAGAGTTGTGAATCTGTGGAATTCTCTGCCTCAGAAGGCAGTGGAGGCCAATTCTCTGAATGCATTCAAGAGAGCTGGATAGAGCTCTTAAGGATAGCGGAGTCAGGGGGTATGGGGAGAAGGCAGGAACGGGGTACTGATTGAGAGTGATCAGCCATGATCACATTGAATGGCGGTGCTGGCTCAAAGGGCCGAATGGCCTCCTCCTACACCTATTGTCTATTGTCTATTGTCTATCTTAGGGAGCCTGGAAAATACACAAAGGAGAAGGATAATGGTTAGATGAGGATAGATGACATACCATGGAATCAATGCAGGAGTTAGACTTTTAGAGATACAATGCGGAAACAGGCCCTATGGCCCACCGAGTCCACACCGACCAGCGATCACCCCTACGATAGCACTATCCTACACACTAGGGACAACTTGCAATTTAAAAACAAAATGAAGCCAATTAACCTACAAACCCGCACGTTTTTGGAATGTTGAGGAAACCAGAGCACCCGGAGAAAACCCTCACTGTCACAGGGAGAACGTACAAACTCCGTACAGACAGCACCCGTAGTCAGGATTGAACCCGGGTCTCTGGCGCTGTGAGGCAGCAACTCTACCGCCGCGCCACCGTGCCACCCCATAGAGAAATCCTCCTGGGGTTTGTTTATGAACATATTTTAATCAATCACCAATGCTGTGGAGGGCGGGGGGGGGGGGGGGGGGGGCGGTGGGGAGGGAGAGGAGAGTGTGACAAGACACCAATCTCCAGCATCAGAGAGCAGCAGAATTGTTGTTCAAACTGGAGTGATCGCCACTGAAGTGAACAACGACGCAGGAGTCGGAGGGTGTTTTGCACCAAGTCTGGGTGTGAGGAAACCTTGCCCTCTCTAGTTCTCTCTAGTTCTACAAGGTATAGATCACACTTCATGAGTTGCAGATTTGATCTTCGTCACCATTCTGCATTTGTTCAGGGAGGATCAGTAGAAGTCAATCATAGATTGACCACATCCGGACCAAACTCAGATCCTGGGGGGACAGGGCTTTCTCCATCGCTGCTCCCACCCTATGGAACTCACTACCCCAAACCGTTAGAGACTCCTCCACACTCACCACATTCAAAACATCACTGAAGTCTCACCTGTTCAGTACTGCCTTCAACCACTGAAGGTCACCTCACCTTCTGTCTCCTTTCTCTGTTCATTTATTTATTTACTTATTTATCTATTTATTCATTTCCCTATGTTCTCAAAATCTCTGTAAAGCGTCTTTGAGTATATGAAAAGCGCTATATAAATAAAATGCATTATTATTATTATTATTATAGATTGATTGCCCCTTCATCCCAACTGTGTTCATGCTGCCAAAATAACGGAGAGACAAGGAACTGCAGATGTTGGTGTACGAAAAGACACAAAGTGCTGGAGTAACTCAGCGGGTCAGGCAGCATCTCTGGAGAACATGGATGGGTGACGTTGTGGGTCAGGACCCTTCTTTAGACTGATGGGGGGGGGGGTCTGCAAGAGAAAACTGGAAGAGAGGAGCAGGATAAAGCCTGGCAGGTTGGTACAGGTGAGGAGGGGTTCTTTGACAGGCAAATGGTTGGACAAACGTCAGTGACAAATAATAATAATAGTAATAATATAATAATATATTCCTTTATTCGTCCCACATCGGGAAATTTACGGAAAAAACCCCAGAAGGAGCGAGTTAAAAGGAATGAACAAATGTGAATTGTGAAGTCAGAGGAAGGAATGTAGGTGGTAGGGAAGTGGAGCATGGGAGGAGGGGGGACTACTCTTCCTGTCTCCTACTGCATCCTATCTTTGTCCCGCCCCCTCCCCTGACATCAGTCTGAAGAAAGGTCTCGACACGAAACGTCACCCAATCCTTCTCTCCCGAGATGCGGCCTGACCTGCTGAGTTACTCCAGCATTTTGTGTCTACCAATATCTAGTGCTAGCTCAGGGCCAAGGTTCTGACTCTCAAAACAATAGACAATAGATGCAGGAGGAGCCATTCGGCCCTTCGAGCCAGCACCGCCATTCAATGTGATCATGGCTGATCATTCTCAATCAGTACCCCGTTCCTGCCTTCTCCCCATACCCCCTGACTCTGCTATCCTTAAGAGCTCTATCTAGCTCTCTCTTGAATGCATTCAGAGAATTGGCCTCCACTGCCTTCTGAGGCAGAGAATTCCACAGATTCACAACTCTGACTGAAAAAAGAAGTGGTAAGGTTTCTTCCCCATCGTTTCCCCTGAAATGGAGATCAAAGCGTCACCTCTGAATTCCAAGTTGGCAAGTGTTTAGTGGGCAACAGTACCTTTGCACTCAATTCCCCCCAAACCACATGGGAAAAATTTATAGGAAACCATTAAATCCTTTCAGGCTCCATAGGACTAGTCACCTTAGATCCCCAAGATGGTATAAAAACCACCACACAAGGAGAATTCATGTTGCAACCTGAACGTCACCCATTCCTTCTCTCCTGAGATGCTGCCTGACCTGCTGAGTTACTCCAGCATTTTGTGAATAATTGCAACCTAATGTTCTGCCGATGAATTCTTCATTAAAGTGGAAAAAGAAGGGTCTTGACCCATAAAGTCACCCGTTCCTTCTCTCCAGAGCTGCTGCCTGACCCACTGAGTTACTCCACCATTTAGTGTCTATCCTGCCTGTTTCTGTGTTGAGCTTCACGCTCACAGAACATGGACAACGTGAGCAAGACTAAACACATAGCATTTGCCGGGTATCTCAGAGTCGCCACTCCCGATTAATGTCATCAAGTGACAGGTAATGCTTGAACCCAGTAGATTTTCTTTGACTGATTGTGTTGAATTTCTGTGGAATACATTTTGCTGCATCCGACAACAATGAAATCATTCAAATAAACTCCGCTCGCACTTTAAATCAATTGTACTTTTGCTGTGTCAACTGCTACGTACAGTTGAGAGGATATGAATATTTGGAAATGGTGCGTGATAAAGGAGAGATGTATCCCCAGAAAATGTAATGGATACCAGCGCAATGTGCAATGTTGCAATTTCTGACCGTGACTTGCACTGTAACCCGATGACCTCCATATAAATCAATATCCCAACCAGCTAATGGCCACTGAAAACTAAATGTAGGCAGTTTTCGTAGCAGTAATGTTAAACAGTGCCACAGATCATCGAGTAAGAGTCCTGTCCCATGTGGGCAGTCGACCTCCCCGAAGGAATGCAAGAGGCAAGATTGTTAAATTGTGATGTGTGCAGGGTTGCCAACTATCTCACTCCTAAATACGGGACAAGGTGACGTCACCGCCCCACGCCCCACTTGACCTCAACCAGCCAGCGGCCACGTGCTCCCGCTCCACCAATGGCGGCCGCCCGGGCCGGGGGGCGGGTTGCTATGCAACCTCCGTTAGGCGAACACACTGGGCCCCGCTCCCCGAACACACTCCGTTAGCCTACACTGTCCCGGCCGAAGAGCGGTCCCGTACGGGACAAACCAATTTAGCACAAAATACGGGATGTCCCGGCTAATACGGGACAGTTGGCCACCCTCGATCAGGCACACGTGCGGTGCTCCCCCTCGACTGAAGCAAGTCGATTTATCGAAGGCGGTGATCATTTTCAGAGATGCATTCCTGACACACACGCCAAATGCAGGCTGCGACTCCGCAGTCAGGAGTGGTGGGCAATGCCAATCAGAACGTTACACGCAGGGCGTCACGTTGCGGCCAAGGCCATCGTGCAGACTAACCACACAAAGCAAAACAGTGCAGGTTCTTCATTAGTACGGGCCGGTCTGCTGTAGGCCAGGACAGTGTAGGCTAACAGAGTGTGTTCGGGGAGCGGGGCCGAGTGCTACGCAGCCTCCGTTAGGCGAACGCACTCAGCCCTGCTCTCCGAACACATTCCGTTAGCCTACAAATACAGGACAAGGGCGGTCCCGTACGGGACAATCCACTTTAGCCCAAAATACGGGATGTCCCGGCTAATACGGGACAGTTGGCAACCCCCCTGTAGGTGGGTAGTGTTCAAGAGTTTTGTTTCGTTCATTGTCCGGTATTCAGAGGGACAGTGAAAAGCTTTTGTTGCGTGCTCTCCCAGTCAACGGAAAGACAGTACATGATTACAAACAAGCCATGCACAGTGCGCAGATACAGGGTAAAGGGAATAACTTTTGTGCAAGGTAAAGCCCAGTATTCAGACTCCAATATGCTCTACCAATGGTAGGAGCAAAATGAGAGCATGATCAGGGGGGGTGAGGGTCTCTGATGATACTGACTGCCTTATTGAGGCAGAGCCTCCTGGAGATTCTTTTGATGGTGGGGAGGTCCATACCCGTGATGTACCAACAGTGTCTAACTCAGTCTGAAGAAGGGTCTCCACCCGAAACATCACCCATTCCTTCTCTCCAGAGATGCTGCCTGACCCGCTGAGTTACTCCAGCATTATGTGTCTACCAGTGTCTAACATTCTCTGCAATGTCCTTTTCGGGAAGCTCGGATTGGATAACAAGGCACGATGCAACCAATCAATAACCCAAACAGCCTTTCCAGGTGAGGCAGAGGTTCACCTGCACCTCCTCCAACCTCATCTACTGTTCCAGATGTCTACTTCTCTACATCGGGGAGACCAAACGCAGGCTCGGCGATCATTTCCCTCAACACCTTCGCTCAGTCCGCCTTAACCAACCTGATCTCCCGGTGGCCCAGCACTTCAACTCCCCCTCCCACTGCCAGTCTGACCTTTCTGTCATGGGCCTCCTCCATTGTCATAGCGAGGCCCACCGCAAATTGGAGGAACAGCACCTCATATTTCGCTTGGGCAGCTTACACCCCAGCGGTATGAACATTGATTTCTCTAACTTTAGACAGCTCCTCTGTCCCTCTCTTTCCCCTCCCCATTTTTCCCACTGTCTTCCTGTCTCCAACTACATCCTTTCTTTGTCCCGCCCCCTCCCCTGACATCAGTCTGAAGAAGGGGTTCGACCCGAAACGTCACCCATTCCTTCTCCCCTGAGATGCTGCCTGACCCGCTGAATTCCTCCAGCATTTTGTGATACCTTCGATTTGTACCGGCATCCTCAGTTATTTTCCTACACAACCAGTCAATACCATGCACCTGTCTAAGTTAAAGAGAATATTTGCTGACAAACCAAATCTCCTCAATCTTCCAAAGAAATAGAGGTGTCGATGTTTGAATCAATGTGCAGGGCATAGGACAGCTCTTTAGAGATATACATGCCCAGAATTTCAGTTTAGTTTAGAAATACATCCCGGAAATAGCGTTGAGGTGCATACAGTTCGTCAGACTTGTCCACAACGCGTGCATAGTTTGTCAGACTTGTCCGCAACGCCAGAGGCCAATTAACCGATAAACCTGTACGTCTTTGGAGTTTTGGGGAAAACCGGAGATCCCAGGAGGAAACCCACGCGGGTCACGGGGTGAACGTACAAACCCCGCACAGACAGCACCCGAGGTCAGGATCGAACCCGGGTCGCCGGTGCTGTAAGGCAGCAACTCTACTGCAAGGAGCTCGCCCGCTCGGCCACTATGCCACCACCCGTACAAAAACAGGTCCTTCAGCCCACCGGGTTCACACCAACCAGCGATCCCCGCACATTAACACTATCCTACACCCCTAGGGATAATTTACACTTAGACCAAGCCAATTAACCTACAAACCTGTACTTTTTGG
Organism: Rhinoraja longicauda; assembly: GCF_053455715.1. NCBI lineage: Eukaryota > Metazoa > Chordata > Chondrichthyes > Rajiformes > Arhynchobatidae > Rhinoraja > Rhinoraja longicauda. Next base: position 12,004,211 of record NC_135990.1, read on the forward strand.
AATACTGGAGGAAAGCAAACATCTTGGAGAAAACCCACGGGGTTACGGAAAGAGCGTACAAACTCCGCACAGACAGCACCCGTAATCAGGATCGAACCCGGGTCTCTGGCGCTGCAGGGCAGCAACTCCACCACTGCGCCAGCGTGCCAACCGGAACTTGAAGTTGTTGACTCTCTCCACCACCAACCAGCCTAAGACGACAGGTTCATGGTGACCTGGGCTTCCCCTTCCATAGTCAGCGTTCAACAAACACAGTGGCTCAACTGACCACATTCTGCCAATATGTCAACAAACTACAGGCTGCGACAAAACACCTCACAACCTCATCTATTGCATCCGCTGCTCCAGATGTCAACTTATTTACATCAGCGAAACCAAACGCAGGCTCGGCGATCGCTTCGCTCAACACCTGCGCTCGGTCCGCGTTAACCAACCTGATCTCCCGGTGGCTGAGCACTTCAACTCCCCCTCCCACTCCCAGTCTGACCTTTCTGTCATGGGCCTCCTCCAGTGCCATAGTGAGGCCCACCGGAAATTGGAGGAACAGCACCTCATATTTCGCCTGGGCAGCTTGCAGCCCAGTGGTATGAACATCGACTTCACCAACTTTAGATAGTTCCTCTGTCCCTCTCTTCCCCTCCCCCTTCCCAGTTCTCCCTCTATCTTCCTGTCCCCACCTTTATCCTTCCTTTGTCCCGTCCCCCTGACATCAGTCTGAAGAAGGGTCTCGACCCGAAACGTCACCCATTCCTTCTCTCCTGAGATGCTGCCTGACCTGCTGAGTTACTCCAGCATTTTGTGAATAAATACCTTCAATTTGTACCAGCATCTGCAGTTATTTTCTTATATCACCATCTCAGGGTGATTTGTGGGCGCAAGATGGAATTGGGAGGTAAAGAAAAAACATGGCTGAAAGAAACGCTCACTACAGGAGCAGAAGCATCAATCAATACATCCCCCAGATACCTGGCGTATTAAGCAGCAAACCTGACTGCATTTGTAATGTTTAATTGAAAATAAGAGGGCTCGTCGTTGAACAATGCATGGGCAGTTTCCCTGACTTCACAAAAGATTTCCCAACCTTGGGATGTCCCAAAATACCTTCTAGCCATTTTCAATCATGGAACCTCTTGGGATGGAGGGAATGAATGAATGAATACGTTTATTGGCCCAGTATGTGCATATACAATAGACAATAGACAATAGGTGCAGGAGGAGGCCATTCGGCCCTTCGAGCCAGCATCGCCATTCAATGTGATCATGGCTGATCATTCTCAATCAGTACCCCATTCCTGCCTTCTCCCCATACCCCCTGACTCCGCTATCCTTAAGAGCTCTATCTAGCTCTCTCTTGAATGCATTCAGAGAATTGACCTCCACTGGCAGGAATTCTGAGGCAGAGAATTCCACAGATTCACAACTCTCTGACTGAAAAAGTTTTTCCTCATCTCAGTTCTAAATGGCCTACCCCTTATTCTTAAACTGTGGCCCCTTGTTCTGGACTCCCCCAACATTGGGAACATGTTTCCTGCCTCTAACATGTCCAACCCCTTAATAATCTTATACGTTTCGACAAGATCTCCTCTCATCCTTCTAAATTCCAGTGTATACAAGTCTAGTCGCTCCAGTCTTTCAACATATGATAGTCCCGCCATTCCGGGAATTAACCTAGTGAACCTACGCTGCACGCCCTCAATAGCAAGGAATGTGCCTTGGTGCTCCGCTCACAAATGACAACACAAACATACAGTTAACAATTAACAATAAAGTATAAACACATCAAAACAATATGGATACTACAACATTACAGTCTAAACATGTGGGTGAAAATAAACCAGAGCAAAATAGAGACAACTTGCTTCCGCTGGAGTTCATTTAACATGTTCCGAGTTGGTTAATAATGGCAATGTTGATTACTGTGAGAAAAGCGGAGTTTTCCATTAATGGGACAGGAGTTGGTTGACAGAGCAAGAGGTGGCACAGCGGTAGAGTTGCTGCCTTATAGCGCCAGAGACCCAGGTTCAATCCTGACTACGGGTACTGTCAGCATGGAGTTTGTACGTTCTCCCCATGACCCACTCCAAAGATGTAGAGGTTTGTAGGCTAATTGGCTTGGCAAAATTGTAAACTGTCCCTCGTGTGTGTAGGATAGTGTTAGTGTGCGGGGATCGCTGGTCGGCGCGGACTTCCACGCTGTTTCTCTAAACTAAAATACTAGTTTGAGGGGTAGTGCTGCTCACACAGGGTTACTGTGCACTGCCGATGAATGCATGGCCTCAAGACTCATATAGCACAGAAACAGGCCCTTCGACCCAACTTGTCCATGCTGACCAAAATGCCCCATCCACACTAGTCCCATTTTCTTCGAAACCTCCAGTGGGCAACGAGTGTAGAGTGTGGAGCTAAACATACATCCCCGACGCGCAGCGGTGGGGAGGGTCCGTGAGATGTTGCTACCAATCTGCACTAAGTGAGATGTGTCGATGGAGAAGTCAAGGATTCAGGTACAGAGGCCCAGGTCCAGGTCGGAGATCAGTGGATGAAGTAGAGTGCAAAGGTCTTCAGCACTCGGTCAGAAACACTGGGTGGGTCGGACACTTGGCAAGTTTTCACCCTCTTGAAGGAAGGATGCTCCAAAGTTGGTTGGCCTCAGAGACTAAGATAACAGGGTTTCAGGTGTTGGGAGGAACTGCAGATGCTGGTTTAAACTGAAGATAAACACAAAATGCTGGAGTAACTCAGCGGGACGGGCAGCATCTCTGGAGAGAAGGAGCGGGTGATATTTCGGGTCAGGACCCTTCTTCAGACTGAAGAAGGGATTTGACCCGAAACATCACCAATTCCTTCTCTCCGGAGATCATGCCTGTCCCGCTGAGTTACTCCAGCATTTTTTTTTTAGATTTAGATTTAGAGATACAGCGCAGAAACAGGCCCTTCGGCCCAAAGGGTCCGCGCAGCCCAGCAAAACCCGCACACTAACACTATCCTACACCCTCTAGGGACAATTTTTACATTTGCCCAGCCAATTAACCTACATACCTGTACATCTTTGGAGTGTGGGAGGAAACCGAAGATCTTGGAGAAAACCCACGCAGGTCACGGGGAGAACGTACAAACTCCGTACAGTAGTCGGGATCGAACCCGAGTCTCTGGCGCTGCATTCGCTGTAAGGCAGCAACTCTACCGCTGCGCCACCGTGCATTTTGTGTCTGTCCACAGGGCCTCAGGTGCTGTGGGGACTTGAGTAGGATGGAAGCAATATAACCAAAACTACAGAAACATCTATCAATTACAGCAAGATCATTTCTTAAGAAATGAATGGAGGATATCTCCATACAATTGAACTTCTATGCATGAAATCAAGCTGCATTGCTTAGTGCTAAGAAACCAGACTTGAATGACACAGGAACTGCCCACCCATCCACATTGAATGGTTATATTGTTGTCACAAAATGCAACATTTTTCTGTTATGTTTAAATGACTCAGTAAAAATTAGTTTGTATGTTCATGAGTCATAGGAGCAGGAGTAGGCCATTCAGCCTATCGTGTCTACTCTGCCGTTCAATCATGGCTGATCTATCTTTCCCTCTCAACCCCATTCTCCTGCCTTCTCCCCATATCTCAACACCCTTACTAATCATTATTGAATTTCTGTCAATCTCCACCATAAATATATGCAATGACTTGGCCTCCACAGCAGTCTGTGGCAGTGAATTCCACAGATTCACCACATCCGACGACAGAAATTCCTCCTCATCTTCTTTGTAAATCCTTTTGCATCCTTTTATTCTGAGTCTATGTCCTCTCCCACTAGTGGAAACATTTTCTCCGCATCCAATCTATCCAGGACTTTCACTATTCAATAAGTTTCGATGAGGCTCCCCCTCATCCTTCTAAACTCCAGCGAGTGTCGTCAAACGCTCATTATATGTTAACCCAACCTTCCCCGTTAATTCTTTAAATTATAAGTACATCAGGCCACAGGGGTATCAGAGTCAGATGATGACTCTTTCAATTATATCAACTTTTAGATACTTTGGCTAGGAAACTAGGGAAAATGTCCTGCTGCAGAATAATGGGAACACTTGGCAGATCAGACAGCATCCGTGGAAAAATAAATAAAGTTAACGCTTCAGGCCAAAGACAAAAAACGCCTGACAAAAGTTTGGATTGATTTCGAGAGACAGCATGGAAACAGGGGTTTCAGCACACTGAGTCCAGGCCGACAATCGATCACCCGTTCACACTAGTTCTATGTTATCCCACTTTCTCACCCACTCCCTGCACACCAAGGACAACTGACAGGGGGCCAATTACCTGCAAGTCTTTGGGATGCGGGAGGAAACCGGAACACACGGAGGAAACCCACGCGGTCACAGGGAGAACGTGCAAACCATACAGACAGTGCCCAAGGTCAGGATCAAACCCATGTCTCCTGTGCAGAGAGGCAGCACCTCTACCCTTCAATCTGAAACTTTTGATCTGGCAGTGTATGGCCCTTCTGTTTGCGATTTCAAGCATCTGTGGTTTTCTTGCATAATTTCATTGCTCTTTGAAGAGGGAGATTGAATCTTTTACTTCTAAGGAGGCAGACAAACCCTCCCCAATCAGCCAAATGCTATCAAAGCCCCTCTCGTTTCTCTCCCTCTTCTTCATACAAAGTCTCCAAGGATTACAGACCACAGACCTGGAGCTTTCCAACGTGTACTCCATAGCCTCTGCCACAACCATGAGACATAGGAGCAGATTTAGGCCAGTTGACCTGAGTCTGCTCCGCCATTCGATCATGGCCGATCTATTTTTCCCTCACAATCTCATTCTCCTGCCTTCTCCCCACAACCTTCGACGTCCTCACTAAGGTGGTGCCGTACGATGGCAGCCTCGCCAACGGGCTGTCTCGCCCTTTTCTTCTTATGTTGTATTTAGTCCGTTGTTAAATGTACGTTTTAATGTATCGTTAGTTTTGTATTATGTGAGGGGTGGGGGGGACTTTTTAAATCTCTTTCCTCGACGGAGATGCAACTTTTTTCTGTGTCGCACTGCGGCCTAACTTCAAGGAGCTGGCGGCCTCTTGCTGGGGATCGACTTCGGGAGCTCCAACCGCGGGAGTCTGTGGACTTAACATCGTGGAGCTCGCGGTCTCTTGGTTAAGGATCGACTTCGGGAGCTCCAAGCTGCAGGAGCTTCGACCGCCCTTGGTCATCCTTGCTGGCTTAGATTTGTCCTTGTCATGCCTTTCATTCACATGTTCTTTGTACCTTTTCATATCTCTAGTTCCCCTCTCCCCCGACTCTCTGTCTGCAGGAAGGGTCTCAACCCAAAATATCACCCATTCCCTTTCTCCAGAGATGCTGCCTGACCCGCTGAGTTACTCCAGCAATTTGTGTCTATCCCAAGTTGAAGTCTGATTTAGATACTAGACCAAGTGGACCCGTTGGGCCCAAACCTCTCCTGCATTGGTGCAGCACCCTTTCCTCCCCTCCCTCGCCCCCCTCACTCCATCCCCCCCTTAGCCTCCCCTCTCCCTCCCTTCCTAGGAGATAGATTTAAACTTTAAAATGTGAATATTTAAAAATATAACACCGATTTCAATGAAACTTCTTCCATTAGCACCAAAGGGGCGACGGTGAGTAAGGTGGGCCTAAAATTGTCGCGCTATCGTGTACCGTTTTGGCTGTAGCTCAGGAACTTGTGTCCGACGTGTGGGCGTGCCTTCCGGGCCCGGATTGGCCTCACCAGTCACTTCTGGACCCACAGTCACCAACCCTCCAACTGAAAGTGAAGTCATTATTCACAAAATGCTGGAGTAACTCAACAGGTCAGGCAGCATCTCAGGAGAGAAGGAATGGGTGACGTTTCGGGTCGAGACCCTTCTTCAGAAAGTGAAGTCACGGTCATCTTCGAACCCGAAGGACGAACAACAACAACAGTTCAGGAGCAAACAAACAAACAAGAGTTTTAGTATATAGATAGATAGATGACATTTGGACAAAGGGCAAGAGAGCTTTCAAAATAGAAGTCCAGAGAAAGGGATACACACAGGCAACTGATGCACAGACCAAGCTCACCACACTCAGCATCACACCTAACGCTCTCATTATAAAGTGATTCTGCAGCCAGCTGAGCACTTTGGAGGAGCCCAGTGGTTAATTTGAAACTCTCATTAGCTGCTGCATTTCTTTCGTACAACAGTACAGCTGCTTTTGACAGCATCCACCAATTGACAGCAGGGGTAACATACTTGGATATGACCCAAAGGTTATCAAGTATCTTTAAAATTGACTCATGATTCTCACAAGGGAATTACTCTGGGACCTGCAGAGATAACCTCAAAGAGACGGCTGTAAATTACCTCTTTGACAGCGTCTTCATATTCCAGCGTGTGGATTAGACTGATAAACGGGTGAATTATTCCAAAGAAAATTTAACAGGAACCGTAAAGGAGGAATTTGAGATCAGAACAATGAGCATGATCGTCGATACATGGAGCAGTTGGTTGGGGATACAGACTTTGTTGACCTTGAACAAGAATTCCCCTGTGAATGGCATGCCCCTTATCGCAAGGCTGGTTGGAAGATGCAAAAGGTACTGCAGAAAACAGCCTGACACTGTAGGCTACGTGCCAATCAAAGCCTGGGGTTGTGATCTTGAGGGAAAAGCACAAGTCAAAACAATCTACAAGAAAATGAGGAAGATGGTGCCAAACCCATAATGGATGGCACTACAGATGAGAGATGCCTAACAATGCAGAGAGCTTCCCGTGTTCCACAGTACTTAAACTTATCTTCTAACCTTTAGACTTTAGACAATAGGTGCAGGAGTAGGCCATTCGGCCCTTCGAGCTAGCACCACCATTCAATGCGATCATGGCTGATCATTCTCAATCAGTACCCCGTACCTGCCTTCTCCCCATACCCCCTCACTCCGCTATCCTTAAGAGCTCTATCTAGCTCTCTCTTGAATGCATTCAGAGACTTGGCCTCCACTGCCTCCTGAGTCAGAGAGATTTACAACTGTCTGACTGAAAAAGTTTTTCCTCATCTCCGTTCTAAATGGCCTACCCCTTATTCTTAAACTGTGGCCCCTGGTTCCGGACTCCCCCAACATTGGGAACATGTTTCCTGCCTCTAACGTGTCCAACCCCTTAATAATCTTATACGTTTCGATAAGATCCCCTCTCATCCTTCTAAATTCAAGTGTATACAAGCCTAGCCGCTCCAGTCTTTCAACATACGACATTCCCGCCATACCGGGATTTAACCTAGTAAACCTACGCTGCACGCCCTCAATAGCAAGAAGAGCAGCAGTTCTTAACCTTTTTGGCCCCATCAGACATCTTTGGTCAGCACCGTGACCATTCTTGGTGAGTACCGTGACCCCCGAAACAAAAAAATGTTTTTAAAAACTGCCCGATTTATGAAAACATGCCTGCCAATACTCAGTCAATGGGATGAAATAATTTCATTTATGGCCCCTTCATGACCCCCGGAAAAACCCCAAACGAGCCCCAGGTTAAGAACGGCAGCTTTAGAGACACAGCGCAGGCCACCAAGACCATGCTGACTCGTAATCACTCCCGTACTTCTGAAGAAGGGTCTCGACCTGAAACGTCACCCATTCCTTCTCTCCTGAGATGCTGCCTGACCTGCTGAGTTACTCCAGCATTTTGTGAAATAAATACCTTCGATGTGTACCAGCATCTGCAGTTATTTTCTTACACTCCCGTACACCAGTATTATCCTACACACTGGGGACAATTTACAATTTTTACAGAAGCCAATTAACCTACGAGCCTGTACATCCATGGAGTGTGGGAGGAAACCGGATCACCCGGAGAGAACCCACAGTCACAGGCAGAATGTACAAACTCCACACAGACGGCACCCGTAGTCAGGATTGAATCCGGGTCTTTGTCGCTGGAAGGCAGCAGCTCTACCTGCTGCGCCACCGTGCTGCCCTGATGCAGAAACAAAAAAAAACAATCAGTCTTTGCCCCATCAAGGATTAAAATGGAACGTGGTTTCAAGTGTTGAAGGCGAGAATTGCAAGAGTGTAGATTAATGTGCTCTGACTTACAGGATATTAATGCAGCAAAATGCTAACTCGGTTCTATTTCTGAGGCAAGGAAATGCATTGAAATAGTCCTATATTGACGTGATTTTCGCCATTATGAAAAGATAATGATACATTCGATGAAGAAAATGCAATTAAAACACAAGGGGAAGCAGGTCATCAATCTGAAAAGTCAACTGTTTCTCCATCGACCGAGCAATCGCAGTGTTTTGTTTTCATTTTAGATTTCCAATGTCTGCATTTTTTTTAGCATTTGCACAAGCAAAGTTTTGTATGAATAACACCTCCTCTCTATCCTTAGCAGGAACAAAAATATTCACACTAATTAAAGATGAGGAACAGCGTTCTCCCATCCAATTTCATTTCATTATACCCAGTTTCTCATCGCAATCCCCCTTGCTCCTTGGGTGATTCCAAGATTGTTGCTTCTGCCGTTATTTAAGAAATAATTTGTTTTTCTTTAGCTTATTAATTTTTGGGGATCCGAGTACCATTGGCAGGGCCAACCTTTCATCCCCCATCTAAAGCAGCCCTGTTGGCAATCTCAGAGGACGTTGGAGAGTCAGCCACACTGTTCATTTAGTTTAGTCTACACATACAGCATGAAAACAGGCTCTTTTACAGGTAGATGACCTCAGGAAGGGTGACTTCAGTCTGAAGAAGGGTCTCGTCACCCAAAAGGCTGATGTTGAAAGGCTGGAGCGATTGGGCTTGTATACACTGGAATTTAGAAGGATGAGGGGGGATCTTATTGAAACATATAAGATAATTAGGGGATTGGACACATTAGAGGCAGGAAACATGTTCCCAATGTTGGGGAAGTCCAGAACAAGGGGCCACAGTTTAAGAATAAGGGATAGGCCATTTAGAACGGAGATGAGGAAGAACTTTTTCAGTCAGAGAGTGGTGAAGGTGTGGAATTCTCTGCCTCAGAAGGCAGTGGAGGCCAGTTCGTTGGATGCTTTCAAGAGAGAGCTGGATAGAGCTCTTAAGGATAGCGGAGTGAGGGGGTATGGGGAGAAGGCAGGAACGGGGTACTGATTGAGAGTGATCAGCCATGATCGCATTGAATGGCAGTGCTGGCTCGAAGGGCTGAATGGCCTACTCCTGCACCTATTGTCTATTGTCTATAAAACGTCACCCATTCCTTCTCTCCTGAGATGCTGCCTGAGACGCTGGGTTACTCCGACATTTTGCAGTACCTTCAGGAAGGGTGGAGCCCATAAGGGGCAAAAGTTGGCTGTGGAAGATGTGCTAACAAGAGGGACGCAAGGATGCGAACGATGTAACTGGTGGGACGACAAGGGTGGGGGAGGGGATGGGAGGGAAAGAGGGCGGAGGGGAGGGGGGATGGGAGGGAATGCAGGAGTTACTTGAAATTAGAGAAATCAAGGTTCATGAGCATCTAAAACGTCTAAATTCCAGTGTATACAAGCCTAGCCGCTCCAGTCTTTCAACATATGACAGTCCCGCCATTCCGGGAATTAACCTAGTGAACCTACGCTGCACGCATTCAATAGCAAGAAGAGCAGCAGTTCTTAACCTTTTTGGCCCCATCAGACATCTGTGGGCAGTACCGTGACCATTCTTGGTGAGTACCGTGACCACCGAAACAAAAAATTATTTTAAAAAACTGCCCGATTTATGAAAAATGCCTGCCAATACTCAGTCAATGGGATGGAATAAATTCATTTATGGCCCCTTCATGACCCCTGGAAAACCCCCAAACCACCCCCAGGTTAAGAACGGCTGCTTTAGAGACACAGCGCAGGCCACCAAGACCATGCTGACTCGTAATCACTCCTGTACACTAGCATTATCCTACACACGGGGGGCAATTTACAATTTTTACAGAAGCCAATTAACCTACGAGCCTGTACATCCATGGAGTGTGGGAGGAAACCGGATCACCCGGAGAGAACCCACACTGTCACAGGCAGTCATAAAACAGCCCTGTTGGCAATCTCAGAGGACGTTGGAGAGTCAGCCACACTGTTCATTTAGTTTAGTCTACACATACAGCATGGAAACTGGCTCTTTTACCCATCATGTGCTCATCGAGTACATACTAGTTCTGAGCTCTTTGTTCTAATATTAAAATTCCCTTAAAAACCTGGCCCTCTAGCACACAAACTGCCATTTTGGTACCAAATACATTCTCCAAACTCAAACCTAAAGTGGTCAAAATGTGGCGATAAGAATCACAGTGGTAGAGTTCGAAGGTAACTCAGCAGGTCGGGCAGCATCTCAGGAGAGAAGGAATGGGTGACGTTTCGGGTCGAGACCCTTCTTCAGACCCCGAAACGTCACCCATTCCTTCTCTCCTGAGATGCTGCCCGACCTGCTGAGTTACTCCAGCATTTTGTGAAATAAATACCTTCGATTTGTACCAGCATCTGCAGTTATTTTCCTACAGTGGTAGAGTTGATGCCTCACAGCGCCAGAGATCTGGGTTCGATCCTGACTACGGGTGCTGTCCGTATGGAGTTTGTACGTTCTCCCCGTGACGGGGTGGGTTGTCTCCGGGAGCTTCAGTTTCCTCCCACACTCCAAAGACGTACAGGTTTGCAGGCTAATTGGCTTGGTAAAATTGTCCCTGGCGTATGTACAATAGTGTTGGTGTGCGGGGATCGCTGGTTGGTGCAGACTCGGTGGTCCAAAGGGCCAGTATCCACACTGTATCTCTAAACTAAACTAAACACAGAACTCCAAAGAGCAGAGAGACCATTCACCCTGTCACACGTGAGTGTATCCACTTAATTCCACTTCCCCCATCCAATCCATGATCATGCAATTATTTCCTTTACAATAGACAATAGGTGCAGGAGTAGGCCATTTGGCCCTTCGAGCCAGCACCACCATTCAATGTGATCATGGCTGATCATTCTCAATCAGTACCCCGTTCCTGCCTTCTCCCCATACCCCCTGACTCCGCCATCCTTAAGAGCTCTATCTAGCTCTCTCTTGAATGCATTCAGAGAATTGGCCTCCACTGCCTTCTGAGGCAGAGAATTCCACAGATTTACAACTCTCTGACTGAAAAGGTTTTTCCTCATCTCCGTTCTAAATGGCCTATCCCTTATTCTTAAACTGCGTCCCATGGTTCTGGACTCCCCCAACATTGGGAACATGTTTCCTGCCTCTAACGTGTCCAACCCCTTAATAATCTGATATGTCTCGATAAGATTCCCTCTCATCCTTCTAAATTCCAGTGTATACAAGCCTAGTCGCTCCAGCCTTTCAAGTACACATCTCAGATAGACACAAAATGCCTCCCGACACAAGTGCACATATAATCCCTTATTAAGATTACTACTAAATCTGACTATTATCCTTTCATCGTATTAGTTCCTAGCCTTACAAGAAATTGCATTCCGATTCCAGTCTTTTCAAAGATGTGCAAAATAGTGATAGCTGGGCGTTTACAGACACAAATCTCGGAAGTTGACAGAGGTTAATAGGATAGTTCCAATGGGAATACCGTAAGGCGGAAATACCTGAATTTAAAAATAACTCAGTAAAAAAGCTCTTGAACAGAAGGGCCATGTTATAAAGATACAGGGACATTTGAGCTACATCCAACCCCCACAGGGGAAGACAGAGGAGGGGGCAGAATCTCTTCTCTCAAGGGGGAATGGGGGGAGAAAATCTCCCCGAGAGCAGAACTGAGGCGAGGGGCCCCTTCTTCGGAACGAGGAACGGAGGAGGGGGGCTTCTCTTTGTAAACAGAACCAGGGGCTTGCCCACAAAGGAAGAAAGGAGCGAAGAAGATGAGACACAAAATGCTGGAGTAAAGCAGCGCGTGTCTCCCCCACTGAGGACGGACTGGCGGGAGGTGAAGGAATCTCAGGGCAGGTACGCCGTTCACATTCCTGACAGCTGATCGCGAGTTCGATTCCCAGTCTAAGACTTGGGCTTCACAAGTAGACACAAAACGCTGGAGTAACTCAGCAGGCCAGGCAGCATCTCTGGAGAGAAGGAATAGGTGACGTTTCGGTTCGGAACCCTTCTTCAGTCAGAAAGAGGTGGTGGGGGAAACTGGAGGCGAGGAAAAGGCCAGGACAAATCAGGGTCGGCAGTAGATGACCTCAGGAAGGGTTTCAGTCTGAAGAAGGGTCTCGTCCCCCATTCCTTCTCCTGAGATGCTGCCTGAGCCGCTGAGTTACTCCGACATTTTGCGATACTTTCAGGAAGAGTGGAGCCCACAAGGGGCCAATGTTGGCTGTGGAAGATGTGCTAACTTTAGGGACGCAAGGTTGCGAACGATGCAACTGGTGGGACGACAAGGGTGGGGGAGGGAAAGAGGGCGGAGTGGAGGGGGGATGGGAGGGAATGCAGGAGTTACTTGAAATTAGAGAAATCGAGGTTCATGAGCATCTAAAGCAGCCCTGTTGGCAATCTCAGAGGACGTTGGAGAGTCAGCCACACTGTTCATTTAGTTTAGTCTACACATACAGCATGGAAACAGGCTCTTTTACCCATCATGTGCTCATCGAGTCCACGCCGACCAATCATCCGTTCATACTAGTTCTGAGCTCTTTGTTCTAATATAAAAATTCCCTTAAAAACCTGGCCCTCTAGAGAGAGCTTTTAAGGATAGCGGAATCAGGGGGTATGGGAAGAAGGCAGGAACGGGGTACTGATTGAGAATGATCGGCCATGATCACATTGAATGGCGGTCCTGGCTCGAAGGGCCGAATGGCCTCCTCCTGCACCTATTGTCTATTGACACAAACTGCCATTTTCGTACCAAATACATTCTCCAAACTCAAACCCAAAGTGGTTAAAATGTGGCGATAAGAATCACAGTGGTAGAGTTGCTGCCTCACAGCGCCAGAGATCTGGGTTTGATCCTGAATCACAGTGGTAGAGTTGCTGCCTCACAGCGCCAGAGATCTGGGTTTGATCCTGAATACGGGTGCTGTCCGTACGGAGTTTGTACGTTCTCCCCGTGACGGGCGTGGGAACCAAGGCACACCAACATAAAATGGGAATAAACAAAAGACAAATAAAGAAGCAAAGAAATAAGTAAGGGGGAAAGATGGGGGGGTGGGGGTGAACAGTAGGAAAAATATCACCTTGGGCTACACCCTTACTCTGCCCAGTAAGCAGTTTGTGAGCTTCGCAGGGCATGATGACAGCATTGCCATAGGTTGTGATCGCACCTGGTACAATAGGACAATAATAGAGATGATCTTTAGAGTTCCGGTGTAAAGTAGAGATGCTCAACTATTTTCTCTCCCGAGAGTGCAGCTGCTCGGCTTTCAGCTCTGGGACTGGAGCAGTGTTCTCCCAAGGCCCGGCTAAGATTTCAGCTGGTGAAGAAGCTGCTTCCAGGGGAATCACCGGAGGAGCCCGTCCATCAAAGCTGTCCGTCTGCTCGCCAGATGGCAGGAACCAAGCCGGCCGGCCAAGACCTCTCGGATATCCCGGGCTTTCCATTCCAACAGCTCGGCGCGGGCATAAATTTGTATAAGTAAGATGTGTAGGGTAATAAACTGCAGATGCTGGTTTAAATCGAAGGTAGACACAAAATGCTGGAGTAACTCAGCGGGTCAGGCAGCATTTCGGGAGAGAAGGAATGGGCGACATTTCGGGTCGAGACCCGTCTTCAGGAATGGGTGACGTTTCGGGTCGAGCCCCTTCGGGTCTCGACCAGAAACGTCACCCATTCCTTCTCTCCAGAGATGCTACCTGACCCGCTGTTACTCCAGCATTTTGTTTACCTTAAATCTTAGTTTCGTTTTTCTTTGGTTTAGAGATACTGTGCGGAAACAAGCCGGTCCGCCCAACCAGTCCACACCGAGGGGCGATCCCTGCACATTAACACCATCCTGCACACACCACAGACAAGTTTATTCCAAGCCAATTAACCAACAAACCCGTAGATCTTTGGAGTGTGGGAGGAAACTGAAGATCGTTCTTCCCGTGACCTGCGTGGGTTTTCTCCGAGATCTTCGGTTTCCTCCCACATTCCAAAGACGTGCAGGTATGTAGGTTAATTGACTGGGTAAAAATTGTCCCTAGCGTGTGTAGGATAGTGTTAATGTGCGGGGATCGCTGGGTGGCGCGGACTCGGTGGGCCGAAGGGCCTGTTTCCGCGCTGTATCTCTAAATCTAAAAAAAATCTAAATAAATCTCTGAGAAAACCCCCTCTGGTCACAGGGATAACATACAAACTTCGTACAGACAGCACCCGTAGTCGGGATCGAACCCGGGTCTCTGGCGCTGTAGGGCAGCAACTCTACCGCTGCGCCAAAGTGCCTCCCCATGCAAACTGAACTGAGAAAGAGCAAGGATGCGCTCGAGTCACGTTTAAAAATTCCTACGGGGAGACCCAGCAATAACTTTTCTTGGGGAATGACACAAGCCAGAGACGGAAAATGCAACATGACCTCACCCCGTACTCCACCACACATCAGGTAACATTTTAAAAAAACCACAAAACCCCTCCAAATTTAGTGCTTTGCTAAATATTCACTGAGAATTGCATCTCCTCCACACACAAATTCACAGGGACAGTCAGTGCCAGTGTGATTAAGGATTTCAGTAAAGCAGTGTGTTTTTTTAAATAAATAATTGGGAAATGGGCAGTATTGCCAGGTGGATCCCACACACCTCTCACTGTGCAGAAGGTGCAGCCAAGAAAAATATTTAATCCACACATTTGATGTTGCAATGGGTACTGGAAGAAATAAGATACTGTGCAAAAGATCAAATGATACAGAATAAAATTCATCATGTAATTATGTCATCCTGTCCGAGTCATACAGCGTTGAAACAGGCCCTTCGGCCTGACGACATTGAAAAAGTCATTTCCTCCCGCCTAGACTACTGCAACTCCCTATACATTGGGATCAGCCAATCATCCCTGTCCCACCTGCAATTGGTCCAAAACGCCGCAGCGAGACTCCTGACGGGTACCCGTAAAAGGGACCACATCACCCCGATTCTGGCCTCTCTCCACTGGCTCCCAGTACAGTACAGAATCAACTTCAAGCTCCTCCTATTCACATACAAAGCCCTAAACGGGCTTGCCCCCCCCCCTCCCCCCCATATCAAAAATATTCTAACCCACCACTCTATCTCCAGGTCCCTCAGGTCGGCCGACTTGGGGCTACTGGCTATCCCGCGGTCTAGGCTTAAGCTCAGGGGTGACCGCGCTTTTGCGGTTGCAGCTCCTAGACTGTGGAACAGCATCCCTCTCCCCATCAGAACTGCCCCCTCCATCGACTCCTTTAAGTCCAGGCTCAAAACCTATTTCTACTCCCTAGCGTTTGAGGCCCTCTGAGGGGGCGCTGTGAACTGTTTATGTATGTGCTGTTATGTGTGTGTGCCATCGTATGTTCGTTCTTAGTACCTGAACTGATGTACAGCACTTTGGTCAACGTATGTTCTTTTTAAATGTGCTACACCAATAAAATTGACTTGACTTGACTTGCTCACACCAACCAACATGCCCCATCTACACTAGTCCCAACTGCCTGCATTTGGCTCATATCCCTCTACACCTATGCCATCCCTGTATCTGCCCAGATGCTTTGTCAACTTTGTGATGGTATCTGTCTCCACTACCTCCTCCGGCATGATCATAATTCAGTGAGGAGTGTGGAAAGGCATGCTCAGAGCATAGAGTTGAATTGGAATTGGTCTGAAGGGCGGCACGGTGGTGCAGTGGTAGAGCTGCTGCCTTACCGCGAATGCAGCGCCGGAGACTCACGTTCGATCCTGACTATGGACGCCGTCTGTACGGAGTTTGTACGTTCTCCCCGTGACCTGCGTGGGTTTTCTCCGAGATCTTCGGATTCCTCCCACACTCCAAAGACGTACAGGTATGTAGGTTAATTGACTAGGTAATATGTAAAAATTGTCCCTAGTGTGTGTAGGATGGTGTTAATGTGCGGGGATCGCTGGGCGGCGTGGACTCGGTGGGCCGAAGGGCCTGTTTCCGTGCTGTATCTCTAAATCTAAAAAATCTAAATCTAAGAAGGGTCTCGACCCTTAACGTCGCCCATTCCTTCTCTCGTGAGATGCTGCCTGACCCGCTGAGTTACTCCAGCATTTTGTGACACCTGTACGTTGAATTGAAAGACGCACCGTGGAAACAGGCCTTCCGGCCCACTGCGTCCACGCCGACCATCAATCACCTGTTCACACGAGTTCTATGTTATCCCACTTCCTACCCACTAGGGGGCAATTTTACAAGAGGCCAATTAACCTACAACCCCCACTGTGCTGCCCTAAAGGCAAATACGCTCTTTTATGCGCTGCTCCAGATGTCAACTTCTTTACACCGGCGAAACCGAACGCAGGCTCGGCGATCGCTTCGCTCAACACCTGCGCTCAGTCTGCGTTAACCAATCTGATCTCCCGGTGGCTGAGCACTTCAACTCACCCCTCCCACTCCCAGTCTGACCTTTCTGTCGTGGGCCTCCTCCAGTGCCATAGTGAGGCCCACCGGAAATTGGAGGAACAGCACATCATATTTCGCCTGGGCAGTTTGCAGCCCAGTGGTATGAACATTGACTTCTCCAACTTTAGATAGTTCCTCTGTCCCTCTCTTCCCCTCCCCTTCCCAGATCTTCCTCTATCTTCCTGTCTCCACCTATATCCTTCCTTTGTCCCGCCCCCCTGACATCAGTCTGAAGAAGGGTCTCGACCTGAAACGTCGCCCATTCCTTCTCTCCTGAGATGCTGCCTGACCTGCTGAGTTACTCCAGCATTTTGTGAATTAAATCCTTTTATGCATCTATTCACTACACACTAGGGCCAATTTATAGAGACCATTTAACCTGCAAATCCGCACATCTTTGAGATGTGGGAGGAAACCGGAGCTCCTGGAGGAGAACATGCAAAATCCACATGCAGTGCCCTCCATAATGCTTGAGACAAAGACCCATCATTTATTTATTTGCCTCGGTACTCCACAATTTGAGATTTGTAATAGAAAAAAAAATCACATGTGGTTAAAGTGCACATTGTCAGATTTTAATAAAGGCCATTTTTATACATTTTATACATTTTGGTTTCACCATGTAGTGTTTATACATAGTCTCCCCATTTCAGGGCACCATAATGTTTGGGACACAGCAATGTCATGTAAATGAAAGTAGTCATGTTTAGTATTTTGTTGCATATCCTTTGCATGCAATGACTGCTTGACGTCTGCGATTCATGGACATCGCCAGTTGCTGGGTGTCTTCTCTGGTGATGCTCTGCCAGGCCTGTATTGCAGCCATGTTTAGCTTATGCTCGTTTTGGGGGCTAGTCCCCTTCAGTTTTCTCTTCAGCACATAAAAGGCATGCTCAATTGGGTTCAGATCGGGTGATTGACTTGGCCACTCAAGAATTGATCATGTTTTAGCTTTGAAAATCTCCTTTGTTGCTTTAGCAGTATATTTGGGATCATTGTCTTGCTGTAGAATGAACCACCGGCCAATGAGTTTTGAGGCATTTATTTGAACTTGAGCAGATAGGATGTGTCTATATCCTTCAGAATTCATTATGCTACTACCATCAGCAGTTGTATCATCAATGAAGATAAGTGAGCCAGTACCTTCAGCAGCCATACATGCCCAGGCCATAACACCCCAACCACCGTGTTTCACAGATGTGGTGGAATGCTTTGGATCTTGGGCAGTTCCTTCTCTCCACCATACTTTGCTCTTGCCATCACTCTGATATAAGCTAATCTTCGTCTCATCTGTCCACAAGATCTTTTTCCAGAACTGTGGTTG
Organism: Rhinoraja longicauda; assembly: GCF_053455715.1. Lineage (NCBI taxonomy): Eukaryota > Metazoa > Chordata > Chondrichthyes > Rajiformes > Arhynchobatidae > Rhinoraja > Rhinoraja longicauda. Next base: position 12,022,022 of record NC_135990.1, read on the forward strand.
CTCTTTTAAGTACTGCTTGGCAAATGGCCATCCTATTTTTGCAGCTAACCAGTGGTTTGCATCTTGCAGTGTAGCCTCTGTATTTCATTTCATGTAGTCTTCTGTGGACAGTGGTGATTGACAAATCCACACCAGACTCCTGAAGAGTGTTTCTGACCTGTCGACCCGGAGAAAACCCACACGGTCACAGGGAGAATGTACAAACTCCGTACAGATAGCGCCCTTAGCCAGGGTCTCTGGCGTTGTAAGGCAGCAACTCTACCGCTGCGCCACTGTGCGGCTAGCATTTTGTTTTTCAATGGGATGTTATCAAAATGCCGGTGCACACCCTTTGTGATTTTATACTCCACGATTGAGTCCCCTCTCAACCTCTTCCTTCCAAAGAAAACAAGCCCTGCCCACTCAATCTCTCCTCGTGTATAATTTCCTAGTCCTGGCAATGTCCTCTTTAATCTCCTTTCCAGCGCAATCGTCTGCTTCCAGTACGGTGACGGGAACTGTACATAATACTCAAGCTATGCCCTAACAAACATCGCATACAATTCAATCATAACCTCCATTCTCTTACATTCTAGGTTTCAATAAACAAAGGAAAACAACCTGCATGCATTTATAATCACCTCATTGACCTGTTTACGGATCCATGGTATTCAGAAACAAGAACGAGGATTTGAAAATTGAGACAATGCAGCAACAGAAACCAAATAAATGCAGGTTGGCAGGTGGAGTGAACAGATCTTGCAGAACAATGGAACAGTACAGCAGAGGAACAGGCCCTGACCCACAATATCTGAGCTGACCACGATGCCAAATTAAACTAATCGCACTGATCTGCAGGTATCACAAAATGCTGGAGTAACTCAGCAGGTCAGGCAGCATCTCAGGAGAGAAGGAATGGGTGACGTTTCGGGTCGAGACCCTTCTTCAGACTGATCTGCACATGATCCATATACCTCCATTCCTTGCATTTTAATTGCAGCGAATTGTGGACGTAGCCCAGACCATCACACAAACCAACCTCCCTTCTATTGACTCCATTTATACCAAAGATACTAGTGGAACAAGATAGACCACTCTACCCTAAAAACCGTAGTACGTCATGGGGCCATTTTAGTAGGCAGAAACCTGCAGAAACATTTAAAAAGAAAAATAACAAAAATCTGTGGAATTGATAGATGAGATATATTCTGCATTTTAATGGCATCATCACACATACTGTTCCCCCACAACACTGATTACACTGCGAGAGGAATAGCAAACGGCGGGTTTTGCTTACTAAAATGGCGGACGTTACGCTCCTTTGCGTACTACACTTCAGAACAAGCGATTTCAACGGAGCGGTCCATCTTGTTCCTCTAGTATCTTTGATTTATATCTCACGCTGCCTCGGTGTGTGTGGACCACAGTCTGCCCCAGCGAGGATGGCAACAGATCTGGTTATGACGATATATAAATCCTTCAATATATCTTAAGATGCTTAAGAAGAGTTTTCTTCTTATCAGCACTTTTTCCTCACACTTGCCTGCGCTTGGATTAATTTAGAATGTAATAATTCATTTCCAAATGAATTCTGACACTTCCCCTCGCTCCCACCAACAAGCTGCAACCTGCTGTTTACAATATTGAAGTTCTCACGACGTGACTGCAACATTGGACACAGAAGAGACTTGAAAATCTGTCACAACAGGCCCATCTGTTCTTCCAGAGGGGACATCTCAGCTGAGACAGGTAGAGAATTATCTTCAAAGACCGTACACCATCTTGTACTCTAACAAGACTTACATTATTTCAGAAGACTGACCATTGAAGGGCTCGCTGAAGCCACGCTTGGAGCTTTGTCAAAGACCCCTTTACTTCCTGCTTCTCCTAAACAATTAACACGGCACCGACTGTTAACAGTGTGGCATAAGTAGGAAACCAACCATTTGGTGATCAATGAAGGTCTCGACCCAAAACGTCACCCATTCCTTCTCTCCAGAGATGCTGCCTGACCCGCTGAGTTATTCCAGCATTTTGTGTCTTAATTCGGTGGTCACAATGGGTGTTACCACCTGATCATTCAATGGAATGGCACAGCAGCACAACTGCTAGAGCTGCTGCCTCTGCGCTGGAGGCCCGAGTTTGATCTTGGCTTTGAGCGCTGTCCGGGTGGAGTTTTCACGTGCTCCTTGTGACCACGTGGGTTTCCTCCAGGTGCTCCAGTTTCCTTCCATACCGCAAGGGTTAATTGCCCTCTGCAAAATTGCTCCAAGTGTGGAGAGAGTGGATGCGAAAGTGGGATAACATGGAACTAGTGCGAATGGGTAGACAAAATGCGAGAGTAACTCAGCAGGTCAGGCAGCACCTCTGGAGAAAAGGTATGGGTGACGTTTCTTCAGAAGTGAACTGCTGATCGATGGTCAGTGTGGACGCGGTGAGCAAATATGGCTCGTTTCCACGACACATTGTGCAATCCTTTAATCAATCATTCCACCTTTCAGCACCAGCAGTACGGCTAACCAAGGCAAGTGTTGTAATCTTTCAAGTATCTCATCTAGAGTTCAGAAGTTGCCACTCCTAGGTATTTATGGCAATAAGCATATTTTGCATTCCTTACTAGATTCAATTATTACCAACTGTGGAGGAAACCTCAGACTTGTATCAAGCAACCTTAAGAAGACACGATCTGCTGAAGAGAGGAAACATAGGCCTGCAAGTGGAACCAAGCACGAATGCTATGTAAACTGAAATGAAAGCCCAGGGTAGCAAAAGTTCATGGGAGGGTATTTCTGCTCCAGCTACTCATAGTCAATGCTGAGCTATAGGGAGAGGTTGAGCAGGCTAGGCTAGGACTATATTCCTTGGAGTGCAGGAAGCTGAGGGGTGATCTTATAGGTGTATAAAACCATGAGAGGAACAGATCGGTTAGGCACACAGAGTCTGTTGCCGAGACTAGGGGAAGAGAACCAGGGAATGTGGGTTTAAGGTGAGAGGGGAAGGATTTAATAGGAATCTGAGGGATAACTTATTCACAAAAAAAAAAGTGGTGGGTGTATGGAACGAGTTGCCAGAGGAGGTAATGGAGGCAGGTACTTTTGCAACGTTTAAGAAACATTTACCTTTACCTCCCCCCTCAACTCCATCCAAGGACCCAAACAATCTTTCCAGGTGAGACAGAGGTTCACCTGCACCTCCTCCAACTTCATCTATTGCATCCGCTGCTCCAGATGTCAACTTATTTACATCGGCGAAACGAAGCGCAAGCTCGGCGATCGCTTCGCACAACACCTGCGCTCGGTCCGCGTTGGCCAAGCTGGTCTCCCGGTGGCCGAGCACGTCAACTCCCCCTCCCATTCCCAGTCTGACCTTTCTGTCATGGGCCTCCTCCAGTGCCATAGTGAGGCCCACCGGAAATTGGAGGAACAGCACCTCATATTTCGACTGGGCAGCTTGCAGCCCAGCGGTATGAACATCGACTTCTCCAACTTTAGATAGTTCCTCTGTCCCTCCCTTCCCCTCCCCTTCCCAGATCTCCCTCTATCTTCCTGTCTCCACCTATATCCTTCTTCCTCTCTTCCACCTATATCCTTCTTTTGTCCCGCCCCCCTGACATCAGTCTGACCCGAAACGTCACCCATTCCTTCTCTCCCGAGATGCTGCCTGACCTGCTAAGTTACTCCAGCATTTTGTGAATAAATACCTTCGATTTGTACCAGCATCTGCAGTTATTTTCTTATTTACATAGGGCAGGATTAGAGGGATATGGGCCAAAACGCCGCCAGGTGGGACTAGTGCAGATGGGACCTGTTGGCTGGTGTGGGCAAGTTGGGCCGAAGGGGCTGTTTCGACACTGTACGACTCTGTGACTCTATGACTAAACTAGGAAGATTCTGTATCCAACAGCAGAGCCAGGTCAATAATAAATAGAGGATCGTGTAATTGATCGTCAGGGCACCGACTTACAGTCTCAGTTTCCTGGTTTTAAACCAAAGTCCAATCTTGCACTACATTTGAACCCTCCCGTGACATTTCATTTCAGCAATTAACTATCACTGGAACCTTGTCAAAAGCTTAACTGAAATTCAGGTTATTAACTGTATTTCCTTGTCCACCAAGGGACAGTCTCAGCTTTGTTAAACGTGACATTTCAGTATATTGGCAGTCTTATTTTCCCTGTAATCCATTATCCCTGACAAGCCCATTAACTTTTCCCCTTCCATCTCCACCTATTCTTCTACCACCTAGATCGGGTAGGCACACAGTGTCTCTTGCCGAGACTAGGGGAAGAGAACCAGGGAATGTGGGTTTAAGGTGAGAGGGGAAAGATTTAATAGGAATCGGAGGGATGACTTATTCACAAAAAAAAGTGGTGGGTGTATGGAACGAGCTGCCAGAGGAGGTAATGGAGACTAGGGTGGTTTTTATTGTAGCCAATTCAGTTTGGTTTAGTTCATTGCCGTGTGAAAGCCTTTTGTTGCGTGCTAACCAGTCAGCGGAAAGAGAATACATGATCACAATCGAGCCGTCCGCAGTGTACAGATACGTGATAAAGGGAACAGCATTTAGTGCAAGAGAATGTCCAGTAAAGCCCGATGATCACCAATGAGGTAGATAGTAGCTCAGTCTGAAGAAGGGTCTCGACCCGAAACGTCACCCATTCCCTCTCTCCTAGATGCTGCCTGACCTGCAGAGTTACTCCAGCATTTTGGAATACCTTAGATAGTAGCTCAGGACCGCTCTCTAGTTGTTGATAGAATGGTTCAATTGACTCCCGCCTAGACTACTGCAACTCCCTACACACTCAGCCAATCATCCCTGTCCCGCCTGCAATTGGTCCAAAACGCCACAGCGAGACTCCTGACGGGTACCCGTAAAAGGGACCACATCACCCCGATTCTGGCCTCTCTCCACTGGCTCCCAGTACAGTACAGAATCAACTTCAAGCTCCTCCTATTCACATACAAAGCCCTAAATGGGCTTGCCCCCCCCCCCCCCCATATCAAAAATCATCTAACCCACCACTCTATCTCCAGGTCCCTCAGGTCGGCCGACTTGGGGCTACTGACTATCCCGCGGTCTAGGCTTAAGCTCAGGGGTGATCGCGCTTTTGCGGTTGCAGCTCTTAGACTGTGGAACAGCATCCCTCTCCCCATCAGAGCTGCCCCCTCCACCGACTCCTTTAAGTCCAGGGTCAAAACCTATTTCTACTCCCTCGCGTTTGAGGCCCTCTGAGGGGGCGCTGTGAACTGTTTATGTATGTGCTGTTATGTTTGTGTGCCATTGTATGTTCGTTCCTTAATACCTGAACTGATGTACAGCACTTTGGTCAACGTGGGTTGTTTTTAAATGTGGTATACAAATAAAATTGACTTGACTGATAACAGCTGGGAAGAAACTGTCCCTGAATCTGGAGGTGTGTTTTTTCATACTTTCGTACCTCTTGCCTGATGGGACACTGGAGAAGAGCGAGTGACCGGAATGAGACTTGATTATGCTGTTGGCCTTGCCGAGGCAGCGTGAAATGTGGATGGAGTCAATGGAAAGGTGGTTGGTTTGTGTGATGGTCTGGGCTGCATCCAGGATTCTCTGCGATTCCTTGCGATCCTGGGTGGAGCTGTTCCCAAACTGTGCCACGATGCATCCCAATAAAATGCTCTCTGTAGAGGTTGGTTAGAGTTGGTGGGGACATGCCGAACTTCCTAATCACTGTTGTAAGACTGTTGCAACCAAATTACACAGTGAAGTGCAAATGGAGTCAAGGAAGGGAGGTTGGTTTATTTACCAGCACAACTTTAGGTTGTGAAAAGATACTGCAGCCACTAGGCGAAACCCATGCACTCACTCTGACTGCAGCACCACAGTACTGTTCTACTTCCCCAGGGTTTCTTCTCAATGACTAATTGAAAGATACAGCAAGGAAATCAACCCTTCCGACCACCGAGTCCACACCGACCATCGAGCATCCATTCCCATTTGTTCTATTTCACAAAATGCTGGAGTAACTCAGCGGGTCAGGCAGCATCTCGGGAGAGAAGGAATGGGTGACGTTTCGGGTCGAGACCCTTCTTCAGTACGGAGTTTGTACGTTTTCCCCGTGACCTGAAGAAGGGTCTCGACCCGAAACGTCACCCATTCCTTCTCTCCCGAGATGCTGCCTGACCCGCTGAGTTACTCCAGCATTTTGTGAAATAAATACCTTCGATTTGTACCAGCATCTGCAGTTATTTTCTTACACTACCCATTTGTTCGATGTTATCCCACTTTCTCATCTACTCCTGACATACAAGGAACAATTTACAGAGGCCAATTAACCTACCAACCCACGTCTTTGTGATGCGGGAGGAAACTGTAGCACCCTACGCGGTCACAGGAGGTGCATGCAAACTCCACACAGTCAGCACCCAAGGTCAGGATCAAACCTGGGTCTCTGGAGCATGGAGGCAGTAGCTTCAATAGCAGCGTATCTGTGTCACCTGTACAATTACGGGGAATGCAGTGCCGGAGACTCAAGTTCGATCCTGACTACGGGCGCCGTCTGTACGGAGTTTGTACGTTCTCCCCGTGACCTGCGTGGGTTTTCTCCGAGGTCTTCGGTTTCCTCCCACACTCCAAAGACGTACAGGTATGTAGGTTAATTGACTGGGTAAATGTAAAAATTGTCCCTAGTGTGTGCAGGATGGTGTTAATGTGCGGGGATCGCTGGGCGGCGCGGACTCGGTGGGCTGAAGGGAGAGAAGGAATGGGCGACTTTTCCGGTCGAGACCCACAGTCTGAAGAAGGGTCTCGACCCGAAACGTGGCACGGTGGCGCAGCGGTAGAGTTGCTGCCTTACAGCGAATGCAGCGCCGGAGACTCAGGTTCGATCCTAACTACGGGCGCCGTCTGTACGGAGTTTGTACGTTTTCCCCGTGACCTGCGTGGGTTTTCTCCAAGATCTTCGGTTTCCTCCCACATTCCAAAGACGTACAGGTTTGTAGGTTAATTGACTGGGTAAATGTAAAAATTGTCCCTAGTGTGTGTAGGATAGTGTTAATGTGAGGGGATCGCTGGGCGGCGCGGACTCTAAAAATCTAAATCTCCAGAGATGCTGCCTGACCCGCTGAGTTACTCCAGCATTTTGTGATCCCTTCGATTGGTACCAGCATCTGCAGTTATTTTCCTACAAGATCTGCAAATAAGTGTAGAATTTATGTCCAACTACAATGTGAGTGCATTCCAGAGAACTTTAACTTTATGTTTAGTTTAGTCTAGAAATTCAGGTCCTTCGGCCCACCTAGTCAGCACCGACTAGTTCGATCCGACACACTAGGGACAATTTACAGAAGCCAATAAACCGACATGTCTATGGAATGTGGGAGGAAACCCAAGTGGTCACAGGGAGAATATACAAACAGACGTGGTTCATTGCATGTCAGTGAGCTAGACAGAGGCACAGCAACAAATTGCACTGTGCCATCTCCATCCCCCTGATAAGTCGCACATACGACATACATTTGTATTTATATAAATAATTTAGCAAACGGTCTTTCAGAGAGCAATGGGACAGAATTTGACAAATCAATCCATGGGACAAGCACCTTTATCACCTCCCTTGCCTCTTATACTCACACTAACACCCATCTAATCAACCTGTTTTAACATTTGGTCGGCTGCAACTTGGGCACAGGTTACTGAGTGTGTACACAGCATCAAGTCCTAGGGCATGAAATTCTCTCAACGTCCTTACAACCCCAAAAGGTATGAACATTAATGACTTGGACGAAGGGATTAAACGTACCATTAGCAAATTTGCAGATGATACAAAGCTGGGTAGTAGTGTGAACTGTGAGGAAGATGCTATGAGGTTGCAGGGTGACTTGGACAGGTTGTGTGAGTGGGCGGATGCATGGCAGATACAGTTTAAGTGTGAGGTTATCCACTTTGGTGGAAAGAATAGGAAGGCAGAGTATTATCTGAATGGTGTCAAGTTAGGAAAAGGGGACGTACAACGAGATCTGGGTGTCCTAGTGCATCAGTCACTGAAAGGAAGCATGCAGGTACAGCAGGCAGTGAAGAAAGCCAATGGAATGTTGGCCTTCATAACAAGAGGAGTTGAGTATAGGAGCAAAGAGGTCCTTCTGCAGCTGTACAGGGCCCTAGTGAGACCGCACCTGGAGTACTGTGTGCATTTTGGTCTCCAAATTTGAGGAAGGATATTCTTGCTATTGAGGGCGTGCAGCGTAGGTTTACTAGTTTAATTCCTGGAATGGCGGGACTGTCGTATGTTGAAAGACTGGAGCGACTAGTCTTGGATACACTGGAATTTAGAAGGATGAGAGGGGATCTTATGGAAACATATAAGATTATTAAGGGGTTGGACACGTTAGAGGCAGGAAACATGTTCCCAATGTTGGGGGAGTCCAGAACCAGGGCCACAGTTTAAGAATAAGGAGTAGGCCATTTAGAACGGAGATGACGAAAAACTTTTTCAGTCAGAGAGTTGTGAATCTGTGGAATTCTCTGCCTCAGAAGGCAGTGAAGGGCAATTCTCTGAATGCATTCTGAAGAGAGAGCTCTTAGGGATAGCGGAGTCAGGGGGTATGGGGAGAAGGCAGGAACGGGGTACTGATTGAGAATGATCAGCCATGATCACATTGAATGGCCGTGCTGGCTCGAAGGGCCAAATGGCCTACTCCGGCACCTATTGCCCATAACATTGAAATTTCCAATTTTACGAAATTAATCGACAAACACCTCTTCCCAGTGCCGCACCTGGGTGCTCACCCATTTCTCCCACAAACCCCCCCCCCCTCATTCCTCATCCCCCTTTTTGCCCATCCCACAGATTCACACTTCACATCACTTCTCCTCCTATCTCACATCCTTCTGTCTTTTCATCCCTGGCCTTTGTCCAACCATCTGCCAATAACCCTCGCCCTCCCTCACTTGTATCCACCTATCACTTGCCTGGCTTTGCCCTGCCCCCACCACTCTCCTCCCTACCACAATCAGTCTGAAGGAGGTTCTGGACCAGAAACACCGCCTGTCCATGTTCTCCAGAGATGCTGTCTGACCCGCTGAGTTACTCCAGCACGTTGTGTAAAAAAATAACTGCAGATGCTGGTACAAATTAAAGGTATTTATTCACAAAATGCTGGAGTAACTCAGCAGGTCAGGTAGCATCTCAGGAGAGAAGGAATGGGTGACGTTTCGGGTCCAGACCCTTCTTTGTGTTATCCTTTAAACTCGCTCCTTTAATCTCCCTTGTATAGACTCAATAGATATTTGCCTCCCATATCTGAACCCTTTAATCTGTTCCCCCATTTTAGATGTACAATATAAAGGCAAGTTATTGGGCTCAAGTCCGTGAAGAAGGCAGGTAGAATGCAAGTTAGTCACCCCTCCTTTATCAATAGATCATAATAGATGTCACCTATTCCTTTTCTCCAGATGCTGCCAGATCCGCTGAGTTACTCTAGCTTTTTGTGTTTATCTTCTGTTTAAATCAGCATCGTTACTTTTTTGCATGTCTTTCATTCATTTGTTCTATCTATATACTAAAACTCTCGTTTGTTTGTTTGTTTGTTCCTGAACTACATCCAAAACGGTACACGATAGCACGACAATTTTAGGCCCACCTTACTCACCGTCGTCCCTTTGGTGCTAATGGAAGAAGTCTCATTGAAATCGGTGTTATATTTTTAAAGTTATTCACATTTTAAAGTTTAAATCTATCTCCTAGGGAGGGAGGGAGGATGGGGGGAGGTGGGAGGATAAGGGGGGATGGAGTGGGGGGAGGGGAAGGGGGAGGGAGGTGTGGAGGGTAGGAGGAGGGTGCTGCACCAATGCAGGAGAGGTTTGAGCCCAAAGGGTCCACTTGGTCTAGTATCTCTCTACATCACTGTCTATATCTCTCATTTCCATTTCCTCTGACTCTGTCTGAAGGGTCTTGACCCAAAACGCCACCTATTCCTTTTCTCCATCAGCCATGATCACATTGAATGGTGGTGGTGGCTCGAAGGGTCGCATGGCCTCCTCCTGCACCTATTGTCTATTCTCCAGAGATGCTGTCTGACCTGCTGAGTTCCTCAAGCCTTTTGTGCCTATCTGCAGTTCCTTCCTACACATGATAGATGTGCAACTCTTCCACCCACCTATCTTTGCTCTGTCAATACTAGTGATGTTATATAATCCATCATTAACTAGACCTGCTAACGTTAACCATAAGGACATAAAAGAACTCATCCTGGTTAAGACAGAAAGGCCTGCAAGCAGATATAATTAAACGCTCGGGAAGAATGTAACATATCCTTGTGATTATTAAATCATGGTTCCAGTCTTTTCATTACCGCCCGCAGATCTTGATTAAACCACATAAACCGTATATCGAAGAAACAAAAGTAAGGTGCAGCAGTTGGATCCAAACGTTGCAAGAGAAATGACGTGTGAGCAATTAATCAAAACTCAATTTATAACTCCAGCAATCAACATAACCTGTCTTCCACATCGCACCACAAAGCATTGGCTACATTCTCCTCAAGATCAGCTGAAGATCAAGATTAGCTGGTAGAGCCTCTGCCTCGCAGCACCAGAGACACGGGTCAATCCTGACCACGGGTGCTGTCTGTGTGAAGCTTGCACGTCCTCCCTGAGACCACGTGGGTTTTCTCCGGGCGCTCCGGTTTCCTCCCACATCCCAAAGGCGCGCGGGTTTGTAGGTTAGTTGGCCCTCTGTAAATTGCCTCTGGTGTGCAGGGAGTGAATGGGAAATCGGGATGGCAGAACTAGTGTGAATGGGTGATCAATGGCTGGCATGAACGTGGTGGGCCCCAGGGACCTGCTGCCATACTAAACACCAAACTATCAGAATATTTGGTTCAAACCAAACAGAGATTGAGTTTTTAGGGGCGGCCATGGTGCTGCATTACAGCGCTTGCAGCGCCCGAGACCCAGGCTCAATCCCCACTACGGGTGCTGTCGACTGGAGCGGCTAGGCTTGTATACACTTGAATATAGAAGGATGAGAGGGGATCTTATCGAAACATAAGGTTATCAAGGGGTTGGACACGTTAGAGGCAGGAAACATGTTCCCAATGTTGGGGGTGTCCAGAACCAGGGGCCACAGTTTAAGAATAAGGGGTAGGCCATTTAGAACAGAGATGAGGAAAACTTTTTCAGTCAGAGAGTTGTAAATCTGTGGAGTTCTCTGCATCAGAAGGCAGTGGAGGCCAATTCTCTGAATGTATTCATGAGAGAGCTAGATAGAGCTCTTAAGGGTAGCGGAGTCAGGGGGTATGGGGAGAAGGCAGGAACGGGATACTGATTGAGAATGATCAGCAGTGATCACATTGAATGGTGGTGCTGGCTCGAAGGGCCGAATGGCCTACTCCTGCACCTATTGTCCGTCTGTACAGAGTTTGTACGTTCTCCCCGTGACCGCGTGGGTTTTCCCCAAACTCTTCCGTTTCCTCGCACACTCCAAAGATGTACAGGTATGCAGGTTAATTGGCTTGGTGTATGTGTAACTTGTCCCTAGTGTGTGTAGGATAGTGTTAATGTGCTGGGATCGCTGGTCGGTGCGGACTCGGTGGGCCAAAGAGCCTGTTTCCACCCTGTATCTCTAAACTAAAGTAAAGTATTTTCTTTAAACCTCAATTTATAAATTTGATCTATTTATAATTAGATACTAATATCCCTAACTCTCATCAATCAAATGTCTCACATAAAAAAAGGCAATTGGCCTCACTGGTCTATGTTGATATCCATGTTCTCTGTGGATCCATGCTCAATCCATCCAAGCACATCACCAAAACCTTCCAATTTATTTTCCCCCTCAGGAGTTTTATCAAACTTGACTCAAGCTTGGTGATTTGGGGGGGGGGGGGGGGGAGTAGAGTCTGAGGGAAACCACGATACTGTGGTTAATGCTGCTGTCTCTCTGCTCCAAGAAGCCTGGTTCAATCTGTGCGGTATCTGCATGTGTTTTTTTCCCCTGCATTCAGGTGGGTTTCCCCTGTGTGCTCCAGTTTCCTACCACATCTCAGAGACAGCTGGAAGGTTAATTGGATGGTGTAAACTATCCTGAGCATAGGTTGACAGCAAATAGAATTAAAGGGCCACGTAGGAGAGAGAACAAACTTCACAATACATACAGAGATAAAGAGGAGGAGGCAGGACTAACAGGATTGCTCCCGGAAGGGCTGGCATGGAGCCAGTGGATAGAATGGCCTCCTTCTGAGGTAATTGTAAAATATTAGGAATCTGTCGGAAGGAACTGCAGATGCTGGTTTACATCGAGGAATGCTGGAGTAACTCAGCAGGACAGGCAGCATCTCTGCAGAAGGAATGGGTGACGTTTTGGGTCGAGGCCCTTCTTCTGTCCAGTTCTGTTCATTCCTTCTACCCAGATGTGCGGCCTGTCCCGCCGAGTTGCTCCAGCATTTTGTGTCTATCAAGATTTTAGGAATCGAGAACGAATTTGGCTTACGATTTAAATCAGGAGAAGCCTTCAAAGGCTTTGCTTGATCTTCCCCCCCCCCCCCCCCCCCCACCGCCCCCGCCCCCCCAACTCCCCCGAAGTGCTGCAGCTCCACAACGTTTGTGATCCTATAACCGCCACCACCGCAAAATGTTGGCAGCCCACCAGAGCGGAGAAAACTTAGCCTCAGCGCTGCCAGTATTGAAATGCCAATGCAGCGTTGTGCCAAAATACAGCCCACTCCCCGACACCCACAAGTCTCCAGCAGCAGGAGCCTGCTGCACAGTAGCTCCCCGCCGCCAGTGAAACAAGATACAAAGGGCGGAAAGTAGCTCGATTTATACTCTTCACATTTGCGGAAATGGCATCAAATCAATTCAAAGCTCCATTTGAGAACATAGATGTTTAACCATGGCACTTCATGCCCACTAACACCCAACGTGGTCATTCCCATAGCAGCAGCATCATTGCAGGATAAACAGGCTCATTGCGTGATCACCGACCTACTCCCACACATTCCCCGAATCATCGTTTCCAACCCCCCTCCATCCCAATTCCCAACCACCCCACACATGCCACCTGCTCTCCCTCTCAGCGGCCAACTCGCCCTCACGGGCTCTTCCCTTCCGCCTGCCCCACCCAATTAACTCTCACTCATCCAACACACTAAATACCAGCCTCACTTTGCTTTCTGTTCACAGTCCAACTCATCCCTCTCCACAGCCCCATCATCAACTCATTTAACCATTTACCAAATCATTCCTGATTCATCTCTCCCCTACATTTCATAGTTCTTCACTCTTTTCCTTATCCATTCTTGCCCCCATTCTCCTTATCTCTCCTGATCCCTTTCACACACATCACTCTCCCTTTCGACTGTGATTATCTACCCTTCCCCACTTCCCTTCCCAGCACTTTTCCATTAACCTCTCCCCTCACCTACCCCTGATCTCCTTTTTTCCCACCTCTCATCTCCCTCCTCTCTCACCCCTTCTCATAATATTCCCCGCGACCTCTCTGCCTCCTCTCCTCCACCCTCCCCAGCCTGATCCCCGATTCCTCGGCCTGCCTCACCTACACCTCCTCTCCCCCACTCCTTCCTCCACTGTTCCACCCCCGACAGCAGCCAAGCTGTTTCCTCCTCTCTGCCCCCTGCCTGGTCTCTGTTCCGCAGCCAGTATCTCACACCCACCCTGCTCCACCCGCCCCCACAGCCTGCCCCCTCCTCCTCTCACAAGCCAAAGTGCTTCACCTGCCTGCTCTGACCATCGCTCTGGCTCCCCTCCTCAGCAACCACAAAACCTCCCCCCCACCCCCCAACCTGCTGCCATGTTATTAAACGCTTACCCCCCCCCCCCCCCCGCCGCCGCCAAATTCAGGTTCACTTTCCTCCAGCAGTCAGTTCCTTACCCTGCCTCACCCCTCCCTCCATCACCAATGTCAAGCCCCCTCCGTTACACCCCTAACACCTAGCACACATCCCCCCCACCTTCACCCAGCTCATCCTCTCCCCCCACCCATGCCTCCCTGCTCGCTCACACCTCTCTTCTCCCCGTAACCTACCTCTCCCACCCTCGTCCCTCAGCCTGTCCCGTTTCCCCCTCTCTCTTACTCTCACTTCTCCCCTTTAAACAGAATTCCTCCCCATCTTTCTCTCCCGATCTCCCTTTCCTCTCCTTCTCCGTCTACCTCTCCCCATCGATCTCCATTAACCACTCTCCCTCTATTCCCCCTCACCCTTTTCCCACTCTCATTTCCCTCGCTCTTTGGCTTAATCTCCTTCCTCCCCTCTCCGTCCGTCTCATACCCTTCTCCCTCACTCCTCCCCTTTCACAATTCCCCCCCTTCTCCTCTATCCACCCCCTTCTCCTCTATCCACCCCCTTACTCCTCCCTCGTCTCCTAACTCCCCTCCCTCACCATTTCCCTCCTTCCCCATTTCACCCTCCTCCACATCACCCACTGCCTCCACCTCCCTCCCATACCCCTTAACCTCCCTCCCTCTCCCCTCACTATCTCCCCTTCCCTCTCTCTATCATTGTCTCCTCCTCCTTCTCTCTCCCTCCACCCCTTTATCTTTCCCTCTCCTTCCATCTTTATCTCTTCCCTCCCCCCTCACTCTGTCTAACTTTCTTTCCCTCCCCCTCCATCTCCTTGCACCTCGAGTTCCTCCCTCCCCTGTTCACTCTCTACCTCTCCAACTCTCTCCCTATCCCTTCATCTGACACGTCCCCGTCCCCCCTCTGCCAATCCCCCTCCATTCTTTTCTCTCTCCCTCTCTCTCCTTCCCTTCTCTCCATCCTTCCCTCCACTCTCTCCTTCCCTCCACTCTCTCCTTCCCTCCACTCTCTCCTTCCCTCCACTCTCTCCTTCCCTCCACTCTCTCCTTCCCTCCACTCTCCTTCCTTCCCCTCTCCCTCTCTCCTTCCTTCCCCTCTCTCCCTTCCTATCTTCACTCCCTCCATCCGCCGATATCTCTCCTTCTCTCCCCCTTCTCTTCTCCCCTCCCTCTCCTTTCCTTCTCTACCTTCCTCTTCCCTCCTTCTCTCCCTCCTCTCTCTTCATCCGTCACGCTCCCTCTCTCCCTTCCCTTCACTCTCCCTCCATCTGCCACTGTCTCTCCTCTCTCTCTCTTTCTCTCTCTCTGTCCCCCTCTCTCTCCCTCCATCCGCCACTCTCTCTCTTTCTCTCTCTCCCCTCTCCCTTCTCCCCCTCCATCCGCCACACACTGTCTCTCCCTCTCCCCCTCTCTCTCTCTGTCTGTCTCTCACTCACTCACTCTCTTCCCCTCTCTCTGTCCCTCCCTCTCCCTTCTCTCCCTCCATCCGCCACTGTCTCCCTCTCTCTCGCCGGTGCTGCCCACTGTGCGGGCAGGGCTGCCTCACCGAGTGCCGGGTGCGGGTCTGGCGATGCTGGGGTTGGCTGGTCCGGGTCTGGGGGGGGCGATGCTGAGGCTGGGGGGGGGGGGGCGATGCTGAGGCTGGGGGTGCCGTGTCGGTGTCCGTGCCGGTGTCGGGGTCTCCGCTGTGTTTTCTCCTCCGGAAGAAAAGGGAAAAAAAGCCCCAGCCGCCACGCCGGAAGTCGCTCCGCATCACCGGCCGCCGGGCCGGGAGCGCTTCCGGGTCGCTGACCCCGCCCGCCCGGCGTGACGTCATACTGCCCCGTGACGTCAGGGGACAGCAACGTTCCACCGTCCTCCAGCTGCCAATGGAGGCTCCCTCACTCTGCCCCACACCCTCAGTGTGGGCTCCCTCACTCTGCCACACACCCTCAGAGTGGGCTCCCTCACTCTGCCCCACACCCTCAGAGTGGGCTCCCTCACTCTGCCCCACACCCTCAGTGTGGGCTCCCGCACTCTGCCCCACACCCTCAGTGTGGGCTCCCTCACTCTGCCCCACACCCTCAGTGTGGGCTCCCTCACTCTGCCCCACACCCTCAGTGTGGGCTCCCTCACTCTGCCCTCACCATGTGATACCCACACCCTCAATGGGCTCACTCACTCTGCCCCCACACCCTCAGTGTGGGATCCCTCAATCTGCCCCCACACCCTCAGTGTGGGCTCCCTCACTCTGCCCCACACCCTCAGTGTGGGCTCCCTCACTCTGCCCCACACCCTCAGTGTGGGCTCCCTCACTCTGCCCCACACCCTCAGAGTGGGCTCCCTCACTCTGCCCCACACCCTCAGTGTGGGCTCCCGCACTCTGCCCCACACCCTCAGTGTGGGCTCCCTCACTCTGCCCTCACCATGTGATACCCACACCCTCAATGGGCTCACTCACTCTGCCCCCACACCCTCAGTGTGGGATCCCTCACTCTGCCCCACACCCTCAGAGTGGGCTCCCTCACTCTGCCCCACACCCTCAGTGTGGGCTCACTCACTCTGCCCTCTCCATGTGATACCCACACCCTCAGTGGGCTCACTCACTCTGCCCCCACACCCCCAGTGTGGGCTCCCTCACTCACCCAATTCCATGTGATACCCACAGCCTCAGTGGGCTCACTCACTCTGCCCCCACACCCCCAGTGTGGGCTCCCTCACTCACCCAATTCCATGTGATACCCACACCCTCAGTGGGCTCACTCACTCTGCCCCCACACCCTCAGTGGGCTCACTCACTCTGCCCCCACACCCTCAGTGTGGGCTCACTCACTCTGCCCCACACCCTCAGTGTGGGCTCCCTCACTCTGCCCCACACCCTCAGTGTGGGCTCACTCACCCATCTCCATGTGATGTCCACACCCTCAGTGTGGGCTCCCTCACTCTGCCCTCACCATGTGATACCCACACCCTCAATGGGCTCATTCACTCTTCCCCCACACCCTCAGTGGGCTCACTCACCCATCTCCATGTGGTGTCCACACCCTCAGTGGGTTCACTCACTCTACAATCTCCATGTGATATTCACACCCTCAGTGGGCTCAATCACTCTGCCCTCACACCAGGTACCCTGCCCTCTCCATGTGATACCCACATCCTCAGTGGGCTCACTCACTCTGCCCTCACACCAGGTACCCTGCCCTCTCCATGTGATATTCACACCCTCAGTGGGCTCACTCACTCTGCCCCCACACCCTCAGTGGGCTTACTCTACCATCTCCATGTGATATCCACACCCTCAGTGGGCTCCCTCTGCCCTGCACGAGGTGCCCTGGCATCTCCATGTGATACCCATACCCTCAGTGGGTTCACTCTGTCCTACACCAGGTACAATCTGACATGTCCATTTGATATTCATACCCTCAATGGGCTCACTCTGCCCCGCGCCAGCTGCCTCTGGCCTCTCCATTTGATTCTGGTTCTGGTTGATTACTGCGCAAACACCTCATAAATGGCTATCTCGCGCAGGTCGGAGTGAGTAGAGTAGTGATTAAATTTTGAAGTGGGTCTTTTTGACCAAGTTGGGGAGATCTAGTTGCTCAATCCCCTTTTTTATACCCTCAATGAGCTCACTCTGCCCCACACCAGCTGCCTCTGCCATCTCCATTTGATATTCATACCCCACCCCGATCAACCGTTCAAGTGCACCTCCGCCAACCTCATGTGAAGGAGGAACTGCATTTGCTGGTTTAAACCAAAGGTAGACACAAAATGCTGGAGTAACTCAGCGGGACAGGCAGCATCACTGGAGAGAAGGAATGGGTGACGTTTCGGGTCAAGACCCTTCTTCCAAGATTCTTCCTCCAACCTCATCCACTGTATCCGCTGTTCCAGGTTTGGATTCTTATATATCAGCGAGAACAAGCACAAGTTCGACGATCGTTTCGCTGAACACCTTCGCTCAGTCCGCCTAAACCTACCTGATCTGCCAGTTGCTAAACACTTTAACTCCCCCTCCCATTCCCACACTGACCTTTGTGTCCTGGGCCTCCTCCACTGTCAGAGTGAGGCCCAGCGCAAATTGGAGGAACAGCGCCTCAATTGGGCAGCTTACACCTCAGCGGTATGAACATTGACTTCTCTAACTTCCAGCTTTCCCTCGCTGCCTGTCCCGCTGAGTTACACCAGCATTTTGTGTCTATCTTTGGTGTAACCCAGCATCTGCAGTTCCTTCCTGCACAGATTATATACTGTGGCAGAGAATTCCACAAATTCACAACTCTCCGGGTGAAAAGGTTCCTTCTCACCTCAGTTTTAAATGGCCTCCCCTTTATTCTAAGACTGTGGCCCCTGGTTCTGGACTCGCCCAACATTGGGAACATTTTTCCTGCATCTAGCTTATCCAGTCCAGTTACTCCAGTACTTTGTGTCCTTTTTTGTGTTGGAATGATTTGTTCAACGACTTGCATGCCTTGGGAGCCAGTGTCTGCAGTTCTGGCAGGCTCTGTTATGGTCTATGTCCTTCCAGAAGACAAATCATATTCATTATAACTTAGCAGTTTGCATGGCATTCTTCCATAATTCAACTTTGCAATTCCCTCGGTTACTATTTTTTATCCCCCTTTTATGTGTTCTTGGTTAATGTATAATTTTTATGGTCTGTGATGAAATGCCTTCATATTCCCTTTCAATCCAGCGTCTGAATAGTCCATTCATTTAACATGTGTTCATACATTTCCTTTGGAGTCAGACCTATATATTTTAGCTCTCGCTGTTAGATGGAAATGGTCTCCTGCCACCCGTAGAGGATAACATTTGTTTTCTTTGTTTGACTTTTCATAAAAGTCAAGCGTGTTTTACTGTCGTGTGCCCCGAAACGGAACAATGAAATTCTTACTTGCGGCAGCACTACAAATATGTAAACGTTGTACACTGTAAACACTATATTAAACAACAAAACAGAAGTTCAGTGTATAAAAATAACAAGCAATCAATAATTGTGCAAAGACAAAAACAGGAGATCTTATCGAAACGTATAAGATTAATAAGGGGTTGGACACTTTAGAAGCAGGAAACATGTTCCCAATGTTGGGGGAGTCCAGAACAAGGGGCCACAGTTTAAGAATAAGGAGTAGGCAATTTAGAACTGAGATGAGGAAAAACTTTTTCAGTCAGAGAGTTGTGAATCTGTGGAATTCTCTGCCTCAGAAGGCAGTGGAGGCCAATTCTCTGAATGCATTCAAGAGAGAGCTAGATAGAGCTCTTAAGGATAGCGGAGTCAGGGGGTATGGGGAGAGGGCAGGAACGGGGTACTGATTGAGAATGATCAGCCATGATCACATTGAATGGCGGTGCTGGCTCGAAGGGCTGAATGGCCTACTCCTGCACCTACTGTCTATTGTCTATAATGCCCACCAAGTCTACGTAGTTCAGAGCTTAGTTGGAGGTAGCAATCTTGATATGAAGGGAATGGAAGGATATGGAACAAATGTAGGCAGATGAGATGAGTTTAGTTTGACATCATGTTTGGCACAGATATTATGAGCCCATGGGCCTGTTCCTGTACTTTACTGTTCTGCGTAGCATGGAACTGCAGATGCGGGTTTAAATCGAAGATGGACACAAAATGCTGGAGTAACTTAGCAGGACAGGCAGCATCTCTGGAGAGAAGGAATGGGTGACGTTTCGAGTCTCGACGTTTCGAGTTTCGAGTCTCCAGAACCAGGGGCCACACAGTCTAAGAATAAAGGGGAGGCCGTTTAAAACTGAGGTGAGAAAAAAACTTTTTCACTCAGAGAGTTGTGAATTTGTGGAATTCTCTGCCACAGAAGGCAGTGGAGGCCAATTCACTGGATGAATTTAAAAGAGAGTTGGATAGAACTCTAGTGGAATCAAGGGATATGGGGAGAAGGCAGGCACGGGTTACTGATTGTGAATGATCAGCCATGATCACAATGAATGGCGGTGCTGGCCCAATAGACGATAGGTTCAGGAGTAGGCCATTCGGCCCTTCGAGCCAGCACCGCCATTCAATGTGAAGGGCCAAATTCAATGTCGAAGGGCCAAATGGCCTCCTCTAGCACCAATTTTCAATGTTTCTATTATTTGTAAGCTTAACTTTATGCAGATGAAGTCTCCTAAACACTTCCTCCCGCGTCTAACAGTTTTCTTCTAAGGACTTGCAACTGGAATGTCATTCTGATAGCTCCTTGCAGCATCTTATCCAAAGTCACTGGTCAAATTATAGGTGATTGATGCACCCTGCAGGTTTGCTTGGTTTACAAATACGACTTCCTACGGGAGTTAGTTGTCAAGTCACATTGGCTTTCTTCATTGATTCTACATTAAACTAGACATAAGCATGGGACAGATCAAACATAATGCCCCTGCCGATTTGACATATAAATCTTGAGACGTGGGAAGAAGATATTGTTTGTATGAGAGCTGAGAGGATTTGTTTGGCTTGGACACCATTGTGAAAATTTTTGAAAATCTATATACTAGAACTCTCATTTGTTATCTTGTTTGTGACTGAACTTCAGCCAAAACGGTGCACGATAGCGCGACAATTTTAGGCCCACCTTACTCACCATTGTCACTTTAGTAATAATGCAAGTAGTTTTATTGAAATCGGTGTTATATTTTTTAAGTTATTCACATTTTAAAGTTTAAAAGGAGGGGAGGGGGAGGGGAGGAGGGAGGAGGGAAGGGGGGAGTGGGGGAGAAGGGAGAGGGGAGGGGGGGGGGTTGAGGAGAGGGGGGAGGACAGAGTGCTGCACCAATGCAGGAGAGGTTTGGGCCCAACGGGTCCACTTTGTCTAGTCTGATATAAAAACAGAAAATTCCCAAAATACTCAGCAGGTCAGGCAGCATCAGCGAAAAGCAAAACAAAGTTCATGTTTCAGGCTGAAGATCTTTCATCAGAACAGGCAACGTTTTTGTCAAAGGGTCTCCAAATTGAATCATTAACTCTGGTTCTCTTTCCACAAATGCCGCCTGACCTGCTGAGTGTTTCCGGCGTTTTTTTGTTGTTTTGAATTAACTGGTTCGTTCAATCACAATGCAGCAAATAGCGATGTGTCCCCATCTGGATTAACGTTTAGTTTAAAGATACAGCGTGGAAACAGTCCCTTCGTCCCACTGGGTCCGTGCCGACCTGCGATCACCCCTATACTAGTTCCGTTCTACACACTCGGTACAATTTACCAAATCCAAGTAACCGACAAACCTCACATATTTGGAATGTGGGAGGAAACCGGAGGGAACCCACATGGTCACAGGAAGAACGTGAAAACTCCGCACAGACAGCACCCGGAGTCAGGATTGCAGGATCGAACCCGGGTCTCTGGCGCTGTGAGGCAGCAACTCTACCGCCGCGCCAATGCCTTGAGTATTAATCGTTAATTTCATAATCACTGTTTTTCTAATCTTGATGGATGTATATGATATCTAAAATGCCTTCCTCATATTGCCGTTACTCCTCACTAGTATGTTTACTATACTGTAGTAGGAAGGAACTGCAGGTGCTAGTTTAAACCGGATAGACACAAAATGCTGGAGTAACTCAGCGGGACAGGCAGCATCTCTGGAGAGAAGGAATGGGTGGCGTCTCGGGTTGATACCCTTCTTCAGTCTGAAGAAGGGTCTCGACCAGAAACGTCACCCATTCCTTCTCTCCAGAGATGCTGCCTGTCCCGCTAAGTTACTCCAGCATTTTGTGTCTTGTTTTACTTAACTGTAAATGTGTTCCTTCCATTGGGACAATGTTTCAAGACTTCTGCTCCCACTCTGTCCCTGCCTGTCGAGGTTATCCACCCTTGCTTTCTATTACTTGTAATTTCAAAATATAAGCTTTATAAAATTAAAGCTTATAAATTTTTTTTAAATAAACTCTGCCCATTACAGGTATCAGTATGGAGCTGAGGACCAAGCACTGAGGCAAGCTGGGCATGGCTTGCCAACCTGAGAATGGCTCACAGTTTTCCTTGCTATCTATATCCTAAAACTCTTGTTTGTTTGTTTGTTTGTTCCTGAACTACAGCCAAAACGGTACACGATAGCGTGACAATTTTAGACCCACCTTACTCCCCGTCATCCCTTTGGCACTAATGGAAGAAATTTCATTGAAATCGGTGTTATATTTTTTAAGTTATTCACATTTTAAAGTTTAAATCTGTCTCCATGGGAGGGAGGGGGAGGGGTAGCGGGATGTGGAGGGAGGGAGGGAGGAGCAGGGAGGATAAGGGGGGTTGAGGGGGATGGAGTTGGGGATGGTGAAGAGGGGGATGGGAGAGGAGGGGGGTGGAGGGCGGGGAGGGGTGGACGGGGGAGAGAGGGTATTGCACCAATGCAGGAGAGGCTTGGGCCCAACAGGTCCACTTGGCCTAGTTATCTGTAAAACTCAGAATGGCACATCCTAGAGTAAACCAAAGCTAAAATACTGGGCACGATTTTTAGAACAACTATATGAATATTAATCATCTCCCTTGACCTCTGATTACTGATCTCCTCTCATCCATCGGGCAAAAGGTACAGAAGTATGAAGACGCTCACCTCCAGATTCAGGGACAGTTTCTTCCCAGCTGTTCAAGATTCAAGATTTCAAGATCAATTAATTGTCACATGTACCAATTAAGGCACGGTGAAATTTGAGTTACCAGCTGTTGTCAGGCAACGGGTAACTCAACCGATGCTCCACCGTGGGCGGCATGGTGGCGCAGCAGCAGAGTTGCTGCCTTACAGCGAATGCAGCGCCGGAGACTCAGGTTCGATCCTGACTACGGGCGCCGTCTGCACAGAATTTGTACGTTCTCCCCGTGACCTGCGTGGGTTTTCTCCGAGATCTTCAGTTTCCTCCCACACTCCAAAGACGTACAGGTATAGAGGTTAATTGGCTGGGCAAATGTTAAAAACAAAATTTTTTTTAATTGTCCCTAGTGTGTGTAGGATAGTGTTAGTGTGCGGGGATCGCTGGGCGGCACGGACCCGGTGGGCCGAAGGGCCTGTTTCCGCACTGTATCTCTAAATCTAAAAAAAAAAATCTAAACTGAACCATGCTATCACCAACTAGAGAGCAGTCCTGAACTACTATCTACATCATTGGAGGCCCTCGGACTGTCTTTAATCGGAACTTACTGGCTTTCAAGGGTCTTCGTTGAGGTGGATGGTATGTCAGGTCTGCTCTCCAGTTGCTCTAAAAGTCTTTTAAATACCTCGAACGTATCTGCTTCAATGGCTACCCCCTGGCAATTCCAGATACTCAACACTCTCTGTGTAAAAAGTTTGCCACAAGCATCTCCTTTAAACTTTTCTCCTCTCACCTCAACGCCACGCCCTCTACTGTTTGCTTTTTCCATCCTGGGAAAAAGTTTCTAACTGTGGACCTTTCATAATGCTGTACGCCTCTCAACCTCATCAAGTCTGGCGGTCACGGTGGCGCAGCGGTAGAGTTGCTGCCTTACAGCGAATGCAGCGCCGGAGACCCGGGTTCCAGCCCGACTACGGGTGCTGTCTGTATGGAGTTTGTACGTTCTCCCCGTGACCTGCGTGGGTTTTCTCCGAGATCTTCTGTTTCCTCCCACACCCCAAAGGTGTATAGTTTGTAGGTTAATTGGCTGGGCAAATGTAAATATTGTCCCTGGTGGGTGTAGGATAGTGTTAATGTGCGGGGATCGCTGGTCGGCGCGGACCCGGTGGGTCAAAGGGCCTGTTTCCACGCTGTATCTCTAAAGCTAAAACTAAAACTAAAACTAGAACTAAGTCTCCCTCAACCTCTGATATTCCAGCAAAAACAATCCAGGTTTGTGCAAGCTCTCCCTATAGCTGAAACACCTCTAATGCAGGCAGCATTAGACAATAGACAATAGGTGCAGGAGGAGGCCATTCGGCCCTTCGAGCCAGCACCACCATTCAATGTGATCATGGCTGATCATTCTCAATCAGTACCCCGTTCCTGCCTTCTGCCCATACCCTCTGACTCCGCAATCCTTAAGAGCTCTATCTAGCTCTCTCTTGAATGCATTCAGAGAATTGGCCTCCACTGCCTTCTGAGGCAGAGAATTCCACAGATTTACAACTCTCTGACTGAAAAAGTTTTTCCTCATCTCCGTTCTAAATGGCCTACCCCTTATTCTTAAACTGTGGCCCCTGGTTCTGGACTCCCCCAACATTGGGAACATGTTTCCTGCCTCTAACGTGTCCAACCCCTTAATAATCTTATATGTTTCGATAAGATCTCCTCTCATCCTTCTAAATTCCAGTGTATGCAAGCCTAGCCGCTCCAGCTTTTCAACATATAACAGTCCCGCCATTCCGGGAATTAACCTAGTAAACCTACGCTGCACACCCTCAACAGCATGAATATCCTCCCTCAAATTTGAAGACCAAAACTGCACACAGTACTCCAGGTGTGGTCTCACTAGGGCCCTGTACAACTGCAGAAGGACCTATTTGCTCCTATACTCAACTCCTCTTGTTATGAAGGCCAACATTCCATTGGCTTTCTTCACTGCCTGCTGTACCTGCATGCTTCCTTTCAGTGAGTGATGCACTAGGACACCCGGATCTCGTTGTACGTCCCCTTTTCTTAACTTTTCCGTTGTGGTAGACCTCCTCTGAACCCTCTCCAAAGCCTCCACACCCTTTCTGTAATGGGGCGACCGGAACTACATGCAACACTCCAAATAAGCCGAGAGTCTCTGGAGGATTGATCAAGTGTTGTAGTTTACGTCAGATAACATGACCGCTGCACCACTGATCCCCACTCTCTTCAGAATGTGAATCCATTAATGTGGGTAAGTTAGAGTCACACATCGTGGAAACAGGCCCTTCGGCCCAACTTGCCCATGGTGGCCAACATATCCCAGTTATACTAGTCCCACCTGCTTGCATTTGGCCCATATCCCTCCAAACCTGTCCTATCCATGTACCTGTCTAACTGTTAAACGTTGCGATAGTCCCAGCCTCAACTGCCTCCTCTGGCAGCTTGTTCCATACCTGTGTGAAAAAGTTACCCCTCAGATTCCGATCAAATCTTCTTCCCTTCACCTTAAACTTATGTCCTCTGTTCCTCGATTCCCCTGTTCTGTGCAAGAGACTCTGTGCATCTATCTGATCTTTTCCTCTCATGATTTTATGATTGCATCCTTTCAAATGTTATCTCTGTATGCTTCGTTTTCATCTTAGCTAACAATGATCAATTCTACATTTTCCATGAAATATCTCCCCTTTGATATCTCATTTTCACACCTTGCACTTCCTTGTCTCTGTATATCCCTCTCCTTTGACTCTCAGTCCAGAGAAGGGTCTGGACCCTAAACGTCACCCATTTCTTCTATCCCCGAGGATTTGAGTACAGGAGTAAAGAAGTCCTTCTGCAGTTGTATAGGGCCCTGGTGAGACCACATCTACAATACAATACACAATATATCTTTATTGTCATTGTACCCAGGGGTACAACGAGATTGGGAATGCACCTCCCATACGATGCAATAATTTAAGTAATTTAGACAACAGCAACCCAACGAAACAAATGTAACTGTTTTAGACAGGGTAAAGTGCAAGTTGATCTATGCGTTGTGACCATCCGGCTCAGCAGGACCGGTTCATAGCAGCTATGGCCTTGGGGATGAAGCTGTTCCTGAGTCTGGAGGTGCGGGCGTAGAAGGCCTGAGAATCTGGAGTATTGTGTGCAGATTTAGTCTCCTAATTTGAGGAAGGACATCCTTGCTATTGAGGCAGTGCAGCGTAGGTTCACGAGGTTAATCCCCGGGATGGCGGGACTGTCATACGAGGAAAGATTGGAAAGACTAGGCTTGTATTCACTAGAATTTAGAAGGATGAGAGGGGATCTTATAGAAACATATAAAATTATAAAAGGACTAGACAAGCTAGATGCAGGAAAAATGTTCCCAATTACCAGAATCAGGGGCCACAGTCTAAGAATAAATGGGAGGCCATTTAAAACTGAGATGAGAAAAAACTTTTTCACCCAGAGAGTTGTGAATTTGTGGAATTCTCCGCCTACAGAAGGCAGTGGAGGCTAATTCACTGGATGAATTTAAAAGAGAGTTAGATAGAGCTCTAGGGGCTAGCGGAATCAAGGGATATGGGGAGAAGGCAGGCACGGGTTACTGATTGTGGATGGTCAGCCATGATCACAATGAATGGCGGTGCTGGCTCGAAGGGCCAAATGGCCTCCTCCTGCACCTATTTTCTATGTTTCTATGTTTCTATACGGCCTGTTCTGCTGAGTTGCTCTAGCATTTTGTGTCTCTAAATTTATACGAGTTAGCTGGAGTCTGCAGGTAAAGTTTGACAGGGACTTCCCCACACACCCCCGCCCTCCCACCCCTCTACCCTCCTCCCCCCCAGAATCTCCAGCATTGTTGAAAGGAACTGAATGCGTTACATTAGGTCACATTACTTCTGAAATCACTTTACACCCACGCTACCTAATAGAGGTAATCACGATCGGGAATAACATGTTCACTTTCCTTTCCAATGAAGCGGAAGCTTTCTGCTGCTTAGCTCAGAGCCAGCACCTGAATCACGACTGAGTAATTTCAGATAGCTGCCTGGCATATGTCGGAATAATAATGTAACCTCTGAAAACAATAGAAGTAGAAATTAAAGCTGCAGTCACCACCAAATTCAAGATGATTTTTCAGTCTTTCACATTAAACTCCACCTACGTGATAACCCAGAATTGTAGGAAAATAACTGCAGATGCTGGAACAAATCGGAGGTGTCACACAATGTTGGAGTGACTCAGCAGGTCTGGCAGCATCTCGGAAGGGAAGGAATGGGTGACGTTTCGGGTCGAGACCCTTCTTCAGACTGATGTCAGGGGGGGGCGGGACAAAGAAAGGATATAGGTGGAGACAGGAAGATAGAGGTAGAACTGAAGGTCCTATGTTGTAAGTGCTTTAATAAAATGATGCGTTGTTTTTAGCGTGTACTTTATGACAATTTCTATTTATATCAAGCAGATTAACCTACAAACCTGTACGTCTTTGGAGTGTGGGATCGAACCCGGGTCTCTACCGTTGCCAGCCCATGGAATGATTTTCCAACCTTAGTTAAAAAGCACAGTGAGAAATTCTAGCCTCCATGTTGTGCGGATTCCCGCCTGCCCGCCCGCCCGCCCGCGTTCCTCCAGAAGATTCAAACCCATCCTTCCTCAGCGCTCTCACCCAAACCGCCATCTTCATGTTTCAGTCTCCGTCTGACCACTTGAAATACTCCTGATAAAAAATACATCAGTCCACGGTGGCGCAGCGGTAGAGTTGCTGCCTTACAGCGAATGCAGCGCCGGAGAGTCAGGTTCGATCCTGACTACGGGCGCCGTCTGTACGGAGTTTGTACGTTCTCCCCGTGACCTGCGTGGGTTTTCTCCGAGATCTTCGGTTTCCTCCCACACTCCAAAGACATGCAGGTTTGTAGATTAATTGACTGGGTAAGTGTAAAAAAAAAATTGTCCCTAGTGTGTGTAGGATAGTGTTAGTGTGCGGGGATCGCTGGGCGGCGCGGACCCGGTGGGCCGAAGGGCCTGTTTCCGCGCCGTATCTCTAAATCAAAATCAAAAAGTTCTGCTTTTCCCACATGAAGCATCTGCGAATGTAGAATCTAACAATAGACTGAAAATAAATCAATGGTTTGTCGGGAAGCGGGAATTTAATATTCAGGAATATTAGCAGCTGCACTTTTGGTGCAGAAGCAGTGTAATGAGGGGGAGTATAATTGTTACAGACACTGCATGGAAACCAGCCCTTTGGCCCACCGAGTTCAAGCCGACCATTGATCAGCCGGTCACACTAGTTCTGGTTTAGTTTAGAGATAATAGCTTAGTTTAGTTTAAGAAAATAACTGCAGATGCTGGTACAAATCGAAGGTATTTATTTCACAAAATGCTGGAGTAACTCAGCAGGTCAGGCAGCATCTCAGAAGGAGGGAAGCTTAGTTTAGTTTAGATTATCGTCACGTGTGCCTAGGTACAGTGAAAAGCTTTTAGTTGCCTGCTATCCAGCCAGCGGAAAGACTATATATGATTACAATTGTCCCCAGTGTACAGATACAAGATAAAAGAATAACGTTTAATACAAGATAAAGTCCAGTAAAGTCCGATTAAAGATAGTTCGAGGGTCTCCTATGAGGTAGATGGGAGCTCAGGACCGCTCTCTAGTTGTTGATAGGATGGAAAACAGGCCATTCAGCCCACGCCGACCATCAATCACCCATTCACACTAGTTCTAACCTCTCACACTGTCTCATTCACTCCCTACACACTAACAGCAATTTGCAGAGGCCAATTAAGCTTCTAACCTGCACATCTTTGGGATGTGGGACGTGACCGGAGCACCCGGAGGAAGCCCACGCAGTCGTAGGGAGAACATGCAAACTCCACACAGACAGCACCAGTTCGAAGCTACACCCACTTTCTCATTCACTTTCCTACACACTAAGAGCAATTTGCAGAGGCCAATTAAGCTTCTAACCTGCACATCTTTGGGATGTGGGAAGTGACCGGAGCACCCGGAGGAAGCCGTGCGAACTCCACACAGTGTTTGCTTGTCTTCTTGCAGAGAGAGGGTGAATGCAAGCTTTCACTCTGTTGCCCTGGTTAATGGTGGAAGCAAGGGGTTTCCTGCCCTCTGACTCTCCCTTCATTCTGTCAGAAGCTGTCTGCCAGTAGATCCACATTCCTTGGACCTTGTCCCACATCCTGCTGGGAAAGCCATTGCTTGGCAGCTCTCCACTGCTACTGCCGAGGGCCGTGGGCCTGAATCCAAATGGTGCCTCTTCCCCACACTAGAGTGCAGACCGAGAATGCAAACATGGTCCAGCCACATCAGATGGTTCCCACGAGTTCATAAGTGATAGGAGCAGAATGAGGCCATTCGGCCTATCAAGTCTACTCCGCCATTCAATCGTGGCTGATCTATCTCTCCCTCCTAACCCCATTCTCCTGCCTTCTCCCCATAACCTCTGACACCCGTACTAATCAAGAATCTATCTCTCTACTAGACCAAGTGGACCCGTTGGGCCCAAACCTCTCCTGCAAACCTCTCCTGCATCACGCTGTCCTCCCCCCGTCCCCTTTCTCCTCAACCCCCCCTCCCCTCCCCTCTCCCTCCCTCCCTCCCTCCTCCTTCCCCCCCTCCTTTTAAACTTTAAAATGTGAATAACTTTAAAAATATAAGACCGATTTCAATAAAACTACTTGCATTATCACTAAAGTGACAATGGTGAGTAAGGTGGGCCTAAAAATGTCGAGCTATCGTGTACCGTTTTGGCTGAAGTTCAGTCACAAACAAGATAACAAACGAGAGTTTTAGTATATAGATGCCTTAAAAGTATTCACTGATGGCCTCCACAGCCTTCTGTGGCAATGAATTCCACAGATTCACCACCCTCTGAATAAAGAAATGGAGATCAGAGAGGTCTCCAGCATCAACTTAAGACAAACTCGACCACAAAAGCAAAGAGCAGCATTATAAAGGTGGCACAGTGGCGCAGCGGGTAGAGCTGCTGCCCTACAGCGCCAGAGACCCGGGTTCGATCCTGACCTCGGGTGCTCTCTCTGCGGAGTTTGCACATTCTCCCTGTGACCACGTGGGTTTCCTCCAGGTGCTCCAGTCTCCTCCCACATCCCAAAAAACATGTAGTTAGTAGGTTGTGTAGGAAAATAACTGCAGATGCTGGTTCAAATTGAAGGTAGACACAAAATGCTGGAGTAACTCAGCGGGACAGGCAGCATCTCAGGAGAGAAGGAATGGGTGACGTCTCGGGTCGAGACCCTTCTTCAGACTTCTTCAGAGGTTAGTAGGTTAATCAGCTGCAGTAAGTTGCCTCTAGTGTGGAGGGAGTGGATGAGAGAGTGGGACAACATGGACCTAGTGTGAACAGGTGATCGAAGATCTGTGTGGACTCGGTGGCCCAAAGGGCCTGTTTCCATGCTGTATCTCTAAAACAAAACATCCTGAGGTTGTGAAATAAATCCGGGTAAATCTAAATCATTCGTTCTACGCTTTTGTTCACAAAAATAAATCACGTTCTACCCATACCCCAATTCTCCATGTTCTCCCACTTTCTCATTTCGCACACTAGGGGCAATTTACAAACCCACACGTCTTTGGGATTTGGGAAGAGACCGGAATATCTGGATGAGACCCACGTGATCACAGGGAGAAAGTGGGATAACATAGATGGTTCGATTGTTCAATGGTGCTTTATGTAGCCACATACGCAACTACACAGGGAAATACTTTTTGCATGCATTAAATGTCCAGGCACCGCCATTTTTGGTGCCATGATTCAAAGTCCGGTCGGCACGCGCACTCGGTCTACAGGAGCAGTTCCCGTGAACTAACATCCCCCTCCTCTCCTCGTGCGGCCATCTTTGTGTCCCTTGGGCGCCTCCTGCAGCCGACCTTGAGGGAGCTGGAGGCATTGCCCCAGTTCACCCTCCTACCCCCCCTTGCTCCTCACGTCCACGTCTCCAGCTCCCTCCCGGTTACGCTTCCCCGATGGTGGGCCAAAGGGCCTGTTTCCACGCTAACCAGCTTCTTCATAAATGTGGCAACAGCTTAAAAAACCTAGCACAAAATGTCCCGCACTGTGCCTTTAGTTAACCCAGCCCGGGTGGCCGCCATTGGTGGAGCGGGAGCACGTGGCCGCTGGTTGGGTGAGGTCACGCGGGGCGGTGACGTCACCCTTTGTCCCTTATTTGGGAGTGAGGAAGTTGGCAACCCTACTAATACGGGACAAGGGCAGTCCCGTATGGGACAAACGAATTTACCCCCAAAATACGGGACGTCCCGGCTAATACGGGGCAGTTGGCAACCGTTGTCCCAACCTCGGGTGCTGTCTGTGTCGAGCTTCTATATTCTACTTATTTCCTCTGGGTGCTCCAGTTTTCTCGTACGCTCATAGAATCATAGAAAATAGGTGCAGGAGTAGGCCATTTGGCCCTTTGAGCCAGCACCGCCATTCAGTATGATCATGGCTGATCATCCAAAATCAGTACCCCGTTCCTACTTTCTCCCCATAACCCTTGATTCCGTTAGACCTGAGCTCTATCTAACTCTCTCTTGAATACATCCAGTGAATTGGACTCCACTGCCTTCTGTGGCAGAGAATTCCACAGATTCACAACTCTCTGGGTGAAAAGGTTTTTCCTCATCTCAGTCCCAAATGGCCTACCCCTTATTCTTAAACTGTGACCCCTGGTTCAGGACTCCCCCAACATCGGGAACATTTTTCCTGCATCTAACCTGTCCAATCCCTTAAGAATTTTATGTTTCTATAGGATCCCCTCTCATCCTTCTAAATTCCAGTGAATACAAGTCCAGTCTACCCATTCTTTACTCCAAAGACGTGCGGGTTTGTAGGTTAATTGGCCGCTGTAAATTGACCCCAGTGTGCAGGGATCGGAAAATTGGGAGAACAGAACTGGTGGTCGGTGGCGGGCAAAAGGGAAAAATGTTTTCATGCTGTATCTCCAAACTAAACAGTCAAGACCAGAACTCTTAAAAGTTTATTAAAACAGGAATAAACACTACAACTCGTAAAATAATGCATCACAAATAATATAACAAAATAGTGCAAATAAACAAAACAATATGTCATAAAATATCATGAATCACTGTACACTGATCTGACCGCCTTACTTTAATGATGTAACATTAAACAAGCGCTATACAAATGAAATGTATTAACATAGCTGTGACTCTTAACTTCATAATGATGTTGCCAGGACTCGAGGACGATAGGCAGAGGTCGGGCAGGCTAGGGCTTTATTCCTTGGAGCGCAGGAGGCTGAGGGATGATCGTACGGAGGTGCACAAGATCATGAAGGGACTAGATAGCATGAAAGCACAGAGTCCTTTACTCAGTATAGGGGAATCCAGAAACTGAGGAAATAGGCTTAAGATGAGAGGGGAAAGATTTAATAGGAACCCAAGGGGAAACCTTTCCACACAAGGGTGGGGGGCAGTGGTGGCAGGTACTGTAACGACATTTCAAAGACGTTTGGACAGGTTTGGAGGGATATGGGCCAAGCCTGGACAGGTGGGACTAGTGTGGATGGGGCATCTTGGTCAGCATGGACAAATTGGGCCGAAGGGCCTGGTTCCACGCTGTCGTTTAGTTCAGTTTAGTTTATTGTCAAGTGTACCGAGCGAGGTACAGTGAAAAGCCTTTTTGTTGCGTGCTAACCAGTCAGTAGAAAGACAATACATGATTACAATCGGCCCATTTAAAGTGTGTAGGTGCATGACACGGGAATAACGTTTAGTGCAAGGTAAAGCCAGCAAAGTCCGATCAAGGATAGTCCGAGGGTCACCAAATAGGTAGATAGTGGTTCAGCACTGCTCTCTGGTTGTGGTGGGATGATTTAATTGCCTGAAATTGCCTCTAACGTGTCCAACCCCTTAATAATCTTATACGTTTCGATAAGATCTCCTCTCATCCTTCTAAATTCCAGTGTATACAAGCCTAGTCGCTCCAGTCTTTCAACATTTGACAGTCCCGCCATTCCGGGAATTAACCTAGTAAACCTACGCTGCACGCCCTCAATAGCAAGAATATCCTTCCTCAAATTTGGAGACCAAAACTGCACACAGTACTCCAGGTGCGGTCTCACTAGGGCCCTGTACAACTGCAGAAGTACCTCTTTGCTCCTATACTCAACTCCTCTTGTTATGAAGGCCAACATTCCATTGGCTTTCTTCACTGCCTGCTGTACCTGCATGCTTCCTTTCAGTGACTGGTGCACTAGGACACCCAGATCTCGTTGTACGTCCCCTGTTCCTAACTTGACACCATTCAGATAATACTCTGCCTTCCTATTCTTACCACCAAAGTGGATAACCTCACACTTATCCACATTAAACTGCATTTGCCATGCATCCGCCCACTCACACAACCTGTCTAAGTCACCCTGCAACCTCATAGCATCTTAATATCCCTCCAAACGTACCCACTGTCAGTTTTCAAATTGAACCATCAGCTTCTTATCTTTTGCGTGGGCAGCCTCCCGCCCAGTGGTATGAATATTGAGGGAGTGGGGGAAAAAAAACGCAGTCTGAAGAAGGGTCTCGACCCGAAACGTCACCCATCCCTTCTCTCCAGAGATGCTGCCTGTCCCACTGAGTCGTCAAGAGTCTGAAGAAGGGTCTCGACCTGAAATGTCACCCATTCTTTCTCTCCAGAGATGCTGCCTGACCCGCTGAGTTACTCCAGCTTTTTGTGTCCAGCGTCAGTTTTTAAAGTTTCTATGAAAAGAACCAAATAGTCGTCAGGGCCCGAGGAAATGTCGGTCAGTTTTAAGTCAGCGTTTTCCATGAGACATGTATGGGTTTTCTTGATGATTTGGGTCTAGGAAGGTGAGATAGGAAGAGATCCAAGGAGAGATGGCTGAATGGATAGAAAATTGGCTTCATGGAAGGAAGCAGAGGGTGATGGTGGACGGTTGCTTCTCTGACTGGAGGCCTGTACTAGTGGTGTGCCTCAGGGTTCGGTGCTGGGCCCTTTACTGTTTGTCATCTGCATCAATGGTTTGGATGAGAACGTACAAGGTAAGATTAGATTTAGATTTAGATTTAGATTTAGAGATACAGCGCGGAAACAGGCCCTTCGGCCCACCGGGTCCGCGCCGCCCAGCGATCCCCGCACATTAACACTATCCTACACACACTAGGGACAATTTTTTAAAAACATTTGCCCAGCCAATTGTCCTTTACGTCTTTGGAGTGTGGGAGGAAACTGAAGATCTCGGAGAAAACCCACGCAGGTCACGGGGAGAACGTACAAACTCCGTACAGACGGCGCCCGTAGTCAGGATCGAACCTGAGTCTCTGGCGCTGCATTCGCTGTAAGGCAGCAACTCTACCGCTGCGCCACCGTGTCGACCCAAGCTTGCTGATGATACAAAAGTGGGTGGTTTTTGCGGAGAGTGG
This sequence comes from Rhinoraja longicauda, assembly GCF_053455715.1. Classification (NCBI taxonomy): domain Eukaryota; kingdom Metazoa; phylum Chordata; class Chondrichthyes; order Rajiformes; family Arhynchobatidae; genus Rhinoraja; species Rhinoraja longicauda. The sequence goes on from NC_135990.1 coordinate 12,055,733, forward strand.
AAATGGTTGCCCAAAATTGGCAGGATCTTGATCGGTTGGGCAGGTGGGCTGAGGAATGGCAGATGGAATTTTTATACAGAGAAATGCAAGGTGTAGGCTCAGCTTATGTGCTGTGTGCCATCATTTATAACGCTCGGTATTCTGTGTGCTTTTAGACTGCCTTCTCAATCTGATCCCATCCCAAAGATTTATGCGCAATTGTCCTCAGATCTCTCGACCTTATCGAAACGTATAAGATTATTAAGGGGTTGGACACGTTAGAGGCAGGAAACATGTTCCCAATGTTGGGGGAGTCCAGAACAAGGGGCCACAGTTTAAGAATAAGGGGTAGGCCATTTAGAACAGAGATGAGGAAAAACCTTTTCACTCAGAGAGTTGTGAATCCGTGGAATTCTCTGCCTCAGAGGGCAGTGGAGGCCAATTCTCTGAATACATTCAAGAGAGAGCTAGATAGAGCTCTTAAGGATAGCGGAGTCAGGGAGGTATGGGGAGAAGGCAGGAACGGGGTACTGATTGGGAATGATCAGCCATGATCACATTGAATGGCGGTGCTGGCTCGACGGGCCTACTCCTGCACCTATTGTCTATTGACCGTCATATCTCTCTAGCATTGAGCCCGATAGTTTATTTGGCTTTTTTATGCTGCGTTTCTCAGCATTGTCACGTCCCCCTACTGCTGCTTGGGTCTTCGGAAGAGCAGGTCGCTTTTAGCTCCAACTTACTTGTCGTCAGTGGAGGTGGAAGCCAGTGCATCAGATCGGGGGGAGCCGTGGTGTGGTGGCGGGGCAGGTCTTGCCCGTGACCTCTGCCCTCTCCACCAGCTCCAGCTGTGTCCTGTTCCCGTGCCGCCATTTCTCACCGTGGAGTCTGCTGGCAATGTGCAACCTCTAGGGGGGAGAAAAACCACCATGGAATTATGAGCACCACACAGTGCTGGAGGAACTCAGCGGGTCAGGCAACATCTGACAGGAGTCAAAATCATTTCATTGTCATCTGTACAGACGGACTATTTTAGTTTAGTTTAGAGGTACAGCGCGGAAACAGGCCCTTCGGCCCAACGAGTCCGCACCGACCAGCGATCCCCGCACAAATAAACAACACACACTATACTTACCTACACCACACTTACCTACACCACACTTACCTACACCACACCACACCACATAGGTTCACCAGGTGAATTCCTGGGATGGTGGGATTGACATACGATGAAAGAATGGATCGACTGGGCTTGTATTCACTGGAATTTAGAAGGATGAGAGGGGATCTGATAGAAACATATCAGGCTAGATGCAGGAGAAATGTTCCCAGTGTTGGGGGAGTCCAGAACCAGGGGTCACAGTTTAAGAATAAGGGGTTGGCCATTTAGGACTGAGATGAGGAAAAGCCTTTTTCACCCAGAGAGTTGTGAATCTGTGGAATTCTCTGCCACAGAAGACAGTGGAGGCCAATTTACTGGATGTATTCAAGAGAGAGCTAGATAGAGCTCTTAAGGATAGCGGAGTCAGGGGGTATGGGGAGAAGGCAGGAACGGCGTACTGATTAAGAATTAGGTCAGATATAGGTCTTGGGGCTAACAGAATCAAAGGATATGGGGAGAAAACAGGAACGGGGTACTGATTTTGGATGGTCAGCCATGATCATTTTGAATGGCGGTACTGGCTCGAAGGGCCGAATGGCCTACTCCTACGCCTATTGTCTATATTTCTGTGTTTTACTGTGTCCCCAATGAAGCCCCCTATTCACAATCTATCCCATGCCCTTTGTGGGACTGACATTTTCCTCCCTCATCAATCCATCTCTCCTTCCCAAGCAAGTTCACCCCTCCCTTTCTCACACCCGACATTTATTTAGAGATACAGCGCGGAAACAGGCCCTTCGGCCCACCGAGTCCGCGCCGCCCAGCGATCCCCGCACATTTATGGAGCAGGCTCATGACGAGGCCTGGCATGTAATAGAAGATGGACACTAACTGCTGAAGATAGTCAGCAGAACTGGCAGCGACTCTGGAGAACATGGACTGGTGATGTTTGGGGTCTTCAGATAGAAGGGTCCCGACCCGAGACGTCCCCCATCCTTTTCCTCCAGAGATGCTGCCTGACCCGCTGAGTTACTCCAGCACTTTGTGTCTATGTCTGATGTAAACCAGCATCTGCAGTTCCTTTCTACGCACATCCTCTGAGAAAATACCCTTTAATAACTCGTTAGAGTCAGAATGGGGAGAACTTCTTTGGAGTGTCAGGGGTTATGGGGAGAAGGCAGGAGAATGGGGTTAGGAGGGAGAGATAGATCAGCCATGATTGAATGGCGGAGTAGACTTGATGGGTCAAATGGCCTAATTCTGCTCCTGTCACTTGTGAACTTATGAGTCAAATTTTTCCTCGCACCCTCATCCTTGTGATGTCAGAAGAAGGGTCTCGACTCGAAACGTCGCCCATTCCTTCTCTCCAGAGATGCTGCCTGACCCGCTGAGTTACTCCAGCATTTTGTGTCGACTTGTGATGCTCAAGTCTTAGGCCGGGAATCGAACTCACCACCAGCTGCCATTAATGTGAACGGCGTACCTGCCCCGAGATCTCTTCACCTCCCGCCAGTCCGTCCTCAGCGTCGGAGCGCGCGCTGGGCAAGGTAGTTGCCCGGCCTTTCCTGACCAGCTCCTTCCTGCACGTGCCGACCCTGCTCATGGAGTCCAATCTAAAACCAAAAGCCAACGATTCAATGACAGCTTAGTTCAGAGATACCGCGCGGAAACAGGCCCTTCGGCCCACCGTGTCCGCGCCGACCAGCGATCCCCGCACGCTAACACTATCCTACACACACTGGGGACCATTTACATTTTTGCCAAGCCAATACCACCAAGGGCAGCACGGTGGCGCAGCGGTAGAGTTGCTGCCTTACAGCGAATGCAGCGCCGGAGACTCAAGTTCAGTAACAATGACCAAGAGTTTACTTTAGACTTTAAAGATACAGCGCGGAGACAGGCCCTTCGGCCCACCGGCTCCACGCCGACCAGCGATCCCCCACGACGACCACACTAGGGACCATTTACAGAAGCCCTTCTTCAGACTGGTGCTGAGTTACTCCAGCACTTTGTGTCTATCTTCGGTGTAAACCAGCATCTGCAGTTCCTTCCTACACATACTGCCCAGGTGGGGCTCGACCTGAAACGTCACCCGTTCCTTCTCTCCAGAGATGCTGCCTGTCCCGCTGAGTTACTCCACCACTACAGTACAGTGCTGGAGTAACTGTACATCCACCACAGTTACTCCAGCACTGTGGCCCAGGTGAGGTTGCTGTATAGTTGTACCAGATTGTATGCAAAACAAAGCACTTGACTGTACCTTAGCACAAGTGACAATGTATAGTGTACAGTGTATGTACAGTGATTGTAGTTGGCACGGTGGCGCAGCGGTAGAGTTGCTGCCTTACAGCGCCAGAGAGCCCGGGTTCGATCCTGACTACGGGTGCTGTCTGTACGGAGTTTGTACGTTCTCCCCGTGACCTGCGTGGGTTTTCTCCGAGATCTTCGGTTTCCTCCCACACTCCAAAGACGTACAGGTTTGTAGGTTAACTGACTTGGTAAATGTAAAAATTGTCCCTCGTGGGTGTCGGATAGTGTTAATGTGCGGGGATCGCTGGTCGGCGCGGACCCGGTGGGCCGAAGGGCCTGATTCCGCGCTGTATCTTTAAAGTCTAAAGTAAACTCTTGGTCATTGTTACTGAGGCTGGATATTTTTTTTAAACGAGGATTATCTAATCACCTACAACGGGACCCCACCACTGGCCATATCTTCCCATCCCCTCCCCTTTCTGCGTTCCGCAGAGACCGTTCCCTCCGTAACTCCCTGGTCCACTCGTCCCTTCCTACCCAAACCACCCCATCAGAAAGGAGGGAGAGAGAAAACAGGTAATTATAGACCAGTTAGTCTGACATCAGTGGTGGGGAAGATGCTGGAGTCAATTATAAAAGACGAAATTGCTGAGCATTTGGATAGCAGTAACAGGATCATTCCGAGTCAGCATGGATTTACGAAGGGGAAATCATGCTTGACAAATCTACTGGAATTTTGTGGTGTGGTGTACCTCGACTTTCAGAAAGCCTTCGACAAGGTCCCACATAGGAGATTAGTGGGCAAAATTAGAGCACATGGTATTGGGGGTAGGGTACTGACATGGATAGAAAATTGGTTGACAGACAGAAAGCAAAGAGTGGGGATAAATGGGTCCCTTTCGGAATGGCAGGCAGTGACCAGTGGGGTACCGCAAGGTTCAGTGCTGGGACCCCAGCTATTTACGATATACATTAATGACTTAGATGAAGGGATTAAAAGTACCATTAACAAATTTGCAGATGATACTAAGCTGGGGGGTAGTGTGAACTGTGAGGAAGATGCTATGAGGTTGCAGGGTGACTTGGACAGGTTGTGTGAGTGGGCAGATACATGGCAGATGCAGTTTAATGTAGATAAGTGCGAGGTTATTCACTTTGGAAGTAAGAATAGAAAGGCAGATTATTATCTGAATGGTGTCAAGTTAGGAAGAGGGGATGTTCAACGAGATCTGGGTGTCCTAGTGCATCAGTCACTGAAAGGAAGCATGCAGGTACAGCAGGCAGTGAAGAAAGCCAATGGAATGTTGGCCTTCATAACAAGAGGAGTTGAGTATAGGAGCAAAGAGGTCCTTCTACAGTTGTACCGGGCCCTGGTGAGACCGCACCTGGAGTACTGTGTGCAGTTTTGGTCTCCAAATTTGAGGAAGGATATTCTTGCTATTGAGGGCGTGCAGCGTAGGTTCACTAGGTTAATTCCCGGAATGGCGGGACTGTCGTATGTTGAAAGGCTGGAGCAATTAGGCTTGTGTGCACTGGAATTTAGAAGGATGAGGGGGGATCTTATTGAAACATATAAGATAATTAGGGGATTGGACACATTAGAGGCAGGAAACATGTTCCCAATGTTGGGGGAGTCCAGAACAAGGGGCCACAGTTTAAGAATAAGGGGTAGGCCATTTAGAACGGAGATGAGGAAGAACTTTTTCAGTCAGAGAGTGGTGAAGGTGTGGAATTCTCTGCCTCAGAAGGCAGTGAAGGCCAGTTCATTGGATGCTTTCAAGAGAGAGCTGGATAGAGCTCTTAAGGATAGCGGAGTGAGGGGGTATGGGGAGAAGGCAGGAACGGGGTACTGATTGAAAGTGATCAGCCATGATCGCATTGAATGGCGGTGCTGGCTCGAAGGGCTGAATGGCCTACTCCTGCATCTATTGTCTATTGTCTATCTATTGTCTATCCCCGGGCACTTTCCCCTGCAACCGCAGGAGATGCAACACCTGTCCCTTTACCTCCCCCCTCAACTCCATCCAAGGACCCAAACAGTCTTTCCAGGTGAGACAGAGGTTCACCTGCACCTCCTCCAACCTCACCTATTGCATCCGCTGGTCCAGATGTCAACTTCTCTACATCGGCGAAACCAAGCGCAGGCTCGGCGATTGCTTCACTCAACACCTGCGCTCAGTCCGCCTTAACCAACCTGATCTCCGGGTGGCTGAGCACTTCAACTCCCCCTCCCTCTCCCAGTCTGACCTTTCTGTCATGGGCCTCCTCCAGTGCCATAGTGAGGCCCACTAGAAATTGGAGGAACAGCACCTCATATTTCGCCTGGGCAGCTTGCGGCCCAGTGGTATGAACATTAACTTCTCCAACTTTAGATAGTTCCTCTGTCTTTCTCTTCCCCTCCCCCTTCCCAGATCTCCCTCTATCTTCCCGTCTCCACCTATATCCTTCCTTTGCCCAGCCCCCCCCTGACATCAGTCTGAAGAAGGGTCTCGATCCGAAACATCACCCATTCCTTCTCTCCTGAGATGCTGCCTGACCTGCTGAGTTACTCCAGCATTTTGTGAATAAATACCTTCGATTTGTACCAGCATCTGCAGTTATTTTCTTACATTAGGCTGCTTAGGTGGGATCTGAACACACATACCTGGATCAGTGGTCCTACATTGCCACGTCAGGTACCTTAGCTCCATAAGCACCCCTTTCACCATCTGTAAATAGCCTGCAGGCAGTGACATGATTCTGAGACAGACACAAAAGGCTGGAGTAACTCAGCGGGTCAGGCAACATCTCTGGATAAAAAGGAATAGGCGACGTTTCAGGTCGAGACACTTCTTCAGAATTCCATTGGATCTCAGTCTTCAGACAAGGTCTCGACCCAAACGTCACCCATTCCTTCTCTCCAGAGATGCTGCCTGTCCCGCTGAGTTACTCCAGCATTTTGTGTCTGTATTCTGTTTCAACCAGCATCTGCAGTTCCTCCCTATCTAGAAACGTAGAACATAGAAACATAGAAGAATAGGTGCAGGAGTAGGCCATTCGGCCCTTCGAGCCAGCACCCCCATTCAATATGATCATGGTTGATCATCTAAAATCAGTTCCCCATTCCTGCTTTCTCCCCGTATCCCTTGATTCCATTAGCCCCAAGAGCTAAATCTAACTCTCTCTTGAAAACATCCAGTGAATTGGTCTCCACTGCCTTCTGTGGCAGAGAATTCCACAAATTCACAACTCTCTGGGTGAAGAGGTTTTTCCTCATCTCAGTCCAAAATGGCCGACCCCTTATTCTTAAACTGTGAACCCTAGTACAGAGTTAAAGGGGAGGCAGCCCCAGGTCCAGCCAACGACTCACTGTCCCCTCTCCCTCTTCCTCCCGCCGATCCTCATTGATGGAGTGCAGCGATCCCAGGGATTTGTTCTCAGGTTACATAGAAACATAGAAAATAGGTGCAGGAGGAGGCCATTTGGCCCTTCGAGCCAGTGACACTCATACAGAGTTGGATGAGGAAAGGCAGTAAGAAGCCTGCGTGGAACATAAATGCCAGCACAGGATAGTTGGGGCCAAATGGCCTATTTCTATGTAATTCCTCGGTAGGGTACAATTAAAAACTTAAAGCAAGTTCACCTGGTTTGCTGGTATTTAATCTACAATTCCAGGAATCAAAACAGAACTAATCCTCCTTGTAAAATTCCCAGTTTCCCTGGTTACAAAGAAAATAGGTGCAGGAGGAGGCCATTTGGCCCTTCGAGCCAGCACCAGCCATTCATTGTGATCATGGCTGATCATCTACAATCAGTAACCCGTGCCTGCCTTCTCCCCATATCCTTTGATTCCACTAGCCCCTAGAGCTCTATCTAATTCCCTTTTAAATTCATCCAGTGAATTGGCCTCCACTGCCCTCTGTGGCAGAGAATCCAACAAATTCACAACTCTCTGGGTGAAAAAAGTTTTTCCTCACCTCAGTTTCGAATGGCCTCCCCTTTATTCTTAGACTGTATGTGGCCCCCGGTTCTTACCTTCCCTGCCAGGACGACAGGCTTGATGAGGAAGATGCCGGCCTCTGCTTCCACCTGCCTCAGGGTGCTGGTGAGAAGGGCAGCCAGCTGCAGCCTGCGCTCCGAGTACCTGCTGTTCACCCTGCACCAACATCGAGCTCTCTGTGGGGAGGAAGCACTGCTTTAGAAACATAGAAACATAGGTGCAGGAGTAGGCCATTCGGCCCTTCGAGCCTGTACGCACCGCCATTCAATATGATCATGGCTGATCATCCAACTCAGTATCCCGTACCTGCCTTCTCTCCATACACCCTGATCCCTTTAGCCACAAGGGCCACATCTAACTCCCTCTTAAATATAGTCAATGAACCGGCCTCAACTACCTTCTGTGGCAGAGAATTCCACAGATTCACCACTCTCTGTGTGAAAAAAAACTTTCTCATCTCGGTCCTAAAAGACTTCCCCCTTATCCTTAAACTGTGACCCCTTGTTCTGGACTTCCCCAACATCGGGAACAATCTTCCTGCATCTAGCCTGTCCAACCCCTTAAGAATTCTTTGTAAGTTTCTATAAGATCCCCCCTCAATCTTCTAAATTCCAGCGAGTACAAGTCAAGTCAAGTCAATTTTATTTGTATAGCACATTTAAAAACAACCCACGTTGACCAAAGTGCTGCACATCTGATTAGGAAAAAAAAAATGAAACATACCGTGGCAGTACAAGCCGAGTCTATCCAGTCTTTCTTCATATGAAAGTCCTGCCATCCCAGGAATCAATCTGGTGAACCTTCTCTGTACTCCCTCTATGGCAAGAATGTCTTTCCCCAGATTAGGAGACCAAAACTGTACGCAATACTCCAGGTGTGGTCTCACCAACGCCCTGTACAACTGCAGCAGAACCTCCCTGCTCCTATACTCAAATCTCCCCGCTATGAATGCCAGCATACCATTCGCTTTCTTCACTGCCTGCTGCACCTGCATGCCTACTTTCAATGACTGGTGTACCACGACACCCAGGTCTCGTTAGATCTCCTCTTTTCCTAATCGGCCACTATTCAGATAATAGTCTGCTTTCCTGTTCTTGCCACAAAGTGGATAACCTCACATTTATCCACATTATACTGCATCTGCCATGCATTTTCCCACTCACCTAACCTATCCAAGTCACGTTACAGCCTCCTAGCATCCTCCTCACAGCTAATACTGCCCCCCAGCTTCGTGTCATCCGCAAACGTGGAGATGTTGCATTCAACAACAGCAACAGTCAACAACAGAGCTTTATTTGTCATTCGGTACCAAGGTACCGAACGAAATTACATAGCAGTCACACAAAAAAAAAAGAACACAAGACACATGACCCCAACACAAACGTCCATCACAGTGACTCCAAACACCCCCTCACTGTGATGGAGGCAACAAAACTTCCACTCTCTTGCTCCCACGCCCACGGACAGACAGCTCGTCCCCGACCGACCCGCAAGGGGATAATTTGTGGAATTCTCTGCCACAGAAGGCAGTGGACAATAGGTGCAGGAGGAGGCCAGTCGGCCCTTCGAGCCAGCACCACCATTCAATGTGATCATGGCTGATCATTCTCAATCAGTACCCCGTTCCTGCCTTCTCTCCATACCCCCTGACTCCGCTATCCTTAAGAGCTCTATCCAGCTCTCTCTTGAATGCATTTACAGAATTGGCCTCCACTGCCTTCTGAGGCAGAGAATTCCACAGATTTACAACTCTCTGACTGAAAAAGTTTTTCCTCATCTCCGTTCTAAATGGCCTACCCTTTATTTTTAAACTGTGGCCCCTTGTTCTGAACTCCCCCAACATTGGCAACATGTTTCCTGCCTCTAACTATCCCAAAGTTTAAGAAACAGTTAGACAGGTACATGGATAGGACAGGTTTGGAGGGATATGGGCCAAATGCAGGCAGGTGGGACTGGTGTAGCTGGGACATGTTGGCCGGCGTGTGCAAGTTGGGCCGAAGGGCCTGTTTCCACACTGTATCACTCTAAGACTCTAACTCACCTACATTAATGGATTCACTTTCTGAAGAGAGTGGGGATGAGTGATCACGTTATAGACAATAGACAATAGGTGCAGGAGGAGGCCATTCAGCCCTTCGAGCCAGCACCACCATTCAATGTGATCATGGTTGATCATTCTCAATCAGTACCCGTTCCTGCCTTCTCCCCATACCCCCTGACTCCGCTATCCTTAAGAGCTCTATCTAGCTCTCTCTTGAATGCATTCAGAGAATTGGCCTCCACTGCCTTCTGAGGCAGAGAATTCCACAGATTCACAACTCTCTGACTGAAAAGGTTTTTCCTCATCTCAGTTCTAAATGGCCTACCCCTTATTCTTAAACTGTGGCCCCTTGTTCTGGACTGTATCTGACTTGTAAACTCCACACTGTATCACCATGTGACTCCGCAGTTTGACCGGGGCGTCGTGTCGTCACCTGTTGGTGGGAGAGCCTCCATCTTTGTTGCCAGGGGCTGAGGGGGGGGTCGCTCGGCGCTGGTCCCCCGCGCCGCCTCCCAGCTCCGCACGAAGCTGCTGTAGCTCTTCACCAGGCTGCACAGGCGCTCCCTCTGCAGCTCGCCGTAGCCCTGCATTACTGCTGCAACGTGCTGCACCCAGCGTGGAGGGGGGGCAAGGATGGTGGAGGAAGAACATGGTGGTGGGGGGGAGAGAGGGAGAGGGAGAGAGGGAGAGAGAGAGGGAGAGAGAGAGGGAGAGAGAGAGAGAGAGAGAGAGAGAGAGAGAGAGAGAGAGAGAGAGAGAGAGAGAGAGAGAGAGAGGAGAGAGAGAGAGAGAGAGAGAGAGAGAGGGGAGAGGGGGAGGAGAGAGAGGGGGGAGAGAGGGGGAGAGAGTAGAGAGAAAAAGTGAGAGGGAGAGGGGAGAGAGCGAGGGGGGGGGGAGAGAGAGAGAGAGAGAGAGAGAGAGAGGGAGGGAGAGAGGGGGAGAGAGAGGGAGAGGAGAGAGAGGGGGAGAGATAGAGGGGGAGAGAGAGATGGGGGAAGAGGGGGAGAGGGGGAGAGAGGGGGGAGAGAGGGGGAGAGAGGGGGAGAGGGGAGAGTGAGGGGGGGGGGGAGGGGGAGAGAGGGGGAGAGAGAGAGAGAGAGAAGATTAACACTGTCCACAACATTTCATTGGCACCCCAAAGGGGTAGAAGGGGTGATGTAGAGCGGGGTGGGGGGGAGAGAGGGGTGGGGGGAGAGAGGGGTGGGGGGGAGAGAGGGGTGGGGGGAGAGAGGGGTGAGGGGAGAGAGGGGTGGGAGGGAGAGAGGGGTGGGGGGGAGAGAGGGGTTGGGGGAGAGAGGTGTGGGGGGGGAGGGGTGGGGGGGAGAGAGGGGTGGGGGGGAGAGAGAGGTGGGGGGGAGAGAGGGATGGGGGGGAGAGGGGTGGGGGGGAGAGAGGGGTTGGGGAGAGAGGGGTGTGGGGGAGAGGGGTGGGGAGAGAGGGGTGGGGGAGAGGGGGGAGAGAGGGGTGGGGGGAGAGAGGGGTGGGGGGAGGGGGGGAGAGAGGGGAGGGGGAGAGAGGGGGGGAGTTTGTTGGAGGGAGGGGAAAGGGGGTCGGGGGTGTTGTTTTTTCCATTGTTGCTGCCTGACATGCTGAGTATTTCCAGGATTTTAATTTCACATTTCCAGCATCTGCAGCAGTCCTGAGCCACAATCTCCCTCATTGGAGACCCTCGGACTATCTTTGATCAGAGTTTTATCTTGCACTAAACGTTATTCACATTATTTTCCCTTAGCATGTGTCTGTACACTGTGGATGGCTTGATTTCCGTTGACTGGTTAGCACGCAACCAAAGCTTTTCACTGTACCTCGTCGGTACACCTGACAATAAAACTAAACTAAAATGAATGCAACTATTCTATCTGCCTCCACCACCACACCTGGCAGAACGTTCCAGACACAACATGGTGGCACAGTGCCGCGGTGGTAGAGTTGCTGCCTCGCAGCGCCAGAAACCCAGGTTCGATCCCGACTACGGGCGCTGTCCGTACGGAGTTTGTACGTTCTCCCCGTGACCTGCGTGGGTTTTCTCCGAGATCTTCGGTTTCCTCCCCCACACTCCAAAGGCGTGCAGGTCTGTAGGTTAATCGGCTTGGTATGTGTGTAAAATGTCCCTAGTGTGTGTACGGTAGTGTTATTGTGCGAGGATCGCTGGTCGGTGCGTTCCCGGCGGGCCGAAGGGCCTGTTTCTGCGCTGCATCTCGGAACTAAACTTAAACTAAATACTCACCAACCTCTGTATAAAAAACCTGCCACGCACATCTCCTTTACATTTTGCCCCTCTCACCTTAAAGCCACGCAAGACGTCAGTCTCTGCTAGGGTTGCCAACTTCCACACTCCCAAATAGGGGACAAAAGGTGACATCGCCACCCCGCGCCCCAAGTGACCTCACCCAGCCAGCGGCCACGTGCTCCATCAATGGCGACCACCTGGGCCTGGAGGCGGGTTGCTACGCTACCTCTGTTAGGTGGCGCCCGGGCCTCCGGGCCTGTGGCAGCCCCCGGGCCTACAGTGTCCGGGCCTACAGTGTCCGGGCCTACAGTGTCCGGGCCTACAGTGTCCGGGCCTACAGTGTCCGGGCCTACAGTGTCCGGGCCTACAGTGTCCGGGCCTACAGTGTCCCGGGCCTACAGTGTCCGGGCCTACAGAGTCCGGGCCTACAGTGTCCGGGCCTACAGAGTCCGGGCCTACAGTGTCCGGGCCTACAGTGTCCGGGCCTACAGTGTCCGGGCCTACAGTGTCCGGGCCTACAGTGTCCGGGCCTACAGTGTCCGGGCCTACAGTGTTCGGGCCTACAGCGTGCAGGCCTGCAGCACCCCCCACCCCCCGGGCCTACAGCACCCCCCTGGGCCTAATACTGGACAAGGGCGGGTCAGGTACGGGTTAAACCAATTTAGCCCACAATACAGGATGTCCCGGCAACCCCAGTGTCTGCTCACCTCGTAGGTGTTTTTCGGGAGGCGGCCGCAGACCAGGCCTTGCCGCAGTGCCCTCAGGTTCCGCTCCAGGTCCAGCCGTGTGAAGAACACGGCCATGTAGTCAGGAGGTCCGCGGACAGGCCCACCGCCCGTGGCTCTCTCACCCCGGTCTCTCGCTCGCTCCCGCGGCGTGGCACGGTGTGGAGGACACCTCTCCCACTCGCCCACTGGGGCAGTGCCCACCTGTTGAGATCAGACAGGAAATAAGGTGAAATAAAAACGAACTGCAGATGCCGGTTTTGTACCAAGGATAGACACAGAGCGCTGGAGTAACTCGGCGGGTCAGGCAGCATCTCTAGAGAACGTGGACAGCGTCCGGGCCTACAGCGTCCGGGCCTACAGCGTCCGGGCCTACAGCGTCCGGGCCTACAGAGTCCAGGCCTACAGCATCCGGGCCTACAGCGTCCGGGCCTACAGCGTGACGTTTCAGGTCAGGACCGTTCTTCAGAAACCGCCCTGCCTGGTGTCACCTTTTGCCGGCCCTGATTTGACCTGGTCTTGCTTCCAGTCCCCCCTGCCCTCCACAATCAGCTTGAAGAAAGATCGCAGCCTAAAGCCTCACCTCTGCATGTCCTCCAGAGATGCCGCCTGACCCGCTGAGTTACTGCAGCGCTCTGTGTCTGTCTTTGCAAGCCAGCACCTGGCGGCACGGTGGCGCAGCGGTAGAGTTGCTGCTTGGCAGCACCAGAGACACGGGTTCAATCCTGACCACGGGTGCCGTCTGTACAGAGTTTGTACGTTTGTCCCTGGGACTGCGTGGGTTTTCACTGGGTGCTCTGGCTTCCTCCCACACTCCAGAGGCGTGCAGGTTTGTAGGTTTATCATATCATATCATATATATACAGCCGGAAACAGGCCTTTTCGGCCCTCCAAGTCCGTGCCGCCCAGTGATCCCCGTACATTAACACTATCCTACACCCACTAGGGACAATTTTTTACATTTACCCAGCCAATTAACCTACATACCTGTACGTCTTTGGAGTGTGGGAGGAAACCGAAGATCTCGGAGAAAACCCACGCAGGTCACGGGGAGAACGTACAAACTCCTTACAGTGCAGCACCCGTAGTCAGGATCGAACCTGAGTCTCCGGCGCTGCATTCGCTGTAAAGCAGCAGCTCTACCGCTGCGCTACCGTGCCGCCCTAGTGTGCTTAGATTAGTGTTTGAGGTGACTGTAGATCGGTGGCGACGCGCTGGTCTGAAGGGCCTGTTTCCACACGGTACCTCTAAAACTAAAACGTACAAACTCCACATAAACAGCACCCGAGGTCAGGATGGTACCTGGCTCTCTGGCGATGTGAGGCAGCAACGCCACTGTGCCCACTATTCTTTTTTCTTTTGTCTGTGGTCTGACCTGCCCAGATGCTTAGGAAAAACACTGCAGTTGCTGGTTAAAATCGGAGGTGGACACAAAATGCTGGAGTAACTCAGCGGGTTACTGGAGAGCGGGTTACGGGTGACCCGCTGAGTTACTCCAGCATTTTGTGTCTACCTGCCCAGATGCTTTATTAGCTCAGACAGGCGCATACAGGCCCTTCGGCCCACCGAGTCCGTGCCGACCAGCGGTCCACTCACACTAGCACTATCCTACACGCACTGGGGACAATTTACAATTTTAACCGAAGCCAATTAACCTATAAACCTGCACGTCTTTGGAGTGTGGGAAGAAACCGGAGCACCCCGAGAAAACCCAAACGCAGGTCACGGGGAGAACGTACAAACTCCGTACAGACAGCACCCGTAGTCAGGATCGAACCCGGGTCTCTGGCGCTGTGAGGCAGCAATTCTACCGCTGTGCCACCGCGCCGCAATAATTTGATTTTAACTGCCCAGTTGTTCCATCCTATCACAAACATCCCCTTTGCTTCCTCGTCTCCCACCAACCTCTCTACCTCCCAGACTAACTTGCTTCTCCTTTGTCAGGGTTCCAGGTCTGAAACGTTCACTGTTCCTCCCCCACCACAGATGCTGCCTGACCTGCTGTGTGCCTCCGGCATCTTCTGTTTGTGTCGTTGCGTCCGCCTGTTGCTGGTCCTGTTCTCGGTGAAGCCTGAGTGACACAGGGCACAACAACTCATTAGATTAGATCAGTCTGAAGAAGGGTCTCGACCCCGAAACGTCACACATCCCTGGTCAGTGTTGGCAAGTTGGGCCGAAGGGCCTGTTTCCATGCTGTACCACTAATACTTGTGGGGGACCTTTGTTGTGAATCTTAGTAATAGCCTCTCAAACGCTGCAAGAGGGCACTACTTAAAGTGGACACATGAATGGCATTGATGGAAGAGACGGAAGGGGCGGTCACGGTGGCGCAGCGGTAGAGTTGCCGCCTTACAGCGAATGCAGCGCCGGAGACCCGGGTTCGATCCCGACTACAGGCGCTGTCTGTACAGAGTTTGTACGTTCTCCCCGTGACCTGCGTGGGTTTTCTCCGAGATCTTCGGTTTCCTCCCACACTCCAAAGACGTGCGGGTTTGCGGCTTGATGCAAATGTAAAAATTGTCCCCTGTGTGTGTAGGATAGTGTTAATGTGCGGGGATCGCTGGTCGGCGCGGACCCGGTGGGCCGAAAGGGCCTGTTTCCGCGCTGTATCTCTAAACTAAACTAAAAATTAAAAAAAGACTATTGAAGTAATGATATAATAAAGGTAGAGAAAAATATGCCCCAGTTATACTGCTCAAAATGCTGGAGTAACTCAGCGGGCCAGGCAACATCTCTGGAAAACAAGGATAAGTGACGTTTCACAGAGTGCTGGAGTAACTCAGCGGGTCAGGCAGCATCTCTGGAAAACAAGGATAGGTGACGTTTCACAGAGTGCTGGAGTAACTCAGCGGGTCAGGCAGCATCTCTGGAGAATATGGATGGGTGACGTTTCGGGTCGAGACCCATCTTCAGACTGATTGTGGGGGAGGGGTGGGGGTGGAGGGGCAGGACAAAACATGGCAGGTTATGGGTAACAGTTCTAGATTTAAGCTTAGGTTTATTATTGTCACGTGTACCGAGGTACAGTGAAAAGCTTTGTTTTGCCCGTTATCCAAACAGATCAGATATACCAGACAAAGATACACTTAAGTAAAACTCAAGTACAATAGACTGATTTTCTTTCGTTTCGTTTTCTTTAGTTTTCCAGAACCAGGGGCCACACAGTCTAAGAATAAAGGGGAGGCCATTTAAAACTGAGGTGAGAAAAAACCCAGAGTTGTGAATTTGTGGAATTCTCTGCCACAGAGGGCAGTGGAGGCCAATTCACTGGATGAAATTAAAAGAGAGTTAGATAGAGCTCGAGGGGCTAGTGGAATCAAGGGATATGGGGAGAAGGCAGGCACGGGTTACTGATTGTGGATGATCAGCCATGATCACAGTGAATGGCGGTGCTGGCTCGAAGGGCCAAATGGCCTCCTCCTGCACCTATTTTCTATGTTTCTATGTTTAGTTTAGAGATACAGCGCGGAAACAGGCCCTTCGGCCCACCGAGTCCACACCGACCAGCGATCCCTGCACACTAACACTATCCTACACACACTAGGGACAATTTACATTCTGTTTAGACAAAGTAAACAGAACTGGGAGATGTGTAAAAAAAGCAAGGAATAATGTGCGTACCTGTTCTATTTTGTCTCCAAAAAACTCTGCCCAGCACTAATCAGCAAAGCTATAAAAGGTATTTTAAAAACTGTAATCCAAATAAGATATTTATGGGTGATGATTCAGGTTGGGACCCTTCAACAGGCCTGTCTGCAGCAGAACCCCAACCCAAAACATTACCCATCCATGTTCTCCAGAGATGCTACCTGACCCGCTGAGTTACTCCAGCACTCTGTGAAACGTCACCTATCCAAGTTCTCCAGAGATGCTGCCTGACCCGCTGAGTTACTCCAGCACTCTGTATCTCTCTTAGGTATAAGGCCATAGGTGATAGGAGCAGAATTAGGCCATTTGGCCCATCAAGTCTACTCGGCCATTCAATCATGGATGATCTATCTATCTCTCCCTCCTAACTCCATTCTCCTGCCTTCTCCCCATAACCCCTGACACCCGTACTAATCAACAATCTATCTATCTCTGCCGTACAAAATATTCACTGACTTGGCCTCCACAGCCTTCTGTGGCAAAGAGTTGCACAGATTCACCACCATCTGATTAAAGACATTCCTCCACATCTCCTTCCTAAAAGAACGTCCTTTAATTCCAAGGCTATGACCTCTAGTCCTAGATTCTCCCACTAGTGGAAACATCCTCCCCACATCCACTCTATCCAAGCTTTTCACTATTCTGTACATTTCAATGAGGTCCCCCTTCATTCTTCTAAACTCCAGTGAGTCCAGGCCCAGTGCCGACCAACGCTCATCATATGTTAACCCACTCATTCCTGGGATCATTCTCGTAAACCTCCTCTGGACCCTCTCCAGAGCCGGCACATCAGTGGTGAATTCACAGAGTGGTGAATCTGTGGAATTCTCTGCCACAGAAGGTAGTTGAGGCCAGTTCATTGGCTATATTTAAGAGGGAGTTAGATGTGGCCCTTGTGGCTAAAGGGATCAGGGGGTATGGAGAGAAGGCAGGTACGGGATACTGAGTTGGATGATCAGCCATGATCATATTGAATGGCGGTGCGTACAGGCTCGAAGGGCCGAATGGCCTACTCCTGCACCTATTTTCTATGTTTCTATGTTTCTATCCTTCCTCAGATTATGGGACCCAAAATTGCTCACAATCTCCCAAATGCGGCCTTACCAGCGCCTCATAGAGCCTCAACATTACATCCCTGTTTTTGTATACAAGCCCTCTGGAAATAAATGCCATCTTCAGCAGCTGCACTTTAACGTCAAGGAGGTCACGGTCTCGGGTCGAGACCGATGAGGGGAAGCTCCACAGGCCGCACGATGTTCGACTAGCCCCGACCCCGGGTCTGATCGCCCCAGCAGGGGGGAGCTGAGATTCCCCCCCCCCCCCCCGATGCAGGAGCTTGATCACCCTGAAGTGGAAAGCCCACCGCCGGCTATGGCAGTAAGATCGCCCCGCCAACGGAAGGTTCGAGGCCCCCGACTGTTGGAGGACAAAGAAGGGAAGAGATTGAACTATTTTTTCGCCTTCCATCACAGTGAGGAATGAGGAGGAGTCACTGTGGTGGATGTTCATGTCAAAATGTGTTTCGTGTGTCCTGTTGCTTTTTATTGCCGTGACTGTAACGGCAAACGAAATTCCTCGTATGTTGCAAAACACACTTGGCTAATAAAGTCTGATTGTGATTATGATGATGACTTCTTTTCTACACCAGATATTGATGGGCATTGTGTATTGAGAAGTGTTAATCTTGATACTCACGGGGCGTGTGGAGTGGATGTGGAGGAGGGTCTCACGACTGGTAGGGACTCTTCAGGCGATGTGGCACCTCCTTCGTGATGTGGAGTGCCCGGAATGACAAGAGGCGCAAGAAGTCCAGAAAAGGCTACACAGAATACCAAAGGTGTATTATAATCATAGAAACACAGAAACATAGAAAATAGGTGCAGGAGGAGGCCATTTGGCCCTTCGAGCCAGCACCGCCATCCATTGTGATCATGGCTGAACATCCACAATCAGTAACCCGTGCCTGCCTTCTCCCCATATCCCTTGATTCCACTAACCCCTAGAGCTCTATCTAACTCTCTTTTAAATTCATCCAGTGAATTGGCCTCCATTGCCCTCTGTGGCGGAGAATTCCACAAATTCACAACTCTCTGGGTGAAAAAGTTTTTTCTCATCTCAGTTTTAAATGGCCTCCCCTTTATTCTTAGACTGTGTGTGGCCCCTGGTTCTGGACTCCCCCAACATTGGGAAACATTTTCCTTCATCTAGCTTGTCTAGTTCTTTCATAATTTTATACGTCTCTATAAGATCCCCTCTCATCCTTTTAAACTCCAGTGGACACAAGCCCAGTCTTTCCAATCTATCCTCATATGACAGTCCCGCCATCCCGGGGATTAACCTGGTGAACCTACGGTGCACTGCCTCAATAGCAAGGACGTCCTACCTCAAATTAGGAATTCAAATTTATTGGGTTCCAATGGAATGCAAGGGCGTGGATGCTGGGCAGGGAACCTCCCTTTTATTCTTAGACTGGGTCCCCTGGTTCTGGAATCGGACTGGGTAACAATGCCACTACAATGGCCAATGCGTTCAAGATGGAGGGGTGGCGATCAGGATTTCAAAGTCTCCCAAACCATGCACTGCCTCTCAGAACATGGTGTCCGCCATCAACGGTTCGCACCATCCAGGCCCTGCCCTCTGAGTTTAGTTTAATTTAGAGATACAGCGAGGAAACAGGCCCTTCGGCCCACCGGGTCCGCGCCGACCAGCGATCCCCGCCCGCACACACCAGGGACAATTTTTACATTTGCCCAGCCAATGAACCTGCAAACCTGCACGTCTTTGGAGTGTGGGAGGAAACCGAAGATCTCGGAGAAAACCCACGCAGGTCACGGGGAGAACGTACAAACTCCGTACAGACAGCACCCGTAGTCAGGATGGAACCCGGGTCTCCGGCGCTGCATTCGCCACAAGGCAGCAACTCTACCGCTGCGCCACTGAGTCCGCACTTCTCACTGTTCCCATCAAGCAGAAGGTTCAGAAGCCTGACGTCCAACACCACCAGGTTCAAGAACAGTAGCACGAAGCCACGACAGGAGAGTTGCTGCCTCAGCTTCGATCCTGACCTTGCGGGTTTTCCCCGGGCGCTCCGGTTTCCTCCCACACTCCAAAGACGTGCAGGTTTGTAGGTTAATTGGCTTCGGTAAAATTGTAAATCGTCTCTAGTGTGTGAGAAAAAACTGAGGTGAGAAAAAACGTTTACACTCAGAGAGTCGTGAATTTGTGGAATTCTCTGCCACAGAAGGCAGTGGAGGCCAGTTCACTGGATGTATTCAAGAGAGGGTTAGATAGAGCTCGAGGGGCTAGCAGAATCAATGGATATGGGTTAATTGTGGATGATCAGCCGTGATCACAATGAATGGCCCTATCACAAAATGCTGGAGTAACTCAGCGGGTCAGGCAGCATCTCAGGAGAGAAGGAACGGGTGTCGTTTCGGGTCGAGACCCTTCTTCAGTCTGGAGAAGGGTCTCGACCCGAAACGTCACCCAGTCCTTTCCCTCCTGTGATGCTACCTGACCCGCTTTTTGTGATACCTTTGATTTGTACCAGCATCTGCTGTTATTTTCCTACACAATGAATGGCGGTGCTGGCTCGAAGGGCCAAATGACCTCCTCCTGCGCCTATTTTCTATGTTTCTGTATGTGCGTGTAGGATAGCGATTGTTGGTTGGCGGGGACTCGGTGGGTCGAAGGGCCTGTTTCCGCGCTGTATCTCTAATGGAGCTCGTCCATCATGTGTTCTCTCGGCAGATGCCAGTGGTATGTTTACCGGAGATGACTGCAGGAAGAAGAGTGCCACACCACCTCGTCGCCACGGCGAGGCAATCGTGCCCCTCCAGCCCTCCGTCCGATCTGCAGGTGTCGGGCATGTGCAACTGCTGGGCCCACGACCACAACCCTGCAAGACGATCAACATCTCAACTCATGGAGGAAGCAGACGCCGACCACCCGAGCAAAACACACAGTGCTGGAGGAACTCAGCAGGTCAGGCAACAGCTGGGAGGGAAAGGACAGACAAGACTCGATGGGCCGAAGGGCCTCCCCTTTATTCTTCAAACAACGTTTTGGTGCCGGGACAATTCCTACTCCTCCCTCCTCTTTCAGTCTGCAGGAGGGTCCTTGCCCGAGCCATTGCCTGTCCATCTCCCCCCACAGATGCTGCCTGACTCACTGTTCCTCCAGGTCTCTCCTCAGTCCATTGTCAGACCGAGCAGTGTGGGGGGGGGGGGGGGGGGGGGGCAAGAGCTTGATGTACATGTACCCTTCTTCCAAAATTGGTTCGTGCCGTGAAGCAGACATAATGAACATAGGCTCGGAGTTTGCACGTTCTCCCCGCGAGCACACTCGATGGGCCGAATGGCCTAATTCTGCTCCAATGTTGAGTTTCGTTTAGTTTAGAGATACAGCGCGGAAAAAGGCCCTTTCGGCCCACCGGGTCCGCGCCGACCAGCGATCCCCGCACACTAACACTATCCTACACACACTACGGACAATTTTTACATTTACACCAAGCTAATTAACCTACAAACCTGCACGTCTTTGGAGTGTGGGAGGAAACCGAGGAAACCGAAGGCGGCATGGTGGCACAGCGGTAGAGTTGCTGCCTTACAGCGAATGCAGCGCCGGAGACTCAGGTTCGATCCTGACTACGGGCGCCGTCTGTACGGAGTTTGTACGTTCTCCCCGTGACCTGCGTGGGTTTTCTCCGAGATCTTCGGTTTCCTCCCACACTCCAAAGACGTACAGGTATGTAGGTTAATTGGCTGGGCAAATGTAAAAATTGCCCCTAGTGGGTGTAGGATAGTGTTAGTGTGCGGGGATCGCTGGGCGGCGTGGACCCGGTGGGCCTGTTTCTGTGCTGTATCTCTAAAAATAAATTTAAAATCTCGGAGAAAACCCACGCAGGTCACGGGGAGAACGTACAAACTCCGTACGGACGGCACCCGTAGTCGGGATTGAACCCGGTCTCCGGCGCTGCATTCGCTGTAAGGCAGCAACTCTACCGCTGCGCCACCGTGACCGCCCAATGTCTTATGGTCTTCATGCTTGAATCTACTATCCCCACACCCACGTACACTCAACCAAGCCCCAAACTACCCCCACCATCCTGGCACCAACCCTCGACTTGTTTGGCAGCAGCTAAAGACCTCACAGACCTCGTGTGTGGTGCTTTTAAGAAATATGTCCTTGAAAAGGGATGGAATTCATCAATATTGGAGCAACTCAGTGGGACAGGCAGCATTTCTGGAGGGAAGGAATGGGTGACGTTTCGGTTTGAGACCTTTCTTCGGTCTCAGGCAGGGTCTCGACCAGAAACGTCACCCATTCCTTCTCTCCAGAGATGCCCGCCTGTCCCGCTGAGTTACTCCAGCATTTTGTGTCTATCTTCAGTGTAAACCAGCATCTGCAGTTCCTTCCTTACCCGTAAATATCGGCCCTCTGGCTCCATCCGATGGTCGCTCTGAGCATTGCAACCATTTTGCCTCCACGCTCTGTTTTCACAAATGGATTTTATAAAGTGCTGCACCCAGGTATTTCTCAGAGTCCCCCGCGCCTGAGATCTGTTGACCTCCACAGCCTAACGCAGCCAGCCAGAGTTAACGGAGGAAGGCTGGAGAACTGAAGTCGCTCGACTCAAAGAAGGATGAGAGGGGAACCTCATTGAAACTTACCAAATCGTCATAAGGTCACAAATGATAGTAGAATTAGGCCATTCGGCCCATCAAGTCTACTCCGCCATTCAATCGTGGCTGATCTATCTCTCCCTCCTAACCCCATTCTCCTGCCTTCTCCCCATAACCTCTGACACCAGCACTAATCAAGAATCTATCTCTGCGTTAAAAATGTCCACTGACTTGGCCTCCACAGCCTTCAGTGGCAAGAACATTCCAGAGCAGTGAAAGGCTTGGATAGTGTGGAAGTGGAGAGGATGTTTCCACTGGTGGGAGAGTCTAGGACCAGAGGTCACAGCCTCAGAATTAAAGGACATTCCTTTTGGAAGAAGACGAGGAGGAGTTTCGGCGGGGGTAGACTTGATGGGCCGAATGGCCTAACTCTGCTCTCATAATCACTTATGAACAAGCATAGACGCACGGAACAGCAGCTTTCTGTCATACAGATGTGTGTGATGCACAGATGTTGGTGCTTATTTGACTCTTCCCCCAAGGTTCATTCCCCATCAAGAACATCCATGGGAATTTTCCCCATTGTGGACCCAATGAAGGTGACCAACATAAACTGCACTCGTCCCTGAGAAGTGTCATACGGTCATAAGCGATAGGAGCAGAATTAGGCCATTCGGCCCATCAAGTCGACTCCGCCATTCAATCATGGCTGATCTATCTCTCCCTCCCAACCCCATTCTCCTGCCTTCTCCCCACAACCCCTGACACCCGCACTAATCAAGAATCTATCTATCTCTGCCTTGAAAGAATTGAATTAAATTGAAATGAATAAATGTTAATAGCCGTTTATTCACAAAATGCTGGAGTAACTCAGCAGGTCAGGCAGCATCTCAGGAGAGAAGGAATGGGTGACGTTTCGAGTCGAGGCCCTTCTTCAGACTGATGTCAGGGGGGCGGGACAAAGGAAGGATATAGGTGGAGACAGGAAGATAGAGGGAGAACTGGGAAGGGGGAGGGGAAGAGAGGGACAGAGGAACAATCTAAAGTTGGAGAAGTCAATGTTCATACCACTGGGCTGCAAGCTGCCCAGGTGAAATATGAGGTGCTGTTCCTCCAATTTCCGGTGGGACTCACTATGGCACTGGAGGAGGCCCATGACAGAAAGGTCAGACTGAGAGTGGGAGGGGGAGTTGAAGTGCTCAGCCACCGGGAGATCAGGTTGGTTAAGGCGGACTGAGCGAAGGTGTTGAGCGAAACGATCGCCGAGCCTGCGTTTGGTTTCGCCGATGTAAAGAAGTTGACATCTAGAGCCGAGTATGTAGACATACAAGGAATTTGCCTTGGTGCTTTGTTTGCAAGTAACAACACGATATACAGTAAACAATTAAGAATAAAACATCATAATTAAAACATGTGAAGAATGAAATAAAATACCAGAGCAAAAGTATCCATTGGCTTGGCCTCCAGGATTAGGAGCCAAGTTTATGCCTCTTCTCTCAGCTCTAGTCCCGCCACCATTTTGGTGACTGGTGCCACCACATTGGAGTGAGGGGAGATACAGAATGCATCATATCATATCATATCATATCATATCATATCATATCATATCATATCATATCATATATATACAGCCGGAAACAGGCCTTTTCGGCCCTGCAAGTCCGTGCCGCCCAGCGATCCCCGTACATTAACACTATCCTACACCCACTAGGGACAATTTTTACATTTACCCAGCCAATTAACCTACATACCTGTACGTCTTTGGAGTGTGGGAGGAAACCGAAGATCTCGGAGAAAACCCATGCAGGTCACGGGGAGAACGTACTAACTCCTTACAGTACAGCACCCGTAGTCAGGATCGAACCTGAGTCTCCGGCGCTGCATTCGCTGTAAAGCAGCAACTCTACCGCTGCGCTACCGTGCCGCCCCATGACCTGCCACCTCTAACTCAGCCACTTCCAGAGGACCTCCTCTGCCGTCTGAACTTCTAGATGCGGCAGCGGCAGAGAGGAGTTTGGGGACAGTACCTTTGTGGAGAAGCATCTCACTCAACGTCGCCATGAACTGGTGTAGCATCTGGCACAGCCTGCGGGCCGCTCCTGGATTGCCGTTGGAGGACGCCGCTCGAACTTCACGGCCTAGGTTGGAAAGAGAGACACAAGAAGAATGAGCCTCCTTGCATTAAACAGACAAACGACGCCTCGAGACAGACACGACGTGCTGGAGTAACTCAGCGGGTCAGGCAGCATCTCTGGAGAGAAGGAATGGGTGACGTTTCGGGTCGAGACCCTTCCTAAACAACGGCTCTGCCTGACTCTGGCATTAGAAACATAGACAATAGGTGCAGGAGTAGGCCATTCGGCCCTTCGAGCCCGCACCGCCATTCAATATGATCATGGCTGATCATCCAGCTCAGTAACTGGGTAAACTAGCCAATAATATAAAGGAGGATAGCAAAAGTTTTTTTAGGTACGTGAAGAGGAAAAAAATAGTCAAGGCAAATGTGGGTCCCTTGAAGACAGAAGCAGGGGAATTTATTATGGGGAACAATGAAATGGCAGACAAGTTAAACCGTTACTTTGGATCTGTCTTCACTGAGGAAGATACACACAATCTCCCAAATGTTCTAGGGGCCGGAGAACCTAGGGTGATGGAGGAACTGAAGGAAATCCACATTAGGCAGGAAATGGTTTTGGGTAGACTGATTGGACTGAAGGCTGATAAATCCCCAGGGCCTGATGGTCTGCATCCCAGGGTACTTAAGGAGGTGGCTCTAGAAATAGTGGAAGCATTGGAGATCATTTTTCAATGTTCTATAGATTCAGGATCAGTTCCTGTGGATTGGAGGATAGCAAATGTTATCCCACTTTTTAAGAAAGGAGGGAGAGAGAAAACGGGTAATTATAGACCAGTTAGTCTGACATCAGTGGTGGGGAAGATGCTGGAGTCAATTATAAAAGACGAAATTGCTGAGCATTTGGATAGTAGTAACGGGATCATTCCGAGTCAGCATGGATTTACGAAGGGGAAATCATGCTTGACAAATCTACTGGAATTTTTTGAGGATGTAACTAGGAAAATTGACAGGGGAGAGTTGGTGGATGTGGTGTACCTCGACTTTCAGAAAGCCTTCGACAAGGTCCCACATAGGAGATTAGTGGGAAAAATTAGAGCACATGGTATTGGGGGTAGGGTACTGACATGGATAGAAAATTGGTTGACAGACAGAAAGCAAAGAGTGGGGATAAATGGGTCTCTTTCGGAATGGCAGGCAGTGACCAGTGGGGTACCGCAAGGTTGGCTGCTGGGACCCCAGCTATTTACGATATACATTAATGACTTAGATGAAGGGATTAAAAGTACCATTAGCAAATTTGCAGATGATACTAAGCTGAGGGGTAGTGTGAATTGTGAGGAAGATGCAATAAGGCTGCAGGGTGACTTGGACAGGTTGTGTGAGTGGGCGGATACATGGCAGATGCAGTTTAATGTAGATAAGTGTGAGGTTATTCACTTTGGAAGTAAGAATAGAAAGGCAGATTATTATCTGAATGGTGTCAAGTTAGGAAGAGGGGATGTTCAACGAGATCTGGGTGTCCTAGTGCATCAGTCACTGAAAGGAAGCATGCAGGTACAGCAGGCAGTGAAGAAAGCCAATGGAATGTTGGCCTTCATAACAAGAGGAGTTGAGTATAGGAGCAAAGAGGTCCTTCTGCAGTTGTACCGGGCCCTGGTGAGACCGCACCTGGAGTACTGTGTGCAGCGTAGGTTCACTAGGTTAATTCCCGGAATGGCGGGACTGTCGTATGTTGAAAGGCTGGAGCAATTAGGCTTGTATACACTGGAATTTAGAAGGATGAGGGGGATCTTATGGAAACATATAAGATAATTAGGGGATTGGACACATTAGAGGCAGGAAACATGTTCCCAATGTTGGGGGAGTCCAGAACAAGGGGCCACAGTTTAAGAATAAGGGGTAGGCCATTTAGAACGGAGATGAGGAAGAACTTTTTCAGTCAGAGAGTGGTGAAGGTGTGGAATTCTCTGCCTCAGAAGGCAGCGGAGGCCAGTTCGTTGGATGCTTTCAAGAGAGAGCTGGATAGAGCTCTTAAGGATAGCGGAGTGAGGGGGTATGGGGAGAAGGCAGGAACGGGGTACTGATTGAGAGTGATCAGCCATGATCGCATTGAATGGCGGTGCTGGCTCGAAGGGCTGAATGGCCTACTCCTGCACCTATTGTCTATTGTCTATTGTCTATTGTCTATTGTAACCTGTACCTGCCTTCTCTCCATACCCCCTGATCCCTTTAGCCACAAGGGCCACATCTAACTCCTTCTTAAATATAGCCAATGAACTGGCCTCAACTACCTTCTGTGGCAGAGAATTCCACAGACTCACCACTCTGTGAAGAAATGTTTTCTCATCTCGGTCCTAAAAGACTTCCCCCTTATCCTTAAGCTGTGACCCCTGGTTCTGGACTTCTCCAACATCGGGAATAATCTTCCCGCATCTAGCCTGTCCAACCCCTTAAGAACTTTATATGTTTCTATAAGATCCCCATTGAATCAGAAACCTGTGGTTGAGCTAGATAGAGCTCTTAAGGATAGCGGAGTCAGGGGGTATGGGGAGAAGGCAGGAACGGGGTACTGATTGAGAATGATTAGCTATGATCACATTGAATGGCAGTGCTGGCTTGAAGGGCCAAATGGCCTACTCCTGCACCTACACCAGAGAACATCGTGAGATCCCTCTGTGCAATTTGGTTGCAACAATTCTGAGATTTTAGCAATGATTAAACCCAAATGCTTTGGGATGTGAAAGGTGTGATATATATACTATACATATTTATAAATATACATAGAACATAGAACATAGAACAGAAGATAAACACAAAAAAACTCAGCAAGTCAGACAGTATCTCTGGAGAAAAGAAATAGGTGACGTTTGACATCTGAAGAAGGGTCTCGACCCTAATCCTTCTCTCCAGAGATGCTGCCTGACCCGCTGAGTTACTCCAGCTTTCTGTGTCTATCTTCAGTGTAAACTTTGTTTGTTTGTTCCGGTTAAGGCGCCAGGCACATGGCAAGGCAGCCAGCCAACAGTCGTTTGCCTTTATCTATCTTTTTTTTAACTTTATATTTAATTTTAATTTTGAGTTTTCGTGTACCTTGTGGTGTGTTGTGATTATTGGCGGACCAATTTCCCTCTGGGGATGAATAAAGTTCTATCGTATCGTGAACCAGCAGTTTCTTCCTGCACATAGAACATGGAACAGTCCCACCCATAGATGCCTCTTCCAGTACACCAGGGAAGAGTAGTCTAATCGATTTATTCACAAAATGCTGGAGTAACTCAGCAGGTCAGGCAGCATCTCGGGAGAGAAGGAATGGGTGACGTTTCGGGTCGAGACCCTTCTTCAGACTGATGTCAGGGGGGCGGGACAAAGGAAGGATATAGGTGGAGACAGGAAGATAGAGGGAGATCTGGGAAGGAGGAGGGGAAGAGAGGGACAGAGGAACTATCTAAAGTTGGAGAAGTCGATGTTCGTACCACTGGGCTGCAAGCTGCCCAGGCGAAATATGAGGTGCTGTTCCTCCAATTTCCAGTGGGCCTCACTATGGCACTGGAGGAGGCCCATGACAGAAAGGTCAGACTGGGAGTGGGAGGGGGAGTTGAAGTGCTGTGATGCTTCTTACAGCAGCCGAGGTTTAGGTTTATTATTGCCATGTGTACCGAGGTACAGTGAAAAGTTCGTAAATAAATAAGTGACAGGAGCAGAATTAAGCCATTCGGCCCATCAAGTCTACTCCGCCATTCAATCATGGCTGATCTATTTCAATCCCATTCTCCTGCCTTCTCCCCATAACCACTGACACCCGCACTAATCAAGAATCTATCAATCTTCACCCTAAAAATATCCATTGACTTGCCCTCCACAACGTTCTGTGACAATGAATTCCACAGATTCACCACCCTCTGACTTAAGAAATTCCTCCTCATCTCCTTTCTAAAGGTACGTCCTTTTATTCTGAGGCTGTGGCCTCTGGCCCTCGACTCACCCACCAGTGGAAACATCCTCTCCACATCCACTCTATCCAAGCCTTTCACTGTTCACTAGGTTTCAACAAGGTCCCCCCTCATCCTTCCAAACTCCAGCGAGTACAGGCCCAGTGCCGACAAACGCTCATCATATGCTAACCCAAACATTCCTGGGATCGTTCTTGTAAACCTCCTCTGGACCCTCTCCAGAGCCAGCACATCCTTCCTCAGATACGGTGCCCAAAACTGCTCACAATACTCCAAATGCGGCCTGACCAGCGCCTTATGTAGGAAAATAACTGCAGATGCTGGTACAAATCGAAGGTATCACGAAATGCTAGAGTAACTCAGCGGGTCAGGCAGCGTCTAGGGGAGAAGGAATGGGTGACGTTTCGGGTCGAGACCCTTCATCAGTCTGAAGGACGAAACGTCACCCATTCCTTCTCTCCTGAGATGCTGCCTGACCCGCTGAGTTACTCTAGCATAGGCTTATAACGCCTCAGCATTACATCACTGTTTTTACATTCGAGTCCTCTCGAAATAATTGCTAGCATTGCATTCACCTTCCTTATTTCCGATCCGACTTGCAAATTTACCTTTTGAGAATCCTGCACCAGCTCTCCCAAGTCTCTTTGCACCTCTGATTTCTGGATTCGCTCCCCATTTAGAAGATTGCGCACGCCTTTATTCCCACTACCAAAATGCATAGCTCCACACTTTGCTACGCGATATTCCATCTGCAACTTCTCTGTCCACTCTACCAGCCTGTCCAAGTCCTTCTGCCGAGTCCCTGCTTTCTCTACACTACCTGCCCCTCCGCCTATCTTCGTATCAATAGACAACAGACAATAGGTGCAGGAGTTGGCCATTCGGCCCTTCGAGCCAGCACCACCATTCAATGTGTATAAGAAAATAACTGCAGATGCTGGTACAAATCGAAGGTATTTATTCACAAAATGCTGGAGTAACTCAGCAGGTCAGGCAGCAGACACCATTCAATGTGATCATGGCTGATCATTCTCAATCAGTACCCCATTCCTGCCTTCTCCCCATACCCCCTGACTCCGCTAACCTTAAGAGCTCTATCTAGCTCTCTCTTGAATGCATTCAGAGAATTGGCCTCTACTGCCTTCTGAGGCAGAGAATTCCACAGATTCACAACTCGCTGACTGAAAAAGTTTTTCCTCATCTCAGTTCTAAATGGCCTACCCCTTATTCTTAAACTGTGGCCTCTTGTTCTGGACTCCCCCAACATTGGGAACATGTTTCCTGCCTCTAACGTGTCCAACCCCTTAATAATCTTATACGTTTCGATAAGATCGCCTCTCATCCTTCTAAATTCCAGTGTATACAAGCCTAGTCGCTCCAGTCTTTCAACATACGACAGTCCCGCCAATCCGGGAATTAACCTAGTAAACCTACGCTGCACGCCCTCAATAGCAAGAATATCCTTCCTCAAATTTGGAGACCAAAACTGCACATAGTACTCCAGGTGCGGTCTCACTAGGGCCCTGTACAACTGCAGAAGGACCTCTTTGCTCCTATACTCAACTCGGTAGACTGAGACTGACTCCCCCCCACCCCACCCCCAATCCTCTCCACTCATCACTTTAATTTCATGTTTCATGTATCTCGAGTTTTATGACTTGCCAACAGACCAATTTCCCTCTTGACCTCATTGAAACGTACAGAACAGTGAAAGGCTTGGATAGAGTAGATGTGGAGAGGATGTTTCCACCAGTGGGAGAGTCTAGGACCAGAGGGCACAGCCTCAGAATTAAAGGACGTTCCTTTCGGAAGGAGATGTGAAGGAATTTCTTCAGTGGTGAATCTGTGGAATTCTTTGCCACAGAAGGCTGTGGAGGCCAAGTCAGTGGGTATTTTGTAAGGCAGAGATAGATAGATTATTGATTAGTACGGATGTCAGGGGTTATGGGGAGAAAGGGGGAGAATGGGGTTAGGAGGGAGAGATAGATCAGCCATGATTGAATGGCGGAGTAGACTTGATGGGCCGAATGGCCTCATTCTGCTCCTATCAATTAGGAACTTGAACGTGTAAACGTATCTGCTTGCGCACCCATGCTTGGGCAGCAGGTTCCAGGCGTCCACCACTCTCGGTGTAAACAGCCGGCATATCTCTGTTTAATGCCAGCGTTTCTTTCCCCAGATCTCCTGGTGTTTGTACTCACCGCCGTGAGATCCCGCTGGTGAAGCCGGTGACTCCCAGCGCTCATCGCTGCCCCCTTCAGAGCACTGCAGGGAAACACAGGCAACTGCAGTGAGCCACTCGGCACCACACATCAAAACACAAAGTGCCGGAGGAACCCAGCGGGTCAGGCGGCATCTGTGGAAGGGGGAGGGACGGTCGAAGCTTCCGGTCGAGACCTCCATTTTACTGCTGTGTGATTTTTTTTAGATTTAGAGATACAGCGCAGAAACAGGCCCTTCGGCCCACCGGGTCCGCACCGCCCAGCGATCCCCGCACACTAACACTATCCTACACCCACTACGGACAATTTTTACATTTGCCCAGCCAATTAACCTATGTACCTGTACGTCTTTGGGGTGTGGGAGGAAACCGAAGATCTCGGAGAAAACCCACGCAGGTCACGGGGAGAACGTACAAACTCCGTGCAGACGGCGCCCGTAGTCAGGATCGAACCTGAGTTTCCGGCGCTGCATTCGTTGTAAGGCAGCAACTCTACCGCTGCGCCACCGTGGGGCCTCACCAAAGTGCTGGTTTAGAGTGGAAAAGAGCAACTGGGGAAATGTGCCATTGCCCTCACAACCCGCCTGCCCCTACTAGGCACCCACCTGTAGAGGGCACCTCTTAACCATCCTGGGCCCAATACCTGGGAACTTGGTGATACAGTTAGATTAAAAAATCAGTAGCACTTAAACCTTTTATAATCACTTCATTAGTGGCAGCATTGTGGCACAGCGGTAGAGTTTCTGCCTCACAGCGCCAGAGACCCGGGTTCGATCCTGACTACGGGTGCTGTCTGTACAGAGTTTGTACGTTCCCCCCGTGACCTGTGTGGGGTTTTTTCCGGGGGCTCTGGTTTCCTCCAACACTCCAAAGACGTGCAGGTTTGTAGGCTGACAGTCTTCTGTTAAATTGTAAATTGTCCCTAGTGGATGTAGGATAGTGTTAATGTGCGGGGATCGCTGGTCGGCGCGGACTCGATGGGCCGAAGGGCCTGTTTCCGCGCTGTATCTCTAAACTAAACTAAACCAAGTTTGCGAAAGGCTTAGGCTAAATTTATTAACGTCAGACTTTGGATTAAAAGCAAACGAAAATTTAAAAGATCATAAGGGATAGGAGCAGAATTAGGCCATTCGGCCAATCGAGTCTACTCCGCCATTCAATCATGGCTGATCTATCTCTCCCTCCTAACCCCATTCTCCTGCCTTCTCCCCATAACTAACCCCCATACTAATCAACCGAGTTAGTTCAATCAAACTAATTAAAAGGCACTTCTAAAATCTCAGTATGAATGGGAGATCTCGGCACCTTTGGACCACACATTAACTGGACACCCAGCACCTTTCCTCTCTCAAAATCTGGGGCTCCTGGCTGGAAGATGGGAAAGTGAACCTCTGCCTCACCTGAAAGGACTGTCGGGGTCTTTAGTTTAGTTTAGTTCAGAGCTACAGAGCGAAAACAGGCCCTTCGGCCCGCCGGGTCCGCGCCGACCAGCGATCCCCGCACACTAACACTATCCTACACACCCTCGGGACAATTTACATTTATACCAAGCCAATTAACCTACAGACCTGAAGATAGACACAAAATGGTGTAGTAACTCCGATGGGACAGGCAGCATTTCTGTCTGTCCCGCTGAGTTACTCCAGCATTTTGTGTCTATCTTCAGTTTAAACCAGCATCTACAGTTCCGTCTTACAACCTACAGACCTGTACGGCTTTGGAGTGTGGGAGGAAACCGGAGCTCCCGGAGAAAGCCCACGCAGGTCACGGGGAGAACGTGCAAACTCCGTACAGACGGCACCCGTGGTGGGGATTGAACCCGGGTCTCCGGCGCTGTGCGGTAGCAACTCTACCGCCGCACCACCCTTGGGCAATCATCCAGGTTACCTGCCCATCTAATGTCAGAAGCAGGAAGCCTCACCTGAGTGCCTTTGTCACACAGTCTGTTCGCTGCCCCCAGTACAGACGCATCAACACAGGGTGTACGAGGAGAGGGGCAGTTCTGGGTGGTCTCCAAACCCCCTCCCTCTGACGTGGGGTCAAACGCTGTGGCCTCGAGCTCTGCCATTGCCTGCAACACCTCTCCATCATCCCCTGACCCAAACTGCCATTGGCTTCTCTCTGGAGTTCCTGTGGGAAAATACACATTTGTTGAATTGCTCTCCTCAGGAACAATAAAAAAAAACACAACAGCGACAACAAAGTTCATTTGTTGCTGATTCATTTAATTTTAGTTTAGTTTAGAGATACAGCGCGGAAACGGGCACTTGGGCCCACCGAGTCCGCGCCGACCAGCGATCCCCACACACTAACACCACCCTACACACACTAGGGACAATTTACATTTATTTCAAGCTAATTAACCCTCAAACCTGTGTTGGAAAGAACTGCAGATGCTGTTAAATCGAAGGTAGACACAAAATGCTGGAGTAACACAGCAGGTCAGGCAGCATCTCAGGAAATAAGGAATGGGTGACGTTTCGGGTCGAGACCCTTCTTCAGACTGATGTAATGGGAGATGTTTCGGGTCGAGACCCTTCTTCAGACTGATGTAATGGGAGATGTTTCGGGTCGAGACCCTTCTGCAGACTGATCTTCAGACTAATCAGGTAGTATAAGAAAATAACTGCAGATGCTGGTACAAATCGAAGGTATTTATTCACAAAATGCTGGAGTAACTCAGCAGGTCAGGCAGCATCTCAGGAGAGAAGGAATGGGTGAAGTTTCGGGTCGTGACTGATCAGTCTGAAGAAGGGTCTCGACCCGAAACGTCACCCATTCCTTCTCCCCTGAGATGCTGCCTGACCCGCTGAGTGACTCCAGCATTTTGTGTCTACCTACAAACCTGAACATCTTGGGAGTTATAAATCATTCAGTGTACAAGTCACTGCACAACTCTGTTCTCTGGCACAATGGGAACGGCAGCAAAGGTGTATAAAAGTGAGAGCACCATGGCACTGAGACCCGACTGACTGGTGTAAGAGAGACACGTCTCTCTGGCTCACAGAGAAGTGTCCAACACTCTAACCCCAGTTGATTACACACCTAACCACACAGAATGAGGTCCTTCAGCCCTATAACTCAATGCTAGCCCTCAGGAGAGCAATTCCATCAATCCCACCCCCCTCTCCAAGAAATCTGAAGAAGGGTCTCAACCCGAAACAATAGACAATAGGTGCAGGAGGAAGCCATTCGACCCTTTGAGCCAGCACCGCCATTCAATGTGATCATGGCTTATCATTCTCAATCAGTACCCCGTTCCTGCCTTCTCCCCATACCCCCTGACTCCGCTATCCTTAAGAGCTCTATCTAGCTCTCTCTTGAATGCATTCAGAGAATTGGCCTCCACTGCCTTCTGAGGCAGAGAATTCCACAGATTTACAACTCTCTGACTGAAAAAGTTTTTCCACATCTCAGTTCTAAATGGCCTACCCCTTATTCTTAAACTGTGGCCCCTGGTTCTGGACTCCCCCAACATTGGGAACATGTTTCCTGCCTCTAACGTGTCCAACCCCTTAATAATCTTATACGTTTCGATAAGATCTCCTCTCATCCTTCTAAATTCCAGTGTATGCAAGCCTAGTCGCTCCAGTCTTTCAACATATGACAGTCCCGCCATTCACGGGAATTAACCTAGTAAACCTACGCTGCACGCCCTCAATAGAAACTTCATCTCTCCATGTCCTAAGATGCTGCCTGACCTGCTGAGTTACCCCAGCAATTTCCTGTTTTTTTGTAACCACCGACTGCAGTTCCTTGTTTCTACTCTTTATCTGCAACTCCTTGTGGCCCCTCTCCTTATTCCCCTGTACCACTTAATGCATTCTCTCTCCCTGCCCATTAACCCCCTCCCCTCCCCCTATCTTCCCTTTGACATGCACCGATCAGCCAAAACATTATGACCGGATGAGTCAAAACGGGGAGTCGAGAGCATTGTCGATAAAGTTGACAATATTTTAATCTGAAGCATCTCAGGGGAGAAGGAATGGGCGACATTTCGGGTCGAGACCCTTCTTCAGTCTGAAGGAGGGTCTCGACCCGAAACGTCGCCCATTCCTTCTCCCCTGAGATGATGCCTGACCTGCTGAGTTACTCCAGCTTTTTGTGAATAAATACCTTTGATTTGTACCAGCATCTGCAGTTATTTTCTTATATTTTAATCTGATAACTGTTTGTGCACAACCCGCAGGCATTGCCACTTTCATTTCACTGCACATCGTGTATGTGTATGTGACAAATAAATTTGACTTGACTTGACTTGATTGCAAACTGCCAATGGCAGTCTAGATTTTGTTACTCTTCTGTATTTGTGCATAATTGAATAAAAGCATTTCGTATTATATATTTTAAAAAAGCACAGGTGAGGTCTGCTGTGTGATTATACTGGATCGTACGCAAAAGCAAAGCAATCTCACCGTGCTTAGGTACATGTGACAATAAAGTTTCAGTGAATCAAGGGTATAAACCTCGTATCGATTGATACAGCTACCCGTTGCCAACTTCCTCACCCCCAAATACTGGACAAGGCGACGTCACCGCCTCGCGCCCCACGTGACCTCACCCTAGCCAGCGACCACGTGCTCCCGCTCCACCAATGGCGGCCGCCATTGGTGGAGCGGGAGCACGTGGCCGCTGGCTGGGTGAGGTCACGCGGGGCGGTGACGTCACCCTTTGTCCCTTATTTGGGGGCGAGGAAGTTGGCAACCCTACTAATACGGGACAAGGGCGGTCCCGTACGGGACAAACTAACAGCCCAAAATACGGGACGTCCCGGCTAATACGGGACAGTTGGCCACCCTAGTTGTCACAGACCTGACTGGGGCATGGCTGGCACAGGCTTGGCACACTCACCTTGATCTCCAGTCACGGATAGCGGTGAGTCTTGGCTTTGCCGCTGCAGGAAGTTCTCCAGGGCCGTGCCTTCATCTCCCGGCGTCGGGGCACGGGACGACTGACGGGAACTCCCCCTACTCCGGCTCCTGCCCGGCTCTCCGTACACCCCGGCCTCCTGCACCAAACCAAAGCGTCTTACAAGTGGCACCTGGCCCATGAGATGCCAATGGTTGACGTCAACATCAACATCAATTGATTGTAATGGCGTTGAATAACATAGGGCAGCAAGGTGGCGCAGCGATAGAGTTGCTGCCTTACAGCGCCAGAGACCCGGGCTTTAGTTTAGTTTAGAGATATAGCGCGAAATCAGGCCCTTCGGCCCACCGAGTCTGCACGGACCAGCGATCCCCACACTTTAACACTATCCTACACACACTAGGGACAAGTTACACACACACCAAACCAATTAACCCACAAACCTGCACGTCTTTAGAGTGTGGGAGGAAACCGAAGATCTCGGAGAAAACCCACGCAGCTCACGGGGAGAACGTACAAACTCCGTACGGACGGCGCCCGTAGTCGGGATCGAACCCGGGTCTCTGGCGCTGCAAGTGCTGTAAGGCAGCAACTCTACCGCTGCGCCACCGTGGACTAGTTCCTGACTACGGGTGGTGTCTGTACGGAGTTACTCTGGGACTTTGTGTCTGTCTTTGGGTATAAGGCATCACCCGCAGTTCCTCAACATTACAAGAGTGGATCCTGGACAAGGTGCCGGGAAGAGAGGGAGGGAGGGAAATACGAAAGGTGAACAGAATGGAGCGTGAGATACAGGTGGACTGGATGGTCAAGAAGGCGTTTGTAGTCATTGGCGTCAGTACAATAGTTGGGACGTCATGGTACAACTGTGCATGATGTGGGCAAGACCAATAGACAATAGGTGCAGGAGGAGGCCATTCGGCCCTTCGAGCCAGCACTGCCATTCAATGTGATCATGGCTGACCACACTTGTCAGCACCTCTGATTGCCCAGCTAAAGCAAGGAAACATATACAATTCTGAAAGGATAGGGCAGGTTAGATGCAGGAAAAATGTTCCCCATGTTGGGGGAGTCCTGAACCAGGGGCCACAGTTTAAGAATAAGGGGCAGGCCATTTAGGACTGAGATGAGGAAAAACGGAGAGTTGTGAATCTGTGGAATCTGTGGAATTCTCTGGCACAGAAGGCAGTGGAGGCCAATTCTCTGGTTGTTTTCAAGAGAGAGGTGGATTTAGCTCTTCGGGCTAAAAGAATCAAGGGAAATAGGGAGAAAGCAGGAACGGGGTACAGATTGATAATGATCAGCCATGATCACATTGAATGGCGGTCCTGGCTCGAAGGGCCGAATGGCTTCCTCCTGCACCTATTTTCTATTTTTCTGTTTCTATGAAGTCATTAAGCTGGTAAGAATGCAGAGAATATACACAAAGATAGAAAATAGGTGCAGGAGGAGGCCATTCGGCCCTTCGAGCCAGCACCGCGGTGTGAAGGCTTGGGTTATGCGGGGAGACTGGATCGGCTGTAGAATCCCCTGTAGAATCTGTCTAGAGGAAGGAGAGTAGAAAAGGACACAAAGTTCTTGAGTAACTCAGCGGGTCAGGCAGCATCTCTGGAGAACATGGATAGGTGACGTTTCACTGAGTGCTGGAGTAACTCAGCGGGTCAGGCAGCATCTCTGGAGAACATGGATAGGTGACGTTTCACTGAGTGCTGGAGTAACTCAGCGGGTCAGGCAGCATCTCTGGAGAACATGGGCACACCTCCAGATTCAGAGACAGTTTCTTCCCAGCTGTTATCAGGCAACTGAACCATCCTACCACAACCAGAAACCAGTGCTGAACTACTATCTACCTCATTGGTGACCCTTGGACTATCTTTGATCAGACTTTGCTGGCTTTACCTTGCACTAAACGTTACTCCCTTAGACACAAAATGCTGGAGTAACTCAGCGGGTCAGGCAGCATCTCTGGAGAGAAGGAATCGAGACCCGAAACGTCACCCATTCCTTCTCTCCAGAGATGCTGCCTGACCCGCTGAGTTACTCCAGCATTTTGTGTCGACCTTCGATTTAAACCAGCACCTGCAGTTCTTTCCTACACATTGCCTTATCTTGTTTCAATACATTATAAATGGCTCAATTGTAATCATGTGTTGCCTTTCTGCTGACTGGTTAGTGCAGTACTAAAGCTTTTCACTGTACCTCGGTACACGTGACAATAAACTGGACTGAACTGGGGTAGGTGACATTTTGTTCAGGACCTCTCTTCAGACCCGAGAGAATAGAAATGGATGAGGAAAGGCAGTAAGAAGCCTGCGTGGAACGTAAATGCCAGCATGGGATAGTTGGGCCAAATGGCCTATTGCTATGTAATTCCTCGGTAGGGTACAACTAAAAAAATAAGGCAAGTTCACATGGTTTGCTAGTATTTAATCTACAGTTCCAGGAATCAAAACAGAACTAAACCTCCTTGTAAAATTCCCAGTTTCCCTGGTTACAGAGAAACATAGAAAATAGGTGCAGGAGGAGGCCATTTGGCCCTTCGAGCCAGCACCGCCATTCATTGTGATCATGGCTGATCATCCACAATCAGTAACACGTGCCTGCCTTCTCCCCATACCCCTTGATTCCGCTAGCCCCTAGAGCTCCATCTAACTCTCTTTTAAATTCATCCAGTGAATTGGCCTCCACTGCCCTCTGTGGCAGAGAATTCCACAAATTCACAACTCTCTGGGTGAATTCTTTTTTTCCTCATCGCAGTTTTAAATGGCCTCCCCTTTATTCTTAGACTGTGTGGCCCCTGGTTCTGGACTCCCCCAACATTGGGAACATTTTTCCTGCATCCAGCTTGTCCAGTCCATTTATAATTTTACACGTTTCTGTAAGATCCCCTCTCATCCTTCTAAACTCCAGTGAATAAAAGCCCAGGTTGTCCCTAACCAGGTATCCACAAGGCCTGTATTTAGCATCATTTAGAATTTAGACTAGGTAAACAAAGTTGTCCAACAACAGGTGTAGGAAAGAGCTGCAGCTGCTGGTTTTAAATCGAAGATAGAAACAAAAAGCTGGAGTAACTCAGCGGGATAGGCAGCATCTCTGGAGAGAAGGAATGGATGATGTTTCGGGTCGAGACCCTTCTTCAGACTGAAGAAGGGTCTCTCCAGAGATGCCGCCTGTCCCGCTGAGTTACTCCAGCACTTTGTGTCTCTCTTTATAGACAATAGACAATAGGTGCAGGAGTAGGCCATTTGGCCCTTCCAGCCAGCACCACCATTCAATGTGATCATGGCTGATCATTCTCAATCAGTACCCCGTTCCTGCCTTCTCCCCATACCCCCTCACTCCGCTATCCTTAAGAGCTCTATCTAGTTCTCTCTTGGATGCATTCAGAGACTTGGCCTCCACTGCCTTCAGAGGCAGTGAATTCCACAGATTTACAACTCTCTGACTGAAAAAGTTTTTCCTCATCTCCGTTCTAAATGGCCTACCCCTTATTCTTAAACTGTGGCCCCTGGTTCTGGACTCCCCCAACATTGGGAACATGTTTCCTGCCTTTAACGTGTCCAACCCCTTAATAACCTTATACGTTTCGATAAGATCTCCTCTCATCCTTCTAAATTCCAGTGTATGCAAGCCTAGTCGCTCCAGTCTTTCAACATATGACAGTCCCGCCATTCCGGGAATTAACCTAGTAAACCTACGCTGCATGCCCTCAATAGCAAGAATATCCTTCCTCAAATTTGGAGACCAAAACTGCGCAGAGTACTCCAGGTGCGGTCTCACTAGGGCCCTGTACATCTGCAGAAGGACCTCTTTGCTCCTATACTCAACTCCTCTTGTTATGAAGGCCAACATTCCATTGGCTTTCTTCACTGCCTGCTGTACCTGCATGCTTCCTTTCAGTGACTATTCTTTGTCCAACAACAGCCTGTCTGCAGTGGAGGTAACTCGACATCCAGTTGCGGTCAGTGGCAAGGGAAAGCAGGTACTGCACCTTAGTTGTGGAGTCTTGTTCTGAATCGACTTCATTGTTCCCCAGCTCCTCACTCATCCAGTCCACTTCATCCCAGCCATCCGCGTCACCAACCTGGGGAGCAAACGGGACGTTCTTGTGAAACGGTGGCGCAGCGGTAGAGTTGCCGCCTCACAGCGCCAGAGACCCGGGTTCGGTCCAGTCAGTACGGAGTTTGTACGTTTTCCCCGTGACCCACGTGGGTTTTCTCCTTGTGCTCCGGTTTCCTCCCACACTCCAAAGACGCACAGGTTTGTAGGTCGTGTAAGAAAATAACTGCAGATGCTGGTACAAATCGAAGGTATTTATTCGCAAAATGCTGGAGCAACTCAGCAGGTCAGGCAGCATCTCAGGAGAGAAGGAATGGGTGACATTTCGGGTCAAGACTGAAGAAGGGTCTCGACCCGAAACGTCACCCATTCCTTCTCTCCTGTGATGCTGCCTGACCCGCTGAGTTGCTCCAGCATTTTGTGAATAAATACAGGTTTGTAGGTTAATTGGCTTCAGTAAAACTTGTAAATTGTCCCTCGTGTGTGTGCGTGTGTGTGGGATCGTGCTAGTGTACGGGGTGATCGCTGGTCGGCAGTTGGACTGTGGGCCGAGGGGCCTGTTTCCGCGCTGTATCACTAAAACACAAAGCGCAGGAGTAGCTGGAGTGCTTGCGGCACGGTGGCGCAGCAGTAGAGTTACTGCCTTACAGGGAATGCAACGCCGGAGACTCAGGTTCGATCCTGACTACGGGCGCCGTCTGTACGGAGTTTGTACGTTCTCCCCGTGACCTGCGTGGGTTTTCTCCGAGATCTTCGGTTTCCTCCCACACGCCAAAGACGTACAGGTATGTAGGTTAATTGGCTGTAAAAATTGTGCCTAGTGTGTGTAGGATAGTGTTAATGTGCGGGGATCGCTGGGCGGCGCGGACCCGGTGGGCCGAAGGGCCTGTTTCCACGCTGTATCTCTAAATCTAAATCTAACTCAGCGGGTCAGGCAACATCTCTGGAGAACATGGATTGATGACCGACCCTAAACGTCACCTACCCATGTTCTCCAGAGATGCTGCCTGACCCACTGAGTTACTCCAGCATTTTGTGTTTTCTTTTGTAAGCCAGCATCTACAGTTCCGTGCTTCTGGATTGGATGATCCAACTTTGTGATGTGGTTTAATGGATACCTTAGGGCTCAGTTATTGAGAAAACCTCAGATGGTGGCTTGGATACTTCTACAGTGCATTTGTGAAACAGGGTATTATTCCTTGGAGTGCAGGAGGATGGGGGGGGGGGGGTCTTATAGAGGTGTATAAGAGCATTAGAGGAATAAATAAGGTAAAGGAAAGTCTTTTACCCAGACTAAGGGAATCTGGACCAAGCGGACATAGGTTTATGGTGAGGAGGGGGGGGGGGGAGATTTAATGGGAACCTGAGGGGCAACCTTTTTACACAAAGGGTGGTATACTTATGGGATGAGCTATCGGAGGAGGTGGTGCAGCGGTAGAGTTGCTGCCTTACAGCGAATGCAGCGCCGGAGACCCGGGTTCGATCCTGACTACGGGTGCTGTCTGTATGGAGTTTGTACGTTCTCCCCGTGACCTGCGTGGGTTTTCTCCGAGATCTTCGGTGTCCTCCCACACTCCAAAGACGTGCAGGTGTGTAGGTTAATTCTCTCGGTAAATGTAAAAATTGTCCCTAGTGGGTGTAGGATAGTGTTAGCGTGCGGGGATCGCTGGTCGGCGCGGGCCCGGTGGGCCGAAAGGGCCTGTTTCCGCGCTGTATCTCTAAACGAAAGAAAACTAAGGAGGTGGTTGAGGCTTGTAATATCGCAACGTTTAAAAAACATTTGGGCATGCACGTGGATAGACAACAGACAATAGACAATAGGTGCAGGAGGAGGCCATTCGGCCCTTCGAGCCAGCACCGCCATTCAATGTGATCATGGCTGATCATGGCTGATAGGACGGGGTTAGAGGGATATGAGCCAAACGCAGGCAGGTAGGACCAGTGTAGATGGGTGGGGCATGTTGGCCGGTGTGGGCAAGTTGGGCCCATGGGGCCGTTTCCACGCTGCATCACTCCATGGGTCTCTGTGACTCTATGAGGACAAGTGGGCCCATTATTGTTTAATGTCTCGTCATGATGTTAACACCTTTGATGGGGCTGCACTCCCTGAATGCTGCATGAGGTGTCTGCCTGGGTCTTATTGCTCATCGCCACAGTTGGATCTGAACCCCAGTGATACACCATCAGCATTGCTGCCTCACAGCTCCAGCGGCCCAGGTTCAATCCTGACCTCAGGCTTCGTCCTGCACCTCCTGCCTGATGGTAGCAGCAAGAGCAGGGAATGGCCCGGATGGTGGGCATCCTGGATGATGAGTGCCACCCTTTTTAAGGCAACGACTCAATAGACAATAGGTGCAGGAGGAGGCCATTCAGCCCTTCGAGCCAGCACCGCCATTCAATGTGATCATGGCTGATCATTCTCAATCAGTACCCCGTTCCTGCCTTCTCCCCATACCCCCTGACTCCGCTATCCTTAAGAGCTCTATCTAGCTCTCTCTTGAATGCATTCAGAGAATTGGCCTCCACTGCCTTCGGAGGCAGAGAATTCCACAGATTTACAACTCTCTGACTGAAAAAGGGTTTTCCTCATCTCAGTTCTAAATGGCCTACCCCTTATTCTTAAACTGTGGCCCCTGGTTCTGGACTCCCCCAACATTGGGAACATGTTTCCTGCCTCTAACGTGTCCAACCCCTTAATAATCTTATACGTTTCGATAAGATCCCCTCTCATCCTTCTAAATTCCAGTGTATACAAGCCTAGTCGCTCCAGTCTTTCAACATATGACAGTCCCGCCATTCCAGGAACGGGGTACTGATTGAGAATGATCAGCCATGATCACATTGAATGGCGGTGCTGGCTCGAAGGGCCGAATGGCCTACTCCTGCACCTATTGGCTATTGTCTATTGACAGAAGGTTTATATGGCGGAGGTGGAGAGAATTAATTTATGGAGAGTAAAAGAAGAGTCTCACCACTGGAGCCGGGGTAGATGCTCACCTGGAGAAGCCTCCTCTGCTGCTGATGGTGGTCTCTCAGTCGCCTCCCCTCCATGAGGTGGGCCTTTCGAACCTCGTCCAACTCCTGGCCTTGTATCAGAAGGAGTTCTGCAAAAGCACGAGGAAGGGGAGAGGAAAATTACTTTGGAGAAACAAGGAACTGCAGCTGCGTAGGAAAAAAAACTGCAGATGCTGGTGTAAACCGAAGGTAGACACAAAGTGCTGGAGTAACTCAGCGGGTCAGGCAGCATCTCGGGAGAGAAGGAATGGGTGACGTTTCAGGTCGAGACCCTTCTTCAGACTTCAGTGATCTGAAGTCCCAGCGAATACAGGTTCGGCACGGTCCCAGAGGGCCGAAGGGCCTATTTCCGCACACTGTAATCGCTAAAGTCTAAAGCCATTGAATTAATTACAAACTGAGATTGATGGCTTTCTGAATATGAAGGATAGACAATAGACAATAGGTGCAGGAGGAGGCCATTCGGCCCTTCGAGCCAGCACCGCCATTCAATGTGATCATGGCTGATCATTCTCAATCAGTACCCCGTTCCCGCCTTCTCCCCATACCCCCTGACTCCGCTATCCTTAAGAGCTCTATCTAGCTCTCTCTTGAATGCATTCAGAGAATTGGCCTCCACTGCCTTCTGAGGCAGAGAATTCCACAGATTCACAACTCTCTGACTGAAAAAGTTTTTCCTCATCTCAGTTCTAAATGGCCTACCCCTTATTCTTAAACTGTGGCCCCTGGTTCTGGACTCCCCCAACATTGGGAACATCGAAATGATCCATCTTATCGGATGATCTCGACAGGTCAGGGAAATGGTATTATGGTCAATAACAGGCCTTTAGCTTGACGCTTGACCGAGCAAACTCGAACGGACAAATGATCTAATCCTGCTCCTACCTCTCACGTTCTGATAAAACAATTGTTAACAATTTTAAAAGAACAAATACTAAATAGTTTGTGCAATATTGCACACAAAGACGAATGATTCAACTGATATCATTGTAAAGAAGTATCATTGAACATTGAAAAGGTCAAAATGTTTCTGCAAATGTTTCTGCAAGAAATCTACTATTTTAACATTACAATCATTGCAGTCTTGTACGTATGGAATGGGTGACGTTTCGGGTCGAGACCCTTCTTCAGACCCGAAACGTCACCCATTCCTTCTCTCCTGAGATGCTGCCTGACCCGCTGAGTTACTCCAGCATTTTGTGAAATAAATACCTTCGATTTGTACCAGCATCTGCAGTTATTTTCTTACACTTATGATCCATTTAGGGTTGCCAACTGTCCCGTATTAGCCGGGACATCCCGTATTTTGGGCTACATTGGTTTGTCCCGTACGGGACCGCCCTTGTC
The DNA here is from genome assembly GCF_053455715.1 of Rhinoraja longicauda. Lineage (NCBI taxonomy): Eukaryota > Metazoa > Chordata > Chondrichthyes > Rajiformes > Arhynchobatidae > Rhinoraja > Rhinoraja longicauda. Next base: position 12,098,849 of record NC_135990.1, read on the forward strand.
CAGTGTTAGTAGGGTTGCCAACTTCCTCAGTCCCAAAAACGGGACAGAGGGTGACGCCACCGCCTCGCGTGACCTCACCCAGCTAGCGGCCACGTGCTCCCGCTCCACCAATGGCGGCCGCCCGGGCATCTACATAGTTGTTTGCAAACAAAGAATTTTGCTGTATCAAGTCAAGTCAAGTCAAGTCTATTTGTCACATACACATACACGATGTGCAGTGAAATGAAAGTGGCAGTGCCTGCGGATTATAGACAATAGACAATAGACAATAGGTGCAGGAGGAGGCCATTCAGCCCTTCGAGCCAGCACCGCCATTCAATGTGATCATGGCTGATCATTCTCAATCAGTACCCCGTTCCTGCCTTCTCCCCATACCCCCTGACTCCGCTATCCTTAAGAGCTCTATCTAGCTCTCTCTTGAATGCATTCAGAGAATTGGCCTCCACTGCCTTCTGAGGCAGAGAATTCCACAGATTCACAACTCTCTGACTGAAAATGTTTTTCCTCATCTCCGTTCTAAACGGCCTACCCCCTTATTCTTAAACTGTGGCCCCTTGTTCTGGATTCCCCCAACATTGGGAACATGTTTCCTGCCTCTAACGTGTCCAACCCCTTAATAATCTTATACGTTTCGATAAGATCCCCTCTCATCCTTCTAAATTCCAGTGTATACAATTGTGCTAGAAAATTACAATTACAGCATTAAATTTTAAATTAATACAGAAAAAAATTTTCTATCGTACAATAAAGTACGATCGACTATTGACGACTGATATCGCAAGTTACCACATCCATGTAATTCTGAAGATCTACCCATTGCAGAAGTTTGAGGCATCAAAACCTTTTCATTAATCTTTGGCCTAGCTGTGCCAGTGCCTGCAGTTCCTGTGCTGACCACTGGAGGGTGGCATCGTTCATTATGTTGAAGTATTTTCACCAGTGGGTCATTATCACTTATTTAAATATTTTATTATCACTGTGATAATAACATTATAATTACTTTATAATCAGTGTGTCGTTGTCACTTATTTAAGTATTTTCAACAGTCTGTCATTATCACTTGGAGGTCCATATTTAAGTTCTGATGTTTGGCTTGGTCGTGGATTCTGTCTCCCCCTCATCACTCCACTCTCTCTCCCTCTCTCTCCCCCCCTCTCTCCCCCCCCTCTCTCCCCCTACCCCTCTCTCCCTATTCCCTCTCTCCTCCCCTCTCTCTACCCCCTCTCCCTACCCTCATCTCTCTCCCCATCTCTCCCCCTTCTCTCCCCGCCCTCTAAGCCCCTTTTCTCTCTCCCCCTCCCCCTCTCCAACCTCCCTCTCTCCCCCCTCTCCCTACCCTCATCTCTCTCCCCCTTCTCTCTCCCTGCCCTCTCTCCCCATCTCTCCCCCTTCTCTCTCCCACCCCTCTCTCCCCATCTCCCCCCTTCTCTCTCCCTGCCCTCTCTCCCCCTCTCTCTCCCCCATCATCTCTCTCCCCCTCCCCATCTCTCTCCCCTCTCTCTCCCCCCTCTCCCTCCCCCTCTCCCTACCCTCATCTCCCTACCCTCATCTCTCTCCCCTTCTCTCTCCCCTCTCCCTCCCCCCTCATCTCCCCTTATCTCTGTTCCCCTCTCTCCCCCTCATTTCTCTTCCCCTCATCTCCCCCCTCTTCCCCTTTCTCATCTCTCCCCCCCTCCACTCCACCCGGGCGGCCGCCATTGTGGAGCGGGAGCGCGTGGCCGCTGGCTGGGTGAGGTCACGTGAGGCTGTGACATCACCCTTTGTCCCTTATTTGGGAGCGAGGAAGTTTGCAACCCTACTAATACGGTACAAGGGCGGTCCCGTACGGGACAAACCAATTCAGCCCAAAATATGGGATGTCCCGGCTAATACGGGACAGTTGGCAACCCTAGATTCAAACTAGGGGGCAATTTACGGAGGGCCGATGAACCCACCCACCAAGCACGTCTATGGGATGTGGGAGGAAACCGGAGCACCCGGAGGAAGCCCACGCAGTCCCGGAGAGAACGTGCATAAAGTGCTTGTACCTCTTTGTGCTTCTTCGAGAGTGATGACATGTTTCTCCACTTTCAGCATCAGCTCAGCCAGTGCAGCCTGTAACGGAGCACAGAACCCCATCAACGTTGTTAGATACAGCTCTGACAGCAAACAGAATCAGGGGATATGGGGAGAAAGCAGGAATGCGGTACTGATTTTGGATGCTCAGTACTTCAACTCCCCCTCCCACTCCCAATCTGACCTTTCTGTCCTGGGCCTCCTCCATTGTCAGAGTGAGGCCCAGCGCAAATTGGAGGAACAGCACCTCATATTTTGCTTGGGCAGCATACACCCCAGCGGTATGAACATTGGCTTCTCTAACTTTAAGTAGCCCTTGCATTCCCCCCTCTCTCCATCCCCTCCCCCTTCCCAGTTCTCCCGCCAGTCTTACTGTCTCCGACTACATTCTATCTCTGTCCCGCCCACTCCCCTGACATCAGTCCGAAGAAGGGTCTCGACCTGAAACGTCGCCCGTTCCTTCTCTCCAGAGATGCTGCCTGTCCCGCTGAGTTACTCCGGCATTTTGTGTCCACCTTCGGTTGAAACCAGCATCTGCAGTTCTTTCCTACTGATTTAGGATGATCAGCCATGATCATATTGAATGGCGGTGCTGGCTCGAAGGGCCAAATGGCCTCCTCCTGCATCTATTGTCTATGTTTCTACGTTTAACAGCAGCAATGCACCTCAGCACCCTGCAGTCATCCACGCACTCGAGTGAAGTTATCTTCCTCTGATGGGGGCAGTTTCCCACTCGAAAGATAATCCTGCATTGTTAAATTTAGTTTAGAGATACAGCGCGGAAACAGGCCCTTCGGCCCACCGGATCCGCGCCGACCAGCGATCCCCGCACACTAACACTATCCTACACACACTGGGGACAATTTTACACTTTTAACCAATTAACCTACAAAACCGCACGTCTTTGGAGTGTGGGAGATAACCGGAGCGCCCGGGGAAAACACACGCAGGTCACGGGGAGAGCGTACAAACTCCGTACAGACAGCACCCGTAGTCGGGATGGAACCCGGGTCTCCGGCGCTGCATTCCCAGTAAGGCAGCAACTCTACCGCTGCGCCACCTGCTGGATTTGAGTGTCCAACGCAAGTAAATGGAGTTAAGATACAGGTCAGCATGGGGATTGAAGGGGCCGAATGGCTTACAGCTGGTCCCATGTTGTAATTCATGGAGTGTGTAGGAAGGAACTGCAGTTGCTGGCTTAATCCGAAGATAGATACAAAAATGCTGGAGTAACTCAGCGGGACAGGCAGCATCTCTGGAGAGAAGGAATGGGTGACGTTTCGGGTCGAGACCCTTCTTCAGATTATTCAAAGTCATTGGGTTCCATTCCGTGTGGAGATGGGCCTCAGTGGAATGAGAGGGGGTGGATGCTGGGCAGGGGACCCTCCTCAGTCCGTGCCCGTACCTGGATGGGAGCGGCCACCCTCGTACCTCGCTGTCCAGTCGCGTGTCGTCGGTCTGGGTTTGAGCATCGTGCAGCGGGGCCTCCAGCAGAGCGGGATCTTCCTCCTCCTCATCCTCCTGGTCCCCTGCACCAGCACCTCCCTCCTCCTCCCCCACATCCTCGGCCAACGCCTCTCCTTCAGCGCCTTCCCTTGGATGTTGGTCGACCTCACTCTTGGGCAAAGAGGGGAAAAGAAGACACTTCAGAGTGAATTTTCGTTTGGTTTAGAGATACAGCACGGAAACAGGCCCTTCGGCCCACCGGGTCCGCGCCGACCAGCGATCCCCGCACACTAACACTATCCTACACGCAACGCGGGACAATTTTAACATTTTTAACCAAGCCAATTAACCTACAAACCTGTACGTCTTTGGAGTGTGGGAGGAAACCGGAGATCCGGGAGAAAACCCACGCGGGTCACGGGGAGAACGTACAAACTCCGTACAGACAGCGCCCGTAGTCGGGATCGAACCCGGGTCTCTGGCGCTGCATTCGCTGTAAGGCAGCAACTCTACTGCTGCACGTGAAGCAAACAAGTCTCTCAGTCCGAAGAAGGGTCTCGACTCGAAACGTCACCTATTCCTTTTGTCCAGAGATGCTGCCTGACCCGTTGAGTTACTCCAGCACTTCGGCTCCAAACTCTCTGATCCCTGAGGTTCCTACACTCTTCCCCCAAACACTTGCACTCATCTTAACATGGAATGAATGTGTGATTGATGGTGGGTGTTGGCTTGATGGGACAAAAGTCCTGTTTAGTTTAGTTTAGTTTAGAGATACAGCGCAGAAACAGGCCCTTTCGGCCCACCGAGTCCGCACAACCAGCGATTCCCGCACATTAACACTATCCTACACACACTAGGGATCATTTTTAGATTTACCAAACCAATTTACCTACATACCTGGAGATAGACACAAAACGCTGGAGTAACTCAGCGGGACAGGCAGCATCTCTGGACTAAAGAATAGGTGACGTTTCGGGTCAAGACCCTTCTTCAGACCATGCATTCAAACGTAGAAACATAGAAATTAGGTGCACGAAGAGGCCATTTGGCCCTTCGAGCCAGCACCGCCATTCATTGTGATCATGGCTGATCATCCACAATCAGTAACCCGTGCCTGCCTTCTCACCATATCCCTTGATTCCACTAGCCCCTCGAGCTCTATCTAACTCTCTTTTAAATCCATCCAGTGAACTGGCCTCCACTGCCTTATGTGGCAGAGAATTCCACAAATTCACAACTCTCTGGGTGAAAAAGGTTTCTTCTCACCTCAGTTTTAAATGGCCTCCCCTTTATTCTTAGACTGTGTGTGGCCCCTGGTTCTGGACTCCCCCAACATTGGGAATATTTTTTCTTCATCTAGCTTGTCTAGTCCTTTCATAATTTTATGCGTTTTTATAAGATCCCCTCTCATCCTTCTAAACTCCAGTGAATACAAGCCCAGTCTTTCCAATCTTTCCTCATATGACAGTCCCGCCATCCCGGGGATTAACCTGGTGAACCTACATTGCACTGCCTCAATAGGTTGAGTATAGGAGCAAAGAGGTCCTTCTGCAGTTGTACCGGGTCCTAGTGAGACCGCACCTGGAGTACTGTGTGCAGTTTTGGTCTCCAAATTTGAGGAAGAATATTCTTGCTATTGAGGGCGTGCAGCGTAGGTTTACTAGGTTAATTCCCGGAATGGCGGGACTGTCATATGATGAAAGACTGGAGCGACTAGGCTTGTATACACTGGAATTTAGAAGGATGAGAGGGGATCTTATCGAAATGTATAAGATTATTAAGGGGTTGGACACGTTAGAGGCAGGAAACATGTTCCCAATGTTGGGGGAGTCCAGAACAAGGGGCCACAGTTTAAGAATAAGGGATAGGCCAATTAGAACGGAGATGAGGAAAAACTTTTTCAGTTAGAGAGTTGTGAATCTGTGGAATTCTCTGCCTCAGAAGGCAGTGGAGGCCAATTCTCTGAATGCATTCAAGAGAAAGCTAGATAGAGCTCTTAAGGATAGCGGAGTCAGGGGGTATGGGGAGAAGGCAGGAACGGGGTACTGATTGAGAATGATCAGCCATGATCGCATTGAATGGCGGTGCTGGCTCGAAGGGCTGAATGGCCTCCTCCTGCACCTATTGTCTATTGTCTATAATTCAAAGTCATTGGGTTCCATCCCATGTGGAGATGGGCCTCAGTGGAATGAGAGGGAGTGGATGCTGGGCAGGGGACCCTCCTCAGTCCGTGCCTTCACCTGGATGGGAGTGGCCATCCTCGTACCTCACTGTCCCATCGCGTGTCGTCGGTCTGGGTTTGAGCATCGTGCAGCGGGGCCTCCAGCAGAGCGGGATCTTCCTCGTCCTCATCCTCCTGGTCCTCTGCACCAGCACCTCCCTCCTCCTCCCCCACATCCTCGGCCAACGCCTCTCCTTCAGCGCCTTCGCTCGGATGTTGGTCAACCTCACTCTTGGGCAAAGAGGGGAAAAAAAGACACTTCAGAGTGAATTTTAGTTTAGTTTCGTTTGGTTTAGAGATACAGCACGGAAACAGGCCCTTCGGCCCACCGGGTCCGCTCCGACCAGCGATCCCCGCACATTAACACTATCCTACACACACTAGGGACAATTTTTACATTTGCCAAGCCAATTAACCTACAAACCTGTACGTCTTTGGGGTGTGGGAGGAAACCGAAGATCCCGGAGAAAACCCACGCAGGTCACGGGGGGAACGTACAAACCCCGTACAGACAGCGCCCGTAGTCGGGATCGAACCCGGGTCTCCGGCGCTGTAGGGCAGCAACTCTACCGCTGCGCCACCTCCTCCGATAGCTCATCCCATAAGTCTACCACCCTTTGTGTAAAAAAGTTGCCCCTCAGGTTCCCATTAAATCTTCCCCTCCCCCTCCTCACCATAAACCTATGTCCTCTTGTTCCAGATTCCCTTACTCTGGGTAAAAGACTTTCCATTACCTTATTTATTCCTCTAATGCTCTTATACACCTCTATAAGATCCCCCCTCATCCTCCTGCGCTCCAAGGAATAATACCCTGTTTCACAAATGCACTGTAGAAGTATCCAAGCCACCATTTGAGGTTTTCTCAATACCTGAGCCCTAAGCTATCCATTAAACCACATCACAAAGTTGGATCACCACATCACAAGGTCTGTGCAGAAGCACAAAACTGTAAATGCTGGGTTACAAAAGAAGTAGCCTCTTCCCCTGTGTTATCAGGCTTCTAAATGGCGGTGCTGGCTCGAAGGGCCGAATGGCCTACTCCTGCACCTATTGTCTATTGTCTATTGTCTAAATGGTGCTTTCTTAAGCTAGAGTACTGCCCGATTCTACAAGAGTTTGCCTTGAATGTGTTTATTATAGTGTTATCTGATCTGTTTGGATAGCATGCACGACAAAGCTTTTCGCTGTACCTCGATACTGGTCAACCTGAGGAGCTCCTTCAACAAGTCAAGTCAAGTCAATTTTATTTGTATAGCACATTTAAAAACAACCCACGTTGACCAAAGTGCTGTACATCAGTTCAGGTACTAAGGAACGAACATACAATGGCACACAAACATAACAGCACATACATAAACAGTTCACAGCGCCCCCTCAATGAGCCTCAAATGCTAGGGAGTAGAAATAGGTTTTGAGCCTGGACTTAAAGGGGTCGATGGAGGGGGCAGTTCTGATGGGGAGAGGGATGCTGTTCCACAGTCTAGGAGCTGCAACCGCAAAAGCGCGGTCACCCCTGAGCTTAAGCCTAGACCACGGGATAGTGAGTAGCCCCAAGTCGGCCGACCTGAGGGACCTGGAGATAGAGTGGTGGGTTAGAAGATTTTTGATATGGGGGGGGGGGGGGAGCCCGTTTAGGGCTTTGTATGTGAATAGGAGGAGCTTGAAGTTGATTCTGTACTGTACTGGGAGCCAGTGGAGAGAGGCCAGAATCGGGGTGATGTGGTCCCTTTTACGGGTACCCGTCAGGAGTCTCGCTGCGGCGTTTTGGACCAATTGCAGGCAGGACAGGGATGATTGGCTGATCCCAGTGTATAGGGAGTTGCAGTAGTCTAGGCGGGAGGAAATGAATGCGTGGATGATTTTTTCAATGTCGTCAAATTGGAGGAATGGTTTGATTTTCGCTATGGTACGAAGCTGGAAGAAGCAACAGACTGGTTCCACCAAGATGCAGCACAGAACGCCACAGGAGATCCTTCTTCCCTGCGGCTATCAAACTGTACAACTCCTCCCCCTTATGTCGTGGGGGAGACTGAGACTGACTCCCTCCAATCTTTGCACATCCCCAATCCTTCCCACTCATCACTTTAATTTCATGTTTCACGTATCTTGTGATTTATGACTGTCGGCAGACCAAGTTCCCTCCTGGGATAAAGAATCTTTAGTTTAGTTTAGAGATACGGCGCGGAAACAGGCCCTTCGGCCCACCGGGTCCACGCCGACCAGCGATCCCCGCACATTAACACCATCCTACACACACTAGGGACACTTTATTACATTTACCAAGCCAATTAACCTACAAACCCAATTAACCCAATGTTCCATCGTATCGTATCGTATTGTACATGTGCCAATAATGAATCCAAGCCCAGCTTGGTAGGAGACGTCTGGGTTGTACATTTTACAGCTCGCTTGAGTTTACCTTCAGTTGACTTGGCGACTCCGTTGCCTGGCAACGGGCCTCTGGTACCTCGGTCCCATGATCCTCCTCCACCAGCGGGCCCTCTCTGACCGCCCTCTCCAACTCTTCGATACGGGCCTGCTGAAGCCTCACTTCCTCTTCCAGAAGCTTCTTCTGCCCTTCATAGTCCTGGCTCAAGTTTCGGATGGATTTCTGGGCGTGGGGGAGCAGTGAGTCAGAACGTTTAGCTTTTACTGGACCAAGTGGACCCGTTGGGCCCAAACCTCTCCTGCATTGGTGCAGCACCCTCTCCTCCCCCATTGTTTCCCCCCCCAACTCCATCCCCCTCAACCCCCCCTTGTCCTCCCTCCTCCCCCTCACTCCCTCCCTCCCCCCCCTCCCTCCCTAGGAGATAGATTTAAACTTTAAAATGTGAATAGCTTTAAAAATATAACACCCATTTCAATGAAACTTCTTCCATTAGCACCAAAGGGACGACGGTGAGTAAGGTGGGCCTAAAATCGTCGGGCTATCGTGTACCGATTTGGCTGTACTTCAGGAACAAACAAACAAACAAACAAGAGTTTTAGTATATAGATTTTGGAGCCACAGCGTGGAGACAGGCCCTCTGGCCCACCGAGTCCGTGCCGACCAGAGATCCCCGCACACTAACACTATCCTACACACACTGTGGCCAAATTACAATTTTACCGAAGCCAATTAACCCACTAACATGTATGTCTTTTGGACATGGGAAGAAACCGGAGCACCCGGAGAAAACCCAAGCAATCACGGGGAGAACGTACAAACTCCGTACAGACAGCACCCGTAGTCAGGATCGAACCCGGGTCTCAGGCACTGTGAGGGAGCGACTCTACCACTGCGCCACCGTGCCACATGCACTCACTCCCTTGTGTGATTGATCGAAAGATACAGCATGGGTACGGGCCATTCGTCCCACTGAGTCCACGCTGACCATCGATAACCTGTTCGCACATTATCCCGCTTTCTCATCCACCTCCTACACACCAGGCCCAATGTAGAGGCCAATTAACTGAAAAACCAACATGATTTTGAGGGGAAAAGGACAATTATACCCAGAGCAGTTGTGTGTGTCGGGAACATTCACAACAATTCCCGGTGTTCAGGGTTCTGAAATTCCAAGGGAATTATGCCTGGAATTTACAGAGTCATTGTCATACAGAACGGAAACAGGTCTTTCGGCCATCTTGTCCAAGCTGAACAAGGCCCCAATCCAAGCCTCTGTAAAGCATACCTAGTGTGTAGGGAGTGCATGCGAATGTGGGAAAACACAGAATGAAAGTATGGGAAGGAACTGCAGGTGCTGGTTTAAACCAAAGATAGACACAAAGTGCTGGAGTAACTCAGTGGGACGGGCGGCATCTCTGGAGAGAAGGAATGGGTGACGTTTTGGGTCGAGACCCTTCTTCAGACCGTGTGTAGACGAGTGATCATTGGTTGGCACGGCGTCAGTGGGCCGAAGGGCCTGTTTCCATGCTGCATCTTCGCACTAAAGCTAAGCACAGTTTGCGGGGAAACTCCCTGCACTGGGGCGGCCTTATAGCACCAGGGACCCGGGTTCCATCCTGACAGGATCGAACCAGGGTTCCTGGCGCTGGGAGGCAGCAACTGCCTGTGCAGGGAGTTTCCCCCACAAACTGTGCTTAGTTTTAGTTTGTACGGAGTTTGTACGTTCTCCCCATGACCGCGTGGGGTGCTCCGGTTTCCTCCCGCACTCCAAAGACGCTCGGGTGTATAGGACCTCTGTAAATTGCCCCTGGTTTGCAAGGAGTGGACGCGAAAGAGGGAATGCAAAATGAGTGATCGATGGTGGGGCCGAAGGGCCTGTTTCCCATCACTGAACCAAACACGCATTCGCGAAGCAATCCTGATAATAAATAGCAAAATAATCCAAGTTTGGAAAGCCGCTGAACTGATTTCTCAGAGAGCACAGAAGGGTTCTATTGAGGCAGTGCAGCATAGGTTCACCAGGTTAATCCCCGGGATGGCGGGACTGTCATATGAGGAAATATTGGAAAGACTGGGCTTGTATTCACTGGAATTTAGAAGGATCAGAGGGCATCTTATAGAAAAGTAACATTTTTATATAGAAAAATTATAAAAGCTAGATGCAGGAAAAATGTTCCCAATGTTGGGGGAGTCCAGAACCAGGGGCCACATAGTCTAAGAATAAAAGGGTATGGGAAAAAGGCAGGAACGGGGTATTGATTGTGAATGATCAGCCATGATCACATTGAATGGCGGTGCTGGCTCGAAGGGCCGAATGGCCTATTGAGTATTGGGAGGCCATTTAAAACTGAGAAGAGAAAAAACTTTTTCACCCAGAGAGTTTTGTGAATTTGTGGAATTCTCTGCCACAGAGGGCAGTGAAGGCCAATTCACTGGATGAATTTAAAAGAGAGTTAGATAGAGCTCTCGGGGTTAGTGGAATCAAGGGATATGGGGGGAAGGCAGGCACAGGATACTGATTGTGGATGATCAGCCATGATCACATTGAATGGCGGTGCTGGCTCGAAGGGCCAAATGGCCTCCTCCTGCACCTATTTTCTATGTTTCTATGTAGTAGGGCGGAGGGACAGGCCCTTCGGCCCATGATGTCCATGCTGTACATGATGCCATGGTGAAAGCCCCATTATTTCCACCTACCTGCACGATATCTAGTTGACTCTGGAGTAGCTGGTTCTGTAGCTGACTGCCCTGACTCTGCCTCTGCAGCTCCACTAAGGCCTTGTCCTTGGCTTCCAGCTCTGTGTTAACGACATGGTTATGAACATGGTCACACAGTGCACTGCATATTAGTGGCAGAGAAAGTTGGACAAGAGGATGGGCAGAGAGGCCTGGCAGGTAATAGGTTGATAGAGGTGAGGAGGGGGGGGGGTTAATTGGCAGATGGAGGACAGAGGCCAGAGATGAAAAGATAGAAAAGATAGGGTCCGCAGCGGTAGAGTTGCTGCCTTAGAGACCCGGGTTCGATCCCGACTAAGGGCGCTGCCTGTACGGAGTTTGTACGTTCTCCCCGTGACCTGCGTGGGTTTTCTCCGAGATCTTCGGTTTCCTCCCACACTCCAAAGACGTGCAGGTCTGTAGGTTAATTGGCTTGGTAAATGTAAAAATTGTCCCCTAGTGGGTGTAGGATAGTGTTCGTGTGCGGGGATCGCTGGGCGGCGCAGACCCGGCTGGCCGAAGGGCCTGTTTCCGCGCTGTATCCCTAAACTAAAGAAGGATTGAGGAGTTGCGAATTGTGAAGCCGGAGGAAGGAATGGAAGGGGAGGGGGAGGGGAGAAATAGGTGCGAGTACGGATGAGGCACAGGGGAGAGGGTGGGGGGTGGGGTGGAAGGCAGGAGGAGAGGTGAGGGGGTGGTTGGGAGGGATCGGGTAGTTACCCAGAATTAGAGATTTCAATGTTCACACCGTTGGGTTGTAAGCTACCCCAAGCTACCCCTATGAGGCGCTGTTCCTCCAGTCTGTGTGCGGCCTCACTCTGACAACGTGAGGCTCGGGGGAGAGAGGGAGAGGAGTCGGACAAGTGGGGGGGGTTAGGGGGAAGAAGTGAGAGGGGGAGAGTTGTGTAGCTCGTTTAGTTTAGAGATACAGCACGGAAACAGGCCCTTCGGCCCACCGAGTCCGCGCCGACCAGCGATCCCCGCACATTGACACTATCCTACACACACTAGGGACAATTTACAATTTTACCGAAGCCAATTAACCTACAGACCTGCACTTCTTTGGATTGTGGGAGGAAACCGGAACACCCGGAGAAGAACCCACGCAGGTCACGGGGAGAACGTACAAACTGCGTACAGACAGCACCCGCAGTCGGGATCGAACCCGGGTCTCTGGCGCTGTGAGGCAGCAACTGTACCACCTATAGAAGGTTACAGGTGGTAAATGCTGGGGTTCACCATGGACAGGTTCACGGTTGTCACCAACACTCTGTGCAGGTGCTGGCTCTGGGATCCTGCTGTGCATAACATGGCCGCCTAATTTCCCACTATATTTCATTGGCCTTTCAGAATTTCCGTGAAGATTGGTGTAAAAGCGTTAGAGAAACTCAAAATAGACACAAAAGGCTGGAGTAACTCAGCGGGTCAGGCAGCATCTGTGGAGAACATGGATAGGTGACGTTTCACAGAGTGCTGGAGTAACTCAGCGGGTCAGGCAGCATCTCTGGAGAGAAAGGAACGGATGACGTTTCTGGTCGAGACCCTTCTTCCGGCTGAAAGTCACAGGGATAGGGAAACGAGAGATGTACACGATGATGTAGAGAGATAAGGAACAATGAATGAAAGATTTGTAAAAAGGTAACGATGATAAAGGAAACTTGTTTGTTGGGTGAAAATGAGAAGCTGGTGCGACTTGGGTGGGGGAGGGATGAAGAGAGAGGGAATGCTGGGGCTACTTGAAGTTGGAGAGCTCGATATTCATACCACTGGGCTGCAAGCTGCCCAAACACAGGTCCTGTTCTCACCATTCTGGGCCTCCTTCAGTTTCTGTCTCAGCTGCGAGATGTTTTCCTTGGCCTGGTTTATTGACTTTTCCAGCTTCTTGCGACTTCTAAATGGAAGCAACCAGGAGGAGACGTGACCTACACACACATCTAAGGGCGGTCACGGTGGCGCAGCGGTCGCGTTTTTAGATTTTTAGATTTAGATTTAGAGATACAGCGCGGAAACAGGCCCTTCGGCCCACCGGGTCCGCGCCACCCAGCGATCCCCGCACGTTAACACACACTAGGGACAATTTTTACATTTGCCCAGCCAATTAACCTACATACCTGCACGTCTTTGGAGTGTGGGAGGAAACCGAAGATCTCGGAGAAAACCCACGCAGGTCACGGGGAGAACGTACAAACTCCGTACAGACGGCGCCCGTAGTCGGGATCGAACCTGAGTCTCCGGCGCTGCATTCGCTGTAAGGCAGCAACTCTACCGCTGCGCCACCGTGCCGCTTGTAGTTGCTGCCTTACAGCGCTTGCAGCGCCGGAGACCCGGGTTCGATCCTGACTACGGGTGCTGTCTGTACGGAGTTTGTACGTTCCCCCCGTGACCTGCGTGGGTTTTCTCTGAGATCTTCGGTTTCCTCCCACACTCCAAAGACGTACAAGTATGTAGGTTAATTGAATGGGTAAATGTAAAAATTGTCCCTAGTGTGTGTAGGATAGTGTTAATGTGCGGGGATCGCTGGGCGGCGCGGACTCGGTGGGCTGAAGGGCCTGTTTCCGCGCTGCATATCTAAATCTAAAAAAATCAGGCAGAATGTACTGCGGCGCGGTGGCGCAGTGGGTAGAGCCTCTGTCTCAAGGCACCAGAGACCGGGGTTCGATCCCGACCTCGGGTGCTGTCTGTGTGGAGTTTGCACGTCCTCCCTGTGACTGTGTGGGTTTCCTCCAGGAGCTCCGGTTTCCTTCCACATCCCAAAGACGTGCGGGTTTGTAGGTTAATTGGCCTCTGTAGGCGGCCGCAGGTGTGCAGGGAAGGTAAACGCTGGAGTAACTCAGCGGGTCGGGCAGCATCTCTTGGGAAAAGAAATAGGTGACGTTTCGGGCCGGAGCCAAACCTGACCTGAGCCGCTGAGTTAATCCAGCATTGGGTATAAACCAGCATCTGCAATTCCTTCCTGCACACCTCGTCAGTCGGGAGTGGATGAGAACGTGGGATAACATGGAACTAGTGTGAATGGGTGATCGGTGGTCAGCAGGGTCTCGATGGGCTGAAGGGCCTGTTTCCATGTCCCATCTACAAACTACACTGAACAGAACACAGATAAGGGGAAAGTAGAACTGGGCTGGCTACCACAGATGGTCACCATCTCAATGGCCTGATGTCTGAGCTCCAATTTGTAGTGGGACCCAAAGCAAAAGAGGGCGCAGTGGTAGAGTTGCTGCCTCACAGCACCAGGGACCCTGGTTCGATCCTGACTACGGGTGCTGTCTGTACAGAGTTTGTACGTTCTCCCCGTGACCTGTGTGGGCTTTCTCCGGGTGCTCCGGTTTCTTTCCACACTCCTAAGACGTACAGGGTTGTAGGTTAATTGGCTTCGGTTAAAATTGTAAATTGTTCCCAGTGTGTGTCGGGTAGCGTTAGTGTGCGGGGATCGCTGGTCGGCGCGGACTCGGTGGGCCGAAGGGGGAGGCCATTTAGAACGGAGATGAGGAAAAAACTTTTTCAGTCAGAGAGTTGTGAATCTGTGGAATTCTCTGCCTCAGAAGGCAGTGGAGGCCAATTCTCTGAATGCATTCAAGAGAGAGCTGGATAGAGCTCTTAAGGATAGCGGAGTCAGGGGGTATGGGGAGAAGGCAGGAACGGGGTACTGATTGAGAATGATCAGCCATGATCACATTGAATGGTGGTGCTGGCCGAATGGCCTCCTCCTGCACCTATTGTCTACTGGGCCTGTTTCCGCGCTGTATCTCTAAACGCAACTAAACTAAACTAAACTAAACTAAAGTAAACTTACCCCTTGGTGTCTTTAGTCACTGCCACACTGCTGTTGAATTTCTTAATTTCTTTGCTGAGATCAGCAAGCTTCAGTATTCCTTGTTCAGCTGAACTTAATGCATCAGTCACCTGGATAACACACCACAAAATAACATGGCGTGGACCTCATTACCCCAGCACTGACCCATCTACCCACACCCCTGCAGATATTCTCAGAGAATACCCCCAACTCCAGATGGAGTGGATGTGGAGAGGATGTTTCCACTAGTGGGAGAGTCTCGGACAAGATGGCACAGCCTCAGAATAAAAGGAGGTGCCCATTTCTTTGATCCTCCCCCCCCCCCCCTCTTTCCCCTCCCCCATATCCCTCCCTCCGATATCAGAATGATGAGGATTAGAAGAAGGGTGTCGCCTCAAAACGTCACCCATTCCTTCTCTCCTGAGATGCCGCCCGACCTGCTGAGTTACTCCAGCATTTTGTGAATAAATACCTTCGATTTGTACCAGCATCTGCCGTTATTTTCTTATACTTAGGATTAGAATGGAGGTGAGGAGGAATTTCTTTAGTCAGAGGGCGGTGAGTCTGTGGAATTCATTGCCACAGACAGCAATGGGGGCCAAGTCATTGGGCATTTTTAAAGTGGAGATTGATAGGTTCTTGATTAGTATGGGCATCATGGGTTTTGGGGAGCAGGCAGGAGAATGGGGTTGAGAGGGAAAGATAGATCGGCCATGTTTGAATGGTGGATCCGCCCCGACGGGCCGAATGGCCTAATTCTGCTCAACCTCTCCCTGATAATAGACACAAAATGCTGGAGGAACCTAGCGGGTCAGGCAGCTTCTCTGGAGAGAAGGAATGGGTGACGTTTTGGGTCGAGACCCTTCTTCAGACTCCCCGACAACTCAGGCTTGATACAAAAGGCCTGGGATTAGACACCTAACTTTCAGGAGCTGACAATCTTCTGAAGTGAGAGTGGGTGTGATGGCAGGAGGGAGGTGATGATCAGAGAGAAGGGGGGGTGTTCGTTCTGATGGTTCGTGGGCATTGACCAGGGTGGCACGATGGCGCAGTGGTAGAGTTGCTGCCTTACAGCGCCAGAGCCCCTGGTTCGATCCTGACTGTGTTCGCCGCCTGTATGGAGTTTGTACGTTCTCCCCGTGACCTGCACGGGTTTTCTCCGAGATCTTCAGTTCCCTCCCAGACTCCAAAGACGTGCAAGTTTGTAGGTCAATTGGCTTGTTGTAAATGTTAAACTGTCCCTCGTGCGTGTAGGGTAGTGTTAATGTGTGGGGATCGCTGGGCGGTGCGGACTCGGTGGGCCGAAAGGCCTGTTTTCTTTGCGCTGTACCTCAAATCTAAAACTGAACAGTGAAGCCTTGTGTCTGCGCGCACTTGTGTCTCACACCAACCTGAGGTGCTTCCAGGGTTGCCAACTTTCTCACTCCCAAATAAGGGACAAAAGGTGACTTCACTGCGCTACGCCATGCCCCATGTGACCTCACCCAGCCACATGCTCCCGCTCCACCAATGGTGACCGCCCGGGCCGGGACGTGGGTTGCCATGCAACCTCCGTCAGGCGGCGCCCAGGCCTCCGGGCCTACACTGTCCGGGCCTACACTGTCCGGGCCTGCAGTCTCCGGGCCTGAAGTGCCCGGGCCTGCAGTGTCGGGGCCTGTAGTGTCCGGGCCTGCAGCGTCTGGGCCTGCAGCGTCGGGGCCTGCAGCGTCCGAGCCTACAGCGTCCGGGCCTACAGCGCCCCCCCGGGCCTAATACGGGACAAGGGCGGTCCCGTAAGGGACAAACCAATTTTAGCCCAATATACGGGATGTCCCGGCTAATACGGGACAGTTGGCAACCCCAGGTGCTTCTCACCTTCATGGCGATGTCTTCCAGCTCCAGCCTCTCCAGCGGCTCCTGGATCTCCTCGTCCACCTCCACCCTCTGCTGGCTGAAGAACTGTAAACAGAACTGGCCCTTGAACAATTGGAACCACCAACGGCCTCCCCACTTACCGAACACTGGCTGCTCAACCACAGTGTCCTCCCCAACACCATTTGCTTTTCTATTTACTTTACTTTACACGTTATCGTCATATGTGACAATTCACAGTGCAACTCTTTGCTTGCGTACATTGCTTGCGTACATTGCTTGCGTACATTGCTTGCGTACATTGCTTGCGTACATTGCTTGCGTACATTGCTTGCGTACATTGCTTGCGTACATTGCTTGCGTACATTGCTTGCGTACATTGCTTGCGTACATTGCTTGCGTACATTGCTTGCGTACATTGCTTGCGTACATTGCTTGCGTACATTGCTTACGTACATTGCCAAGGTATGCAACTGGTCACCCGTAAAGGGCACTTACAAAGTTACTCATTCTGGATAAGACTGGATAGACTCGGCTTGTACTCGCTGGAATTTAGAAGATTGAGGGGGAATCTTATAGAAACTTATAAAATTCTTAAGGGGTTGGACAGGCTAGATGCAGGAAGATTGTTCCCGATGTTGGGGAAGTCCAGAACAAGGGGTCACAGTTTAAGGATAAGGGTGAAGTCTTTTAGGACCGAGATGAGAAGGGTTTTTTTCACACAGAGAGTGGTGAATCTGTGGAATTCTCTGCCACAGAGGGTAGTTGAGGCCAGTTCATTGGCTATATTTAAGAGGGAGTTAGATGTGGCCCTTGTGGCTAAAGGGGTCAGGGGGTATGGAGAGAAGGCAGGTACGGGATACTGAGTTGGATGATCAGCCATGATCATATTGAATGGCGGTGCAGGCTCGAAGGGCCGAATGGCCTACTCCTGCACCTATTTTCTATGTGCAGCCAGTCCCCCCTTTGTTCTTCCCCCTTCCCCCCTCCCTCAAGGCCGTCTCCCACGCCAGGTCAAAGCAGGTTTGGAGGTTAATTGGCTTCGGTAAAAATTGTGAAATGCCTCGCATGGGTAGGATAGGGCTAGCACGGACTCGCTGGGCCGAAGGGCCTGTTTCTGCACTGTATCTGTATCGCTAACTCTAAACAAGGGGTTACGGGGATGAGGCAGGAGATCGGGGTTACGAGGGGAAGGTAGATCAGCCATGATTGAATGGCGGAGTAGACTCGATTAGGCCAAATGGCCTAATTGTGCTCCAATCACTTATGATCGACACACACAGAAACTACACGCACAGAAGATTCTCACACGATATAGATACATGCTTGCGTATAAACAGTGCATGCACATACACCTAGAATGTACACATGCATACAATAACTACGCACACACACAAACGACACTCACACAAACAATGCATGCCGAGGGCCGTATCATAATTATCATCATCATCGTCAAAGGTATTAATCTCACAAAATGCTGGAATAACTCAGCAGGTCAGGCAGCATCTCAGGAGAGAAGGAATGGGTGACGTTTCGGGTCGAGACCCTTCTTCAGACTGATGTCAGGGGGGCGGAACAAAGGAAGGATATAGGTGGAGACAGGAAGATAGAGGGAGAATTGGGAAGGAGGAGGGGAAGAGAGGGACAGAGGAGCTATCTAAATCATAATCATATATATATATATAATGATATATATCATATCATAATCATAGGTATTTATTTCACAAAATGCTGGAGTAACTCAGCGGGTCAGGCAGCATCTCAGGAGAGAAGGAATGGGTGGCGTTTCGAGTCGAGACCTGTCTTCAGGAACGGGGGACGTTTCGGGTCGAGCCCCTTCGGGACTCGACCCGAAACGTCGCCCATTCCTTCTCTCCAGAGATGCTGCCTGACCTGCTGAGTTATACCAGCACTTTGTGAATAAATACGTTCAATTTGTACCAGCATCTGCAGTTATTTTCTTATATCATACTTTATTAGCCAAGTATGTTTTGCAACATACGAGGAACTTCATTTGCCATACAGTCATACCAATAAAAATCAACAGGACACACACAATACATTTTAACATGAACATCCGCCACAGTGTGGAGCGTGAAGCTCGTTCACAGAGCAACTCCCAGCTTTACAAATCAAAGATGGCCGTCGGTGGACGGGCGAACACGTACCTCGTTCAGCTGTGAGAGCAGCTGTTTCCTCAGCCCGCACGCTCGGCGGTAACCCACGATAAACACGCTGACCCGTTGCTGGTACTTCCTCCTTCCCTCTCCGTCACTCAGCATGCTGTCCAACTGGCCCTGTGTTCGATAAAGCGCACAAAATCTCAGCTTGCAGTGACACACAAAGGCCGCAGGCAGCCCACACCGGCACTTCTACTTCATTAGAAGGCTTAGGAAATCCAGCATGTCACCAACAACTCACACCAACTCTAACCAACTCACACCAAGTCACACCAACTCTAACCAACTCACACCAACTCTAACCAACTCACACCAACTCTAACCAACTCTAACCAACTCACACCAACTCACACCAACTCTAACCAACTCACACCAACTCTAACCAACTCACACCAACTCTAACCAACTCACACCAACTCTAACCAACTCACACCAACTCTAACCAACTCACACCAACTCTAACCAACTCACACCAACTCTAACCAACTCACACCAACTCTAACCAACTCACACCAACTCTAACCAACTCACACCAACTCTAACCAACTCTACAGCGAATGCAGTGCCAGAGACCCAGGTTCGATCCCGACTGCGGGTGCTGTCTGTACGGAGTTTGCACGTTCTCCCCGTGACCTGCGTGGGTTTTCTCCAATAACTCTGGTTCCCTCCCACACTCCAAAGACGTGCAGGTTTGCAGGTTAATTGGCTTGGTGTAAATGTAAATTGTCCCCAGTGTGTGTGGGATATGTGTGGGGATCGCAGGCCGGCGCGGACCCGGTGGGCCGAAGGGCCTGTTTCCGTGCTGTATCTCTCAGCTAAGCTAATCTTCCACAGATGCTCTGTAAAAAAACATTTTATTGGGATGCATCGCAGCTTGGTTTGCGAACAGCTCCATCCAAGACCGCAAGAAATTGCAGAGAATTGTGGACACAGCCCAGACCATGGAACAAACCAACCTCCCTTCCATTGATTCAATCTCCACCTCACGCTGCCTCGGCAAGGCCAGCAGCATAACCAAGGACCAGTCTCACCCCGGTCGCTCCCTCTTCTCCCCTGGTACAGAAGCGTGTAAACGCACACCTACAGATTCAGGGACAGTTTCTTCCCAGCTGTTATTAGGCAACTGAACTGAACTCTCATCAACTAGAGAGCAGTCCTGGGCTACTATCTACCTCACTGGAGACCCTCAGACTATCTTTAATCAGACTACACTGGAATTTATCTAGCACTAAATGTTATTCCAGTTAACATGTGTCTGTACACTGTGGACGGCTCGATTGTAATCGTATAGTCTTTTCGCTGGCTGGTTAGCACGCAACAAAAAGCTTTTCACCGTACCTCGGCACGCGTGACAATAAACTAACGTCTTAGTGTAGGAAGGAACTGCAGATGCTAGTTTAAACCGAAGACAGACACAAAAAGCTGGAGTAACTCAGCGGGACAGGCAGCATCTCTGGAGAGAAGGAATGGGTGTCGTTTTGGGTTCAGATACACTTCTGAAGAAGGGTCTCGACTCGAAACGCCACCCATCCCTTCTCTCCAGAAATGCTGCCTGACCCGCTGAGTTACTCCAGCTTTTCGCGTCTGTCTTTAACCAAAGTGGTAGCCTCATTGTAGAGTGGAGAGTGTTAAACGGCTTCTGCGCTGAAGGTGTGCAGTCGAACTGAGGGACACGCTGCATGCGTTGTGTTAATTATTTACTTCCCAGTGAATGGGGGATTGTTCCACAGTGTTCCAGCCAAGATTTATCCCTCCACGTCCTTACAGCCTGGGTAGCTCTTTCAGTAGAGCATCAGACTTTCCATCTCAGGGTCAACAGTTCAAGTCCCTGTTCAGCCATTGAGTTTCAAACATGATATGGATCACACGCAGATAGATGAGATCAGTTTAACTTCGTCACGAACAATTGTTCTGTTCTGTTCTATATATAAATACTGATGAATTATGATAAAATACAAATTAAATAAGTCAAGTCCACATCGGTAGAGTTGCTGCCTCACAGCGCCAGAGACCCAGGTTCGATCCTGACTATGGGTGCTGTCTGTACGGAGTTTGTACGTTCTCCCCGTGGCCTGCGTGGGTTTTCTCCGGGTGCTCCGGTTTCCTCCCACACTCCAAAGACGTACGGGTTTGTAGGTAAAATTGTAAATTGTGGGATAACGTTGGTGTGCGGGGATCGCTGGTCGGCGCAGACTTGGTGGGCCGATGGGCCTGTTTCCGCGCTATATCTCTAAACTACACTAAACAAAGTTAGCCAATATTTGGGTAAATTGGCCAGCAAGAACTAGGATCAAAACGATTGATAAAGCTTCAATTGTCCAGGTTACAAATTAGGGAGCGGAATGTTTGCTAGACTGTTGTTTAGCCTTAATAATGTTGCTTTGTACACTTGTCCACACACTATTGATGTGCCTTATCAATGGCTCATCCCCGTATCCAAGGCAACAACCACAGGGCCTCCATTATTAAACATGGCCGCTCCCTCTCCCTTTCTATTAGTATTTACTGTTGTAATATATAAGACAAGGGGGATGTTGTGATATTGCTGGGACTACTTTGTGTATCCAAGAACTACTTTGTATGCCTGTGTATTAGGCGGTCACTCTGGATCCAGGCGGCCTTGGAATAAACAGCCTGGAGTTAAGCTCCACCATGATAACATCTTAAACATGTGTACTCGTGGTCCTTCCAGAGTCACAACAAAGGTACAACAAGTACTGGACCACGAAGTACAACATTTACTTGACTCAAAACAAAAACATTTTGTAAAGACAGCACACAACGTACCACATCTTCCACAAACTCGATGTTGGTCTGGTAAGCTCTCTCCAAACACAGTTTGCTGCTCGCCTGCTCGAAGGCTTGAAGGGCCTAAGGGGCAAATATTGATTTAGTCGGCAATAAGTCGGCAATTAATCCAGCCTGAAACAGGCCCTCATGCATTTCTGTACTTCAGCTGAAACAAAGTAAATGAGGATTGGGAATTTAAAAAAAAGAACAAAGTGCTGGAGTAACTCAGTGGGTCAAGCAGCATCTCTGGAGAACGTAGATTGGTGACGGCACGGTGGTGCAGCGGAAGAGCTGCTGCCTCTCAGCGCCAGAGACCCAGAGACCCAGGTTTGATCCTGACCTCGGGTGCTGTCTGTGCGGAGTTTGTACGTTCTACCTGTGACCGCGTGGGTTTTCTCCGGGAGCTCCGGTTTCCTCCCACATCCCAAAGACGTGCAGAGTTGCAGATTAATTGGCTTCTGTAAATTGCCGCTTGTGTGTAGGATGCAAATGTAGGATAACATCAAACCAGTGGACAGGCGATCGATGATCGGTGTGAATGATCGATAGGTCGAATGGCCTGTATACATGCTGCATTTCTAAACTAAACTAAACTAAAACTTTCCTGTCCATGTACTTGTCATACCATATACACTTTAACTCCCCCTCCCGTTCCCACACTGACCTTTCTGTCCTGGGCCTCCTCCATTGTCAGAGTGAGGCCCAATGCAAATTGGAGGAACAGCACCTCATATTTCGCTTGGGCAGCTTACAATGTACGAGAACATTGACTTCTCTAACTTCAAGTAACCCTTGCTTTCCCTCTCTCTCCATCTCACCCCCTTCCCAGTTCTCCGACCAGTCTTACTGTCTCCAACTACATTTTATCTCTGTTTGCTTTGTTGGAGCAGGATTAGATCATTTGTCCGTTCGAGTTTGCTCGGTCAAGCGTCAAGCTAAAGGCCTGTTATTGACCATAATACCATTTCCCTGACCTGTCGAGATCATCCGATAAGATGGATCATTTCGATGTTCCCAATGTTGGGGGAGTCCAGAACCAGGGGCCACAGTTTAAGAATAAGGGGTAGGCCATTTAGAACGGAGATGAGGAAAAACTTTTTCAGTCAGAGAGTTGTGAATCTGTGGAATTCTCTGCCTCAGAAGGCAGTGGAGGCCAATTCTCTGAATTCATTCAAGAGAGAGCTAGATAGAGCTCTTAATGATAATGGAGTCAGGGGGTATGGGGAGAAGGCAGGAACGGGGTACTGATTGAGAATGATCAGCCATGATCACATTGAATGGCGGTGCTGGCTCGAAGGGCCGAATGGCCTCCTCCTGCACCTATTGTCTATTGTCTAACAATGATCTATTCTACATTTTCCTTGATCCCCATTCCCTTTGTCCTGTTTTCACACTTTACTCTTCCTTATCTATACACTTCCTTATCTATGTACCTCCCTCTACCCTAACATCAGTCTGAAGAAGGGTCTCGACCCGAAACGTCACCCATTCCTTCTCTCCAGAGATGCTGCCTGACCTGCTGAGTTACTCCAGCATTTTGTGTCTATCTTCCACACACCAGTGCAAAAGTAACTTTCAAATGTTGTTCTAGTACCTGCCTCAACTACCTCTGTTGGCGGCCGCCATTGGTGGAGCGGGAGCAGGTGGCCGCTGGCTGGGTGAGGTCACGTGGGGCGCGGGGCGGTGACGTCACCCCTTGTCCCTTATTTGGGAGTGAGATAGTTGGCAACCCTATTAGAAGCACGAATGTGAAGGGGGCTTTAACACAGAGAATAACAGCTGAAGCCATTATGAATAGAGCAGAAGGGGACCGAGGGAGGATACTTTTTTTTAACAAAAATAAATTCCATCAATTATTGCAATAATATATACAATATAAAACAATACCAAACAAACCCACCACCATAATACAAAATCACCCAATTATCTACACAAATATTCTTAAAATGTTACACATTTAGTGCTAGTTTTTAGTTTTAGAGATACAGCATAGAAAGAAGCCCTTCGACCCACTGCGATTCCCGCACATTAACACTATCCTACACACACTAGCGATAATGATTACATTGACCAAACCATATTTACCTACATACCTGGAGATAGACACAAAAAGCTGGAGTAGCTCAGTGGGACAGGCAGCATCTCTGGACAGAAGGAATGGGTGACGGTTCCGGGTCGAGACCCTTCTGCAGTCCCGGAATGTCACCCATTCCTTCTCGCCAGAGATGCTGTCTGTCCCGTTGAGATACTACAGTTTTTTATGTCCACCTTCGGTTTAAACCAGCTTCTGCAGCTCCTTCTTACACATTACCTACGTACCTGCACGTCCTTGGAGTGTGGGAGGGAACCGAAGATCTCGGTGAAAGCCCACGCAGGTCACGGGGGAGAACGTACAAACTCCGTACAGACAGCACCCGTAGTCAGGATCGAACCTGGGTCTCCAGCGCTGTAAGAACTGTAAGGCAGCAACTCTACCGCTGCGCCACCGTGCCGCACGTAAACGACTATATCACCATCCTTATGAAGGATGCATTCCACCCCCCCTCGCGGTGCCCAGCGGTCCTGGAAATCCCCAAGGTGCCAGAGGGAGGTTACTGGGTGCTTTCACGTCCTTACATTGTTTACCCGGGCGTTGATATCTTCCAGCTCTTCCTTCATGCGCCTGGCCTGTGCTCGCTGGTCCCGTACAGGTTGGTCACCACCATCTCCAAATTCAGCGCAGAAGTGCGGAACAATTGACAACATCTCATGGGAACCCATTCTTCACACCGGGCGCCGCCAAGTTTAAAGAAAAATCACCTGGGTTAAAGAAAAAGTAGAAAGTACACTGGCTCAAGTGTCGAGTTTACTTTAGTTTAACGTCAAGGAGCTCGCAGTCTCGGGTTGAGACCGACGTCGGGAAGCTCCAAAAGCCGCATGACGTTCGACTAGCCCCGACCCGGGGGCCTAGTGAGACCACACCTGGAGTACTGTGTGCAGTTGTACAGGGCCCTAGTGAGACCGCACCTGGAGTACTGTGTGCAGTTGTACAGGGCCCTAGTGAGACCGCACCTGGAGTACTGTGTGCAGTTGTACAGGGCCCTAGTGAGACCGCACCTGGAGTACTGTGTGCAGTTGTACAGGGCCCTAGTGAGACCGCACCTGGAGTACTGTGTGCAGTTGTACAGGGCCCTAGTGAGACCGCACCTGGAGTACTGTGTGCAGTTGAACAGGGCCCTAGTGAGACCGCACCTGGAGTACTGTGTGCAGTTTTGGTCTCCAAATTTGAGGAAGGATATTCTTGCTATTGAGGGCGTGCAGCGTAGGTTTACTAGGTTAATTCCCGGAATGGCGGGAATGTCATACGTTGAAAGACTGGAGCGACTAGGCTTGTATACACTGGAATTTAGAAGGATGAGAGGGGATCTTATCGAAACGTACTTGATTATTAAGAGGTTGGACACGTTAGAGGCAGGAAACATGTTCCCAATGTTGGGGGAGTCCAGAACCAGGGGCCACAGTTTAAGAATAAGGGGTAGGCCATTTAGAACGGAGATGAGGAAAAACCTTTTCAGTCAGAGAGTTGCGAATCTGTGGAATTCTCTGCCTCAGAAGGCAGTGGAGGCCAATTCTCTGAATGCATTCAAGAGAGAGCTAGATAGAGCTCTTAAGGATAGCGGAGTCAGGGGGGTGTGGTGAGAAGGCAGGAACGGGGTACTGATTGAGAATGATCAGCCATCAGATATCAGCAAACAAACTCGTGGAGGACTGTTGCATTCTCTTAGTAACAGAGACATGGCTTCATCCACTTATCCCAGACGGAGCCATTGAGCTAGCCGGGCGTACAGCGTTTCGTTGGGACAGAAACATCGACTCCGGTAAGAGCAAGGGGGGGGGGGGTTATGCATTTACGTGCACAACAACTGGTGCACTAACATCCAAATCATAGATAGCCATTGTTCTCCTGATCTGGAGTCCCTAACAGTTAAATGCAGGCCTTTTTACCTTCCTCGTGAATTTACAGGGGTTATAGTAACAGCAGTCTACATCCCACCGAATGCTAACGCTACCACAGCTTTAGGCTACCTGCTCGGTGCAATAAACTCACAACAGAGCACATATCCAGAAGCAGCCCACATCATAGCCGGGGACTTCAATCATGCAGACCTAAAGTCAGTTCTCCCGAAACTTGAACAACACATAAGATGTGCTACCAGGGGGAAAAACACACTAGACAAGGTTTATTCAAATATTAAGAAGGGTTTCAGGTCAGCACCACTACCACACCTGGGGCAGTCAGATCACCTGTCCATATTCTTAACTCCAGCATACACCCCACTCAGGAGGAAAGCTCCAGTCACCATAAAGACTGTTAAGACATGGCCTGAAGGAGCTTCCTCGCAGCTGCAGGATTGCTTCGAAAGGACCAACTGGGATATTTTTGAGGATCAGGACTTGGAGGAGTACACATCAACTGTACTTTGCTACATCCAAAACTGTGTTGACAATGTCACCGTCGACAAACGCATCCGGTTGTATCCCAATCAGAAGCCCTGGATGACAAAGGATGTCAGGTCTCTCCTCAAGGACCGTAACACCGCCTTCAGGTCTAGTGATAGAGCTCTATACAGTGCTGCTAGAACCAACCTGAAGAGAGGCATCAAGGATGCCAAAGCGTCCTACAAGAGGAAGATTGAGGACCACTTTACCAACAATGATCCACGGCGGGTATGGCAAGGCATCCAGCACATCACCAACTACAAGACCAGCAACCGCACGACTGCCGACGGCGACGCCTCGCTGGCAGAGGAACTTAACTGTTTCTTTGCTCGTTTCGAGGTGAAAGCTACAGTGGCAGACATAACACCCTCTCCAGCACCTGACAGCAACACCTTCACTGTGCAGGAGTATGATGTTAAGCGCGTGCTCAGAGCAGTGAATCCCAGGAAAGATGCAGGCCCCGATGGTGTGACGGGCAGAGTGCTGAGGGAATGTGCAGACCAATTATCTGAGGTCTTCACAAAAATCTTCAACCTGTCCCTTTTAAAATCCACCATCCCTCCCTGCCTGAAGTCCGCCACAATCATCCCACTGCCGAAAAAGTCTGTCATCAGCGGCCTTAACGACTACCGTCCGGTAGCACTCACACCGGTCATCACAAAGTGCTTCGTGAGACTGGTCCTGCAGCACATCAAAGCCAGCCTCCCACCCACCTTCGACCCACACCAGTTTGCCTACAGAGCAAATAGGTCTACAGGGGATGCCATCGACACTGCTCTTCACACTGCACTGACCCACCTTGAACACCAGGGGAGCTATGTGAGGATGCTCTTCCTCGACTTCAGCTCTGCCTTTAACACGGTCATCCCGAGCAGACTGGTCACCAAACTTTCTGACCTTGGATTTTCCCAAACCATCTGCCAATGGATCAAGGACTTCCTGACCAACCGCCCCCAGACCGTCAAAATAGGCCCTCACCTCTCCTCCACCATTACACTGAGCACCGGCTCACCACAGGGCTGTGTGTTGAGCCCCATCCTTTACTCCCTCTACACTCACGACTGCGCCCCCACCCATCCCACCAACACCATCATCAAGTTCGCGGATGACACGACTGTGGTTGGACTCATCTCAGGAGGAGATGAAACAGCCTATAGGGATGAAATCCAAAGGCTGGCAGCATGGTGTTCAGTGAACAATCTTGTCCTGAACTCCTCCAAAACAAAGGAACTTATAATTGACTTCAGGAAAACCAGTGTAGAATACGACCCACTCTACATCAATGGGGTCTGTGTGGAAAGGGTACCCGCTTTCAGGTTCCTGGGTACGCACATCGCAGAGGATCTTACCTGGTCTACCAACACCATCACCACAGTAAAGAAGGCACAGCAGAGACTCCACTTCCTGAGGATCCTCAGGAAAACCAACCTGCAGGAGAAGCTCATGTTGTCCTTCTATCGCTGCTCCATCGAGAGTGTGCTGGCATACTGTATAACCACATGGTATGCCAGCTGCTCAGAAAAGGACAGGAAGGCCCTTCAGAGGGTCATCACGACGGCCCAGAAGATCATCGGCTGCTCACTGCCCTCCCTGGAGCACCTGTTCAGCCTACGCTGCCTCAGTAGAGCAGGCAAAATAATAAAAGATCCATCCCACCCCGGCCACCGTCTGTTTGTTCATTTGCCCTCTGGTCGACGTTTCAGGTCGATCAAATCCCGAACAAACAGACTTAAGAACAGTTTTTACCCCAGGGCCATACGAGAACTGAACACTACCTTCTGCACTAGGCAACACCGTTAAAAAATCTTTGTACTTAATATAATTGTATTTATTTGTTTTTGCATTTATTGCATATATGTTTGTACGCACCGACAGGATTGGCTATTTTTTAATTTCGTTGTACTCGTTGCAATGACAATAAATGAATATTATTATTATTATTATTATTATTATTATTATGATCACATTGAATGGCGGTGCTGGCTCGAAGGGCCGAATGGCCTCCTCTTGCACCTATTGTCTATTGTCTATTGTCTAGATCGCCCGGCGCGGGGGAGCTTGATCGCCCTGATGAGGAAGGCCCGACCGCCGGCTACGGGAGTCAAGATCGTCCCGTCAACAGAAAGCTCGAGGCCCCCTACAGCTGGAGGACAAAGAAAGGGAAGAGATTGAACTTTTTTTCGCCTTCCATCACAGTGAGGAATGTGGAGGAGTCACTGTGGTGGATGTTCGTGTTAAAATGTATTTTGTGTGTCCTGTTGCTTTTTATTGGTGTGACCGTACGACAAACGAAATTCCTCGTATGTTGCAAAACATACTTGGCTAATAAAGTATGATTATGATTATTATTATTGTCCCGTGCGCCGAGGTACAGTGAAAAGCATTTTTGTTGCGTGCTATCCGGCCAGCGGAAAGACTGTGTGTGATTATAACCAAGCTGCCCCTAGTGTACAGGCACAGGATGACGAGCATGTGGGAGGAAACTGTCTTTTGGATGTGGGAAGAGACCGGAGCACCCGGAGAAAATCCACGCAGTCACAGGAAGAATGTGTGAACTCCACACAGACAGTACCCGAGGTCAGGATCGAACCCGGGTCTCCGGCGCTGTAAGGCAGCAGCTCTACCCGCTGCGCCACCGTGCCGTCCCTTATAACTACAGGTCCACCGCCGATTTTCTGGCAACTGGTGGTCTGGGACCGCCTTTAATCCGTATAAAACTACAGGAGCGCACTCAACAATAACTTGAATGCCGCCTTCCAGGGTCTCGACCCGAAACTTCACCCATTCCTTCTCTCCCGAGATGCTGCCTGACCCGCTGAGTTATTCCAGCATTTTGTGTCTACCTTCTCCGGACTTCGAGTCCTGGTAACATCCTTGTAAACCTTCTCCACGCCCTTTCCAGCTTACTGACTTTCATCCTGACCAAAACTGAACACAATACTCCAAGTATGGCTTCTCCAAAGTCTTGTACATCGATGGAGGTGGAAGATTGTTGACGATTTGCGTCAAGATTATTATAAGATTATTAAGGGGTTGGACACGTTAGAGGCAGGAAACATGTTCCCAATGTTGGGGGAGTCCAGAACAAGGGGCCACAGTTTAAGAATAAGGGGTAGGCCATTTAGAACTGAGATGAGGAAAAAAAAAATCAGTCAGAGAGTTGTGAATCTGTGGAATTCTCTGCCTCAGAAGGCAGTCGAGGCCAATTCTCTGAATGCATTCAAGAGAGAGCTAGATAGAGCTCTTAAGGATAGCGGAGTCAGGGGGTATGGGGAGAGGGCAGGAACGGGGTACTGATTGAGTATGATCAGCCATGAACACATTGAATGGCGGTGCTGTCTCGAAGGGCTGAATGGCCTCCTCCTGCACCTATTGTCTATTGTCTAAGATCTTGCACCAACTCTCTGCCTCCACAGAGGCCACTTGACCCACAGAAAAATAAGGTGTTGCTCCTCAAACTTGAGTTGGGTCTTGTTGTAAAATCCCACATAGTTGTAAAATAAATTAAAAAAAACATTGAGCTTATTAATGTCCCTTGAAGATGGAAATCTGCCATCCATACCCAGTTATCGAATCACACAGGCCCTTCGGCCCATCATGTTCATCCTGACCATTACCTATCTGCACGGTTCACCATCAGTCTGAAGAAGGGTCCTGACCTTAAATGCCATCTGCCGATTACCCTCCACAGATGGTGCCTGACCCACTGAGTTTAACATTGAAACATGGAAAACAAGTGCAGGAGTAGGCCATTCGGCCCTTCGAGCCAGCACCGCCATTCAATATGATCATGGCTGATCATCCAAAATCACTACCCCGTTCCTGCTTTCTCCCCGTACCCCTTGATTCCGTTTGCCTGAAGACCAATATCTAACTCTCCTTTGAAAACATCCAGTGAATTGGCCCCCACTGCCTTCTGTGGCAGAGAATTGCACAGATTCACAACTCTCTGGGTGAAAGCTTTTCCTCATCTCAGTCCTAGATGGCTGACCCCTTATTCTTAAACTGTGACCCCTGGTTCTGGACTTCGCCTAACATCGAGAACATTTTTCCTGCATCTAGTTTGTCCAATCCCTTTGGAATTTTATATGTTTCTATAAGATCCCCTCTCATCCTCCTAAATTCCAGTGAATACAAGCCCAGTCGATCCATTCTTTCATCATACGTCTGTCCCGCCATCCTGGGAATTAACCTGGTGAACCTACACAGTATTCTGTGCTTTTTGCTTACTTTTTGCTCAAGATTCCAGCATCTCTGCTGCCTCTTGGGTCTCCATTTAGCAATTCCATGCTGTGTTTAGGTAGATAGTATGCTGTTGCTTAAATGAAAAATCCTAAGGTTTTGGAAACAGGTGACCCACTTGAAGCAGAAGAGGCATTATGTGGAATCCTGACACTCCACCCTGCAGAAGGAGGCCTTTCAGCCCCCTTGGCCTCTCCTATCCCTCCACTGAATTCCCTACTCCCCTTACAGTTATCCTACAGTAATCCTACAGTTATCCTACATAGGAAGGAACTGCAGATGCTAGGATTATACTGAAGGTAGACACAAAAAGCTGGAGTAACTCAACGGGACAGGCAGCATCTCTGGAGAGAAGGAATGGGTGACGTTTCGGGTTGAGACCCTTCTTCAGACTGAGGATATATAGTTCAGAGTTAGAGTGGTTAGGTGAACCGGTATTATACACAATTTTTATTTTTTATAAAATATATAAAAGAAACAGGCCCTTTGGCCCATCGAGTCCACGCCGACCAGCGATTAACACTATCCTACACACATTAGGGACAATTTAAACATACACCAAGCCAATTATCCAACAAACCTGTACGTCTTTGGAGCGTGGGAGGAAACCGAAGATCTCGGAGAAAACCCACGCAGATCACGGGGAGAACGTACAAACTCCGTACAGACGGCACCCGTAGTCGGGATGGAACCCGGGTCTCCGGCGCTGTAAGCGCTGTGAGGCAGCAACTCTACCGCTGCGCCATCGTGACCGCCCATTAGATATCTCGGTATCAAATTTTGGTACACAGATTTCAGAACATTTCCTCATGACGATATATCCACGATCCAATGTACTAGATCCGTTGTACTAGAACCAATAATAAATACCAGGCTATGTCTATTTTGTTCATAGATTTGGCAGAAATATCAATCCACCATGACCGAAGATTGTCATTCCATCAGGTCATACGAGATCTAGAAACAGGGAACTACAGATGCTGGTTTACAAAAGAAGACACAAAAAGCTGGAGTAACTCATCTGTGGAGCGAAGGAATGGGTGACGTTTCGGGTCGAGACTCTTCTTCAGGAATAGCTTGATGCAGGTGAGGTGAGTTAGATTTAGAGTTAGAATTAGATTTCAGAGATACAGCATGGAAACAGGCCCTTTGGCCCATCGAGTCCACACCAGCCATCGATCACGCGCTCACACTAGTTCTATGATATCCACATTCTCATCCACTCCCTACACACCAGGGGGGGCAATTTACAAAGGGCCAATCAACCTACAAAACCCGCACGTCTTTGGGATGTGGGAGGAAACCAGAGCACCCAGAGGAATCCTAGGCAGTCACCGGGAGAGCGGACAAACTCCACACAAACAGCACCCGAGGTCAAGATGGAACCCAGGTATCTGACGCTGTGAGGCAGCAGCTCTACCAGCTGTGCCTCTGAGTTCGATATGAGATCTGACTTGTACAAATTTCGTAAAAGAATGACAGAATTAGCTCCTGTCATTAGTTGCTTTTATGCTTAATCTAACAAAGGTAGAATTAATCAGGGGCAAGGCACAAAGTGCTGGAGTAACTCAGCAGGTCAGGCAGCATCTCTGGTGAAACATGGATAGGTGATGTTCCGGGTCGGGACCCTTCCTCTGACTGACTGACTCCTCAGCAAGTCTCCAGAGATGCTGCCTGTCCCGCTGAGTTGGATCAAACCCGGGTCTCAATAGACAATAGGTGCAGGAGGAGGCCGTTCGGCCCTTCGAGCCAGCACCGCCATTCAATGTGATCATGGCTGATCATTCTCAATCAGTACCCCGTTCCTGCCTTCTCCCCATACCCCCTGACTCCGCTATCCTTAAGAGCTCTATCTAGCTCTCTCTTGAATGCATTCAGAGAATTGGCCTCCACTGCCTTCTGAGGCAGAGAATTCCACAGATTCACAACTCTCTGACTGAAAAAGTTTTTCCTCATCTCCGTTCTAAATGGCCTACCCCTTATTCTTAAACTGTGGCCCCTGGTTCTGGACTCCCCCAACATTGGGAACATGTTTCCTGCCTCTAACGTGTCCAACCCCTTAATAATCTTATATGTTTCGATAAGATCCCCTCTCATCCTTCTAAATTCCAGTGTATACAAGCCTAGTCACTCCAGTCTTTCAACATACGACAGTCCCGCCATTCCGGGAATTAACCTAGTAAACCTACGCTGCACGCCCTCAATAGCAAGAATGTCCTTCCTCAAATTTGGAGACCAAAACTGCACACAGTACTCCAGGTGCGGTCTCACTAGGGCCCTGTACAACTGCACACAGTACTCCAGGTGCGGTCTCACTAGGGCCCTGTACAACTGCACACAGTACTCCAGGTGCGGTCTCACTAGGGCCCTGTACAACTGCACACAGTACTCCAGGTGCGGTCTCACTAGGGCCCTGTACAACTGCACACAGTACTCCAGGTGCGGTCTCACTAGGGCCCTGTACAACTGCAGAAGGACCTCTTTGCTCCTATACTCAACTCCTCTTGTTATGAAGGCCAACATGCCAACATTCTCTGGCGCTGTGAGGCGGCAACTCTACCACTGCACCACCTTTGAAGAAGGGTGCCGACCTGAATTGTCCTTGTTTCTCTATTGATCAGCAGCAAGTCACCTTGTACATGGAATTAAACAGCACGAACATTCGGCCCGTCATACTTGTGCAAGCCCATTGCAGGAGCCAGCTAACACTACCCCCATTCCACTCTCTCCCTCTCCGCCAACAAATCACTGCAAACTCTTCCCCATCAAGCACAGATCTAATTCCATTTTGAAGGCTTTTGTTCATCAGCGCTGAACACGTAAGTTCAGAAACCAAACCATGCCCTCGGTCAAGAGAGGGTGAATTGTACCATAGTGTTAAATACCTGAGACGCCACGCACTCTAACGTTGCCTTTACACACCGAGTCCTTGCATCTATTCAGGTCTCGAGGGCAGGAGACTTTTATGGGTGTCTCAGTGGCCATGGTTTCTACAAACAAATTCCGGTGAGTCAGTCTTCCGAAGAAATTGTGCAAGTAATTCCTGACCCCGGGGTCACGCCCTTGTGATTCTGAGCAAGGCACGTCAGCCAGAGGCATCTGACAACACAAAGTCTCATCCCCTCGAATGTTCCATTCGAAAGCCGCAGCTACAGAACAAAGACAGGCTCTGTTGCCGCCCAGGTACAAAGAGGCCGCACATACCTCGGCTGCAGAGCCAATGACTGGGAGCAGCAGCCCGGACCAGGACTGAGAACAATGCCTCTTTAACATGCATCACCAGCCAGCAGTAAATGGTTGCCACGTCTCAAGGAAAACAAAGGTGAAAGCCATTGATGTTGTGTTGACTGTTGGCCCCTTCCAACTTCTTGAGAAAAGGACTGGGCTTTTGTGCTCTTGACAGGATCAGCACTGCCCCAGGTAGAGTTGCTGCCTTACAGCGCCAGAGACCCGGGTTCGATCCTGTTCGCGGGTGCTGTCTGTACGGAGTTTGTACTTTCTCCCGGTTCCAAGTGGGTTCTCTCCGGGTGCTCTGGTTTCATCCCACAGGTAAAGACGTACAGGTTTGTAGGTTGTGTAGGAAAATAACTACAGATGCTGGTACAAATCGAAGGTATCACAAAATGCTGGAGTAACTCAGTGGGTCAGGCAGCATCTCTGGAGAACATGGACACAGAGTGCTGGAGTAACTCAGTGGGTCAGGCAGCATCTCTGGAGAACATGGACGCAGAGTGCTGGAGTAACTCAGTGGGTCAGGCAGCATCTCTGGAGAACATGGACGCAGAGTGCTGGAGTAACTCAGTGGGTCAGGCAGCATCTCCGGAGAACATGGACGCAGAGTGCTGGAGTAACTCAGTGGGTCAGGCAGCATCTCTGGAGAACATGGACGCAGAGTGCTGGAGTAACTCATTGGGTCAGGCAGCATCACTGGAGAACATGGACACAGAGTGCTGGAGTAACTCAGTGGGTCAGGCAGCATCACTGAAGAACATGGACACAGAGTGCTGGAGTAACTCAGTGGGTCAGGCAGCATCTCCGGAGAACATGGACACAGAGTGCTGGAGTAACTCATTGGGTCAGGCAGCATCACTGGAGAACATGGACACGGAGTGCTGGAGTAACTCAGTGGGTCAGGCAGCATTTCTGGAGAACATGGACACAGAGTGCTGGAGTAACTCAGTGGGTCAGGCAGCATCTCAGGAGAGAAGGAATGGGTGACGTTTCGGCTCAAGATCCTTCCTCAGGCTGAGAGTCAGGGGAGAGGGGAACGAGAGGTATGAAAAGGTACAAAGAGCAAATGGATGAAAGGCATGAATAGGACAAATCAAAGCCAGCAACAAGGAAAGGTGGAGCCCACAATGGTCCATTGTTGGCTGTGGGAAAGTGAACCCTGGTTTTTACAGACCTCTTTATAACGGATTTTGATTTCCTTGCAGATGGACCTTCTAAACTTCACAGCGTTAGATCCATAGTGCCGAAGACTACAATTGTCCTAATACTCAAAATGTTAAAATATTGAAATATACAGCATGGAAATAGGCCCTTCAGCCCACTGAGTACTTGCTGACCATCGGTCACCCATTCACAATAATTCCATGAAAAGACACAAAATACTGGAGTAACTCCATGGGTCAGGCAGCATCTCTGGAGAACATGGACACAGAGTGCTGGAGTAACTCAGTGGGTCAGGCAGCTTCACTGGAGAACATGGACACAGAGTGCTGGAGTAACTCAGCGGGTCAGGCAGCATCTCTGGAGAACATGGACACAGAGTGCTGGAGTAACTCAGTGGGTCAGGCAGCATCATTGGAGAACATGGACACAGAGTGCTGGAGTAACTCAGTGGGTCAGGCAGCATCTCTGGAGAACATGGATAGGTGGCATTTTGCTTAAGGACCATTCTTCAGGCCCGAAATGTCACCTATCCGTGTCCTTCTGAGATGCTGCCTGTCCCGCTGAGTTACTCCAGCACTTTGTGTCTTAAGTTTAAAGGGAGCACTGTTAACAGGGTCATGAAGATAGACACAAAAAGCTGGAGTAACTCAGTGGGTCAGGCAGCATCACTGGAGAACATGGACACAGAGTGCTGGAGTAACTCATTGGGTCAGGCAGCATCTCTGGAGAACATGGACACAGAGTGCTGGAGTAACTCAGTGGGTCAGGCAGCATCTCTGGAGAACAAGGACACAGAGTGCTGGAGTAACTCAGTGGGTCAGGCAGCATCCCTGGAGAACAGGATATGTTCTCTTCAGACTGATTTTAGGGGGTTGGGGGGGAGGCAAAGATAGGAGATGGGGCAGGATAAAATCTGCCAGGTTATATATAGGTTTACCAGATTGAAGAAGAGTCTCGATACGATACGATAGAACTTTATTTATGCCAGGCGGGAAATTGGTCTGCCAACTGTCATAAAACACTACAAGATACATGAAACATGAAATTAAAGTGACGAGTGGAGAGGATTGGGGGTGTGCAAAGATTGGGGAGAGAAGGGGGAATCAGTCTCAGTCTACCCCACGACAGAAGGGGGAGGAGTTGTACAGTTTGATAGCCGCAGGGTAGAAGGATCTCCTGTGGCGTTCTGTGCTGCATCTTGGTGGGACCAGTCAGTTGCTGAAGGTGCTCCTCAGGTTGACCAGTGTGTCACGGAGGGAGGGGGGGGAGCTGTATTGTCCAGGATGTCCCGCAGTTTGAGGAGCATCGTCCCCTCCAAGACCACCTCCCAGTCTCAACCCAAAACATCACCTATCCATGTTCTCCAGGGATGCTGACTGACCCGCTGTGTTACTCAAGCACTTTGTGCCTTTTCTTGGTAAACCAGCATCTGTAGTTCCTTGTTTCCACGCTAGTTTGATATTCTACTAGACCAAGTGGACCCGTTGGGCCCAACCTCTCCTGTATTGGTGCAGCACCCTCTCCTCCCCCTCTCTCCCCTTCCCCCTCTCCCCATCCCCCCCCCCACTCCATCCCTCTCAATCCCCCTGAACCTCCCTACTCTCCCCTCCCTCCCGTCCCCCTCCCTACCTAGGAAATAGATTTAAACTTTAAAATGTGAATAACTTAAAAAATATAACACCGATTTCAATTAAACTTCTTCCATTAGCACCAATGGGATGGCGGTGAGAAAGATGGGCTTAAAATTGTTGCGCTATCGTGTACCATTTTGGCTGTAGTTCAGGAACAAACAAACAAACAAACAAGAGTTTTAGTATATAGATGATTATCCATACCAAGACTAGGTGTGAGCTCCCTCTGGTGGAGTCCATGGCTTCTTGCACGGATCATTCATCACATTTATTCATAAAATGCTGGAGTAACTCAGCAGGTCAGGCAGCATCTCGGGAGAGAAGGAATGGGTGACGTTTCGGGTCGAGACCCTTCTTCATTCATCACATTCACCAGTTCAGAGTATCCTCACTTTGTGTCTATGTTTGATGTAAACCAGCGTCTGCAGTTCCTTTCTACACACTTCTCTCTGAAAATACTCTTTAATAACTCGTTAGAGTCAGAATGGGGAGAACTTCTTTGGAGTGTCGGTGGTTATGGGTAGAAGGCAGGAGAATGGGGTTAGGAAGGAAAGATAAATCATCCATGATGGAATGGCGGAGTAGACGATGATCCGAATGGCCTAATTCTACTCCTATCCCTTATGAACTTATACTAAAAAGTTCCAACATTATAGCATTGCAATTGCAGAGAAAAACTAAGGTCTGCAATTAGGTAGGTTGGAAGATCTAGACTAGACCCTACCTTTATGGAGGACCGTTCAGTAGCCTGATTACAACAGGGAAGAAGCTGTTCCTGAATCAGCTTTCAAGCTTTTGTATCTTAATTTAGTTTAGAGATTACAGTGTGGAAACAGGCCCACTGCCCACAGGCCACATCCACACCAGTCCCACCTACCTGTGCTTGGCACATTTCCCTCTAAACATATCCTATCCTTGTACCCATCCAAATCTATATACTAAAACTCTTGTTTGTTTGTTTGTTCTCGAACTACAGCCAAAACGGTACACGATAGTGTGACAATGTTAGGCCCACCTTACTCACCATCGTCGCTTTGGAGGTAATGCAAGTAGTTTTATTGAAATCGGTGTTATATTTTTTAAGTTATCCACATTTTAAAGTTTTTAAAACCCACGCATGCGCAGTCCGGGGCCGGTACTCACGTAAGATGGCCGCTAGGCCCGCGCCTACACTTACGTAAGATGGCTGCTGGTTGATTGCGCGTGCGCAGTTGGGGAGAAGGTCGCCATTTTGCGTTCAGCTCCCACTTCCCGCTGCCGCTCTCGCTCTAGACCCTGGGCGTCTCAATCGCCGCTCAGCCACCACTTCGCCGCCTCCCGCTCTAAACCGCAGGCATCTCCTTCACTGCTGGGCCCTGGAGCCCCCGCTGAACTATTGCGCCGCGTCGCCGCTGGTTTCTTCTTCCCGCTCTAAGCTGCGGGCGTCTCCTTCACCGCCATCGCGCCATCACTGCCGCCGCTGCTGCTCCCACTCTAAACCCCGGGCGTCTCCATCACTGCCGTCGCCGCTCAGCCCTCCAGCTCCCGCTCAGCCATCGCGCCAGCGCCGCAGCTCCTGCTGCCGCTCTCAGCCATGGGCATCTCCTTTGCCGCTCAGCCCCAGGCCTCACCTCTCCGTTCTACTTGCCGGGCCTTGCCGATCACCGGGCCTCGCCTCTTGCCGCCAGCCGGACCACGCCTAGCCGTTCGCTGAGCCTCGCCTCACCGTTCGGCAGGCCTCACCTCACCGCGCCTCACATGTCGCCGGGCCTCGCCACCGGCTGGGACTCCCCTCGCCGCCGGGCCTCGCCGCCCACCGGGCCTCGCATCTCGCCGGGACTTGCCTCGCCACCCGCTGCACCTCGCCGCTAGCCGGCCAGGCCTCGCCGGCTGCCAGGCCTCGCCTCGCCACTCTGTTGTGATTTGCTGTTGAAGACTTCTGGAGCAAGTATATCTTCAATGAAATTAGGTATGTGCCGTTTTAAATGAAACTCGTTCTTCATAATTTAGTCATACATTTTATGACCATTGTTTTTTTATTCAATACCCAGAGAATTGGAATGTGTAAAGTAAAACCAAAATAGAAAAAACAAAACAAATTGTAGGAAGACTAGTGGGAGAACTGGGAAGGGGGAGGGGGTAGAGAGGGAAAGCAAGGGCTATTTGAAGTTAGAGAAGTCAATGTTCATACCGCTGGGGTGTAAGCCACCCAAGCGAAATATGAGGTGCTGTCCCTCCAATTTGCGTTGGGCCTCACTCTGACAATGGAGGAGGCCCAGGACAGAAAGGTCAGATTGGGAATGGGAGGGGGAGTTGAGGTGCTGAGCCACCAGGAGATCAGGTTGCAATTTATTTTCCTATTCCACCTTCGATTTAAACCAGCATCTGCAGTATTTTTCCTGACTGAAGATTTGTGGATTTCCATATTTCAAATAGCATCTTTCAAAATGTTCTTATTTCAGTTTTCATCGTACTTTGTAAAACCTGCAGCAATACTGTCAGCATGCCAATAACAGTTCAAAACATCGCCAAGACACATCCTTTAGAGATGCCGCCTGACCTGCTGAGTTACTCCAGCACTTTGTGTTCTGAACAATACATTAAACCTTCAGCTTACACTTCAGTATCAATAGACAAGACAATAGGTGCAGGAGGCCATTCGGCCCTTCAAGTCAGCACCGCCATTCAATGTGATCATGGCTGATCATTCTCAATCAGTACCCCGTTCCTTCCTTCTCCCCATACCCCCTGACTCCGCTATCCTTAAGAGCTCTATCTAGCTCTCTCTTGAATGCATTCAGAGAATTGGCCTCCACTGCCTTCTGAGGCAGAGAATTCCACAGATTCACAACTCTCTGACTGAATTTTTTTTCCTCATCTCAGTTCCAAATGGCCTACCCCTTATTCTTAAATTGTGGCCCCTTGTTCTGGACTCCCCCAACATTGGGAACATGTTTCCTGCCTCTAACGTGTCCAACCCCTTAATAATCTTATACATTTCGATAAGATCCCCTCTCATCCTTCTAAATTCCAGTGTATACAAGCCTAGTCGCTCCAGTCTTTCAACATATGACAGTCCCGACATTCCGGGAATTAACCTAGTGAACCTACGCTGCACGCCCTCAATAGCAAGATGGCACTGCAGTGTGGCCAATCTTTGTGTGCTCATCCCAGGGAAGGATATTTAGTAGAGATACAGCACAGTAACAGGCCCTTCAACCCACCGGGTCTGCGCTGACCAGCGATCCCCGTTTATTAACACTACGGACAATTTTTACACTTACCAAGCCAATTAACCTACATACCTGTACGTCTTTGGAGTGCGGGAGGAAACCGAAGATCTCGGTGAAAACCCACGCAGGTCACGGGGAGAACGTGCAAACTCCGTACAGATAGCACCCGTATTCGGGATCGAACCCAGGTCTCCGGTGCTGCATTCGCTGCATTCGCTGCAAGGCAGCAACGGTAGCGGCACGGTAGCGCAGCGGTAGAGTTGCTGCTTTACAGCGAATGCAGCGCCGGAGACTCAGGTTCGATCCTGACTACGGGTGCTGCACTGTAAGGAGTTTGTACGTTCTCCCCGTGACCTGCGTGGGTTTTCTCCGAGATCTTCGGTTTCCTCCCACTCCAAAGACGTACAGGTAAGTAGGTTAATTGGCTGGGTAAATGTAAAAATTGTCCCTAGTGGGTGTAGGATAGTGTTAATGTACGGGGATCGCTGGGCGGCGCGGACTTGGTGGGCCGAAAAGGCCTGTTTCCGCGCTGTATATATATGATGTATGATAACTCTACCGCTGCGCCACCGTGCCGCCTGATCTATCAACCGATACAATCGCTCCATTTCTTTATTTCTTCTCCACCTGTACATGTAGCACTATGCCCCCTTTGTGCTATCGATTGTACTCGAGTTTGAACTGATTCTATCTACGAATGGTATTTGTGATCCCTTTGGATAGCATGCAAAACAGAGCTTTACACCTTGGTGCATGTAACAATAATAAATCTAAAGCTCATGTCAAATGGATGGCCCCATAGCAGAAGCGTCCACGTCGCGGGGCTGGAAACTGGAAGTGTCCTGAGCTA
This sequence comes from Rhinoraja longicauda, assembly GCF_053455715.1. Lineage (NCBI taxonomy): Eukaryota > Metazoa > Chordata > Chondrichthyes > Rajiformes > Arhynchobatidae > Rhinoraja > Rhinoraja longicauda. The sequence continues at coordinate 12,139,101 of NC_135990.1, forward strand.
ATTCTGTTACCACCATCCTCTATTGTACAAGTGACGGCTCCCTCTGATTATCACCGGAAGCTTGCGCTCTTTCCAGGACAGACGATGACAGCGATGTCAGCATTTGAAACATGGATGATGGACACAAAAGAAAAAGTGCTTTGGGATATAAATAATAACACAATACTGACAAATTCCTTTTGTTTTTTTTATTGTAAGAACATGGCAGAAATAAACTTTAGATTCTCGGAGTCCTGAACGCCATTCCCACGGAAGGCTGTGTGACCTGAAGATTGGACAAGCCGCCAAAGTCCTGCAAAAGAGAGAGGGGAATTCATTAAGTGAAGCAAATAAACTGGTGAGTTAATTACATACCGCAGGCGACAATGACAAATAGGTTGGAATTGCAGTAACTTTGTTGCTTCCACTAGTTAACAGATAACATGTAGATGGAGTTAAATCCAGAAACTGCTCAGTCCACTCCATTGATGTAAAGTCAGTCCAAGATACTGACAATAATAAGTTCTCCCTTTATGCTTTCTCTTCATAAAAGATGCGTATCTAAAATTATGACGGACATAGCTTGAGGATAGGTCTGAAGAAGAGTCTCGACCCGAAACATCACCCATTCCTTCTCTCCAGAGACGCCGCCTGTCCCGTTGAGTTACTCCAGTTTTCCGTGTCTATCTTCGGCTCGACTGTAGTCTTGTATTGTCTTTCCGCTGACTTGTTAGCATGCGACACTGTACCTCGGTACATGTGACAATAAAATAAACTAACTAAACTAAACATTAAGTAATGCTGTTTCCATGCCAAGCTGTTTTGGAGTTACTCCAGCATTTTGTGTCAACCTTATGTCAGGCATAGATAGGGTAGTCAGTCAGAACCTTCACAAGTGATAAATAAACTAACTATGATCAGCCATGATCACATTGAATGGTGGTGCTGGCTCAAAGGGCCGAATGGCCTCCTCTTGCACCTATTGTCTATTGATAGGAGCAGAATTAGGCCATTCGGCTCAAGTCTACTCCACCATTCAATGATGGCTGATCTATCTTTCCTTCTCAACCCCATTTCTCCTGCCTTCGCCCCATAACCCCTGACACCCGCACGAACCTAGGGTTTTTCCTAGGGTGGAGATGTCCATCAATAGAAGGCATAGCTATAAGGTAAGAGGGGGGGAAGTTTAACGGAGATGTGCGGGGTACAGTTGGCTTTGAAGAGTGGTGGGGGCCTGGAACGTATTGCCACGGGTGACTGTGGAGGCAGATACAATCGTGGCATTTAAGAAGCTTTTAGATGGATGTGCAGGGAATAGCAGGATATGGACCATGTGCAGGCAGATGAGATCATTTTAATTAGGCATCATGTTCGGCACAATCATTGTGGGCCGAAGGGCCCGTTCCTATGCTGTCCCGTTCTATGTTAATTCTATTCTCCACCATTGATCCGAAGTGGCAGAAACCACCGAGTTAAATATTGACCGAGCGAAAATGCACCCAAAAGAATTACCAGTCACACGTGAGGATCGTGATGCCTGGCACTTGCTCAAGGGTGGGGCCTCGTGATAGCCTGAACGCTGCAGAACTCCAAGGATGAACCGGGTAACAAGCAAACTCCCACGCACTGAAAGATCAGCCCTGGCCGCCACGGCAACACAATAGCTCACACAACGCGGGGCAAGAATGGAACTTCTTCCCGACTCCAAGGGCTGTGCTGCTGTTGGGTAGATGCTACACTGCTCTTTCATTGTTAAAGCCCACATGGTTGTGCACTCAAAACCATGATATTATGAACCGTGTGACAAGCTCCTTCAATTAAATGTCACACCTGTTTGCAGTCAATGAAACCAAGAAACTACAAAAAATACAGCGAATGTGTACACAGAATACAGAACGGTGACAGAAGATGTGTAAGCATTAGTACAGTGCCACAGGTATACATCTGGGGCGGGAGCTGTTCACCTTCCAAGGAGGTTGAATGAATGAAGTTACAAATGCCAAAACAGTGGAATTTGGCTGACCTATCCTAATGATCAGGTTTGCAAGTTAGAAGCTGTAAAAACACCCTGACTACAATGGTATATAAATTTATAATACTGTTCCATTTTGGATTAACTCCGAAAACCTAATAAAAGTCACCCACGCCATAAAATATTTAATATAAAGCAAGGTCCTTCACTGAGGGCAGATCAGAGAGGTACTTCTGCCAATAGTTTTGCAAAGACGGTCATGTCCTCTGTAGGGTTGACCTATTAGAGGTCGACATGAGCAGGGTGAGGCAGCAAGCCCTCGTCACTCACCAGTAGCTTCAGCATCTCCTTGGTGTCTGGGTCCACCTCAATCATCTCCTGGTCCAGAGCAGAGACCTGGAAGAAACAAACAACAAACAGAGACGATCAATCAGCAATCTCAGCAGTCATTTCCAATAGACAATAGGTGCAGGAGGAGGCCATTCGGCCCTTCGAGCCATCACCGCCATTCAATGTGATCATGGCTGATCATTCACAATCAGTACCCCATTCCTGCCTTCTCCCCATACCCCCTGACTCCGCTATCCTTAAGAGCTCTATCTAGCTCTCTCTTGAACGCATTCAGAGAATTGGCCTCCACTGCCTTCTGAGGCACAGAATTCCAGATTCACAACTCTGACTAAAAAAGTTTTTCCTCATCTCCATTATAAATGGCCTACCCCTTATTCTTAAACTGTGGCCCCTGGTTCTGGACTCCCCCAACATTGAGAACATGTTTCCTGCCTCTAATGTGCCCAACCCCTAAATAATCTTATATGTTTCCCCCATGCACACACACACACACAAAAAAAATCTCTTTACATGACAAACATGTGCTTGTCTTCACTGATAGTCCTTGCTGTGAGCTGGGGCCACAGAGTGCCATGTTTACATCTCTGTTGTGCTACTGTAAGGATTTCATTGTTCCGTTTCGGGACACATGACAATATTGATTTCTCTAACTTCAAGTAATCCTTGCACCCCCCCCCCCCCCTCCTCTCTCTGTCCCTCCCCCACCCTAGTCGTCCTACTAGTTTCACTGTTTGTATCACTCATCATCAACATCTCCACAGCCAACAATGGGCCATTGTTGGTTCCACCTTTCCTTGATCATCATTGCTGGATTTGTTTTGTCCTTTTGCATACCTTTCATTCGTTCTTTGTACCTTTTCATATCTCTCGTTTCCCCTCCCCTAGTCTCTCAGGCTGAAGGGTCTAGACCCAATATGTCACCTATTTCTTTGCTCCAGAGATGCTGCCTGACCCGCTGAGTTACTCCAGGATTTTGTGTCTCTCTGGCCTTGACTCTTGGCTCAATGATTCAGCCGACAGAGCTGCTGCCTCACAGCTCCTGTGACCAGGTTCAATCCCAGCCTCCGGCTCTGTACAAGTGGAGATTGCTCAGGAGACTCCCTGTGACCATGTGGGTTCCCCCCAAATGGCATCGATGAGCGGGCTGATGAGTTAAGTGGCTGCTGTAAACTGCCTCAGATGTGTGGGAGAGGGGAGGAATCTGGGGGAAGTTGAAGTGAATGCAGGTAAACGTAACAGCAGCAAAATGGGTTAGGGTAGGATTAGTGTAAACGAGTAGTGATGGCCAACATGGAGCTGGTAGGCTAAAGAGTGTATTTGTTTGCGATATATCTCTCTATAATTCGAGGCTCAGTGCCTCTCTGCATTCCAGGTGGGAAAGTCTTTTGGACAAGACTTTAAACCAACACCCTGACTTGCTTAGATGAACACTGAAGTTCCAACCACCCAACCTTGCTGCACGCTGATGAGCTAGTCATTCATTTATTTCTGGGATACAGTTACATTTCCCAACAGAACTGTAATTGCAACCACAAACTACTGTCACCCACACACCCCACTCCCTGCCGAGAATCTGCAGCATGGCTGGGATGTACTGGGCTGCTGATACATCGGCTCCTTGTCTCATTGTGGAGACCCTGGGATTTCCCACAGTTACGCTGGAGAATCTCTCTCTCTCTCTCTCTCCAATCTCATCAGACCAGGCCTTGGACAAGAGATAAGACACAAAATGCTGGAGTAACTCTGACCCAGGAAACTAACACCATTTTATCTTTAGATACTGGGAGCCGCTGGTTTAAAAGACCCAAATCCAACAGCCTTCAACCACCGAACTGCTTCAAAGTAACAGATGGATTCAAAAGATGAATTCTACTGTACACAAAATGCTGGAGTAACTCAGCGGGTCAGGCAGTATCTCAGGAGAGAAGGAATGGGTGACATTTCGGGTCGAGACCCTTCTTCAGATCAGTCTGAAGAAGGGTCTCGACCCGAAACGTCACCCATTCCTTCTTTCCTGAGATGCTGCCTGACCTGCTGAGTTACTCCAGCATTTTGTGAATAAATACCTTCGATTTGTACCAGCATCTGCAGTTATTTTCTTACATATAATTCTACTGTTCACATTGTAGGCACAATGAAATAAAAAGAAAATCGATAAGGAGTGCAATCAGGCCATGTAATTTAGAATACTAAAATGACAACAATCAATATAGGCACTCCAATAGTGTTTCTCAAGCTTTTAGGGTGTTTGAACTTTGGGAACTTTGAGAGCAAAAATCAACAGATTTCAGACACTGTTTGAACAAAATGTGTCACAAGGACCAGGCAGAAAAGAGAGGAACAAGAGTTGCCATGAGATTCACAAAAGGACAGGAGAAACTTAGCAGGGCAGACAGCATCTCTGGAGAACATGGATGGGTGACATTTCAGGACATGAACCTTCTCTGTGAGATTAATGAATTGTAGTGTAGGCTAGGGCAGATCTGTTGAATTCATGCCACACATTAAATAGACACCACCTCCATCAATAATTTCCATAAAGCCAGAAACCTTAGCTCCACATTACAGATAAACAAGAGTCAGAGATGAGTTAATTAAAGCTTTAGACTCAGATGCACCACGAATGTGAATGTGGCAATTAGTGCTTCTGTTTGCAGAAGTCAACACTAGCACAACATTGAACTATAACAAATGAGCGTGTATCAAACAAGGAAACAGTGCCTGTCATTGGGCCAACGACTAACATAAAATTACACTAACTTCAGATAGCTCCTCTGTCCCTCTCTTTCCCCTCCCCTTCCCAGTTCTCCCACTGTCTTCCTGTCTCCAACTACATCCTTTCTTTGTCCTGCCCCCTCCCCTGACATCAGTCTGAAGAAGGGTCTCGGCCCGAAACGTCACCCATTCCTTCTCTCCTGAGTTAGACCTGCTGAGTTAGACAATAGACAATAGGTGCAGGCCATTCGGCCCTTCGAGCCAGCACCACCATTCAATGTGATCATGGCTGATCATTCTCAATTAGTACCCCGTTCCTGCCTTCTCCCCATCCCCCTGACTCCACTATCTAGCTCTATCTAGCTCTCTCTTGAATGCATTCAGAGAATTGCCCTCCACTGCCTTCTGAGGCAGAGAGTTCCACAGATTTACAACTCTCTGACAGAAAAAGTTTTTCCTCATCTCTGTTCTAAATGGCCTACCCCTTATTCTTAAACTGTGGCCCCTGGATCTGGACTCCCCCAACATTGGGAACATGCTTCCTGCCTCTAACGTGTCCAACCCCTTAATAATCTTATATGTTTCGATAAGATCCCCTCTCATCCTTCTAAATTCCAGTGTATACAAGCCTAGTCGCCCCAGTCTTTCAACATACGACAGTCCCGCCATTCCGGGAATTAACCTAGTAAACCTACGCTGAACGCCCACAATAGCAAGAATATCCTTCCTCAAATTTGGAGACCAAAACTGCACACAGTACTCCAGGTGCGGTCTCACTAGGGCCCTGTACAACTGCAGAAGGACCTCTTTGCTCCTATACTCAACTCCTCTTGTTATGAAGGTCAACATTCCATTGGCTTTCTTCACTGCCTGCTGTACCTACATGCTTCCTTTCAGTGACTGATGCACTAGGACACCCAGATCTCGTTGTACGTCCCCTTTTCCTAACTTGACACCATTCAGATAATAATCTGCCCTCCTATTCTAACCACCAAAGTGGATAATTTCACACTTATCCACATTAAACTGCATCTGCCATGCATCCGCCCACTCACACAACCTGCCCAAGTCACCCTGCAACCTCATAGCATCTTCCTCACAGTTCACACTACCACCCAGCTTTGTATCATCTGCAAATTTGCTAATGGTACTTTTAATCCCTTCATCCAAGTCATTAATGTATATTGTAAATAGCTGCGGTCCCAGCACCGAGCCTTGCGGTACCCCACTAGTCACTGCCTGCCATTCTGAAAGGGACCCATTTATCCCCACTCCAGCATTTTGTGATACCTTCGATTTGTACCAGCATCTGCAGTTTTTTTCCCTACGCCAGATAATGAGCTGCCTAAAGGGGCTCAGTAGAACCAAAGGGTCACAGTTATAGGGCCACAATAGAAAAAAAGCAGTAACAGGAGAAGGCAGCTACCAGACCCACCATTTAATTTGACCAGGGCATTTTTACACTGACCTCAACTCTTTCTCCACAACCCTCAATCTTTCAAATATTTATCAATTTCCTCCTTAAACCTATCATGAGCAAGATGAAACAGTTCATTGGTAACACTGTCTTCATCAACGGACCTACAACGGAGGGTGCAGCGGTAGAGCTGCTGCCTTACAGCGCCAGAGACCCAGGTTCAATCCTGAGTACGGGTGCTGGTTGTAACGAGTTTGTACGTTCTCCCTGTGACTGCGTGGGGTTTTTCTGGGTGCTCTGGTTTCTTCCCACATTCCGAAGACGTGCAGGTTTGTGGTTTAATTGGCTTGTGTAAATTGTCCCTAGTGTATAGGATAGAATTGTTGGTCAGAGCGGACTCAGTGGGCCGAAGGGCCTGTTTCCACGTAGTATCTCTAAACTAAAACTTCTATAGAGACAGCTGACAGCTTCTTCCAGCTTCACAGACGACTCTGACTCATCATTATCCTTTCTATGTCCCGCCCCCTGACATCAGTCTGAAGAAGGGTCTCGACCCGAAACGTCACCCATTCCCTCTCTCCAGAGATGCTGCCTGACCTGCTGAGTTACTCCAGCATTTTGTGATACCTTCGATTTGTACCAGCATCTGCAGTTATTTTCCTACATCATTATCCATAATTCGCCTATCAAAGGTGATGTCGTTGGTGAATTTAAAGATGGAGTTGGAACAGTGTTCGGCTACAGTCATGGGCATAGAGTGAGTAGAGGGGACCGAGACCTCAGCCTCGTGGTTCCCCCTGTGCCGATGGTTATCGAGGAGGAGTGGTGTCGCCAATTCGTGCCGATTGTGGTCTGTTGACGAGGAAGTCAAGGATCCAGTTGCCAGGGGATGCAGAGACCCAGTTCCCCAAGCTTTGTAAAAGGTTTTCTTCCCGGTTACTAAATACTTTAATTCCCCTTCCCATTCCCACAATGACCTTTCTGTCCTAGGCCTCCTCCATAGTCAGTGAGGCTAAATTGGAGGAACAGCTTACAACCCAGGGGTATAAATATTGATTTCTCTAATTGCAAGTAACCCCAGCATTCCCTCTCTCTCCATTCCTCCCCCACCCAAGTCACACCAGCTTTCGTTCTCACCTAGCTACAGCTAACAATGGCTTGTTTCCTTTATCACTGTTACTTTTTTTACATATCTTCCATTCATGTTTTATATCTCGACATCATCGCCTTTATCTCTCCTTTCCCTTTCACCTGACTTTTAGCCTGAAGACGGGTCTCGACCTGAAACATCACCCATTCCTTCTCTCCAGAGACGTTGCCTGTTTAAACCAGCATCTGCAGTTCCTTCCTACACAAAAGGTTTTCCAAGTTTGCCCTACTTTTCAATTTAACATTATCCGCGTCCTCATTTTTAACCAGATTGTGTCTGTCTCATAGAATCCCTCGTTAACTGGGATGAGTTCCCGCTGAGTTTAATTTAGAGATACAGCGCGGAAACAGGCCCTTTCGGCCCACCGGGTCCGCGACGTCCAGCGATCCCCGCATATTAACACTATCGTACACCCACTAGGGACAATTTTTACATTTACCAAGCCAATTAACCTACAGACCTGTATATCTTTGTAGTGTGGGAGGAAACCGAAGATCTCGGAGGAAACCCACGCAGATCACAGGGAGAACGTACAAACTCCGTACAGACAGCACCCGTAGTCGGGATCGAACCCGGGTCTCCAGCGCTGCATTCGCTGTAAAGCAGTAACTTTACCGCTGCGCCACCGTGCCAACCAAATCTGCCACAGTTCATCAACTGATCCATTTCAAATCTTATCTCCTTGTCCACCTTATCTCCCTGTCCACCTTCCTACCATTATAGCCGCACCTATTTAAGTGGCAGAGAGCAATTTTGATTCTGCGGTGATCCCCCTCAAACTGCACTGTGATTTTAGTGTATTATGGTGACCACCTTCTTGGGGACCGTTAACTGTAAGATTCATCCTTCCTCCATATTAATGACAAAATCAAAAAATAGGTTTCGGGTAGTTTCTATAACATTTTGTTCTAACAAGCACCCTAACTGAAGAAGGGGACCCGACCCGCAATGTCACCCATCCTTTTTCTCCAGAGATGCTACTCCAACACTTTGCGTATACCATTGGTATAAACCAGCATCTGCAGTTCCTTGTTTCTGCATTCCTAATTTCTTCTTTTGCATTAGCTTTGCCAGTTTGACCCATACAATCAATATATATTGTTAAAACTTCCCATGACAAATGCAATTTGCCTAGACATGACTAAATGTATGCCCCATCCTATCGAGGGGTCACACAGACTACTCGCACCCATGTCTTCTTTCACTTGCTATTTCTGATTTTGACCCAAAGCAAGTCTACATCACTACCCACAGCCTTTACATCACAACCCCACACCATACTGATACCTTCATTGATTAAGATAGACACAAAAAGCTGGAGCAACTCAGCAGGACAGGCAGCATCTCTGGAGAGAAGGAATAAGTGACGTTTCTGGTCAAGACCCGTCTTCATTGAATAACAATGCTACTCCACCTCCTTTCACTTTGAGAATATCATATAACCTCAATTACTGAGCAGCCAGTGATCATCACACTGCAGCTACTTACATAATAGTTATTATATCTTCATATGCCATGCTGTCACATTCAAATACTAAGTACTGTCTTCAAATAAAGACAGCAAAGATTTGGTTTTTACCTAATTTTACTAACTCTGGATTTATTCTTTGCTGCATATTTCTGTTTACATTTTCTGCCCCAAACCTTTTACTTAACTTCCCAATCACTATCCTATGCCACTGCTCCAACAGTTCGGCTTGATCTATTAAACGTCCCTTTCTTGGACCGCTCCCCACACCCGCTTGGGTTAAAGTCGACAACCCCATTGATGAGATTCACCAGGACCAGATCCCAGCATGATTGAGGCGATGCCCATCTCAACAGATCATCTCTTGCATTCCCTCTCCGATAAATCAGAACCCATTTCTACCACCACACATTTACCCCTCTAATACTATTTGCCCTTTGCCAATTTGCACACAGCTGAGCTAATAATTCAGATGAGCACCTTTGTGGATCTGCTGTTCAATGTGGTCCTCAGCTTCAAGTACTCCCTCACCAGAATGTCCTTCAGAAATCTGTCTTTAATAGACAATAGGTGCAGGAGTAGACCATTCGGCCCTTCGAGCCAGCACCGCCATTCAATGTGATCATGGCTGATCATTCTCAATCAGTACCCCGTTCCTGCTTTCTCCCCATACCCCCTGACTCCGCTATCCTTAAGAGCTCTATCTAGCTCTCTCTTGAATGTATTCAGATAATTGGCCTCCACTGCCCTCTGAGGCAGAGAATTCCACAGATTCACAACTCTCTGACTGAAAAAGTTTTTCCTCATCTCTGTTCCAAATGGCCTACCCCTTATTCTTAAACTGTGGCCCCTGGTTCTGGACTCGCCCAACATTGGGAACATGTTTCCTGCCTCTAACGTGTCCAACCCCTTAATAATCTTATACGAGAGTAGTGTCTGTTCCATCACTGCTGCATTTCGCTTTTCTCGCTCCCACTTGAATGGTTCCTTGCGCCTTGGTGCTGTGAATAGTTTGCACATCCCCCCCTACAGTCCCCAACCTCATCCACACAAGGAGCAAGAACCTTGTACCTAATGGCCACAGACAAGGGTTAGGGCTCATCTGGAACTATGCTTTAGATCCCTCTGCCCGCATCTTCTACAGTCAGGCTGCCTCGTCACTGACAACATACCAAATTAGAGATTATTATTCCAAGAGGTGTGACTGCCTGCTGGAATACTGTGTCCCGGTAATTCTCCTCCCAGATATTGCCATTGATTTATTATTGTCGCATGTACCGAGATACAGTGAAAAGCATTTGTTTTGTATGTTAGCAAATTAAATCAGATAATAATGAACTGAATACAATCAAGTCATACACAGCTACAACAGGTAGGCAAAGAGAAAAATATACCAGAGTGCAGAATATAGTTTTCAGCAAAGGGAAAGATACCAAAGTGCAGAATAGTTTCCAGAAAAAAAAAGGTCCAATGTTGGCACGGTAGGTTGGAGGATCGTGATCACTCTAGCTTACGGGAGAACAGTTCAGATGACTGGTAACCACAGGGAAGAAGCTGTTCCCAAGTCTGGCGTTAAAATACTTTGAGGCTTTTGTATCATTTATAAACACTGCCATGACAATACACATGCAACTTTCCCCTCAAATGTAATTTGAAAAAATTCTGCCGGTAGACCAAGCAGAGAAAGACAAAGTTTAAAGGAGATGTGCGGGGGAGTTTTTATTAATTCAGAGTGGTGGGTGCCTGGAACGAGCTGCCAGGGGTGGTGGTAGAGGAAGATATGATAGCGCATTTGAGTTTTTTAGATAGGCACATGAATATGCAGGGTATTGATGGATCTGGATCACATGCAGAGATTAGCTAAACTAAGCATCACATTCGGCATGGACTTTGGGGGCTGAAGTGTTGTACTGTGTACTGTTCCATGTGTTGTACTGTGTTGCACTATTCCATGTTAGTCATTTCATGACTCGGATGCCAAGATTCCAGGCAAGTAAATAAAACAGTAACCGATGAACTCAAAAGGGAAGTGAACCCACCTCTGGGACATAGTTATCCCTCCTCTCTCGCTCTTCTTCCTGCAGTTTGATGGAGATGCCTCTGACAGGTCCACGCTGGATACGCTTCATTAAGTGCGTCACATACCTAGGGAAAGTACGGACAACTTTGAACAACGCTTGCTATTCCACACAACAATGAATGACTATGTCTGTAACCAAGACACAACAAATTACAGAACAGCGGCATTACATTATGTCGGCACAGTGACGCAGCAGTAGAGCGCCAGAGACATGGGTTCGATCCTGACTACGGGTGCTGTTTGTACAGAGTTTGCACGTTCTCCCTGCGTCCACGTAGGTTTCCTCCCACACTTTAATGACGTGTAGGTTTGTAGATTAATTGGCTTTGGTAAAAAAAATTGTAAATTGTTCCTGGTGTGTAAATAGTGCTAGTGTACGGGGTGGGAGCAGCATGAAAGTTATTCCAGCATTTCGTGAATACCTAGTGTATGGGGTGATCGCTGGTTGACACGGACTCGGTGGGCTGAAGGGCCTGTTTCCCCGCTAGATCTCCTACGGTCTAAAGCTCTACCAAAGATTTCAATCAAGTCAGAATAATAAAAATGTGAACAAAATTTGAATAAATTGTAATTATCTTGTCATGATTGGAGTCTGTTATAGAGCTGCTTTGTAATTTGAACAAATTTTAAATTAACTTTTAAAGTAGAGGTATTAGTTTTTTATTGTCACCTGGACCGAGATGCAGTAAAAAGTGTTGACTGCATGCTACCCAGACAAATCAGACAAGAAAAAAAATACCAGACTGCAGAACAAAGAGGAAGATGGTTGAACTTTATTACCTTCCATCACAGCGAGGAATGTGGTGGATGTTTATGTTAAATTTTATTTTATGTGACTGTGTCTTGTTGCCTTTTACTTAGTATGGCTGTACGGTACCTCAAATTTCACTGTACCTTAATTGGTACATGTGACAATAAATTGAATCTTGATCTAGTGTTATAGCGTTACAAAGTGAAGGATCTACCTTTTCTTTTAGCCAGCAACAAACCAGTCGTGTCCTTCAGCTGCTGGCAAAAATCCCTCACATATTTGTTGGGGTACTGCAAGAACACAATGTGCTTACACTTCACTGTTTTGCACCGAGTCCAGAGATGTACGAGACCTCTCCAACGCTGGGTCAATTAGGTGCATAACCATTAAAGATGGTTCGACACAGATACAAAATAATTCCACACCCCACTCAGTGTACCGGTACTACTGTGGCGTGTTTAAATGAAAATTGGAACAAGTACATAGAATCCACCTCCAGACAATAGTGGTATCAAAAAACTGTCCATGGGGTAACTGCATGAGGAAACAATCGAAAGAAAATAATTGATATAAATTCCTTATTGGGAACAACGTGGAGAAGTTGATCCAAAGGCACGAGCGATCCCCTGCTTATATTGAAACAGCTGAGCTGAGAAAATATAACGGTGCTACAACCTGCCCACACATCACACTGATTAAGAAGGGAGATAAGGTCCTGACAGTAGTTGTTGAGTTGCTCAAGAACAGGTTAATGATCGTTGAACGATTCAGCATGAAAACAGGCCCTTTGGCTTATCAATACTGCTTTATTTGTCACATATGCAACTGCACAGTGTAATTCATGTTGCATATATTACACATGCAGGTGCCACCATTTTTAATGCCATTGTTCAAAGTCCAGTCGACCCGCACACTCGATGTACTGGAGCACTTCCTGCAAACCAAACCCCTTTCCTACACCGGTCATCTTTGTGTCCCGGGAGCGCCGACTGTAGCCGACCTGAAGCCATTACCCCGATTCACCCTTCTACTAGTCCTTGCGTCCGACTTCTCCAGCTCCCTTCCCGGTTACGCCATCTGCCGAGCCTTCGAGCGGGTTCCCAGTCCCGCGGGAAAAGTCCCAGCCAACCGCGCGAGCCTTCGGGCAGGCGTTGCGGCACCTCAGGTCCACGCTGACAAACCCGCACATCCTTAGAACGTGGGAGGAAACCGGAGCTCCCAGATAAATCTCTCGCGGTCATAGGGAGAATGTGCAAACTCCAGAGACAGCATCCGAGGTCGGGATTGCACTCGGGTATCTGCTGCTGAGGCAGCAGCTCTACCAGCTGCACTGCCCACATGATCACCTTCTCTGCTATTCATTAACCCCCGCCCGGCTAGTCCATTCAGCCGACCAGACATTAAACTTTGACTAATGGCACTAAAAATGGCAGCGCCCGCATGTGTAATATATGCAAAATGAATTTCATTGTACAGTTGCAGATGTGACAAATAATGCCCCCATGGAACTATTGATAGACCGAAGGGTCTGTTTCCATGCTGTATCATTCAACGATCATTAGCCTGTTCTTGCACAACTCAACAACCATTGTCGGGACTTTATCTCCCCTCTCATGGTGTGTGGGACAAGTTGTAGCACCATTACATTTTTACCTGGGACAAATAAATATCGAGAAGATGCAATTTTCTGCTTATCAAGAACATGTGGAACTATATACAGGAAGAAACTGATAATTCGACAACTCGAGTCTGATCCACCACTCAGTTCAATACTGCTTTGAAGCAACTTACTCGCGCAAGTATTAAGGGAGGATAACTTATCTTACCCTGCAATCTTGTTGCGGAGTTTCTTGCTGGGGATGATTGCAATTTCCTCACAAACCCTTTTGTTTGTGTGGAAGTCATTGCCGAGCCGGGTGTAGTATTTCTCAATGATCACTCGAGCAGCTTTCTTGACCGTCTTAGTCCTGACACGACCCTAACCAGACAGAAACAGTTAAGCATCTTCACTCTTTTAATCCAACAGCAACATTTAATACAGCATGTGTAATGCTAACAGTTTTGTCGATTATTAAGCATGACTAAGAATGTAGAAACAAGGAACTGCAGATGCTGTTTCCCAAGGAAAGACACATTTCTCCTTTCACTTTTGGAAACAGGTAGTATTTACTCCCCAAAACTCACTCATAACTCTGAACTATTTGTTCCTCCCCTTAACTTTCTCTGCTTGAGTAATCACAGCAATAGGTTTACTTAAAGCTTCCCCCAGCCCTGCCTCTCCTTAGCAAACCTAGCCAGACAAAACCTGCCCACTGAGGTATAAGAGATACAGCATGGAAACAAGCTCTTCGGCCCTCCAAGTCTATGCCAACCATCAATCACCCAGTTACACTAATTCTGTTGTCTTGCTTTCCCAGCCACTCTCTGCACACTAAGGGCGACTTTACAGAGACTAATTGCCCTACAACCTGCACATCTCTGAGACGTTGGAGGAAACCCACGAGCTCACAGGGAGAAAATGTAAACTCCAGACAGCACCCGAGGTCAGGATTAAACCGAGTCTTTGGTGCAGTGTGGCAGCAGCTTTGAACATATTCTGAACTCGATTTGTGTACCTTTCCAATTCTCCTAATACTCATTCTGCCATCATGTCAGAGGCTCCATTTTTAGTTAAAGATTTGCTGCATTAAAATAAATGTAATGCCTCCTCTGTTTATTTTAGCCAATTGACAAACACAAGTCACTTGGTTACCCAAGAAAGACACTGTTGGAGTAACTCAGCAGGTCAGGCAGCATCTCTGGAGAACATGGATAGGTGACTTAGACACAAAATACTGGAGTAACTCAAATGGGTCAGGCAGCCTCTATGACCAGCCAGCGTCAGATGCTGTCTGTCCCACTGATTTACTCCAGTATGTTGTGTCTATCTTCGGTGTAAACCAGCATCTGCAGTTCCTTCCGACACATGGATTGGCGTCTTTTCGGGACAGGACCTTTCTTCAGACCCTAAACGTCACTGTATCCATGTTCTCCAGAGATGCTGCCTGACCTGACGAGTTACTCCAGCACTTTGTGTGTGTGTCTTTCTTTGGTTTAAAAAAAAACAGCATCTGCAGTTGCTTGTTGCTGCATTTCACCTGGGTAACCTGTCACTTTTGGGAACAGGTAGCATTTGCTCTCCCCAAAACTCACTCACATTTCTGAACCATTTGTACCTAACCATAACCTTCTCAACTCTGGGCAATCAGAGCGACCCCCTTTGCTTGAAGCTTCCCTTTGCCCTGCCTCAGTGCTGACCCAACCCAGCCTGGCCCAGCCCGGTCCAGCCCAACCCAGCCTGGCCCAGTCCAGTGCAACCCAGCCTGGCCCACTGGAGCCCAGTCCAACCCAGCCTGTCCCAGTCTGGCCCACTCCAGCCCAGTCCAACCCAGCCTGGCCCACTCCAGCCCAGTCCAATCCAGCCTGGCCCAGACCAACCCAGCCTAGCCCACTCCAGCCCAGCCTGGCCCAGTCCAACCCAGCCTGGCCCACTCCAGCCCAGTCCAACCCAGCCTGGCCCAGTCAAGCCCAGCCCAACCCAACCCACCCAGCCTGGCCCAGTCCAGTCCAGACAGCCCAGTCCAACCTGGCCTGGACCAGCACAACCCGGCTGGGTTGGGTTGGACTGGGCCGGGCTGAGTCCAGCACAGCCCGGCCCGGTCCAGACAGCCCAGCCCGGCACGGCCTCCGCCTTCCAAGCCGGCGCCTCAAGAGCCCAGGCTCGGCCACTGGCGCAACACAGGCCGCCAAAGCCTGAGACCTCCACCCGCAAGCTGCACATCCTCCCCTCAACCCTCGGCGGACACTCCGTGACCCATCCCCTCCATCATCCATCCGCCTCTGCCCGCAATAATGGCGGCTTCGGCCGGCCGGCCGGATGGGTCTGTCTGGGCGGGTGAGGGCGGCCGCGGTGCGGGCGGATGGCGACGGATTGCCCCTCAGCGCCTCTCCCGTCCTACCCACCATCTTGGATCCAGCGGCTGGAAGAGAGCGAGGGATGCTGGGAGCGGCTCGACGAGGACCCCAGCGGCAGCTGGCCGCAGCGCCGCCTGATCCACAGTGTCAAAAATAAAACAAGTGTCAAAAATAAAACAAGAGTCAAGTTTATTTGTCACATACACACACAAAATGTGCAGTGAAATAAAAGGTCACCCACAGTCCAGCAATAAGAACAATAAAAATAAACAATTTCACACACAATCACAACCAACACAAACAAACAAACAAACAAAAAAGAAACATCCATCACATTAAGTCTCCTCCAGTCACCTCCTCGCTGTGATGGAAGGCCAGGATGTCTTTTCTCTTCCCCTGCCGTCTTCTCCCGCGGTCGGGCTGTTGAAGTTGCCACGTTCCAGGCCGCGCCGGACGGTGAAAGGTCAAGTCAGGAGTCAGCAGGGTGATATTGTGTAGCAAGTGTAAGAAAATAACTGCAGATGCTGGTACAAATCAAAGGTATTTATTCACAAAATGTTGGAGTAACTCAGCAGGTCAGGCAGCATCTCAAGACAGAAGGAATGGGTGACGTCACCCATTCCTTCACGGGTCTCGACCCGAAACGTCACCCATTCCTTCTCTCCTGAGATGCTGCCTGACCTGCTGAGTTACTCCAGCATTTTGTGTAGCAAGGAACTGCAGATGCTGGTTTACACCAAAGGTAGACACAAAATGCTGGAGTAACTCAGGCAGCATCTCTGGAGAAAAGAAACAGGTGCCTTTCGGGTCGAAACCCTTCTTCAGACCGAGAGTCAGCGGAGAGGGAAACTAGAGATATGAAAATCACTCATCATCTCCCCTTTCTTTTACTTCACAAAATGCTGGAGTAACTCAGCGGTTCAGGCAGCATCTCAGGAGAGAAGGAATGCGTGACGTTTCGGGTTCAGACTGAAGAAGGGTCTCGACCCGAAACGTCACCCATTCCTTCTCTCCTGAGATGCTGCCTGACCTGCTGAGTTACTCCAGCATTTTGTGAAATAAATACCTTCGATTTGTACCGGCATCTGCAGTTATTTTCTTACATCTCCCCTTTCTTGATCACCTCCCTCCGTTTCTTGATCTCACCGTGTGCAAGACAGGAGATAGACTATCGACTGACATCTCCCAGTCTACCTCCTTGCGGCCCATGCACTTTTTTTCATCTGAACTTTCTCGGCATATATTTACAGTGCATTCAGAAAGTATTCAGACTGCAAATTACTTTGCAAAAATTTCTAAACACCTGTTTTCGCTTTTTTATTATGGGGTATTGTGTGCAGATTGATGATTTAAAAAAAAGAATTTAATCCATTTTAAAATAAGGCTGTAATGTAGCAAAATGTGGAAAACATGAAGGGGTCTGAATACTTTCTGAATGCACTGTATATCGATAGTGATTTGAACACTGTTCATATCATAGTGTTACTGAATATAGAACACTAACAGTATATTACAAACCCACTGACTCCCACAACTATCTAGACTACACTTCTTCCCACCCTGCTTCCTGCAAAGACTCTATCCACTCCTCCCAATTCCTCTGTCTACGCCGCATCTGCGCCCACGATGAGATGAGATGAGAAGTGAACTCCACCTTTCCATGGCCATCGGTGCCGGCTCCGATTTGTTCTAAACCTTTTCATACGTCTATTTTCCCTCCCCCCCTGACTCTCAGTCTGATGAAGGGTCTCGACCTGAAACATCACCCATTCCTTCTATCCAGAGATGCTGCCAGTCCCGCTGAGTTACTCCAGCATTTTGTGTCCATCTTCAGTATTAACCAGTGTCTGCAGTTCCTTCCTGCACTAGAGTCCAGAGTGTTTTAATCTGTCTCGAAATGGAACAATGAAATTCTCACTTGCATCAGCACACAGGTATCTAAGCAGATATAAAAACAAACAATAATAGTGCAAAGACAAAAATAATGTTCCCATGTCAATGTAGTTCTGAGCTTAGAGGTTGTAGTGTTTAATCGCCTGATGGTGGTGGGGAAGAAGCTGCTCCTAAATCTGGACATTACAGTTTTCAGGCTCCAATACCTTCTTCCCGATGGCATGAGTGAAATGACTGTGTGGCCAGGGTGGTGTGGGTCACTGGTGATGCTGGCTGCCTTTTTTGAGGCAACGTCTCCTGTAGATCCCTTCAATGGTGGGGTGATCAGTACCCGTGATGGACTGGGCAGTGTTCACCACTTTTTGCAATCTTCCACGTTCCTGACCGTTTGTATTGCCGAACCAGGCCGTGATGGAACCAAGCTCCACTCTACACCTATAGAAGTTCAAGAGTATTTGTTGACAAACTGCAGATGCTAGAAATCAGTCATCAAAACCCACAAATATCTCTCTTTTTCCCAGTTCTGATAAAGGGTCACAGACCAGAAGTGTTATAGTTGCTTCTCTCTCCACAGACACTGCCTGACCTGCTGAGTTTAGTGTATTTTAGTTTAGGGATACAGCAGGGAACCAGGCCCTTTGGCCCACCGGGTCCACATCAATCAAAGGCACAATATGCTGGAGTAACTCAGCAGGTCAGGCTGCATTTCAGGAGAACATGGATGGGTTACGTTTCGGGTCGGGACCCTTCAAACAGATTGGGGGAAAGGGGGGATGAAAACTAGAAGAGAGGAGAAGCAGGTTAAAGCGTGGCAGGTAATAGGTGATCGTTATATATCGCATGTTCACACTAGTTCCATGTCTCATCCCCTCCTTACACCCAAAGGGTAATTTACGGAGACCATTTAACCGACAAGCCTAACGACTTTGGGATGTGGGAGGAAATTAATAGTAATACCAAATAAAAATATTCCGAGGTGCTTTGTTGTAAAGAAATTAACACCAAGCCATATTAGGTCCAATGTACAAGGACATTAATTTTAAAGAGCATTTTAGATTGAGAGGCATAGTGGTTTAAGGAGGAAATTCCAAACTGTAGGCCTCTCATAATAGAGCATGTAAATTTGGTGAGGACTCATAGGGCTATGATTAAAGGAGCACATTTTTAGGTCAGTTAGTGGCAAGGAAATGTCAGGAAATGGAACTGAAGCGAAGATCAACCCAGCAGTATAAATATCGACTTCTCAAACTTCAAGTAACCCTTGCTTTCCTTCTCTCTCCATCCCTCCCCCATCCTAGTTTTCTGACCAGTCAGACTGTTCCCTTGATTAAATTTTATGTTTCGTTATCACCTTCCCCAACAATGATCTATTCTACATTTTCCTTGAGCTTTGTCCCCTTTGACTCAATTTCACACCTTGCCCTTCTCTATCTGTGTCTCCCTCTCCCCTGACTCGTCTGAAGAAGGGTCTCGACCCCAAATGTCACCCATTCCTTCTATCCACAAATGTTGCCCGTCCCACTGAGTTACTCCGCCACTTTGTGTCGAAATCAACCATGATGCTGTTGAATGATGGACCAGGGTCGACCATATTTATTATGTGTGAACTGATTAGGGAAAAGGAGGGCGAGGCGAGAAAGTGATTTAGGAATATAAAATCCAGATGTTACTTAATTGTGATCCGGTACAGCTCGAGTTAATGCGAGACCCATTTACCTAATTTGTTAACCCTACTTCTCTCTCCACAGATGCTGCCTGACTTGTTGAGTATTTACAATTAGCTTCTTCTTTCGTGTCCATCATCCATGTTTCAAATGTTACATCACTGTCATCGTCCGTCCTGAAAAGGGCGGAAGCTTCCGGCGACAATCAATGGGAGCCATCACTTGTACAATAGATGGTGGTGGTAGCAGAATTAGCTCAGGACACTTCCAGCAGACGCTTCTGCTGTGAGGCCTACAATTAGCTGAACCTCAGGCTCTTGCTAACAATCTTATGACTTTAAACTTGGGCTACAAGTAATTAGTAGTTCTTATTCAATGTAAGAATGTATTTTACCACCTCAGTAGTATTTTGAAGGAAGATGAATGGTTTATTTTGAAAGAAACTCCACGTTTCATGAATGGACAAATTTAAAAAATGACTCTAATCACATTTGTGGGAAAGGTGCACTAATAATTTTATAACAAACCTACTGGGTCTCCAGAGCTGTAGATAGGGCTCCAAACTGAATAGTGGGGGGTGAGGCGGTCAACAAATTGGAAATGTATGAATGAAGTTTAAGGGAAGGAGAGTACAGGAGAAGTTACTGAAGTATGGAGAGGGTACAGAGGAGATTTACTAGAATGTTGCCTGGGTTTCAGCACTTAGGCTACAGAGAGAGGTTGAACAGGTTGGGTCTTTATTCTTTGGAGCGTAGAAGGTTGAGGGGGGACTTGATAGAGGTTTTTAAAATTATGAGAGGGACGGACAGAGTTGACGTGGGTAGGCTTTTCCCTTTGAGAGTGGGGAAGATTCCAACAAGGGGACATAGCTTCAGAATTGAGGGACAAAGGTTTAGGGGTAACATGAGGGGGAACTTCTTTACTCAGAGGGTTGTGGCTGTATGGAATGGGCTTCCGGTGGAAGTGGTGGAGGCTGGCTCGATTTTATTATTTAAGAGTAAATTGGATAGGTATATGGATAGGAGGGGATTGGAGGGTTATGGTCTGAGTGCAGGTAGATGAGACTAGGTCAGGGAGAATGGTCGGCGTGGACTGGTAGGGCCGGACAGGCCTGTTTCCATGCTGTAGTTGTTATATGTTATATGTTATATGTTATTAAAAATGGCTGGGAAAGAAAATATAGCTGATAATCTAACCAGCTTAGTGAAACATGAAGAACGTTAGAGAGGGTGCATTAACAGAATGTTGCCTGGATTAGAGGGTTTCAGCTGCACGGTGAGGTTGGATAGACTTGGATTCTTTCTCTACAACGTCAGAGGTTGAGGAGGTGACCTGCTAAAAGTATGTAAATTAGTGAGAGGCATAGATAGGGTAGATGGTCAGAACCTTTCTCCCTGGGTGTAGATGTCCAACCTTGGAGGGCATAGCTTTATGGTGAGAGCGGGAAAGTTTAATACAATACAATACAATACATCTTTATTGTCATTGTACAGGGGCACAACGAGATTGGGAATGCGCCTCCCATACGATGCAATAAATTAATTAGTTAATCAGTATAAATTTAGACAACCCAGTGAAACAAAATTAGAAACAGTTTTAAAACAGAATAAAGTTCAAGTAGCTCTGTGCCGGTTCGCTGTGCGATGTGACCATCCGGCTCAGCAGGACCGGTTCAGCAGGACCGGTTCAGAGCAGCTATGGCCCTGGGGATGAAGCTGTTCCTGAGTTTGGAGGTGCAGGCGTAGAAGGCCTTGTAACGTCGGCCCGATGGTAGAAGTTCGAACAGACTGTTGCAGGGGTGTGAAGAGTCTCTGTGGATGCTGGTGGCTTTTCTGAGGCATCGTGTGTTGTAGATGCCCTCCAAGGCTGGTAGCTGTGGGAGATGTGCTAGGCAAGTCTATTTTGATACAGTGTGGTGGGGGGCCAGGAACGCATTTGTGGAGAAGACAGATATGATAGTAGCGTTTTAGAAGCTCTTAGTTTCGCACATGGATAATAATAATATATTCCTTTATTGTCCCACACCGGGGAATTTGCAGTGTTACAGCAGCAAAGTGGATAGCAAGAGATCATTCATTATAAATTAAAAATAAAGACAAGGATAAATTGTCATCAATTTACTGTTACTGTTGACTCGTCTGCTGGGAGCAGTGCTGGTTGTGCAGTCTCACAGCAGCGGGAAGGAAGGACCTCCTATATCTCTCCTTCACGCACTTGGGGTGAAGGAGTCTGTCACTGAAGGAGCTACTCAGTGCAGTGACAGTGTCCTGCATGGGGTGGGAGTCGTTGTCCAGCAGCGATGTTATCTTTGCCATCATCCTCCTCTCTCCCACCGCCTGTACTGAGTCGAGGGGGCAACCCAGGACAGAGCTGGCCTTCCTGACCAGCTGGTCAGGATATGCAGGGAAGAGAGGGGTATGGATCGTGTACAGGCAGGTGAGATCATTTTAACTTGGCATCAAGTTCAGCGCAAACATTGTGGGCCAAAGGGCCCGTTACAGTGCTGTACTGTTCTATGTTAATCTTAACAGGATAACATACCAACCAGCATCAGGATTGAGTAACAACTCCCCAAAAGCTACCAGTTAAATCCAACAACAAAGGATTAAGTTGGTTTATCTGTTTTATTAAGGGATTTCAGTGCTGAAAAAAGGCTGTGTAACAAATATTGTTAGTAAATCTTATTGCAATTATGTAGTACAACGGTGAGATTGCAAAATGGCATATCATGTACAGATTAGGATTTACCGAAGAAAGGATGTATTTGACAGCCAAAGAGATGATACAGCAAAGATTCATGAAACAATGCCTGGAGAGAACATACACAAAGTACTGCAGTCAGACAGCCTGACCCGCTGTGTAGGAAGGATCTGCAGATGCTGGTTTAAATCGAAGATAGACACAAAAAGCTGGAGTAACTCTGCGGGACAGGAATGGGTGACGTTTCGGGTCGAGGCCCTTCTTCGGACTGTCTGCTCGACCTGAAACATCACCCATTCCTTCTCCCCAGAGATGCTGCCTGTCCTGCTGAGTTACTCCAGCATTTTGTGTACCTTCGATTTGTACCAGCATCTGCAGTTATTTTCCTACACTCCTTTAAGAATTATTGGATTCACTAAGGCTACGGATTATGTTTGATTAAATTCAACTGGTATTGATGTGTATTTAATGGACAGCATGGGCAGTGTGGGCCGAAGGGCCTGTTTCTGTGCCGTATGACTCTGAGCCTTGTGTTCAGTGACACCCCCTAACATCCAACTTATTACACCAAAATAAACAGATTTCTACTCATATACATTTTTTGATTCACTTCAAAAGGTTCCATTGCATTGTCTAAATGTAATTTTGGATGTAATGTGTGAGTTAAATACTATATGTCCACAACTCAATCCCATAAATAACAAGACAGAAGGGTCTCAACCCAAAACGCCACCCATTCCTTCTCTACAGAGATGCTGCCTGTCCCGCTGAGTTACTCCAGCATTTTGTGTCTAGCCTGACCCGCTGGGTTGCTCCAGCAACTTGTGTGGTTTTTTTTTGTAAACCAGTACAGGTCCATCACCGATTTTCTGGCAACTGGTGGTCTGGCACCTCCTTTAATCCAGAAAGAATGATGAGAGTGCACTTAAAATCCCCCTCCTGGAAGACCCCCTGAAAATGCAGCGTCAAGGCCGGGTGAGGCGGCCGATCACGACCACATCAGGATTTCCGCGGCTGATCGGTGGGTCGAACTTGCCCCTTCAGCCGGGGATTGGAACTCCTGCAGTACTGTTCCCATAGCTGACTTCCAACTACACCCATCAGCCACAACATCATGACCTGATCAGCCAAAATATTACGACCACCTGCCTATTATGCTGTTGGTCCTCCGTGTGCAGCCCCATACGCAGCAGGGTGCGATGCACTGTGTATTGTGACACATTCCTCCCGTGACCACCATTAACATTTTCTGTGACTTGTGCCACAGTTGACCTTCTGTCGGTTCGGACCAGACGGGATAGCCTTCGTTGCCCTCGCGCATCGATGAGCCTTGGGCGCCCAACACCCTGTCGCCTGTTTGTGGTTTGTTCCTCCTCGGACCACTGTCGGTAGGTACTCACCACTGCTGACTGGGAGCACCCCACAAGCCTTGCCATTTCAGAGATGCTCTGACCCAGTCGTCTGGCCATAACAACTTGGCCCTTGTCAAAAAATGTATACGAGTAGAAATCTGTTTATTATGGTGCAATACGTTGGATGTCAAAGTCGCTCAGGCCTTTACTCCTGCCCATTTCTCCTGCATCCAACACGTCAACTTCAAGAACTGACTGTTCACTTGCTGCCTAATATATATTCCACCCCTTGACAGGTGTAAGAAGATAACCAATGTTATTCACTTCGCCTGTCAGTGGTCATAATGTTTTGGCTGATCGGTGTATATCGGTATCTTGGCCTCTCAGTGGCTTAGGCAGACCGTTCCTGTGCCGTTGGGCTTCTCTCGGAGGCCGTGACGTCTGTTGGTCGGGCAAAACGGATAGTCCAAGTAGGTTCTGGAACCAAGGAAAATCAGTGGTAGACCTGTATCTGCAGTTCCTTGTATCTCCAGAGAGAGCAAGTTTGTCGTAAGAGGAGAGATTGAGTGGACTGTGAAGGTTGAATCAAGGTGTACTACAAACCCAATCCCTCACAGGGAGATCCATGATTGGTATTAGGCAGGGATGCTGGTGCAGAGTCCCCCTACCACACAACATACGATGGATTGCAACGAGAGAAAGGTGAATGTATCTGAAGCACATCGGTAACAAAATGCCTCAAGATATTTGAGAGAGGTCTTTGGGATAAGGGTGAACCGGAAGCTGAAGTGAGATGGAGTTGCAACCTGGAGTTGCTTTTATACCGATTCAGGTGAGTGCATTTGAAGGACATGCATAGGTAAGAAAATGCTTCAAGATATTTATGAGGTTGCCAGGATAGGGTTGGAGGAGAAGCTGACATGAGATGGAGCAGGGCCTGACGTTGCTTTTACACTGATCGCCCTGTTGTCAGCAACTCTTGGATGTCGCCATCTTCTCCGCTCCGAGCAGTCTCGCCAGTCTTGGCGACTCCAATTCCTTCAAAGTGCACTTTCTTCCCAGTTTTCTGCAGAGAACAGAAGAGAAATCTCCTTATGCCAAGGAGTCACAATTTGCTAATGGAGTAATTTGATTGTATTTCAGTGCTTTTTTTATTTGAGACGGTACACATTGTACGAAGTAATGGCACCCCTAAAAAGTTAAGAACTAGATTCTCACATATTTAGAATTTTTGTTATCACAAAATAGACAATAGACAATAGGTGCAGGAAGAGGCCATTCGGCCCTTCGAGCCAGCACCGCCATTCAATGTGATCATGGCTGATCATTCTCAATCAGTACCCCGTTCCTGCCTTCTCCCCATACCCCCTGACTCCGCTATCCTTAAGAGCTCTATCTATCTAGCTCTCTCTTGAATGCATTCAGAGAATTGGCCTCCACTACCTTCTGAGGCAGAGAATTCCACAGATTCACAACTCTCTGACTGAAATAGTTTTTCCTCATCTCAGTTCTAAATGGCCTACCCCTTATTCTTAAACTGTGGCCCATTGTTCTGGACTCCCCCAACATTGGGAACATGTTTCCTGCCTCTAACGTGTCCAACCCCTTAATAATCTTATACGTTTCGATAAGATCTCCTCTCATCCTTCTAAATTCCTGTGTATACACGCCTAGTCGCTCCAGTCTTTCAACATATGATAGTCCCGCCATTCCGGGAATTAACCTAGTAAACCTACGCTGCATGCCCTCAATAGCAAGAATATCCTTCCTCAAATTTGGAGACCAAACCTGCACACAGTACTCCAGGTGCGGTCTCACTAGAGCCCTGTACAACTGCAGAAGGACCTCTTTGCTCCTATACTCAACTCCTCTTGTTATGAAGGCCAACATTCCAAAAAGTTGATTAAGGTTAAAACAATAAAACGTATTAATTAAATTAGGTGGTCAGGCACTTTAAGTGCCTGACCACCTAATTTAATTAATAATTTTTATTGTTTTAGATTTTAGATTTTTTTTTAGATTTAGATTTAGAGATACAGCGCGGAAACAGGCCCTTCGGCCCACCGAGTCCGCGCCGCCCAGCGATCCCCGCACACTAACACTATCCTACACACTAGGGACAATTTTTTCATTTACCCAGTCAATTAACCTACTGTACGTCTTTGGAGTGTCAATTTTAACCTTAGTAAACTTTTTGTAATAACAAAAAATCTAAAAATGTGAGAATCTAGAGCTCAAGCAACTTATTGAACAACAATCATACGATCATAAGTGATAGGAGTAGAATTAGGCAATTGTAGTTAGCTAAAATTGGAGAACATACAAACTCC
Organism: Rhinoraja longicauda; assembly: GCF_053455715.1. Taxonomy (NCBI): domain Eukaryota; kingdom Metazoa; phylum Chordata; class Chondrichthyes; order Rajiformes; family Arhynchobatidae; genus Rhinoraja; species Rhinoraja longicauda. The sequence goes on from NC_135990.1 coordinate 12,164,877, forward strand.
ATACAGACAGCACCCGTAGTCAGGATCGAACCTATGTGTCTGGTGCTGGAAGGCAGCAACTCTACCCCTGCGCCACTGTGCTTACTGGACTTTCCCTTAGAGTTGTAAACTCCACTAGACCAAGTGGACCCAAACCTCTCCTGTATTGGTGCAGCACCCTCTCCTCCCCCCCTCCCCTCCCCTCCCCTCCCCTCCCCCCCTCCACCCCTCCACCCCTCCCCCACCTCCTCACCCTACCCCACGCCCCCACCTCCCCTCCCCCCCTTCCCCTCCCCCTCCCCCCCGCCCCACTCCATCCCCCTCAACCTCCTTTATCCTCCCCCCTCCCTATCTCCTTCCCTCCCCTCTCCCTCCCTAGGAGATAGATTTAAACTTTAAAATGTGAATAACTTAAAAAATATAACACCGATTTCAATGAAACTTCTTCCATCAGCACCAAAGGGACGACGGTGAGTAAGGTGGGCCTAAAATTGTCGCGCTATCGTGTACCATTTTGGCTGTAGTTCAGGAACAAACAAACAAACAAACAAACAAACAAACAAACAAACGAGAGTTTTAGTATATAGTTTATATTAACCCTGCCTTGAGATTCACGACTCTAGTCCAATCTGTGCCCTACCTCCAGACACAGAAGTGCTGTGTTAACTCAGCGGGTTAGGCAGCATCTGTGGAGGGAATGGGCAGGCGATGTTTCGGTTCGGGAGTCGGGACCCTTCTTCAGTCTGATTGTAGAAGTGGGGAGGAAGCCTGAAAAGAGATCTAGGGGTGGGACAAAGTCTGGCAAGCGATAGGTGGGTACAGGTGAGGGGGTGGAGGTAAATCTGTAGAAGGGTGGAGTAAGTGATAAAGACGAGAGGTGAAGAGGAGACAAAAGGGTGTCGGCCTGAAGAGGGGACCCGACCTGAAATGCTGGCTGTCCCTTCCCTTCATAGATGGGGCCTGACCCTCTGCGTTCCTCCAGCACTGTGTGTTTTGATCAAGATTCCAGCAGATCCTCGTGTCACTGTGCCTTACCTGTTCAGCCTTTGTCCCCCGTGGGTAACGTGCAATGTCGTTTTGCACTCTCTTTACTCTCTCCCATTCCTCATTCAGCCCGCTGCTCTTGTACTGGGACTTGCACCGTGTAATGCGGTGGAATATGGCTTGGTTCTCCTGCGTTATCTGCATCAGCTGCCTGTGACGCTTCTCCGCATTAAGGCTGGGTGGGAAGGAAGTAAGGGACGGTTGGAAAAGGGAAGATGAACTAAACAAGAGGGCAGCAAACACTCTGGATGTCCTGCGGGGAATAGCACGAACTATTACTAATTTAGTTCAGTTCAGAGATATAGTGCGGAAACAGGCCCTTCGGCCCACCGAGTCCGCGCCGACCAACCACCCCCTTACACTAACACTATCCCGCACACACTAGTGACAATTTACAATTTTACCAAGCCAATCAGCCTATAAACGTGTACGTCTTTAGAGTGTGGGAGGATACTGGAGCACCCGGAGAAAACACACGCGGTCACAGAGAGAACGTACAAACTCCATACAGACAGCACCCCTTAGTCAGGATCGAACCCGGGTCTCTGGCACTGTCAAGTCAAGTCAAGTTTATTTGTCACATACACATACACGATGTGCAGTGAAATGAAAGTGGCAATGCCTGCGGATTGTGCAACAAAAAAAAATTACAGTTACAGCATATAAATTAAAATTAATACAGAAAAGAAAATTTAGTCCCTGGTGTTATAATAGTTAACAGTCCTGATGGCCTGTGGGAAAAAACTCCGTCTCATCCTCTCCGTTTTCACAGCGTGACAGCGGAGGCGTTTGCCTGACCATAGCAGCTGGAGCAGTCCGTTGCTGGGGTGGTAGGGGTCCCTCATAATCTTGCTTGCTCTGGATCTGCACCTCCTGATGTATAGGTCCTGCAGGGGGGCGAGTGTAGTTCCCATGGTGCGTTCTGCCGAACGCACTACTCTCTGCAGGGCCTTCCTGTCCTGGGCAGAGCAGTTCCCAAACCAGATTGTGATGTTGCCGGACAGGATGCTCTCTACAGCCCCAGAGTAGAAGCAATGAAGGATCCTCAGAGACACTCTGAATTTCCTCAGCTGTCTAAGGTGGTAAAGACGCTGCTTTGCCTTACCCACCAGTGCGGCAATGTGCGTTGTCCATGTCAGATCCTCTTTGATGTGGACTCCCAGGTATTTAAAGCTGCTCACCCTATCCACAATAGACCCATTTATCTCCAGTGGCGTGTACGTCCTTGGATGTTGAGCCATTCTAAAGTCCACAATCAGCTCCTCAGTTTTTGTGACATTCAAGAGGAGGCTATTGTCCTGACACCAGAGTGCCAGATCAGCCACCTCCTCCCGGTAGGCCTTCTCATCGTTGTTGGAGATCCGGCCCACCACCACAGTGTCATCAGCAAACTTGATGATGGAGTTTGAGCTGAACCTGGCCACACAGTCAACTCTACCGCTGAGCCACTGTGCCGCCCTGATTCTAGAGGTCAGCATGGAATCATGCAGCATGGGATATTGGGTCTCCAAAAGAACTTCAGTGGAGAGATACAGCTCGGAAACAGGCCCTTCAGATTACTTGTGACCATTGTGTCTGCACTGACCATCAAGGACCCCTTACGCTAATCCCACTCGAACCCTTTATTCTCTTCACTTTCCCATTCATTTCTCCCCGCCACCCTTCAAAAACTCTGGGGAGTGAAGGAAGATGGAGCGCCCGGAAACACGTGTGGGAAACACACAGGAACAATGTGCAAACTCCACACTGACAGCACCTGATGCTAGCATTCAACCCTGTTCACTGAAGCTGTGAGGTTACAATAGACAATAGGTGCAGGAGGAGGCCATTCGGCCCTTCGAGCCAGCACCACCATTCAATGTGATCATGGCAGATCATTCTCAATCAGTACCCCGTTCCTGCCTTCTCCCCATACCCCCTGACTCCGCTATCCTTAAGAGCTCTATCTAGCTCTCTCTTGAAAGCATTCAGAGAATTGTCCTCCACTGCCTTCTGAGGCAGAGAATTCCACAGATTCACAACTCTCTGACTGAAAAAGTTTTTCCTCATCTCCATTCTAAATGGCCTACCCCTTATTCTTAAACTGTGGCCCCTTGTTCTGGACTCCCCCAACATTGGGAACATGTTTCCTGCCTCTAACGTGTCCAACCCCTTAATAATCTTATACGTTTCGATAAGATCCCCTCTCATCCTTCTAAATTCCAGTGTATACAAGCCTAGTCACTCCAGTCTTTCAACATACGACAGTCCCGCCATTCCCGGAATTAACCTAGTAAACCTACGCTGCACGCCCTCATTAGCAAGAATATCCACACCAACATCAATACAAATTAATTAGTGGATATCACATTGTTATGTTTGTGTAGGAAAGAACTGCAGATGCTGGTATAAATCGAAGGTAGACACAAAATGCTGGAGTAACTCAGCGGGTCAGGCAGCATCTCTGGAGGGAAGGAATGAGTGACATTTCGGGTCGAGACCCTTCTTCAGTCTGAAGAAGAGTCTCGACCCGAAACGTCACCCATTCCTTCTCTCTAGAGATGCTGCCTGACCCGCTGAGTTACTCCAGCATTTTGTGTCTTGTTATTTATGGGATTGAGTTGTGGACAATATAGTATTTAACTCACACATTACATCCAAAATTACATTTAGACAATGCAATGGAACCTTTTGAAGTGAATCAAAAAATGTATATGAGTAGAAATCTGTTTATTATGGTGTAATAAGTTGGATGTTAGGGGGTGTCACTGAACACAAGGCTCAGAGTCATACGGCACAGAAACAGGCCCTTCGGCCCACACTGTCCATACCGACCATTAAATACCCATCAATACCAGTTGAATTTAATCAAACTTAATCCGTAGCCTTACTGAATCCAATAATTCTTAAAGGAGTGTAGGAAAATAACTGCAGATGCTGGTACGAATCGAAGGTATTATAAAATGCTGGAGTAACTCAACGGGCCAGGCAGCATCTCTGGGGAGAAGGAATGGGTGACATTTCGGGTCGAGACTATTCTTCAGTCAAATTCCAGCATTTTGTGATACCCTCAATAATTCTTAAATGTGAGAGTCCCACCACCCCCTCAGATAATGTGTTCCAGATTCTAATTATCCTCTGCATAAAACAGTTGTTCTTTTTTTTCCCCTCTAAATTTCTTACTTCTAACCCACCGCTCTATCTCCAGGTCCCTCAGGTCGGCCGACTTGGGGCTACTGACTATCCCGCGGTCTAGGCTTAAGCTCAGGGGTGACCGCGCTTTTGCGGTTGCAGCTCCTAGACTGTGGAACAGCATCCCTCTCCCCATCAGAACTGCCCCCTCCATCGATTCCTTTAAGTCCAGGCTCAAAACCTATTTCTACTCCCTAGCGTTTGAGGCCCTCTGAGGGGGCGCTGTGAACTGTTTATGTATGTGCTGTTATGTTTGTGTGCCATTGAATGTTCGTTTTTAGTACCTGAACTGATGCACAGCACTTTGGTCAACGTGGGTTGTTTTTAAATGTGCTATACAAATAAAATTGACTTGACTTGACTAGTTCTCTGGTTATAGCTACCTCTGTAGGCATATATATACTATTGTCCAGGCTTTTCACAATTTTGTACACCTTTAGTTTATAGATTTAGCGTGGAAACAGGCCTTTCGGCCCACCAGGTCCGTGCTAACCAGAAAACTTCCATACACTAGTTCTATCCTACACACAGGGGGAAATTACAGAAGCCAATTAACCTACAAACCCGCATGTCTTTGGAAGGAAACCGGAACACCCAGAGAAAACCCAGAGGGAGAAAGTACAAACTCCATACAGACGGCACCCGTGGTCAGGATCAACGCGGGGTCTCTGGTGCTGGAAGGCAGTAACTCTACTCCTGCCCCATGTCCCAGCTTCTTAGCCTAATCTTCAAGACTGCTTTAACGAGAATGCGATCATTAAGCTTTTTACGCATCTCCCCGATATTTGTACCTTTTAGTTACGTAGTTGTTCCAATTCTCCACTGTCCCATTGGATCTCATGATATCAACTAACTTGAAGGATAGGATCTGATTGTCTCTTGCTATCGTAGCCAAGCGATCTTCCTGTAACTGAACAAACAGTCAGACATCAACTACAGCCTTTAGACTTTAGAGATACCGTGTGGAAACAGGCCCTTCGGCCCACCGAATCCGTGCCGACCACCGTACACTACCACTATTCTACACACTCGGGTCAATTTACAATTTTCAGAAGCCAATTATCATATCATATCATATCATATATGTACAGCCGGAAACAGGCCTTTTCGGCCCTCCAAGTCCGTGCCGCCCAGTGATCCCCGCACATTAACACTATCCTACACCCAATAGGGACAATTTTTTTACATTTACCCAGCCAATTAACCTACATACCTGTACGTCTTTGTACAAACTTTCATGTGTTTGGAGTGTGTGGGGAAACTGGAGAAACCCCACATGGGAGAACATACGAACTCCGTACACAGCACCCGTAGTCAGGATCGAACCCAGGTCTCTGGCGCTGTAATGCAGCAACACTAATGCAGTGCCACTGATGCATTTCATTGCAGAGTGGTTCCAGCACAGAGGGGGTGCATTCGGCCTATTGAATCCATACTAGCACTCTGTAAGAGAGATCCAGCTAGTCCTGCATTTTTGTTCCCTCTTTCAGGAACCCTTTTAAATGGTACAATCAAACCTGCTCCACAACACTGGAGTAACGCTGGAGTAACTCAGCAGGTCAGAGTGCATCTCTGGAGGACATGGATAAGCGACGTTTCAGGTCGGGACCCTTCTTCAGAATGATTATAGTAGGGAAATTGGAAGGGAGGAATGGAGGTGGGACGAAGCTGGCAAAAGCTATGATAACAATGAAGTACTGGTCCGAGTGAACGGGGTTAGAGGTTCCTCTTAAAACTTCCCCTCTTACCTTAAATCTCACAAAGGGTGATCTCATAAAATCACGAGGGGCATACATAGGGTGAAATCACACAGTCTATTTGCCAGGGTCGGGGAATCAAGAACCATAGGGCATAGGTTTAAAGCGATATTTAGTTTAGTTTAGAGATACAGCATGAAAACAGGCCCTTCGGCCCACCGGGTCCGCGCCGACCAGTGATCCCCGCACACTAACACTATCCCTCACCCACTAGGGACAATTTTTTACATTTACCAAGCCAATTAACCTACAAAACCTGTACGACTTTGGAGTGTGGGAGGAAACCGAATATCTTGGAGAAAACCCACGCAGTTCACGGGGAGAACGTACAAACTCCGTACAGACAGCACCCGTAGTCGGGATCGAACCCGGGTCTCGAGCACTGCAATCACTGTAAGGCAGCAACTCTACCGCTGCGCCACTGTGCCGCCCTAAGATATGGTGACAATTTAATAGGAACCTGAGGGGCAACTTTTTCACACAGAGGGTAGTATATATATATATATATATGAAACAGGCTGCCAGAGGAGGTAGTTGAGTCAGGTACAATAACAACACTTAAAAGATATTTGGACAGGTATATGCACAGGAAAGGTTTGGGTCAAACAGATCAATGGGACTAGAGTATGTGGACATCATGGACAAGTTGGCCTGATTCCTTGCTTTGTGGATCCCTGACTCTAAGTACAAGAACTAAGAACAGGAGAATGTAATCAGGAGGGAGAGATAGATCAGCCATGATTGAATGGCCGACTTTATGGGCTGAATGGCCTAATTCTAGCTCTTATCACCTATGAACATGAACAATCAAAGTCACCAAAGGACTGCAAAGCTGTTGCAACATTCTAACTGCACAGAATCCTTTTGGGGAACAAAATCTCACTTACTTTGGCTTTAGATACGAGTCCAGTCCCACAGCAAGATTATATACTAGTAGCTGGCCTCTCAAAGGGCAGAACTGACCACTTTGTCGCATCAATAGACAATAGACAATAGACAATAGACAATAGGTGCAGGAGTAGGCCATTCAGCCCTTCGAGCCAGCACCGCCATTCAATGCGATCATGGCTGATCACTCTCAATCAGTACCCCGTTCCTGCCTTCTCCCCATACCCCCTCACCCCGCTATCCTTAAGAGCTCTATCCAGCTCTCTCTTGAAAGCATCCAACGAACTGGCCTCCACTGCCTTCTGAGGCAGAGAATTCCACACCTTCACCACCCTCTGACTGAAAAAGTTCTTCCTCATCTCCGTTCTAAATGGCCTACCCCTTATTCTTAAACTGTGGCCCATTGTTCTGGACTCCCCCAACATTGGGAACATGTTATCTGCCTCTAATGTGTCCAATCCCCTAATTATCTTATATGTTTCAATAAGATCCCCCCTCATCCTTCTAAATTCCAGTGTATACAAGCCCAATCGCTCCAGCCTTTCAACATACGACAGTCCCGCCATTCCGGGAATTAACCTAGTGAACCTACGCTGCACGCCCTCCATAGCAAGAATATCCTTCCTCAAATTTGGAGACCAAAACTGCACACAGTACTCCAGGTGCGGTCTCACCAGGGCCCGGTACAACTGTAGAAGGACCTCTTTGCTCCTATACTCAACTCCTCTTGTTACGAAGGCCAACATTCCATTGGCTTTCTTCACTGCCTGCTGTACCTGCATGCTTCCTTTCATTGACTGATGCACTAGGACACCCAGATCTCGTTGAACTCCCCCTCCTCCTAACTTGACACCATTCAGATAATAATCTGCCTTTCTATTCTTACTTCCAAAGTGAATAACCTCACACTTATCTACATTAAACTGCATCTGCCATGTATCCGCCCACTCACACAACCTGTCCAAGTCACCCTGCAGCCTTATTGCATCTTCCTCACAATTCACACTACCCCCCAACTTAGTATCATCTGCAAATTTGCTAATGGTACTTTTAATCCCTTCGTCTAAGTCATTAATGTATATCGTAAATAGCTGGGGTCCCAGCACCGAACCTTGCGGTACCCCACTGGTCACTGCCTGCCATTCCGAAAGGGACCCATTTATCCCCACTCTTTGCTTTCTGTCTGTCAACCAATTTTTTTATCCATGTCAGTACCCTACCCCCAATACCATGTGCTCTAATTTTGCCCACTAATCTCCTATGTGGGACCTTGTCGAAGGCTTTCTGAAAGTCGAGGTACACCACATCCACTGACTCTCCCTTGTCAATTTTCCTAGTTACATCCTCAAAAAATTCCAGTAGATTTGTCAAGCATGATTTCCCCTTCGTAAATCCATGCTGACTCGGAACGATCCCGTTACTGCTATTCAAATGCTCAGCAATTTCGTCTTTTATAATTGACTCCAGCATCTTCCCCACCACTGATGTCAGACTAACTGGTCTATAATTACCCGTTTTCTCTCTCCCTCCTTTCTTAAAAAGTGGGATAACATTTGCTATCCTCCAATCCACAGGAACTGATCCTGAATCTATAGAACATTGAAAAATGATCTCCAATGCTTCCACTATTTCTAGAGCCACCTCCTTAAGTACTCTGGGATGCAGACCATCAGGCCCTGGGCATTTATCAGCCTTCAGTCCCATCAGTCTACCCAAAACCATTTCCTGCCTAATGTGGATTTCCTTCAGTTCGTCCATCACCCTAGGTTTTCCGGCCCCTAGAACATTTGGGAGATTGTGTGTATCTTCCTCAGTGAAGACAGATCCAAAGTAACGGTTTAACTCGTCTGCCATTTCTTTGTTCCCCATAATAAATTCCCCTGCTTCTGTCTTCAAGGGACCCACATTTGCCTTGACTATTTTTTTCCTCTTCACGTACCTAAAAAAACTTTTGCTATCCTCCTTTATATTATTGGCTAGTTTACCCTCGTACCTCATCTTTTCTCCCCGTATTGCCTTTTTAGTTAACTTTTGTTGCTCTTTAAAAGAGTCCCAATCCTCTGTCTTCCCACTCTTCTTTGCTATGTTATACTTCCTCTCCTTAATTTTTATGCTGTCCCTGACTTCCCTTGTCAGCCACAGGTGTCTCTTACTCCCCTTAGAGTCTTTCCACCTCTTTGGAATAAATTGATCCTGCAACCTCTGCATTATTCCCAGGAATACCTGCCATTGCTGTTCTACCGTCTTCCCTGCTAGGGCCTCCTTCCAATCAATTTTGGCCAGCTCCCGCCTCATGCCTCTGTAATCCCCTTTGCTATACTGTAATACCGACACTTCCGATTTTCCCTTCTGCCTTTCCATTTGCAGAGTAAAACTTATCATGTTGTGATCACTGCCTCCTAATGGCTCTTTTACCTCTAGTCCCCTTATCAGATCAGGATCATTACACAACACTAAATCCAGAATTGCCTTCTCCCTGGTAGGCTCCAGTACAAGCTGTTCTAAGAATCCATCTCGAAGGCACTCTACAAACTCTCTTTCCTGGGGTCCATTTCCAACCTGATTTTCCCAGTCTACCTGCATGTTGAAATCTCCCATAACCACCGTAGCATTACATCTTTGACACGCCAATTTTATCTCCTGATTCAACTTGCACCCTATGTCGAGGCTACTGTTTGGGGGCCTATAGATAACTCCCATTAGGGTCTTTTTACCCTTACAATTTCTCATTTCTATCCATACTGATTCAACATCTCCTGATTCTATGTCACCCCTTGCAAGGGAATGAATATCATTCCTTACCATCAGAGCAACCCCACCCCCTCTGCCCACCTCTGTCTGTCTTTTCTATACGTTGTGTACCCCTGAATATTCAGTTCCCAGCCCTGGTCCTCTTGTAGCCATGTCTCAGTGATCCCTACAACATCATACTTGCCCATGACTAACTGAGCCTCAAGCTCATCCACTTTATTTTTTATACTACGCGCATTTAAGTACAACACTTTAACTTCTGTATTTACCTCCCCTCTCACATCGTTCACAATTGGCCCTGCCCTTAATTTCTTTTCCCCTCTAGAACTTCTGTTCCCATTCTTCCGAGAGTCTTTTGCAATATCTCCTGTATTTCCTTTTACCTCATCTTCATATTCACAATTTGTTAACCCCTCCCCCCCACTACTTAGTTTAAAGCCACAGGTGTCACACTAGCAAACCTGCCTGCCAGAATGTTTGTCCCCCTGCTGTTAAGATGCAACCCGTCCCTTTTGTACAAGTCACCCCTAGCCCAGAAGAGATCCCAGTGGTCCAGAAATCTAAATCCCTGCTCTCTGCACCAGTCCCTCAGCCATAAATTCATACCCTCTATCTCTCTGTTCCTGGCCTCACCAGCACGAGGTACCGGTAGCAGTCCAGAGATAACCACCTTCGACGTCCTACTTCTCAGTGTTTTTCCCAACTCTCTAAACTCCCGCTGTAGCACCTCCTTCCTCTTCCGCCCGACGTCATTCGTGCCCACGTGCACAACGACTTCAGGTTGATTGCCTTCCCTCACTAGGATTTTCTGAAGCCGGTCTGTGATGTGTTGAACCCTGGCACCAGGGAGGCAACAGACCATCCTCAAGTCCCTCCTACTGCCACAGAATCTTCTGTCCGTCCCTCGGACTATGGAGTCACCGACCACTACGGCTCTTCCAGACTTCGGTCTCCCCTGTCGAGTATCCTTGCCAACAGGTCCGCCACTCGGACTGGAAACGTCTTCTGCCCCGACAGTTCCCAAGAGGGTATACCTATTTGCAATAGGCACAGCCACTGGGGTCTCCTGTAGTCCACGTCCACTCCCCCCTGAAACAGTCTCCCACCTTCGCTCGACCTGGACCCTTGGCGTGACAGCCTCACAATAGGTCCTGTCGAGGAAACTCTCGCATTCACGGATGGCCCTGAGGTCATCCAACTGCCTCTCCAACTCCACCACATGTCCCTTCAGGAGCTGCACCTGGACACAGTTCTTGCAGGTGTAGCTCCCAGAAGCTCCAGCGACATCCCTGTCTTCCCACATCCTGCAGGAAACACACTGCACCAACTTTTCCGCCATCACCTTATGGCTATAACCAGCTCTGGTTTAAAACAATTTTATCCTCCTCACCTCAGCCTCCTCGCCGAAGACTCGCACTTTTCTCACTGGGCACTTCCCTCACTGGGCTGCACCTGAACAGGGCTGCACCCTTTTGTAAGCCTTGTTTATATCACCAATTAAATTGCCTGATTGTCCAATTTACCTGACTTCTCACTCAAACTAGCACTTACTTTACTGCTCAGCCAACGGGCGTCCTTGCTCTGCTCCCGGACTTTTCAAATTGACTACTAGCTTCCTTTTGGCGCTCTTTTTAAACTGCCTGTTCAACTGTAATTAGCACTTACTTTACTGCTCAGCCAACGGGCGTCCTTGCTCTGCTCCCGGACCCATCAGGCGTCAGGGCAACTACAAATGGGGCGACACAGTGGCGCAGTGGTAAAGCTGCTGCCTCACAGCACCAGAGACCCGGGTTCAATCCTGACTAGAGGTGCTTGTCTGTGAGGAGTTTGCACGTTCTCCCTGGGACCACGTGGGTTTTCTCCAGGTGCCCCGGTTTCCATCGCATTCCAGTTTGTAGGTTAATTGGCCTCCGTAAATTGTCCCTGGTGTGTGGGATAGGACTAATGTATGGGCAACCGCTGGTTGGTGCGGATTTGATGGGCCAAAAGGCCTAATTTCACGCTGTATATTTAAGCGAAAGTAAATTGAACTAAATCACTGCCCTGCTAGTAATAAACACATCTTCTTCTTCTTTCGTGTCCATCATCCACGTTTCAAATGTCACATCACTGTCATCGTCCGCCCTGAAAAGGGCCCAAGCTTCCGGCGACAATCAGTGGGGGCCATGTACGGTAGATGGTGGTGGTAGCAGAATTAGCTCGGGACACCTCCAGTTTCCAGCCCCGCGAAGTGGTCGCTTCTGCTATGCGGCCATAAACACATCTGAAAAATGCTAACTTAACATAGATCCCCCGAGCCCGACAAGCTCTTTATTCTCCCAACTCCGGCAAGGAGTCTGTGTGTTTTCACTCCACCTATGCCCCACTCACAACAAAGATGGCAAGTATTGTACCTGCAGTTTCTTTAACTTGACTTGACTATGCGCAGGAGTCCAAGATCCCTTGGTATCCACAACTGCTGCGGCCGTTTCCACCTGTGGAGCAGTTATAATATGGTGTTAGACCCGCTCACAGCATTGGGGCATAGGGGGGGTTGCTGTGGGTGGATTTGCTTGCGTGGAAGATTACAGCAGCCTTATTCCAGCATCAGGAACATCGACTCTTCAAACGGTACAGAATCAACTTCAAGCTCCTCCTATTCACATACAAAGCCCTAAACAGGCTTGCCCCCCCCCCCCCCCCCATATCAAAAATCTTCTAACCCACCACTCTTTCTCCAGGTCCCTCAGGTCGGCAGACTTGGGGCTACTGACTATCCCGCGGTCTAGGCTTAAGCTCAGGGGTGACCGCGCTTTTGCGGTTGCAGCTCCTAGACTGTGGAACAGCATCCCTCTCCCCATCAGAACTGCCCCTTCCATCGACTCCTTTAAGTCCAGGCTCAAAACCTATTTCTACTCCCTAGCGTTTGAGGCTCATTGAGGGGGCGCTGTGAACTGTGTATGTATGTGCTGTTATGTTTGTGTGCCATTGTATGTTCGTTTCTTAGTACCTGAACTGATGTACAGCACTTTGGTCAACGTGGGTTGTTATAAAATGTGCAATACAAATAAACTTGACTTGACTTGACTTCAAACGGACACAAACTGCTGGAGTAACTCAGCGGGTCAGGCAGCATCTCTGGAGAACCCAGATAGACGTAGGAGCAGAATTCGGCCATTCAGCTAATCATGTCCACTCCGTCATTCCATCATGGCTGATGTAAGAGAGTTGGTTTGGGGTACACCCATTCTCTCCAGGTTCCACAGGTGCACCATCGAGTCCATTGTGATCTGCTGCGTCACTGTCTGGCATGGTACATGTGACAATAAAAGATTGAACCTTTGAATGAACCATTACCATTACACTGCGAGGAGTTTTACTGCAAAATTCCAATAATCCAGGACTGATGCTAGCGGTGGAGTAGATTGTATAGATTACTGAATGTTACTCTTATTAAAACTCAAACCCTCTTTTGTGTTACACAGTACAGGAGCCCTCCAGGTTACAGAAGACCTGACTTACAGAAATTCAACCTTACACAAGTTCTCCCTTAAAATGTTGAAGAACTTTTCAAGATAGTTATAATAAAATGTAAATAGTATAATAACATCATAAAATTCAAGATAATATAAAATGTTTTATGGTATTCATAACAAATGGTTGCTGTGTATATTGCAGGAGTTTAATTATGGATAGTGTTAGGGTGAATATTCAATGAAGTGAAATATTTAGAAGGAGGTGTATTCAGGGTGATATGATATGGGTAGTCATGGGAAATGGACATCTTTGATTCATAGAGAAATTAGCTTAACCCGGGGACTGCCTGTAGTGTAATAAATTTCCTAGCGAGCCAGGTGAGTTTAACTAAAGCATGAAATATAAGATCAGTCCAGACACAAAGCTCTGGTCACAAGCCCTGTTTGCCCTCACATTATGAACTGAAGATAGGCACAAAACGCTGGAGTAACTCAGCAGGTTAGGCGGCATCTCTGGAGAAAAGGAATAGGTGACGTTTCGGGTCAAGATCCTACTTCAGACTGAGAGTCAGTGGAAAGGGAAATGAGAGATATAGAGCGTGGTATAAGGTATCACAAAATGCTGGAGTAACTCAGCGGGTCAGGCAGCATCTCGGAGAGAGGGAATGGGTGACGTTTCTACTCTGGGGCTGTAGAGAGCATCCTGTCCGGCAACATTACAGTCTGGTTTGGGAACAGCTCTGCCCAGGACAGGATGGCCCTGCAGAGAGTAGTGCGTTCGGCAGAACGCACCATGGGAACTACACTCGTCCCCCTGCAGGACCTATACATCAGGAGGTGCAGATCCAGAGCAAGCAAGATCATGAGGGACCCCTGCCACCCCAGTAACGGACTGTTCCAGATGCTACGGTCAGGCAAACGCCTCCGCAGTCACGCTGTGAAAACGGAGAGGATGAGACGGAGCTTCTTCCCACAGGCCATCAGGACTGTCAACTTTGATAACCCCAGAGACTAAATTTTTGTCGACACTTTTTGTGCTATGTTTAGTAACTTATTAACTTTATTTATATGCTGTAACTGTAATTATTTTTGTGCACAACCCGCAGGCATTGCCACTTTCATTTCACTGCACATCGAGTATGTGTATGTGACAAATAAATTTGACTTGACTTGAGACCCTTCTTCAGACTGAAGAAGGGTGATATAGGGAGATATAGAACAAATGAATGAACGATATGGAAAAAGTAAAAACGTAACGATGATTAAGGAAAGGTGGAGCCCACAATGGTCCATTGTCAGCTGTGGGCTAGGTGATAACAAGCCGCCTGACCTGCTGAGTTACTCCAGCTTTTTGTGTCTATCTTTGTTTTAAAACAGCATTTGCAGTTCCTTCCTTTTACATTATGAACTAATGCCAGATTATGAGAGTACCACTGTTTTCTGAAACGTGCTGAATGAAAGAATTACATAAGCTGTTTCAATGCCAAAGCTCCAAAGCAAATCCTTGAAAGGAAAAATAATGAGCTCTGGGATTAAATGGATTGATCTACCATGGGGCTAGCATGGGAACAATGGGCCAAATGGGATTTTTCTGCGCTGTGAAATTTTGTGCTCCAAATGATGTGAGATCTCATTTCAAGGGACATTCAAAAGCAACTAGACCAAGTGGACCCGTTGGGCCCAAACCTCTCCTACATTGGTGTAGCACCCTCTCCTCCTCTCCCTCCCCCTTCCTTCACTCCCCTCCCCTCCCCCCTTCCCTTCTCCTCCCACTCCATCCCCCTCAACCCCCCTTATCCTCCCTCAATAGACAATAGACAATAGGTGCAGGAGGAGGCCATTCGGCCCTTCGAGCCAGCACCGCCATTCACCGTCAGTCAGATTCACAACTCTCTGACTGAAAAAGCTTTTCCTCATCTCAGTTCTAAATGCCCTACCCCTTATTCTTAAACTGTGGCCCCTTGTTCTGGACCCCCTCCTCCCCCCCTCTCTCCTCCCTCCCTCTCTCCACCCCCCTCCCTCCTCCCTCCACCCCCCTCCCTCCCTCCTCCCTCCTCCCTCCCCCTCCCTCCCTAGGAGATAGATTTAAACTTTAAAATGTGAATAACTTAAAAAATATAACACCGATTTCAATAAAATTTCTTCCATTAGCACCAAAGGGACGACGGTGAGTAAGGTGGGCCTAAAATTGTCGTGCTATCGTGTACCGTTTTGGCTGTAGTTCAGGAACAAACAAACAAACAAAAGTTTTAGTATATAGATCTAAGTACAAGGAACAGATTATGAGGATATGGGGAGTCACAAATGTTATAGAGAGGGAGGAATTGAAGATAACACAAGAGACCAGTTGAATAGACTCATTAATAAATTAATCAATATTCGCAGTACTTTAAAGTACCCAGTGACAAAACTTTGAAGGCAAAACATAGTTAAAATCTGCCGGTTATACTTTATGCTGCCTTTGACATCACCTGACCTTTGTCCTATGCTTTTGATATTTGTCCTGGTCCCATTTCTGCTGCAGATACCTATTGCTAGCTGGGGCGGTGGGTTGATAATGCCGGTGCATTTTACTGTCCAGAAATGCGAGCACGGTCCTGGAGTGCCGGGTTACCCAATGCTCCAGATGAGATGTGCTTGCCAGTGAGGCAGAACATTGCAGAGCACATCAAACCAGTCCTGCGGGGTCCTAGTGCCTGGCTGTGACAACTCCAACGGCGACTGTTTGTGTGCTAGCCACAGAAGCAGGCCTGCAATCACAATAGACAATAGACAATAGCCAATAGGTGCGGTCGGCCCTTTGAGCCAGCACCGCCAGTCAATGTGATCATGGCTGATCATTCTCAATCAGTACCCCGTTCCTGCCTTCTCCCCACACCCCCTGATTCCGCTATCCAGCTCTCTCTTGAATGCATTCCGAGAATTGGCCTCCACTGCCTTCTGAGGCAGAGAATTCCACAGATTCACAACTCACGTATTGCAGTCCCTCCATACTTTAAAATCTCTACTCCTACGGCAACATTTCTTACTTTAACTATGATCTTCTTCATCTCCTTTCAGGGCGGTGCAGCGGTAGAGTTACTGCCTCACAGCGAATGCAGCGCCGGAGACCCGGGTTCCATCCCGACTACGGGTGCTGTCCGTACGGAGTTTGTACGTTCTCCCCGTGACCTGTGTGGGTTTTCTCCGAGATCTTCGGTTTACTCCCACACTCCAAAGATGTAGGTTAATTGGCTTGGTAAATGTAAAAATTGTCCCCAGTGTGCGCGCAGGATAGTGTTAATGTGCGGGGATCGCCTCTTCTACTTCTTGCGTTTGAGGCAGCAGAAATTATGTAACGCCCTCCAGGTGCTGTAGCCAGTGCAATGTGCTGCTGTCGTGTGGTCTACCGCTCCACCAGGGGGACGGAGGACAGTGCAGTCAAAAATGGTGGCGCAGCGGTAAAGTTGCTGCCTCACAGCGAATGCAGCGCCGGAGGCCCGGGTTCGATCCCGACTACGGGTGCTGTCTGTACGGAGTTTGTACGTTCTCCCCGTGTCCTATGTAGGTTAATTGACTGGGTAAATGTAAAAATTGTCCCTAGTGTGTGTAGAAAAGTGTTAATATGTGGGGATCGCTGGGCCGAATGGCCTGTTTCTGCGCTGTATCTCTAAATCTAAAAAAAAATCTAAAATGACGTGCTGCGGGGATCGGACTTTACTGGTTTTACCTTGCACTAAATGTTATTCCCTAGTATAAGAAAATAACTGCAGATGCTGGTACAAATCGAAGGTATTTATTCACTAAATGCTGGAGTAACTCAGCAGGTCAGGCAGCATCTCAGGAGAGAAGGAATGGGCGACGTTTCAGGTCAAGACCCTTCTTCAGACTGAAGAATGTTATTCTTGATCATGTATCTGTACACTGTGAATAGCTCGATTAATCATGTACTGTCTTTCCGCTGTCTGGTTAGCACGCAACACAAGCATCGTAAAAACTAAAAACCAAATTGAAACTGAGTGCTTAATAAATTCAGGCACTGGCATTTTTGCCTGTCCAGAGGAATCTTGACAAGTGTCACAGAGGGCAGAGTAACAAACCAATGTGTTCCCTTTAGATCCACTGGGGGCAATGCAATGCCTGTAGATTTCCAGAACTTCCGGACAGAAGTACCTGCTCTTCCCTGTTCAATCAGCCTGTCCTCGAATATCGTCTTGCTCCCATCAAATTTCAGATCCAAGAACTATCCAAGGTTTATTTCATGTAGCCCAGACCATCGCACAAACCAATCTCCCTTCCGTTGACTCCATCTGCACTTCATCCTGCCTCGGCAAGGCCAGTTTCACCCTGGTCAAACCCTAATCAAGGACCAGTTTCACCCTAGTCACTCCCTCTTCTCCCCTCTCCCATTCGGCAAGAGGTACGGAAGTCTAACAACGCACACTTTCCTGATTCAGGGGCAGTTTCTTCCCGGCTGTTATCAGGCAACTGAGCCACCCTAGGGAGCAGTCATACGTTCATGTGATAGGAGCTGAATTAGGCCATTCGGCCCATCAAGTACTACTCTGCCAATCAATCATGGTAGATCTCTCTCTCCCTCTTAACCCCATTCTCCTGCCTTCTCCCCATTACGCCTGACACCACCACTAATCAAGAATCTATCTCTGCCTTAAAAATATCAATTGGATTGGCCTCCACAGCCTTCTGTGGCAATGAACTTCACTGATTCACCACCCTCTGACTAAAGAAATTCCGGCTCATCTTCCTAAAGGAACGTATTCGCAAAATGCTGGAGTAACTCAGCAGGTCTGGCAGCATCTCAGGAGAGAAGGAATGGGTGACGTTTCGGGTCGAGACCCTTCTTCAGACTGATGTCAGGGGGGGCGGGACAAAGGAAGGATATAGGTGGAGACAGGAAGATAGAGAGAGAACTGGGAAGGGGGAGGGGAAGAGAGGGACAGAGGAACTATCTAAAGTTGGAGAAGTCATTGTTCATACCGCTGAGCTGCAAGCTGCCCAAACGTTCCTAAAGGAACGTCTAATTCTGAGGTTATGACCTCTAATCCTAGACTCTCCCACTAGTGGAAACATCCTCTCCACGTCCACTCTACCCAGTCCTGACCTTTCATCCACCTCATTGGAACCCCTTGGACTATCTTTAATCAGACTTTACTGGACTTTATTTTGCACTAAATGTTATTTCCTTTATCCTGTATCTACACTCTGCGGACTGCTTGATTGTAATCATGAATAGTCTTTCCACTGGCTGGATAGCACACAACAAGAGTTTTTCACTGTACCTCCGTACACAAGATAATATACTAAACTATTCTTTGCCAAAATTTCTTGGCTTGGGTTTTTCATGACGAGAAAAATACAAAGATTAGTCCAGTACCAGGGAGTAAAATGGTATTAGAGCCATTAACACAAGAATCTTGTGTTTACATAAAGGTCCCACGATAGCCTACTGTGGAAGGGTAGTGTCAGTCTGAAGAAGGGTCTCGACCCGAAATGTCACCTATTCTCCAGAGAGGCTGCCTGACCCGCTGAGTTACTCCATCACTTTGTGTCTATCTTCGGTGTAAACCAGCCTCTGCAGTTCCTTCCGACACTCACTGTGGAAGGGTGATAGGCATTGGTGCTCCTCGTGTTTAAAACAATGTCATTCAGCCCATCAGGCCTAGGCCAGCTCTCGGAGCAATCCCATCAATCCCATTCCCAACCTTGGTCAAAGAAACCTATTCTCTCTCACGCTCCACCCTAATGCACCTGATACCCACCTTGACTGGATTCATGTACAGTGGCCAAACAGTCCAGGTTGTCTTTGGGACGTGGGAGAGAAAAATACCTTCTGGGGAGAACGTGCAAACTCCACACAGATAGCACCAGAGGTGAGGGTTGAACACAGATTGTTGGAGATGTGAGGCAGCAACTCTACTTGTAATACTACCGTTCCACCCAGTTACACAAACCCTGCCTCGATCAGTGTTCAGCTCTGATGCTGCACCTCAATAAATTCCTAGGGGAAATGCATTGTATATCTCTCCTGAGAGTTAATTATGACGTTAAACCACACAAACCTAACTTATATTTAGTCATACGGCACAGAAAAAGATCCTTCAGAACGGGCGGCACGGTGGCGCAGCGGTAGAGTTGCTGCCTTACAGCGAATGCAACACCGGAGACGCGGGTTCAATCCCAACTACGGGTGCTGTCTGTATGGAGTTTGTACGTTCTCCCCGTGGGTTTTCTCTGAGATCTTTGGTTTCCTCCCACACTCCAAAAACGTACAGGTTTGTAGGTTAAATGGCTCGGTAAATGTAAAAATTGTCCCTAGTGGGTATAGGATAGTGTTAATGTGCGGGGATCGCTGGTCGGTGGGCCGAAAGGGCCTGCTTCCGTACTGTATCTCTAAACTAAGATAAACTAAACTCATCCTGCCAACCAAAATGCCCCACCTAAACTAGTCATATTGCCACGTTTGGTCCATATCCCTTTAAATCTTTCCTATCCATGTACCTGTCCAAATGTCTTTTAAATATGTTTCTTGTACCTGCACCTACTACTTCCGCTGGCCGCTCATTCCATACACCCACTACCCTCTGTGCGAAAAGATTATCCCTCTGGTTCCCATTACATTTGTCCTCTCTTTCCTTAAATCTACGCCCTCCACCTCTTGATTCCTTTACCCTGGGAAAAACTGTTAATTCACTCTGTCTATGCCCCTCGTGATTTTATATATCTCTATAATATCACCCCTCAGCCTCCCGTGTTCCTAGGAGTAAAGTCCGAGCTTGTCCAACCTCCCCCTGTAACACATGCCCTCAATATCCTCGTAAATATTTTATGCATTCTTTAATTGACTTGAGATTCTTAAACCGTAGGGTATCTAGCAGAGTAATTCATAGTGACTCAGTAGATTGGATCGGCAGAAAGAATTTATTTGCCAGGATACCCAAAATAATTAAGAGCTAACTCCTGTGGGGGGCAATATTTCCATGACAGTGTAGTGCAAATGTGGAACCTGCACCTCAAGAAAGCTGTGGATGGCAGAAGCTGGTCAAGATTTGAATCGGTGGCTATTTGAATCGGTGGCTATTGTTGAGGGCGTGCAGCGTAGGCTTACTAGGTTAATTCCCGGAATGGCGGGACTATCATATGTTGAAAGAGTGGAGCGACTAGGCTTGTATACACTGGAATTTAGAAGGATGAGAGGAGATCTTATCGAAACGTATAAGATTATTAAGGGGTTGGACACGTTAGAGGCAGAAAACATGTTCCCAATGTTGGGGGAGTCCAGAACAAGGGGAAACAGTTTAAGAATAAGGGGTAGGCCATTTAGAACTGAGATGAGGAAAATTTTTTTCAGTCAGAGAGTTGTGAATCTGTGGAATTCTCTGCCTCAGAAGGCAGTGGAGGCCAATTCTCTGAATGCATTCAGGAGAGAGCTAGATAGAGCTCTTAAGGATAGCGGAGTCAGGGGGTATGGGGAGAAGGCAGGAACGGGGTACTGATTGAGAATGATCAGCCATGATCACATTGAATGGTGGTGCTGGCTGAAAGGGCCGAATGGCCTCCTCCTGCACCTATTGTCTATTGTTATGTAAGGAAGACTTTTGGGGTGCACCACTTGGCGGCAGAAGACTCCCGGGATTAGGCACAGAGCCAAACAACTGGCGGGCCACCCAGAGCAAGCTGGTGGGCCTGGCATGGGGGGGGAAGCTGAGAACGAAGACGTGGTGGGCTTCCAAGTATAAAGAGGGACCTGGCTGGGCGCCACCGAGAACAAAGAGGGACCCGGTGGGGGGGGGACCGCCGAGAACAAAGAAGGACCTGGCGTAGGGGGAAGCCGAGAACGAAGAAGGACATGGTGGGGGGCCGCCAAGCACAAGGAGGGACCCGGCGGACTCTCATGCAGCGGCAGGCCTGGTTCGCCGCTGCGAGAATACTGTAGACAATAGACAATAGGTGCAGGAGGAGGCCATTCGGCCCTTCGAGCCAGCACCGCCATTCAATGTGATCATGGCTGATCATTCTCAATCAGTACCCCGTTCCTGCTTTCTCCCCATACCCCCTGACTCCGCTATCCTTAAGAGCTCTATCTAGCTCTCTCTTGAATGTATTCAGAGAATTGGCCTCCACTGCCCTCTGAGGCAGAGAATTCCACAGATTCACAACTCTCTGACTGAAAAAGTTTTTCCTCATCTCTGTTCTAAATGGCCTACCCCTTATTCTCAAACTGTGGCCCCTGGTTCTGGACTCCCCCAACATTGGGAACATGTTTCCTGCCTCTAATGTGTCCAACCCCTTAATAATCTTATACGTTTCGATAAGATCCCCTCTCATCCTTCTAAATTCCAGTGTATACAAGCCTAGTCGCTCCAGTCTTTCAACCAGTCTGTACGAAGAAGTTTTGAATCTTTATCGGTGCCAGAAACTTTTTGTGTACGGCAAAATGATTTTGAACCGTGCATTTGACCCTGTTCCAACTCAAGGATTGTGTCACGTTTTACAAGTCTCGATAACTGAACTATAAAGAAAATTCACCTCAGGCGTAGGGAAAAGGAGTGCATAAAAACACTGCCGTTGCATTCACATTGAGATGGCCCGTGGTTAGTTATTAACTGAAATGCGTAACCACAATGGGGATGTCGGTTGTCTATTTTTCACTCATTGAGATGAATTAATGACCAGTGGATCAATGGAGAGCATTGGTCACAGATTAACAAGATGGCACAGAACACATGGAGTAGTTCTGATGCACCACGTACAAAACTAATTCTGATGAACAACACTGACCTGAAATGTTAACTGTTTCTTGCTCCACAGAAGCTACCTGACCCGTTGAGTGTTTCCTCCAGACACTGTACTTAGCTTGCAATATGTTTGCTATTATATGAGTGGCACTTCAAAAGGGAAGAACTTTTGATGAAATCTTCTACGCATCAGCACTTGATACAATAGTTTTAAATGTCGTACTCCACTTACCATAATCAGGCATCTCACAAGTAATTTTGTAAATACTGTCAAGCTGCCTCCTCTTCAATGGCATTTGGACCAGCATCCCCACAGTACCCAAGCCAATAGTTTAGTCTAGTTTAGAGATAGCGTGGAAACGGGCCCTTCGACCTACTGAGTCCACGCCGACCAGCAATCCCTCCACACTATCCTACACCCACTAGGGACAATTTACAATTACGCCAAGCCAGTTAACCTACAAACCTGTACGTCTTTGGAGTGTGGGAGGAAACCACAGGAGATCCTGGAGAAAACCCACGCAGGTCAGGGGGAAAACGTACAAACTTCATACAGACAAGCACCCGTAGTCAGGATCGAACCCAGATCTCCTGCGCTGTTAGACAGCTGTGCCACCGTACTGACTATCTCAACTCTGTGCTTCACAAAATGCTGGAGTAACTCAGCAGGTCAGGCAGCATCTCAGGAGAGAAGGAATGGGTGACATTTCGGGTCGAGACCCTTCTTCAGACTGAGCATCTGCATTCAGCATCTGCAGTTATTTTCTTACACTATCTCAACTCTTTGTGTCAGCTGTAAACATCAAGGAGTTCATTCCAAGAGATCTTCAGAGATCCCCGAAGGTGGCAGCACAGATGAATAAGGTGGTGAGGAAAGCCTGTGGGATGTTTGCCTTTGCTGACTGTGGAATAAAACATAAGGACTGGAACATCACGTTCAGTTTAATAAAACATTGGTTAGGTCGCACCTGGAGTACCTCGTGCAGTAGTGGTTGCCATAAAATCTCTATAGCAATGCCACGTCCTTTCATGTAGAGCGTGCGTAGGAGATTCACCAGGATGCTGCCTAGATGCAGCATTATAGTTATAAGGAATTACACTTGGTTTGTATTCCCTGGAGTGGAGGAAGATAAACGATAACTTGACATGGAATGTAAAATTTAGTTTAGTTTAGAGATATAGCTTGGAAACAGGCCCTTCGACCCACCGAGTCCATGCTGATCATCCATCACCCGTTCAAGCTAGTTCTATGTTATCCCACTTTCTCATCCATTCCTTATGCTGGGGACAATTTACACAGGCCAATTAACCAACAAACCCGCATGTCTTTGGGTTGTGGGCGGAAACCAGAGCACCCAGGCCACAGTTGTCAATAGACAATAGGTGCAGGAGGAGGCCATTCGGCCCTTCGACCCAGCACCGCCATTCAATGTCATCATGGCTGATCATTCTCAATCAGTACCCCGTTCCTGCCTTCTCCCCATACCCCCTGACTCCGTTATCCTTAAGAGCTCTATCTAGCTCTCTCTTGAATGCATTCAGAGAATTGGCCTCCACTGCCTTCTGAGGCAGAGAATTCCACAGATTCACAACTCTCTGACTGAAAAAGTTTTTCCTCATCTCAGTTCTAAATGGCCTACCCCTTATTCTTAAACCGTGGCCCCTTGTTCAGGACTCCCCCAACATTGGGAACATGTTTCCTGCCTCTAACGTGTCCAACCCTTTAATAATCTTATACGTTTCGATAAGATCTCCTCTCATCCTTCTAAATTCCAATGTATACAAGCCTAGTCGCTCCAATCTTTCAACATATGACAGTCCCGCCATTCCGGGAATTAACCTAGTAAACCTACGCTGCACGCCCTCAATGGCAAGAATATCCTTCCTCAAATTTGGAGACCAAAACTGCACACAGTACTCAGGGAGAATGTGCAAACTCCACAAAGACAGCTCCCGAGGTCAGGTTCAAACCAGGGTCTCTGGCACTGTGAGGCAGCAGATCTACCAGCTGTGCGGCATTGCAGCAACGAAGGTGACGAAGGGGGATAGATAGTAAAAATCAATTCCCCATGGTGGATGTGTCTGAAACAAGAGGCTACAAGGGTTTAACATGAAAGGAAAATGGTCCAGGGGAAATCTGAGAAGTCTTTTTTTCACACAGTGGTCGGAGTCTGGAACGTGCAGTCTGAAAAGGTGATGGAGGCAGGGACTCTCTCAACATTTAAAAAGCATCTGGACACGTACCTGAACCGTCAAGGCATAGAAGCCTGTGGACCTATTACAGGTCAATGGGGTTAGTGTAGATAGGTTCAAAGCATGCCATGAACATGGTGGGCTGAACGGCTTGTTTCTGTACTGCATGGTTCTATCACTAGGACTCCATGGCCATAAGAAAATCCCACATTGCCACCATTTTTTTGTTTTCTGACTTTGATGAATTTTCACCCACAATATCTTGACTTTATATAGGAACTTTAATCTGATATCCTGAAACACTTTTGGGACAGAACAGTGGCTCTGTGGTAGAGTTGCTGCCTTACAGTGCCAGAGACCCTGGTTCGATCCCGATCTGTACGGAGTTTGTTAGTTCTCCCTGTGATCACCTGGGTTTTCTCTGGGAGTTCCTGGTTTCCTCTCATATTCCAAAGACATGCAGGTTTGAAGGTTAATTGGCTTCTGAAATGATCCCTCGTGTAGGGTTGCCAACTTCCTCACTCTCAAATAAGGGAAAAAAGGTGACATCACCACCCCGCCCCCCATGTGACCTCACCCAGCCAGCGGCCACGTGCTCCCGCTCCACTGATGGTGGCCGCCCGGTCCGGGAGGCGGGATGCTATGCAACCTCCGTTATGCAGCGCCCGGGCCTACAGTGTCCAGGCCTACAGCGCCGTCCGGGCCTAATACGGGACAAGGCCGGTCTCGTACAGGTCAAACCAATTTAGCCTAAAATACGGGATGTCCCGGCTTATACAGGACAGTTGGCA
The DNA here is from genome assembly GCF_053455715.1 of Rhinoraja longicauda. Lineage (NCBI taxonomy): Eukaryota > Metazoa > Chordata > Chondrichthyes > Rajiformes > Arhynchobatidae > Rhinoraja > Rhinoraja longicauda. Next base: position 12,189,641 of record NC_135990.1, read on the forward strand.
ACCCAATGTCCGGGTCATCATTGATCGATGTGGAGTCGGTGGGCTGAAGAGCCTGTTTAAATGCTATCTATGTACTAAAACTCTCGTTTGTTTGTTCCTGAACTAGAGCCAAAAACGGTACATGATAGCGCGGCAATTTTAGGCCCACCTTACTCACCAGGAAGAAGTTTCATTGAAATTGGTGTTATATTTTTTAAGTTATTCACATTTTAAAGTTTAAATCTATCTCCTGGGGAGGGAGGGGGCAGGGTGGAGGATAAGGGGGGTTAAGGGGGATGGAGTGGGGGGGAGGGGAAGGGGAGGGGGTGGATGGGGGAGGGGAGAGAGGGGAGGGGGGAGGAGAGGGTGCTCACCAATGCAGGAGAGGTTTGGGCCCAACAGGTCCACTTGGCCTAGTTTCTCTCTAAAACTATAAACCACTGATAGAGTCATAGAGCTGCACAGCCATTTGGCCCAACTCATTCCTGTCGATCAAGATAAACTAAACAATGTCAATCCGTATAAATAATATTTGATAAAGCAGCAAATATTTAGTCAGAAAAATAAGTTTTAAAGGAGTGTCCTAAAAGGGCTAAACTTGGAGATCATAGAATCATAGTCGTACAGCGTGGAAACAGGCCCTTTGTCCCAACTTGCCCACACGACCAACATGTCCCATGTACACCAGTCTCGTACTAGTCCTGAATGTGCAGAGTTATTGATTAATTGGCATCTGGAAATTGTCCTTAGGGTGTAGGATAGAATTAGTGTATGAAGTGCTAGTGTGCGGGGATTGCTGGTCGGCGCAGACTCGGTGGGCTGAAGGACCTATTTCCACGCTGTATAACTAAACTAAACTAAATGGTCCAAAACCTTTGACCAAGTATTTGGTCACCTGCCCTAAAGTCAATCATTGCCTCAGTGTCAATATTCTGCTTGAAACTCCCCTGTCTATCTGATTGCACAAGGGTGCACGCACTGGTGAATGCAAGTCATTGACTTATTCTATAGTTGGACTGCTTGCAGCTTCCTTTCTCCCTGATGTTATATGCAGTATCTAAATTCCAAAATTCTGTCCATCTGCAGAGTCCAAGAACTGCACCAAGCCAGCACTAGAACACGGAGATCTTCAGCTCTTATTGCAAGAGATCCTGCTGACGCATTGACTGTGTCTGAAGATGTCTTGGTTTCTATGGCATGAGTTCTTTTTCCCCTTCAATGGTTTTTAGTCCTTGAATATATTTCCCAGTTTTTGAACATAGCTATAGCAACCGAGGACTCCCAGGGATTAATATTCTTTATGGCATTGGCAATAAGTGTGTTATTTAAACAGTTAGATTGACTGAACTCCTTTGTTCTTTATTAGAGTCATTTGCCAATTTGCAATTACTACCTGTTTTTCCCACCTTGTTGATAGATCTACCTTTAGTTTAGTGATACAGCGCGGAAACAGGCCCTTCGGCCCACCGAGTCCGCGCTGACCAGCAATCCCCACATATTAACACTATCCTACACGCACTAGAGACAATTTTTACATTTACCAAGTCAATTTACCTACATACCTGTACGTCTTTGGAGTGTGGGATGAAACCGAAGATCTCGGAGAAAACCCAAGCGGTCACGGGGAGAACGTACAAACTCCGTACAGACTTCACCTGTGGTCGGGATCGAACCCGTGTCTCCAGTGCTGCAATTGCTGTAAGGCAGCAACTTTACTGCTGTACCACCGTGCCGCCCTAACCTGGCGGGCACTGCAAGTTGATTTATTCACAAAATGCTGGAGTAACTCAGCAGGTCAGGCAGCCTCTAGAGAAGGAACGGGTGACGTTTCGGGTCGAGACCCTTCTTCAGACTGGCGGGCGCTGCAAGTTGTTGGTCCACTTCAAAAGTCATAGGAGCAGAATTAGACCATTCGGCCCATCAAGTCCTCTCTGCCATTCAATCATGGCTGATCTATATTTCCCTCTCAACCCCATTCTCCTGCCTTCTCCCCATAACCTTTGATACCCTTACCAATCAAGAATCTGTCAACCTCTGCTTTAAAAATACCCAATGACTTGGCTTCCACAGCCGTCTGTGGCAATGAATTCCACAGACTCACCACCCTCTGACTGTGACAAAATAAATTCCTCCTCAGCTGTTATGTGAGAAAGTGAAGTAAGGGGAGGGGAGGGGGGAAGATTTAATAGGAACCTGAGGCATAACCTTTTCAGACAAAGGGCGGTGGGTGTACGGAATGAGCTGCCGGAGGAGTTAGTTGAGGGAGGTACCAACGCAACGTTTAAGAAACATTGAGACAGGTCCATGATAGGACAGGTTTAGAGGGATGTGGGCCAAATGCAGGCAGGTGGGACAAGTATAGATAGGACATATTGGTCAGTGTAGGTAAGTTGGACTCCCTGGTTAACTCCTCCCTGTCCACCCAAATCACCCCTCCCCAGGTATTTTCCCCTGCAACTGCAGGAGATGCAACACCTGTCCCTATACCTCCCCCCTAGACTCCGTCCAAGGACCCCGAAAGGCTTTGCAGGTGAGGCAGAGGTTCACTTGCACCTCCTCCAACCTCACCTACTGTATCCGCTGTTCCAGGTGTAGACTCCAATACATCGGCGAGACCAAGCGCAGGCTCAGCGATCGTTTCGCTGAACACCTCCGCTCAGTCTGCCTAAACCTACCTGATCTCACAGTTGCTCAGCACTTTAACTCCCCCTCCCATTCCCACACTGACCTTTCTGTCCTGGGCCTCCTCCATTGTCAGAGTGAGGCCCAGCGCAAATTGGAGGAACAGCACCTCATATTGGGCAGCTTACACCCCAGTGGTATGAACATTGACCTCTATCTTCAAGTAACCCTTTCTTTCCCTCTTTCTCCATCCCCTCCCCCTTCCCAGTTCTCTCACCAGTCTGACTGTCCGACTGATTACATTTTATCTCTGTTTGCTTTGTTGTCACCTTCTCCTAGTGAAAAATGATCTATTCTTCATTTTCCTTTATTTCACATCTGTTTTGATGTCTCGTTTTCACACCTGGCCCTTCCATATCTCTGTGTCTCCCTCTCCCCTGGCTCTCAGTCTGAAGGAGGGTCTCTGGACCATCAATGAAACATCACCCTTTCATTTTTCTCCAGAGATGCTGCCAGTCCCTCCCTGCTGAGTTACTGCAGCTTTTTGTGTCTGTCCTCGATGTAAACCAGCACCTGCAGTTCACACACATACACTCACAGACACACACACTTATGTACACACTCACACTCACTTACACAGATGCACACACACCCACTCACACACAATTACGCACTTACGCACACACTCACTTACAGATACACACTTGCACTCACAGACAGATACACACACACACACTCGCACTCACGCAGACACACACACTCACACAGACAGATACTCACACTCACTTACAGACACACACTCACACTTACACACAGACAGACTCGCACTCACACCCACCCACACCTGCACACACACTCACACATACACTCACTTACACACTTACACAGAGATACACACACACTCGCACTCACTCCCACTCACACCTACACTCACTTATACAGACACACACACTCACACAGATACACACACACTCGCACCCACTCACACCTACACAGACACACACACTCACAGACAGGCAGATACACACGCACTCACACTCAGACACTTACACACTTACACACTTACAGACACTCACACACAGATACTCACACACAGACAGATACAGACACTCACAGACACTCAGACTCACACACACACAGTGGCTCTGAGGGTCTCCGCTGGTCGCAGGCCTCGGCCGCCGGCTGGGCCCGGTTACCATGGCAGCGGGGCCGCGGTCACGTGGGGGGTGGGGGTGGGCGGGATGTCCGGCGCTGACGCTGACGCGCCAAGTCCGGCCCGGGACCGTCAACATCACCAGCAGCTCCATGAGAGGCCGAATGTCCGCCCGCGACTGGGACCGGGAGCCGCTGCTGGCGGCGGAGGCCGGCCACGTCCAGGATCCTGCCCGGGGTAAGGGCGCGAACCCCGGGCTCCTCAGCGGACTCCATCAACCCCTCCCACTCCCACTCCTCCCCTCCCCCTCCACTCCCCCTCCCCGTCCCCCCTACCCTATCCCCTACCCCCTCCTACCCCCCCTCTCCTTGGTCGACCCCTGCCACCCTCCCTGGAGTGTGATCCCCTCCCCTCCTACCCCTCCCCCCCTCCACTGCTCCTACCCTCCCCCCATCCACCTACCCCTCCCCCTCCTACCCCTCCCCCTCCCACTCCTCCCCCTCCACTCCTCCTACCCCTCCACTTCTCCTACCCCTCCCCCTCTTACCCCTCCCCCTCTCTCCCCCCTCCACCTAACCCCCTCCCTCTTACCTCCCCTCCTACCCCTCCCCCCCTCCACTGCTCCTACCCTCCCCCCATCCACCTACCCCTCCCCCTCCTCCACTCCTCCTACCCTCCCCCTCCAACCCCTCCCCCTCCAACCCCTCCCCCTCCACTCCTCCTACCCCTCCACTTCTCCTACCCCTCCCCCTCTTACCCCTCCCCCTCTCTCCCCCCTCCCTCTTACCTCCCCTCCTACCCCCCTCCCCCTCCACTCGTCCTACCCCTCCCCCCTACCCCACCTCCACTCCTCCTACCCCACCCCACTGCCCCACTCCTCCTACTCCTACCCCTCCCTCTACCCCTTCCCTCCCTACCCCTACCCCCCCCACCCCCCACTCCTCCTACCCCTCCCCATACCCTTACCCCTCCCCCTACCCCCTCCTTCCCTACCCCCCTCTCTACCCCTACCCCCCTCTCTACCCCTCCCCTTGGTTGACCCCTGCCACCCTCCCTGGAGTGTGATCCCCGACCCCCCTCCCCTCCCTGCTACCTGATCCCTTGCCCCCCTCTCCCTGCTGCTTGACGCTGTCCCTTTGGGTGACCGCTGCCACCCTCCCCTGGTGATCGACCTCCTGCCTCCTCTCCCCAGTGTTCGATTTACTGCCCCCCTTCCCCTATGCTCACATTACACCTCCCCTCCCTAGGGGTCAATCCCCCTCCTTAGCCTGGGCGCAGGGTGAACTGGTCAGGGTAACTTGCCCCTAGCACAGATGACAAAGGAGATACAAGGAGCTGTCGGTGCTGGTTTACATTTGCTCCCATTACTCTGCATCTGTCATCCACTCAGCCAACTTGTCAAAATTACGAAATTATGGTGGCACAGCGGCAGAGTTGCTGCTTTACAGCGCCAGAGACCCGGGTAAAATCCTGACCACTGATGCTGTGTGTAGTGGGTTTGTACATCCTCCCTCTGACCTGCGTGGGTTTTCTCTGGGTGCTTTGGTTTCTTCCCACACGCCAAAGGTGTACAGGTTTGCAAGTTAATTGGCTTGGTATAATTGTAAATTGTCCCTAGTGTATGTAGGATAGTGTTAATGTGCGTGCAGACTTGGTGGGCCGAAGGGCCTGTTTCCATGCTTTATCCTTAACTAAACTACATTGGAGCACCTTTTGCACAGTCGACATTCCACCTTCCACTGTCCCCGCCCCCAACTCTTCCCAGAGCTTTTGTGTGATATGCAAACTTGGAGAAGTTATATTTGGGTAAGGAAACAAAATAATTACTACCTATTGTGTCTAGCTGGGGCCCATTCACTGATTTGTACATCCTCCCTGTGACCTGGGAGGATGTGTCTGCCTCCTGGATAATGACCTATTTATTCCTTCTGACGATAGATACAAAAAGCTGGAGTAACTCGATGGGTCAGACAGCATCTCTGGAGAGAAGGAATGGAACACCCATTCCTTCTCTCCAGAGATGCTGCCTGTCCAGCTGAGTTACTCCAGCTTTTTGTGTCTATCTTCGGTTTAAACCAGCATCTGCTGTTCCTACATATTTATTCCTACTGCTTCCTCTTTGTCAATCACTTTTCAATCCAATCCTTTAGTCACGAATTTCAGGAATAGATCGGGTAGATGCACAGAGTCCCTTGCGCAGCGTGGGGTGAATCGAGTACCAGAGGACCAAGGTTTAGGGTGAAGGGGAAGAGATATAATAGGAATCTGAGGGGTAACCTTTTCACACAAAGGGTGGTGGATGTATGGAACGAGCTGCCAGAGGATGTAGTTGAGGCTAGGACTATCCCAACATTTAAGAAACAGTTAGACAGGTACATGGATAGGACAGGCGTGGAGGGATATGGGCTAAATGCAGGCAGGTGGGATTAGGGTAGCTGGGACATGTTGGCAAATTGGGCTGAAGGGCCTGTTTCCATGTTCTGTGACTCTTGAATCAACAGTGCTTATTTCTTTACAGTAAGTTACAGTTTACAGTTTTTTTACAGTTACAGTAAGAAAGTTGCATTCTATGATTTGTATTCATTACATGCAAGTATGAACTTGTTGAAACAAATCGGCAGAAGAGAACACAGCCTCAAATTACCGTGTTACTGAATAACACTATGTGGCTGTGAGGAATTTAATGGAGTTACTCTTGTACAGAAGAACTTATGAAATGTAAAATACACTGGTGTCTTAAACCTCCTCTGTCCCATCCCTTCTACAACTTTAAACTATGCTTTTCAATTGTGATTAGTAAACTGGTTATGTTTAATGCACTTGTGGCTCTTTAAATATTTCCTTTTTAATTCCACATGATGAAGTTGTCTTAACTTTCCTTCACTCAAAGGGAGCCTTTCTTTTCATCACCACCTCGGCTCTGGGTGGAGTAAAGTATTGCTCTCCCTGGTTGTGGCAGTGTTGTTGTTGCCTTTATTCTCTGTTCCTAGTAGCTCCGTTTCTTATCTGAAGTCTTCTGTTTGCCTTTGCTGCAGTTTATTAGGGAGTGCTGAGGAAATATTACAGGTGCACAGTAAAGTTTACCAGCACCCTTGGTTCAGGAGGCTTGCCGTATTATCCATTTTGCTGGCTCAACAGAGGTCATGGCCTGTGGGAGGGGGGGGGGGGGGAGGGGGGGGGCGCTGAGATACTGGCCCGCAAGGTCGGCCTCGAAGGTCGGCTATGGAAATGGAGTTCCAGAGCCCCAGCTGCAGGGACAAAATTCAACTCACCAATCGGCACAGAAGTCCCGATGAGGTTGAGATCGGACGCCTCGCCGGGACTAGTCCACAGGAACTGATCCAGAGTTGAGAGACCATTGGAAAATGATCACCAATGCATCCACGATTTCTAGGGCCACCTCCTTGAGTACTCTGGGATGCAGACCATCAGGCCCTGGGGATTTATCAGCCTTCAGTCCCAACAGTTTACCTAACACTATTTCCTGACTAATGTGGATTCCCTTCAGTTCCTCCCTCCCACTAGATCATCGGTCCCCTAGTATTTCTGCGATATTGTTTGTGCCTTCCTTCGTGAAGACGGAACCAAAGTACTCGTTTAACTGTTCTGCCTTTTCTTTGTTTCCCATTATAAATTCATCTGTCTCTGACTGTAAGGGCCCTACATTTGTCTTCACTCATCTTTTCCTTTTTACATATCTAAAGTTCTATGTTATCCCACTTTCTCATCCACTCTCTACACTTTAGGGGTAACTTACAGAGGCCAGTTAACCTATAAACCCACACATCTCTGGGATGGGGAGGAAACCGGAGGAAATTCACATTATCATGGAGAACGTGCAAACTACACACCGACACCACCCGCGGTCAGGATCAAACGCGTGTCTCTGGTACTGTGAAGCAGCAACTCTATCACTGCGCCACTGTGCTGTCCTTACTTACAGGTTATGTGAGAAAATAACTGCAGATGCTGGTACAAATTGAAGCCTGACCTGCTGAGTTACTCCAGCATTTTGTGAATAATTACTTACAGGTTAAATACTTCTCTCTCTTGTACCAACTCCATGGTGAATAGCTCCCTCATGTTAATTATGCCCTGAGGGCATGTGTTGTTTTATCAAGAAACTATAAATTTAATGTCTTCTGATGCTTTGCGCTGATAATTTGGTACTGTAACTCCCAATTGTATTTGCTAAATCAACACATTCCACAGATGGTAGATCATTAATCTGGACTCAACCCTCACCTCCAAAACCTACCTGGGCTGGATATTCAATGGGGGGGGGGGAGGGGCGCTAAACAAATTAGTCTTTACCACCCATCTCTCTCAGCTATAGGTGCCAGGCAGAACCTCAGCAAAATGTAGGTGAAGAGGGCCTCCAAAATACCCCAAGAGGAGGCAAAGCTACAGGGAGGAGTCTTGCCTTCTATTTAGATTTTGTGACTGGCTTTAAATGATATTTAGAAGCATTGTGATTTAGATTTCACTAAAATATCTCCTGAACGTACTTTCTCCCATCTTGTCGACAGAGCTCGGAATTCAATAGACAATGGGTGCAGCAGTAGGCCATTCGGCCCTTCGAGCCAGCACCACCATTCAATGTGATCATGGCTGATTCGCATTCAAGTCAATGGGCTTGCCAATTATGAGTGGGCAGGAACTGCAGATGCTGGTTTACACTGAAGATGGAGAAAATTAATAGGTGATGTTTTGGGTCAAGACCTTTCTTCAGGTTAATTGGATCCTGTAAATTGTTCCTAATATGTAGGCTAGTGCTAGTGTACGGGGTGATCGCTGGTCGGCACAGACTCGAAGGGCCTGTTTCCACACTGTAAAGTCTAAAAAGACGAAGGTGCCAACAGATGAACTCCAAGACTATTCTGGGGTTCCACATCGAGGGATTCTCCTCTCCATCTCTGGAGAAGCAGAATTGGTGACAGTCAGAAGAAGGGTTCCCACCCAAAACATCACCTATTCATTTTCTCCATCTTCGGTGTAAACCAGCATCTGCAGCTCCTACCCACTCATAATTGGCAAGCCCATTGATTTGAATGCGAATCTCCAGAGATGCTGCCTGTCCCGCTGAGTTGCTCCAGCATTTTTGTGTCTATCCTCTGGTTCTTGATTCCGCTACCCTGTGCATTCACCCTATCTAAACATTTCATTTCATACACCTTAATAATATCACCCCTCAGCCTCCTGCACACCAAGGAAATGACTTAAAAGTCCACACTCCCTTTCCCCTCCTCCATTTTGCAGATTTAATTAATGTAACGAGACAGACAGCTCGAGATCTTTATAAACCCTGCAGCAGAGGTTTAGTCTCCTCAGTGTTCCTCTAATCAATTGGAACTTTTTATATGACCACCTCTGTTTATAAATAACCAACCCACTGATCTTGTAAGAAAATTGTCTTGTGTAGGGAGGAACCTCAGATGCTGGTTTTAATCGAAGATAGACACAAAACATTGGAGTAACTCAGCGGGACAGGCAGCATCTCTGGAGAGAAGGAATGGGTGACGTTTCGGGTTGAGTTCACCGACCAGTCTTACTGTCTCCGACCCATCCCAGTTCCCTGACCAGTCTTCCTGTCTCCGATTACATTTTATCTCTGTACCGCCCACTCCCCTGATATTAGTCTGAAGAAATGTCTTGACCCGAAACGTCACCCATTCCTTCTCTCCAGTCCCGCTGCCTGTCTCCAGTTCCTTCTCTGCTTGCCCCATTGAGTTACTCCAACATTTTGTGTCTATCTTCGATGAAAATTGTCTTTCTTGGTCTGGGTTTAACTGCAAAGTTAAAGAGTTAAGAGTTTATAAGGCAATACCTGGGGAGTGCGAGAGAGCGCCAAGGGGTGGTGACCGATGAGATGGTAAACAGAGGTTCCGAGGTTTTGGCTCCAAGGAGAGAAGCAATCAAACAGTATGAACATCGACTTCTCCAACTTTAGATAGTTCCTCTGTCCCTCTCTTCCCCTCCCCCTTCCCAGATCTCCCTCTATCTTCCTGTCTCCACCTATATCCTTCCTTTGTCCCGCCCCCCTGACATCAGTCTGAAGAAGGGTCTCAACCCGAAACGTCACCCATTCCTTCTCTCCTGAGATGCTGCCTGACCTGCTGAGTTACTCCAGCATTTTGTGAATAAATACCTTCGATTTGTACCAGCATCTGCAGTTATTTTCTTAAACAGTATACGATGGAGGAAGTTGCAGATAGTGGGCATATTAGCGCTCAAAGGAGCTGCCAGTTAAAAATAAGTTTCAACTGAAGTGAATGGTTGCACATTTGATAACTTTTACCTGGTGAATGTTTTGGCTGATCGAGGTTTTCACAATGGATAAAATAAATTGTGTGTCAGGGTGGAAAGACTGGGTGTTGTAAGATGAACGTGGAAACCTACCGTGCCTTCAGGTTTAACAACAATGAATAAAGATGAGTTTATAGTGGCTTGTTGCTTGGCTCCTGCAGCATACGCGTCACCTGTGGTTCACCCACTGGGGTTTGGGCGGTTGTGGTTCTGGAATATGATTGTCATAGGTGGAAGGGTTTCCCCATAACATAGAAAATAGGTGCAGGAGTAGGCCATTCGGCCCTTCGAGCCACCACCGCCATTCAATATGATCATCGCTGATCATCCAAAATCAGTACCCAGTTCCTGCTTTCTCCCCATATCCTCTGATTCCTTTAGCCCGAAGAGCTAAATCTAACTCTCTTGAAAACGTCCAGTGAATTGGTCTCCACAGCCTTCTTTGCCAGAGAATTCCACAGATTCACAACTCTGGGTGATCCACAGATTCACAACTCACTTAATTCCTGTGAGACGTGGGTTTTCTCCGAGATCTTCGGTTTAGATAGTTTAGAACTACCCTCTTTAGCAGGAGGGTAGTTAATTTGTGAAACTCATTGCCACAGAGGGCTGTGGAGGCCAAGTCAGTGGATATTTTTAAGGCAGAGATAGACAAATTCTTGATTAGAACGGGTGTCAAGGGTTATGGGGGGAAGGCAAGAAAATGGGATTAGGAGGCAGAGATCAGCCATGATTGAATGGTGGAGTAGACTCGATGGGCCGAATGGCCTAATTCTACTCCTATAACTTGTGAACTAGTGACCTTGCCGTTTATTTCCCAACAGAACATCTGATATCTGAAATGTAAATTTGAATAGTATTTAAATTTTTGTCGCTCCAGGTAACTGGATTTTCTAGTTTATATGTAAACAGGTGTAAATAGTCTTACTAACAGCCTGTCACTCACAGTATCGGTATTGTTTCTGCGTGCCCGAGGCATGTGTGAGCAGCAACAATTTAATAAACTTCATCTGGAGTTTTGATCTTTAAGTTCTGCTATTTCATTGCCCTGGCATGAGCACCTCCCCAAATCTTTCCTCTCTTTCTCTCTCTCTCTCTCTCTCTCTCTCTCTCTCTCTCTCTCGCTCTCCTCCCTTAAATTACTCCTTGATAACCTACTTCTTCAATAAGCCTTGGGCCATTATCCCTGGACCATCTCCTCAGTTGTCTAGTTTATGCCCCCTCTAGTTTACATCTGCCTTTGAGTGAAACCGCTTTGCCTTTTGCACGAATATGCCTGGTGACAGAACGACTTCTTCACTTCCAGGAGAAATCTATGAACAGAATGAACTGGGAATGCCTGATGTTCAGGAGAACAGCTATGTTGCACTGACCTTCGAAGAAGCAGTCAAAGAAACTGGTAAAGACTCAATGTTCACTTTGTCTCTCATGTCATATTGAAGATGGACACAAAATGCTGGTGTAACTCAGCTGGTCAGACAGCATCTCTGTAGAAAAAGAATAGGTGACCCTGGAGGGCACGGTGGCGCAGCGGTAGAGTTGCTGCTTTACAGCTCTTGTAGCGCCGGAGACCCGGGTTCGATCCCGACTACGGGTGCTGTCTGTACGGAGTTTGTACGTTCTCCCCGTGACCTGCGTGGGTTTTCTCCTAGATCTTTGGTTTCCTCCCACACTCCAAAGACGTACAGGTTTGTAGGTAAATTGGCTTGGTAAATGTAAAAATTGTCCTTAGTGTGCGTAGGATAGTGTTAATATGCGGGGATCGCTGGTCGGAGCGGACTCAGTGGGCCGAAGGGCCTGTTTCCGTACTGTATCTCTAAACTAAACTACAGGTTGGATCCCTTCAGGCTGAAAGTAGAGGTGGGAATTTTTCTTTTTTTTTTCTTTCCCTCCCTGCCTCTACGTTCAGTCAGAAGAAAGGTTCTGACTGATATATGTTCTTTTTCTCCAGAGGTACAGCCTGACCCCACCAACATTTTGTGTCTCTTCAGTATAAGCCCGCATTTGCAGTACCTTCCTTCACACCTCTCGAATAATATTGTCTGATTTGCAGAACGTTTTTATCTTTATAAGAAAATAACTGCAGATGCTGGTACAAATCGAAGGTTTTCACAAAATGCTGGAGTAACTCAGCCGGTCAGGCAGCAACTCAGGAGAGAAGGAATGGGTGACGTTTCGGGTCGAAGAAGGGTCTCGACCCGAAACGTCACCCATTCCTTCTCTCCTGAGATGCTGCCTGACCTGCTGAGTTACTCCAGCATTTTGTGAATTTTTATCTTTATAAATCTCTTTGCCTGAGTGGCATTTAGACCTGTTGCCTCTCTTGTGATTTTTAATTCTCTATTGCGATCCACTTTATCTTAGAATTGCAAAACGGTGTGTGAGGAAACTTAGCAAAACACTGGTGTGTTAATAGATAATAGGGCTCTAAGTTGCATGTTGAATTCCATTCCTTCGACATTAGTTTTATCATTGAATACAGTCTTGAAGATGCAATAGTGGCATTTAAGAGGCTTTTAGATGAGCACGTATTTGCGTAAACCAGCATGTGCAGTTCCTTGTTTCTACTAAATATGTCCCCTCTTGTCTCTGATTTCATTTACCCTCCATTCAAATAGCAAGTGGCTTTTTAACAATTCAAAGTGCTCTTATAAATGCAGGCTGCTCTAAAGGCCCGGACATGCTTAAGAAGTCAAAACAAAGAACTGAAGATGCGGGTTAATACACAAAACGGCACAAAATGCTGGATTAACTCACTGCGGCAGGCAGCATCTCCGGAGAGCATGGGTAGGTGACGTTTAGGATCGAGACCCTTCAGCGTCTGCAGTCCCTCATGGCTCCAGTGAGTTGTGTGAGTTGGGATGAGTCTTGCTCTTCAAACCTGTCTCACACCTTCCTTTCTTATCTCTGCCCTTTGCTCCAACCATCTGCCTATCAACCCCTCCTCGCCTATATCAATGTATTACCTGCCATGTTTTATCCTTGCTCTTCCCTTTTTCCTGCTTTCTTCTAACCCCCCCCCCCCAACATCATCTCCAGAGATACTGCCTGACCTGCCGAGTTACTCCAGCACTTTGTGTCATTTCATGCATAAGAAGCATTTATATTTGTACTGTAAAACATAAACCCAGGCTCTCTCAACAACTTGTGGCATTCCATTTATTTTTAAAAGTTGGCTACATCAGCCTAAACTCTGAAGTAAAACTCTGCTCCATTAAACCATGGACCAGGAGTGCTTCACTACAAAGATTTCTGAGACCAAAAATACACTGAATGAGAAACTCAGTGGTATAAGGAAATAACTGCAGATGCTGGTACAAATCGATTTATTCACAAAATGCTGGAGTAACTCAGCAGGTCAGGCAGCATCTCGGGAGAGAAGGAATGGGTGATGTTTCGGGTCGAGACCCTTCTTCAGTCTGAAGAAGGGTCTCGACCCGAAACGTCACCCATTCCTTCTCTCCCGAGATGCTGCCTGACCTGCTGAGTTACTCCAGTATTGAGCAGCATCTGTGGAGGCAAAGAGATGGTTGGATGAAATGTCGACTATATCTTTACCTCCACAGACACTGTTTGACCCGCTAAGTTCTTCCAGCAATTTGTGTTTTGGTTTCAGTCTCCAGCATCTGCAGTTCCTCATGGCTCCAATGAATTATGAGAGCTGTTGTGTCTCTTGCTGAACATCGCAAGCCTTTTTCTGTGCTTTGTGCATTATTTCTATTGGAAAATCTCTCTTTATTTTTTCCAGGTTTTGGAACATTCCACATGTTGCTGTTGGTTATCTGTGGCTGGGCAACTGCCAGTGATGCCGTTGAGATTATGTGCGTGTCCTTCCTGCTTCCCACTGCCCGCTGTGACCTTCACCTTGGCACAGCCGAGATGGGTTGGCTTACAGCAAGCATCTTCCTAGGTAATTTTCCAGCTTCTGCCTATTGTGTCAATGTGCTCAATTTGACACCAACTCCAAGGGCTAGATATACACAAAGCTAACAGTCTGCAGAGTGAGGGGAGATTCTTAGTTTGGTTTAGAGATACAGTGCGGAAACAGGCCCTTTCGGCCCACCGGGTCCGCGCCGACCAGCGATCCCCGCACATTAACACACTATCCTATACCCACTAGGGACAATTTTTACATTTACCAAGCCAATTAACCAGTCAGCAGAAGGACAATACATGATTACAATGCACCCGTCCACAATGTACAGACAAACGGAATACCGTGAATAACGTTTAATGCAAGGTAAAGTCCAGTAAAGTCCAATCAAAGAGAGTTTGAGGGTCTTGAATGAAATAGATAGTAGCTCAGGAGCGCTCTCTAGTGGTGGGTCAGATGGTTCAGTTGCCTGATTACAGCTGGGAAGAAACTGTCCCTGAATCTGGAGGTGTGCATTTTCACTTCTTTACCTCTTAACCGATGGAAGAGAGAAGAGGGAGTGGCCGGGGTGCGACTCGTCCTTGATTATGCTGATGGCCTTGTCGAGGCAGTGATAGTGTGTGTGTGTCTCTCTCACTCTCTCACACACACACACTCTCTCCCTCTCTCCCTCTCTCCCTCTCTCTCTCCCTCCCTCCCTCCCTCCCATCTCTGGACTGCTCTATCCTTATTCCACACACTGATAATTTCTTTGAGCTGTCAATTGAAATGTCAATGAAGGTTTCTAATTTCCCTGGCATTTTGTTGTATAGCTGCTCTTGATGCCACATTTCTTGTCTGTCAGTAAGAAGCACATCGTGTAAGCCAAAATATTATTTAATGCCTTAAGTTTTTTTTCACGATAAGAATCTTGAGGATGTCATGAAGATTGTTGCACAGTGGCACAGCGGTAGAGTTGCTGTCCGACAGCACCAGAGGCCTGGGTTCAATCCTGACTACAGCCGCTGTCTGTACGAAGTTTGTACGTTCTCCCTGTGACCTGCGTGGGTTTTCTCCGGGTGCTCCGATTTTTTCCCCACATTCCAAAGCCATGGAATGGCTTTCCAAAGCCATTCAAAAGCCTCACATTCCCCCGCATTCCAAAGCCATGGCTTTCTCGGCTAATTGGCCCTCTGTAAATTGGCTAAAGTGTGTAGGATAGAACTAGTGTATGTGTGATTGCTGAAGGGCCTGTTTCCACGCTGCATCCCTGAACTAAACTCAACTGGAACACAGTGGATGGAAACCGGTTGGGGTTTAGAATCGTTTCTGTAAGTGGATTTAAAATAACTTGGGGATTGCATTTGGCAGTACCTGAACCCTGAGCTGTAATATCCATCTTTTAAAGTGGTCTTATTAAACAAAAGGGTTGATCATCATAATGTTTTTATTTCATATTTTCTTTTGAGCCATCAAGCCAATGCCCATTCTCAGTCCATTTCAGTCAATCCCATTACCCCACAACTATCTCTCAGCTGTTCATTAAATCCCTCCCAATTCTCTTCCACTCACTAAGGGGGACTTACAACAGCCAATTAACCTTCCAACCAGTGGATAATGGAGTGCAAGATGAAATTGGATCACAGGTGGAACGTGCAAACTCCACATGGGTAGCACCCAAGGTCTAGATTGAACACAGGTCCCTGTCTTAATTCAGGTAAACCTCCCCTTCCCCCACCTTCATAAGTTTCTAAGTGATAGGAGCAAAAAATTGGCCATTCAGCCCATCAAGTCTACTCCACGATTCAATCATGGCTGATCTAGCTCTCCCTTCTAACCCCATTCTCCTGCCTTATCCCCATAACCCCTGACACCCGTACTAATCAAGAATCCATCTATCTCTGCCTTCAAGATATCCACTGACGGCCTCCACAGCCTTCTGTGGCAGTGAGTTCCACAGATTCCCCACCCTCTCATCTAACTGTCCCCCCCCCCCCCCCCCCCACCTACCCGTACGCATCTTTCTTTCCACTTCCCCTGTCACCCTGTTCCTTTCCACTCCTTATTCACTCATCTTTAAGTCCCCCATTTCCGTTCCTCCCCATCCATCCCCCATACCTTTCCACTCACTATCCCTCCCTCTCGTTCTGTATTTCACTCCCCATTTTCCCTCCTTATCAGATTCCACATGTGTTCCCTTTTTGTCTCCAGTCTTGGTGGTACTATCTCCACCCATCTGCTAATGACCTGAATTAATCCATCACTTTCCAATTCTTCGTCCACCCCTTCCTCCACCTCCCCCATCAGTCTGAAGAAGGGCCCTGACTCAAAATGTTGTTTGCTCATTTCTCCCCATGTATGCTGAATGCTTCTAGCAGTTTGTTGTTTTTTGATCAAGATTCCAGCTACTGCTGTCTCTTGTGTCTTCACTGTTCTACGACATTGGCTTGAGAGTGCTTTGGGTTTACTGAGATGGCGGAGATACAGATCAAGTTATTTTCCATTATAAATCTAGTACAAAGAGTTCTGAGGCTAGAATGCAGTGCCAGAGTTGATGATTTGTTAGTGAGCATTAACGGATAGCTCACGAATGCGGCTGAGGAGAGGAGAATACTCGGCTGTGAATGGCCCAGCCATGGGGAAAGGAAAGAAAGTGCTGAAGAAACTCAGCGGGTCAGGCCACATCTCTGGAGAACATGGACAGGTAACTTTAGACTAATTGTGGGGGGAAGAAAGTTGGGAGAGACAGGAGGCAGGACGAAGCATCACAAGTAATAGATAGATATAGGTGAGGGGGGTTTGACAGGCAGATGGTTGGAACTAAGGCCAGAGATTAAAACAGAAGGAATGAGACAGGCTGATTGAAGAGTTGCAAATTGTGAAACCAGAGAAAGGAACGTGGGAGGACGGGGAGAGGGGGAAATAGGCATAGGGGAGGGGTGAGGAGTAAAGGGGGGAAGGGATGTTGATGCAGTTCCTTATTTCTACAGTGAGTCTGAAGAAGGGTCGAGACCCAAAACGTCGCCCATTCCTTCTCTCCCGAGATGCCGCCTGACCCGCTGAGTTACTCCAGCATTTTGTGTCTACCTTTGATGAATTTGGACTCTTGTGAAGAATGTAATCCAGCAGAGATTCTGGCGCTGAATGTCCTGCCTCTGTGTTTTAGATTTAGAGATACAGCGCAGAAACAGGCCCTTCGGCCCACCGGGTCCGCGCCGCCCAGCGATCCCCGCACATTAACACTATCCTATACCCACTACGGACAATTTTTACATTTACCAAGCCAATTAACCTACGTACCTGTACGTCTTTGGAGTGTGGGAGGAAACCGAAAATCTCGGAGAAAACCAACGCAGGTCACGGGGAGAACGTACAAACTCCGTACAGACGGCACCCGTAGTCAGGATCGAACCTGAGTTTCCGGCGCTGCATTCGCTGTAAGGCAGCAACTCTACCGCTGCGCCACCGTGCACTAACATCAAGTCATACTGCTGGGTTGTGAGGGAGAAACCTGGTTCTGAAAACACAGTCTCTCTGGACTATTACATGGACTTCTTTTGGGTGCTGTCAATGGCAATCTCCTTGTGGTTTCCCTTATGGAATCTAATTCATTGGCCATTACGGTGAAGGGGCATTTGTTTTCTGATGTTATGTACTCCATCTTGCTATTAAGTTTCAAGTTAACATCAAAATGGACAGAGAGATGAATATTCCGTCTTGTAAGAGCGAGTCTAGAGGTTAGTGAGCCGTTCACGTGGATTAACCTCGTCGCTCCAGCTGCCACTGTGAAATGGGGGGGGGATTGGCACCTAGCAGAGCCATTGTGAAGTGAAGTGCACCACGTTTCGAGTCGAGACGTCATTTATTTCACTCCACTGGTCTGAAGTTGGGTCTCAACCCGAAACGTCACCTATCCATGTTCTCCGGAGATGCTGTCTGGCCTGCTGAGTTACGCCAGCACTTACTGCATTACCTTTGTGTGCTAACCGGCATCTGCACAGTTCCCTTGTTTCTACTGCAGTGAAATAGAAGTAATTGTCTGGCATTTGGGATGTCTGGGCTCATCAATACAGGTCATCACGGGGCGGCACGGTGGCTCAGCGGTAGAGTCGCTGCCTTACAGCGAAAGCAGCGCCGGAGACCCGGGTTCGATCCTGACTACGGGTGCTGTCTGTATGGAGTTTGTACGTTCTCCCCGTGACCTGCGTGGGTTTTCTCCGAGATCTTCGGTTTCCTCCCGCACTCCAAAGACGTACAGGTTTGTAGGTTAATTGGCTGGGCAAATGTAAAAATTGTCCCTAGTGGGTGTAGGATAGTGTTAATGTGCGGGGATCGCTGTGCGGCGCGGACCTAAAATCTAAAAAAAAAATCTCCATGCATTCATCTGCCTGTAATGCTGTTGTTTCTGAACATTAGATAGAGCTCTAGGGGCTAGCGGAATCAAGGGATATGGGGAGAAGGCAGGATATGGGGAGAAGTTACTGATTGTGGATGATCATCCACGATCACGATGAATGGCGGTGCTGACTCGAAGGGCCAAATGGCCTCCTCCTGCAACTATTCTCGATGTAATCTATGTAATTTCAAAATCTAAGATAGACACAAAATGCTGGAGTAACTCAGTGGGACAGGCAGCATCTCTGGAGAGAAGGAATGGGTGACGTTTCAGGTCGAGACCCTTCTTCAGACAAAATCTAGTTCTCCTTAGCACGCAGTCTTGCTTCAGTTAACCCCATTGACTCCTAGTTTAGTGTTCATGTCCATCTTGGTGCGGTAGAACAAATTGCGTGCTTGGACTGTACTTGCTGAGTTTTCCACCGTGGTGCAGCTGGTAGAACTGCGGACTCGGAGCATCCTGGGTTTGACCCTGACCTCGGGTGCTGTCTGTGTGGAGTTTGCATGTTCTCCCTGTGTCTGCGAGGGTCTCCTCCGGGTGCTCTGGTTTCCTTCCACACTCCAAAGACGTGGGGTTTGTATGTCCGAGGTGCAGCCGGTGGAGCTGCGGGCTTCATTCTGACCTCGGGTGGTGTCTCCTTGTTCTCCCTGTGACTGCGTCAGTTCCATCCAGGTGCCCCTAGTTCAATGGAACTTTGTTGCCATGTGCACCTAAGTGAAATTCTTTTTTTCCCCCACACACAGTTCAGTGACAATCCCACTGTACATTCGGCACAAACATACTGAGTATAAGAGTGTAAGAAAATAACTGCAGATGCTGGTACAAATCAAAGGTATTTATTCACAAAATGCTGGAGTAACTCAGCAGGTCAGGCAGCATCTCAGGAGAGAAGGAATGGGTGACGTTTCGGGTCGAGACCCTTAGAAGGCTCAATTATTGCACCAAAATTCAAGCATCTGATGTAAACCCATGGAAATGGTTTAGTTTTCTGATGTTATTCCAAAACTCCATCAATTTAGTGAGTGTCAAAGGTCCCGAACACAATTGGAAAGAAACTGAGGGAGTTCTTGTGGCTTTTTGTCCAAAATCCCTCTCTCAATTAGTATCCGCAGAAAGGAAAGGTCTATTGGACCATTTAACCAATAGTCTGTGGAAGCTTGCTGTGTACAAGTTGACAGGCACACTAAGTCCCAAAATTGAATGTCAATGTAGGATTAAGATACAAGCCTCCAGGTAGCATGGTATCCAGGCTTACAATTAGTGTTTCTCCCCGTCTATGCAGGTATGATGATCGGGGGCTACATGTGGGGGGCACTCGCTGACCTGAAAGGTCGTCAGAGAATTCTAGTGCTCTCGTTAACAGTGAATGGGGTCTTTGGAGCTGCGTCGAGCCTGGCATCTAATTTCTGGACGTTTCTAGTTTTGCGATTCTGTAGTGGTATTGGGTGAGTAATGGGTCGGGCTCCCGCTTGCCTTCCCTCCCGGCTTTGTGGAGGTGCTGCTTCTCGGATAGTCCTACAGGATGTCTTGTTTCCCTACTGGTTTTACGGCTCCTGATGTGGCTGATGAGGTCCATGTGAGCAGAATGGGCAGGAGGCGTCTGATGGGGCAGGTGGATAGTTTGTGAGGTGGTGCACTCCTGCTGGTATCTCAAGACCTCCGTGTGGCCCCAATGCATGGCCTTGAGGTTCTCAATACCATTCCCAAATGCTCCTCCTTCACTTGAGTAGACGTGGGGTGAGGAGTTGGAGGAGTTGTTGCATTTCCCTCAATAAGGAGGGTTTAAGAACATCCTTGAATCTTCCTTCCTCTCTGTCCACTGGTGATCTTCCAACAGAACTCAGAGTAGAGTACAAGCGCACCTGGGACGCCAGGTGTCTCTGTTGAGCCCTCTGGAGGTGTCGTGGGCCTATCAACGACACACCAAGGAAGGAGGGTGCCCACCTGATGACCTCAATGAAGTCTTTACCCCGACCCCCACTCAAGATATTAAGAAGGTGCCAATTATAGCAAGTCATAGAATATCAAGTCATATAAGATCAACCTGTTTCAGGAGACTGCTGTCATGAGTGTGAACAACATGGTGAGCCCATTGTGTGCAGTTTTGGTCTCCTAATTTGAGGAAGGACATTCTTGCTATTGAGGCAGTGCAGCGTAGGTTCACCAGGTTAATCACGGGAAGGCGGGACTGACATATGATGAAAGAATGGATCGACTGGGCTTATATTCACTGGAATTTAGTAGGATGAGAGGGGATCTTATAGAAACGTATAAAATTCTTAAGGGCTTGGACAGGCTAGATGCAGGAAAAATGTTCCCCATGTTGGGGGAGTTCAGAACCATGGGTCACAGTTTCAGAATAAGAGGTAGGCCATTTAGGACTGAGATGAGGAAAAACTCTTTCACCCAGAGAGTTGTGAATCTGTGGAATTCTTTGCCTCAGAAGGCAGTGGAGGCCAATTCACTGGATGCATTCAAGAGAGAGTTAGATATAGCTCTTGGGAAATCTAGGGATAAGGGGCGAAAGCAGGAACGGGGTACTGATTTTGGATGATCGTCCATGATCACAATTGAATGGCAGTGCTGGCTCGAAGGGTCGAATGGACTACTCCTGCACCTATTTTCCATGTTCCTTACATGGCTAACTGAGTGTAACTAGGACCTCCCTGTTGGGGACATTCTCCTGCGGGAGGATGTGACGAGCTTAGTTTGGTTTAGAGATACAGCACAGAGCCATGTCCTTTGGTCCACCGATTTCGTGCTCACCAGCGATCACACAAGTTCTATATTATCCCACGTACCCAACCGATACCCCGCGCACGAGGGGCAATTCAGAGGTCAATTACCGAATGTCTTTGGGACGAGGGAGGAAACCGGAGCAACTGGAGGATACCCATACAGTCACAGGAAGAACATGCAAACTCCACAGGCACAGCACCCACGGTCGGGATCACACCTGGGTCTCTGGGCGCTGCGAGGCAGTGGCTCTACCAGCTGTGCCACTGTGCTGCCCATTGTACAGCACGACAAGGATGGATGCTTGGGGCCCCTACTGACCCCAATCGACGTCAGCAATTCAACCAAGGTGACCAGATGCAATAGTTTGTTGATGATGCAAAGATTAAGTCGGAATGCGAGTGTTGAGAGATGCTTCAAGAGGATACAGACAAGTTGCATGAGTGGGCATCACTGTGGTAAATGAAGTATGGTGTGGAAAAATATTGATCTTATCCCCAGTAGAAAAACAAATGAAATGTTTTTTAATACGGTGGCTGGT
This sequence comes from Rhinoraja longicauda, assembly GCF_053455715.1. Taxonomy (NCBI): domain Eukaryota; kingdom Metazoa; phylum Chordata; class Chondrichthyes; order Rajiformes; family Arhynchobatidae; genus Rhinoraja; species Rhinoraja longicauda. The sequence continues at coordinate 12,211,227 of NC_135990.1, forward strand.
TAATGAATATTGATGCTCATTGACCTGGATGTTTTGATTAGTACGGGTGTCAGGGGTTATGGGGAGAAGGCAGGAGAATGGGGTTAGGAGGGAGAGATAGATCAGCCATGATTGAATGGTGGAGTAGACTTGATGGGCCAAATGGCCTAATTCTACTCCTATCACTTATGATCTTATGATGTTTTAGTATACCAGTCATTGAAACCTCACGTGCAGCTGGAGTAGGCAAATAGGTAGGTAAATGGTTTATTTGAGTACTCAAATTATGTAAGACCGTGGTGAAAACATACATCGAAACCTAGAGCGTCATACAATTGTAGAGAGTTGCACGGTGGCGCAGCGGTAGAGTTCCTGCCTTACAGCGCCAGAGACCCGGGTTCCATCCTGACTGCGGGTGCTGTCTGTACGGAGTTTGTACGTTCTCCCCGTGACCTGCGTGGGTTTTCTCCGAGATCTTTGGTTTCCTCCCTCAGTCCAAAGACGTACAGGTTTGTCGGTTAATTGGTTTGGTATAAGTGTAAATTGTCCCTAGTGTGTGTAGGATAGTGTTAATGTGCGGGGATCGCTGGTCGGTGCGGACGCGGTGGGCTGAAGGGTCTGATTCCACGCTGTATCTCTAAACTAAACACAGAAATGGGCCCTTGTCCATGCCAACTTTTTGCCCATCTACAGGATCCTATTTGGACCATATTCTCCTGTGCCGTGTCTACTTATGTCTGCGTCTAAATGCCTCAAACATATTAATAATATCTGACTCCGCCAATTCATCATAGAGCGAGTTCCAGACGTCACCCACCCTCTGTGTTCTTGTCTTCTCCTCAGTCTCTGTTTCTTAAAACCCATTGCTCCTACCAAATTATATGGGTAGGCCAAAAGGGGTAGGCTATTTAGAACGGAGATGAGGAAAACCTTTTCAGTCAGAGTTGTGAATCTGTGGAATTCTCTGCCTCAGAAGACAGTGGAGGCCAATTCTCTGAATGCATTCAAGAGAGAGCTAGATAGAGCTCTTAAGGATAGCGGAGTCAGGGGGTATGGGGAGAAGGCAGGAACGGGGTACTGATTGAGAATGATCAGCCATGATCACATTGAATGGCGGTGCTGGCTCGACGGGCCGAATGGCCTACTCCTTCCTACACCTATTGTCTATTGTCTACTTGGCCAAACACCTTGTTAGCTACTGTCAAACATTTTTGTATAGTACCCACATTAATAACAGCAGGCAGCTGTTTTAGGGAAATTTTACAACTTTACCAAAGCCAATTAACCTACAAACTTGCATGTCTTTGGAGTGTGGGAGGAAACCGGAGCACCCGGAGAAAACCCACCTGGTCACGGGGAGACCCGTTGTCAGGTTCAAACCCGGGTCTCTGGCACTGTAAGGCAGCAGCTCTACCACTACACACCGTGCCACACAATGAGTCGAGCTGGGGGTGAACCTGGAACGTCACATACACTTTTAGTCTCTTTTTCTAAAGAATATACTTACTGTGGAGGGAATTCAACAAAGGTAGACACACAATGCTGGAGTAACTCAGCGGGTCAGGCAACATCTGGGGAGAGAAGGAATGGGTGACATTACGGGTCGAGACCGAAGGGTCTCGACCCGTAACGTCACCCATTCCTTCTCTCCCCAGATGCTGCCTGACCCGCTGAGTTACTCCAACATTTTGTGTCTACCTTCGATTTATATCATCATCTGTGTTTTTTTTCCTACAAAGGTTCTTGGGCTGGAACCTCCATCTAATGAGCAAAAATTGAGTAAATCAAGCCTCTCTGCCCTGGTGTTTGGGCAAGTAAGAAGTGACTTCAATACAAAAGACTAAGAGAAACGAGCAAGGTAGATATAGGGAGAATGTTTTTATTCTAGCTAAAGAGTCAAGAATATGGGACTGCAATCCCAAATCTGAAAGGTTCACTTTTTACGAACTGAAATGAGAAGAAATCTCTTAGCCTGGAACTTGTCGAATCATTGGAATTCTCTCTTGGAGATCTGTAGAGGCTTGGCAGATGAGGAATATATCCTAGCTTGTAAGAGGACCATTCAGTAGTCTGATAACAACTGGGATAAAGCTGTTCCTGAATTTGGTGGTGCGCGCTTTCAAGATTTTGTACTTTCTTTCTGATGGAAGAGGGGAAAAGCAGGAATACTTGGAGTAAAAAAGGACCTTGACAATGTTGGCTGTTTTCCCAAGGCAGTGTGAAGTGTAGATAGATTACTGGGGGATAGATTAGATAGGGGGTAGGATTTGAGAGCTGGTCTGTGTGATGAACTGGGCTGTACTGTAATGGAGGTTGAGTTAGTGAATATTTTTGAGGCAAAAATAGATAGATTCTTGATTAGAAGAGGTGTAAGGGGCTACGGGGGGAAGGCAGGAGAATGGGGTTAGGAGGGAGAGATAGATCCGCCATGATTGAATGGTGGAGTAGAACTGATGGCCTAATTCTACTCCTATCACTTCTGACCTTATGGGCTGCATAACTTTCTGCAATTTCTTGTGGTCATGGGCAGAGCTGTTGCCAAACCAAGCTGTGATACAACCCGACAGGATGCTTTCTGCGAGCATTTGTAGAAGTTGGTAAGAGTTGTGTGAGACATGCTAAACTTCCTGAGGAAGTAGAAGCGTTGGTGTCTTGAGCTTTAATGTGGTTCAGTCTTCATCTTAATTGGCGCTTACCAACACAATACATTGCAATACTGTGGAAGTATGACTACTGCATCGAGCAATTTATTATATTTTTTGAAGGTATCACAAAATGCTGGAGTAACTCAGCAGGTCAGGCAACCTCTCAGGAGAGAAGGAATGGGTGACGTTTCGACCCGAAACGTCACCCATTCCTTCTCTCCTGAGAGGCTGCCTGACCCGCTGAGTTACTCCAGCATTTTGTGATGCCTTCAATTTGTACCAGCATCTGCAGTTATTTTCCTATTGTACTTTTTGAGTATTTTCCAATTTATGGGCAAATTAGACTTGAGGACATCAGTAAAAATGGATTTGGTTCATAATTTGGGCAATGTATCCTAGCATTGATATTCGATGGACATGGTGATGATTTAATTTTCTTTGCATTCTCAGTGTTGGAGGTTCTCTGCCGGTCATATTCTCCTACTTTGCGGAATTCCAACCACAGAACAGAAGAGGCTGCATGATCAGTGCTCTGGCCACCTTCTGGATGGCCGGGAACATCTTGGCAGCAGGTAGGTGGAGTCGCACAAACCCTGAAACACAAGACAATAGACAATAGGTGCAGGAGGAGGCCATTCGGCCCTTCGAGCCAGCACCGCCATTCAATGTGATCATGGCTGATCATTCTCAATCAGTACCCCGTTCCTGCCTTCTCCCCATACCCCCTGACTCCGCTATCCTTAAGAGCTCTATCCAGCTCTCTCTTGAATGCATTCAGAGAATTGGCCTTCACTGCCTTCTGAGTCAGAGAATTCCACAGATTCACAACTCTCTGACTGAAAAAGTTTTTTCTCATCTCTGTTCTAAATGGCCTACCCCTTATTCTTAAACTGTGGCCCCTGGTTCTGGACTCCCCCAACATTGGGAACATGTTTCCTGCCTCTAACGTGTCCAACCCCTTAATAATCTTATACGTTTCGATAAGATCTCCTCTCATCCTTCTAAATTCCAGTGTATACAAGCCTAGTCGCTCCAGTCTTTCAACATATGATAGTCCCGCCATTCCGGGAATTAACCTAGTAAACCTACGCTGCACACCCTCAATAGCAAGACCAGCCACCATAACGAGCTGTGGGGTTGTGATGCTCTTGGGATTTATCTTCAGGGCTCTTTCAGCAAATGCTTTGGCTTGCCAATGTAGAACTGAGTTCCCCTTCCTCCCCTTCCCAGGTCAAGTCAAGTTTGTTGTCACGTGCACAAGTACGGTGAGCTACAGGTACAATGAAAATCCTGCTTGCTGCAGGCACAGAAACTCAGACAATGCACAAATGCATGCACGATCCAGGGGTGAAGTGAGTGTGTGGCCAGGGTGGTGTGGGTCTCTGCTGATGAATAGACTACAAACCATAATTATATTGAACAAGACGCACGTTAATGTCAACCACTTAAAAAGCTACTTTGCAAACCACTTCACAATGGCTGGATGATGAATCACCAATTTATTAACAACTATCAGTTTATTAACAATGTTTATGTTGTTGATGCAAAGTGATGAAAATTAATCTTTTAAATTAAGATTCCAATGTCATTTTTCATTGTAATAAAACGGTCTAGCAATTAAAGTTTTGAAAGGACAATTCAGCAAAAATAATTTATAATTTTTTTATTGAATGATGTTTAAAACTTGAAGCTGTTAAGTTAATTAAGGGTCATTAATTTAGAAAAGATTGCTGCAATATAACTCTTTAACGGGAAATAAAAGCAGGTGCTTTATAGCATGACCCAGTTTGAAGCAATCTAATTTCTCGCAGAGAAATCAATTGTTCCTTTCAGTGGGGTAATAATACGAGATTAATGTCTTTTTCCTAAACAGGCGAATCAGAATATCATCTTGCCTTTATCATAATTGTTTCTATAAATCTTTCATTGTTGTGCAGAGCAAATCCATATCAAAGTGCAGTGGCAACATTGCAGCTCCTTAATTTATTCATGAAGGCTGCAGCCAGCCAGAAATGCAGTCTGGAATTTAACGTTGCATTAAAATTCCAGCCGTGCTCCTCCAAATACTTCATTTATGAAGCAATTTAAACAACTGTAGTTTAAAAGTTTACTTTCTTCCTCGCATTCCAATGTCATAAAAACATTTGTTTAATTAAATTCTGAGACGTTCTGTGGGTGTTGATGATGCAGCAAATGTGGAGGGGTGTAAATCCCAGTGTGCCAACAGCCCTTGTCCACATCTTGTGCTGGCATGAATTGTACAGGAGAATATAGTCTCCAGATTGGAAAGACTGGGCTTGCATTCACTGGAGTTTAGAAGGATGAGGGGGGATCTGATAGAAACGTATAAAATTATAAAAGGACTGGACAAGCTAGATGCAGGAAAAATGTTCCCAATGTTGGGCGAGTCCAGAACCAGGGGCCACACAGTCTAAGAATAAAGGGGATGTCTTTTAAAACTGAGGTGAGAAAAAACTTTTTCACCCAGAGAGTTGTGCATTAGTGGAATTCTCTGCCACAGAGGGCAGTGGAGCCCAATTCGTTGGATGAATTTAAAAGAGAGTTAGATAGAGCTCTAGGGGCTAGCGGAATCAAGGGATGCGGGGAGAAGGCAGGCACAGGTTACTGGTTGTGGATGATCAGCCATGATCACAATGAATTTTATAGTGCATTTTTAGAAGTTGGGCGGCATTGTATGGGGGGGGGGGTGGCACAACGTCAGTGGCACAACGTCAGAGTTGCTGCCGCGTTAGAGTTGCTGCTTTCCAGCACCAGAGACCCAGGTTCAATCCTATCTATGGCTGCTGTCTGTACGGAGTTTATACGTTCTCCCTGTGACCGTGTGGGGTCTCTCCAGGCGTTCCGGTTTCCTCCCACACTCCAATGACGTGCAGGCTTGTAGGTTAATTGGCTTCAGTAAAATTGTAAATTGACCCTAGTGTGTGGCAGGATAGTATTAGTGTACTAAAGCCGGTGGTCGGCGCGGATTTGTTGGGCCAAAGGGCCTGTTTCTATGCTGTATCTCCAAAGTCTAAAAATCTAAAGTCACAGGAGGAATGTACAAACTCCACACAGACAGCACCCAAGGTCAGGATCGAACCAGTGTCCCCAGCGCTGTGAGGCAGCAGCACTACCAACTGTGCCGCCCCATATGAATTTAAAAGAGAGTTAGATAGAGCACTAGGGGCTAGGGGAATCAAGGGATGTGGGGAGAAGGCAGGCACGGGTTACTGATTGTGCATGATCACAATGAATGGTGCTGCTGACTCGAGGGGCCAAATGGCCGCCTCCTGCATCTATTTTCTGTTTCCATGTTTCTATAGCGTGTTGGAGATGATGTGCTGTGTGCACGCAGACTGCTGACGGTCTGACCTAACTCTGCCTCTGTCTGTCCTCAGGCCTGGCCTGGTTGGTCATCCCCAGGACCTCGCTGTCCTTCCAACTCGGCTCTCTGGCCTTTCAGAGCTGGAGGATCTTTGTGCTCCTGTGCTCGCTGCCCAGCCTGACCTCCGCACTGGTCTACGCACTCGGGATGCCCGAGAGCCCAAAGTACTTGATGGAGGTAAGGAGGCAACACACTGAAACTCTCGAGCAAAGCACTAATTGCTTCAGCAACTCAGCGGGTCAGGCAGCATCTGTGGAGGGAATGGATTGGGGACGTTTCTAATTTAGTTTAGTTTAGAGATACAGCGTGGAAACAATAGTCAATAGTCAATTTATTTGTCACATACACAAATGTGCAGTGAAATGAAAAATTACCCGCAGTTCAACAATAAGACCAATAAAAATAAGCAATAAAAATGCAATAACACACACAATCATAAACCAACACCAAACAAAAGAAACATCCATCACAGTGAGTCTCCTCCAGTCACCTCCTCACTGTGATGGAAGGCCAGAATGTCTTTTTCTCTTCCCCTGCTGTCTTCTCCCGCGGTCAGGCTGTTGAACTTGCCACATCGGGGCGGTCAGGGCTCCCGACATTGAAGCGCCACGCCGGACGGTGAAAGGTCCGCGGCGGGCGAAGATGCTGCCGCTGCCGGAGCTCCCGATGTCAGCCTTTCAGCCCACCGAGTCTGTGGCGCCCAGCGTTCACCCGCACACTAAATCCATCCTGCACACTAGGGACAATTTACAGAAGCCAATAAACCTACAAACCTGCACGCCTTTGGAGTGTGGGACGAAGCTGGAGCACCCGGAGAGAACCCACGCAGGTCACGGGGAGAACGTACAAACTCCATACAGACAGCACCCGTAGTCAGGATCGAACCTGAGTCCCTGGCGCTGTGAGGCAGCAACTCTACTGCTGCGCCACCATGCCGCATTTACGGGTGGGGTTGCCCATCCATTTCCTCCAAAGATGCTGCCTGACCTGCTGCGTTACTCCAGCACTTTGTATTTAGCTCGAGATTCCAGCATCTGCAGTTCCTTGTATCTACATTTAACTCCTTTTTGTCAGCAAATAGATTGTTTTTAAATCGGGTTTATACACACTTTAGAACAACTCTTGGTCAATGGCTCTTTATTGTCATGTGTACAGACGTACAGCAAAATTACTTTATTTGCATACAGTTCAGTAAGGTATTGCCATACCTAGGCACAATCCCTGATGAGTACAAAGTGTGTATAGATACATGACAGCACGATGGCACAGCAGTAGAGTTGCTGCCTCACAGCGCCTGAGACCCAGGTTCGATCCTGACTATGGGTGCTGTCTGTACGGAGTTTGTACGTTCTCCCCGTGACCTGCGTGGGTTTTCTCCGAGATCTCCGGTTTCCTCCCACACTCCAAAGACGTACAGGTTTGTAGGTTAATTGGCTGTGGAAACATTTGTAAATTGTCCCTATTATGTAGGACAATGCTAGTGTGCAGGTATCGCTGCTCGGTACCAACACGGTGGGCCTGATTGGAGACCCTTGGACTATCTTTAATCAGATTTTACTGGACTTTATCTGGAACTAAACGTTATCACCGTTGTTCTGAATCTGTGCACTGTGGACAGCTTGATTGTAACCATGTGTACTAGACAGCATGCACCAAAAAAGCTTTTCAGAGTACCTCTTCATGTGACAATATTAAACTAAACTAAACCTTTTAAAGGAGGGTTCTGGGCTCCAATACGACATGTTGTGCCAGTCAACGCAGTTTCAAGTGAACACCTCCTGTAACCTCATCTACTGTATCAGTGTTCCCGATGTGGCTCCATACATCGGCGAAACCAAGTGTAGAACAGGAGACCGTTCCTTAATATAGGAGCAGAATTACGCCATTCGGCCCATCGAGTCTGCCCCGCCATTCCATCATGGCTGATCTTTTTTTTTCCTCTCCCCCATTCTCCAGCCTTTGATGCCCTTGCTAATCCGAGAACCTATCAATCTCCACAATCTCAAAAATACCACTGACTTGGCCTCCACTGCTGCCTGTCGTAATGATTTTCACAGATTCACCACCCTCAGGCTAAAGAAAGTCTTCCTGGTCTCCATTCTAAAAGTATGTCCCCACCGGTCCTAGACTCCCACTACTGGAAACTGTTTAGTGTTAGCTGTAAAGGAGCATTCTGGGCTTTAATCTGATTACTTTGTCAGTGCAGCTTCAGGAGTGCACCGCCTCAAACCTCATCAACTGCATTTCACCGAACACTTGCACTCGATACGCCAAAGGCCTACTGGATCTCCCAGTTGCCAACCATTTTATCTCCCATTCCCATTCCCACTCTAACCTTTCTGTCCTGGGCCTCCTCCATTGCCAGGGGAGGCCACACGCAAACTGGAGGAACAGCACCTCATATTCTTCATGTGTAGTTTACAACCCAACGGGATGAACATTGAATTCTCCAAATATTTTCATGTAACCCCCCCCCCACTCCCTCTCCTCATCCACCCAGCTTCCCCCAATGTGCACACACCTTTCTTTCCATTCCCCCTGCCACCACGTTCCTTTCCTCTCCTCCATCTACTCATCTCCAACTTCCGTTCCCCCATATTCCTTCCCTCCTGTTTTTCCACTCCCCTCTTCCATTCTCTCCCACCCGCCATCCTTTCATCTGGATCTACCTTCAAATCTCCATCTTCCCCTTATCAGTTTGGACATCTGCATCCTACTTCACCATCAAGGGTGGCGCAGTGGGAGAGTTGCTGCCTTACAGCAAATGCAGCGCCGGATACCCGGGTTCGATCCCGACTGCGGGTGCTGTCTGTACGGAGTTTGTACGTTCTCCCTGTGACCTGTGTGGGTTTTCTCAGAGATCTTCGGTTTCCTCCCGCACTCCAAAGACGTGCAGGTTTGAAAGTTAATTGACTTGGTAAAGGTAAAAATTGTCTCGAGTGGGTGTAGGATAGTGTTAGCGGGTGGGGATCGCTGGTCGGCGCAGACCGGGTGGGCCGAAGAGCCTGTTTCCGCGCTGAATCTCTAAACCTTCCACTTTTGTTCCCATCTCCCGTAATCCCTTCTCACGTGAATCCAGCCAACACTTGCCCAGTCCCTTACCCCTAGCGTCTCCCAACTTTCTCCCTTTGGCGTGTTAAAGTTTGATTCTACTAGACAGACAACAATACCATAGAGTGGTAAAACATTAGAGTCTTTATTATGCCAGTGGGAGTGGGAGCTACAACTAGTATTTTTTTTTATTTTTTTTTATCAAAAAATACTTTATTCAAGTTATAAATATCATTTACAAACCATCATTTTTAAAACAAACCCATCCGACATTCCCGGAGGTTACATATTCAATACAGGCATTTACTTAGACCTTTACATACATTTACATACATATCCCTTATTTGGAGGGGCGTCTCTCTCCACCACACCCTGCCCCCCATGTCCAGCAGCGGAAGGACCCTAGACTGTGGTCCTCCCCCACAGGGCCTTGGCGTTGGCTGCACCGAGCTTCAGAGCGTCCCTCAGCACGTACTCCTGCAGTCTGCAGTGGGCCAGTCGGCAACATTCCTTGACGGACAGCTCGCACCGCTGGGAGGTCAACAAGGATCGGGCAGACCAAAGGGCGTCTTTCACCGAGTTGATGACCTTCCAGCAGCACTCGATGTCAGTCTCGGAATGCGTCCCTGGGAACAGTCCGTAGAGCACAGAGTCCTCTGTGACGGAGCTGCTCGGAATGAATCGTGACAGGGACCCCTGCAGACCTCTCCAGACTCTCCTGGCAAATCCACACTCTTTGAAGAGGTGGGCCACCGTTTCCTCTCCGTAGCAGCCGTCCCGAGGGCAGCGTGCGCTGGTAGTGAGGTTCCGGCGGTGCAGGAAGGATCTGACTGGGAGGGCTCCCCTCACCGCCAGCCAAGCCAGGTCTTGGTGCTTGTTGGTGAGTACTGGCGATGAGGCATTTTGCCAGACAAGCTGGGCTGTCTGTTCTGGGAACCACGCCACAGGATCCATGGAGTCATTCCCCTGCAGTGCCTGCAGGACGTTCCGTGCTGACCACTGCCCGATGGACTTGTGGTCAAAGGTGTTGGTCCGGAAGAACCTGTCCACAAACGACAGATGGTTCGGCAATGTCCAGCTGACTGGCACATTGCGTGGCATCTGCGCCAGGCCCATCCTTCGCAACACCGGGGACAGGTAGAACCTCAGCAGGTAGTGGCATTTGGTGCCCACGTGCCTTGGCTCTATGCTCCGCCTGATGCAGCCACACACGAAAGTGGCCATCAGAATGAGGGCGACGTTGGGCACGTCTTTACCCCCGTTGTCTGCCGACTTGTGCATTGTGGCTCGTCGCACCCGGTCCATCGCCGACCCCCAGATGAAACGGAAGACGGCCCGGGTGATCCCCGTGGCGTAGGAGGGAGGGACGGGCCACACTTGCGCCAAGTACAGCAGCCCCGAGAGCACCTCACACCTGATGACCAGGTTTTTCCCCGTGATGGAGAGGGAGCGCTGCTTCCACAGCTCCAGCTTCTTCCCCACCTTGGCTATCCACTCCAGCCAATTTTTGTTACATGCCCCAGCCTTCCCGAACCAGATCCCCAGCACCTTCAGGAAGTCAGGCTTGATGGTGAAGGGGATGGAAGATCGGTCGGGCCAGTTGCCAAAGAGCATGGCCTCGCTCTTCCTGCGGTTTACCCTGGCCCCCGTGGCCAACTCAAACTGGTCGCAGACGCTGATCAGTCTGCGGACCGACCCTGGATCCGAGCAGAAGACGGCGACATCGTCCATGTACAGGGAGGCCTTGACCTGAGTGCCCCCACTGCCTGGCAGTGTCACTCCTCTTATGCTCGCATCCTTCCTGATGGATTCGGCAAAGGGTTCAATGCAACAGACGAACAAGACAGGGGAAAGAGGGCAACCCTGCCTGACTCCAGACCTGACGGGGAAGCTGTCTGATTCCCACCCATTAATTTGTACTGCACTACAGATATCAGAGTAGAGCAGTTGTATCCACTTCCTGATTCCCTCCCCAAAGCCCATTTTGGAGAGCACGTCCCTCATGTACGTGTGCGATATCCTGTCGAAGGCCTTCTCCTGGTCCAAGCTGACCAGGCAGGCATCCACCCGTCTGTCCTGCACGTAGGCAATGGTATCTCTCAGCAGCACCAGGCTGTCTGAGATTTTCCTGCCAGGTACAGCACAGGTTTGGTCCGGGTGGATCACCTGTCCCAGAGCAGACTTGACCCGGTTGGCGATGGCCTTAGACAGGATCTTGTAGTCTACATTCAACAATGTGATGGGTCTCCAATTCCTTAAGTCATTCATCTCCCCCTTCTGCTTGTAGATCAGGGTGATGTTGCCCTTCCTCATAGAGTCTGACATGCTGCCTGCTAGGAGTATATCGTTGTACACTTCCAGCAGGTCCGGGCCCACCCAGTCCCACAGAGCCGAGTACAACTCTGCCGGTAAGCCATCGCCTCCGGGAGTTTTACTCGAGTCAAAGGAACGGATGGAGCCAGTCAGCTCCTCCAGGGTCAGTGGTTGGTCCAGACTCTCCCGCTTGCTGTCGTCCAAGACTTCCGTGATGGAGGACAGGAAGTTCTGGGAGGCGGTGCTGTCTGTGGTCTTTACATCGTACAGATCCTTATAAAAGGATCTGCAGATCTTGAGCATGTCTGTCTGCGAGGATGTTACCGAGCCGTCCTCCTCCCTAAGGCTTTTGATCACAGAGCTCCCCCTGTGAACCTTATGGAAGAAGTAACGTGAGCACGTCTCATCCTGCTCAACATGGCGGACCCTGGACCGGAAGATGATCTTGGAGGATTCAGAGGTAAAGAGCCGAGCTTGCCGGCCCTTCAACTCTCTCAGTTCCTCCCTCACATCCACCCCTCTCCTCTGCAGAAGGAGTAGCTGCTGCAAATCTGTCTGGAGTTGACACAGTTCCCTCTTACCCTGTCTTGCTCTCTGAACACCTTTGGAGACGAAGAACTTCTTGATGTTCTCCTTTGTTGCCTCCCACCAGAGTGTTTGGGAGTCAAAGAGGGGCCTCACAGTTCTCCAACATGCGTAGTCCCTCTTTAGCTCCTTAACGTTCTCCGGGGTCAACAGCTCCACGTTTAGCTTCCACGTCCCTCTGCCCGCCTTCCGGTCCTCCTGTAGGTGACAGGTGGCCTGAAGGAGGCAGTGGTCAGAGAAGAACACCGGGGCGAGGTCGGTGTGTCTGACCGTGACGGCCCTCGATGTGAAGAGGAAGTCTATCCGGGACTGGGCTGAACCGTTTGGTCCTGACCAGGTGAACCGTGGCTGGACTCCGCCTGCAGGGTCACTGAAGGCGTCGCGCAGCTTTGCATCTTTGACCGTTTCCACCAGGAGTTTGGAGGTGCCGTCCAGTCTGTGGTTGGCACTGCCGGATCGTCCAGCCGCATCGATGATGCAGTTGAAGTCACCGGCCAGAACGAGCGGTCTAGACGTGGCCAGCAGCGGTGGGAGCTGCTGGAGGACGGCCACCCGCTCGCTCCACCTGGGTGAGGCATACACATTAATCAGCCGGAGCGGAGAACCACGGTACATTACATCCACCACCAAGAGACGACCCCCCACCACCTCCCTTACCTCAGTGATGGTGAAGCCCCCTCCCCGCAGCAAGATCCCCAGACCGGACGCACGACAATCATTTCCCCCCGACCATACCGACAGTCCGTGGGGCCACCATCGCGACCACCTCCGATAGCAGCGAAGGTGTGGCAGCCCGCACTCCTGTAAAAAAGTCACATCCGCCTTTACCTTGGCCAGGTACTGCAAGGCGGATACACATCGCACAGTGCTCTTCACACTGCGCACGTTTAAGGATGCCAGTTTCAGCTCCATTGTCCTTTATTGTCCCAGGCAATCCTCCCGCATGCCAATCATCTGGCTCAGTTCCTGCACATTTTTGTCGCACAGGTAGTGGTACAGGTTGGTGGCTTCCTCAGCACAGGGTGTATTTTCTGGCGAAGCCCCTGCGCTGCTCCCAGTGTCCTGGAGCTGGGGCCCATTGGCCACTGCACTGCTCCCGGTCTCCCGGAGCTGGGGCCCATTGGCCACTGCACTGCTCCCGGTCTCCCGGAGCTGGGGCCCATTGGCCATTGTGCCGCTCCCGGTCTCCCGGAGCAGGGGCCCATTGGCCGTTGTGCCGCTCACGGTCTCCTGGGGCTGGGGCCCATTGGCACTGCTCCCAGTCTCCTGGGGCTGGGGCCCATTGGCACTGCTCCCAGTCTCCTGGGGCTGGGGGGCAACAGACACGTTCTTTCTCTTACCTTCCTCCTCCCCCGTTTCCTTCCTCTGCCTCTGCCTCCGTTGTCGGCTCCTCCCGGTCGTCTCATCCTCCGATGCGGAGAGGCTGCTGGCCTCGTCCTGGGAGAGGACTCTTTTTTGGGACTTGCTTGCCCCCTCCGCCTTTTTCTCCGTGCGCACAGCCTTCAATGTTTTCCTCGACTGTACCACCTTCCATTCCTCCTCTTCCTGTTCCCCCTCTTCCATCGACTCACCCTCGTGGGCAGGGGCCTGGGGGGCTCTGTCCTGCGGTTGGGGGCTCCTGGTGGTCGCGTTGTCCTCGCCCCTGCTCTCCTTTCCTTTTTGGGCTTTTTCCGTGGTAGGAGGCGTCTCGTCCACCCTGGGGGTGCTGGCAGCGGCCCCTCTTATCGCCTGTGCATAAGTGCTTGCTCTTTTAGGGCAGGCCCTGTAAAGGTGGCCTGCCTCCCCACACAGGTTGCAGCTCTTACTCTCTTTACAATCCCTTGTCTCGTGGCCTTCTAACTTGCAGTTTCTGCAGACGACTGTCCTGCATTCTGCCGCCACGTGCCCAGGTTTGTTGCATTTCCTGCACACCCTGGGCTGCCCCACGTACGTCATGTAGCCCCGGTTCCCTCCGATAGCAAACACCGAGGGAGGGTGGACAATGAATCCCTTCCCGTCCACCCTCAGCTTCACCTTTACCTGCCTCTTGCTCGTCCAGATCCCGAACACGTCCTTTATATCCACGCAGTTCCCGGCCCCTTCGACGTAGCGCGCAAGGAAGGTGAGGACATCCACGACGGGCACATGTGGGTTAAACATGTGCACCGTGATCATCCGTTCCCTCTGGGTGGGGAGGGTGAAGAGCGGCTGCACCTTCAGGAGCGACAGCGGGGCTTCATCCCCCTTCTCCCGGAAGTCCTGCAGCAACTTCTGCCATCCCGCCGGGTTCTGGAAGGTAACGTCGAAGTATCCGTTACCTGGGAAGTCCTGGAGGCAGAAGATGTCCCCGGCCTTGAATCCACAGGCCTCCAGCAGCACCTTCTTGATGAAGAGATCCCTTGAGAGAGGGTTCCCCTCCTTGAGGTCCTTCACCGATACTCGCAGGGTATTCCGGATACCCTGCCCTCCAGCTCCACTTGCTGCTGCCATCCCACCTGGATAAGGGTGTTAGGTTGGTTACCCAACCAGCATGGATCCACCCCTAAACCAGACACGTGCTCCTGACCTCCGCTCCTCGTCGATGATCTAATGCAAATACTGCTCTTATACTTACCCTGTTCTTATAAGAACATTAGATTGTGCCAGAACAGATACTACACTTGATCTTAGCCAAAAGGCCGAGATTAACGCAACTGATCTCCCGGTGGGAAAACCTCTTGAGTGATCAAGGTATCTCCCCTGCCAGAGAAGCTGAGGAGCATATTCTCTGCTAATACAACTAGTATGCTTGCATACTACAGTCACTCGAGGACCCCACTCACTCAGAGTGTTTCAGCAGCATTTTTATACACCAAACACAATAGGTTTTTACAAGTGATCACAGAACCAGATACCCCACATGGGTGGTCTTGCAAGAAGATAGGAGTTCAATGAATCATCACCCACTATCACAGGCCATTGTCCGAGGTCATTAATTCAGTCTATTAACACATCTTGCTGGTGCTCAACTTTGTGGTGATTGTTAAGAGGCTCGTTCTACTCTGTGCTCTTCCTTTGTATCCGTTTCCTGTCCTTTGCAAGATGACAACACCCCTTTTGCAATCTCAAGCCGGCATCTACACAGAGATAGACTTGCAGGAGTCTGAGGTATGCAATCTAATTTAGTGACAGTTCACCTTCATGTAGCATTTGGTCACACACATCTGAACCCTTAAATCCCCTTCCTCCTTTACATTCCCTCCTTTTACCATAACATGATAACTTATATTCTCCGTGAGGCACAGAATAATCGGATATATTTAACCATGTACAATGATGCAACTATCAGCAACACAATCAAACCACAGTGTACGACAGTTCCCCAGAGGTTTCCGAAAATGCTGAACGGCCATGCGGCCCAGAGGGATCAGTCTCGTCATGGTCTCGTCATGGTAATGGTTCATTCCTTCCCCAACCTGCTTGATCTTAGTTACTTCTTGCGATATGTGAGCAGCTAGGTTGGTGATGTTGGAGAGGATTCGTTGGGAATGTAAGTGCAACATTCTTTTCCCACTAAAGCACAGGTCCCACCTTTTTCAGCCAGACTAAAATCTGGCCCGGAAACAGGCCCTTCGGCACACCGAGTCCGCGCCGCCCAGCGATCCCTGCACGTTAACACTATCCTACACACACTAGGGACAATTGTTTTACATTTACCCAGTCAATTAACCTACAAACCTGTACATCTTTGGAGTGCGGGAGGAAACCGAAGATCTCGGAGAAAACCCATGCGGGTCACAGGGAGAACGTACAAACTCCGTACAGATGGCGCCCGTAGTCAGGATCGAACCTGAGTCTCTGACGGCGCTGCATTCGCTGTAAGGCAGCAACTCTACCGCTGCGCCACCGTGCCGCCCTAATCCGAATCTAATGCCATACGGTTGTGCAGTGCCACGGTATGGATTGGCACCACCTCGGCTGTCAGAGGTGAGGGCTTTCTGAGTGCCTGCGAACGCCTCAACCGTGGCATTTGCCAATCTTTCCATGACTGAGGCCATGTTAATCGGTTCGCGTGAAAGACGGGCTGTACCGTACAAGGGGAAAGCTATCATGCAGAATCGTTCGGATTCCGAGATACCCCGTTTGGACCTCAAGGGGGGGTAAATATGTCAGCCGGATGTTGTATGGTTCTCATGTACGGGACTATATACGCCAGATAGCAGCATCCCCTCCAATGAGTGGGGCCCTTCAACCTTTCCCATCTCTGATCATCCCTGGGTGGCATCCCAGGTAACCAAGGGTATGCCCACGATCCACATACGTAATAACCACCTACCTCGACTCCATCCTATCCCCCCTGGTTAAATCCCTCCCCACCTACGTCCAAGACACCTCACACGCTCTCCATCTCCTCGATAACTTCCGGTTCCCAGGCCACCACTCCCTCATCTTTACCATGGATGTCCAGTCACTCTACACTTCCATCCCCCACAAGGATGGTCTCGAAGCCCTCCGTTTCTTCCTCGAACGTAGAACCAGCCAATCCCCATCTACCAACACTCTCCTCCGCCTAGCAGATCTGGTTCTTACCCTCAACAACTTCTCCTTTGACTCCTCCCATTTCCTCCAAACCAGAGACGTAGCTATGGGCACTCGCATGGGCTCTAGCTACACCTGCCTCTTTGTTGGGTACGTCGAACAATCCCTGTTCCGAGCCCCATCCCCGAACTCTACCTCCGCTACATCGACGACTGCATTGGTGCTACCTCTTGCACCCATGCAGAACTCACTAACTTCATACACTTAACCTCCAATTTCCATCCTGCCCTTAAATATACCTGGACTATCTCCGACATCTCCCTCCCGTTTCTGGACCTCACCATCTCCATCACAGGAGACAGACTAGTGACGGACATTTACTATAAACCCACTGACCCACTGACCCACAAATCCAGCGATTTGCTTATTGCTCAAGCCAACAGTATCTGCAGTCTCTTGTGTCTTTAAGAGTGCCTTGACCTTGTCTGGTCTCTATGCAAATGTCCATTTATTTTTGAGGCTCCGATCTGCTGTGTAAACTTGGTCAGCAGATGCTGCTAACACAGTCTGTCCGCATCACCAACCTTGTCCGCTCAGGAGATCACAGGGGTGGGTGTTGTGCAGAGATGCCCTCGCCTGTTAGTAACCTTGTGGCAGTGGACCCTGGCATCCAACTCCGCCAACCACTGTGGCTTCATCAGTCACCAGTCTAATGTCCCACTTCACCCACTCTGTAGACTTTAGAGATTCAGCGCAGAAACAGGCCATCTGGCCCACCAAGCCCGTGCTGACCAGCGATTCCCCACCCCCCCATACACTAGCACTATCCTACATACAAAAGACAATTTACAATTTTACCAAAGCCATTAACCTGCAAGTCTTTGGAGTGTGGGAGGAGACCGGAGCACCTGCAGAAAGCCCACGCTGTCACAGGGAGAACGTACAAACTCCGTACAGACAGTACCCCTAGTCAGTTCATTCACAAAATGCTGGAGTAACTCAGCAGATCAGGCAGCATCTCAGGAGAGAAGGAATGGGTGACGTTTTGGGTCGAACCTTTCTTCAGACTACACATAGTCAGGATCAAATCCGAATCTCTGGCGTTGTGAGGCAGCAACTCTACCGCTGCACATAGAGTAGGTGCCGCCCCACTCTTTCTACCATTTTGTGTCAGAAGGAACTGCAGATGCTGGTTTAAACCAAACATAGACACAAAAAGCTGGAGTAACTCAGCGGGACAGGCAGCATCTCGGGAGAGAAGGGGTGGGTGACGTTTCAGGTCGAGACCCTTCAGACTGGTTAGGGATAAGGGAGACGAGAGATATAAACAGTGATGTGGAGAGATAAAGAACAATGAATTAAAGATGTGCAAAAAAGTAACGATGATAAAGGAAACAGGCCAATGTTAGCCGTTTGTTGGATGAAAACAAGAAGCTAGTGTGACTTGGGTGGGGGAGGGACAGAGAGAGAGAGGGAATGCCAGGGCTACCTGAAGTGAGAGAAATCAAGAGTCATACCAATGGGCTGTGAGCTGCCCCAGCGAAATATGAGATGCTGTTCCTCCAATTTGCATTTAGCCTCACTCTGACAATGGAGGAGACCTAGGACAGAAAGGTCAGTGTCCTTTCTGGGGAATGGGAAGGAGAATTAAAGTGTCCAGCAACCGGGAGATCAAGTAGGTTCAGGCGGGCTGAGCGAGGGTGTTCCGCGAAACGATCGCCCAGTCTGCGTTTGCCCGGATCAGCAAAATCAAGTTGGCACGCTAAATATTTTTTTCTGAATTACATAAAAATAGGTGCAGGAGGAGGTCATTTGGCCCTTCGAGCCAGCACCGCCATTCAATAGAGAATAGTTGCAGGAGTTGGCCATTCGGCCCTTCGAGCCAGCACCACCATTCAATGTGATCATGGCTGATCATTCTCAATCAGTACCCCATTCCTGCCTTCTCCCCATACCCCCTGACTCCGCTATCCTTAAGAGCTCTATCTAGCTCTCTCTTGAATGCATTCAGAGAGTTGACCTCCACTGCCTTCTGAGGCAGAGAATTCCACAGATTCACAACTCTCTGACTGAAAAAGTTTTTCTTCATCTCAGTTCTAAATGGCCTACCCCTTATTCTTAAACTGTGCCCCTGGTTCTGGACTCCCCCAACATGTTTCCTGCCTCTAACGTGTCCAACCCCTTAATAATCTTTTACGTTTCGAAAAGATCTCCTCTCATCCTTCTAAATTCCAGTGTATACAAGCCTAGTCGCTCCAGTCTTTCAACATATGATAGTCCCGCCATTCCGGGAATTAACCTAGAAAACCTACGCTGCACGCCCTCAATAGCAAGAATATCCTTCCTCAAATCTGGAGACCAAAACTGCACACAGTACTCCAGGTGCGGTCTCACTAGGGCCCTGTACAACTGCAGAAGGACCTCTTTGCTCCTATACTCAACTCCTCTTGTTATGAAGGCCAACACTCCATTGGCTTTCTTCACTGCCTGCTGTACCTGCATGCTTCCTTTCAGTGACTGATGTACTAGGACACCCAGATCTCGTACGTCCCCTGTTCCTAACTTGACACCATTCAGATAATACTCTGCCTTCCTATTTTTACCGCCAAAGTGGATAACCTCACACTTATCCACATTAAACTGCATCTGCCATGCATCCGCCCACTCACACAACCTGTCCAAGTCACCCTGCAACCTCATAGCATCTTCCTCACAGTTCACACTACCACCCAGCTTTGTATCATCTGCAAATTTGCTAATGGTACTTTTAATCCCTTCATCCAAATCATTAATGTATATTGTAAATAGCTGCGGTCCCAGCACCGAGCCTTGCGGTACCCCACTAATTACTGCCTGCCATTGTGAAAGGGACCCATTTATCCCCACTCTTTGCTTTCTGTCTGTCAACCAATTTTCTATCCATGTCAGTACCCTACCTCCAATACCATGTGATCTAATTTTGCCCACTAATCTCCTATGTGGAACCTTGTCAAAGGCTTTCTGAAAGTCAAGGTACACCACATCCACCAGCTCTCCCCTGTCAATTTTCCTAGTTACATCCTCAAAGAATTCCAGAAGATTAGTCAAGCATGATTTCTCCTTCGCAAATCTATGCTGACTCGGAACAATCCTGTTACTGCTATCCAAATGCTCCGCAATTTCGTCTTTTATAATTGACTCCAGCATCTTCCCCACCACTGATGTCAGACTAACTTGTCTATAATTTCCTGTTTTCTCTCTCCCTCCTTTCTTAAAAAGTGGGACAACATTAGCTACCCTCCAATCCACAGGAACTGATCCTGAATCTATAGAACATTGGAAATGCGTCCACAATTTCTAGCACCACCTCCTTAAGTACTCTAGGATGCAGACCATCAGGCCCTGGGGATTTATCAGCCTTCAGTCCCATCAGTCTACCCAACACCATTTCCTGCCTAATGTGGATTTCCTTCAGTTCCTCTGTCACCCTAGGATCTCTGGCCACTAGAACATCTGGGAGATTGTTTGTATCTTCCTTAGTGAAGACAGATCCAAAGTACCGATTCAACTCGTCTGCCATTTCCTTGTTCACCATAATAAATTCCCCCGCTTCTGTCTTCAAGGGACGCACATTTGCCATAACTATTTTTTTCCTCTTTACATACCTAAAAAAGCTTTTACTATCTTCCTTTATATTATTGGCTAGTTTACCTTCGTACCTCATCTTTTCTCCCCGTATTGCCTTCTTAATCATCTTCTGTTGCTCTTTAAAAGAGTCCCAATCCTCTGGCTTCCCACTCTTCTTTGCTTTGTTGTACTTCTGCTCTTTTATTTTTATGCTGTCCTTGACTTCCCTTGTCAGCCACAGGTGCCTCTTACTCCCCTTGGAATCTTTCCTCCTCTTGGGATAAATTGATCCTGCAATTTCTGCAATATTCCCAGGAATACCTGCCATTGCTGTTCCACCGTCTTCCCTGCTAGGGCCTCCTTCCAGTCAATTCTGGCCAGCTCATGCCTCTGTAATCCCCTTTGCTGTACTGTAATACTTACACTTCCGATTTTTCCTTCTCCCTCTCAATTTGTCGAGTAAAACATCATATTGTGATCACTGCCTCCTAATGGCTCTTTTACCTCGAGTCCCCTTATCAGATCAGGTTCATTACACGACACTAAATCCAGAATTGCCTTCTCCCTATTAGGCTCCAGTACAAGCTGTTCTAAGAATCCATCTCGGAGACACTCCACAAACTCCCTTTCCTGGGGTCCATTACCAACCTGATTTTCCCAGTCTACCTGCATGTTGAAATCTCCCATAACCATAGCATTACATTTGCGACATGCCAATTTTATCTCCTGATTCAACTTGCACCCTATGTCGAGGCTACTGTTTGGGGGCCTGTAGATAACTCCCATTAGGGTCTTTTTACCCTTACAATTTCTCATTTCTATCCATACTGATTCAACATCTCCTGATTCTATGTCACCCCTTGCAAGGGAGTGAATATCATTCCTCACCAACAGAGCGACCCCACCCCCTCTGCCCACCTGTCTGTCTTTTCTATACGTTGTGTACCCCTGAATATTCAGTTCCCAGCCCCGGTCCTCTTGTAGCCATGTCTCAGTGATTCCCACAACATCATACTTGCCAATGTCTAACTGAGCCTCAAGCTCATCCACTTTATTTCTTATACTACGTGCATTTAAATACAATTTCTCCCCATACCCCCTGACTCCTCTATCCTTAAGAGCTCTATCTAGCCCACTCTTGAATGCATTCAGAGAATCGGCCTCCACTGCCTTCTGAGGCAGAGAATTCCGCAGATTCCACAGATTCACAACTCTCTGACTGAAACATTCATTGTGATCATGGCTGATCATCCATAAGCTGAATTTAACGTAAAGAATAAACAGGCTCGCTTTTCGCTGTAATAGTGGCTTCTTGCACAGGCTGTGATGAATCATTGCTGACCCGCGAATATTTGACAACCCAATGTTAAGTTGCCAAATCCTCCCTTTGTTCCTTCAAAGTCAACCATTTGGACGTCAATTGTTCCCATTAACACCATCTTTCCCTGTCTGTGCCCTGTGAAAATCCTGTCCCATCCCATCGGAATACACTGGCATTGCCCTGGAGCGGAGACGTCTGCTGTCTTCTGTCTTCAATAAATATTTTCTTTACCTAATATATACCTTTATTCGTCCCACACCAGGGAAATTTACAGTGTTACAGCAGCAAAGTGGATAGCAAGAGAGCAAGAAATCATTCATTATAAATAACAGATACATAAATTGTCATCAGTTTTCTGTGTGTTCTTAGCTGTTATTGTTGACTCGTCTGCTGGGAGCAGTGCTGGTTGTGCAGTCTCACAGCAGCGGGAAGGAAGGACCTCCTATATCTCTCCTTCACGCACTTGGGGTGAAGGAGTCTGTCACTGAAGGAGTTACTCAGTGCAGTGACAGTGTCCTGCATGGGGTGGGAGTCGTTGTCCAGCAGCGATGTTAGCTTTGCCATCATCCTCCTCTCTCCCACCGCCTGCACTGAGTCGAGGGGGCAACCCAGGACAAGGCTGGCCTTCCTGACCAGCTTGTCGAGTCTCTTCCCTTCCGCCGCTGAGATGCTGCTGCTCCAGCAGACCACTCCATAGAAGATGGCCGATGCAACCACCGTGTTGTAGAAGGTCCTTAGGAATGCCCCCTGCACTCCAAAGGACCTGAGTCTCCTTAACAGATAAAGTCTGCTCTGGCCCTTTCTGTATAGGGCATCGGTGTTTTCAGTCCAGTCCAGTTTATTGTTGAGGTAGACACCCAGGTACTTATAAGAATCCATCCTCTCGATGTCCATTCCCTGGATGTTCACCGGTGTCGGGGAGACCTGGCTGCTCTTGCGGAAATCTACCACCATCTCCCTGGTTTTCCCCGCGTTGATCCGGAGGCAGTTCCGCTGGCACCAGTCCACAAACTCCTTGATCAGTTCTCTGTACGCCCTGTCCTCGTCGCCCGTGATGAGGCCGACGATGGCAGAGTCGTCAGAGAACTTCTGTAGATAGGAGTCTGCAGAGCTGTGCCTGAAGTCCACAGTGTACAGGGTGAACAAGAATGGAGCTAGCACTGTTCCCTGCGGAACCCCAGTGCTGCAGACCACCCTGTCCGAGACCAGGTCCTTTGTCCTCACATACTGTGGTCGGTTGGTGAGGTAATCCAGAATCCAGGATGTGAGATGGTGATCCACTCCTGTGCGCTCCAGCTTGCCCCCCAGAAGCCCCGGCTGGATGGTGTTGAATGCGCTGGAGAAATCAAAGAGCATGATTCTCACAGTGCTATCCGGCCTCTCCAGGTGTGAGAGAGCTCTGTTCCGCAGGTAGATGTAGGAACTACAGATGCTGGTTTAAACTGAAGATAGACACAAAAAGCTGGAGTAACTCAGTGGGACAGGCAGCATCTCTGGAGAAGGAATGGGTGACGTTTCGGGTCGAGACCCTTCTCCAGAGATACTGCCTGTCCCGCTGAGTTATAACTTTACCTAGACCAGTTATAACATTAAAAAGCAACTAGAATATCATTGGACCAAAGTTGGCAGTAGGCCAAGGCAGAACACAAAGTGCTGGAGTAACTCAGCAGGTCAGGCAGCATCTCTGGAGGACTTGGGATACTTAGGTGACGTTTCGGATTAGGACCCTTCTTCAGACTGACTGTAGGGGTGGGGTGGGGGGAGGAGAAGAAAGGTGGAGAACTTCTTCAAAGTAGACATACCTTGAGGAGATTTCCAGTGGAGCAGTCAAAATGTAGAAACAAGGAGCTGCAGATAACTGGCTTACAAGGTTCTGGAGAAACTCAGCAGGTCAGGCAGCATCTCTGGAGAACATGGGGAGGTAAGGGTTTTGGTCAGGGGCCCTTCTTCAGACTAGAGGAGGAAAGCTGGAAGAGAGGAGAGGCAGGACAAAGCGTGGCAGGTGGACACAGGTGGGGAGGGGGTGTTGGTTGAAACAAAAGGCCAGTGTGAACATTTAATGGTAGAGGTATAGAGCACAGAAACGGGCCCTTCATCCCACCTCGTCCATGCTGACCAAGATTCATACCTGAACTAACCTCCTTTACCTGTGTTTGGCTCATATCCCTCTTAAATCTTTCTTATCCACCTGTCGGAAATATATTTTAAACATTATAATTATACTCTCCTTTAGCTTGTTCCAAACACCTTCTGTGCGGAAAAGGCTGCCCTGGAATCACTTTTACATCTTTCCCCTCTCACCTTGTTCCTATGCCTTTCACAAAATGCTGGAGTAACTCAGCAGGTCAGGCAGCATCTCAGGAGAGAAGGAATGGGTGACGTTTCGGGTATTGTATTGTATCTATGGAGGGCCGAAAAGGCCTGTTTCCGGCTGTATGTATATGATATGATATGATATGATAGATTTAGATTCCACTACCCCTGGGAAAAAGACTGTGACTGTTCACCTTATCTATTAGTGCTCATGATATTTGGGAACTATGTACCTATACCCTGAGGTCACTGTTCTTCGGCTCTTTCCTGGGCCCAAACATTTATGTGCAAGAATAAAAAGTAGTTCCTCGCATCAGGACTGAGTTTAGTTTAAAGATTTAAAATGTTTTTAGATATACAGTGTGGAAACATGCCTTTCGACCCACCGAGTCCGTGCCGACCAGCGACCCCCCCCTGCACTAACACTATCCTACACACACTGGGGACAATTTACAATTTTTCCAAAGCCAATTAACCTACAAAACTGCACGTCTTTGGAATGTGGGAGGAAACCGGACATCCAGGGGAAAACCCACGCAGGTCACGGGGAGAAGGTACAAACTCCGTACAGACGGCACCCGTAGTCGGGATTATAGACAATAGACAATAGGTGCAGGAGTAGGCCATTCGGCCCTTCGAGCCAGCACCGCCATTCAATGTGATAATGGCTGATCATTCTCAATCAGTACCCCGTTCCTGCCTTCTCCCCATACCCCCTGACTCCGCTATCCTTAAGAGCTCTATCTAGCTCTCTCTTGAATGCATTCAGAGAATTGGCCTCCACTGCCTTCTGAGGCAGAGAATTCCACAGATTTACAACTCTCTGACTGAAAAAGTTTCTCCTCATCTCCGTTCTAAATGGCCTACCCCTTATTCTTAAACTGTGGCCCCTGGTTCTGGACTCCCCCAACATTGGGAACATGTTTCCTGCCTCTAACGTGTCCAACCCCTTAATAATCTTATATGTTTCGATAAGATCTCCTCTCATCTAAATTCTAGATTGAGTCTGGCGCTGTAAGGCAGCAACTCTACCGCTGTGCCACCCTGCCTCCCCTTCTTAAATTGTTCAGTAACGACTCCCTACTTCTCCCTGTACAGACGGGTCAAGAGGAAGAAGCCCTGCGGGTTTTCGAGTGGATGTTCCAGTGGAATTGGCGTGGGACAGCAGGCTCCTGCCCGGTAAGTGAACAGCGGGCTACTTACAACATAGTGCAGCACAGCACAGCACAGCACAGCACAGCACAGCACAGCACAGCACAGCACGCTGACAGGCCCTTCAGTCCACAATTCTTCTTTCGTGTCCATCATCTATGTTTCAAGTGTTCGGCCAGGCACAGTGCACAGCCTTCTCGTTTGCCACCGCTAGATCTTCCAGGCAGCGTTGTTCACCAAGAAGTGGGCAACTTAGTAGGTGTGGCATGGATTGTACAGATGTTCCACACGCACATTCTGTGCCTGCCACATCTGCATAGCCCCATTTGTTCATATTGGTCTGGCTCGGCCCATCCCTGTACGAAGCCAATTGAGGGACTTCTAGCCCACAACGTCTGTGCCAAACAAAGCACGGTAGCGCAGCTGTAGAGTTGCTGCTTTACAGCGAATGCAGCGCCGGAGACTCAGGTTCGATCCTGACTACAGGTGCTGCACTGTAAGGAGTTTGTACGTTCTCCCCGTGACCTGCGTGGGTTTTCTCCGAAATCTTCGGTTTCCTCCCACACTCCAAAGACGTACAGGTATGTAGGTTAATTGGCTGGGTAAATATAAAAAAAGCAGTAACAGGAGAAGGCAGCTACCAGACCCACCATTTAATTTGACCAGGGCATTTTTACACTGACCTCAACTCTTTCTCCACAACCCTCAATCTTTCAAATATTTATCAATTTCCTCCTTAAACCTATCATGAGCAAGATGTAGGTTCTACACACCGCTCTCTCTCATCTGGACAGCCAGGGGGGCTATGTGAGGATGCTGTTCATTGACTTTAGTTCAGCATTCAACACAATAGTCCCCAGCAGACTGGTTGAGAAGCTGCTGGAACTGGGGCTTAGCACCCCTCTGTGTGCCTGGGTCCTGGACTTTCTCACTGCCAGGCCCCAAGTGGTCAGGATGGGGGAACACACATCTAGCTCCCTCACCCTGAACATAGGATCCCCCCAGGGCTGCGTCCTTAGCCCCCTACTGTACTCCCTGTACACACATGACTGTAGGGCCAGGTTCAGCTCAAACTCCATCATCAAGTTTGCTGATGACACTGTGGTGGTGGGCCGGATCTCCAACAACGATGAGAAGGCCTACCGGGAGGAGGTGGCTGATCTGGCACTCTGGTGTCAGGACAATAGCCTCCTCTTGAATGTCACTAAAACAAAGGAGCTGATTGTGGACTTCAGAAGGGCTAAACATCCAAGGACGTACACGCCACTGGAGATAAATGGGTCTGTTGTGGATAGGGTGAGCAATTTCAAATACTTGGGAGTCCGCATCTCAGAGGATCTGACGTGGGCAACGCACATTGCCGCACTGGTGGGTAAGGCTAAGCAGCGCCTTTACCACCTTAGACAACTGAGGAAATTCAGAGTGTCGCTGAGGATCCTCCATTGCTTCTACTCTGGGGCTGTAGAGAGCATCCTGTCCGGCAACATTACAGTCTGGTTTGGGAACAGCTCTGCCCAGGACAGGATGGCCCTGCAGAGAATAGTGCGTTCGGCAGAACGCACCATGGGAACTACACTCGTCCCCCTGCAGGACCTATACATCAGGAGGTGCAGATCCAGAGCAAGCAAGATCATGAGGGACCCCTGCCACCCCAGTAACGGACTGTTCCAGATGCTACGGTCAGGCAAACGCCTCCGCTGTCACGCTGTGAAAACGGAGAGGATGAGACGGAGCTTCTTCCCACAGGCCATCAGGACTGTCAACTTTGATAACCCCAGAGACTAAATTTTTGTCGACACTTTTTGTGCTATGTTTAGTAACTTATTAACTTTATTTATATGCTGTAACTGTAATTATTTTTGTGCACAACCCGCAGGCATTGCCACTTTCATTTCACTGCACATCGAGTATGTGTATGTGACAAATAAATTTGACTTGACTTGACTTGACTTGTAGGTTAATTGGCGGGTAAATGTAAAAATTGTCCCCAGTGGGTGTAGGATAGTGTTAATGTGCGGGGATCACTGGGCGGCACGGACTTGGAGGGCCGAAAAGGCCTGTTTCCGGCTGTATATATATGATATGATATGATACGAGTCTGATGATGGGTGCTGTCTGTACGGGGTTCGTATATTCTCCCCATGGCCACGCGGGTTTTCTCTGGGTGCCCTGGTTTCCTCCCAAACTCAAGTCGTACAGGTTTGTAGGTTATTTGGCTTTGTTGAAAAATCATAAACTATCCCTAGTGTGTAGGATAGTGTTAGGGGATCGCTGGTCGGCGCCGACTCACGAGGCCAAAAGCCCTGTTTCCGCCCTGTATCTCCAAACTGAACTGATTAACCTGAAATATCACTTATCCATGTTCTCCAGAGATGCTGCCTGACCTGCTGAGTTACTCCAGCCCCTTGGGTCTTTTTTTGTAAACCAGCCCCTGCAGTTCACAGAGTCCTGCAGCATGGAAACAGGCCCTTCGGCTGGGGTTGCCAACTTCCTCACTCCCAAATACCGGACAAGGTGGCGTCACCCAGCCAGCGGCCATGTGCACCCTCTCCACCAATGGCGGTCACCCGGGCCGGGAGGCGGGTTGCTAGGCAACCTCCATTAGGCGGTGCCGGGGCCTACACTGTCTGGAGTTAAAATGGCGGAAACCGTGAGTGTCGGGATCAGAACTGTCGGGACCTACAGAGTCGGGGCCTACAGCGCTCCCCGGGCCTAATACAGGACAATGGCGGTCCCGTACAATTTAGCCCAAAATATGGGATGTCCCAGCAGTTGGCCACCCTATCTTCAGCCCAACTCGCCTATGCCAACCAGATGCCCCATCTCAGCTAGTCCCATTTGCCCATGTTTGGCCCATATATTCCTCTAAACCTTTCCTGCCCATCCACACAGAGGTCAGGATTGAACCTGGGTCTCTGGTGCTATGAGGCAGCAGCTGCTTTGCAAGATGCAGAAGGGAGGATGGTGGAGGGGAGCGAAGATTATAATTCCCGGGCGAGAGAGTGCACTCAGGGGTGATGCTGTGAAAGAACAAGTGTCAGGGGAGGCAAAGTGTCGTTGACTTGTAGAAAGAGTGGCACAGCGGGTAGTGCTGCTGTCTCACAGCTCCAGAGACCCAGGTTCAATCCTGACCTCTGGCGCTGTCTGTATCGAGTTTGCACTCTCCCAGTTTCCTCCAGGATCTTTGGCTCTCTCCCCCCACCCCCCCTCTTTCGAGCGATACAGCACGGAAACAGGCCCTTCGGCCCACCGAGTCTGCACCGACCAGCCACCACCCCACAAACTAGCACTATCCTACACATTCGGGACCATTTACAACTTGCAGAAGCCAATTAACCTACAAACATGCATGTCTTTGGAATGTGGGAGGAAACCGGAGCGCCAGGAGAAAACCCACGCAGTCACAGGGAGAACGTACAAACCCCGTACAGATGGTGCGTATCATTCCCATTGCGCGCGTGAGATGGGGTTAAATCTGGGGGGAACTGATGCGAATGTGGGGAGAATACAATGAGATTAAAGCAGGGATGAGTGTGAATGGGTGGTTGTGGTCAGCAGAGAGGTGACGGGCCGAAGGTCCTGCGTACGTGCAGCATCTCTCAAAAAGCACGAGAGCTCAGCGCGAGTCCTCTGTGGCTGAGCAGAACACCCAGATGAATGCCCGTGAACATAAGCAGCTAGTCCTTGTGGTCATGGCACTGGGCTGTCTCCCAGTGGGTAAGTAACTCTCCCTTTGGTCCTCAGAGCTTCGATTCCACGATCTCCTCCTTCATCTCCAGGTTTCTCTCGTCCGCAGGTTCGCCGACTCTTGATCCCCACCATTGAGAAAACGAGCAGCAAGTTTCACAGCAGTCATGTGGACTGGCTCAAAGACCAGCTACTGAAGGTACGGGCTCTACTTAACTCCTCACCGTGTCTCTTAGTTCAGTTCAGAGATACTGCGCGGAAGCAGGCCCTTCGGCCCACCCTGTCCGTACCGCCCAGCAATCCCTGCACACTAACGTTATCCTACGCACAAGGGACAGAGCCGGCTCCAGCACTTTGTGTCTTTAGTTTAGGTTACAGATACAGAAACAGGCCCTTCGACCCACCGAGTCCGCGTCGACCAGCAATCCCCACATACCAACACTAACCTACACACACACACACACACACACACGTATCACAAAATGCTGGAGTAACTCAGCAGGTCAGGCAGCATCTGAGTTACTCCAGCATTTTGTGATACCTTTGGTGTGTACCAGCATCGGCAGTTATTTTCCTACACACACACAGGACAATTTACCATTTCACCAAGCCAATTAGCGTACAAACCCGTGCGTCTTTGGAGTGTGGGAGGAAATCGCGGCTCTTGGAGAAAACCCACGCAGGTCATGGGGAGAACGTACAAACTCCCCACAGACTGCCCCCGAGGTCGGGATGGAACCCGGGTCTCTGGCGCTGCTAGGCAGCAACTTGACCGCTGCACCACCGTGCTGCTGATCCTGCCCAGTAATCCTTTATAAAACTTACAAATATAAAATGCGTTGCTGTATCGCGGACTGGCGTCGTTCACGTGCTGCACAGCGTGTCTTCAGGTCATCCATCAACACCACCTTTGCATGGTGGTCTTGCCCAGGATAAGACAGGAGTGGACACACTGTTGCAGTGGGAGTCAGTCAGCTCACTCTGTGGGCAGTCGAGGGGGCTCCTCTCAAACAGGGGGGGGGATATCAGTCACCCCCAGGATCCACGCGAGTGGCAAGAGCGTTTTCTTTAAAGATGGGAGTGTGCATTATTGAGATGTATAAACGAGGAACTCCAGGTGGCGGTTTGCAAAATAAAGACACAAAGTGCTGGAGTAACTCAGCGGGTCAGGCAGCATCTCTGGAGATGCAGGAATAGGTGACATAACACGATGCATCCTTTATCTCCAGAGATGCTGCCTGGCCCGCTGAGTTACTCCAGCACTTTGTGTCTATCTTTGGCATTAACCAGCATCTGCAGTTCTTTGTTCCTACTGTTAGTCAGGGGAGATGGGGTGGTCTCACCTGTGCTCCAGACCCTGGTGTGTGGGCTATCGGCTGAGGTTCACTGTGTATAGCCGGCCGGTCGGCCAGCTCAATGAGGGGCAGAGAGTATCGTTATCACA
Source organism: Rhinoraja longicauda (assembly GCF_053455715.1). NCBI lineage: Eukaryota > Metazoa > Chordata > Chondrichthyes > Rajiformes > Arhynchobatidae > Rhinoraja > Rhinoraja longicauda. The sequence goes on from NC_135990.1 coordinate 12,241,205, forward strand.
ACAAAGACCTCCTTCTACCGAGCAAATCAAAAATAGTGTGCTGGAGGAACTCAGCAGGAAGACCTCGAGTCTACTGCCTGGATTGGGAGAGGGGAGAGGGCCTGTATAAGGGGGGGGGAGAGAGGAGTCGGGGGGGGGGGGGGGGGGGGAGAGAGGAGTCGGGGGGGTGGGAGGAGTCAGGGGGGGGAGAGGAGTCGGGGGGGGGGGGGGGGAGGAGTCGGGGGGGGGGGGAGGAGTCAGGGGCGGTGGATCCAGGTGAGGAGGGGGGGGAAGATGGGGCAGGGAGACAGGTGGTGGCGGGTGACTGGTAGAGGCGGACAAGAGAGGGAGAGGGGGCAGATAGTGCCGGTGATGCCTGGGACCCTCTCATTGACCCCGAGGGCCTGTTTCCATTCCCAGGCCATGGATCCGATCCGGAAAATCTTCTCCCCGAAGCTGGCACAAACGTCAGCCGTGCTCTCTGTCATCTTCTTCAGCATCTCCTTCGGGTGAGTTACAGCACGACAGGGCCTGCCCCCCAGTACAGTCTCCACCCCCTCAGACCCGGGCCTGAACCCCCCTCCACCCCGAACCCCCTCCACCCCGAACCCCCTCCACCCCGAACCCCCTCCACCCTGAACCCTCTCCCCCCCGAACTCCCCTCCACCCCGAACCCTCAGACCCGGGCCTGAACCCCCCTCCACCCCGAACCCCCTCCACCCCGAACCCCCTCCACCCTGAACCCTCTCCCCCCCGAACTCCCCTCCACCCCGAACCCTCTCCTCCCCACCCCATCAGACCCGGGCCTGAACCCCCTCCACCCCGAACCCTCTCCCCCCCCACCCCCTCTCCACCCCACCCCGAACTCCCCTCCACCCCGAACCCCCTCCTCCCCACCCCCACCCCCTCAGACCTGGGCCTGAATCCCCTCCACCCCCAACTCCCCCTCCCCCCCGAACCCCCTCCTCCCCCCCCCCCCCACTTGAGAGGCACAAAGCACAACTCACGGTGAGTGGGAATAACTGTAGGAAAGAACTGCAGATGCTGGTGTAAATCGAAGGCACACACAAAATGCTGGAGTAACTCAGCGGGTCAGGCAGCATCTCAGGAGAGCTCAGCTTGACCTGCTGAGTCACTCCAGCATTTCGTGTCCACCTGTGAGTGGGAATAAGTTTGCTTTCACATTCCTCACAGAAACGTGATTAGAAATTAGACTAAATATATACTCTGAGCTGTGTGTCAAATTCTGCACTGGGTTGTCCAACTGGTGAAGCCAGACAATATAACCTCTAATCCATCTGCAACGCAGAGTGCAAGTTTAGTTCAGTTTAGTTTAGAGATACAGCGCGGAAACAGGCCCTTCGGCCCACCCAGTCCACGCCGACCAGCGATCCCTGCACATTAACACCATCCTATACCCACTAGGGACAGTTTTTACATTTACCAAACCAATTAACCTACAAACCTGTACGTCTTTGGAGTGTGGGAGGAAACCCACATGGGTCATGGGGAGAACGTACAAACTCCGTACAGACAGCATCCGTAGTCGCGATCAAACCACAGTCATAAAACACAAGATACATGAAATTAAAATGACGAGTGGAAAGGCTTGGGGGATGTGCGAAGATTATTTTAGGGGGGGAGGGGGGGAAGGGGAGGGGAGTCAGTCTGTCTACCCCACGACAGAAGGGGAAGGAGTTGTAAAGTTTGATAGCCACAGGGAAGAAGGATCTTCTGTTGTGTTCTGCAGGCAGATCACTGGTCTGAAAAAGTGTCCTGTCCCACAACATCACCTGTCCATGTTCTCCACAGATGCTGCCTGACCCGCTGAGTTTCTTCAACACTGTCTTTTTGTTGCTTGCCCGAATCCTACGTTAATCCCATTACTGTAATTTCCGCACCCATTCCCAGGTCTCTGGCACTGTGAGGCAGCAGCTCTGCCAGTGCCTGATAACCGGGTTCAAGCCGTACGTTTGCCGTATAGATTTCTTCCGGGCGCTCCAGTTTTCTCCCACATCCCATAGACATAAGGGTTTCTTGGTTAATTGGCCTCTGGAAATTTCTGAGCATGTAGGGAGTGGATGTGAAAGTGGGATAACATAGATCTAGTGTTAACAAGCCATCGATGGTCAGTGTGCACTCGTTGGGCTGAAGGCAGTGTCTTTAAAATCTTTAAACTAATTCCCATGCACCCCCCTCCGTTCACCTACCCCTTGAGGCAACGTACAATGGTTAATTAACACATCGACCCGTAGACCGTGAGAGGAAGCCCACATGGATAGAGCACAGTCCTGGAGTAACTCAGTGGCTCGGGCAGTGTCTCTGGCTGGCTGCCATTTTGGTGGGTGCCATTTTGGTCAGGACCTTTCTTCAGACCTTTTCATCAGAGGGTGGTGAACCTGTGGAATTCTTTGCACGGAAGGCAGTGGACGCCAAGTCAGTGGATATTTTTAAGGCAGAGATAGATGGATTCTTGATTAGTACGGGTGTCAGAGGTTATGGGGAGAAGGCAGGAGAATGGGGTTAGAAGGGAGAGATAGATCAGCCATGATTGAATGGCGGAGTAAAGTTGATGGGCCAAATGGCCTCATTCTACTCCTATTCCTTATGACCTTCATTGTAGCTACTCCAGCAGTTTGTGTTTATGATGATCCCAGCGTTTACAGTTCTTTGTTGGAACCTGGGTCGGGCTGACCGACCATCACTTACTTACATAAAGAAAGTGCCCAATGTTCCAATATTTATTTCAAGAGTCTCTAGACACCAAGGTTGCAAATCGCATTGCCCCTGTGTTTGGAGTGACTTGTGGACCCGTCCCCTTCCCCTCCCACGCCCCTCTCTCCCCAGGTTTTATGGTCTGTGGATGTGGTTTCCCGAGCTGCTAAAACGCATCGACATCAGTGGTGGATCCGCTTGTTCAACCAACTGGTCCAGCCCAAGTAGCCAAGGCACAGAAAACATCACCTGCTACCCGGTCAGAACAACCGGTACGTGTTATAAGAAAATAACTGCAGATGCTGGTACAAATCAAAGGTATTTATTCACAAAATGCTGGAGTAACTCAGCAGGTCAGGCAGCATCTCAGGAGAGAGGGAATGGGTGACGTTTCAGGTTGAGACCCTTCTTCAGACAGTTGGCTGAGAGCTCTTTGTTCCAGAGGATAACATCTGAACCCATGGGGAAGAGGAAGAACTTTAAAATTATTTATAGTTTTCAGGTCATGGGCACTCTGGCCCATCATCACGATGCTAATCATCAACTATACCCATCTGTGCCAATACCATTTACCAGTACTTTGTTCATAAGGCTTCTGGTCCGAGACTCTTCCATTACTGAAAACATGCTTTCCACCTCCACTCTCTCTCTCTCTCTCAGCCTTTCATTATCCAGAAGATAGACACAAAAAGCTGGAGTAACTCCACGTGGACAGGCAGCATCTCTGGATAAAAAGAATAGGTGACGTTTCTGGTCGAGACCAGTGGGTCTTCAACTCTCTTCATACATTAACCCAATGATTCGCGAGATCATTCTCAATCCTCCTCTGGACCCTCTCCAAACCAGCACATCTTTCCTCAGATACGGGGCCCAAAACTGCCTACACTGTCCCAGACACGGCCTCTCCAGCAGCTTAAAGCCTCAGCATTCCAGCTCCATCAAAATAACTACTAGCATTTCATTTGCCTTCCTCACCACTGACTCAACCTGCAAGTTACCCTTTTGGGAATCCTGCACCAGCACCAAGTCCTTTAGCACCTCAGATTTCTAAATCCTCTTCCCAGTTAGAAGTCGTCTACACTTTCATTGCTAACCATACACTTTGCTGTGCTGTATTCCAGTTGCCACTTCTTTGCCAACTCCCCCAACTTGTCCTTTTGCAGCCACCCTGCTTCCTCAGCACTACCTACCCTTCACCTACCTTCGTACCACCCACAAAACCACCAATTCCACCATCCATAATTGCCTGGGCAATTCATTGGTCGAGTCTGTCTCCACCATCCCTATGGGATGTGTTTTTAACATCCTCAAGGTGAAAAGGTTCTCCCCTAAAACTCCTCCAAATCTCTCGTTCCTTTCCTTACACCGTGCCATCTAGCTTTACACATTACTCTGGGACGACGCTTTTTGATGATACAAGCCCTTCAGTTTTGTACTCCGTCAGTTCTCCCCTCAGTTCCTCCACTCCAAGGAAAGCAAACACAACCTCTCTACTCCCCCTGATAACTGAAGTATTTCACTGGTGAATCTCCTTTGCACCCTCATCAGCTCAATTGTGTCCTCCCTACAGAGTGGAGACCAGAACAGGTCATTCTTGGTTCCAGGCAGGGTTCTGTCCCAGTGACCTGTTCCTATCCCAAACAGTTCATAAACTGGACATGCTGCCGTGAACCAAGATCTCGCCCACTGAAGATGCCCCACAATAGCCAATAAATCCACCCCACGTGTCTCACAAGCACTCGATCCTGTGTACAGGCTTACACAGGACAGGCATTCACAAGCTGGGAAGCGCCTGTATTCCAGCCGTGGCCTAAGCAATTTGTTCCTTACCGATCCTACTGATATTCAACGCCCCAACTCATCTCGCTGTGCCTTCATCACTGTTTCTATCCGTGTAGGAAATAAACTGCAGATGCTGGTTTAAATTGAAGGTAGACACAAAATGCTGGAGTAACTCAGCGGGTCAGGCAGCATCTCGGGAGAGAAGGAATGGGTGACGTGTCGGGTCGAGACCCTTCTTCAGACTGAGGTCAGGTCCCCATTCCTTCTCTCCCGAGATGCTGCCTGACCCACTGAGTTACTCCAGCATTTTGTCTACCTTTTCTATTCGTACAGACTTGCACACCAAGGTCCCTCTGTACTTATTTTTAAATTGCATTTTGTCTCCTACCTTTCCACATGAATTATTTATTCAGCCTCACAACTTGAAAGTGAAATATATTAAAATATACAAAATGTATTTAAATATTCCATAGTTATTGGTGCATGATATAGTTTGCATAAGCTGCTGGGTCTTGGACTGCCGACAGCAATAACACAAAGACTTGCTACATTAAACTGGTGGGATTTCATCCCATTGTTGACAAGAATCAAAGGGCTTGTGGACACTGTGGGATTGGAGCTCAGAAAGGAAATAGTTTTTGGTGCAAGTCAAATTTTGACAATCTGCTTCTGGCAAGGATGCAGTAAATCAAAGCAAACCACGCCTGTTTTCACTGTTTCCAGCTGTTACTGTGAAGTCATCCATCCAACAACCATTGGTCCTGGGAAGAGTGAGACAGTGTGGAAACAGGCCCATCAGTCCAGCTCCCCCCCCCAACAACACTAGTCCCACCTGCCTGCATTTGGCCCATATCCCTCAAAACCTATCCTATCCATGCACCTGTCTAAATATGTCTTAAAAGTTGCGACAGGACCTGTGCAAGTGGTTGAGAAGTTGTGTTTCCATTTTAAATAGCATGTTCATTTCAGACTATGATGAAAAACAATGTTATTGGCTATTATGGATCTGTATTTGGAAAGGCAGTCTCCAACGATACTAGTGCAGCTGTTTTAGCCTCACGATAGGACAATCCTCGCATCTTTGTCCATCGGACTCTCCTGCTTTCAAACCTTTTACTTACCAAGCTGAAGAGGTAATCAAGTGCACATTTTAAAAAGTTAATTTGCTTTCTCACCCTGCCGTTTGTCGAGTTTAAAATGTATTTCTCTTCTGTAGTTTACAAAGAAGGATTCATTTTAGCAGCTGCCAATCTTCCTGGAAATATCTTCTCCATACTAATGATGGATCTGCTGGGAGGAAAACTCTTGCTCTGTGAGTAACCAACACCCCAACGTATAAAGGGGATTGACAATGGGCACAATGCGCTGCCTAACACCATGTGCAGCCCTGCATGTACGAAGCTTGTCACAAACCCACCTTTCAATGGGTCAATGGCGTTGTACAAGATGCAATGGCCAATTTATGAACGGCAGCAATAATAATTAGAAAGCGATCGAACTGCGTCTTTAGTTGGGGGTGAACATTGTCCAGAGAAAGTCTTACTTACACTGATGAACAATTTTGATATTCACTGGAATATGTAGTGAGATCTCTGCCCGAAAAGGTCTAAATGATACAATAGAACGTTTATCCCAAGAGGGAAGTTGATCTCCCCACAGCTCTAAAAACACAAAATACATGAAATTAAAGTGACAAGTGGAAAGGATTGGGGATGTGGAAAGATGGGGGGGGGGAGGGGAGTCAGTCTTAGTCTATCCCACGACAGAAGGGGGAGGAATTGTACAGTTTGATAGCCGCAGGGAAGAAGGATCTCCTGTGGCGTTCGTTCTGTGCTGCATCTTGGTGGGACCAGTCTGTTGCTGAAGGTGCTCCTCAGGTTGACCAGTGTGTCACGGAGGGAGGGGGGGAGCTGTATTGTCCAGGATGCCCCGCAGTTTGAGCATCCTCCCCTCCAAGACCACCTGGAGGATTTTAAATTGAGATGCTCTGTAACTGGAGGGCTATTGGTCAGACTGTAGCAATGGAGAGGAGAGACCACAATGACATTTGGAAACAAGGATTTTGAAATATAGGGACTTCCTTAGTAGGTCAATACTGAATTAATGCTTTGTCACAAGACATGTCACAGCAAAATTCCTTGCTTGCATACCAAGGTATGCAAACAGTTGCCCATAAATGGTGCGTACAAAGTACCACAGTGCCAGCCCCCACGCCGGATCCTCCTCCTGTTTCTTCCCCCAGCAGCAGCATCCTCACAGTCCATCCTCATCGACCGCTGCACTGACCTCTCCACCAACATTGTTAGGTCCTCTCTGGACGCCAACCCTGGCCAGAGCAATAAGCAGAGGCGACGCTGAACCTGACAGAGTTTGGATAACAAGTTTGCTGCTCGTTAGGAACAAGTTTCTTGAGATCTTATCCCAAGCTTAGAATAAGCTGTGTGCCCTCTCAGAATGGAAGGGTGAAGGTTATTTGTTGCACTCTAATGTATAAAGGATCCAATCATAATGCAATATTAATGGAGATAAAATTAGTAAATGATTTCCAACATGTAATTGTCTGTGGACTGAGAAATTTACTGCTAAGCAGAATGGTTTGAAATTGATTTGTTTTCCCCCAATCAGTAATATTTTAAATGTTTTATCTCCTAGGTTCAAGTCTGTTTCTTTCAGGCCTCAGTGTGTTCTTCATCTGGGAAGTGAAGACAAAAATCCAGAGCTTGGTCATGGCATGTCTATTCAGTGCCATCTCAGTGGTTTCTTGGAACTCACTTGATGTTATCGGCTTGGAACTCTATCCCACTAACTTGAGGTAGGTTAGTGTCAGGTGGGAGAACGGTCCCTCGTTATTCTATGTAGGAAGGAACTGCAGATGCTGCTTTAAACCGAAGAGATACAAAAAGCTTGAGTAACTCAATGGGGCAGGCAGCATCTCTAGAGAGAAGGAACGAGTGACTTTTCAGGTCAAGACCCTTCTTCAGACTAGTCAGGGGAAGGGGAACGAGAGATATAGACATGTGGAGATAAAGAACAATGAAAGATATGCACAAAAGTAACTTCAAGTAACCCCAGCATTCCCTTTCTCCATCCCTCCCCCACCCAAGCTTGTTTTCATCCAACAGCTAACATTGGCCCGTTTCCTTTATCATCATCACTTTTGTGCATTTTTCTTCATCTCTCTACGTCCTCACCATTCTATAACTGACTTCACTGGATCATTCATGGGGGTTAATGGGAGAAAATCATCTTTTAAAGAGTTCGTCTTCAAATCTTTCTGCTATATGACAGGAAGCCGCAAAGAATTGAGAATTAATCAATTGATATTGGTTGATGGGGTAGGTTTGAACTACTTCACTGATGCCATTAGTCCTTCAAACAGCTTTTGGTAGATTTAATCCAGAGGGCTGTATAGATATATAAACTAACCAAGGGTACCCACATATGCTACAATCAGAGTGTGCCAGTTTTGAAGACAAGGAACTGCAGAAGCTGATTTACAAGAGAGTGTTGGGCATAAACCAGTGGATCAGGTAGCATTGCAGGAGAACATGGATGGGTGACATTTTGGGTCAGGACCCTTCAGACTGATTGGGGAGGGGGGGGGGAAAGAAAGCTGGAAGAGGGACAAAACTTGGCAAGTGATAGGTGGACACAGGTGACTGCGTTTCTGATATGCAGATGATTGGACAAAGGCCAGAGATAAAAAGATAAGCAGGTACGAGACAAGGGTAGAAGAGGTGAGAATTGTTAAGCTGCAGGAAGAAATATAGGTGGAAGGAGAAGGGAGACATGGCTGCAAGTCTAGGGCGGGCACAGGGAAGAGAGGAGGGATGTGGAAGGGGTGGAGTTTTGAGTCTCCCACTTATTGAATACCTGTCATAGAAGATAGAATAAGGTTCCTGCTTGGATTTCATTGTTTCCTCTGATCAATAATCTGTACTAATCTTGAGAAACAGTATCAATTAAATCACCAAGGATACAATTTTGCATTAGGATTTACATTGGATCCTATAAAAAGTTATTTCTATTTTTCATAACACCCTCATAAAGTTAGGGTTCTACTTTGTGCTCAGCACTCACTCCTGCAGAGGACAGCTTGTGCACATTTAATTAGTTTAACAATCATTGTTAATGATTGTTAAACACCTGCGCTCGGTCTGCGTTAACCAATCTGATCACCCGGTGGCTGAGCACTTCAACTCCCCCTCCCATTCCCAGTCTGACCTTTGTCATGGGCCTCCTCCAGTGCCATAGTGAGGCCCACCGGAAATTGGAGGAACAGCACCTCATATTTCGCCTGGGCAGCTTGCAGCCCAGTGGTATGAACATTGACTTCTCCAACTTTAGATAGTTCCTCTGTCCCTCTCTTCCCCTCCCCTTCCCAGATCTCCCTCTATCTTCCTGTCTCCACCTATATCCTTCCTTTGTCCCGCCCCCCTGACATCATTCTGAAGATGGGTCTCGACCCGAAACGTCGCCCATTCCTTCTCTCCTGAGATGCTGCCTGACCTACCGAGTTACTCCAGCATTTTGTGAATAAATACCTTCGATTTGTACCAGCATCTGCAGTTATTTTCTTATACTACTTGAATTAGAAGTCAGTCACTCGAGCTTGCTCTGCCTTTCAAGATCAGCATATCAACATCTACAACATCACTCTGCATTCCTTCTCCACCCAGTACCTTTAACACCCAGACTTGAAAATCTATAAAGTATTCAGAATTTGTAACACTTCCTCACCGGGACGTGGAAGCAAAGACTCAATCCTCAGTTTCATCTCATTTTAAATGAACATCACTTTTCACATCCACCCAGTCAAGGCCTATCTAGATCTTACATTTACATCTCTTTTAAACAGCACATCCAACATGTCCAAGCTTCCCTCAACCTGTAAAGTTCCCCTCTTTGCCATAGCACATGGATAAGTATTGGACTCGGCATGGATGATGTGTAGGATGGAACTGCAGATACTGGTTTAAACTGAAAACAGACAATAAAGTGAAATAACTCAGCAATCAGACAGCATCTCTGGAAAGGAACAGGTGACGTTTCAGGTCGAGACTCTTGAGTCCAAAGGGTCTTGACCTAAAACACCACCTATTCCTTTTCTCCAGAGATGGTATCTGACCTGCTGAGTCATTTCAGCTTTGTGTCCATCTTTGGCATGGGTGACTTAGGCCAAAGCACCATGTGCTGTACAGCTCCAACTCCAACCAATTGGTAAATTTCTCAACCATTTTGCTCAATTGTAAATTTTTAAAAGTCCTGCTAAAATGACTAACATTTCACCTCAGATATTATGCCAATTAGCCTATCGATGCCCACCAGTCCCTCTATTTTGAATGGAGTTACATTTACTATTTTCCCAATTATATCAAACCTTTTCCAACTTGTGATTTTTGGAAAGTTAAAACTAGCACCATCTTACAGGTTACTTTATCTGAAGGGCATTAGCCTGCAGCTCCAATTTAGAATTATTAAAGCAGCAACAATACAAAGATAAACTCCCCTAACCTCTTCAATTTCACCCAAATGCTTAGTTAATTCATTCCTGTTTAATAGCAGAAAAACAACTTGTCGTGCCGATATAACTTGCTGGGGAAGGTGCACTTACCCTGGTCTCATGAGTTTGGACCTCTGGTTGAAAACACGACTGAGCTAGCTGGCCAGGCAGGGTCTGCTCATTTCCTCACTCTGATGTTAAGACTCCTTGGAGAGCAAACTTGCTCACTTTCCCCATCACTTCCATCGGACAATTTATCCCAAGGCTGCACTTGCAGCCATGTATCAAATCTATGGGTACAATCATACTAAATATGGACAAAAATTTGCCATATAGTAAACAAGTTTTTTAATACACATTAAGCAACTAAGCATCTATGTAGGAAAACGTGACAGCAGCTATTGGAATGTTATGTTTAGAAATTAAACTTTAAAATTTATCTTGACAGGTCATCTGCCATTGGAATGTTCACCGGAATTAGCCGAATTGGATCCATTTTGGGAAATGTTGCATTTGGGGAACTCGTTGATGTGCAATGCACTGTACCCATCCTTCTGGTAGCAATCATGCTCTTCATCGGGAGTTTGGCTGGTTTAAAGCTGCCCAACATCAAGAATAGAGAGTTAAGCTGATTGAAGTTTCCATTTGATCCCAGATGAACCACAAGACCTGCTCAAGATCAGGAATGGAGGCAGAGAAAGATAGCTTCAAAAATCAAAAAGGGAATGAATCAGGTTTAAGTAGCAGGAATCAGGAAATGGAGAAAATGGAACAAATATGTAGTGTCGGTGCACAATGCCATCTGGTGTTTGGTTGTACTTGAACAAATGTAAATACACTCGTCAAAATAAACCAATATATATGTAGTACATGGACATTGTAATTGTTTTAGTCAGAAGAATAAAGAACCAAAACCAAAGAATTTGCATTCACGTGCACACTCGGTATAATCTGCAGCATCTCACAACCAAGAACGTTGGCTTGCATCCGACATTCCAACAATGGCTACAAGAAGACTCCATTAGACAGCACTGTCCTGACAAGAATCTGCTGTGAACAGGACACCCATCATCCCTTTGAAATGGTGACAGAATCAGATTTAAACATGTCTGTTTATGTAGCCAATGTCTCACCCGAGTCTCAACATTTAAAACTGAATTAAAAAAAAAAGAATGTAGCAATTCTCTGGAACTCTCCCCCAGAGTTGTGGGGACTATTATTGGAAGCATTCCAACCCATTCAAATTGCAAGTGGGCCAGTGCGAGATAATGATCACCAGGTAACAGCACCTTGCGCCCTGTGGACGAATCCATTCCAAGTAAATCACGCAAGCTCCACCAGAGAAAACGACCAATTGTCACTCAACAGGAGTACTTGGGATGTGCAGCAAATAAACATAATGTTTAATATAAAGCAGTGTTTGAATGTACTACATTTTAAGTGTTACCAAAATAAATTTTAAACAGCTGTCATTTTTTATTTGCCCTCATCTAATGTCTTTGATCCCAGATTTGCCAAGCAAACCAAAAAAATCAAATGGGAAGAAATTGTCAAATTACCATTTGGAACAGTTAATTAAATTATTTTTGAAACTGCAATTTGTTTGCATTGGTAATAAAAGTAATCACAAAGTGGATAAAATAAAGTCACTTCATAACATACTGTGAACATAGGTTTTTATTCCATTTGGTTTTTTTTTTTAAACTTACAGCAAGTCTAGACGTCACTGGCCAAGATATTCCATTCATTGTTCATGGCCACACTGGAGGATTGCTACAATTTAGTCATTGCAGATTAGCAATACATCAGCAGATGGATTACTGGGGCATTTGGCCATTATGTACAACATAGGCTCCTTTGTACCTCTGGTTGAGTGGAAGCAGTGAGAATTTTTTGCACTGTACTGGTACATTAGATATGTTCAACACTAGTTTCTGCTTCAACAGGTTATTTTTTTAACCAACATTAACAGCTTACTTCACAACCTCCAGTAACTGCAGTCACACCTGCATACCACCACCGTGAGGTAGAGACCTTACTAATGCTCAACAGCAGCTGGGCAAGTGACAAGGCAACAGCTCAGCAAAAAAAAAAGTTAAGGACACTGGTTCTTTGGCACACAGCTTCAGATCAAAAACCACAAGAGTAAAAACCTCTTCAAGTAACTTGGAGACTCAAGCAGCTGCTCAGCAATAGCTTCATCCTTTAACAGTAATGAGCAACTGCTCAAAAGGGGACAAAACCAGAAACTCATCCTGGCCCAGTCTTGAAACCCCCTACTGCTCAAGTACAAAAAAAAACATCAGTGAGAATGGTGATTAAAAACCTCTACCTACCCATAGTGCAAATTAAAAAGTGCAAAGAACATCTTAAAACTATGTACAGCAGCTCGAATGTCGTTATTTCAGTCCAGTTTCTAATCCATAAATCCACACCAATGGTTGCAAACGTCTTGATTTACAACAATGACCCAGGGTCCATAACAGCAGCCCCAGACACAAAAAATGTTAAAAGCCGCCAGGAAAAGTGTCACGGTTGTGTTTGACTAAAACATTTTAACTGGTCCAAAAAAATGAAGCCTTAAAAAGGCAGTTGCATCTGTAAAAACTGAGCGTAAAATATTGAATTTGATTGCTAAATAAAGCACTCTTCTCTGCCTTGTAGTCAAGTAAAAAACCGGCTGAATATTCACCAGTATCTGCGGTCTTGATGGGGGAAAAAAAATTTAAAGGCACTGTATGGCAACCGCTAGTGGAAAGGTAATGAACTTGCAACATTGTCAAAATGCAAGGATATGTAAAAAAAGCCTAAAAATCTAAATGTGAAGCCATTTGCTTCAACACCTTCAAGACCTGGCTATCACCTCTGTGCAGAACGTTTGTCTGGGAACTGCTTTGGTGGGCCCCAAAACCCCATGGAATTCACTGTGCATAGTGCGATTGTGAATATTGAACAGCAAATAGCAAGTGCAGGAGTGAACTTCGGTCCATAATTGCTGTTCCCAGTCTGAGCCATACCAGCTCACTCAACTCTGAAATCGCACACTTCCCGCGGTTTTAGCTGGAATCGCGGTTCTTCTGGTTGCGCATCAACGGACGGTGATGGCGGAGAACCTCGAGGGAGTGCTGCCATTGCCAGCACGAACGACAGAAGTATTTGAAGCAGACCTGCGAGGGAGCAAGACAGTCAATGGTTTTAGTTACTGGTGAACCAAGCCAAAAGGTTTTTACACATTTACAAATGGAAACTCAAATCTCATTTACATCAGATTTACCATGATCAGACAAATGTAAAACAGTATCCAATTCAGTTGTCATTTGGGATTATTTAACATCAAGCCATTTCTGGCCTGCAATGCTGATAATGCAAATGAGTTAATGTACCAGAACACAAACTCAAGTGACTCAAATGATCTTAGAAGCATAGAGGTCAAATGGGACCACCTTAGAAGGGCATCTTGGTCAGCATGGACGAGTTGAGTTAAATGCTTCCATGTTCTCTGATTATGATGCTGGACAAACCTACAAGTGGATTATTAAACCATTTATAACAGTTTAAAAATCAACACTGCAGATGCTGGAGACACTCAGGTCAACCACGATCTGAGGGAAGAGAAATGTTTGAACTGACAAAGATCTTTGAACGGAAACATCAGCTGCTTGCCTTCGTGGATGTGGCCTGACCTGCTGGGTACTTACAACATTTTGTTTCAGCTTCTAACCAATTTACCTGTCCATCATTTACAACCGAGGTCAGTTTAGTTAGCTTTTACTTTTGAATTACATCAAAAGGCAAAAAGTATGTTTGTGAGATTGATGAATTCTTGTGCATTCAAATATATTGGTGCTATCACTGGAAGTTATCTGTGAGAAAAATAGTTCCTAAATTAAAACTCACTGGGTCTCTGCAAAAGAATGGTCCTGGCTGGGCACTGCATGCATGACACATTGAGTCCTCTAGGTATGGATCAATCTGCACCTTTATTTAAAAAAAAACATCAGTTAGAGAGATATTTTCTTCCTTCAAAAAGCAGCAACTCAAATGCACAATTTACCTTCTTTGTGAACTTTGGAGTCTTTATCTCCACAAAGGCAGCTCCAACTGCATTCAAGTAACTGCGCTGGTTATTAAAGGTGACTCGACCAGAACCTAAATACAAATCAAGCTAAAGATTCAATTAGCCTCTAAAACAACATTAAGTCTTCAGTGGCTTAAAGGTTTCCAAGAATATTATTTACATTGTAATAATGTCAACTGTCCTGTATCAACATTTCATGGAACAATATTAACATGCTGTATTCCAGATTCAAGTGCTCAGCCTTTCAAACCCATAACCACCAAATGAAGCCAAGATTGTGGCAAGTGGTACAAAGTTTGCACTACACAGTTTTGATTTTTTTGCATTAAATACCAAGGAAAAATCAGCTATTTAACTACTGGGAGCTTCTATTAAGTCTAGACATGAGCTGTAGATGCTTACTTACAAGACTGTGGGAGTAAATCAGCAGTCAGCATCTCTGGATCATCTGTTATCCACGTTCACCTTCTCATCACCCGCTTTGAGTTCTTTCCTGCTCACTTTATATTCCTCATCTGATGCCACCTTAAATCTGTCCATACTTCCTTTTTCTTCCTGACCAACTTTACAACCTCCTTGGTCATCCTCTATTCCCTTACTGTCCTTATCAGAACATGCTGATCTTGCACTGTCATTAAATGGCCGTTAGGAGACTCTCACTTCATCGGTGGACTTGCCCAATAACAACTGCTTCCAATCAACCCTTCAACTCCTGCCCAATTTCTGCCTTGCCCCAAGTACCCTTTCCCAGCATCCCAACCCAAACCTATTCAAGACTTGAAGCAAGTATACAAATACATTAAAATTTTCACTCAAGTTACTGATAGTTTGTGCTGGGTACATCAAAACAACATGTAGTTACTGCTCTAAATACCCTGATTTTTAAAGCCATTTAATGTTCTTAACACTGCACCATTTACATTGATTCATGTAAATTTAGGCATTTGGTTAAAAGCAGAAAACGTATTACTACCCAAGTAAACACAGACATCGGGGAAATACATTAGCAGTTTCTTAACCAATCCCTCGCAGAAATGTGGCAACATTCATGCACATTTTGAAAGAACCAAAAGCTGAACGAGTTTGAAAGAGTTCATAGAATTAAGTTAGTAGCATTAACAGAATTTGTTCCCACAAAAGAAACATTGGTTTCAACAGAAAACCTGAATAAAGTAACCTTGTAGAGAATTAACTTCATTGCAATCCTCAAATATTTAGAAAATATCTGGCAAAGAAACTCTTGCAACAGATCAAGCAAAGCTTGGATTCCTTGTCTGGGACTCTTGGCAAAGATCTTTTAGGACTAATTACAGAAAGAAAGTTATATTTTATGAATGCTGAACAATTACAATCTGCAATAGTTAATGGCAGTGTATCAACATGAACTTAAACCAAGTTCCCAAAGCTTCAGGCTCCACATGTAACAAGTCATTTCATCCCAAGGCAACCTGTCTTCTCACCTAGCATCAACCTAAAGTACTACAAATCTGATCATAGTTTATAGGCACGTGCCTAGTGTTATCCAATAACAAAGTGAAGAGTATAGTCAATAACGGGGGATTAGCATTTGATTCACCCATGTTCCCTACATTTTTAAACTTCCAATTCTTTTTCAGATTGAATTACAATTCCTGCTAGAAAGGTTGTACTCTATTAAAAGACAGACCGAGTAAAAATGATCAAGGGTCAAATCAGTGCAGATCGAAGTAATGGGCCAGTCAACAAGATTCACAACAAAAATCAAACCAGCAAAACTTATCACCCCTCTTGTCCATTTTAACATACAGGATTATGCATGTGGAAAATTGCGCGAGCTTGTAATGAGAATCGCCCAGCCTCTAGCTGGGAGAACACAGAAGCAACACTTTACTTATAGCCCCCTTTTTCATTTCACTAACTGTTCAAAGCCTACTATTCCCAATAAGCTCCAACATGCACAGAATATTCCGACCTATATTAGATATCTAGATCAGAAGAACTTGAGATTAGTTGGTTTTGAACTGGTAGTGAAATGGAGATGTACATTATACAAGTCAGATTACCCTATGCAGGTCAAATGCAGGATTTGGAATCCACATTTTCTTATCAATAGTTCCTGCCAAGCATTGACAAAACCACCATGTAGTTTTGGAACCAAAACATCAGAACTGCTGCTGTCAATTCACATTGGAATTTATGAATAAGATTTTACACACGTACAATAGTCCAGCCTTTGTTTGGAACATGACCAAATGGTATCTCAATCCACTAACCGTTGAACATTTAATACTGATTTGCACACTAACTTTAGCCCCAGCTGCATTGAAGATCATGTTGCATTTCCTCCATCATCTTCCATCTTCCTCTCTTCAGCAACTGACATTTCTTACATATCAGATTGGGACAGACTCTAAATGGACATTGTGAATTGGGAGCCTTTGTTTCTAGTTAAAAGATTATGCCAGGAAACTAGCGAATATTTCATTTCTAATCCCTAGTCATGCAAGACATTAGAATTAAATATGAAGTCATCTGACAAGTGCAAAATGAGGTTATGAACAAATCGATGACTGAATAAGATGATGTGAAGCGTTACTCCCGTGGTAAAATACAACTTCCTCCAGAACTATTTCTGCTGCAATCACTTTACCAAAACCTCCAAATCTCCACCTCTAGCTTGTCACAATTTATTACACTTTTAAGATCCTTTGTCTTCGATTTATCATGATCTTACCCAAACTTTATTTCCATACCCATGTTCCATATATAGTTGTGGCTCCAAGATCTTTCTCCATATATTATGCCAAATTGAACTAACCATTTCATACCACATTGCTTTTATGAAATATCTTCTGAAAGGCCATTTAACATTCACAATTCAGCTTTTCATGCATGACATGACCTTTGAAATACATCAGGTTTTATGCTCAAAGTATAACATCGCAACAGGTGTTAGGCTAATTAGTTTACAACACTTTCACTCATCTTAGTAGAATGGTGCAAAATCTGTAGAGCTCTGCAGTGCCCAAACTATAATATTTCCACCAACATTGTCAACTACTTCCCTCAAAAGCCAACCTGCTTGCAAAGGGGCCCATATCTATTTTATTTAATGTTATTAAACTTTGGAATGTCTAAAATGTGTCTGCTTCTGCTAATAACAATTTTTTAAATGACATTCTGGGTTTAAATAGTTAACAAAGGAACACTTGCATAGTCTGTGACTTGGTCTCCTTTAGACTAAACAATTGTGTCCTTCAGATTTTATATGCATGCTATCGCAAATACTAGCCAAAAGCACCAATATTAGTTGGGAGTTCAGTTATGGTAACAAAGGCAAAGGATCTAATTTTGTTTGCAGCTTGTATTATGATTAACAGATCTAAATTACTCAATTTGCAGAAAGATAATATGCTTGGAATGCTCAGAGGGCAGAAATAAACGACATCACTTTTGCATTTACCCAAAGAATACTTTAACTAAAGAATAAGTAGTTAGAAAGATCAGCCATCTTCACTAAATTATAGTATTTCAATTTACAAGTACCCATTGTACTAAGGCCAATTATAAAGGTGGTACTTTGAAGCACAAACTCCCAGTAGAAGTAACATACCAATTGGATACTTGTGCTTGTCAGTATCAATACCAGCATGTACCACTCCCCCAAATAAGTCATTCATGATCGCTGCCAAGGCCTCCGCATTCAACATTCCATGTAGTGCTCCAACAAAAACAGTTTTACTGAGATCCAGGCGCTGAGATGGGCTGCGAACAAAGTTGCTGTCAGAAAGGACCCACGGTATGACCTGCACCTGCAAAATTTAGAGCAGAGAAAAGATTTACAAATAGTTTTACAACTGCCCTTAAAGGTTTGCCCTTACACTGATGCAAGGATTAACACACCCACACAAACTGCAGTGAGCATAGAATTTACTGCCATTAAGCCAGTTTTTTGCAAAGTCCATAGGCATAGTAATCTTTATTCATGAGTAAATTGATTACACATAAACATTTGACCCTGTGGTGCCTGATGGAAAGCCAGCTAGTATTCTTCCTCAGCCATGAGACATCGATCAAAGACCGATGACTGAGCAAGGCAGCAGTCAGCACTAACAGCCCAAAGGGTGGAATTACCTCATTTCCCTAATCCACAGGTGAGAGAGACACTCTCCCGAGGAGCAAGTGCCACCGTCTCAATGACAGCCCTTCATTGGCAGAATGGGCCGAGCAACATCCCCACCCACTAATTTACCCCAATCCAACAGCTGCCGACTATACCTGGGCCCATACTCATTGCTTTCGTTCCAAAGATGTTCAGAGTGAAGATTAGAATCAAAACAAGCAGGGTGGCACTCTGGCCCTATAGCCTGGGCCAAAAGATGTACAATTTCCCTCAAAATACCACAATTTGAGAACATAAGAATTAAACATCAATTCTGATCAAAGAAATTAAGACGTGCAAAGGATTATCATATTTCCCCCTCATCTAATAGCAATAGTCTCAGTTAAAAGCAAGGTCCAAAAACCAAAACTTTGTTAAGGAACAGACAATATTGTTTAACATCTGGCTAGAATCATGAGACCAAATAATCATTAAATACTCAGTCAACATTCACATTCAGCATTGTTGGTTATTACCAGTGCTTTTTTTGCAGACAAAAAGGTGCCGGTAAGCATATTGTTCCTTGCTGTTGGTGTCTATGGCAGATAGTCATCCTAAGGCCCTGACTGCATAATTTAAATTCTTCAACTTTCATAATTTGCAATAATAACATTTCTAAAAATATGAAAACCCAGTTTTATCATGAGGTGCCACCAGCCTTTACTGACATAAAAAGCACTGGTCATTACTATGCAAATCCAAGTCAAAACATTAAGTATACTTGTGTAGACCGAAACTATATTGCAAAGAGGAATTAGTATAGAACTGGTTGGGAAAGACAGGACGCAAATGCCTAAAATACCTCTTTGCAGCGCATTCTGCGACTCGACATCTTGAAGTAATATTCACTTGCACCATCAGTACTCATGAGGTCATGTGTGCAGGATTGCAGTAATGCACGCACAGACTTCTCAGATTCAAAAACTAAGTAGACATAACCTAGTAATAAAAAAGTTAACTAATTTAGTTTTTGCATTTGGAAATAAAGCTCAAGGCTGTGCATCTTCCCTTTAATGCAAAAGGCGATAAAACTAAATGGTGAATCATGCATAAAAACGCACGAGTTTGTATTTCTACTGAATGTGGGCTTGACACGTTTAAGATGCACTTGAATTAAACTGCATTTATATTATGCTATTCCGGCAAACAAGTGGAAAAGTAGCCTGACTGCTTAGTTTCCACAAGTTTGTCATATTAATTGAAATCCACGCAAGCCAATTAGATTTTTGGATTTGGCCTGCAAAATTCAAGCATTATAGAGTAATAGTCATTTTAATCTACTTCATCTAAAACAAGGCTAGTAAATGCACTAGATTTAAAATAGGTTATAAACTATCAAAAGTTGGTTATTTTAACCCGTGAAAGCTTAAATGGCCTTACCCGCTATCCAAGGTGGCTTGGCAACCTTTGTACCTGCATGCATACCAGTGCTCTGATCCACAACCATAGTGACGTGCTCACGTCAGAACAGGTAAAATGTCCTACCACATCTCAGTTCTCATTACCTTTCGGCATATTACCTTTGGGTGGACATCGAGGGTGCTTGCCATCCTTACCCGGCCATTCCACACTCAGTGAACCAAATACTCTGAAAGTATTTATCAATCCCACTATGGAAAAAAAGATAAACTGTTAAACACCAAATGGAATTGTTTGCCAAATGTCACAGATTTAACAGCACCACTCTCGGGACAAAGTGACATCTAATGATCAGCACAAGACGGGCTGAAGCCCATTGTAGCTTTCAGTTTAGAAGTAATTTCTTTAGTTTCAAACCCATATTTTTAATCAAGGATCAGACTGATGGATTTATTAGAGAGCAGAAACATCTCATTTTTATAATTAGTGTTGCCAGTCCCAAACAGAACCAGGTGTCTATCACCACACCAATTTTGTTCTCCTGACCCCACCCAAGATTCTCATTCAGAATCAGCAAGGCTGGTTAAGTTTATAATGACTGTTTTTCCACAATATGGAGTTTGCCCAAGTGAAGCGAACATGGGAGGTCTGATCCATGTTCCTTCAATATATCTATTTGCCAGTTGAATCACTATTGGATGCAAGATTATTTTGGTCAAGGAGACTGCTATGCTAATATCAGGCTGCAGTTAAAACTATGATATTCACCGCTGCAATAATAAGAACCAACTTGATCTACTTGGGAAAAAGTACCTTCCCCCACCCAGGCATGTTTTAAGAATATTTAGAGTGTTAAACACAAATATGATGGGGAATGTTGATGGGCCCCCCAATTCATATAGAAAGCAACTATTCTGAAGTAGTGCGGGTAAGGTAAAGTACTTGATTTTTAACGTGAAGACAGCAAAAACTCAAAAACAATTAGAATATTGGAAACAAGAACCAGAATTATGACAAGGATGGCAGGAAGGCAGACAAACAAAGAATAATTTCTGCTGGCATTAAGAATGGAACAAAAACCAGGCAGAAATAAATGGACGTGCTCTTAAGATAATCAAGTCGCTCATGTTCAACTATGTTCTGAAGTTCGAGGTGGGTTCAAATTAAAAGTACATTTTACCATCCTGCTTGTTAATCTGTTCTGATAAGATTTTAAAATTATCATCAAGGGATCAATAAAAACATACAAAATGTGCCAATGTCAACCTATTCAAAGGCCCAACATGGTTATATTCAAATCAGTATTAACTTTTATTCATAAAGGCTTGACAATCTAGTTATGGTTATCACGTTATAATTGGTCTGGACCACAGGTTAACAATGTAGTGAATTATTTGCATCTGGAATGCAAAGACCAACGAGAGTGGCAGATTCAAAGGGGCTTAGAAATGGATCAATATTTCAAACACAGCCTTTGGTTAGGAACCCATTGGTGAAACAGCTCAGTATTTGTAGAGCTGGTCTGGGTTCAAGGATAAATAGGCACCTTCTCTTCCATTACCATTCTATGACTGGAGCAAGTAACCAAATAGCTTCATCCAAGAGAAAAACTCTAATGTCCAGTGGATGGTCACTAAGCTCACTTAACTATCAGCCCTCTGTTCCTGCCACCCATTGGCGATATTAATATCTGTAAATCACCCACAAACATCATGGGCATTTGAAATACTTTCCCATGCAATACACAGTGATAGGTACCTTCAGTTATGTCCCAGGGTACACCACCCAAGAACACTTTGCAGGAATAGATTGGGTTCTTATAGTTCCGGGGTGGTAACTGGCCTCTCCAAGTAAATGTAGCTTCACTCATTGCTTAAGGGAGAGATGGAAGAACAGTTAAGGGAGTTGTATTTCTTGGCACAGATCACAATACATACAACATTTTCACTACCTTATTAGACAATATATTGGGATATAAAAATAATACCCTGCACTATGCACCTTCTCTCCTCACTACATGAATATAAGATATATGCTCGGCAATCAGCCTTCAGACTGCTGTGCAAAGCAGCTGCTAGCAAAACTTTATTCTGGTAGATAAATGTAGTGTCTGGTTATATGACAGAAAGATTAGAAGGTATTATTGCTGCAAAATGAGGCTAAAAGCTTACATTGTTGAGGGGTTACAGGAAATAAGGCATTTCATCAGCAGGCTGCAAAGAAAAAGCTTTCATTTTTAAACTCTTCCAGATTCATTCAAAATGAGCAAAAAGGCCTTTTTGCTAACAATGCAGAATATTTTACTGCCCATTACCTTAAGATTACAGTGCTAAATGTTGGATTTAAGATTTACATTAATTTAACGCATTCAAATTGCATTTACACCAAAACATACTCAAATGTCCTCAATTTGACTGGACAGAGGCTCTTGGCACCAATACAATACCGAGATAGAAGCTTACATTTCATCCAACATGCTAATGAACCACATCTAGCACCCTTCTTTATAAAACAACCCTAAAATTACAGTTTCATTACCTAGTCATAAAGGATTCTGGCCAATTTAGGAACATTAGGGTAGGAAAAAATCCATTGTCAAAGTCATATAGCAAGAAAAGGCCACGACCGTGCCAACAATCACCCACCTCCAGCAATCCCATTTGTCAGCACTTGGTCCATAGACTAAACATTGGCAATTCAAGTGCTCACCTAGATATTTAATTGTGAGCACCTGCTTCCATGACTTGCTCATACAATGCTTTCCAGATATCAAACACTCCCCCCACCTCCCCTCATTTATTCTGTTCCCGTCCTCTAGTTTGAAATCCATTGAACAAAAATGTTTTTCTATCATCTGTGCCCTTAATTTTCTGGTCAATCTCCTCTGCACACTCCAAAGCAATCATTATGCCCTTGCAGTACAATGAAAACCCCAGTGTTTTAAAGCTGTACCACAATTTCCTTGTTCTTGTCTATGCCCTGGCTAATGAAGCCTGGCATCCCATGCCTTCTTTGCACCTTATCAATCTGTGCTGCCAACTTCCAGGATCCTGGTACTTGTGCACCAGGATCCCAGCATTCCTCAATACTCCAGAAAGACCTACCACTTAGTGTCGATCTTACCCTGCAGTCCCACTTATCAGGATTAAATTCCATCAGCTACAAGGTCATAAGGAATAGGAGTAGAATTAGGCCATTCGTCCCATCAGGTCTACTCTGCCATTCAATCATGGCTGACCCATCTCTCCCTCCTAACCCCATTCTCCTGCCTTATCCCCATAACCTCTGACACCTGTACTAATCAAGAATCTATCCATCTCTGCTTTAAAAATATCTACTGACAGCCTCCACAGCCTTCTGTGGCAAAGAATTCCAGATTCACCACCCTCTGACTAAAGAAAATTTTCCTCATCCGCTTCCTAAAAGAATATCCTTTAATTCTGAGGCTGTGACCTCTAGTCCTAGACTCTCCCACTCATGGAAACATCCTCTCCACATCCATTCTATCCGTCTTTCACTATTCTGTATTTTTCAATGAGTTCCCCCCTCATTCTTCTAAATGCCTGTGAGTACAGGCCTAGTGCCGGCAAACGCTCATCATAGGTTAGCCCACTCATTCCTGGGATAATTCTTGTAAACCTCCTCTGGACCCTCTACAGAGCCAGCATCCTTCCTCAGACATGGTGCCCAAAATCACTCACAATATTCCAAATGCAGTCTTACCAGCTCCTAAAAGAGCCTCAACATTACATTCCTGTTTTTGTATATAAGCCCTCTTGAAATAAATGCTAGCATTGAGTTTGCTTTCTTTACTACCGATTTGACTTGCAGATTAACTTTTTGGGAATCCTGCACCAGCACTCCCAAGTCCCTTCGTACCTCCAATTTCTGATTCTCTCCCCATTTAGAAAATAGTCTATGCCTTAATTCCTACTACCAAAATGCATGACTCCACACTTTGCTACACTATATTCCTTCTGTCACTTCTCTGCTCCCAACCTGTCCAAGTCCTTCTGCAGAGTCCCTGATTTCTCTGCACTACCTGAATGGTGTCAAGTTAGGAACAGGGGACGTACAACGAGATCTGGGTGTCCTAGTGCATCAGTCACTGAAAGGAAGCATGCAGGTACAGCAGGCAGTGAAGAAAGCCAATGGAATGTTGGCCTTCATAACAAGAGGAGTTGAGTATAGGAGCAAAGAGGTCCTTCTGCAATTGTACAGGGCCCTAGTGAGACCGCACCTGGAGTACTGTGTGCAGTTTTGGTCTCCAAATTTGAGGAAGGATATTCTTGCTATTGAGGGCGTGCAGCGTAGGTTTACTAGGTTAATTCCCGGAATGGCGGGATTATCATATGTTGAAAGACTGGAGCGACTAGGCTTGTATACACTGGAATTTAGAAGGATGAGAGGAGATCTTATCGAAACATAAGATTATTAAGGGGTTGGGCACGTTAGAGGCAGGAAACATGTTCCCAATGTTGGGGGAGTCCAGAACAAGGGGCCACAGTTTAAGAATAAGGGGTAGGCCATTTAGAACTGAGATGAGGAAAAACTTTTTCAGTCAGAGTTGTGAATCTGTGGAATTCTCTGCCTCAGAAGGCAGTGGCGGGCAATTCTCTGAATGCATTCAAGAGAGAGCTGGATAGAGTTCTTAAGGATAACAGAGTCAGGGGGTATGGGGAGAAGGCAGGAACGGGGTACTGATTGAGAATGATCAGCCATGATCACATTGAATGGCAGTGCTGGCTCGAAGGGCTGAATGGCCTCCTCCTGCACCTATTGTCTACCTGCCCCATCGCCTATTTTCGTATCATCTGCAAATTTTGCTACAAAGCCTTCAATCCCCTCGTCCAAATCATTAATATACAACTTGGAGCAGCGGCCCTAGTGCAGACCCTTGCGGAACTCCATTAGTCACTGGCATCCAATCAGAAAAAGCCATCTTTATTGCCACCCTTTGTCTTCTGCTATCCAGCCATTACAATGCCCACTTTACCAAATGATCAATTACTTTCTATAATTCAAGACTAGGGATGAGATTTAACAGGATCCCAAGGGGCTACTTTTTCCACTCAGAGTATGGTGGGTATATGGAACATACTGCCAAAGGAGGTTTTTGAGGCAGATACTATAACATTTAAAAAACATCGGGACATGAACATGGATAGGAAAGGTTTAGAGAGATATGGGCCAAGTGCAGGCAAATGGGACTAGCTTGGATGGGGCGTCTTGGTTGGCATGGACAAGTTGGGCCAAATAGTCTGTTCTCCACAACTATGCACTTCTGCAATGTTTATGTCATTTGCAAACTTGTACTTCCTATTTTTGTAACCGACTTGATGCAAGGGTCCCAACACTGTACCCCCAGACATGACTGGTCATTGGTTTCTGGTCAAACTCTCCACCATGATATTTATTTATCGAAGTGAAAATCTACAAAGCAACTAACATTATAGTAATATTTAGGTATAGGTCTAGACTAGTCCACATTAAGCTTGTAGATGAAAAGCAAATACAGCACCTTAAGGGACGTGGAATATATATATATATAGAAATGTTATCTGAAAGTTTAACTATGAAACAGGAATATGCCCCCTTACCTGCAGCTTGTCTATGCAGTCTGGCCTCCTTTTCAATACTGAAAGGGTCTTCTGGGCTCTCCAACAGATCCCAATTTGCCCACCCAGAATTTGCTGACCATCTTTTGAAGGGATTAGGGCTCATTGGATTTGTGACCGAAATTTGATCTTGATCCACTCGGGGGCTCATAACAACCCGTTTCATTGAATCCCTGCTTGCTCCACCCATTGGCAAGAAGGAAATTGGAGGAGAAATTCGAAGACTCGACTGTAATAAAAACATTTAGTTGGTTGACTCTCCCATTAAATCAAGACTTTCATATCTAATGAGATGATCAGTTATCATGCAGTTGTACAACACAAACAGCTAAGTTTACCAACTTGAGAATTCTAGCATTTAAAGCAAATGACCAGCATTCCTATAATTAAATTAGTCCAAGCCAAAAATTGCAGCAGTCCAGTTGAGTGTTTAAAGGACCTAATTGGAGCAATATTTTCATGTTCTGACCAAGATGTTTGGATCAAGTATCAACTGCTCGTTGTACTCACTACAAAGCACTTTGTTCATTAATACCAATACTTGTCACCTTAAATATTTTGCATTGAGTTCTCAAATTTCATCGATCCTCTACCTAGTATTTTGCCACCTACATAACATTAGTCCTTCCCACCAGTTTCTTTTAAATCAGCAAACTTAAATGACAGATTAATGTACAAAGTCAGTGAAACTTAACAAGACCCAAATAATGAACTGTGCACTATGCAATAGTTACACTAATCAAAGTGACCGTTTAATATTAGTTCTCACCCCCGACCAAATCTTTTAACCATACCTATATCCAATCTATACTATTTCCTGTTGCACCATCAAGATGCAACATCTTTATCAAATGCTACCTTGAACTATCTACACATTCACCAGGCTTACCCAAATTACATCAAAAGCTACAATTTTATGTGACTGGCTAAATCAAAGTGGCAATTTCACAAGATCCCCATTAACTCATTCTTAACCCAATATTAACAGTCGAGCATCAAGAATTTACTAATTAAATAATTTCCACTCCTTCTTTCAATAAGGAAACAAGGTGCTGGAGTGACTCAGCAGGTCAGGCAGTATCTGTGGCGAGAATGGATAGGTGACAGTTCGGGTTAGAAACCTTCTTCAGACCCAAAACATCACCTATCCATTTTCAGATGCTACCTGACTTGCAGAGTTCTTCAGCACCTTGTGTTTTGCTCCAGATTTCAACACCTGCAATTCCTCGTCTCCGTCCTTCCATTTAGAAAGAATTCTACACTGTGGTAAATGTTCCATAGTCAAGGAAATATCAGCACATTTATCTTAAGCTTTGTGTATCAAAACATTACTTTAAATTTCAAATCTCAAATCTATACTGCAAATAACCACACTTTTGCTTTTTTAAATTAAAAAAATCACTTTTGCTAATTGAAGAAATTTGGTTTCATCCATCTGCAAACCAAAAATCCATAAAAATAACCTACATACTGATTGATGTTAACCAGTCAACATCAACATTTGTGAAAAACCATCACTACCTGGACATTCACCTTCATGTATCTACATAAATGTAGTTGGAAATGAACAAATTATACTCTACAGAACAAGCACTTAGACAATAGACAATAGGTGCAGGAGGAGGCCATTTGGCCCTTCGAGCCAGCACCGCCATTCAATGTGATCCTGGCTGATCATTCTCAATCAGTACCCCGTTCCTGCCTTCTCCCCATACCCCCTGACTCCGCTATCCTTAAGAGCTCTATCTAGCTCTCTCTTGAATGCATCCAGTGAATTGGCCTCCACTGCCTTCTGAGGCAGAGAATTCCACAGATTCACAACTCTGACTGAAAAAGTTTTTCCTCATCTCAGTTCTAAATGGCCTACCCCTTATTCTTAAACTGTGGCCCCTTGTTCTGGACTCCCCCAACATTGGGAACATGTTTCCTGCCTCTAACGTGCCCAACCCCTTAATAATCTTATATGTTTCGATAAGATCTCCTCTCATCCTTCTAAATTCCAGTGTATACAAGCCTAGTCGCTCCAGTCTTTATTGGGGTGCTAGACAAATTTCAAAATGGAACCAGCCACAATGCCCCAGAGTATTGCACCAATTCTCTCTTCAAGGAACTTATAAATCTGCAAAGTTGCTGTACTGGAGATTTAGGTAGAAAACTGACTACAAAGCACTTCAGTACAAAAACAAACAATCATGCAATGATTTTTTAATCTTACGCTAAATTTGTGGTATATTGTACTGAAATTTGTACCAAGTTGGATTTGGAAATTGAAGAATCTTACCATTAGCTCTGAAAGGGGATCAGAACCAGAGCTGATGCCACTTGTGTCCGAGTCAGAAGGACTGCTTGAACGAGAGTCCAACACTGAACGGCTGTCCAAGCGTTTTGGCAAAGCTGATGCAAATTGGTCAGCATAACACGAGCCTATTGGATCCAGTGATGGGAACCCAACTGATGTTCTAGGCAGCTGACCACTCAGTGGATTAGTGAGCAAGCCTAAAACTGCAAGCAGGAGAATGAGCAATTTCAAACTGTACAGCTTCAGTTAAAACACATACCCAAATAGCTGAGCAGTGCTTGCATCAAGCAGCCTCCCTACAATTCCTCCTTTGAAACAGGGTCATTATGGAGCATTCGAAACAGCTCTATTCCATATAATAACATTTTATTCACATTTCATTTTCTCGAAAGACAAATGGCACCTTCCAAGTTCTGATGCAAACACAATGCTTTCCTTTCTCCATTTGGTTCTGTAAGCAAAAACACCTTTAGGCCCAGCTACCAACATTCACACACACACATACTGCTCAATAGCCATCACCGCCAAGAGTCAATGGTTAAGTTATAACCTTGCCTTGCATCTTCATTGCTCCAGTAAAACACTATCAATCCAATTGCATACTTCAGTCTTTTTGTACCCACTCAGCTCAATTGCTACTTTACAAGATTAATGAATAAAACTGGCCATTTTAATTCTCTATCCAATAAAATGTTTGAGCTTGCACTGAAACAGGATCTAAGATTTGCACCAGATTCTCCTAAAACAGTGCAGTGCTCATTTTTACCCAGAGCCCATAAATAAGTGCACTTGGTAGAATTGGTATACAATCAATATGCTCAATTTAATTCCTAGCATTCATGAGGCTTTAATATTGCTTTCCCTCTAATCTATAAACTAATTTTCCTTCAATCAAATAGAATTGCCTTCCAGCCAATCCTAAAATGAAACTCCAAATCCAAATCTGTTAATTGTACAGAATATATAACTCGTGGCCACAACTAATACCACAATGAGTTTCTTCCTTCAGTGTCAAATTAAGCATCAGCAATATCTCAGATCCATAAAATTGCCCTTCCAGGAAGACAACATCCCAGATCCATAGGATCCACTGAGAATATTACCACTTTGATGTTGGGAATTCTGAAAATAAGACAGTAGTTTGCAATATGTTTAACCCAGGAACCTGTGTAGTATGGTGAATTCCTTCAAAGGTGTAAAATCCACACATAACCGTTATGTTGCAGAAATATTAAAATGCTGTGGGTGCTGCAATTTTTTAACATTCTGGATTCTCTCAAAGTGTTTCTCGGTGCACAATGTTAGGGCCTTGAATAAACCAACATTTGAAAACTCGCCACTGCTCTACGGGATGTTCTTCATCTGTTCATAACACAGCCATAATTAAGATGGCAATTAGGCCTCGCATGAAGTCAGATTCAGGGTACAGATTAAACAAAATCCCCTCCAACACCTCCATACGTACTCCAAAGTCATGATGATTTGTACTTCAGGTTTCCACACATCTGAACACTGCATTTACCATACCCAGAGCCATATTGGGCCAGATTTGTCCCAAATGTTGCGGTGTGACAGAAATCGATTGCAATCCTGCACTGCAAGATGTTGAACTAGTGACAAACCTTGCAGCCTTCAACTTTAATTCCTTATTTCCACCAATCATAAATTGACAGCAAATAGAAACCATGATTTTATCTTTTTGGAGACTCGTTCTCAATTGATGTTGTGAACACTTTACCCAACCTCAAAATTCTTCCATTAATAAATATACAGACCATTTCCCATCACAAGACTTCACCATTTGAATGTGTGGTCATTGCATTACGATGAGGATTTAACTCCAATAATGGCTTGCCTGATCCAAAAAGGCACCCAATACATTGCAAGACTCATTCCAACTATGTAGTACAGCCAAAAACAGTTTGGATGCAGCAAGAACCCTGAAACTGACTGCAGTTTGGATGTTTGAAGTCGGGAGGTATTCATGATTTAAATCCTTATAAATGTAATTATCACCACATCTGTTTGAATTGGGGTTCACTCTTTGATTAAGGGAAGTTAGGTTACAAATTCACAAGTTATAGGAGTAGAATTTGGCCCAATCTAGTCCACTCCACCAATCATGGCTGATCTCTGCATCCTAATCCCATTTTCCTGCCTTCTCCCCATAACCTTAGACACCCATTGTAATCAAGAATTTGTCTATCTTTGCCTTAAAAATATCCATTGACTAGGCCTCCACAGCCCTCTGTGGCAATGAGTTCCACAGATTAACTACCCCCTGACCAAAGTTCCTCCTCCCCTTTCTAAAAAAGCACCCTTTCATTCTGAGGCTATGACCTCAGTGAGCCCAGTGCTGTTTAGCCCAAAATAAAGACTAATTTCAAACTGAAGATTTAAAATTCAAGACTTGACAAGCTATCAAAAGGCCATTGGGGGCATTGGGTGGGCCTTGGGAACCCTCTAGCCTTTTGACAGCTTTGCTTGCAGCTGGTTTCTCGCAAGAGAAAGGCAGGGCACAGCTGGATCAAGCACAATCCAGGCCATTGATACTTCTAGTGCTGTACACAAACCCCATGGACATATGCAAATTGGCCAATACTTCAATTTATAGCACCTAATTTTCAGCATAAACCATTGTTTTACTTTATATAGTTTGGTTATTAACTTTGGATTACTGCATATTGCTGATAGATATTTTTTTATCTGCACATCCTATAAAATTGTTTTCAGTAAACACTGCATCGTAGTCGCATTGTGCATACACCAAGCGTTAAAGCAGTGACTGTTCTACCCATATGATCAATAGAAAATCCATAACAACCTCAATCTATGTTACGTTGAATAAATAGTACTATTGCAAAAATGGGAGTATTGGGCCAAGTTTGCAAGCAACAGTAAAAGTGAAGTAATCTGGTTGCTTTCATTTAATGCTATTTTAATTAGTTCGAAGGAATATTTCCTAAAGAAATTTGTGGCCAAAAGGCAACCACAAATTTCTCTGTCAGCCAACACTAAAAAAGCAACTGATCCTATGGTGCAATCATTAGTGCATTTCAGCTAATGTTACGAGGCAACTGCCCTTGGAATTTAGAAAAACACTCCTGAATTATTTTGGGACATTATACTGTACATATTATACCCACGTCTCCAACATCCAGTGCACTATGTTCTAAATGGTGAGCCATTCATGATCACATATGCAGAAGATAAAATAGTAGGCCACTGGACCTTCCAAGCCTGCCCCACCTATTTAACCTTGGCTGATCATGCCAGGCTCAACTCCTGTATCAGTACCCCATAACCAAATTCCTCAAACTCTACCTTATATACATCTAATGATCTGACATTCATCAGAGTCAGATTTGATGGAAGTCAAATTATCTAGCAGTTATCAAGGATTCAAATTTAAAAAAAAATATCAATGATCAAATGTCCTTTTTGGCAATAGTTGAAAATGAGCCATTTGAGGTGCTTGCTTGCGACTCAATAGTGGAAAGTTCTTAACATCAACCCTGCTAACCTCTGGTTTATTTGAATAAGGTCAATCCTCATCCTCCTGAATTCCATATTGCAGATCTAAATTATCTAGTCTTATGATAGGACAACCCTCTCACCCCTAGAACTAGTCTGGTGAATATTATTTGGATTGGCTCCAATGCTACTCTATCCTCACTATTCCAGGTGCAGATGTGACCTACATGACTAACAAAACCTCCCTACCTTAACTCCAACTCTTACAATAAATGCAAAAACACCATTTGCCTTTACCTGTTGAACCTGCCAATTTGCAATCTATGCATCAGAACATTTAGATCCTTTTGAACTTCATCTGCAACCTCTCCATTTAGATGATCATCCACCCTTTGATCCTCTTACCGAATAGCATAACCTGTTTCGCACTTTAGATTCCATTTGCCTAGTTTTCACCCAAACTCCATCTTGCAGAATTACATGTCATTCACCACAATTTTGTATTAGAAGTGTCTCGAGCTGAAACTTCACCCATGCTTTCTCTCCAGAGATGTTGCCTGCCCCGCTGAGTTACTCCAGCATTTTGTGTCTATCTTTTGTATTAGCAAACTTGGAAACCATGCATTTTTGTCTCTAGGTCAATGTACATAGTTAAACACTCAGTCAGATTCAAGGACTGGAACCAAACACAGGCCCAAAGTGTTTGGGAGGCCCAGTGATAAATCCTGTGCAGATGTGGGAAACAGCATCCTGCTGCTAGTTCCCAGGTCAGTTTTATTCAAATCTAGAGGGAGAAATCAAAAGCATTTACATTGACCAAGACAAAAATATAATCCCTGGAATATTTTACATCCCATCAGCCTGAAAGGGCTTGATTCCAACTCCATTTCTGTTCAGCAGTCATTTTTCAATCTATGCTGATATACTTTCTCCTTGGGTTATTAATTTAGGAACCCACTTGACAAATGCCTCTTGGAAATCCAAATACACAGCTTCAAGACCCCCCTCTATCAACTCCATCACATCCCCACAATTGCCAAACATTTAATTTACAAAAAAGTACAAAGATTAATTTGATTATATTCAGTTTTCCTAAATAGTTATGTCCTGATTACTGACTGGCATTGACTATTCCCAGTCATGTATTATTCATGATCAACCCAAACCTACTTAACGTTACTACCTGGTGTCTTTGCTCCATGGCTTGCTGCTGTGATACCTTCCTTAACACTCCCAACCTTTTGGTCTGTTCTTTGGAACATCTGGAATATTGAGGATCTAGTACCAGTCAGCCTGCAACCATGTGCCCATGCTATTAGATCACTTATATTGCTATCCGCACTGGCAATTCATCCATCTTGTTGGAAATGGTTTGTGTACTCAAAGACCATTAAACAATGATTTAAGATTAACAAAAATATCAGCAATTTGAATCTTCAATAGGCAGGTCACAACTAGCTTGAAATTGTCCTTTGTCTCAACCACAAATTTCAGTGGTACAAATCAAAGCTGAGAATTGGTTTAATTTTTAGAAATTGTGATAGTGTTCCAACTTTATTTGCCATCTTGGAAATTAGCAACATAAATTCCACAAAATGCCAGAAGGGAAAGGGCCACTTTCACAAGCTCTTTTCAAAGTTAAGTCCTTCTAGGACCTCAAAGTTGCTATTAAGTAAAAGATAACTCAGCCTACAGACTGGCTAACTAAACAATACCAAATACTATAGTCTAATGACCTGTAACTCAAACATCTGTAGCCTTTGCCAACAGGTGTAGTACTTATGATTCAAGGTGTTTGTTGGGGGGGAAGGTAATGAGGGAAAAGTGGGAGAGAGCAAGGGTAAGAGACAACAAAAGGCAGAAGCAATCCAAAAGCAATCAGACTGACACATCAAGGTTGCTGCCAGCATGCTGATGCACCATTAATTCTGCACAATGATCGACTTTACAAAACCTTGCATCTTAATATTGCAGGGTCAGATGTTGGGACAACCAGTTATATCAGGACTAACTTGAAAACAAGCCATCTTCTGGAGGCATGCTTTTTTAAAAAAAAAGAATAATCAGCTTTGATTGTACTTTAAACATTAATACAAATGGTTTAAAAATAAAGCTTAAATCTTGCAAATGTGCTTTTAATGTAACACCATCAGTGACTCTTTGTAATGTGGGCAATAAAAAGATACAATTGCAAATATATTTTACACCAAAGATTTATTTTTGAAGATTAGATGCCATAGACAGTGAGCCAGAGCAAATGCCTCAAAATAAGTGACATTACAGGGTTATAAGAAATATGCAACAGATTTTAGGCTTGACCTCAATTTGCATTTAAACACTGAATAATGTGATTGTTCAATTAAAAGATCAAGCAAACCAAATCATCACTAAATAAGCTAATAATGCCCTCGTCCTAACAGAAGTTTACGTCGCACTTACCCGATGAACTGGCAGCCACTGCAGTATCAGAGTCCTGAGTGCTCCATGGTCGGTCCCACCCAGTCAGATTCAAGGACTGGAGGCCCAAACACAGGTCCATAGTGTCTGGGAGGCCTCGTGATGAATCCTGTGCAGATGTGGGAAACAGCATCCTGCTGCTAGCTCCTGGATCGGGTTTATTCAAATCTAGAGGGAGAAATTAAAAGCATTTTTGAGATCATACTTTAGTTGCATCCCATCTGTCCAGTCCCTAACCTGTGACTGCACCCTATAAAACTGAGAATGCATCTTGGGTTGCACCAGTAGTTCAGCATGTGACTGAACTGCTGATGTACTCACTACAATCCTGCAAATTACATCACTTTAGTACAAGAACTCAAATGGTTATAACTTCAAGTTTATCCTGAAATGCACAGCTTGGAGCTTCGGCAACATTAAGCAAAACGCACTGTTAACGGCTGCGCCACCACATTCTCCTCCCCTTCAATACTTGGACCTGGATAACCTCCAACTGCTTGCTACAACCCTGAATCAGCAAATGCAGAACAAGCCGAACAATTCTGCTAGCCTAGTGTCTGTTTACATTTAAAAAATGCCTGACTTGCTTTACATATAATTATCTTCCTTGTGCAAGGCAGTGATGCCACCTTGAGGAAAATTATACTTCATTCTGTTCAAGAATTAAACCAGGAAAGAATTGTTAGAAATACCATTCTGCCACATTCTACAGTGTCAGGCATTTCTCTGGAAGCTTCTAGGAGTGGCGTTTACAGGCTTCTATTTTTACTGGAGCAAGTTTGATTTGTATTCATTTTCTGGTTTCAGATTACAGTGACAATGGTTTTGCTTTCAGTTTGCTCAGGATTAATACCGAACTTGAGAAAAGATATTTACAATGGAAAATTTGCTGTTCTAAATTTATCAGCTGAAATGAGCTGCACTATAAGACCAAGGAACAACAATACAATTTACGCAGCATCAGTTCTCTACACGCGTCACTGACAAGGCAACATTTAATACCTTCATTGCCTACGAAGGTGATGAATCTTTACTGCTGTGACCCTTTTGAAAATAGCACTGTGAGGGAGTTAGAATTTTTACCTACTGTACAGGAAGAGATAGTTTGAGTTTGACTGGAAGTTCTTCTTGCTGCTCTCTTCTCTGTAGGCTGCAGATTTGGAAGTCATCTTGGGGTTCATGAGTTCTCGTAGTGCACATGATTGCAGTGTGCGCTATCTAGTGGTGCAGTAAGTGAATGTTTGGTGGCTAATATCTGTTTGGTTCTGGTTAATGTTGAGCATCATCTCAACCGGAGATGTATGGGACTGAGTGCTTTGCAGATAAAGGTTTAAGAAAGTAGGTGGCATTATGAACAGATCTCTGGCCTGCTTACAATCACAATGTTCAGTCAAATGACCTTCAAGGGAGTCTGAAATTCTGTAATGTTGTTGAATAAAGACAGGGACGTCTCACTGGAGAATCACTGGCTGTACAATACCAGACAAGGAAATATTATGTCACATCTTTAGGATTCAGGCTTGCCCACATCTGGATAAAGATTGGAATGAATCTGCAGTGGATTCAGACAACCAAAACCACACATTTGTGAACAGGTTACTGTGCGACTTGCAATTCAATGGCACTGTAATACACCCATTGCCTATGGGAATACACACCGAGCCACATTGGATTAGTCCTTGGCGTACAGAAGGTCTAGAATAGACCAAAGGAAATCAGCAAAGGTACTGGAGAAAATACTAAAATGACTGCTCAGTTTTGAAACCGATACCCATTAAGTGGACGTCTTTCAGGTATGATATGAAATTATAAAATTACAACGCATTGAACTTAAGGTTTACACTGATTGGTCAATGGAGACAAAATAGCATAAATGGGCTATTTTAAAAGTCAAGCATGAGTAGAGGCATGTCAAAAACTAGAAACAGAAGGAGGATACAGCACAATCTACATTCATAACTTTGGAAGAGAAAACCAAGTATAATATCCAGAACCTCTGATGCAACTGCACTGAAGGTCCATTTTAATATTAACAGCATACGCCTATCTATTCCCTCAACTTGTATCCAGAAATCTACTTACATACACTTGAATATCTATATTTCCATTTAATATTACCAGCTAATTTGGTTATATTACTTTGTATCTTCATCCAGATTATTGATATAGATGGAACTCTGGCCCAGTATCAACCTCTGCTGCATTCCATCAGCCATTCTTCCAATTCCAGAAC
The DNA here is from genome assembly GCF_053455715.1 of Rhinoraja longicauda. Classification (NCBI taxonomy): domain Eukaryota; kingdom Metazoa; phylum Chordata; class Chondrichthyes; order Rajiformes; family Arhynchobatidae; genus Rhinoraja; species Rhinoraja longicauda. The sequence continues at coordinate 12,276,843 of NC_135990.1, forward strand.
TGGTCACTTATCTTTGTTTTTATTAGCTAGCAAATCCTTAATCCATGCTAGCACATTATCAACAGCACAAGTAGAATACTAATGATTTTATTTATGTTCAATGTGGAAAGAATTAAAGAGTGCTATTGCTCTACAAGTAATTTGGAAGGTAAAACATTAGCCTACATTCTTGTATTCAAATTCTCTTGCAATTCAAGACATCCTATAACAAGTAAACAAGGTTCCACTTGCATCATCCTGGAATATTGTACATAATCTGTTCTCCCTACTAGGATATACTTGCAAGAGTGGATTTCAACAAAAGCTGTTCACCAGCTCAAATGCTTGGACTCTGGCAGAGTAGAGAGGTGGTGTCCCGAGAAATTAGCAGGTTGGGTCTGCGTTGAAGTTCAGAGAGGTCCTACGGACAGAAACTACAAAGATGTGGATACATCCCCTAGTTGAGATCAGGCATTTGAACCAGAGATCAGACAGAAGAGATTTCTTAAAGGTTAGCAAATCTGGACTTTAGCTAGTTTTCCTCCAGTGATGTGGACTGAAGTGCATTCGAGACAGATCGGAATCCATCTGCTGCAAATCAGACCCCCACTGAACTCTTCATAGCAGTAGACTTCCACTTGTTATATTTTGGTCTTGCTACAGAATTTATACAGTAATCAAGGAAAGATTCAAAAACCTATCATTGCTTGAGCCCACTCTGACATTATATGATGAGGTCCTATATTTCATGTTCCAAGTTGGCAATGAAACAATCTACTCCACTAATGGAAAATAACCCAAACATGGATAAGCCTAAATCATGGAATACTACATAACCTATCCATTAAGATATTTTTTGCAGACAGAATCTCATCTGTGACATCTCAGGACAAGATCAATTGAATGGATAAAACATAAGGATGTGCATCAAGTCTTTTCGTGCCTCAGCCCAAAAATATACTGATTTAACTCCAGGACCTAAATCAATTTAGCATCTTGTGCCATGGCGAAGTAGTTGACCATCTTTAGATTTACTTAAGAAACAGTCCATCAGCACGTTGGGCCAGTTTCCTCTAGATTGATACTTGGAATGGGACATGGGGCAATCTATCCTGCAATGGCTCTGGGTAGGTTACCAAATACAAAGACCAAAATGGTACATGCTCCAGATGAAAGCTCAAAAGCCCTCTACCAGTGGACAATTTGCACTTGTATCCTAATCCCCTTGCAACAAGCCCACGTGCTTCCTAAATTGCACACTGCAGCTTAAGCCAACATCTATTTAATAAATACCAATAGTTTGCCCTTTGCCCCAACAGTGGCAACTAACAGAATAAAGGCAACCTCACTGAAGAGTCGCTCATGCTTAGTTCTAAATGGCAAAACAGGTTGACTGGGAATTTGATATCTACATTTTGACGAGAAAAACAGGCAACATGAGAGATTAGTTTTCAGGCTAGTTTCTTAGAAAGATGTTCTGGGTCAAAGAACAGACTATTCTGTGCTTGTTGTTATACAATAAAATGAAATCAAGGCCATCATTGTGAAGATATAGATAGCAGCCATCATATGATAATTTTATATTTCAGGGAAATAATTGGGGGAAAATTGCTAGGTTTAATTTTCAGAAATTCAGGGAAGATTCTATTAGATGGAAAATTGCCAAATAAATTTTTAAGACCAAACTACAAGCTAGTTATCTTAACCTGTACTATTTAACCAACTTATGAGATGTTTAATAATAAATATAAATATGCACGGTTTAAAAGAAAGTTGGTGGATGCATGCATATATTTAATATTTTCAGAAGACCAAATTAGACTTGCTTAGATGGCATCTTGGACAGTATGAATGAGTTGGGCCACAGGGAGCATGCACTGTACAACCATTGATAAAGTGTCATTTCAAAGTTAATTTTGGAAAATAAAAACTCATGATAAAGGCAACATACTAGTATGGATAGAAGATTCTTTAACAAGGAAAAAGGTTGAAGTTAAACCATAATCTTGTGAAATGAAAGAGCATCCCATGGTCCCAAGTTGCCTACATTGTATGCTTGCATAAAGTGCTACTGTAGAGCTGCAGATATCTGTCAGTGGGAATCAGGAAATTCCACTTCTTCCCACCAACCAACCATCGACCCCCCCCCCCATACCAACAACATTGAGGGGCTGGGTCAAGCAGAGTTGGGAGTGCAGAGCATGGTCACTCGCCTACTCACCAAGCGAATGAGGTTGGCAGTCACCCCTTCTTCCCATGCCTGCTCGCTCTATCACAATCATTTATGATCCCTTCCTTACACTTTTGTTCATTTCCAGAGTGATTATTTTTGTACAATGACTTGCAATCCACCTCTTAATACCTACTTTTCCCTCAACCTTAAAGGGTGTAGATTTTCATTGTTAAATGGCAAACAACAATTGTCAAGTCAGAGCTTTAAACTTCTACATGCAAAAGATTGAAGTGTTTTAACTCAATTTCTCAAGGGCCACAATTGTGCTTTCAAGAAAAAAATTCCCAAATTCTCCACTTGATTTTCTGACCAGAACTACTTTGAATCATTCAATTTGAAGGCCATGGGTTAAATTACAACACAAATTCTAGGAAATACAGCCATTGGTAATCTTTATTATGAGTCAACATTTGTTACAATCTACATTGGACTTGAAAAACATAGGAGTAGATTAGGCATCATCCACTCTTAATAGCCATGTTATAACTTCCAACTGCCACTAGCATTTCATAAAGCTTATCCATGAAATCAATTATGCATTACTTTGTCTATCACTTGGCAAGTACCACTGCCTCTCATGGTAGAGAGGGTTTTTCAGATTTAAGCTCAGGCAAAGTGCAATGAGTTGCATCATCTACCAATTCCAAGTACAAAGCTAAATAATATGCAAAAGGCCATCCATATGTTATAAAAGGGTTCCCTTTTCAAAAATGGTTAGAACACAAACTATTCATAAATCAAAAACTAACAAGCATTTGGAGAGGATCACAGACAGTTGTAACAGGAAAGGGAGCAGATATGGGAAGAGCACCTACCAGCCAGCCTCACTGACCAATTGAGCAAGCGAGTCTTGTACACTGGAATTTAGAAGGATGAGAGGGGATCATATTGAAACATAAGATTAAGGGATTGGACACACTAGAGGCAGGAAACATGCTCCCGATGTTGGGGGAGTCCAGAACCAGGGGCCACAGTTTAAGAATAAGGGGTAGGCCATTTAGAACAGAGATGAGGAAAAACATTTTCACTCAAGAGTTGTGAATATGGAATTCCCTGCCTCAAAAGGCAGTTGAGGCCAATTCTCTGGATGCTTTCAAGAGAGTTAGATAGAGCTCTTAAGGATAGCGTAGTCGAGGGATATGGGGAGAAGGCAGGAACGAGGTTTGATTGTGGATGATCAGCCATGATCACAGTGAATGGCGGTGCCAATTCTCTGGATGCTTTCAAGAGAGTTAGATAGCTCGAATGGGCTGAATGGCCTACTCCTGCACCCATTGTCTATTGTCTTCACGGAGCTCCCAGCTCACCACAGCCCAGTGCTAAATTATTGTGCTTGGGTAGGGAGCCGAGACAGAAGTCATGCAAATGCAAAGTTCCCACCTGACACAAGACGTCTGAAGCACTGCATCTACCAGCAAATCCATCCTGGTTTCCCCAAAGACTTATTCATATGCATAGGCTATCCACAAGTGTTTGTAGTCTGGGGAGGACCTGAAAATTAACAGTACTATTCCCATTTATAAAGTGTCTACCCAAAGGCATAGTTTAGGACATACAATGATGACAGCTTTTTATTGCTCACCTCCAACTGCTTAATCCTGTGGCTTAATATTGCAGCTCAGTTGGACAAATTTAGAGATATTCTGGTGATGTTTCATTCCACACAAGCCGAGTTCCATGGCAGGCAGTGTTACCAGTATAATTGAAATAGCCGCAGTTCATATTTTCCCAAGTTACTACTTCAGCAAAATCTCCTCCTACATTTTCCTATGTACAGCCAATCCCCATTTCTCCATGTTAGAGAGGATGTGTTCTGAGACAATAGTCTGCATTGCCATTCTCTGCAATACTATGCTACATCAAAACAAATTGATAACCTCTTACACACCCTCGACCCTTCATAAGTGCCGAGAGCATATTTTATTCTGCAAATATCTGGATTGTGATATTGAATTCTGCAAGGGTGAATTTGTTACCCAAACTGCTGCAATGCAGGGGTCATCGGAGCTTGGTTTTTGCCCCAATTCTATCTACTTGATGTTGGGGAAGTCCAGAACAAGGGGTCACAATTTAAGGATAAGGGGGAAGTCTTTTAGGACCGAGATGAGAAAGTTTTTTTTCACAGAGAGAGGTGAATCTGTGGAATTCTCTGCCACGGAAGGTAATTGAGGCCAGTTCATTGGCTATATTTAAGAGGGAGTTAGATGTGGCCCTTGTGGCTAAAGGGGTCCAGGGGTATGGAGAGAAGGCAGGTACAGGATAATGAGTTGGATGATCAGCCATGATCATATTGAATGGCCGTGCAGGCTCGAAGGGCCGAATGGCCTACTCCTGCACCTATTTTCTATGTTACTTAATTTGTGCATTCCACTGACCATCACATAGCTTAGACAATTTGTCAAATGTCCATAGGTCTTCCCTGGTTACAAACGCCCAACCTGCAGACAATCTGTACATATGAACGAGTGTTTGAGACCAGCAGGATGAATATACTGACTGTTGCAGGGCAAGAGTCAGTAAAAATTAGGGCATTTTCACACAGCTTCTGACCAATTAACTCAGCAACCCACCCCCCTACCGAACAACAATCAGGGGCTGGGTCAAGCAGAGGTGGGAGTGCTGAGCAGGCTCACTCATCAAAACAACGAGGCTCCTCTTCCCATGACTGTGACAGAGTGAGCAGGTATTGCAATTCCTTTCCTTAGTTTTTATTCATTTCTGACTTACACACTGTTCTCAGGAACTGAAGAGTTTTAACCTGGGAACTTCCTGTATATGCACATTTCAAAAATTATACGCTTTCTGAAAAAATGAAAATTCATCATGACTCACTTATTGCTGGATCGGTTTCAAGTGCAAAAAGCAATCTTTCTATGCAACCATTCACTTTAATTATTTAAGCAAAATGGTCAAGCACATTTGGAAACATGAACAGCATTTCAAGCCAAGCTTACACCAATTGCTCCACAATTAGATCCTGTATACTGCCTTACTGTGCCCTGGTTAAAAACATGCTTGTACCCCAAAATCACATGCAAACCAGTTAGAAAATCATGATGGATTTCATTCTTGGACCTCAGGTGGTACAAACATTTCTAGGTCAACATGGTTGCACTTTTAAAGATCCAAGAAACCTGTTCAAAACACTATCAATTTAAACAACCTAAAAAGGTACAGCAGCAGCAACAATTTATTAAAACTAAACTTCGCCCAATTGACTTCTTTTCAACTTGGTTGAGTTTTATCCCCCAACATGTTGGAAGAAATTTGAGCTGGCTGCCATGTGGCTTACATTGCAATCAGACATAAATTCTAGCTCTATTCATCCTCCGAGCCACTCATTCATCTACCTCCTTTCAAAATCCAAAATATCATTACAGATACAAGATGAAAGTCATCCAGAAACACCTACACCTAGAAATATGCTCACTGTTAAACTGCTGGCAACTCAAAATCCTAGCCTCAACTGCCATTTGTGCTCCGACAGCATCCAGCCTTCCATTTAAGTCTCCAAATCCTCTGGTGGTACGACAAAATCTTTTGCTTTTGTCTTCAAACTTGGGTGGCAAGAGATGGCAATAGGGCTAGTCCTCCAGAGTGATCACAATTTCCAGTGCCCATGATGACTATGCCCATGGGAAGTATGTCCAGCTGCAGCTTTTGATTGACCACATTGAGTAACTAGAGCTACCGTTGGATTTGCTCAAGTCCATTTGTGATATTGAGAGTGCTGTAGACAGGGAGTTTAGTGAGGTGGTACACCAAAAGTGCAAGCTGAAGGTAATTGGGTGACCAGCAGGAAAGGTAGAAGAGTCATTGATACATTGTCACATGCACCAAGGTAATGAAAGTATTTGGCACACTATCCAGGCAGATTATACAGGGGTAGTACAAAAAAGAAAATAGTATAAAATAGTGTAATAGCTACAGAAAATGGTATGGGTAGGCTGGGAATACAAGATTCTCAGCCATTTTCTCAGTGACAAGATACTGTGAGGGTGGGGAATGTCTGCCACCACCAAATCCACAGCACAACAAATGGCCCCGATTCATAGCTGTGGAGGGTGGAGACAAGGAGGGCTGTGGTGATAGGAGACTCTCTTTGGGGTACTGACATAATCTAGACTCCAGGATGGGATGTTACTTCCCAGGTACCAGAGTCAAGGATGTCCAAGTGGCTGCATAACATTCTCAAGTGAAGGGGGGAGCAATCAGTAATTGCACATATTGGTACTCGTGGCATAGGTAGAAAAAGAGACGAGGTCTTGCAGAGATAAGGGAGACAAGCAGAATGTTAAAAGCAGGACCGAGTGTTGTAAACTCTTAGATTACAACCAGTTCCAAACACTAGAGGGAATAGGAATAAGGAAAGGGCAGATTAACACATTGCTAAAGAACTGCTTCAAGAATGATTGACATAATACCCCAAAGCATATCTACATTGCAAGTGGTGGAGGAGGGGAGTAGAGACGAATAAAGATGCATAATCCCCAGGGACTAAGCAAGTGCATCCAAAGGAAGAAATTGCTGGGGCCCTGATAGTTTTTTTAATGTCTTCCTTCGACATGGGCAAGGAACTAGTAGATGTTTAGCTATCATTAGCTAGTGGTTAGCTGTCATTGCACTTTTTAGAACTGCAAGGACAAGCTAGGGAATGGCAGGCTGGCAAGACAAATGTGGTGACAAGAATATTGGAAGAGATTCAGATGGAATCCATTTGCATTTGAAGGAAGACAGGATACAGATGCTAGCATAGAGCAGTAACTGCTGGTAGAAATTCCCTCCAGATGCTGCCTGACCTGCAAAGTTCTGTAATGTTGTTTTGGACAGTCGGCATGGCTTTGTGCGAGAAAGTGTCTCAAATGTGATTGTATTTTTTAAAGAGACAATCAAGTGGATTGATGAGGGTAGGGCAATAGTATCTATCAAAGGATCTCTACCGTCTGGGCCATAACCTCCTTTCTGTTACTGTCAGGTAGGAATACAGAAGCTCTAGTTGTACACCAAATGGTTTATGAACAGCTACTTTCATAGAAACATAGAAAATGTTTCCTGCAACTATCAAATTCTTGAACCAACCTGCACATCATTAATCCTACTTTGGTAATAGTATGGACCACCGCATGCATTTGTGGCCTAGTTTTTGAACTGTACAGTTTCAGTCTTGTTCTTTGCAATCTTTGTTGTCTTACAGAATTTGTATAATCTTTGCATACTAATGTATTTGTGAGTTTGTCCACATCTGTGCCTGTGAGGCCACTTATGACAAACTCAACTTGACTTCTGCAAGTATTTTAAACAGGTTCTACATGGCAGGCTGGTTTTGAAGATTAGATCACATGAAATGCGGGAGAGCTAGCCAACTGGACAAAAAAAAATAGCCTTGTTAAAGGAGACAGGTGGTAGTGCAGGCCAACTTTCAGATTGGAGACCTGCAGTCAGTAGTGTGCCACAGGAAAGAGTGCTGGGTTCACTGTCATATAATGATTAGGTTTGCTGATGACACCAGAAATGGTGATGCAGTGGAAGTAAAGGTTGCCTGTAGGGAGGATATAAATCAATCGGGAAGTGGTCAAGGAATGTCAGCTGGAATTTAATTCAGACAAGTATGTAGGGAAATTAAACGAGGTCAGGATTTGCAAAGTAACAAGGCCCAAAGGAATGTTTTAAAACAACAACAAATATACAGTTCTTTAAAAATAGCAATGCTGGGAGACAAGGTGAAGCTGCATTTATCATATTACTGCTGTTCAGGACATTAACAAGATCACACCTGGAATATTGTGCACAGCTCTGGTTGCCACATTACATAGAAAAGGTGTGATTAAGCTAGAGGGTGCAGAAGGGATTTGCAAGGATGTTTACCAGATTGGAGGGGGTGGGGGCTTGTGTTATAGGGAAAGATTGGATTGTTGGGATTATATTCCTGTAACAAAATCCCATGGCAATCTTAGAGGCTTAATGAGGGGAATTGATGAGATGGACTGTCAGTCTTATTTCCAGGATGGTAGTGTCTAAAACTGAAGAATAGGTTGAGGCGAGAAGGAAAGATTTGAGGGGACCTAAGAGGCAAGTTTCTCTCTTCCCCCTCCCCCCAATAGAGTGATGTATATGAAATGAGCTGCCAAAGGATGTGGTAGAACCAGGTACAATTACAACATTTGGACAGAAGGAAAGGTTTAGTGGGATGTGGGCCAAATGCAGACAAATGGGACAGTTCAGGAAGACCTTGGTTAGTATGATAAGATTTGTTCTGGGAGAGGCTGCATCTGTGCTATGCAACTGACTATTCAATATTTCTTTGGTCTAATATTTAATTTTGTTAGGTTGTATTTTTACACCAAGAGCATGTTAAGCAGCTAGTTTCCTTCATTCCCCGAGGCGTGAAGTACTCATTTGAAGAATGTGGCAAGCATTTAAACAAGAACATTAGAACTTTGGATTGAATTTATATAAGGACATTTCAAAATCACTACAAAGGCATAGGCAGTATATCTGCCCACTTCTATTTAATTAATTCTCAACTAAAGCGCAACTCATCATAGCACACCCATTTTGATAGACTTTAGTCTCATTTATAATCGACTGAAAACTATGACTGAATTACTTGCACTTCCAACTCAACCAGAATACGCATCATGCAGGATTTTATACTCCATTTTAGACTCACTGAACTATTCCCATGAAGCAATTTGTTTTCTCTGCAGTTATACATCCTCTCCTTTGCAATTTACATAAACTTTGCTCTCACCCCAAGAAATCAGCACTGTGGCATTGCCCTCCACCATAAGAGATGAACCACATTTAAAAATGAAAGTGTCATACTTCTAAATGCATTTCCACAATGTCAAGATTTCCCAAAACACTGGCCAAATTGGTACTTTAATCATTGATAGAATCTAGGAAAGAATGGTAATCTGTGCAGATCAAGATTATGTTCAAATAGCTTCCGTGATGTTGGCAAGAAACTAGAGAATGGCTTTTTCCAAGAGTACTATAATCTTTTATAGTCAGGAACAGATGGTGAATCAGCTTGACATTTCATTTCAAGGACAACATCTCCATTAGTGTAACATTTTAATACTGTTTTGAATATCTACCCAGAAACAGGCCGAAGCCCTGATCGAGGCTTGCACCCACAACTTAATGCCATCAGAGCCATGGGCCGTTCACGACGTGAAGGTGATGCAATCCTGCAAACTTTCTTAATCTTCATGGTTCATGTCACAAAGAGCAAGTGTTCAGACAAAATTACTTTAAATTATTCACTGCATCTGTTGCAGTGGACCACTGATGCACATATTGTCCAGTGATAGGAATAATGAAGTGAACCATATTGATCTGAACAAGCCTATATTTGAAAAAAGCATTGTAAAATTAAAAAGCAAAGGAGTCCAGTTTTGAGCTGAACCCCAGTAGATGAGAACACTGCATTCATTTCCAATTTAAGTCAGTCAGTGGTGATATTGAAAGTAACTGATACGACCAGCAGGATTTCCCTTTGTAGCAATAGATAAAAGCTAATGGCATGGAAGTTACACGCCAGTGGCCAAGCTTGCCAGTAAACACCTTGCTCACCTTTCTACAGCTGCACATTTTTAGAACTAAATCAACATGTCCAACAAAATCTGTATTTATTTGTTTTTTGCATTTATTGCATATATGTTTGTACGCACCGTCAGGATTGGCTATTTTTTAATTTCGTTGTACTCGTTGCAATGACAATAAATGAATATTATTATTATTATTATTATTATGACAAAAGGAAAACATTGAGACATGATCGTTGGAGTAAAACCCATCCTAGAGTTAACAAGTCAAACAACTGTAGTCACAAATCTCTAGCATTTTGTTTGAGCTCCCTCGCACAGTACTTGATGTCAAGTACTTCATTATTTTGGAATTTACCTAACAAATTTAGATAAAGCTTCTGCCATGATTGAGCAGAAAAAGTAACAACCATCAACAGGTTGAGGGGGTTGCAACATCCCTTTCGTTTTACTGACAGGATCAACAAGTTGCTTGCTAACTTTAATATTTTCAGCCAAGGTCCCTGGAGAAGTTCCAAATTAACTACACTAAGAAAGCAATACCCCCACAGCAATACAGTCTGCTTTTCAATGCTGCTTGTTGGCTTTACAATTGGCATGTTTAAAACCTTTGGGCTCAACAAAAGATAGCACGAGGTTCCATGGAATTAACCAAATTTGAGGGAAGTGTCGGGGGAGGGGCTTGGGTGTTGCTACAGGCCATGTAGCATTTCAGATCAGTTATTTTGCAGTTTGCATTATTTGTTTTATGACTAGAGTCTGTACTACAATCCATTTTTCAGTTGTATGTGCTCTCAGCCAAAATTATAACATTAATCCAATAGGCCAATAAAAAAGGACAAAGCACTGGAGTACCTCAGGTCAGGCAAGATCTCTGGAGAACGTGAATAGATGACATTTCAGGTCAGGACCCTTCAGTCTGATTTGAAAGGAGTGGGGAGGAAAAAGCTGGTAGAGAATCTTTTGATTTCAAATCAATATCCTTGTGTAAACCAACATCTTGTTTCTACACAGGCCAGTACAATGATTGACACCAATTTGATTTCATTGATTAGTGGCAGCTAGAGTAAAAATCTTGAACACCAGGCCAGTACCACTCGTTGCGTTAAACAATAGGTACATGTACTACAGTTAAGGAACTCTTCCGGAATGATTTGACCTCAAGGGTAGGAGAAAACATTGTATTGACTGGATAATGCATTGCATGACACTTTGGTTCATTTATTTCTGACCCCTCTGCCCCGACTTAACCATAACCTTTGTTCATTTTCAGTTGTTATTCCAAAACCCTGCCCCTCCACTAACACCATTTTCTACTCTTTGAGAACTGCACAGCTAAACCACTCAAGGGATCCTCTTCAAATAATGTTGCAAAATCTACACTTTAAAAAATTCTCACTACCCACTCCAAACACAATCCTTGCCATTTAGGATACACACAACCAAATGAAATAACAAGCTCGACCTCAGTCAACTGTGCTCAAAACAGAATGTCAATCCAAATTAAAAGATTCAATTTTCTGAAGAAATGTCAATGTTTTCATAATTCAGAAACCAAACACTGAAAATGCTGCTCAGAAGCAGAAGACCTGGCCAAGACAGACTGGAATGCAAAATTCACTATTTCTGATGCAGCAGCAGTAAATCACAGATTGCAATAAGTGGCAGTTAACAAGTTTAGTCTGTGACTGCAAGAAACCAAAACTAAAAATTGATTTTCACTGAATGGATTGCCAGCTGCATCAAAATAAACATGATGCTAAAGACATCCAGCCAGCAATTAGAGCAAAAAACTGCTGGAGAAACTCAGGTCAAGTAGCATCTGCGAGCTGAAATAGACAAATGTTTTGGCTCAGGACCCTTCAAGTAGGGTCAACGATTATTAACAAGTCATGCAGAAAAGGTGATCTGCTCACTTCTCATTTCTATTCAATATAGCTCTATAGCAAACACTTAAATTTAGTTGATCCTAAAATGCTGCATAATTGGAATACATAATTAAAAGTGAACCCAAATATTTTAACTACTGGAAAGAACACCATACTGTTTGTGAGCGAAAGAACCCAGACTACTGGAAATACACAAAGCATTGAAGGCAAAACTAATTTTCAATCTCAAATGACTAAAATAATTAAACTTTTAATTCTATTGAGCCAATTTAGCATTACAAATTGAAATCAAGATTCAGAAATAAACATGAACATTTCTATTTCTGCAACCTTAAATAGCACACTAATTGCATTGTCATTGAATGGCACATGGAATCGTAAACTCAAATCCAGTTGGTATGTCAACATCCCTTGGGATAAAATCCAACAACACCACAATGTGAAACACAGCAAACCGAGACACCACTCAAAAAACTAGTTCACAAATCAAGATCCTAGTGCAAGACAGTTTTAAGTGTTTGATTTGTAGTTGCAACTGAAATCCAGGAACTTAATGTTTGTGTGTATGTTTAACTAACGAGACAGCGTGTGCAACAAGGTGCTTGAAAGGTTCATTTTGAGCTGGCTGGCGACCAAAATGGACCACATGCCACTAATTTAAAGTTAATGCACAAAATTAAGGAATGGTAATCGCGCTCATACGTTATAGAGATAAGTACATTAATTTGCCATTTGTGCTACTCATTCTCAAGCGTACCAGCAACAAAATTAGTAACAAAACACTCAATTAAATGGAAATGTTAGAAATGAAAGGGGATTTTTGGAAATAAATTACTAAATATTAAATTTAAATGGAATTTAACAGTGGCCATCTTATAATTTGAATTGGCACAATTTTAATTTGTTAAGAAGCACCTTGGAGCAAGACATTTACATAAGAAATTATCACAAGCCTATTAAAGTAGTTTCTTGCATCAAGGACGACATGCTTCATTGTAGCTCCAAGGAGTGATGACGTTTACGTGGAACCCAGACTTCCAGGGGGTTGTGCTTGGAGGGCAACATATGGGAGGCAGTGCTTGCTGGGCTTCTGCATGCTGCTCTCAAAGATACAAGGTTCTCCATATCTATTGTGCCATTAAAATAAACAGTAGCACCAGATGCAGTAGTTAAGCATGGAAGGTGCATGTGAACCTCAGTTTCACCTGGAAAAACTGTTGGGATCCCTAGATGGAGTCGAGGGAGAAGGATAGGGACCGTTGTTACATCTCCAGCGATTGCAGGGGAAAGTACTGGGAAGGTGGTGGTTTGGATGGGATGAGTGAACCATGGAGTTGTGGAGGAAGCAGTCTCTGTGGAAGGCAGAAAGGGGTGGAGATGGGAAGATGCACCCGCTAGCGAGATCACATTGGATGTGATGGAAGTGTCCGAGAATGACGTGTTGGATATGAAGGTTGGTGGAGTGAATTGCGAGGACCAGGGGAACACTCTCCTTGTCAATAGACAATAGGTGCAGGAGTAGGCCGTTCGGCCCTTCGAGCCAGCACCACCATTCAACGTGATCATGGCTGATCATTCTCAATCAGTACCCCGTTCCTGCCTTCTCCCCATATGCCCTGACTCCGCTATCCTTAAGAGCTCTATCTAGCTCTCTCTTGAATGCATTCAGAGAATTGGCCTCCACTGCCTTCTGAGGCAGAGAATTCCATAGATTTCCAACTCTGACTGAAAAAGTTTTTCCTCATCTGTTCTAAATGGCCTACCCCCTTATTCTTAAACTGTGGCCCCTGGTTCTGGACTCCAACTCCTCTAACGTGTCCAACCCCTTAATAATCTTATATGTTTCAATAAGATCCCCTCTCATCCTTCTAAATTCCAGTGTATACAAGCCTAGTCGCTTTTTTTTTCTCCAACAGCCTAGTCGCTCCAGTCTTTCAACATATGACAGTCCCGCCATTCCGGGAATTAACCAAGTTAATGGTTACGCTGCACGCCCTCAATAGCAAGAATATCCTTCCTTAAATTTGGAGACCAAAACTGCACACAGTACTCCAGGTACGGTCTCACTAGGGCCCTGTACTACTGCAGAAGGACCTCTTCGCTCATATACTCAACTCCTCTTGTTATGAAGGCCAACATTCCATTGGCTTTCTTCTCTGCCTGCTGTACCTGCATGCTTCCTTTCAGTGACTGATGCACTAGGACACCCGGATCCCCTTTTGTCCATCCCCTTTTCCTAACTTGACACCATTCAGATAATAATCTGCCTTCCTATTCTTACCACCAAGTGGATAACCTCACACTTATCCACATTAAACTGCATCTGCCATGCATCCACCCACTCACACAACCTGTCCAAGTTACCCTGCAACCTCATAGCATCTTCCTCACAGTTCACACTACCACCCAGCTTTGTATCATCTGCAAATTTGCTAATGGTACTTTGAATCCTTCATCCAAGTCATTAATGTATATTGTAAATAGCTGTGGTCCCAGCGCCGAGCCTTGCGGTACCCCACTAGTCATTGCCTGCCATTCTGAAAGGGACCCATTTATCCCCACTCTTTGCTTTTCTGTCAACCAATTTTCTATCCATGTCATTACCCTACCCCTAATACCATGTGCTCTAACTTTGCCCACTAATCTCCTATGTGGGACCTCGAAGGCTTTCTGAAAGTCGAGGTACACCACATCCACCGGCTCTCCCCTGTCAATTTTCCTAGTTACATCCTCAAAAAATTCCAGAAGATTAGTCAAGCATGATTTCCCCTTCGTAAATCCATGCTGACTCGGAACGATCTTGTTACTGCTATCCAAATGCTCCACAATTTCGTCTTTTATAATTGACTCCAGCATCTTCCCCACCACTGATGTCAGACTAACTGGTCTACAATTTCCCATTTTCTCTCTCCCTCCTTTCTTAAAAAGTAGGACAACATTAGCTACCCTCCAATCCACAGGAACTGATCCTGAATTTATAGAACATTGGAAAATGATTACCAATGCATCCACAATTTCTAGAGCCACCTCCTTAAGTACCCTGGGATGCAGACCATCAGGCCCTGGGGATTTATCAGCCTTCAGTCCCATCAGTCTACCCAACACCATTTCCTGCCTAATGTGGATTTCCTGCAGTACCTCCATCACCCTAGGATCTCTGGCCACTAGAACATCTGGGAGATTGTTTGTATCTTCCATAGTGAAGACAGATCCAAAGTACCGGTTCAACTCGTCTGCCATTTCCTTGTCCCCATAATAAATTCCCCTGCTTCTGACTTCAAGGGACCCACATTTGCCTTGACTATTTTTTTCCTCTTCACATGCCTAAAAAAGCTTTTACTATCCTCCTTTATATTATTGGCTACCTCGTCTTTTCTTCCCGTATTGCCTTTTTAGTTATCTTCTGTTGCTCTTTAAAAGAGTCCCAATCCTCTGGCTTCCCCGAGTCAGAGGGGTGCAGCAAGAGCAGAACTAAGGGACAGAGGAGCTGGAGATGCAGGTGAGGGACCCAGCTATGACAGCAGGGAGGGGGGAATCCATATTTACTGGAGAAAGAAGACATCTGGGATATCCTAGAATAGAAATCCTCTTGGGAGCAGATGCATTAGAGATGGGATTAAGAATAGGGGATGGTGTCTTTGCAAGAGGCAGGATGGAAGTGGAGTCCAGATAATTGAGAGAGTTGGTAAGTTTGTAGAAGTCAGTCAAGAGTCAGCCCTTTTATGGGGACAGATTAAGGAAAGAGGTGCATCCCTAATTTCAA
Source organism: Rhinoraja longicauda (assembly GCF_053455715.1). Classification (NCBI taxonomy): domain Eukaryota; kingdom Metazoa; phylum Chordata; class Chondrichthyes; order Rajiformes; family Arhynchobatidae; genus Rhinoraja; species Rhinoraja longicauda. The sequence goes on from NC_135990.1 coordinate 12,292,257, forward strand.
CCTCTTTGGTGAAAAAAATGCAATTAAGCAAGTATGTTTATCAACTTTGACCCATCTGGAAAATAATAATCTAACACACATATAGGCATACAATCATCTACTCAGATTAGGAAAATTTGGGTAGGGATTATAAGTATTAAGAAAATACTTGGAACAATTATTATTAATGTTGCTAGAAAATTGCTAGAAAATAGTAAACTCACTCGAAAAATGTTCTGCTTAAAGTAATTAAATAAAAGCTGGTTTAGAGAGGCAAAATTAGCTCCCAGTGGTCTAATGCCACCTTAAACCATTATCCTCTTAGTTCCCACATCCAAGCTTTATTGATCATTTACGCACAGGTACAAGGCCTAGACAATGCCTCCAAGCATCCAAGCCCAAAAAGATGTGGCCACAATTGACTCAAGGAATCCATTACATACAGGTTTTCATAATCTGAAGATATGACGACCAACTAGAAATGGGCACAGGATTCCCGAGTGCGAACTCGAGTTTAGTTCTGGCTCAATGACAATAACCTCAAATTGAAGGTCGCAGCTTGAAGACGTTCCACGATCGAATGCAGTGGTGCAGTCTGTCAGATAAGATGGAACACTGAACAAAAATGTTGCCTTTAATGGCTAGGGCCTACATGCAGATCTAGACACAAATTCTGCAGAAGTGATCCAGTGATCCCCAATGCCTGCCACTCTAATTCTCCATTCCACTCTAATCTATTTGTCAGCAACCTCTTGCCCTGTTACAAGACTCACAAGCAAACATCTGGGCATGTAGCAGCCTTCTAGAGTAGATATCAAATTCTTCAATTTATGTTGTTGCTGCAACTCACCCATATAATATTACTTTAGATCTCTCTCCATTAGCAATAGCAACCGGTTGGGTATATCCCATAGCAGTAATATTAGCAATACAGATAAGCGTAACCATAACTAACCTTTAACTTGCACTATCCTCCCCATAAGACTAGATTCATAACACATTTCTAGATATTAAATGAATAAACAGCCCAAAAGGAGAAAATTCCAAAGATTCATCACCTAAGTGGTGGAATTTCTCTTTAGACCAAAATGGCCCATTTCTTGATTCTAGAATCCACCATGCATCTAGCCCATCGAGTGCTGTAACATTGAGTGAAATCACTTCACATTCTTCTGAACACTTGGAAGACGCAGGCCTAATTTACCCACTACATCAAACTTGCCACATTTGAAATCAATCCCTCAATGATTAAGCAGAGACCAAAACCCATGGTGCACACTACCACATATAGTCTCACCAATGCTATCACTGCACTAAGGCATCCATACTTAAACATCTTATAAAAGTGAATGTAGTTCACATTTACTTGCTTGTTGTACCTGCATCGGAGCTTTCAGGTAACTTGCATACAATTTCTAAGTACTGCTTTTCAATTATGCAAAATTGATGATTTCCATTTTCTACATTGTATTACACTCAGCATGTTCTTGCCAACTCAACTTGCCCCTATCCCCATAAACCTTTTTACATTGTCATCTCTACTCAATTCCACTTACATTTCCAATTTTACCAATTCAATTAATATTATCTCAGTCAAATCATGAATAGCTGGGGCTGAACTGCAATACTGGTCTTACTGTCAATTTGGAAAGGGCTGAGGTATTTACCCCAGTTTCTGTCTAGCAATCTATTCTCAATTTATGCCAGTATCATATTCTCAATTCCACATGCTCCAATATCATATCATATCATATATCTACAGCCGGAAACAGGCCTTTTCGGCCCTCCAAGTCCGTGCCGCCCAGTGATCCCCGTACATTAACACTATCCTACACCCACTAGGGACAATTTTTACATTTACCCAGCCAATTAACCTACATACCTGTACGTCTTTGGAGTGTGGGAGGAAACCGAAGATCTCGGAGAAAACCCACGCAGGTCACGGGGAGAACGTACAAACTCCTTACAGTGCAGCACCCGTAGTCAGGATCGAACCTGTGTCTCCGGCGCTGCATTCGCTGTAAAGCAGCAACTCTACCGCTGCGCTACCGTGCCGCCAATCTTGCCAATCTCCAACATTGTGCCCTATCGCAAGTCATTTGAAATCCAAGTATTAACATCCACTGGCTCCCACTCATGTCAACTATGATAATGGTCAAACAGACTTACTTTGTATTGATCCATGCCAACATTGTTCAATAGTATTGTTTTCTATGTCTCGTTTTATGTTATAGCACTTTCCCCTCATTAGGCCAATGTTAGTAGATCCATTTCTCTCAAATTCCTGCAGCTCAAAATGCATCACGTGTCATTGCCAATCAACTGCTCAAGTTTTGGCAATCGCAAATCAGACTGAAGTCTGTACTATAATGCCATATATTAGCAAGTCCTGTATCACAGCCAGGACGGCACCCCTTTAAGATGGATCCCGAATGCAGAGATCTAGCTGGTTTGAAAACAGGAAGTATAAAGCTTAATATGAAACCGGGCCCATTGAATAATGGAAGATTGATTAAGTGGGAAAACTGGAAGCAGATGCACACGTGTGAAGTCAACCTTGAACATCTACACTTTGTTGAATGCTTTACCAGAAGAGCAAGGAACACAAAACTGCAACTTTTCCAATAATTCTGAGCATGCAGAAAGTGTAAGTGCAACAGGTTGGGTGCCCGACGAGAAACCAAAAGCTCTTGTCATTACAACCCTTGAATTTTTTTTGTTTGAAAGTCACAGAGAATGTCCTTACTCTGGTGCAATACAGGGATGAAGCAGATGGTTTGCCATCTTGGCTTAACGCCAGAACACAATCTCAGACTTTGTTACACTAAATACAATACAAGTGTTCCACTCTAGAGCACAAAATCTCTTCATCCAAAATCAGTTAAATAATGCATCAGATGATAGGATCAAGATAAAAAGATCAAGATAAATGAAATTCCGGGGAACTAATCATCAAGTATTGGCATACATGAATATAGGATCATAGCTGCTAATTTAAAAAAATAATTTAAAACTAATTTCCCATTACAAGTGCTCCTCAACTTACGATGGAATTACATTCCGAGAAACCCATCGGAAACCGAAAATATCGTAAGTCAAAATGCATTTAATACACCCGATCACGTTGCCAGAAGCGAACTGCGGCTCACTATGGATCGCTGCCGTTTACACCATCGCAAAGTCTAAATATTGTAAGTCAAAGCATCGTAAGCCAGGGGAGCATCTGTCTCATACTTCAGCAAATCACTAATAAGCAACGGTACTTTTGCCAGATGCAGTCAACAAAACCGATGCAAAATGGTTGCTGTAAGAATGGATTCATTCCTTCCAATAGTTATTTAACTTCCATCCATCTTGCTGTCATTTTGAAATACAGAAGCTGAATATGGTTATTTACACATTTTATTTAGCTCCGAGCTCTAGTGAAAGCACTCATCTGAACATTCCAGTGTCAGTGGGAGTTCAAAACAAAGTGGTGACAGATCTAGATGCAGCATATAATCAGCTAAAAATAATGGTTAACATCAACTCAATTATAGAATGAATGGTCCAATTTTCCTCAGCATACCTATCGCGGTTATTGTCATATGGAAATAGTGGTAATATCCTTTCCCACTACAGTTTTGACATAAGTTGAGATTTAAATTTGCTAAAAGTCCTTTTAGTTTGGATTTACTCACCTCCAACATCAACTCTAAGGACATAGCTCATTTCACCCACACCCCCCCCCCCCCCCCCCAAAAAAAACAATATACAGAAAAATATTCAATAAATTACAAGGTGCCATTTTAAATGGCTGAATATATGTAGTTACCAAACTATTTAGATTTGAACTTGGATACTGTGCAAATTCATGTCTGCTTCAGGCATATCCACCAGCTTGTGATTTATTGGCCCATCTTATGCATTCTGCTGGAAAGCACTGGCCATTAATAAAAATGTTACAATCTCTGACATGGTCTCCTCTAAGGAAGGTTACAGTCAAAATGTTAATCAAGCTGCACAAGCAAAACCTTACATAACCAATTTTAAAATTAAGATGAATTAATTATTCAAATATATAGATCAAATTGCAAAATTAATTTTGAGTTGTACTGTACTTACATTTTATTAATGATTCCCATCAGCTTCAAGTTGGGGGAGATCACCAAGCAGCAAAAACTAATTTCTAAAGTTTGTCTATGTACAATAGTTGAAATAAAATAAGTGACAATGGGAAATTTAAATCACCTAGTCTTGAAAATTCAGCTAATCATGAGGGAGGGGGAAGAGCAATGGACAATAGAAGACCTGGCATGACCAGCAGTGAGGGATGGGGGAACAGCAATGGACAATGGAAGAAGACCAGCCGTGAGGGAGGGGGAAGAACAATGGAGGACCTGGTGTGGGGGGGGGTCGCCATGGGGGGTGAACAAAAGGGGACCTGGCGTGGGGGTACTTTGTAACTTTCTAGGCGCCTTTTATGGGCAACTATTTGCATACCTTGGGTATGCAAGCAAAGAATTTCACTGTGACATCACCTGTGACAATTCAATTCAATTGTGCATTTCATACTCATTCAAATTTACAAGACGAAGGGTTTGTGAAACATTTGGGAAGGAAAGATGGAAAGTGTTAGTGTGTTGAGAGGTAGCATCAATGAGTGCAAATACCTTCAGTACAAGTAACTTTTGGGAATCCTTGTGCAAGAATCAAAGCCCGAGCTTCAACATTCATTGTGGACAAGCTCTTCTTCATATCATTGAAAGCTATTCAGCCAATCATTTTTTTGGCCAGTTCAGCAATCCTACCCCCGCATTTTCCTTGAAATTATTCCCAACTCTACCTGCAGAAAGGCCAATTTACAGCAGTAAATCAATCTGACGACATCAACAATTTGCTGGAGGAACTGAGTTGAGCAACTAATGTGGTGAGAGGGGGGTCAAAATAATTCCACCCCCCACAGCTCAACCTACTGAGTTTCTCCAGCAGACTGTTTGTTGCACCAGATTCCAGCATATTGTCTGGTGTTTCTAATCTAACCAAGTCTTTTGGACATTGGATACTCAAGAGAATCTTTACTGGACATTAGGATACTATGGACACAGTACACAGATAGCAGAGGTCAGAATATAAGCAGGTTGGCTGGAGCCATGAGAAAGCTGCACAATGAGACAGAGTGCCACTGATCCGCCCAAATAATAGGTTTCAACAAAAGCCCTTGACATTTAAATTAGATTCAGAGAATAAATCTCTGGACCAGACAGTGAAAATGTTGATTTCTTACCATTATAAATAGAGTTTACAAAATTTAATAATTTTAATGATACCAATTACAATGTTTATTTTACTTTGAAGGTCTGTTGGCTTCTCAAAATACTCAACAACCACCTTATTATGGCTTTCATATACATATGAAAAATAACACACCTAGCAAAAGTCAAAAACAATTTAAAATTTAATGAGAAGACAGAAATAAAATAAAATTGTGCTGACACACGAAGCTAAGGTGGCTCGTGGAGCTTGAAGACCAATATACATGTTGGCTGCACAGGTATACATTTGATGCAATTAGTTCAGCAGGGCAAAGATCCTTTGAAACTGCTATTGGTTTCATTTCACCACTTACAACAGTTGCTGACCACCCACTTAAAACCAATATTGAAAACAAAGTTGTATGTGGCATTGCACATTTTAATATGATGCACTTGTATTCACCAGAAAGGCTGTGGTACATAGTGAAGTATCAATTTTTAAGCAAAGATGTTAGGTAACAAAGGGTCACTGCATTCTGACCCCAATATCTAAATGCACAAGATTTTGACCACCAACATATTCAATCTTCAAGTTTGACTAAGACAGCAATTATTCTCAAAAACTCATTTTACCTCAGGTCTCTATACAAAGGACCACAGAGAAAGGATTAAGAGAGGAATAGGCATGTGTGGACAATTCCACAGCATACGACCTGGTCAGCTGAAAGATGAAGAAATTGAAGTAAAGAATCTGCAAAAGGCAAAATTTAGGAGAGCATACTTGGACTATGAAGTAGAAGAAATCAAGAGGGGTTAGAGGGAAACACTACACAGATTAGAAAAACTAAGTTGAGAATCTCAAATGCCTTGACCGAGCACGTGATAAACTTCACATGCATTTAGTTTGAAATGAACACAATCTTGTATGTGGCATTTAATGAGAAGACAATCTTGTATTCCCAACCTTGACTAACTTATAGGAGGCCTACTGGGAAAACAAAGAAAATGTTAATTATTTTTGACGGTATTTGATTATCGTGTTGATTTTCAAGAACAGTTAAATAGCCATTTACTGGTTCCCAATTTATTCCTCAAAATACAGGTGTCACAGACTAGGTCAGCTTTTAGAATTCTTGATCCTTCCTTAATGATACACAAGACAAGTTTAACTTAAAAGCTTTAAAAGTCAGGGAAAATAATTACAGGCAACTGAATATATGCCAAATTCTCTTCAGAAAGCACAGAGAACTTGCTGTATACAATTTGAAGGTGTTGTGGATTAGAATAGTTGCTTGGGGATCTGAAAGTAGGCTACAGATAGATCAGAAACAGTGTTACGATAGCCTATTTTACAAATTAGCTCTATGAATCAAATTGGAAAACTTGGGTCAGACTGCAATGTTTGCACGTAGTTTAATCAATGGTCGCAATCACGAAAGTGTCTCATCTTGAGTGGCTGTTTAGTTATTTAATGTAAAAACTAAATTCAGTAGGCCTTCTGGAAGCCAGACAAACTATATTGTCAGAGCTCTGCAAACACCTAGAAAATCTTGATGTGCTGGGTTTGGCATGTTTACCATTACATACAGAAAGAAGCCGTTCAGACCCATGTACCTGCTCGATCATTCAAAAACATGGCCCATCGTCCACACATTTAAATTTTCATAATTTTCAATATCAAAAATTTAATTGCTCTGGGGTTTAAATACACTCTGGGGTTGGAGAATTTCAAACCTGTGCAAGGAAATTTCTCACCTGTCCTGAATGGCACACCCCTTTTGAGATCAATTCTAGTTTCACACAAAATAGTCAATGTAAACTAGCTCCACTTCAAACCTGTCACACCCAGCAAAAACCTTGCAGTCAGGTCACCACATTATAAACTAGTCATAGGTCAAACTCCTCAAACTTCATTCTCATAATCTTTCACAACTATTTTTTGTAGCGAGACCAGACTTGAAATGATCCCATGTGGTTTCACAAGGAACCTATAAGATAGATGTCCCTTGAACTCAAATCCTCTTGCAATAAAATCCAATGTTTTGTCTAATTCTTTGCAGTACCTGCATGTTAATGTTTAATTTGTATACATCACCACCCAGGCACCTTTAACAAAAGCTAGTTTATATCCATAACTTGGCCAAATTCATCTACACTTCTGAAATCTTACCATCAAACTGGTCATTGCCATTGTCTATGGAGTGACAACTACAGGTTTAAAGTAATTCATGGGCAAGAAATTAAACAAGCCATAACATACCTACAATTCACATCCAAAGCATCCAAATTGCTTTAAAATTCTAGAAGCCATGAACAACAATTAACATAAATACAAGTAACTCAACATGGAAACAGGCCTTTCTGCCCAACTTGTCAACAGCAACCAAGATGCCCCATCCAAGCTAGTCCAATTTGCCCACGTGAACCATATCCCTCAAAACTTATCCTATCAATATACCTGTCCAAGTGTTTTTAAAATACTGTTAGAGCAGCTACCTCATCTACCAACTGGTAGCTCGTTCCATATACCCACCACCCTCTGAAAAAGTGGCCTCAGTTCCTATTAAACCTTGCCCTCTCACCATAAACCTATGTCCTCTGGTTTTTGATTCCCCTACTCTGGGTAAAAGAATGTGAATTCAGGGGAAGCAAAAGAACCAAAACATTTAAATTAATGGAAACTAATGTTACCATTTCCTTGCAAGCCCACAAGTCATTAATGACATTTAAGTTCAAGTTCAGAAATGATATTGCTTCCTTTCCCACCTACCTACCACAATAAAATCTTCAGAATATGTAAAGCAATTCTTACTGTACAAGGACATCACGTCTTGAAAACTTAAGCCGCATTAAAAGCCAATGAATCAGATGTGCAGACTACAATTTAAATGGCCTACCTAGCATCCATGCTCTAAATGACCATGTTACTGGAGCAGAAGCCAAAAGCATCCACCTATAAGAAATTTTTGTGATTTGTCATTCCCATTTGCCAAAATGCCAGCCTCTGGTTCATCCCAATTTGAAGCATCTTTACATTACTACCTGTGCAGTTGGCTGCACAGGATCCCAGCTTTGATATTCCCTCACTGAACAATTGCCCTTTAAAATTCACCTCAAAACCTACCTCTGACCAAGTTTTGGTCATCGCTGCCTATCTCTGCAGGTGCTGGTAATCCTGTGAAACACTCTACATTGAAAATAAAGCACCAGAACAGCAGTTCTTAACCTGGGGATCATGACCCCCATGGGGGTCGTTTGAGGGGTTTCCGAGGGTCATAAATGAAATTATCCCATCCCATTGACTGAGTATTGGCAGACATGTTTTCATAAATTGGGCCGTTTTCCCCCCCCCCAATTTTTGTTTCAAGGTCTCGGTACTGACCAAGAATATCTGATGGGGGCGTGGGGCCAAAAAGGTAAAGAACCGCTGCACTAGAACAATAAAGGACATAAAGTGCTGGTTAACACGTAACAAAAGCGTTTCACTGTACCTCAGTACATGTGACAATAAACTAAACTAAAATTGAATCCAATTCAGGTCAGGAAAACATGAATAAGTGATGTTTCGGGTCAGGACCTTTTCAGACATCCAGACACGAGTCGTCCTGTTTAAAAATGTCACCTATCCATGTTCTCCAGGGATGCTGCCCTTACTCCAACACTTTGTGCCCTTCTTTGTAAACCTTGCGATTCTTGCTTCTACACGAGAACAATGAACCATCTCAATCAAGTACATAGACGAAAACTGTACTCAACCCCAGCCATAACCCCCAACGTATATCGGAACTAAGCAAAAAGAAAAATTCTACCACATTTATTCCCTGCCAATGCATTACCTCCCACATTCTCCCTGCGACCCTTGGTGATGGGAGTGGTGCAGACTCCCGAGAAGTCCAGAGAGTTGTCCAACATTGCGTTTATTCTGCGGAAGATGTCAGCATTACTGCAGGTAGACAAGGCTGGGGTCTCAGTGGAGCGGGGCACATCCCAGCAATCCTGTCCAGAGCCACGCTCGTTGTTCTGAAAGAAAAAAATCCCTAGTTACGATTAAAAAAAGTTGGGCAATTTTACAGGGAAAGTTAAGCTAGGGGGTGCAATATAGTTGGTGAACTGCAGTCCACCTAGGCCTACGTCATCTCCCGGTTGTTAAACACTAACCCCTCCTCCCATTCCCACACTGACCTTTTGGTCCCAAGGCCTCCTCCACTGTCAGAGCGAGGCCCAACACAAATTAGAGGAACAGCACCTCATTTCGCTTGGGCAGCTTATTAATGTCGATTTATCCAACTTCAAGTAACCCTTACTTTCCCTCTGCCTGCCCCTTCCCCATCGTAGTTCTGACTAGTTTCACTGTCCTGATTTAAGTTTACTGATTGTATGCCTCATCGTCACCTTCCCTCAGCTAGACAATGAACAAATCTACATTTTCCTTGAACATCGTCCCCTTTGACCTGTGCTTTCACACCTTACCCTTCCATATCTCCCTCTCCCTGACTCAGTCTGAACAAGGGTCTCAACCCAAAATATCACCCATTCCTTCTCCCCAGTTACTCCGGTATTTTGTGTGTACCTTCAGCTAAACAAGGGGATGGGTGGCTGTAAGTGGGTTGGAATGGGCCTGGGATGGGAGGGTGTAGGAAGCCTCAAAGTGCAGGAAGGAAATGCAGAAAAGAAGATGGACACAAAACGATGAACAAACGAAGCGTGTAAGAAAATAACTACAGATGCTGGTACAAATCGAAGGTATTTATTCACAAAATGCTGGAGTAACTCAGCAGGTCAGGCAGCATCTCAGGAGAGAAGGAATGAGTGACATTTCGGGTCTCGGCTTCTCTCCTGAGATGCTGTCTGGCCTGCTGAGTTACTCCAGTATTTTGTGGAATTCTCTGCCACCGAAAGCAGTGGAGGCCGATTCACTGGATGAATTTAAAAGAGAGTTAGATAGAGCTCTAGGGGCTAGCTGAATCAAGGGGAGTGGGGAGAAGGAATCAAGGGACGTGGGGAGAAGGAATCAAGAGACGTGGGGAGAAGAAATCAAGGGACGTGGGGAGAAGGAATCAAGGGACGTGGGGAGAAGGAATCAAGGGACGTGGGGAGAAGGAATCAAGGGACGTGGGGAGAAGGAATCAAGGGACGTGGGGAGAAGGAATCAAGGGACGTGGGGCGAAGGAATCAAGGGACGTAGGGAGAAGGAATCAAGGGACATGGGGAGAAGGCGGCCACGGGGTACTGATTGAGAATGGTCAGCCATGATCACATTGAATGGCGGTGCTGGCTCGAAGGGCCAAATGGCCTCCTCCTGCACCTATTGTCTATGTTTAAAATGCCGGAGCAACTCAGAGGGTCAGGCAGCATCTCTGAAGGGAGGGAAGGAATGGGTGAAGGGAGGAAAGGAATGGGTGAAGGGAGGGAAGGAATGGGTGAAGGGAGGGAAGGAATAGGTGAAGGGAGGGAAGGGAGTGGGTGAAGGGAGGGAGGGAGTGGGTGAAGGGAGGGAGGGAGTGGGTGAAGGGAGGGAGGGAATGGGTGAAGGGAGGGAGGGAATGGGTGAAGGGAGGGAGGGAATGGGTGAAGGGAGGGAGGGAATGGGTGAAGGGAGGGAGGGAATGGGTGAAGGGAGGGAGGGAATGGGTGAAGGGAGGGAGGGAATGGGTGAAGGGAGGGAGGGAATGGGTGAAGGGAGGGAGGGAATGGGTGAAGGGAGGGAGGGAATGGGTGAAGGGAGGGAGGGAATGGGTGAAGGGAGGGAGGGAATGGGTGAAGGGAGGGAGGGAATGGGTGAAGGGAGGGAGGGAATGGGTGAAGGGAGGGAGGGAATGGGTGAAGGGAGGGAGGGAATGGGTGAAGGGAGGGTGAAGGAGTGTCAACCCCATTCCGACTCTCCAGCAGAGGTGATGCCTGACCCGCTGAGACCGTTACTCCAGCATTTTGTGTCCACTGTTCAAAGCCTCAGTCAAGGTCCTGCGGGTCCATCCAGGCCTGTGCCGGGAGGGGAGGGAGACTACAGTGCGCGCTCCGGCCGCGGGGAGGCGCGCTCTCGCCGCCCAGCGCCCGGGGGGGGGGGGGGGGGAGGGGCGCGACACGACGGGCGCCCGCGGGCCTCGACACCTTCCCGCCCGCCGCCCTGACGGCGTCCGCCCGTTCGCCTCAGACCGCACATCGTCACCTTTTCCCCCCTCTCCCTCTCCACCGTGTCTCAGCGCCGGCGGCTCCGATTACCGTTGCTTTTTGCTCGGCCGCTGACTAACGCCGTCCCATCCCCGCCCCGCACGGACACAGCCCTCCTCCCCCTGTCCCCGCCGCCGCCGCCCCTCTGCGCCGTTACCGAGCGGCCGCCTCAGACCAGCTCCGCCTCAGCGACCTCGCCGCCCCCTCCCATTGGCTCGCTCGCCCGTCAATCACCGCCCTCGACCAATCCCTGCCCCTCCCCAGCCAGCGTCCCGCCCCCCCTCTGGACTCCCCCACCTTGCAGAGAAGAAGGGGAGCCCTCATTCCAAACAACGCCTCAATCGCCAATAACTTCGACACCAGGCGGCCTTTCCCCGCTCGAGTCGGAAATATGCGCGGTACAATGCGAAACACAAGCACCCTACCCAGTTGGGTCGGTGGCCGTATTTAGTCGTTTAGTCGGTCACCCACCCTTCCCACCCCCTCTCCTCCCCGCGGTTGCAGTCGCCGATCCAGGGTGGGTTGGTAAACAAACACACGTGGCCCCGGCGCGCGCCGCCCCTTCGCTCGCTCCACGTGCAGGCGGGCGGGAGCGAGCACCCAACACATGCATCTGCACCCAAGCCAGATATCAAGCTGATATCTGCAAAACCTCTTGCCGGCAAACCTCCAACTCTGTTTTTTTTTTTGCATTTGCAAGAAAACGCGCAAACAATTCTACACGCCTTTTGCCAAAAAGCTTGCATATTTATATATACATATGTATGTGTATATATATATATATAAACCCACACACAGATGCATGCACCCACATCACAGCAGCTACTCCTGCAAACCCTCTTGCCGGCTACCTCCCCAACTGTGCTTTTTTTTGCATTTGCAAGAAAACTGTAAAACGCACAAACAATTCTACACTCCTTTTGCCAAATGGTTTGCATTTTATATATACACTCATACACACATAGATGCATGCACCCATGCTAGATATCAGCTACTGCTGCAAACCCTCTTGCCAAGCTACCTCAACTGCTTTTTTTTGCATTTACAAGAAAACACACAACTATAAAACGCACAAACGATTCTACATGCCTTTTGTACCAAGAGTCTTGCATATATACCTAGTTCCAAGCACCCATGTGCATGGAGTCCAAATCTAATGCACTAGTTTGCAAATCTATATATATATATATATGCAGTCCCCCTTTCAGTTTGGCTAGCAAGGCCAATTTCAAACCATTATATATATTTAAAACTAGGTTCACATATTCTGCTGTGCTGCTGCAAGAAAGAAAGTCATTGTTCTATCTGGGACATACGACGATATAACAATCTTGACTCAATTAGAAAATTTGTTAAAACTAAGCCATTGCAAGGGCGTGACATTGTTCACTTTAAAAGGCAATTAAAACACGCAAGCTGGACGGTTAAATGCAGAGCACAGCAGCAGCAGAGAGATGCAATAGTTGCTGGCACAGGAATATTTTTCATCAGCTCTAGCTAGACCTCTCCCCTGTCAAGCCAGTGTTGCAAAACGCACCCTCACACAGGGGGAGAAGGGGTACAACACTAATACAGGGGGAACAACACTAATACAGGGGGAACAAACACTAATACAGGGGGAACAACACTAATACAGGAGGATCAACGCCACACTTGCATGTTCGGGAAGGGGTAAGAATAAGACAATAATAAAACATACAAACGGTAAAATATTGCGACACTTTAAAATAAAAACCCGGTGCACTGAAAGTTGGAGACAGCTTGCAAGATAGCTTGCATGCAAGAGCTCAGAGTTGAATTGGAAAGAGGCAAATTAATAACAACATTTTGTTTTAAAATTCAGATTATTTGCCAGACATATTGCTCTCTCCCTCTCTCCTCCTCCTCCTCTGTCCCGGAGTGTCGTGTGAGCTCCTGGTTACTGTCGTGACGCACTCTTGGCGCATTCCCTCCCTCCCTCTCTCCCTCCTTGTAACAATTCTCCTTACCAGAGAAAAAGCCATGGTCACCTCTCCGAGCACAGCCCTCGCTCGCCCCACGCTCACAGACAGGCAGGCACACAGAGAGACAGACAAACAAACAACCCAAAGAAAGAACACACACACACACACAATGAAACTGCAACACAGTAACCAAAGGGTGGAGAAAAAAAATAATAAATCTTTTAAATAAATCAAGACGTTTTGCAACAACGCTCATCTCCCGACGCCCCCTATTTATGTCATTGGTGACTCTCTCCGTCCCAGCTCGTTGGCAGATGATTCACATTAGAAACACCTGATCTTTCTTGTCTACACCAGGTTTTGGCAATCTGCCTGCATTCCCTCCCACCACGGATCAGCCGTTCAGCTTCAGACTGGAGCAGAATAGGACAATTAAGTTGGGGGTGGGGGGAGGGTAAACGAGAAGGTGAATTCAGAATGGAGGGATGTATGTATACTATGTATGTATGTATGAATGTATGCATACAATGTATGCATACAATGTATGCATGCAATGTATGTATACAATGCATGTATGTAGACAATGCATGTATGTATACAATGCATGTATGTATGTATGCATGTATGTGTGTATGCAATGTATGTATGTATACAATGTATGTATGTGTGTGTATGTATGTATACAATGTATGTATGTGTATGTATGTATGCATGTATACAATGTATGTATGTATACAATGTATGTATGTATGCATGTATACAATGTATGTATGTATACAATGTATGTATGTGTGTATACAATGTATGTATGTATACAATGTATGCATGTATGTATGTATGTGTGTATGTATACAATGTGTGTATGTATACAATGCATGTATGTATGCGTGTATGTGTGTATGTATGTATGCAATGTATGTATGTATACAATGTATGTATGCATGCATGCATGTATGTGTGTATATGTATGCAATGTATGTATGTATGTATGTATGTATGTATGTATGTATGTATGTATGTATGTATGTATGTATGTATGTATGTATGTATGTATGTATGTATGTATGTATGTATTTTGGAAACGGTGCAGAGGAGGTTTACCTGAATGATAATAGACAATAGACAATAGGTGCAGGAGGAGGCCATTCGGCCCTTCGAGCCAGCACCGCCATTCAATGTGATCATGGCTGATCATTCTCAATCAGTACCCCGTTCCTGCCTTCTCCCCATACCCCCTGACTCCGCTATCCTTAAGAGCTCTGTCTAGCTCTCTCTTGAATGCATTCAGAGAATTGGCCTCCACTGCCTTCTGAGGCAGAGAATTCCACAGATTTACAACTCTCTGACTGAAAAAGTTTTTCCTCATCTCCGTTCTATATAATATAATAATATTTTACAATACAAAAAGCTGGGGTAACTCAGCGGGACCTGAAACATCACCCATTCCTCCTTTCCAGAGATGCTGCCTGTCCCGCTGAGTTACTTTTTTGTCTTCCTACATATAATAGCAAAAGGAACTGCAGATGCTTGTTTATACCGAAGATAGATACTAAATGCTTGAGTAACTCATTGGGTCAAGCAGCATCCCTGGAGAATATGGATAGGCAGCGTTTTGGGTCAGAACCCTTCTTCAGACTGACCCTTCTTCAGACTCATCTAACAATCTTTACCAGCATGAATTAGAAGGCATTAGCTACCAGGAGATTGGACAGACTTGGTATGTTTTCGCTAGAATGCTGGAGGTTGTGGGGAGATCTGATAGAATTTCATAATATTATGAGAGGCATAGATAAGATAGACAGTAGACACAAAATGCTGGAGTAACTCAGCGGGTCAGGCAGCATCTCGGAAGAGAAGGAATGGGTGACGTTTTGGGTCGAGGCCCTCCTTCAGACTTAAGATAGACAGCCATGGGTTTCCTCTGGGTGCTCCGGTTCCCTTCCACATCCCAAAGACGCGTGGGTTTGGAGGTTAATTGGCCACTGTAAAATCGCACCCTCGTGTGCAAGGGTTGGATGTGATAGTGGGTTAACATAGAACTAGTGTGGATGGGCGATCAGTGTGGAATCGGTGGGCCGAAGGGACTTTTTCCGTGCTGCATCTTGAAAGTGAACCAAACTATACCTTTTCCCAGGGAAATATCAAAGACTAGAAGGGAAAGCTTTAAGATGGGAGGGGCAAAGTTTAAAGGAGATATGCGGGGCAAGTTTTTTTTTACACAGTGGACGATGGGTGCCTGGAGTGTGCTGCTAGGGGTGGTGGTGGAGTGGACAGCAGGGGGGAGTCTGGTATCAGGAATTTGGAGGAGACGTGGTAAAGATGGGAAGAGATAAAATAACGGGATGGTAGGTATTAGAAAGGGATGGGAATATCGGGCGGAACAGCTATGGGGGGGGGTGGGCAAAGATGATGATGAAGGGCAATGGAACGATGGAGGCAAATAGATTTTGGATTGGGAATGGAGATGGGGAAAATGGGAATGGAGATGGGGAATATGGGAATGGAGATGGGAAATATGGAGATGGGAAATATGGGAATGGAGATGGGGAATACGGGAATGGAGATGGGGAATATGGGAATGGAGATGGGAAATACGGGAATGGAAATGGAAAATATGGGAGTGGAGATGGGGAATATGGGAGTGGAGATGGGGAATATGGGAATGGAGATGGGGAATTATGGGAATGGAGATAGGAAGGGGGAGAAGGAAAGCAAGATGAGGAATATGGGGATAGAGGGGGATACGGTGGAGGGGGTGAGAAGGGGATATTTGGGGCGTGGAATGGGGGATATGGGGTGGGAGAGGGAGGGGATGGTGAGGGGATATTGTAATGTGGATATGGGCATGTTGATATGAGGAGAGGATATAGGGGATGGGGATTTCGAGTGGGAGAGGGAGGGTACGGAGAAGGGGGATATGGAGTGGGAGAGGGAGGGTATGGAGAAGGGGGATATGGGTATGTGGATGGGATATGGAGAGGGGGTATATGGGGAGGGGAAATGGGGATTTTACATAGAAACAGAAACCTAGAAAATAGGTGCAGGAGGAGGCCATTTGGCCCTTCGAGCCAGCACTGCCATTCATTGTGATCATGGCTGATCATCCACAATCAGTAACCCGTGAATACAAGCCCAGTCTTTCCAATCTTTCCTCGTATGACAGTCCCTCGTGAACCTACGCTGCACTGCCTCAATAGCAAGGATGTCCTTCCTCAAATTAGGAGACCAAAACTGCACACAATACTCCAGGTGCTGTCTCGCCAGGGCCCTGACCAACTGCAGTAGGACCTCCTTGCTCCTAAACTCAAATCCTCTCGCAATGAAGGCCAACATGCCATTAGCTCCCCCCCTCTCCGCTGGTGGAGGGCGGCGGCCCAGGCGTGAGAACAGCCGGCCCTTGTCCCGCCCCGCCGGGTGCCGGGGGGGCTCAAACGTGTGGAGTACTTGCGGCTGAGCAAACCCCCGCTCAACCGGAAGTACTCGTCGGACCCAGGCGCCGTAATCCTTCCCGGGAGCAGGTCCCACATAACATGAGCCGCATTTCCTCGACACCCCTCCGAGACGCAGGGAGGCGTGTCCTGTACGGTCTCCTCCTCCACACCCTGCACTTCCTCGCCCTGGTCCACCGTCCGGACACTAAGTGGCGGTCGGTGTTGCCTTCCGGTCACGAGGGGGCCCCATGGTGGGGGTCCCTCTACGCAGGGATTCTGCCCCTCTCCATCGGGGACCTGGGGTGGACGGTATTTCACCGAGGAGTCCCCTGCAACCTGTTCCTCGCGCGGTTCACCGACTCGCCAGCCGCCTGCCACTGTAGCGGGTTGGAAGAGTCTGTGTACCACGTGTACATGCAGTGTGTGAGTGTGTGTACCACGTGTACATGGAGTGTGTGAGTCTGTGTACCACGTGTACATGGAGTGTGTGTGTCTGTGTACCACGTGTACATGGAGTGTGTGAGTCTGTGTACCACGTGTATGTGGAGTGTGTGAGTGTGTGTACCACGTGTACATGGAGTGTGTGAGTCTGTGTACCACGTGTACATGGAGTGTGTGAGTGTGTGTACCACGTGTACATGGAGTGTGTGAGTCTGTGTACCACGTGTACATGGAGTGTGTGAGTGTGTGTACCAGGTGTATATGGAGTGTGTGAGTCTGTGTACCACGTGTACATGGAGTGTGTGAGTGTGTGTACCAGGTGTATATGGAGTGTGTGAGTCTGGGTATCACGTGTACATGGAGTGTGTGAGTCTGTGTACCACGTGTACATGGAGTGTGTGAGTCTGTGTACCACGTGTACATGGAGTGTGTGAGCTTGCAGCCCCTGTTCCAATATCTAAAGGGGCTGCTCCTTGCTTTTTGGCTGCACTTTCCACCCACCACCCTCATCTTTGGACACCCTGTGCGTAGGGGAGAGGGTGGGGGGGCTGAAGATGTCCTGGTTGAGTTGCTCCTGGGCCTGGCCAAGCTGGCCATCCGCGAGTCACGGCGCCAGGCGGAAGAGGGCTCTGCCCGAGCCGGCTGCCTGCCCCTTATCCGGGGTTACGTCCATGCCCGGGTGGTGTTGGAGATGGACTACACGCTGTCCACGGGCACCCTGGGGGATTTCCGGGACCGCTGGGCACCGCGGGGGGTTGGATGTATCCCGGATGGGGATTGTAATATAATTGTATAATAGTTTCAATTGGTATATTTGTTTGTACAGTATTCAGGTGGTGGGTTCTGTTTTGGTTTTATTGTATTGTATATATTATTTTAATATTTGAATAAATATTTTTTATTTAAAAAATAAAAAATAAAATTTAAAAAGCCATTTGCTTTCTTCACTGCCTGCTGTACCTGCATGTTTACTTTCAGTGACTGGTGTACAAGGACACCCAGGTCTCATTGCACCTCCCTTTTTCCTAATCTGACACCACTCCAAAGACGTACAGGTATGTAGGTTAATTGGCGGGTAAATGTAAAAATTGTCCCTAGTGGGTGTAGGATAGTGTTAATGTACGGGGATCGCTGGGCGGCACGGACTTGGAGGGCCGAAAAAGGCCTGTTTCCGGCTGTATATATATGATATGATGATATGATATGACTTTGTGATGGGATGTGGGAATAGGTTGGGATTTGGGGAGGGGGGTGATGATATGGGGGTGAGGGGTGTTGGAGATGTGGGGAGGGGGCTGGGGACTGGGGTTTGTGGAGGTGGGGGATAGGGAAAGGGGGGATGGGGGATACGGGGAGGGGAGATGGTAGATATGGGAAGGGAGAGTTGGGGGATATGTGGGATTTGAATGGGAAAATAAGGAATAAGCAGAAATGGGGAGAGGAATTAGGATTTTGGGCAAGGGGGATATCGGAAAGGGGAATTAAGAAGAACAGGAGAGGGCAATGAAGAATGGCTGACAGCAAATCAGTCTGAAGAAGGGCCTCAACCCGAAACGTCACCCATTCCTTCTCTCCAGAGATGCTGCCTGAGCTGCTGAATTACTCCAGCATTTTGTGTCTACCTTCCAGTTTATTTGCCCGGTGCCAGGGTAGGCGGATAACATTCAATGACAGGGAAACTCATGGTAGATTTAAAGTAGTTTAGTTTGGAGATACCCGCACGGAAGCAGGCCCTTTGGCCCATCGAGTCCACACCGACCATCGATTGCCCTTTCACACGCGTTCTATGTTATCCCACTTCTGCATCCGACACATCAGCTGCAATTTACAGCAGTCAATTAACCTACAAACCTGCACATCTTGTGGGAATGTGGGAGGAAACCGGAGCACCCGGAGAAAAACCCACACGGTCATAGGGAGAACGTGCAAACTCCGCACAGACAGCACCCGTAGTCAGGATCGAACCCGGGTCTCTGGCGCTGTTAGACAGCAACTCTACCGCTGCGCCACCTTGCACCTGCACGTACCTGCTAACAGTGCAAAATCACAAGAGGAAGTTCACAAGACCATAAGACGAGAATTAGGCCATTCAGCCCATCGAGTCTGCTCCTCTATTTGATCGTTGCTGATCTATTTTCCTCCTCAACTCCATTCTCCCGGTAACCTTTGACTCTCTTACTAATCAAGACAATCTCTCTCTGTCCACGCTGTTGATTGACAATGAGATGGATGGAACTACAGAGACTAATACTGTATCCTGCATTGTCAAATGTACCTCGTGATCCACCAAATAATAACTATGTTGGTTTCTTCCACAAGTAACAATAATTACATTGCAATAAATATCAATTATTACTTCTGTAACGTGTGGTGTTCCCCAGAATATGAAGTTATGCAAAGGAAAAGTTACTATTTAAGATATATATTAATCCAGTGGGACATGTGTTGTCTCAGTTTAGTTTAGGTTAGAGATACAGCGCGGAAACAGGCCCTTCGGCCCACCGAGTCCACGCCGACCAGCGATCCACCAACACTAACGCTATCCTACACACACTAGGGACAATTTACATTCGTACCCAGCCAATTTACCTACTAACCTGTACATATTTGGAGTGTGGGAGGAAGCCAAAGATCTCGGAGAAAACCCGCGCGGGTCATGGGGAGAACGTACAAACTCCGTACAAACAGCACCCATTAGGCTTGTACTCGCTGGAATTTAGAAGACTGAGGGGGGATCTTATAGAAACATATAAAATTCTTAAGGGGTTGGAGAGGCTAGATGCGGGAAGATTGTTCCCGATGTTGGGGGAGTCCAGAACCAGGGGTCACAGCTTAAGGATAAGGGGGAAGTCTTTTAGGACCGAGATGAGAAAACATTTCTTCACACAGAGAGTGGTGAGTCTGTGGAATTCTCTGCCACAGAAAGTAGTTGAGGCCAGTTCATTGGCTATATTTAAGAGGGAGTTAGATGTGGCCCTTGTGGCTAAAGGGATCAGGGGGTATGGAGAGAAGGCAGGTACAGGTTACTGAGCTGGATGATCAGCCATGATCATATTGAATGGCGGTGCGTACAGGCTCGAAGGGCCGAATGGCCTACTCCTGCACCTATGTTTCTATGTTTCTCTGTAGTCGGGATTGAACCCGTGTCTCTGGAGCTAAGAGCTCTGTAAGGCAGCAACTCTACCGCTGTGCCACCGTGCCGCCCTATCCTGTTAATGGAGAAGGCACATGTTTGCCCAGTTACTGCCCTCAGCCGCTGTTTTGTTTAGTTTAGTTTAGAATATCCATTAGTTTTTCCTTCCACAGATGCTACTTTGACCGGTTCCAACATTTCTGTTCAATCTGAAGGAGGGTTCCGATCTGAAACAGTGCCCATCCATTTCGAGGGATGATGGGGACCCAGGGAGTGGATGGAAGACTGGGATCTGGGGAGAGTAGATAGAAACATTGAAGCATAGAAAATAGATGCAGGAGTAGGCCATTCGGCCCTTCAAGCCAGCACCACCATTCAATGTAATCTTGGCTGATCATCCAGAATCAGTACCACTTTCCTGCTATCTCCCCATTTCCCTTGATTCCAATAGCCCTAAGAGCTAAATCTAACTCTCTCTTGAATACATCCAGTGAATTGGCCTCCACTGCCTTCTGTGGCAGAGAATTCCACAGATTCACAACTCTGAATCGGGGAACTCTGTGAATGGAGTTTGCACGCTCTCCTTGTGACCGTGTGGGTTTCCTCCGGGTGCTCCGGTTTCCTCCCACATCTCAAAGACGTGCAGGGTCTGTAGGTCAGATGGGAAGCCTTGGGATGGGGAGGAGAAATTGGGATGGGGAGGTATAATTTGGGGAGGGGGATGAGGAATAGTGGGGAGAATGGGAATGTTTGGGTGGATGGGGATATGCAGAGGGGATATGGAGGGAATGGTGAGAGGGAATGGGAATTTTTGGGGGGGAATATGGGGAGGACGTATGGGGATATACAGCGTGGAAGCAGGCCCTTCGGCCCACCGAGTCCATGCCGACCAGCAATCGCACTGTACACTAACACTATCCTACACACTAGGGACAATTTACAATTAACAGGAGCTAATTAACCTACATCCATTCCCTCTGCAGATGCTGCCTGGCCCACTGAGTTCTTCCAGCACTTCTGTTTTTGTTCCAGTTGTGGGCATCTGCTGTTCTATTTCTTTCCCGTTGCTGGAAGTCGCCCCTCCGTTCAGTCCACAGAGGCAACCTGATCTTCCAGTCGATCGTCGAATTCTCCTCCCCACCCTCAGCTGACTGTCCGACACTGCTTCAACAAATGCCCGCCTGAGTTCACAGGTTATAGGAGTAGAGTTAGGCCATTCGGCACATCGAGTCTACTCCGCCATTCAATCACGGCTGATCTTAGGGCGGCACGGTAGAGTTGCTGCCTTACAGCGAATGCAGCGCCGGAGACCCGGGTTCGATCCCGACTACGGGTGCTGTCTGTACGGAGTTTGTACGCTCTCCCCGTGACCTGCGTAGGTTTTCTCCTAGATCTTCGGTTTTTTCCCACACTCCAAAGATGTACAGGTACATAGGTTAATTGGCTTGGTAAACATTAAAAACATTGTCGCTAATGGGTAGAGGATAGTGTTAATGTGTGGGGATCATTGGTCAGCATGGATCCTGTGGGCCGAAAGGACCCATTTCCGGGCTCTATCTCTAATCTAAATCTCTGCCTCCTAATCCTATTTTCCTGCCTTCTCCCCATAACCCTTGACACCTGTTCTAATCAAGAATTTGACTTAAAAATATCGACTGACTTGGCCTCCACTCCCTCTGTGGCAACAAGGTCCACAGATTAACTACCTTCTGACTAAAGAAGTCCCTCCTCACATCCTTTCTAAAAGAGCGCCCTTTAATTCTGAGGCTGTGACCTCTGGTCCTAGACTCTCCCACCAATGGAAACATCCTCTCCACATCCACTCTATCAATGTCTTTCATTATTCTGTAAGTTTCAAAGAGGTCCCCCCTCAACCTTCTAAACTCCAGCGAGTACAGGCCCAGTGCTGTCAAACC
This sequence comes from Rhinoraja longicauda, assembly GCF_053455715.1. Lineage (NCBI taxonomy): Eukaryota > Metazoa > Chordata > Chondrichthyes > Rajiformes > Arhynchobatidae > Rhinoraja > Rhinoraja longicauda. The sequence continues at coordinate 12,314,502 of NC_135990.1, forward strand.
CTCATCATATGCTAAAGTTCAAGTAACAATCAGTCGTTCAACTCCCATTAACTTTAAAAAATACTTTAAAATAATGGTCCATTAGAAGATTATTTGTTGCTAACTAATGAACTGCATTCACACAAGAATGAATGAGTTCCTTCCTCAGCAAAAATACAGCTGGATGAACTCAGCGGGTCGGTCAGCATCTTTGCAGAACATGGACAGGTGACGTTTCGGGTCCACATACCTCTTCAGACTTTAAAATAACTGGTTGGAAACTACTTTATCTAGATGGGTGGCAGAATGGTGCAGCGGGTAGAGCTGCTGCCTCACAGCGCTGGAGACCCGAGTTCGATCCTGACCTCTGGTGCTGTCTGTAAGGAGTTTGCACGTTCTCTTTGTGACCGTATGGGTTTTCTCCGGGTTCTCCGGTTCCTTCCCACATCGAAAAGACGTGCAGGTTTGTAGGTTAATTGGCCCTCTGTAAAATTGCCTCGAATGTGCAGGGAGTGGTTGAGAGAGTGAGATAACATAGAACTAGTGTGAACGGGTGATCGATGGTCAGCATGGATTTAATGGGCCGAAGGGCTGTATCTTAATACAGGTTCAAATCTTACCTCTCTGACAGGCACCAGATCATCTCCATTAACAACTGTAAATCCCCCACCGCTCCCCTCCCCCAAGGTGTCCCCCAAGGCTCAGTCCTTGGCCCCCTCCTCTTCATCCTCTACCTGTTCCCCCTTGGTCAATTAATCCGCCATCATGGTCTCAACTTCCACTGCTTCGCCGATGATATCCAGCTCCTCATCTCCACCAAGTCAATCTCCACCACCACACACTCTACACTGACAAACTGCATCACTGAAATAAAATCTTGGCTTCAATCAAATTTCCTCAAACTCAACTGCAACAAATCTGAAATCATCATCATTGGTCCAAAAATGCTCACCAAATCCACCCAAAACTTCATCCTCAATATTGATGGTCTCCCAGTATCCACCTCACCTCACATCCGGAATCTTGGAATCATCTTTGATCAAACCCTCTCCTTCGACAAACACATCAAACACATCACAAAGACAGCCTTCTTCCACCTCAAAAACATTGCCCGTCTCCGTCCATCCCCCTCCTCCACAGCTGTAGAAACCCTCATCCACGCCTTCATCACCTCCCGTCTGGACTACTGCAACAGCCTCCTCTATGGCGCACCCTAAAAAATCATCAGTAAACTTCAATACATTTAAAACTCCGCTGCCCGTCTACTCACCCACACCCCGATCCGTGACCATATCACCCCCGTCCTTTACAAACTCCACTGGCTCCCCATCCCCCAGAGAATCCAGTACAAAATCCTCCTCATGACCTACAAAGCCCTCCATAACCTGGCCCCATCCTACCTGACTGACCTCCTCCACAGGCACACTCCCACCTGCTCTGCTGCTGCCAATCTCCTATCCCCCCCCATCCGGACCAAACTCAGATCCTGGGGGGACAGGGCTTTCTCCATCGCTGCTCCCACCCTATGGAACTCACTACCCCAAACCGTCAGAGACTCCTCCTCACTCACCACATTCAAAACATCACTGAAGTCTCACCTGTTCAGTACTGCCTTCAACCACTGAAGGTCACCTCACCCTCTGTCTCCTTTCTCTGTTCGTTTACTTATTTATCTATTCACTTCTCTATGTTCTATAAATCCCTGTAAAGCGTCTTTGAGTGTTTGAAAAACGCTACATAAATGTAATGCATTATTATTATTATTATTATTAATTGCTGGAATGGCGGGACTGTCATATGACTGGAGCGGCTAGGCTTGTATACACTGGAATTTAGAAGGATGAGAGGGGATCTTATCAAAACATATAAAGATTATTAAGGGGTTGGACACGTTAGAGGCAGGAAACATGTTCCCAATGTTGGGGGAGTCCAGAACCAGGGGCCACAGTTTAAGAATAAGGGGTAGGCCATTTAGAACGGAGATGTCGAAAAACTTTTTCAGTCAGAGAGTTGTGAATCTGTGGAATTCTCTGCCTCAGAAGGTAGCGGAGGCCAATTCTCTGAATGTATTCAAGAGAGAGCTGGATTGAGCTCTTAATGATAGCGGAGTCAGGGGGTATGGGGAGAAGGCAGGAACAGGGTACTGATTGAGAATGATCAGCCATGATCACATTGAATGGTGGTGCTGGCTCGAAGGGCCGAATGGCCTCCTCCTGCACCTATTGTCTGTTGTCTATTGTCTATTCCATGCTGGATGACTGTATGTTTCTTTTTTTTTTCCTAATCAGATGTGCAGCACTTTGGTCAACGTGGGTTGTTTTTAAATGTGCTGTACAAATAAAATTGACTTGACTTGACTTGACTTGGATGGTGAAGGAAGTGGGAATGGGCCATGGAGATGTGGATGTGGAGTCAGCTGATGGACGTGGAGATGCTAGCAGGGTAAACCCGGTCGGCATGAAGAGGGACTCGGGTGGTTATGGTGGGATGGGGGGGATTGGTTCTGGTGGTGGTAGGGGAGGGGGGGGGGGGGGGTCACGGAGACGTGTGGCGCCAGCACTCACCATGATGTTGTCGATGAGCTTCGCCATGTGCCTGATGATGTCGCTGTGCTGGGCCGGCTGCATCTGCAGCAGCTTCTTGATGACCACCACCGACTCGGCAGTGGAGGCCAATTCTCTGAATGCATTCAAGAGAGAGCTAGATAGAGCTCTTAAGGATAGCGGAGTCAGGGGGCATGGGGAGAAGGCAGGAACGGGGTACTGATTGTGAATGATCAGCCATGATCACATTGAATGGTGGTGCTGGCTCGAAGGGCCGAATGGCCTCCTCCTGCACCTATTGTCTATTGTCTGTTGTCTATTGTCTATCTTTCAACCAATTTTAACAACAGTGGGCAATGAAGCGTCTCGATTGAAGGACCCGTCATAAGAACTGAAGAACTCAGAAGACAATTGTGTTTTAAGTTGCAGAGAGTGGGAGGATAAGTCTCTGACAGGAGAAGGCTCTATTGCCCACAAAACAATAACTTTACAAATTTACTATTGGAACAAAATAATAAAAAGATGAATTGAAACATCACCAACTGAAAGAAAGTCAGAGTCATACTGCGTGGAAACAGGTCCTTCGGCCCAACTTGCCCACACTGACCAACAAGTCCCATCTACACTCGCCCCACCTGCCCATGTTTAGCCCATATCCCTCCAAACCCGTCCTATCCAAGTATCTGTCTAAATGCTTCTTAAATATTGCGATAGTCCCTGCCTCAACTACCTCCTCCAGCAGCTCGTTCCACACACCGACCAACCTTTGTGTAAAAAAAGTTACCCTCAGATTCCTATTAAATCTTCCCCCCCCCCACCTTAAACCTATGTCCTCTGTTTCTCGATTGCCCAAATCTGGGCAAGAGACTGTGCGTCTACCCAATCTATTCCTCTCATGATTACCTCTATAAGATCACCACTCATCCTCCTACACTCCAAGGAATAGAGTCCTAGCCTGCTTAACATCTCCCGATAGCTCAAATCATGGAGTCTTGGCAACATCCTGGTAAATCTTTGCACAATTTCCAGCTTGACAACATCTTTCCTACACTAATGGTCTTGGGTGCATTAGTGAAAGAAACAGGTTTACCCAAAATTGTTTTAAGTTCCGAGTATTGTCACCTGAGAGTGGGTTGATGGCGAAAAGAATCAAAGGGCAATTAATAGGCACGAGAATAAATTGCAGGGTTTAGGGTTAAGGAACTAAGAGAAGGGGGAGAGGACCAGTGGGGTTTATCCCTTGGCAGCTGGCACAGATCTGATGGGCTGATTGGCCTCTTATAAACCAAATACGATAATCGATAGGTAGGATATTGGTTTAAGTTTTAGTTTAGTTTAGAGATTCAGCCCACCGAGTCCACGCCATTGGTGTAACACTTCACAAAATGCTGGAGTAACTCAGCAGGTCAGGCAGCATCTCAGGAGAGAAGGAATGGGTGACGTTTCGGGTCAAGACCCTTCTTCAGACTGATGTCAGGGGGGCGGGACAAAGGAAGGATATAGGTGGAGACAAGAAGAGAACTGGGAAGGGGGAGGGGAAGAGAGGGACAGAGGAACTATCTAAAGTTGGAGAAGTCAATGTTCATACTGCTGGGCTGCAAGCTGCCCAAGCGAAATATGAGGTGCTGTTCCTCCAATTTCCGGTGGGCCTCACTATGGCACTGGAGGAGGCCCATGACAGAAAGGTCAGACTGGGAGTGGGAGGGGGTGTTGAAGTGCTCAGCCACTGGGAGATCAGGTTGGTTAAGGCGGACTGAGCGAAGGTGTTGAGCGAAACGATCGCCGAGCCTGTGTTTGGTTTCGCCGATGTAAAGAAGTCGACATCTAGAGCAGCGGATACAATAGATGAGGTTGGAGGAGGTGCAGGTGAACCTCTGTCTCACCTGGAAAGACTGTTTGGGTCCTTGGTTGGAGTTGAGGGGGGAGGTAAAGGGACAGGTGTTGCATTTGTGTAACACTGGTATTCGAGTTCTATGTCCTGAACACTAGGGGCAATTTTCAGAAACCAATTAACCTACAAACCTGCACGTCTTTGGAGTGTGGGAGCAAACCGGAGTACCCAAACGGTCACAGGGAGAACATGCAAACTCCACACAGATAGCACTCGTAGTCAGGATCGTTCCCAGGTCTCTGGCGCCGCGAGGCAGCAACTCTACCGCTGCGCCACCGTGCCACTGAACTGTACCTCAACGACTAACATAGATAACATTGCAATTATGGCAATGCAGCTTCTGAGAGCTTCATTGGTGCAAGTTGACAAATGTGTTTCCAAAATCTCAACACTTCAGAAATGCTTAAACAGTTGAGAAGTTATATTGGCATGTCCCGCAGTGAGGGGGGGAAGGAATATCTCACTGAGGTAACAGCATGTTGTCTTTTGGTGTAAGAGGGATAACGCGTCCCAAAATGGTGAATAATCTTCAGAAGAAACATTGCTGAGATACAGCATGGAAACAAACAAATCCAATCCAAACATCATGGATGGTGAATGTGTGGAATTCACCCGCCACAGACGGCTGTGGAGGCCAAGTCATTGGGTATTGTTCTTGATTAGTACGGGTGTCAGGGGTTATGTGGAGAAGACAGGAGAATGGGGTTAGGAGGGAGAGATAGATCAATCATGATTGAATGACGGAGTAGACTTGATGGGCCAAATGGTTCTGCTCCTATGGTTTGTCCCGTACGGGACCGCACTTGTCCCGTATTAGGCCCGGGGGGGCGCTGTAGGCCCGGACACTGTATGCCTGGACACTGTAGGCCCGGACACTGTAGGCCCGGACACTGTAGGCCCGGACACTGTAGGTCTGGACAGTGTAGGCCCGGACACTGTAGGCCCGGACACTGTATGCCCGGACACTGTAGGTCTGGACAGTGTAGGCCCGGACACTGTAGGCCCGGACACTGTGTGCCTGGACACTGTAGGTTTGGACAGTGTAGGCCCGGACACTGTAGGCCCGGACACGGTAGGCCCGGACTGTGTAGGCCCAGACACTGTAGGCCCGGACACTGTATGCCCGGACTCTGTAGGCCCGGACACTGTATGCACGGACACTGTAGGTCTGGACAGTGTAGGCCCGGACACTGTAGCCCAGGGGCCGCTGTAGTCCCGGACAGTGTAGGCCCGGGCGCCGCCTAATGGAGGTTGCGTAGCAACCGGCCTCCTGGCCCGGGCGGCTGCCATTGGTGGAGCGGGAGCACATGGCCATTGTCCGGGTGAGGTCACATGGGTCGCGAGGCGGTGACGTCACCTTGTCCCTTATCTGGAAGTGAGATAGTTGGCAACCCTACTTCCAACTAAGAGCTATTGGAACACTGTGTCTTACAGGTTCCCCTCCAATCTACGCACCATCTTGGTTGGGAAATGTACCACCATTCCTTCGTGTTAACTGGACTAATTCCCTACTGAATATCTTCACTGCAATGACTGCATTGTTGAGCCAAGTAGGAGGTTTCTCAAGGGCAACAAGGGATTGGCAATAAATGTCGACCTTTCAAAGTCGCCCACGTTCCTGAAAAGTGAATTAAACACATTTTTTTCTTCAGCAATCTACGCAAGTATCAGTCTCACAAGGAAATTCGGCCTCTTTTTTTCTACCGGAGAAGAAAAGGTGGCGCGGCGGTAGAGTTGCTGCCTCACAGCGCCAGAGACCCGGGTTCGATCCTGACTACGGGTGCTGCCTGTACGGAGTTTGTACGTTCTCCCCGTGACCTGCGTGGGGTTTCTCCGGGCTCTCCGGTTTCCTCCCACACTCCAAAGGCGTACAGGTTTGGCTTCAGTAAAATTGTAACGTGTCACCAGTGAGAAAGTGGGATAACGTGGCACTAGTGTGAATGAGTGATCGATGTTCAGAGTGGACTTGACGGCCTGTTTCTGTGCTGTATCTCTGAACTGAACTGAGATGAAAGGTTGTGAATATGAACCAATCACACTGGGTTGGACGGCAGTGGTGTCAGACCAATCGTGGTTGTTGGAAGGCGGGGAGAACATCGACCAGAACCATTCAGGCCCATCTTGGGATGGGGTCTACCAAGGGATTGGATGCAGTGCGAACTGGAGATTGCCATATCTGATCAATCAGATTTTGCTGACTGCTGTAGTTGTTTTTGCGTGTGGACCAAGCAGGAATGTGCAAAGTGAACCGTTTGAAAATCAGTGTGTTTACTTTAGCATTTTCCTCCACCCCAATACAAGTTCCAACAAACAAATCAGATCTTAGAAGCCTATTCACATACAAAGCCCTAAACGGGCTTGCCCGCCCCATATCAAAAATCTTCTAACCCACCACTCTATCTCCAGGTCCCTCAGGTCGGCCGACTTGGGGCTACTGACTATCCCGCGGTCTAGGCTTAAGCTCAGGGGTGACCGCGCTTTTGCGGTTGCAGCTCCTAGACTGTGGAACAGCATCCCTCTCCCCATCAGAACTGCCCCCTCCATCGACTCCTTTAAGTCCAGGCTCAAAACCTATTTCTACTCCCTAGCGTTTGAGGCCCTCTGAGGGGGCGCTGTGAACTGTTTATGTATGTGCTGTTATGTTTGTGTGCCATTGTATGTTCGTTCTTAGTACCTGAACTGATGTACAGCACTTTGGTCAACGTGGGTTGTTTTTAAATGTGCTATACAAATAAAGTTGACTTGACTTGTGTCCCAAACAGTTTCATATTCTGAGTGGATCCCTTAGATAAAACCACAAAGGCAGCAGAAGGCATGATGTGAGTAAATATGTGTGAAGGGACTGCAGATGCTGGCTTATAATGTCATAAGTGTTTGGAGTAGAATGAGGCCATTCGGCCCATCAAGTCTACTCCGCCATTCAATCACGGCTGATCTATCTCTCCCTCCTAACCCCATTCTCCTGCCTTCTCCCCATAACCTCTGACACCCGTACTAATCAACAATCTATCTATCCCCACCTTAAAAATATCCACTGACTTGGCCTCCACAGCCTTCTGTGGCAAAGAATTCCACAGATTCACCGCCCTCTGACTAAAGAAAATTTTCCTCATCTCCGTCCAAAAAGAACGTCCTTTAATTCTGAGGCTGTGCCCTCTGGTCCTAGACTCTCCCACTAGTGGAAACATCCTCTCCACATCCACTCTATCCTTTCACTATGCTGTACGTTTCAATGAGGTCCCCCCTCATTCTTCTAAACCCCAGCGAGTACAGGCCCAGTGCCGACAAACACTCATCTTAGGTTTAGATTTTTAGATTTAGATTAGAGATACAGCGCAGAAACAGGCCCTTCGGCCCACCGCGTCCGCGCCGCCCAGCGATCCCCGCACATTAACACTATCCTACACCCACTAGGGACAATTTCCTTTGCCCAGCCAATTAACCTACGTCTTTGGAGTGTGGGTGGAAACCGAAGATCTCGGAGAAAACCCACGCAGGTCACGGGGAGAACGTACAAACTCCGTACAGTACAGCACCCGTAGTCAGGATCGAACCTGAGTCTCCGGCGCTGCATTCGCTGTAAGGCAGCAACTCTACCGCTGCGCCACCGTGCCGCCCATTCATTCCTGGAGTACTTAACACCGAAGATGGACACAGAGTGCTGGAGTAACTCAGCGGGTCAGGCAGCATCTCTGGAGAAAAGGTGTAGATGACGTTTTGGGTTGAGAGCCTTCTTCAGACTGGGAGTCAGTGGAAACGCGAGGTATGAAACGGTACAGAACAAATCACAGCCATCACCAAGCACTCAACAAAGGTGGAGCCCACAATGGTTCATTGTTGGCTGTGGAGGATATTATAATGAAGGGATGAAACTAGCAGGGCGACTAGGGTGAGGGAGGGATGGAGAGAGAGAGAGAGAGAGAGAGGGAATGCAAGAGTTACTTGTTGGGTTGTAAGCTTCCCAAGTGAAATATGAGGTGCAGTTCCTCCAATTTGTGTGTGGCTTCATTCTGTCGTTTCGGGTTGGAACCCTTCTTCAGTAGATACCCTGCATGTCACTCCAGAACAACTGCTGTTGTCCTTGCAGGGACTGAAGTGTCAGTGTTCTCTTCTCCAATAGAGTCATACAGCACAGAAACTGACCCTTCGGCCCGACTTGCCCATGCCAGCCAAGGTGCCCCATCTACACTAGTCCCACCTGCCCATGTCTGGCCCATATCCCTCTAAATCCAATTCACTGGATGAATTTGAAAGAGAGTTAGACAGAGCTCTGGGGGCTAGCGGAATCAAGGGATATGGGGAGAAGGCAGGCACGGGTTACTGATTGTGGATGATCAGCCATGATCACAATGAATGGCGGTGCTGGCTCGAAAGGCCAAATGGCCTCCTCCTGCACCTATTTTCTGTGTTTCTATGTAAATGTTGTTATAGTACCAGCCTCAACTACCTCCTCTGACAGCTCATTCCCATATGTTTCTTAAGCGTTGTGATAATCCCTGCCTCAACTACCTCTTCTGACAGCTTGTTCCATACACCCACCATCCTCTGAGTGCAAATGTTGCCCCTTAGGTTCTTATTAAATCTTTCCCTCCTCATGAACCTATGTCCTTGATTCCCCTACCCTAGGGAAAAGACTGCATCCTCCCTTTCCCCTCATAGTTTTACACACCTCTGTAAGATCACCTCTGTAAGATCACCTTGCCCTGCAAGGAATGAAGTCCAAGCCTCTCCTGATTGCTCGGGTCCTGGAGTCCTGGCAACATCCTCGTTTGGATAATTTCTTTTTAGAGACACAGCATGGAAACAGGCCCTTCGGCCTACCAAGTCAAGTCAAGTCAAGTTTATTTGTCACGTACACATACACGATGTGCAGTGAAATGAAAGTGGCAATGCCTGCGGATTGTGCACAAAAAAGAATTACAGTTACAGCATATAAATAAAGTTAATAAGTTACTATAGTGTAGACAAAAATTTAGTCTCTGGAGTTATAAAAGTTGACAGTCCTGATGGCCTGTGGGAAGAAACTCCGTCTCATCCTCTCCGTTTTCACAGCGTGGCAGCGGAGGCGTTTACGTGATCGTAGCATCTGGAACAGTCCGTTGCTGGGGTGGCAGGGGTCCCCCATAATCTTGCTTGCTCTGGATCTGCACCTCCTGATGTATAGGTCCTGCAGGGGGACGAGTGTAGTTCCCATGGTGCGTTCTGCCGAACGCACTACTCTCTGCAGGGCCATCCTGTCCTGGGCAGAGCTGTTCCCAAACCAGACTGTAATGTTGCCGGACAGGATGCTCTCTACAGCCCAGAGTAGAAGCATTGAAGGATCCTCAGCGACACTCTGAATTTCCTCAGTTGTCTAAGGTGGTAAAGGCGCTGCTTTGCCTTACCCACCAGTGCGGCAATGTGCGTTGCCCATGTCAGATCCTCTGTGATGCGGACTCCCAAGTATTTAAAACTGCTCACCCTATCCACAATAGACCCATTTATCTCCAGTGGCGTGTACGTCCTTGGATGTTGAGCCCTTCTGAAGTCCACAATCAGCTCCTTCGTTTTAGTGACATTCAAGAGGAGGCTATTGTCCTGACACCAGAGTGCCAGATCAGCCACCTCCTCCCGGTAGGCCTTCTCATCGTTGTTGGAGATCCGGCCCACCACCACAGTGTCATCAGCAAACTTGATGATGGAGTTTGAGCTGAACCTGGCCCTACAGTCACGTGTGTACAGGGAGTACAGTAGGGGGCTAAGGACGCAACCCTGGGGGGATCCTATGTTCAGGGTGAGGGAGCTAGATGTGTGTTCCCCCATCCTGACCACTTGGGGCCTGGCAGTGAGAAAGTCCAGGACCCAGGCACACAGAGGGGTGCTAAGCCCCAGTTCCATCAGCTTCTCAACCAGTCTGCTGGGGACTATTGCGTTGAATGCTGAACTAAAGTCAATGAACAGCATCCTCACATAACCCCCCTGGCTGTCCAGATGAGAGAGAGCGGTGTGCAGAACCTGGGAGACCGCATCATCCGTGGACCTGTTCGGACGGTATGCGAACTGTAGTGGGTCCATGTTGCGAGGAAGGAGGGCACAGATGTGCTTCTTGATTAGCCTCTCGAAGCATTCCGCGCCGCCCAGCGATCCCCGCACACTATCCGACACACACTTGGGACAATTTACATCTACACCAAGCCAATTAACCTACAAACCTCTACGTCTTCGGAGTGTGGCAGGAAACTGAAGACCCCGGAGAAAATCCACGCAGGTCACGGGGAGAACGTACAAACTCCGTGCAGACGGCGCCCGTAGTCGGGATGGAACCCGGGTCCCTGGCGCTGTAAGACAGCAACTCTACCGCTGCACCACCGTACTGCCCAGGTAGTAATTAAGTAGTAAAATATGAGAAATTGTGTCAAATAGAGATTTTAAAAATCCATAAAGCAAATAAAAATCCTGCTTTGAAATCTCACAACGCCCTACATTAATATCTAAATGACTACAGCTCTCTTCTGCATTATTGCACAGATCAGCTTCTGACAGGGAGGACTATATTTAGGCTCGTTTCCAAGTTGTCAGCTGTTTTTTTCCTTCGGTTGGTAAGTTGTGGCTGGGTTAGTAGTTTGGACAGACCATATTTATATCAGCCTGCCAGACAGCACGAGACAGCTCAAAAGGTGCCCTCACCACTGAAGACCCATATTTTATTTGAAGCTGGGAAGATTACCGTCTGAAGAAGGGTCTCGACCCGTAACGTCACCCATTCCTTCTCTCCAGAGATGCTGCCTGATCCGCTGAGTTACTCCAGCAATTAGTGTCTACATAAGATTACCGTGACCCAGAGTTAAAACAAATCTCATCCTACTCTCTGGGTGAGGTGCAATGTATTTTGTTATTCATCCTCTGGATGTGTGTGTGTGTGTGTGTGTGTGTGTGTGTGTGTGTGTGTGTGTGTGTGTGTGTGTGTGTGTGTGTGTGTGTGTGTGTGTGTGTGTGTGTGTGTGTGTGTGTGTGTGTGTGTGTGTGTGTGTGTGTGTGTGTGTGTGTGTGTGTGTGTAGAGGGGGGGCTGTGTGTAGGGGTGTGTGTAGGGGGAGCCGTGTGTGTGCGTAGGGTGTGTGTGTGTGTGTGGGGGGGGTGTGTGTGGGGGGGTGTGTGTGAGTGTGTGTGAGGAGGGGGGGCTGTGTGTAGGGGTGTGTGTGTGTGTGTGGAGGGGGAGCTGTGTGTGTGTGTGTGTGGAGGGGTGTGTGTGTGCGTGTGTGTGTGCATGTGTATGTGTGTGCGTGTGTGCGTGTGTGTGTGCGTGTGTGTGTGTGTGTGTGTGTTGTGTAGTGGGGGCTGTGTGTGTGGGTGTGTGTGTGTATGTGTGTAGGTGCTGTGTGTCTGTGTGTGCGTGTGCGTGTGTGCGTGTGTGCGTGCGTGTGTGCGTGCGTATGTGCGTGCGTGCGTGCGTGTGTGCGTGTGTGTGTGCGTGTGTGTGTTGTGTAGTGGGGGCTGTGTGTGTGGGTGTGTGTGTGTATGTGTGTAGGTGCTGTGTGTCTGTGTGTGCGTGTGCGTGTGTGCGTGTGTGCGTGCGTGTGTGCGTGCGTATGTGCGTGCGTGCGTGCGTGTGTGCGTGTGTGTGTGCGTGTGTGTGTTGTGTAGTGGGGGCTGTGTGTGTGGGTGTGTGTGTGTATGTGTGTAGGTGCTGTGTGTCTGTGTGTGCGTGTGTGCGTGTGTGCGTGCGTGTGTGCGTGCGTATGTGCGTGCGTGCGTGCGTGTGTGTGTGTGTGTCTGCAAGATTGTGATTTATTATAATGCCTTGCCAACCTGGATGAAGACCCAACCTGGATCTTTGCAAAGATTGAGCAGAAAATAATGGAAACACTCACAGGGTCAGGCAGCATCTGTGGAAGGAGAAACAGTTACCGTTTCAGGTTAGAAACCCTTCGTCAGACCTCATCCTGAAACAGTTAACGTTTCTGGTCTTAGTTTTGAGATACAGCGTGTTTTGAGAAACATGCCCTTTGACCCACTGAGTCCGCGCCGACCAGCGATCCCCGCACACTAACACTATCCTACACACACTAGGAACAATTTACAATTTTACTGAACCAATTAACCTACAAACCTGTACGTGTTTGGAGTGTGGGGGGAAACCGGAGCACCCGGAGAAAACCCACGCAGGTCACGGGGAGAACGTACAAACTCCGTACAGACAGCACCCATAGTCAGGATCGAACCTGTGTCTCTGGAGCTGTGAGGCAGCAACTCTACCGCTGCGCCACTGAACCGCTCGGAGATAGCGGAGTCAAGGGATATGGGGAGAAGGCAGGAACGGGTTACTGATTGCGGATGATCAGCCATGATCACAATGAATGGCAGTGCTGGCGCGAAGGGCTAAATGGCCTCCTCCTGCACCTATTGTCTATTGTCTAATCTGCAACATTACCTCTGCTTATCTTTTCACAGATGCTGCCTGACCTGCTGAACATTTTTAGTTTTGGTTGCTGTTTTCCAACATCTGCCAGTTTTTATTTCCCCACTTTCGTCAAATGCCGATCGTGGTGCTGCAGGTCAGGCATCACCTGCAGGTCAGGCATCACCTGCAGGTCAGGCATCACCTGCAGGTCAGGCATCACCTGCAGGTCAGGCATCACCTGCAGGTCAGGCATCACCTGCAGGTCAGGCATCACCTGCAGGTCAGGCATCACCTGCAGGTCAGGCATCACCTGCAGGTCAGGCATCACCTGCAGGTCAGGCATCACCTGCAGGTCAGGCATCACCTGCAGGTCAGGCATCACCTGCAGGTCAGGCATCACCTGCAGGTCAGGCATCACCTGCAGGTCAGGCATCACCTGCAGGTCAGGCAACGTCAGGTAGTGTAGGAAAATAACTGCAGATGCTGGTACAAATCGAAGGTATCACAAAATGCTGGAGTAACTCAGCAGGTCAGGCAGCATCTCAGGAGAGAAGGAATGGGTGATGTCTGAAGAAGGGTCTCGACCTGAAACGTCACCCATTCCTTCTCTCCTGAGATGCTGCCTGACCTGCTGAGTTACTCCAGCATTTTGTGATACCTGGCAAGGTCAGGTGTCACTTCCCAACCGAAGTTACTTTGGTAACTGCTGGATGCTCCTTGGACATTTTTTCTCGATCCCAGCTTCTCAAAGAGTCATACAGTGTGGAAACAGGCCCTTCGGCCCAACCTGCCCATGCCAACCAACATGCCCCATCTACACTAGTCCCACCTGCCTGAATTTGGCCCATCTCCCTCTAAACCTTTCAAATCCTTGTACCTGTCCATATATTGTTTTAGTACCTAAACAGTTTTTTTACTTAAAAAATTTGATTTTAAATTTCAAATGGATTTGAACTTTCCCAGAATGTTGGCTGGATTAGGGAGTGTTAGCTACAGGGAGAGGTTGGACAGACTTGGATTGTGTTCTCTTGAAAGCTGGAGATTACTGGTACACTGTGAACTGTTTATGTATGTGCTGTTATGTTTGTGTGCCATTGTATGTTCGTTCTCAGTACCTGAACTGATGTACAGCACTTTGGTCAACGTGGGTTGCTTTTAAATGTGCTATACAAATAAAATTGACTTGGCTTGACTTGACATCAGTATATACAATGATGAGAGGCATGGACAGGGTAGACAGTCAGAACCTTTCTTCCAGGATGGAAAAACCAAATACTAGAGGGCCTAGTGTTAAGGTGAGGGGAGAGTGTAAGGCCGAGGATGTCCCGGTTGGGTTGCTCCTGGGCCTGGCCAAGCTGGCCATCCGCGTGTCACGGCGCCAGGCGGAAGAGGGCTCTGCCCGAGCCGGCTGCCTGCCCCTTTTCCGGGGTTACGTCCGAGCCCGGGTGGGGTTAGAGTGGGACTGCGCGCTGCCCATGGGCACCCTGGGGGATTTCCGGGACCGCTGGGCACCACGGGGGGTTGAATGCATCCTTGACAAGGAGTGTAAGATAGTTGTATAATAGTTTGTATAATAGCGACTAGGCTTGCATACACTGGAATTTAAAAGGATGAGAGGGGATCTTATCGAAACGTATAAGATTATTAAGCGGTTGGACACGTTAGAGGCAGGAAACATGTTCCCAATGTTGGGGGAGTCCAGAGCCAGGGGCCACAGTTTAAGAATAAGGGGTCGGCCATTTAGAACTGAGATGAGGAAAAGCCTTTTCAGTCAGAGAGTTGTGAATCTGTGGAATTCTCTGCCTCAGAAGGCAGTGGAGGCCAATTCTCTGAATGCATTCAAGAGAGAGCTAGATAGAGCTCTTAAGGATAGCGGAGTCAGGGGGTATGGGGAGAAGGCAGGAACGGGGTACTGATTGAGAATGATCAGCCATGATCACATTGAATGGCGGTGCTGGCTCGAAGGGCCGAATGGCCTCCTCCTGCACCTATTGTCTATTGTTGTTTGTCTTGTATTGTGGTGGTGGGTTCTGTTTTGGTTTTATTGTTCTGTATATATTATTTTAATATTTGAATAAATAATTTAGATTTTTTTTTTAAAGTGTTAAGGTGAGAGGGCAAAGTCATTTTACACAGAGGGTGGTGTGTGCCTGAGGTGGTGGTAGCAGTAGACACAAGAATGGTATTTAAGAGACTTTTGGATATGCAGAGAATGGAGGGATATGAATGACATGCAGGTTGATAAGAGTTGGTCTTGGCATCATGTTTGGCACAGACATTGTGGGCCGAAGGGCCTGTTCTTGTGTTGTAGTGTTCTATGTCAACTCTAATCTGGATTATTAGCCCAGGATACTGGATTACTAAACCATTGGCACTTATACGACACTTATACCGGCATGGTGGCGCAGCGGTAGAGTTGCTGCCTTACAGCGAATGCAGCGCCGGAGACTCAGGTTCGATCCTGACTACGGGCGCCGTCTGTACGGAGTTTGTACGTTCTCCCCGTGACCTGCGTGGGTTTTCTCCGAGATCTTCGGTTTCCTCCCGCACTCCAAAGACGTACAGGCATGTAGGTTAATTGGCTGGGCAAATGTAAACATTGTCCGTAGCGGGGATCGCTGGGCGGCGCGGACCCGGTGGGCCGAAGGGCCTGTTTCTGCGCTGTATCTCTAAATCTAAAAAA
Source organism: Rhinoraja longicauda (assembly GCF_053455715.1). Classification (NCBI taxonomy): domain Eukaryota; kingdom Metazoa; phylum Chordata; class Chondrichthyes; order Rajiformes; family Arhynchobatidae; genus Rhinoraja; species Rhinoraja longicauda. The sequence continues at coordinate 12,329,976 of NC_135990.1, forward strand.
AAATCTAAAATGCCCTCTGTCCCATTATAGGCCACCGGTGCACATTATTCGGGCTTTTGTCAAAATGTATCTCTGCCCAGAATGTGTTCAGGACTGAAGAAAGATTGACCAGTCTGAACAGCGTCATCTGTTCATTCCCTCCACAGATGCTGCCTGACCCGCTGAATTCTTCCAGCTGTTTTTTTTGCTGAAGAAGGAACTCATCCATTTTCATGTAAATGCAACTCAATATTTGGCAACAAATATCTTGTAGCGGTCGATCGAGTTCATACCAGTTCCCAGCAGAACAATCTGTCCTTCCTCTGCTCCCTATTTCCCTGTAACCATGCTACATATTCCCTCTCACAGACGCCCATCATCTCAGTCTGAAGAAGGGTCTCGACCCGAAACGTCACCCATTCCTTCTCTCCTGAGATGCTGCCTGACCCGCTGAGTTACTCCAGCATTTTGTGATACCTTCGATTTGTACCAGCATCTGCAGTTATTTTCCTACACACCATCTCTACATGATTCCTTTTGCCACAGAAACAGACGATAGGTGCAGGAGTAGGCCATTCGGCCCCTCGAGCCAGCACCGCCATTCAATATGATCATGGACGACCATCCAAAATCAGTACCCCGTTCCTGCTTTCTCCCCATACCCCCTGATTCCGTTAACCCTGAGAGCTAGATCTAACTGTCTCTTGAAAACATCCAGTCAATTGGCCTCCGCTGCTTTTTGTGGCAGAGAATCCTACAGATTCACAACCCTCTGGGTGAAAATGTTTTTCCTCATCTCAGTCCTAAATGGCCTAGCCCTTATTCTTAAGCCATCAACTACATTGAGGGGACTTTACAGGACAAGGGGGGGGCCGGGCATGGGGGGGATGAAGAAGGGGTGAGTGCTTTTTGTAACTTTGTCGGCACCTTGGTAGCGACTCTTTTGTGTACTGTGTACAAAAACATAGAATGTCACTGCACCTAGTGACAATTTTGTCGTGGGACAATTTTTACATTTAACCAAGCCAATTAACCTACAAACCTGCACGTCTTTGGAGTGTGGGAGGAAACCGAAAATCCCGGAGAAAACCCGCGCAGGTCACGGGGAGAACATGCAAACTCCGCACAGGCAGTCGGGACCGAACCCGGGTCTCCGGCGCTGCATTCGTTGCAAGGCAGCAACTCTACCGCTGCACCACCGTGACCGCCCCAAAAGGGTTGCTGCCTCACGGAGACCTGGGTTTGATCCTGACTACAGGTTCTGTCTGTACTGAGCTTGTACGTTCTTCCTGTGACTGCGTGTATAACTGTACAAGCGACAATAATGTACAGAGGAGGGAACAGCAGGCACTGGTTTAAACTGAAGATAGACACCAAAAGCTGGAGTATCGCTGGAGAGAAGGAATGGGTGACATCACCTATTGCTTCCCTCCAGAGATGCTGTCTGGCCCGCTGAGTTACTCCAGCTTTTTGTGTCTTGACAATGAAGTATCATCATCACAAGTAATCAATTATGTACCCCTCTCACATTAATGCTATGCCCTCTAGTCTTTAGCATTTCTACGCTGGGAGAAAGGTTACAAGGGCCACTGCCACCTATGCCTCTCATAACTTGGGCGGTCACGGTGGCGCAGCGGTAGAGTTGCTGCCATACAGCGAATGCAGCGCCGGAGACTCGGGTTCGATCCCGACTACGGGTGCTGCCTGTACGGAATTTGCACGTTCTCCCCGTGACCTGCGTGGGTTTTCTCCGAGATCTTCGGTTTCCTCCCACACTCCAAAGACGTGCAGGTTTGTAGGTTAATTGGCTGGGTAAATGTAAAAATTGTCCCTAGTGGGTGTAGGATAGTGTTAATGTGTGGGGATCGCTGGTCGGCGCGGACCCGGTGGGCCGAAGGGCCTGTTTCCGCGCTGTATCTCTAAACTAAACTAAACTAATGGGGCGACCAGAACTGCATGCAATGCTCCAAATGCAGCTGAATCAAAGTTGCAACCGCAATACAGCTGCAACATGACTTCCTGACTCTTGTATTCAGTGCCCTGACCAATGAAGACAAGTGGACTGTGTTCCATCTTTACCAGTCTACCTGTGTGGCCACTTTCAGGGAGTTTTAGTTTAGTTTAGAGACACAGCATGGAAACGGGCCCTTCGTCCCACCGAGTCCGCGCCGCCCAGCGATCTCCGTACACTAGCACTATCCCACACACACCAGGGACAATCTACAGGTTTTACCGAAGCCAAATTAACCGACAAACCTGTACGTCTTTGGAGTATGGGGAAAACACCGGAACACCAGGGGAAACCCACGCGGTCACAGGGAGAACGTACAAGCTCAGTACAGACAGCATCTGTAGTCAGGATCAAACCCAGGTCTCCGTGAGGCAGCAACTCTTTTGGGGCGTCACGGTGGCGCAGCGGTAGAGTTGCTGCCTTGCAACGAATGCAGCCCCGGAGATTCAGGTTCGATCCTGACTACGGGCGCCGTCTGTACGGAGTTTGTACGTTCTCCCCGTGACGCGCGAGAGTTTTCTCCGGAATCTTCGGTTTCCTCCCACACTCCAAAGACGTACAGGTTTGTAGGTTAATTGGCTGGGAAAATGTAAAAATTGTCCCTAGTGGGTGTAGGATAGTGTTAATGTGCGGGGATCGCTGGTCGGCGCGGACCCGGTGGGCCGAAAGGACCTGTTTCTGCTCTGTAACTCTAAACTAAACTAAACTAAAATGAACTCTGTGCCACTTTGGCACTGTGCCATCACGAGGACTTGAACCCTGAGATACCTCTGGACATCGATGGTGCTCGGTTCATCGTCATTGAGCAAATGGTCTGCGTTCCTGTGCTGCATCAGTGAAGTAGGCAATCGGTTCTAACAGAACGACGGTGAGTTGGAGTCAGAATGGAGCAGAGGGAAGCAGAGGGCTCTACCTTTCATCGAATCTTCATATCATATCATATCATATATATACAGCCGGAAACAGGCCTTTTTCAGCCCTCCAAGTCCGTGCCGCCCAGTGACCTATCCTACACCCACTAGGGACAATTTTTACATTTACCCAGCCAATTTTTACATTTACCCAGCCAATTAACCTACATACCTGTACGTCTTTGGAGTGTGGGAGGAAACCGAAGATCTCGGAGAAAACCCACGCAGGTCACGGGGAGAACGTACAAGTACAAACTCCTTACAGTGCAGCACCCGTAGTCAGGATCGAACCTGAGTCTCCGGCGCTGCATTCGCTGTAAAGCAGCAACTCTACCGCTTCTGGCCTTGATTGTTCGATGCACTGTCCCCATCCTTCACCTGATCTGGATGTTGGCAAGACAAGTAAAATAATCACCTTGACATCCAACCTGCATCCACTTGACTTGGCAAAAGGACAACAAAAATAATACATTTCTATTTGGCACTTCCAATACACAAAAACACGTCCAGGAGATTTATGGAGGGAAATGGAACATGCACAAGAAGAGAGTTGTCATTTTCGGAGAAAAGTGTCAGATAAAAGATAGAAATCTATAGTAAGCTTAGTGCAACCAATCCATTAGCCATCATTTCCACTGGGAGATCCTTTAGACTTTATTTGGTACATTATTGTCACTTTTACCGAGGTACACTGAAATTTATTTTTGTATACAGTTCAGTTCAAGTATCACTATACATAAGCACTGAGATACAGACAGATTAAATAGCACTTGAAGGTAGTTGAGGCAGGGACTATCGCAACGTTTGGGAAACAGTAGACAATAGGAGCAGGAGGAGGCCATTCGGCCCTTCAAGCCAGCACCTCCATTCAATGTGATCATGGCTGATCATCCACAATCAGTACCCCGTTCCTGCCTTCTCCCCATATCCCTTGACTCCGCTATCTTTAAGAGCTCTATCTAACTCTCTCTTGAAAGCATTCAGAGAATTGGCCTCCACTGGCTTCTGAGGCAGAGAATTTCACAGATTCACAACTCTGAGTGAAAAAGTTTTTCCTCCTCTCTGTTCTAAATGGCCTACCCCTTATTCTTAAACTGTGGCCCCTGGTTCTGGACTCCCCCAACATCGGGGAACATGTTTCCTGCCTCTAACGTGTCCAATCCCTTAATAATCTTATATGTTTCTATAAGATCCCCTAAATTCCAGTGTAAACAAGCTCAGTCGCTCCATTCTTTCAACATATGACAGTTCCGTCATCATGGGGATTAACCTCATGAACCTACACTGCACTCCCTCAAACATTTAGACAGGTACAAGGATAGGACAGGTTTAGAGGGATATGGGCCAAACGCAGGCAGGTGGGACTAGTGTAGACGGGACATGTTGGTCAGTGTGGGCCAGTTGAGCCAACGGGCCTGTTTCCACGCTGTATCACTCTAATATAAGCAATGAAGAGTATGGAGTGGATAGGAGATTCAGCGCGGAAACCGGCCCACCGAGTCCGCGCCGACCAGCGATCTCCGCACATTAACACTATCCTACACACACCAAGAACAATTTACATTCATACCAAGCCATTTAACCTACAAACCTGTACGTCTTTGGAGTGTGGGAGGAAACCGAAGATTTCGGAGAAAACCCATGCAGGTCACGGGGAGAACGTACAAACTCCGTACAGACAGCGCCCGTAGTCAGGATCGAAACCGGGTCCCTGGCGCTGTGAGGCAGCAACTCTACCGCTGTGCCACCGTGCCGCCCATAGAGAAATAGGTTCTGAATGGTCTGAAGAAGGGTTTTAACCCGAAACGTCGCCTATCCATGTTCTCCAGAGATGCTGCCTGACCCGTTGAGTTCCTCCAGCACTTTGTTTCTATGAAAGGGGAACAGAGAATGGGTTTCACAGAGTATGTACAATCTACCTGCAATAGGTGAGGCTGGATGGGAAGTTTCAGGAATGATTTCCAAAAGGGAATTGGATTACTTAACAAAAGAACAAAATAGTCAACGGTGAAAGACAGGGGAGTGGGACTATTCCAAACAGTTGGCAACGTCTTGATGGAAGCCTCTCTGGGTGCTGTATCATGTGCTGATGGACTGTTTCATATGAATAAAGCAACTACATGATTGTAAAAGAAAAACTTCACTGTGGTGCATGTAATAATGAAACAATAATTAGATCCGTATTTTAGCACCAGAGATGAACGATGAATCTGATGTAACAGCTCAATATCTCAGCAACACAATGGTGCAGTGGGTAGAGCTGCTGCCTCACAGTGCCAGCGACCCAGATTCTGACCTCAGGTGCTGTCTGCGCGGAGTTTGCACGTTCCCCCTGTGACCACGTGGGTTTCCTCCAGGCGCTCCAGTTTTCCTCCCACATCCCAAAGACGTGCGGGTTTGTGGATTAATTGGCCGTCTGTAAATTGCCCCTAGTGTGTAAGTGTAGAGTGGAAACGTGGGATTTCATAGAACAAGTGTGTACAGGTGATGATTGTTGGGTGACTATCCTGTTTCCACGCTGAATCTCTACACTAGACTAAATATTTCACAAGATGTAGGTTTCAAATATCAGGTTGTCACCGGGAGAATTTAAATGATGGCGTTAAATGTACAAAACTCTCTGAGAAACAGCCCTTGGAATTTATCAGTGGAGTACAAATTGTTATGGAAGTCTTGACTTCTGATTGCAACTCTGTCACGGATAGTGGCCGTGTGTAGACACACATAAAACAACTGACTCAATTCCAGGCCACTTGCCAACTGCACTTGGCCTGAATTCAAGGAATTCTAGGGTTTAATTTAGGTTTGGAGAGCCAGAGTTGACTGCATTTTTCAAGATGCCTGTGATTATCAGTACAGCATAATTCCTGACACCCATACTAATCAAGAATCTGTCAATCTCCAATTTAAAAATATCCATTGACTTGGCCTCCACAGCCGCCTGGAGGTCCTTTTTCCAGGTCCTCTGGTTTCCTCCCACATCCCAAAGACAGTGGGTTTTTATGGGATCCTGTACATTGCCCCAAGTGTACAGAGTTCATGTCCAACCTTAGCAGTTTAAATGTAGTTACAATTTTGGAATTAAAAAAATCTAACCATGAATAATACATTGTGAATGATCAGCCATGATCACATTGAATGGCGGTGCTGGCTCGATGGGCTGAATGGCCTCCTCCTGTACCTATTGTCTAATGAAAGATTCAGCGTGGAAACAGGCCCTTTGGCCCACCGGACGATCCATCACTGTTCACACTCGTTCTATGTTAACCCACTTTCCCATCCACTCCCCTCACAAGAGGGGGAATTTACTGAGGGCCAATTAACTTTACAAACCCACATGTCCTTTTGGAGTGTGTGAGGAAACCGGAGCACCCGGAGAAAACCCACGCGGTCACAGGGAGAACGTGCAAACTCCACACAGCCGCACTCGAGCTGAGGATCGAACCTGAGAAGCTGGGGCTGTGAGGCAGCAGCTCTACCCGCTGCGCCATTGTTCCGCCCATTGGCAGAAAACTATTTGTAAGTGATTTTTGCAAAGCTTATTGTAAGAACCCATCAGGTCTCTAATTCCTGTACTCTGCCAGCCTACACGTGTTCAGACTGTCGATGAGTTGGATTATTAAATGTCCCTGTAAGGCCAAGTAGGGATGAGCAATAAATGCTGTCTTGCCCCAACGCCAGGATCTTAAGGGCAGCACTGTGGTACAACAGTAGAGTTACTGCCTCACAGCGCCGGAGACTCGGGTTTGATCCTGACTATGGGTGCTGTCTGTACAATGTTTGTACGTTCTCCCCGTGACCGCGTGGGTTTTTACCGGGTGCTCTGGTTTCCTCCAAAGACGAACAGGATTGCAGGTTATTTGGCTTTGGTAAGTTGTAAAATTGTCCCTACTATGTAGGTTAGTGTTAAGAGTACGGGGTGATTGCTGGTCAAAGCGGACCCGGTGGTAGGGTTGCCAACTATCTCTCCCAAATAAGGGACAAGGTGACATCACCGCCCAGCGCCCCACGTGACCTCACCCAGCCAGCGGCCACGTGCTTCCGCTCCACCAATGCCGGCCGCCCGGGCCGGGAGGCGGGTTGCTACGCAACCTCCGTTAGGCGGCGCCTGGACCTCCAGGCCTACACTGTCCTGACCTACTGTGATCGAACTTAGTGTCCGGGTCTACAGTGTCCGGGTCTACAGCGTCCGGGCCTGCAGTGTCCGGGCAAACAGTGTCCGGGTCAACAGTGTCCGGGTCTACAGTGTGCGGGCCTACAGTGTCCGGGCCTACTGTGTTCGGGCCTACAGTGTCCGGGCCTACTGTGTTCTGGCCTACAGTGTGCGGGCCTACAGTGTCCGGGCCTACTGTGTCCGGGTCTACAGTGTCCGAGCCTACAGTGTCCGGGCCTACAGTGTCCAGGCCTACAGCCCCCCCCCGGGCCTAATGCGGGACAAGGCCGGTCCCGTACGGGACAAACCAATTTAGCCCAAAATACGGGATGTCCCGGCTAATACGCGACAGTTGTCGACCCTACCTGGTGGGCCAAAGGGCCTGTTTTCCTATAAAGTCTAAATCTCCAAGAAATTAATAACTATAAAAGGCACAACCACCATCCTCTCCCCAACTTGAGTGGTTTGGCCCTGCAGGATATGCCTTCTGAAAATTCCAAGACAGTAAATCCATGATACCTAGGGTTGCCAACTGTCCCGTATTAGCCGGGACGTCCCGTATTTTGGGCTAAATTAGTCTGTCCTGTACGGGACCGCCCTTGTCCCGTATCAGTAGGGTTGCCAACTTCCTCACTCCCAAATACGGGACAAAGAGTTTCGTCACCGCCCCACGCCCCACGTGACCTCACCCAGCCAGCGGCCACGTGCTCCCGCTCCACCAATATTGGCCACCCTTTGTGGGGTGAGGAAGTTGGCGACCCTGACTGTGAGCCAGCATAGAGTGGACTCCTTTATACAGTAGACATCAGATAATTTACCCTTCCAGCTTTCACTCTGACTGCTGCTGTCTGACTGCAGCCGTCTGCAATTAAATGGAAAGGAAGATGGTGCTTTTACAACCGGTTTACGACCTCTCTGAGTTTTAAAGCCAATTAAGTGGGTTTGAAGTGTAGCCACTGGTGCCCTGAAAGGCTCTTAGAAGCACAGTGTTGTTGAAACAATCACCAGCTGATACAATCACTGCATCATGGGCTTTTTGTAAGTAACACTGGGCAAATAGTATCAAGAATGAGACCACCTGCAAATAAATGACAAACACAAAGCTTCTGGTTTCTTACTTGACTTTAATTGAGGTTTGTCGTACAATAAATTAATCTGCCATAGCAGTTGTTTAGCGAGCGATTTAATACTGCACAACCAAAGGGCAACATTGACCAAAGCATCAAGACACAAGCTACTGAAGCAGACTGCACCCAGAAACAGCCCCTCTACCCTCACCCACAGCAACCAAGGAGACAGGACTTCATGTGTGGGAAGGAACTGCAGATGCTGGACTGAGATTGAGGGCGTGCAGCGTAGGTTCACTAGGTTAATTCCCGGAATGGCGGGACTATCATATGTTGAAAGACTGGAGCGACTAGGCTTGTATACACTGGAATTTAGAAGGATGAGAGGAAATCTTATCGAAACATATGATTATTAAGGGGTTGGACACGTTAGAGGCAGGAAACATGTTCCCAATGTTGGGGGAGTCCAGAACCAGGGGCCACAGTTTAAGAATAAGCGGTAGGCCATTTAGAACTGAGATGAGGAAAAACTTTTTCAGTCAGAGTTGTGAATCTGTGGAATTCTCTGCCTCAGAAGGCAGTGGAGGCCAATTCTCTGAATGCATTCAAGAGAGAGCTAGATAGAGCTCTTAAGGATAGCGGAGTTAGGGGGTATGGGGAGAAGGCAGGAACGGGGTACTGATTGAGAATGATCAGCCATGATCACATTGAATGGCGGTGCTGGCTCGAAGGGCCGAATGGCCTCCTCCTGCACCTATTGTCTATTGATTCTTTCGGTGACGTCACCTATTCGGAGATGCTTCCTGACCCGCTGAGTTACTCCAGCTTTTTGTGTCTATCCCGTGGCAGTGGTGATGTCCACAGGGAGTGCCTGTGGAACAATGGACGGTGGAGCCTTGCAGTAGTAACTACAGCAGTAGAGTGGCCACCTCACAGCGCCAGAGATCCAGGTTCGATCCTGACCGCGGGTGCTGTCTGTGTGGAGTTTGCACTTTCTCCCCGTGACAGTGCGTCTCTCTTCCCACGTCCCAAAGACGTGCGGGTTTGTAGGTTAATTAGCCTCTGTAAATTCCCACAAGTGTGTGGAGTGTAGATGAGGAAGAGGGATAACATGGAACCAGAGTGAAACAGTCGATGGTCGGCAAGGACTTGGTGGGTGAAAGGCTATTGCAATGCTATACCTTTCAATCAATCAATCACCAAGAGGAGCTTCATTTCAATTAATGACTGAGAATTTTGCTTTAGTCACAAGGACCAACTAAAGACATTAAGTCAACGTCACATCAGGCAGCAAAGAACCTTCTCAGAAAGTGGATCAGGTGAAACGGCAATGCAAACGCCCGAGTTAATGATGGTGTGTTGGTCACGCCACCGAACACTTGTAAAGGAAGAGTCTTGACCCCAAACGTCACCCATTCCTTCTCCCCAGAGATGCTGTCTGACCCGCTGAGTTACTCCAGCTTTTTGTGTCTGACTTCGGTTTAAAGCAGCATCTGCATTTCCTTCCTACACCAGTGCCACAGGTGTCTATAACACACAGTGGACATGGCTCGGCTCAATGCAGACCAAAGAGTGCTTCAATTGTGTACCAGTGCAGGGAGGTATCACTATCACCTTCCACAAGGAGTAACTCACCCGGCTGGGGGGCATGTGACCCTCCCTCCCTCTCTCCCTCCCTCCTCTCAGCATTACCACTCCCTACCCACCAACTGTGCTCAAAACATATTGGTAGTATAAGAAAATAACTGCAGATGCTGGTACAAATCGAAGGTGTTTATTCACAAAATGCTGGAGTAACTCAGCGGGTCAGGCAGCATCTCAGGAGAGAAGGAATGGGTGACGTTTCGGGTCGAGACCCTTCTTCAGACTGATGTCAGGGGGGGCGGGACAAAGGAAGGATATAGGTGGAGACAGGAAGATAGAGGGAGAACTGGGAAGGGGGAGGGGAAGAGAGGGACAGAGGAACTATCTAAAGTTGGAAGGGCTATCCTGACAATCTCCCACTGAGACTTTGAGAGGAAAAACTCGCGTGCTAAGAAAAAACTAAACGTCATCAGTCAGTTTAATTCTCCCACCCACTTCCATTCTCCACCATTTCCCTCAAAACACAAAGTGCTGGAGGAACTCAGCGGGTCAGGCAGCATCTGTGGAGGACATGTACAGGTGACGTTTCACAGAGTGCTGGAGTAACTCAGTGGGTCAGGCAGCATCTCTGGAGAACATGGATAGGTGACGTTTCACAGAGCGCTGGAGTTACTCAGCGGGTCAGGCAGCATCTGTGGAGAACATGGATAGGTGACGTTTCACAGAGTGCTGGAGTAACTCAGTGGGTCAGGCAGCACCTGAGATTGGACAGACGGCTTGTCGGACCGGGAATCTCTCTCCACTCTCCAATCCATGTAGGGCTACTTTGAAGTTCTCCTCTCACCCATCATTAGGCTGAAGTGTCGCCTTTCCCTCCGCAGATGCTGCCTGGCCCCGAGTTCCTCCAGCACTTTTTGTTTTGCTCAAGATTCCAGCATCTGCAGTTCCTTGCGTCTCCATCATCTCCCTCCCTTGGTTTTTCCCAAGAAGTTTAATGGGAACTCGGGGTACAGAACACACACACGTGTTTGCTCACATTACTGCCTCCTGGAACCACACAAGATTGTCACCTCTTACTCTGTGCCTCCGTATTCTAGACAGAAGCCGTTGATGATAATGTTCTTGCTAAAGCAATTTCACTAAGCCTTTATTTTATTTCCTGCTCCATTATCACCATCCCCACTGTATTGCTACCCATTGTTACTTACCCACCCTGTCTTCCATTCTTCCCTTCTGCTCTTCCTTCTCCTCCCTCTCGCTTTTCCTGACCTTCTCTCCACAGATGCTGCCCGACGCACTGAGTATTTCCGGCGCTCTCTGTGTTTGCTTTTGGTTGCGATGGGCGTTGAGGGAAAGGGCAGTGTTTTAAGGGAGGATTTCTCCCACGTCCCAATGACGTGCAGGTTTGCAGTTTAATTGGCCTCTGTAAATTGCCCCAGGTGTGTGGGGAGTGGATGAGAAATTGGGATAACACAGAACTAGTGTGAATATGTGATCAGTGGTCGGCGTGGATGTGGTGGGCAAAAGGCCTGTTTCCATGCTGTATCTCTGAACTAAAACTAAACCAGGGGTTTAGGGATCTATAAATATCCATCTGGAGGGATCTCCGTATGAGCTAAAAGTGAAATCAGGACAAAAAAAAGATTGCTGGAAAGACTCAGCCGGTCAGGCAGCATCCGTGGAGAGAGTAACAGAATCGAGAACGAGGAAGGAGTATTATTTAGATCATGTGTTAGGGGCTGTAAACATATAAGATTATTAAGGGGTTGGACACGTTAGAGGCAGGAAACATGTTCCCAATGTTGGGGGAGTCCAGAACCAGGGGCCACAGAGAGTTGTAAATCTGTGGAATTCTCTGCCTCAGAAGGCAGTGGAGGCCAATTCTCTGAATGCATTCAAGAGAGAGCTAGATAGAGCTCTTAAGGATAACGGAGTCAGGGGGTATGGGGAGAGGGTGCTGATTGAGAATGATCAGCCATGATCACATTGAATGGTGGTGTTGGATCGAAGGGCCGAATGGCCTACTCCTGCACCTATTGTCTATAGTGGTGGGAGGATATAATTGCTGTGTGACAGGTTTTCAGAGTTTTATTACCAACTAGAGCAAATTTACAAATTATTAGTATTTTTAAGATGCAAATCCTGTCTTTATTTATACACTGAATACTGAATGATGTCCACCTGACATTTTGCTTTTCTGTCTTTCCCAGTTTTGGCGAGCGTCTTCAACCTTCAAACTGTGTTTCTCTCTCCACAGATGCTGCCTGACCTGCTGGGTATATCCAAGGTTTTGTTTTTATTTCAGATTTGCAGTGCTTTGATTTTCTTTGACTGGTGATTACAGGAAGCACTGTTTCCATTCAAGGAGCAATGGAAATGTGGATATTCAGGGTTGAGAAAACTGGATTTTCATTGTTGAAAAGGGCCATGGGGAGAGCGGGAGCTGGATTGTCCTCTGCGATCTAACCGAATGGCAGAACAGAGGATAGACGCAAAAACTGAAGATAGACACCAAAAGCTGGAGTAACTCAGCGGGTCAGACAGCATCTCTGGAGAGAAGGAATATAGGAATCTCGTTTCGGTTCGAGATCCTTCTTCAGACTGAGAGGCAGGGGAGAGGAAGACAAAGAGGTAAGGGAGGGTAAGGTGTGAAAAAGAGACATCAAAGGGCAGCTTACCTCCCAGCAGTATGATCAGTAACTTCTCTAACTTCAAGTAACCCTTGCTTTCCCTCTCTCCATCCCTCCCCTCCCAGTTCTCCGACCATTCTGACTGTCTCCGATTACATTTATGGTAGCACCTAGTGGTCATCCCCAAGAACAACACCAGTCAATTGTAGTGTTAACCCTAGGGATTGTAACATCCAGTCTTACTAATCAATCTATCTGTTTGTTTTGTTGTCACCTTCTCCTAGCTAACAGTGATATATATTCTCCATTTTCCTTCACTACATCTTTTTTGGTGTCTCATTTTCACACCTTACCCTTCCTCATCTCTGTGTCTCCCTCTCCCCTGACTCTCAATCTGAAGAGGGGTCTCGACCTGAAACATCACCCATTCCTTCTCTCCAGAGATGCTGCCTGACCCGCTGAGTTACTCCAGCTTCGGATTAAACCAGCATCTGCAGTTCCTTCCAACACACCTACTGATCGGGATCTTTGTGCATGTGATATTACACCTGCATTTTGTTTCAAACAAATTCACGCATTACATTTTAAATTTACTTGTAAAGAGAGACAAAATAAAATAGAACAGAGCAGGTCAATTCAATTTTATTCTGAGGAAAAAAATCCTCAAACATAAAAAGTTTTCTTTCTCTACTGATGATGGGATGGTGCCAACATTTTCTGTTTTTACCTCAGATTTCCAGCATCTGCAGTTTTGGTTTTTTGGCTGCTTAAATAGAATAAATATCAGATACAAAAACTGGACAGGAACAATGATTTTTCTCAAATTTGCATCATTTTTCCCTGTGTTCTACACTTCCACAAATTTCCACATTTATGGTGCGATTGCCTGTGTAAATAGATTGAAGTATCTGAACCTTCTGGTGGTGCCCATAGCACCCCCACTGCTGGGAGGTTGTAATTACAGTGTGACCACTTGCTGCCTTTGCCAGTGAAATGCCACTGATATGAATAAAGACAGACACTGTACTTTATACTGGGTACCGAATGCCTAACACGTTACCTAATCTAATTAAACCCCATTCCTAACCCCATTTCCTCGTAAGTCTACATTGTGTTTGTCCGCAAATTAGGGTTGCCAACTTGGGATGGGATTGGGATGATCATGTTGGTCATTTGGAATTATACGACCATCAATTGAATCGATTGATCGAAAGGAAGATACAGCATGGAAACAGGCCCTTCAACCCACTGAGTCCAGGCCGACCATCGATCACCCGTTCACACTAGCTCTATGTTATCTGGTGTTGCCAACTGTCCCGTATTAGCCGGGACATCCCGTATTTTGGGCTAAATTAGTTTGTACGGGATCACCTTTGTCCCGTATTAGTAGGGTTGCCAACTTGCTCACTCCCAAATAAGGGACAAAGGGTGACGTCACCGCCCTGCGCGCCACGTGACCTCTCCCAGCCAGCGGCCACGTGCTCCCGCTCCACCAATGGCGGCCGCCATTGATGGAGCGGGAGCACGTGGCCGCTGGCTGGGTGAGGTCACGTGGGGCTCGGGGCGGTGACGTCACCTTGTCCCGTATTTGGGAGCGAGGAAGTTGGCAACCCTAATGTTGTCTCACTGTCTCACCCATTCCATGCACATTTGGGGTGGTTTACAGTGGCCAATTAAACCTACAAACCCGCACGTCTTTGGGATGTGGGAGGAAACCCCACACGGGCACAGGGAGAACGTGCTGACTCCACACAGCCAGCACTCAAGGTCAGGATCGAACCCGGGCGTCTAGCTCCATGAGACAGCAGCTCTACCAGCTGTGCCACTCCGTTAGTTTCATCAAGTGAAGTGATCGTCATGAACTAATCATGTTGCTCACCCTATGGAGCTCAGTCATGCAGTCCAACCTGGATGTGCTTTTTGCCCGGGATTGGGACCAGGAGGTTTGCTTATCTATGTTGATGCTAGCCTGACTCTGCTGAGCTTCCTTTGAACCTCGTCCCAACATCCGTCCCAGACCTCTGCTGGCCTGTCCCGTCCCTGGTCTCACCCCACTAAGTCTCATCCAGAGAGAGGAAGCATCTACCGTGGCCAAGCTGCTCAGATGGTGACCTGCAACGTAGCAACTCAGGAGGCCTTCTCATCGTACGACTGGGTTAACCTATGATGAGCGTTTGACGGCACTGGGCCTGTACTCGCTGGAGTTTAGAAGGACGAGGGGGGGACCTCATTGAGACGTACCGAATAGTGAAAGGCCTGGTTAGGGTGGATATGGAGAGGATGTTTCCACTAGTGGGAGAGTCTAGGACCAGAGGTCATAGCCTCAGAAGAAAAAGGACGCACATTTAGAAAGGAGATGGGGAGGGATTTCTTTAGCCAGAGGGTGGTGATTCTGTGGAATTCATTGCCACAGACGGCTGTGGAGACCAAGTCATTGGGTATTTTTAAGATGGAGATTGACATATTACTAAGGGTGTCAGGGGCTATGGGGTGAAGGCAGGAGAATGGGGTTGAGAGGGAAATATAGATCAGCCATGATTGAATGGTGACATTAACTCGATGGGCCGAATGGCCTAATTCTGCTTCTATGACTTATGAACTGAGAACAGGCCCTTGGCACCTGCTGGCTCCTGACTTGGCCCAGTAACTGCCTGCTCCTGTAAGGAAAGGACACGGCGTGAACCATGCAGTTCTCAAACCGTCTGCAAGTAATTTTCTTCTGAAAGCAGTTTCCCCCTCCTTTAAAAACAGCAACGCGCTGGAAAACTGTTGCCATAAAACAAAAGCAAACTCATTGGCCACTAAAAACGGAAAAGTAAATCTTGATTCCTGTCATTGCGCGTGATAAACGTGGGTTGCAGTGACAAACGTTGATGTGATTAGGCCTCCGAGCTCTTTGTGGCTGGTTCAGTTTGATAGGAATGGCAGAGGCCCACAATCACTCTTTTTCACTCAGAGAGTTGTAAATCTGTGGAATTCTCTTCCTCAGAAGGCAGTGGAGGCCAATTCTCTGGATGCTTTCAAGAGAGAGCTAGATAGAGCTCTTAAGGATAGCGGAGTCAGGGGGTATGGGGAGAAGGCAGGAACGGGGTACTGATTGAGAATGATCAGCCATGATCACATTGAATGGCGGTGCTGGCTCGAAGGGCCGAATGGCCTACTCCTGCACCTATTGTCTATTGTCTACAGGTCCACCACCGATATTCCGGCACCCATGGTTGCACAACCTCTCTGGATTATCCGTTTGGCCAGACCAACAGCAGTCACGCGCGCTGAGCTGAGTCCAACGGTACCGGGATGGTCCGCCTGTGCTGCTAAGGGACCGAGATGGCAGCCCACAAAGTTGGCCTCGTACATCGGCCAAGGGAATGCATCGGCCATTCCAGAGCCCCGGCTGCAGGAGGTTAACCCGACCCGCCGATTGGCCACGGAAGTCCCATTGGCCTCCTCAGCCGAACTTGGCGCCACATTTTCAGGGGGGACTTCTGGGAGGGGGGGGTTTAAAGGAGGCACCGGACCATCAGTTGCTGAAGGATTGGTGGTGGACCTGTATCCTCAAAGCTTCAGGCAGCCCTGTCCCAGGAAACAAGTATCTCAAAGGCACGGGCAGAGCAGTTCCACAGAACTAGCACCCCACAGCTATGGGCAGACCCAATCTGGAGGCCAAGTTTCATAAAGCTACGGTCAGAAGAGGTCTCGGAGACCAGTTACCTCAAAGCGACTGGTAAACCAATTCTGGAGACCAGGTTTTTCCAAAACTACCAGTCTAGGAGACCAAAGCTTTCCCAAAGCCACGGACAGAAGTTCTGGAGACCAAGTATCCCACAGCCACACGCAGAACAGCTCTGGAGACCAAGTATCCCACAGCCACAGTTCTGGAAGCCAAGTATCCCCAAACCACAGACAGACCAGTCCAGGAGAACAACGAGTTCATAGTTATAATCAGTACTATATTAGCGAGACTCACCCCGAGAAGGACAGCTACCAAAAGCTTTGTGGAAACACTAATCTCTAAGAAAGGAGAAGGATTTGGGGAGGGAACATCAAATTAATTAAATACACATGATTAAAATCCCGAAGAATGAACATTGACTCCATTGCAATGTGGATCTGTGATGTGGAGAGTGTTCCAGGGGGCTGAGGGGGGGAGACCAGCGTTAAATAAAGGGGCAGTTTCTTTAGCCAAGAGGGTGCAGGATGTTAGGATTGGCGACTTGTCTTTCAGGTGCTTCAGCAGGGTGGATATCCCTTCACCGAGTTATTCAGGGATCCCTGCACGTGTTGTGGAAGGGGAGTTGGCTGGCCCTGCCCACCGGGTCACGTGTGCCTGGCCTGTCACGTGTGCCTCCTGTCGTTAGTGGTTTGACAAGGGGCTGTGCCAACTCTCCCGTATTAGCCGGGACATCCCGTATTTTGGGCTAGTTTGTCCCGTACGGGACCGCCCTTGTCCGGTGTCAGTAGGGTCGCCAACTTCCTCACTCCCGAAGAAGGGACAAAGGGTGACGTCACCGCCCCGTGTGACCTCACCCAGCCAGCGGCCACGTGCTCCCGCTCCACCAATGGCGGCCGCCATTGGTGGAGCGGGAGCACGTGGCCGCTGGCTGGGCGAGGTCACGCGGGGCGGTGATGTCGCCCTTTGTTCCGTCTTCGGGAGTGAGGAAGTCGACGACTCGACCGAAGGCCCACGTCACTGGGTCAGCGTCTCCACAATCTCCTTGGCCATCATCGTGCCGATCACCATCTTCTCACAGTTGACGGTCAGCTGGGCGGCCCCGTTGTCCTTGGTGACGAGGGTGATGAGGACTAGAGCGCCACCGCTCAAGGTCCGAGAGGCAAACCTGCCGTGGGGGGGGAGACAAGGCAGAGCAACTCAGCTCGGGAAACAGTAGCCCGGGGCACCATATCGCAACCAGAACCACAAACACAACTACAACCAGAACCACAGACAGAACTCTTACACTTCAATGACTTTAGAAAGTTTATTGTGTAAGGAGAAACTGCAGATGCTGGTAGACACTAAATGCTGGAGTTTCTCCCTTTTTATCTTTGGCTTTTATCCGACCATCCTGCCTATTTAAAAACCCTCCTCATCTCTGTTCACCTATTACCTGCAACACTTTGTCCTGCCTCTTCTCTCTTCAAGCTTTCTTTCCTCTCTACTGGATGAATTTAAGAGAGAGTTAGATAGAGCTCTAGGGGCTAGTGGAACCAGGGATATGGGGAGAAGGCAGGCACGGGTTACTGATTGTGGATGATCAGCCATGATCACAATGAATGGCGGTGCTGGCTCGAAGGGCTGAATGGCCTCCTCCTGCACCTATTTTCTGTTTCTATGGTACTGTCTGAAGAAGGATCCAGGCCTGAAATGTCATCTTCAGTTGCCTGGCCTGCTGACTTACTCCAGCACTTTGACTTTTTTTGTAAACCCGCATTTACAGTTCCTTGTTTTTACTTCTAGAAAAACATGATCTTGAGAGCAGACTAAACCCCCACTGAAATTCAAATCATGATGAACTTTCATGGATAGCTTCATCTACATCTAAAAAAAGGAGAGGCCAGGCGAGTGATCCTTAAATTGATTTATTCACAAAATGCTGGAGTAACTCAGCAGGTCAGGCAGCATCTCGGGAGAGAAGGAATGGGTGACGTTTCGGGTCGAGACCCTTCTTCAGTTTAAGAATAAGGGGTAGGCCATTTAGAACGGAGATGAGGAAGAACTTTTTCAGTCAGAGAGTGGTGAAGGTGTGGAATTCTCTGCCTCAGAAGGCAGTGGAGGCCAGTTCGTTGGATGCTTTCAAGAGAGAGCTGGATAGAGCTCTTAAGGATAGCGGAGTGAGGGGGTATGGGGAGAAGGCAGGAACAGGGTACTGATTGAGAGTGATCAGCCATGATCGCATTGAATGGCTGAATGGCCTACTCCTTCACCTATTGTCTATTGTCTATTGACCCGAAACGTCACCCATTCCTTCTCTCCCGAGATGCTGCCTGACCTGCTGAGTTACTCCAGCATTTTGTGAATAAATCGATTTGTACCAGCATCTGCAGTTATTTTCTTATACCACTTGAGTGATCCTTAAATGTTGTACATATAGCCTTAAAGCGGTAAGAAGGAACTGCAGATGCTGGTTTAAACCGAATATAAGACACAAAACACTGGAGTAACTCGGCGGGACAGGCAGCATCCCTGGGGAAAAGGAATGGGTGACGTTTCGGGTCAAGACGTTCTTCAGACTGAAAGTTTATTAACTCAAGTCGTGTGGATATAGCTGGCCAATTTTTGTTCATCCTTAAGTGTCCCTTAACTGAGCAAGTTGTTAAGTCCACACTCACATCCCAGGCCAGAGTCTGAAGAAGGGCCCAGGAACTTGTCTGTCCAGATGCTGCCTGTCCCGCTGAGTTACTCCAACACTCACATAGGCCAGAATTGGTTCACTATAGAATACTGGTAAGTCAAGAAGCGACCGACCCAAAACATCACCTGCCCATGTTCTCCGGAGATACGGCCTGACCCACTGAGTTACTCCAGCACTTTGTGTCTTTTTTTCAAAACCAGCATCTGCAGTTCTTTGTTTCTGCACTTTGCTTTTACAAGGATCAGGCAGTTCCACAGTTAGAGATTGGTGCTTTGCTAAAACAAATCCAGATTTATCATTGCTTGAAGATAACACCCATCCCCCATCTTAGTTGTCCAGCCAGTCTCTGCCCTCCTGATTAAATTTTACATTGTATGCCTCTTTGTCACTGTCCCCTAGCTAACAATGGTCTATTCTACCTTTTCCTTGAGCTTTGTCCCCTTTGATCTCTCATTTTCACACCTCACCCTTCCATATCTCTCATTTCCCTCTCCCCAGACTCTGTCTGAAGGGTCTCACCCCGAAACATCACCTATTCAATAGACAATAGACAATAGGTGCAGGAGTAGGCCATTCAGCTCTTCGAGCCAGCAGCACCATTCAATGTGATCATGGCTGATCATTCTCAATCAGTACCCCGTTCCCGCCTTCTCCCCATACCCCCTGACTCCGCTATCCTTAAGAGCTCTATCTAGCTCTCTCTTGAATGCATTCAGAGAATTAACCTCCACTGCCTTCTGAGGCAGAGAATTCCACAGATTCACAACTCTCTGACTGAAAAAGTTTTTCCTCATCTCCGTTCTAAATCATATATCATATCATATATATATACAGCGCGGAAACAGGCCTTTTCGGCCCACCAAGTCCGCGCCGCCCAGCGATCCCCGCACATTAACACTATCCTACACCCACTAGGGACAATTTTTTACATTTACCCAGTCAATTAACCTACATACCTGTACGTCTTTGGAGTGTGGGAGGAAACCGAAGATCTCGGAGAAAACCCACGCAGGTCACGGGGAGAACGTACAAACTCCTTACAGTGCAGCACCCGTAGTCGGGATCAAACCTGAGTCTCCGGCGCTGCATTCGCTGTAAAGCAGCAACTCCTTATTCTTAAACTGTGGCCCCTGGTTCTGGATTCCCCCAACATTGGGAACATGTTTCCTGTCTCTAACGTGTCCAACCCCTTAATAATCTTACACGTTTCGATAAGATCCCCTCTCATCCTTCTAAATTCCAGTGTATACAAGCCTGGTTGCTCCAGTCTTTCAACATATTCCATCTATCCAGAGATGCTGCCTGTCCCGCTGAGTTACTCCAGCATTTTGTGTCTGTCGTTGATGTAAACCAGCATCTGCAGATCCGTCCTACACATTTTCTGTTCGTGTCATAGGTTTTGAACCCATTTTGTCTGAATCAGTGATTTAATGATACTTTATCACATGTACCCAAGTTCAGTGAAATTCATTGTCTTGCATACAACCCAGTAAAATCAGACAGCAGAAACCTTTCCTTGGCAGTACGCAAAGAGGTTTTCTGGTGCCGACAAAGTTACAAAAGGTTCATTGAACAGTCTTATCTTCTGCTAGCAGCATTAGGATGGAGAGTGACAGGGTTCATTCAGAGTCTAGGGTCCTGAACTTGAATAAAGGAGACTTTGAAGGTATGAGATGGGAATTGGCTAGGATAGACTGGCAAATGATGCTTAAAGGGTTGACGGTGGAGATGCAATGGTGAAGATTCAAAGACCGCATGGATGAACTCCAAGAATTGTTTATCCCTGTCTGGCGAAAAAATAAAACTGGGAAGGTGGCTCAACCGTGGCTGACGAGGGAAGTCAAGGATGGTGTTAAATCCAAGAGGCATAAATTGGCCAAATGAAGTGGCAAACCAGAGGACTGGGAGAAATTTAGAATTCAACAGAGGAGGACAAAAGGGTTAATTAAGAGGGGGAAAAAAGAGCATGAAAGAAAGCTTGCGGGAATATAAAAACTGACTGTAAAAATTTCCATAGGTATGAAAAATGGAAAAGATTAGGGAAGACGAATGTAGGTCCCTTACAGTCAGAGACAGGTGAATTTATAATGGGAAACAAGGAAATGGCAGAACAGTTAAACAAGTACTTTGGTTCTGTCTTCACTAAGGAAGACACAAACAATCTCCCGGAAATACTAGGGGACCGAGGATCTAGTGGAAGGGAGGAACTGAAGGGAATCCACATTAGTCAGAAAATGGTGTTAGGTAAACTGTTGGGACTGAAGGCAGATAAATCCCCAGGGCCTGATGGTCTGCATCCCAGAGTACTCAAGGAGGTGGCCCTAGAAATCGTGGATGCATTGGTGATCATTTTCCAATATTGTCTCGACTCTGGATCAGTTCCTGGGGACTGGAGGGTAGCCAATGTAACCCCACTTTTTAAGAAAGGAGGGAGAGAGAAAACGGGGAATTATAGACCAGTTAGCTTTACATCGGTAGTGGGGAAGATGCTGGAGTCGATTGTTAAAGATGTTATAGCAGCACATTTGGAAAGCAGTGATGGGATCGGTCAAAGTCAGCATGGATTTATGAAGGGGAAATCATGCTTGAATAATCTTCTGGAATTTTTTGAGGATGTAACAAGTAGAATGGAGAAGGGAGAGCCAGTGGATGTGGTGTATCTGGACTTTCAAAAAGCCTTTGACAAGGTCCCACACAAGAGATTAGTGTGCAAAATTAGAGCACATGGTATTGGAGGTAGGGCATTGACATGGATAGAGAACTGGTTGGCAGGCAGGAAGCAAAGAGTGGGAACTAATGGGTCCCTTTCAGAATGGCAGGCAGTGACTGTGGGGTACCGCAAGGCTCGGTGCTGGGACCCCAATTATTTACAATATATATTAACGATTTAGACAAGGGAATAAAATGTAACATCTCTAGGTTTGCAGATGACACAAAGTGGGTGGCAGTGTGAGCTGCGAGGAGGATGCTATGAAGCTGCAGGGTGACTTGGGTTGGTTGGGCGAGTGGGCAGAAGCATGGCAGACACGGTATATTGTGGATAAATGAGAGGTTATTCCCTTTGGTGGCAAGAACAGGAAGGCAGATTATTACCTGAATGGTGTCAGGTTAGGAGAAGGGGAGGTACATGAGACCTGGGTGTGCTTGTACATCAGTCACTGAAAGTAAGCATGCAGGTACAGCAGGCAGTGAAGAAAGCCAATGGCATGTCGGCCTTCATTGCGAGAGGATTTGACTTTCGGATCAAGGAGGTCCTACAGCAGTTGTACAGGGCCCTGGTGAGACCACATCTGGAGTAATGTGTGCAATTTTGGTCTCCTAATTTGAGAAATGATATTATTGCTATTGAGGGAGTTCACCAGGTTAATTCCCGGGATGGCAGGACTGACGTATGATGAAAGAATGAGTCGACTGGGCTTGTATTCACTGGAATTTAGAAGGATGAGAGGGGATCTTATAGGAACATATAAAATTCTTAGAGGATTGGACAGGGTAGATGCAGGAAAGATGTTCCCGATGTTGGGGGAGTCCAGAACCAGGTGTCACAGTTTAAGAATAAGGGGTAGGCCATTTAGGACTGAGATGAGGAAAAACTTTTTCACACAGAGAGTTGTGAATCTGTGGAATTCTCTGCCACAGAAGGCAGTGGAGGCCAATTCACTGGATGTATTCAAGAGAGTTAAATATAACTCTTAGGGCTAAGGGAATCAACGGATATGGGGAAAAAGCCAGAACGGGGTACTGATTCTGGATGATCAGCCATGATCATATTGGATGTCGGTGCTGGCTTGAAGGGCCGAATGGCCTCCTCCTGCACCTATTTCCTATGAACCAGGGCTGCCGCCACACTTGGCAGCAGGTGGCTCCCCACTGAGCCCCCCTTTGTTCTCGCCCCCCCCCCCCGCTGGGTCCCCCTTCGTTCTCAGGGTCTTCTTTGTGTAACGTGATGTACCTTGACCCCCATGGCACCGAGCTATGAATCATTGTTTATTTTTCTGCTGCATTTAATTGCTACCTCGGTGGACAGGAAGTGTTTGCTCGGTCAGCCATTCAGCATCAAAGTGTGCTGAATCTTGGTGGAATGATTCCCAGTGCCCACACTCTCTCATTAGGAATCTTTGTGGATCTACAGCAATGTATGTCCATAGCTTGGGCTACCTGTGCTCACACAGTAAACCTGCCCAATCCGTACACCCATCAAAATGGTTCTTAAACGTTTCGATAGTAGTTTAGTTTAGTTTAGAGATACAGCGCAGAAACAGGCCCTTCGGCCCACCGGATCCGCGCCGACTAGCGACCCCCGCACATTAACATTATCCTACACCCATTAGGGACAATTTTTACATTTACTGAGCCAATTAACCTACAAACCTGTACGTCTTTGGAGCGTGGGAGGAAACCGAAGATCTCGGAGAAATCCCACGCAGGTCACGGGGAGAACGTACAAACTCCGTACAGACAGCACCCGCAGTCGGGATTGAACCCGGGTCTCCGGCGCTGCATTCGCTGTAAGGCAGCAACTCTACCGCTGCGCCACCGTGACCGCCCCGTGTATCTGCCTCAATCACCTCCTCCGGCAGCCCGCTCCCTACACCCACCACCCTTTGGGTAAAACGTCACGGTCCTGTGGTTCTGTGATTACCTGTACTCGTCGCTCTGACCGCAGGGCACCCGCCCGAGGTTAGCCGTCGACATCACCCGCTGTACTATGGCATGGTCACTCCGGCACTGCTCCGCCAGGGTCAGCTTCTCATTGATTTCATTCATCCCCATCAGTTTTCCTTTGAAGCGTGGCAGGAAGAACACAGGAGCATTGGGACATTGAACATCAACATTTAACTCAATCTCCCTTTCCCTCAACCGTACAGAGATACCTGATGTCCCACCAATAACACCAACTCTAAACAGTATAGGAGTGGTACAGTCTCCCTGGGGTTGCCAACTGTCCCGTATTAGCCGGGATATCCCGTATTTTGGGCTAAATTAGTTTCTCCCGTACGGGACCACCCTTGTCCCGTATTAGGCCCGCGGGCCGGGAGGCGGGTTGCTACACATCCTTCGTTGGGCGAACGCACTCCGTTAGCTTACACCTGCGTAGCAACCCGTCTCCCGGCCCGGGCGGCCGCCATTTGTGGAGCGGGAGCACGTGGCCGCAGGCTGGGTGAGGTCATGTGGGGCGGTGACGTCACCTTATCCCGTATTTGGGAGTGAGATAGTTGGCAACCATAAGTCTCCCCGACGTCTTGCTCAGTTTGGCCTCGGTGTGTATTAATGGCAAGGGAGGGCCGCCCCACAGTTGACACCAGTGAGTTCAGAAACACTCTTACAAAAGAACACGAGACACATGCTGAGATGGTGTCATTGTTTGAACCCTGGTGAGACCCATCTCTTGCCCAGATCTTTATGGGTCTTGAGGAATGGGAGTCTCTTGTGTCCATTGGTAAGGGAGGGAAGGTCATCTCAGGGGGCTTCCTTCTAAAGGGTTCACCTGTCTCACCTGGGGCAGAACAGGTGTGTGGACAACCTGCCCCCTCAATGATCCCTTTGAAGTTGCAGTGCTCACGTGTAGGGCTCGGATATGTGAGTGCATATGCCTCTCTCTGCCCCACACACACCTTTCCCACCATTTCCCAGCACTGGGCTGGCTGGGATGCCAATAATGAAAGGCCTGGATAGTGTGGATGTGGATAGGATGTTTCCACTGGTGGGAGAGAATAGGACCGGAGGGCACAGCCTCTGAATAAAAGCTTGTACTTTTAGAAAGGAGAAGAGGAGGAATTCCTTTAGCCAGAGGGTGGTGAATCTGTGGAATTCATCGCCACAGAAGGCAGTGGAGGCCAAGGCATCGGGTATTTTTAAAGCGGAGATTGATAGGCTCTTGATTAGTAAGGGTGTCAAAAGTTACAGGGAGAAGGCAGGTGAATGGGGGTGAGAGAGAAAGATAGATCATCCATGATCAAGTGGCGGAGCAGACTTGATGGGCTGAATGGCCAAATTCTGCTCCAATGTCTTATGGCCAATGCAGCAGGAATACATGCACCAGCCGACAGCCTCTCTGCTTCCTGCCACTCTGCCCGGTTGCTGCCACCTCTCTACCTCCCCGGATTCCTCTCCTGAGGAGGCTACGGGCAAGGGGGATCTAACACAGAGCACCACAGTGATCTTTGCAATGTCCACGTTACCTGCAGACCAACACAACCCGCTGGGGGAACATATCGTGAGGTTTGCACCCTGGCCATGAGTGCACTCAGCCAAGTCAAACAGCACCATGGTCCATAAATACACAGTCACAGTCATAGAGTCATGCAGCACAGAAACAGGCCCTTCAGCCCAACTTGCCCATGCCGACCAAGATGCCCCAACTACACTAGTCCCATTTAGCCCTCATCCCACTAAACCGTTCATATCCATCTACCTGTCCAAATGTCCCTTAAATGTTGTTATTGTACCTGCCTCAACTACCTGCCTTGGCAGCTCGTTCCACATTCTCACCACCCTTTGTGTAGAGAAAATTGCCCCACAGGTTCCTATCAAATCTTCCCCTTCTCAATGTAAATCTTTCCCCCCCCAGTTCTTGATTCTCCAACCCTGGGAAATACACAATGTGCATGAACCGTATCTCTCTCACTCTTGATTTTATACATCTCTACAAGTCTGAAGAAGGGTCTCGATCCGAAACATCGTCTATTCCTTTACTCCAGAATCTCAAGGATCTTGACCCGAAACGTCACCTATTCATTTTCTCCAGAGATGATGTCTGACCCGCTGAGTTACTCGTGTTTTGTGT
This sequence comes from Rhinoraja longicauda, assembly GCF_053455715.1. NCBI lineage: Eukaryota > Metazoa > Chordata > Chondrichthyes > Rajiformes > Arhynchobatidae > Rhinoraja > Rhinoraja longicauda. The sequence continues at coordinate 12,355,451 of NC_135990.1, forward strand.
CCATCTACAACATCTCCTCTCAGCTTCCTGCTGCGCTCCAAGGAATAATCTCCCAGCCTGCCCAACCTCCCCCTGTAATGTAAGGGGCTTGAGTCCTGGCAGCATCCTCGTAATTCTTGTCTGCACTCGCTTCAGCTTGATGGCATTGAGCTGGAGAGGGGGGGGGGGGTAGGGGGTGACCACACCTGAACACAATTCTCCAAGCGTTGTTCAGGAGAGGTTGTGGATAGTCCCAGCTCTCTGGTCAGTGCCAAGTTGAGCAATGGGCACAGTCCATGCATGGATTTAGAATAGTTCTTGGCCCATTTGGCAGTGGGACTGAAGTTCGGGGGTTGAAGGATGAGATAGCCACAACACCACACTTAGCCCCTTGAACCTGTGGCATCATCCAGTGACATTATTGGGAATGGACACCATCAGGCCATTCGGCCTCTCATGACTGCTCTACCATTCCATAAGACGATGTTCATAAGTTATAGGAGCAAAAATAGGCAAGTCTACTCCACCATTGAATCATGGCTGATCTATCTGTCCCTCTCAACCCCATTCTCCTGCCTTCTCCCCGTAACCCGACACCCGTACTAATCACAAAACTGTTAATCTCTGCCTCAAAATATCCATTGAATTGGCCTCCACAGCCGCTTGTGGCAATGAATTCCACACATTCACCACCCTCTGACTAAGGAAATTCCTCCTCATCTCCTTCCCAAAGGTACGTCCTTTTATTCTGAGACCTCTGGTCCAAGGATCTCCCATGAGTCCTCTCCTCATCCTCTCCTCACCCACTCTATCCAGGCCTTTCACTATTTGGTAAGTTTCAATGAGGTCCCCCCATATCCTTCTAAACTCCAGCGAGCACAGGCACGGTGCTGTCAAATACTCATCATACATTAACCCCGTCATTCCCGGATCATTCTCGTAAACCTCCTCTGGACTCCCTCTAATGCCAGCACATCCTTCCTCAGATACGGGGCCCAAAACAGCTCACCAAGGCTGATCTTGTCGCTCAGTAATCTTGTTCCTGCACTGTGGCCCCCAATTCCCTTAACATACTTTGTGTGTGAGTGTATGTGTGTATGTGAGTGTGTGTCTATGTTGGTGTCTGTGTGTGTGTAGGTGTGTATGTGAGTGTATGTGTGTGTGTATGTGTGTGTGAGTGTCTATGTTGGTGTGTGTGTGTATGTGTGTATGTGTGTATACGTGTGTGTGTGTCTATGTTGGTGTCTTTGTGTGTGTGTGTGTCTATGTTGGTGTCTTTGTGTGTGTGTGTGTGTGTCTATGTTGGTGCCTGTGTGTGGGTGTGTGTCTATGTTGGTGTGTGTGTGTGTGAGTGTCTATGTTGGTGTCTGTATGTGTGTGTCTATGTTGGTGTCTGTGTATGTGTGTCTATGTTGGTGTGTGTGTGTGTGAGTGTCTATGTATGTGTGTATGTGTGTGTGAGTGTATGTGTGTGAGTGTGTGTGTGTATGTGTGTTTATGTGAGTGTGTGAGTGTCTATGTTGGTGTCTGTGTGTGGGTGTGTGAGTGTAGGTGTGTATGCGAGTGTGTGTGAGTGTGTGTGTGAGTGTCTATGTTGGTGTGTGTGTGTGTATATGTGTCTATGTTGGTGTGTGTGTGTCTATGTTGGTGTCTGTGTGTGGGTGTGTGTGTGTGTGTGTCTATGTTGGTGTGTGTGTGTGGGGGTGTGTGTGTGTGTCTATGTTGGTGTGTGTGTGTGTGTGTCTATGTTGGTGTCTGTGTGTGGGGGTGTGTGGGGGTGTCTATGTGTGGGTGTGTGTGTGTATGCGGGTGTGTGTGTGAGTGTGTGTGTGAGTGTGTATGTGTGTGTGTGTGTATGCGTGTGTGTGTGTGAGTGTGTGTGTGTGTCTATGTTGGTGTCTGTATGTGTATGTGTATGTCTATGTTGGTGTCTGTATGTGTATGTGTGTGTGTGTCTATGTTGGTGTCTGTATGTGTGTGTGTGTGAGTGTCTATGTTGGTGTCTATGTGTGTGTGTGTGAGTGTATGTGAGTGTGTGTGTGTGTGTATGTGTGTGTGTGTGTGTGTGAGTGTGTGTGTCTATGTTGGTGTGTGTGTGTGAGTGTAGGTGTGTATGTGAGTGTATGTGAGTGTGTGTGTGTGTGAGTGTGTGTGTGTGTCTATGTTGGTGTGTGTGTGTGTATGCGGGTGTGTGTGTGTGTGTGGGATGTGTGTGCGTGTGTGAGTGTGTGCGCGCGTGTGTGCGCGCGTGTGTGTGTGAGTGAGTGTGTGTGTGTGCGTGTGCCTATGTTGGTGACTGTGTGTGTGTGCGCGTGTGTGAGGGAGTGCTCTGGAAGGAGGCATGTCCCTGCTCTCTGGTGTTCTGGTGCACTGTCTGTCAGGGGTAGTAGTGCCTTTAAGGCTGGGGAAAGGGAGCAGCCAAGCAAGCATGCACCATTTCCCTCACATCGACACATGCACAAGCGATGCAATGCTTCTGCGACGTGGAATCACCGCATCCACATGTTCCCTACACCATCTGGGGAAAGGGAGGGAAACAGAACCCTGCTGGGCAGAGTATGGACAAGGTGCTCCTCGAGGACCATGACGCACAGACATTACAAACACAGCGGCAGTGTGAGGAGGATGTCACATCCACGGGGAGGCACTGAGCCTTGCCGGGCAACTACTTACCGGTGCTGGTGTTTAACAGCTGTTCTACGAGAGCAAGAGGGGGAAACAAAGTGCAATGAGGTAAGAGAAAGCGAGTTACTGTGACAGCGAGCTGGGTCCCTGTCGTGTATGGGGAGGGTGGGTTTTACCTCAGTGTCTGCAGACAGTCCCAGGTCCAGGGACTGACTTCCAAACCCCTCACTCCCCACCGGGAACGGCAAGACATGCCAACCCCCCAACTACTTCACGGACAGTTTCTTCCCAGCTGTTATCAGGCGACTGAACCATCCCACCAACAACAACAAGGCAGTCCAGAGCTAATATCTACCTCATTGGAGACCCTCGAACTATCTTTGATTGGACTTTACTGGACTTCTTCTTCTTCTGTCGTATGTCTTTTAGACCTGCAGCTCCGTTGAGGCGAGCCAGGCTAACGTGTCATCGTCCAGGTCAATCAGACCTCGTTCACCATTCGGTGGGCGGTATTTGGGGCAACTGGTGACCATGTGCTCCACTGTCTGTGTGTTGGGTCCCCACACTCGCAAGAGGCACTGTCCACGAGACCCCACCTCTTCATCGCTACTGGAGGAGACAAAGACAGCCTCTGCGCGGCCTCCCCCACGAGTAGCTTACAGGCTCACAAGCCCTTAAAGCGAAACTAATGTCTGCCACGTCTGCAGACCGCAAAACGCCATGCCTCCCCAGGCCAGGCGGCACCGTCAAAAGCCGCCAACTGTCGAGGTTTAGTGCTGCTGCAGCTCAACGTTGAAGGCCTTACCATCGCCAGGCTGAACGTCATCCAACAGATTCTACTGGACTTGATCTTGCACTAAACACTGTTCATGTTACTCCCTTTATCATGTATCTGCACACTGTGAAGGGCTCGACTGTATTCATGTATTGTCTTTCCGCTGACTGGTTAGCACACAAAAAAAGCTTTTCACTGTACCTCGATACATGTGACAATAAACTAAACTCTAACATACTGACTGCCTGCACTGTACCAGGGACTTTGGGCTTTGTTTTGTTGAGAAGACAGTCTGAAGAAGGGTCCCAACCCGAAACGTCACCCATTCCTTCTCTCCTGTCCCGCTGAGTTACTCCAGCTTTTTGTGTCTATCTTTGGTTTAAACCAGCGTCTGCAGTTCCTTCATGCACCCTTGGTTTCACTTGTTCAGTTTTCAGGAAGGAGGCTTCCCTGGCAAGGCCGGGGATAATCACCCACCCTGTTTGCCCATGTGCCAGCTGCCTTCTCAAACCGCTGCAGTCCCTCTGGTGAAGGTGCTCTCACGGTGCTGTCAGGGAGGCAGCTGCAGGACTTAGACCCAGTGACAATGATTGAACAGCGATAGATTTCCAAGTCAGGATGGAGTGCAACGTGGAGGGGAACCTACAGATGGTGGTGCTGATTTAGTTTAGAGATAGACAATAGACAATAGAAAATAGGTGCAGGAGAAGGCCATTCGGCTCTTCGAGCCAGCACCGCCATTCAATGTGATCATGGCTGATCATTCTCAATCAGTACCCCGTTCCTGCCTTCTCCCCATTCCCCCTGACTCCGCTATCCTTAAGAGCTCTATCTAGCTCTCTCTTGAATGTATTCAGAGATACCGCGTGGAAACAGGCCCTTTGCCCCACCAAGTCCACAGTGACCAACAATCACCTGCACACTAGTTCTATCCAGTCTGAAGAAGGGTCTCGACCCGAAACGTCACCCATTCCTTCTCTCCGGAGATGCTGCCTGTCCCGCTGTTACTCCAGCATTTTGTGTCTATCACTAGTTCTATCCTACCCACTTGGGACAATTTACAGAAGCCAATTAACCTACGAACCTGCACGCCTCTGGAGTGTGGGAGGAAACCGGAGATCTCGGAGAAAACTCACGCAGGTCACGGGGAGAACGTACAAACTCCGTTCAGACAGCACCCGTAGTCAGGATGGAACCAGGGTCTCTGGCGCTGCAAGGCAGCAACTCTGCCGTTGCGCCACCGTGCCGAGGTTAAGGCTCATTGGTGACCCTGAAGATGCTGATAGTGGGAGCCTTGTTTCATGCAGAGTTAAGGTCATTCCCTCTTGTTGTTGTTGGCTATTGTTGGGCACTTTTGTGTCGTGATGGCTACTCGACAAATCTGGCAGATGCTGCAATGTTGTCTGGGTCTTGCTACATGTAGGTCTGGGTTGCTTCATTGGCTGAGGAGTTGTGAATGCAACTGAACATTGTCACGCATTCGTGATGAGGAGGACCTGGCAGAGCAGCAGTTACATAAACAGAGAGGTGCAGCAAGGAAAAAGGTCCTTTAGTCCATCGAGTCCACACTGACTGTCAACTGCTCACTTACACTAATCTAATACAACCTCTTAAGTTCATAACTTACAAAATTCTTAAGGGGTTGGACAGGCTAGATGCAGGAAGATTGTTCCCGATGTTGGGAAAGTCCAGAACAAGGGGTCACAGTTTAAGGATAAGGGGGAAGAGAGAGCTAGATAGAGCTCTTATGGATAGCGGAGTCAGGGGGTATGGGGAGAAGGCAGGAACGGGGTACTGATTGAGAATGATCAGCCATGATCACATTGAATGGTGGTGCTGGCTGGAAGGGCCGAATGGCCTCCTCCTGCACCTATTGTCTATTATGTGTGACTGGGAGGGGTCAGGGTAGGGTTTGGGTAGGGTAGAGGTAGCTCCCTGTTAGTGTGGGGCAGGTTAGGAGCATTTAAATATTGGCATTCTCGCGTCTTCGCCCGCCCCGGATCGCGGGGCTTGGGTCGGCCCGCTGCGGACCTTTCACCGTCCGGCGCGGCCTGGAACGTGGCAACGACAACAGCCTGACCGCAGGAGAAGACGGCAGGGGAAGAGAAAAAACATTCTGGCCTTCCATCACAGTGAGGAGGTGACTGGAGGAGACTCAATGTGATGGATGTTTCTCTTTTTTTTTTGTGTCGGTTTGTGATTGTGTGTGTGATTGCTTATTTTATTGCTCTTATTGTTGGACTGTGGGTGACAAAATCTCGTCCAAAAGACTTGTTTTTTTTGGATGACAATAAAGGTTATTCTGATTCTGATTCTGAAATGCAGGGGTCTGGCAGGTAGGAGAGCTGATCCTAGTGTTTGCTCTCAGGGGACACACACAAGGAACTGCAGATGCTGCAATCCTGAGCCAAACACTAAAGTGCTGGAGTAACTCAGCAGATTTTAAACACAAAGACAAGTTCTGCCAGGCAGAGGAGAGCAAGGGGAAATGGTGTGCAGGAAAATAACTGCAGATGCTGGTTTAAATCGAAGGTAGACACAAAATGCTGGAGTAACTCAGCGGGTCAGGCAGCATCTCAGGAGAGAATAGGTGACGTTTCGGGTCTGAAGAAGGGTCTCGACTTGAAACATCACCCATTTCTTCTCTCCTGAGATGCTGCCTGACCCGCTGAGTTACTCCAGCATTTTGTGTCTACCTTCGAGGGGAAATGATTGCGTGGCACGGTGGTAGACCTGCTGCCTTACAACTCCAGACACCGGGTTCTATCCTGACCACGGGTGCTGCCTGTGCGGAGTTTGACCTTCTCCCTATAACCGCGTGGGTTCTCTCCGGTTTCCTCCCACACTCCAAAGACGTACAGGTTTGTAGGTTAATTGGCTTTGGTAAAATTGTAAATTGTCCCTAGTGTGAGACAGGGGGCCTGGGGTGATTGCTGGGCAGTGCGGACTCGGTTGGCCGAAGGGCCTGTTTCCACACTGCATCTCTGAAGTCTAAAGGCTAATAGTAAAGATTGGTTCTCTGTTCAAAGAAGAGAACCAGAGGATTAATAATAGACATGAAGGGTCCCGATTCGAAACGTCATCTGCCTATTCCTTCCACACCCGCTGAGTTCCTCCAAAACTTTGAGTTTTGCTCATTTTTCTTGTTGGTTAATTCCCAGGACGTAGGGATTAATGTCAAGGCTAGTCTCCACTGCACATTAAAATCTCACCTCACGATCACCTGCTGGCTCAAAGCTTCAGGTGTGAGTCAGTCACACTGGCTGGAGACTGGAATCCTGTCCAGTCCAAAGCTATAGTAGATACAAGGATCTGCAGGTGCAGGAACCTTGAGCAAAAAACACTACGTGCTGGAGTAACTCAATGGGTCAGGCAGCATCTCTGGCGAATAAGGTGACGTTTTGGGTCAGGACCCTTCTTCAGGCTGATTGTAGTAGGGGGGAGAAAGTTGGAATGAGGAAAGGGTGGGACAAACCGGGGCAAGTGATAGGTGGATACAAGTGAAGGGAGTTAATTGGCATATGGCCAAGATGAAAAGGAGAGGATAAACCATGAGATAAGGAGAGAAGGTACATGAAATGTGGGGTTTTATGCTTTCTCCCCCCTATTACAATCAGTCTGGAGAAGGGTCCTGACTTGAAACATTGTGGATCCATGTCCTCAGGCTGCCTGACCTGCTGAGTTACTCCAGCACTTTGTGCCTCTTTTTGGTAAAGCAGCATCTGCAGTTCCTCTTGTTGACGGAATACTGACTGGCTGGTTTATGTTGGGTGAAAGGGGTTCCACCCGAGGAGGAAGCTCACAAGGAGTGAGGAGATTCCCCTTTGTGTTACCAGACCGGGGAGGGGAAATTAAAATCAGCGTGGAGCATCCGGAACCAGGACAAGGCCAGCATTCACACTGCGCCACAGACGCTGACAGGCTCCGCCCCGGGGGCGGAGTTGGAGTTGGATTGACGGGAGGTGGTCTTGGAGGGGAGGATGCTCCTCAAACTGCGGACAATACAGCTCACCCCCTCCATGACAAACTGGTCAACCTGAGGAGCACCTTCAGCAACAGACTGGTCCCACCAAGATGCAGCACAGAACGCCACAGGAGATCCTTCTTCCCTGTAGCTATCAGACTGTGCAACTCCTCCCCCTTCTGTCACTGAGACTGACTCACCCTTCTCTCCCCAATCTTTGCACACCCCCAATCCTCTCCACACGTCACTTTAATTTCATGTTTCGTGTATCTTGCAGTGTTTTATGACAGGTGGCAGATCAATTTCCCGCCTGGCATAAATAAAGTTCTATCGTATCGTATCGAGAGGTAATGATAGATAATAGAGACAATGGACAATAGGTGCAGGAGGAGGCCATTCGGCCCTTCAAGCCAGCACTGCCAGTCAATGTGATCATGGCTGATCATTCTCAATCAGTACCCCGTTCCTGCCTTCTCCCCATACCCCCTGACTCCGCTATCCTTAAGAGCTCTATCTAGGGGATAGAGGCCGGTTCCCGTGACCACCTCGACTGGAGTGGGAGCTGGGCCGGATGGAGTCCACCCTACAAACTGGCGCGAGTGGTGTTGACCCCGCCAGGCCTCTCCTGCTCAGACTGCCTGTCGCCGGGTAGACTCTCACCTTGCTCCTTCTTGAACGAGTTCTCGGTCATGAAGATGGGCGTCATCAGCTCCCCCACGGGCGGCTGGATCGACATGTAGAACTGCCGGGTCTGCGAGCTGCAAGAACCGGGGGACACCGTCAGCGTACGCCCACCCGCGACCCGGAGACACCCACCGTGACCGGGAGAACCGGGCGGGAAGACCGCCGTGGCCGGGAGCACCGGGGGAGACACCACGCCAGGATACAGCCCACCGGTAGCACTGGGGTAGACGTCCACCATACATGGGGAGATACCCGCCGTGACCGGAGCACCAGAGGGAGACTCAGCGCTGAGAGAACTGGGCGACACACCACACCAGGAGTGGACGCACCCACCGCACCGGGCACGGTCCCCATCCCACTCCTGCCCGCCATCCGCACTCCACCCCCGTCCCTCCGTCCCGAGCATTGCAACCCAACACCCTCTGCCTTGCCCCCCCCACCCCACACCCCACCATGCCCAGGAGTCCCACTCCACACCCTGTGACCCCCACTCTCTCAACCTCCCCACCCACCCCTTCTCCGCCCCACAACTCCCACCCCCCTGCCCCTCCTCCCACACCGATGGAACACGGGCGCCCACATTTGTCCCCAATCCCTCCAAACCTATCCGATCCCGGTATTTGTCCAAATGTCTCTTAAATGTGCAGGAAGGAACTGCAGATGCTGGTTTAAACCAAAGATAGACACAACAAGCTGGAGTAACTCAGTGGGTTAGACAGCATCTCTGTCACCGTCACCTATTTCTTTTCTCTAGAGACGCTGGCTGACCAGCTGAGTCACTCCAACGTTTTGTATCTATCTTCTGCCTTTTAAAGTGTAAGAAAATAACTGCAGATGCTGGTACAAATCGAAGGTTACTTCCCTCATCTAATTCCTCTGGCAGCTCATTCCACATACCCACCACCCTCTTAGTGACAAAGTTGCTCCTCAGGTTCCTATTAAATCTTTCTCCTCTCACCTTGAACTTATGTCCACTGATTTTTGATTCCTCGACCCTATCAATTCCCCTCATGATATCATACCCCCCTCTATAAGATTTCCTCCCACAGCCTCCATGGAATAATGTCCTAGCCTTCCCAACCTCTCCCGGTAGCTCAGGCCCTCGACTCCTGGCAACATCCTCGTTAATCTCTGTACTCTTTCCAGCTTAACGACATCCTTCCGCAAGCAAAGGAAGGTATCACAAAATGCTGGAGTAACTCAGCGGGACAGGCAGCATCTGTGGAGAGAAGGAATGGGTGACGTTTCGGGTCGAGACCCTTCTTCATCCTTCCAACAGCAAGGTGATGAGTACCGAATACAATACTCCAAATGCGGCCTCACCAATATCTTGGTTTAAAGAATCATTGGGCAAATTCCAATTCAATGCAGTCTTTAACTTTCTCCGCTCCTTCCATCGACGTTTTTCCCTGACCTTGAGAGCAAAGGCAAGTTTGCTTTCCTCTTTGACTGTTCCTCAGTGGGATCTCTGCAGAGACGGACGTGGGACTCACGGACCACAACTGGCACGCAATACTCCAAATACACCTAAGCAACATCCTACCAAGATTGACACAAAAAGTTGGAAGAACTCAGAGGGACAGGCAGCATCTCTGGAGTGAAGACGTCATCTGTACATGTGGCACTGAACCACAAACTATGGAGCACCTATTGAGATGTCCCCTATTGGAGCACCAATGCAAAGCTGAGGACCTCAGAGAACAATGATATTGCTAAGAGTTGCGTTCAGTTTTGGCTGAAACACAATATCTAGCATGTTGTGGACACGATAAGAAGAAGCTCTCTGGAGAGAAGGAGTGGGTGGCGTTTTGGGTCGAGACCCTTCTTCAGACCGATGCTGCCTGACCTGCTGAGTTACCCCAGTGCCTTGTGTCTATCTTCAGTTCAAACCAGCATCTGCAGTTCCTTCCTACAACATTCTTTGAAGCTACAACATCACGTCCCGACTGGTAAACTCCATGCCCCGGCAACACGTTTAAGCTAAGGGGAAGACGTATAAAGGGGACCCTGAAGGCTACGTTTTTGGGGTTTTGTTACACACACACATCGAGCGATTGGCTATTCCTCGCTGACAGGTCTGCGGGGAGACAGATGTACAGCCCAGGGACCTCACGGCCACTCACCACAGCTGGAAGTTGGCCGCCTGTGTGGAATCGCAGAAGTCAATGCCCATCGTCTCTGAGGCGACGTCACCGGGCTGCAGGACGTCTGTGGACGTGGACAAGAGGGACAACATCTCCTTAGAACAGACCATCAAGGAAGGAAGAGGATTGCATCCGCACAACGCTTCACAAGCTCAGGACATTGGCGGTTTACAACCGATGGTGGGTTCTAGAAAAGGCAGCCGCAAGGCTCCTGGGAGGGCAATGTAGCGTAAACCCAATCAACGCTTTCTGGGAAGATGATTTGGAAAGGATGACTACAGCACGGTGGTAGAGTTGCCGCCTCACATCGCCAGAGACCCAGGTTCGATCCTGACTACCGTGCTGTCTGTACGGAGTTTGCACGTTCTAACCTGCTGCAAAAAATGCTGCAAACCCTTTCTCTTTTATCCAATTGTGCCCTCAACAGTCTCCAGTCCCCCACCCCCCCACTCACTCTCCCACCCCCCCCCACACTCCCCCCACACACACACACACTCCCACCCGCCCCTCACTCACTCTCCCACCCCCTCACTCAATCTCTCACCCCCCCAACTCACTCTCCCACCCGTCCCCCCCACTCACTTTCCCACCCGTCCCCCACTCACTCTCACACCCCCCTCTCACTCTCCCACCCCCCCCACTCACTCTCCCACCCCCCCACTCACTCTCCCACCCCCCCACACTCCCCCCACACACACTCACTCCCACCCGCCCCTCACTCACTCTCCCACCCCCCCACTCACCCTCCAACCCCCCCACTCACTCTCCCAACCACCCCCTCCCCCACTCACTCTCCCACCCCCCCCACACTCCCCCCACACACACTCACTCCCACCCGCCCCTCACTCACTCTCCCACCGCCCCCACTCACTCCCACCCCTCCCTCACTCCCCCCACACACACTCACTCGCACCTGCCCCTCATCACTCCCCCACCCCCCACTCACTCTCCCAACCGCCCCTCACTCCCCCGAGGTGGGGTGTGGGTTAGAGACTGGCCGAGAGTCCCACTGCTTCCTCCCACATTCCCATCAATCCCGCGCCCCACTGGACCCCCACCCCCTCAGCCACACACCAGGGGCCGTTCCCCCCTCAGCCACACACCAGGGGCCATTCCCCCCTCAGCCACACACCAGGGGCCATTCCCCCCTCAGCCACACACCAGGGGCTGTTCCGCTGCAGGATATTGACTCCCTTTCCCTCCCGGAAGGTTGGCGTGTGGAGGGGAAGCTGAGCGGCGATCCCCGCCTGCTTACCGATCTCGGTGAATCCCTGCATCCTCATCCCGGAGTGCAGCTTGGGCTCGTTGACGTGGAGGTGGCGGATGTCCATGTCGGAGTTGTTGGTGAACTGCATCTGCACGGAGACCATGGCCTGGTCGGGGCTGAAGGGGCGCCGGTTGAAGTGGTAGCGCACCGACAGCCCCTCGCCCGTCAGGCGGTGCAGCAGCTCGTAGGTCTTCACGCGGCCCAGCGACGGACTCGACGCCTGCGGCGGGAAACATGGGTGAACCTCCCTCTCGCGTCGGACGCGGAACGGAGTCGCGGCGGAAACCGGGCGAGGAGTGCAAGGGCGGTCGGACGCTCGACAGGGGGCATCGCTTCCAGCGTCTTTAGCTGGCCATCCCCGCAACACAAGATGGCCAACGAGAAGAAGAGCGGGACGATAAATCGTGGGCCGCTCCAGTAGAACCAACACGCGGGAATATGGACTTTGGCTTAGTTTAGAGACACAGGCCCACCAGGTCCACACCGACCGGCGATCCCCGCACGTTAACACTACCCTACGCACACTGGGGACAATCTTTACATTTACCAAGCCAATTAACCTACATACCTACACGACAAGGGTTCCCAACCTGGGGTACATTTACCCCCCAGGGGGTACATTTGGCCGACCATTATTGTTATTTGAACTTAAAATAACAATGTTAAAAACAGTATTTGTTAATTTCCCCTTTGTCGGTTGCTTTATTATGGTAGAAGTGTAAACTCAAATTACTGAACAAATCAGAGTGGGGGTAAATTTCCTTTCGAAAGGTTGCCAGGGGTAAACGGGACGGAAAAGGTTGGGAACCCCCGTTGTACGGCTTTGATTTCTTGCTGCAAGTAAGGATTTCATTGTTCTATCTGGGACATTTGCCAATAAAACACTCTTGACTCTTGTGTAAGGAAAGAAACTACAGATGCTGGTTTAAATCAAAGGTAGACACAAAATGCTGGAGTAACTCAGCGGGTCGGGCAGCATCTCAGGAGAGAAGGAATGGGTGACGTTTCGGGTCGAGACCCTTCTTCAGACTGATGTCAGGGGAGGGGGTGGGTACTCTTGACCTCGATAAAATGGCTCCACACATGACTGCCCTGGATGCAAAATGAATTTCACTGTGCAATGTTTAATTGCCTGCGTGACAATAAATTGAACCACAGCCGGGAGCCAGGGGCACCTGGGTCACAACGACCGTGTTACTTACGCCCACTTGCTGGGCAGCACATTGGCGCAGTTGGCAGAGTCTTTCGAGATACAGCGCGGAAACAGGCCCTTCGGCCCACCGAGTCTGCACAGACCAGCGATCACCCCGTACACGAGGGACAATTTACAACTTGCAGCAGTCAATTAACCTACAAACCTGTACATTTTTGGAGTGTGGGAGGAAACCGGAGCACCCGGAGAAAACCCACGTGGACAAAGGGTGGTGAATCTGTGGGATTCATTGCCACAGAAGGCTGTGGAGGCCAAGTTAGTGGATATTTTTAAGGCGGAGATTGACAGGTTCTTGATTTAGTACGGGTATCAGGGATTAAGGGACAAAGTCAGGAGAACGGGGTCGGGAGGGAAAGATAGATCAGCCATGACTGAATGGCGTAGTGGACATGATGGGCCGAATGGGCTAATTCTGTTCCATGTGAACGTGTAAGTAAGTTACAGGAATGTTTCACTTTGTGGAGCCATGAATCAATGTGGCTAACCCACCTCCCAGCCCCAGAACCTTGAGCTACCCAAACACTCACCTCAGAAGGCAGGTTGGAGTTGGACAAGGTTAGTCCCTGCAGATCCAGGTTGAGACTCTTGGAGAACGTGTTGGGCGATGGAGTGGTTGGAAGGACTGAGGGGCCGCTGACTGTCAAAGGCAAAAAGTCGGGAGAGAGAAAGTTAACAATTAGGCTGAAGAAACATCGCTGCCACAAACACTCCCCTGTGAATAACTGTCCACGCACGGATACGGGCACACGAACACGGAGACACAGACATGGAGTCACTGACACCGGCGCATGGACACGCGAACACGGACACCTGGACACAGACACACATACACACGGACACACATACACACGGACACACATGGACACGGACACACACACACGGACACGGACACACACACACACGGACACACGCACACACACACGGACACACACACACAGAGACAAGGACACACACACACATGGACACGGACACACACACATGAACACGGGGACACACACACGGACACGGACAGAGACACGGACACAGACACAGAGACACGGACACGCACGCACGGACATACACGCACAGACACACACACACGGACACACACACACGGACACACACAGATGGACACACAGACAGACGCAGACACAGACACACAGAGACAGACAAGCCTGACCATGTGCAGTGACAGTGTAGAAACAAGGAACTGTAGATGCTGGTTTACCATGGAAAGACACAGTGCTGGAGTAACTCAGTAGATCAGGCAGCATCTCTGGAGAACATGGATAGGTTACGTTTCGGATTTGGAACCTTCTTCAGACCCGAAGAAGGGCCCTGACCTGAAATGTCACCTATCCATGTTCTCCAAGGGTGCTGCCTGACCCGCCGAGTTACTCCAGCATTTGGTGTCTTTTCATGCGCAGTGACAGGTCTGGATACACAGGACATGCCCCTTATCCTGACCTGCACACATCAACTCAGGCAACCGCAAAGGGCATTAGAGTTGACCAAGCTTTCATGATGGTTTTCAACAACACCCATCACCATCGCAGGTTTGAAATAATTGCTGATCCCAATAGTTTGAGAAATGACTCTATTAGAAATCAGTCTAGTTTGTAACATTTCAGAAAATCATAGTCATACAGTACGGTCGCAGGCCCTTAGGCCCAACTTGCCCATGCTGACCAAGATGCCCCAACTACACTAGTCCGTACGGAGTTTGTACGTTCTCCCCGTGACCTGCGCGGGTTTTCTCCGAGATCTTCGGTTTCCTCCCACACTCCAAAGACGTACAGGTTTGTAAGTTAATTGGCTTGGTAAACGTAAAAAATTTCCCTAGTGGGTATAGGATAGTGTTAATGTGCGGGGATCGCTGGTCGGCGCGGACCCGGTGGGCCGAAGGGCCTGTTTCCACCCTGTATCTCTAAACTAGTCCCACCTGCCCGCGTTTGGCCCATATCCTTCTAAACCTTTCCTATACATATACAGGTCCAAATATAAATGTTCTTATACAATCAATTTTTATTATTTGGTTTAAGAAATATTGATTGATATATTTATCTGTAGTAAGCTGATGAAGATGAAAATGAATAGAAGAAAACATTAAATTTTAAATTATAGTCAATATTATTACTTGTGAGTAAGCACATAGAACATGTGCAGCACATCAACAGGCCCTTCGGCCCACAATGTCCGTGCTGAACATGATGCCTAGTTGAACATGATCCATATCCCCCATTGCCTCTACATCCATGTGCTGATCTAACAGCCTCTTCAGCACCACTATCAAATCTGCCTCCACCACCACTTTCCATGCCCCACCACTCCCTGACCAAAAAACCTGCTCTGCTCATCTCCTTTACTTTCCCCTCTCATCGAAAAGCTATACCCTCTAGTCTTTGACATTTCCACCATGGGAAAACGATTCTGACTGTCAGAATCTAGACCTTTATTCCTTATTCCAAAGTGCATGACTGTACACTTGATACAGGGTGGCCCAGCGGTAGAGTTGCTGCCTTACAGCGCTGGAGACCCGGGTTCAATCCTGACTGCCGGTGCTGCCTGTACGGAGTTTGCGTGTTCTCCCTGTGACTGTGTGGGGTTTAGAAACATAGAAAATTGGTGCAGGAGGAGGCCATTTGGCCCTTCGAGCCAGCACCGCCATTCATTGTGATCATGGCTGACCATCCACAATCAGTAACCCGTGCCTGCCTTCTCCCCATATCCCTTGTTTAGCCCCTAGAGCTCTATCTAACTCTCTTTTAAATTCATCCAGTGAATTGGCCTCCACTGCCTTCTGTGGCAGAGAATTCCACAAATTCACAACTCTCTGGGTGAAAAAGTTTCTTCTCACCTCAGTTTTAAATGGCTTCCCCTTTTCTTAGACCGTGTCCCCTGGTTCTGGACTGCCCCAACATTGGGAACATTTTTCCTGCATCTAGCTTGTCTAGTCCTTTTATAATGTTATACGTCTCTATAAGATCCCCTCTCATCCTTCCAAACCCCAGTGAATACAAGCCTAGTCTTTCCAATCTTTCCTCATATATTTTCTCCAGGTGATCTGGTTTTCTCCCACACTCGAAAGACGTACAGGTTTGTAGATTAATTGCTTTGGTAAATTAAAAACTTGTAGATTTTCCCGAGGATAGTGTTAGTGTACAGGGTGATCGCTGGTCGGTGTGGAATCGGTGGTCCGAAGAGCCAGTTTCCATGCTGTATCTCTAAGGTCTACACTGTATGTCATTTCCCACCTCTTTTCCCATCGTTATGGTGCTTCACCTGGTATCTATGACTAAAGCTCAAAATCTAGTAAAATAAATGCTTGCCTAAATTCAGGAGATTGAAGTATTAAAATGTTATGGGAATCAAAAATTAAAATCTCCAGAACAAGAGGTCTGTAGTTGGTGTTGATAGAGACAAATTGCTGGAGTAACTCAGCGGGACAGGCAGCATCTCTGGAGAAAAGGAATGGGTGATGTTTCAGGTCGAGACCCTACTTCAGACTGTGATTGGCGTTAGTGCGCAGGGCTGGTTGCTCTGGAGCTGTCCAACGTTTCAGCAGCTGGGTTTCAGCACCAAGGACAGCGAGCTCAGGAAACCAACACTGTCCAAGGAGAGGAAGCAGTCCCTCTACGCAGGGATTCTGCCCCTCTCCATCGGGAACCTGGGGTGGAGGGTACTGCACCGAGGAGTCCCCTGCAACCTGTTCCTCGCGCGGTTCACAGACTCGCCAGCCGCCTGCCACTTTTGCGGGTTGGAAGAGTCCGTGTACCACGTGTACATGGAGTGTGTGAGGTTGCAGCCCCTGTTCCAATATCTAAAGGGGCTGCTCCTTGCCTTTTGGCTGCACTTTTCACCCACCGCCCTCATCTTTGGACACCCTGTGCGTAGGGGAGAGGGTGGGGGGGCTGAAGATGTCCTGGTTGGGTTGCTCCTGGGCCTGACCAAGCTGGCCATCTGCGAGTCACGGCGCCAGGCGGAAGAGGGCTCTGCCCGAGCCGGCTGCCTTCCCCTTTTCTGGGGTTACGTCCATGCCCGGGTGGTGTTGGAGATGGACCACGCGCTGTCCACGGGCACCCTGGAGGATTTCCGGGACCGCTGGGCACCGCGGGGGATTGGATGTATCCTGGATGGGGATTGTAATATAATTGTATAATAGTTTCAATTGGTATATTTGTTTGTATAGTATTCTGGTGGTGGGTTCTGTTTTGGTTTTATTGTATTGTATATATTATTTTAATATTTGAATAAATATTTTTGATTTAAAAAAAAGGAGAGGAAGCAGCACCCCAGGGTGTCCCAGAGACAGCCTCCCCCAGGGAGAGAGGGAGGGGAGGGGTGGGGAGGGAGGGGTGCTCCCAGAGTATGTGTGGGTGGGCCGTAATGGAGGAGATGGCTGCAATGGGCCTTTGTGGCCAGCTACACCTGGGAATGTAAAATGGGTCCAAAATGGCACCTCTCGGTGGTCTGTTCTGTACATTCTGTACTATACGGGGGGGGGGGGGGGGGGAGTTGTGCTAATGTAATATCGATAGACTTGCTTGGCAAAAGTGATAATAGAGAACCCATTGAGCCATTCCAGGAAACAGGAGGTGTACCAAGAGATTGAGAATCAAATCAAAACAGTGAGAAGTGACAATAGACAATAGGTGCAGGAGTAGGCCATTCGGCCCTTCGAGCCAGCACCGCCATTCAATGTGATCATGGCTGATCATTCTCAATCAGTACCCCGTTCCTGCCTTCTCCCCATACCCCCTGACTCCGCTATCCTTAAGAGCTCTATCTAGCTCTCTCTTGAATGCATTCAGAGAATTGGCCTCCACTGCCTTCTGAGGCAAAGAATTCCACAGATTCCCAACTCTCTGACTGAAAAAGTTTTTCCTCATCTCCGTTCTAAATGGCCTTATTCTTAAACTGTGGCCCCTTGTTCTGGACTCCCCCAACATTGGGAACATGTTTCCTGCCTCTAACGTGTCCAACCCCTTAATAATCTTATTTCGATAAGATCCCCTCTCATCCTTCTAAATTCTAGTGTATACAAGCCTAGTCACTCCAGTCTTTCAACATATGATAGTCCCGCCATTCCGGGAATTAACCTAGTAAACCTACGCCCTCAATAGCAAGAATATCCTTCCTCAAATTTGGAGACCAAAACTGCACACAGTACTCCAGGTGCGGTCTCACTAGGGCCCTGTACAACTGTACAACTGACTCTGGGGAAGAGCGGAAAGAGTCCTTGGCAAAGTCCTTTTCTCCTTGGGAGAAAAGTGGGAACTTTTGACAGGGAATGAGTAGGAAGTGATCCTGGGAAAGGAGCAAGCCATCTCATGTCATGAGTTTTAGTTTAGTTTAGTTTAGAGATACAGCACAGAAACAGGCCCTTCGGCCCACCGAGTCCGCACCGACAAGCGATCCCCGTACACTAACACCATCCTACACACACTGGGGACAATTTACAATTTTAACCAAAGCCAATTAACCTACAAACCTGTACGTCTTTGGAGTGTGGGAGGAAATTGGAGCACCCGGGGAAAAGCCACGCAGGTCACGGGGAGAACGTACAAACTCCGTACAGGCAGCACCCGTAGTCAAGCTCCTCTGGCGCTGTGGGGCTGCAACTCTACCAAGAGGAGTTGAGTATAGGAGCAAAGAGGTCCTTCTGCAGTTGTACAGGGCCCTAGTGAGACTGCACCTGGAGTACTGTGTGCAGTTTTGGTCTCCAAATTTGAGGACAGATATTCTTGCTATTGAGGGCGTGCAGCGTAGGTTTACTAGGTTATTTCCCGGAATGGCGGGACTGTCGTATGTTGAAAGACTGGAGCGACTAGGCTTGTTTACACTGGAATTTAGAAGGATGAGAGGGGATCTTATCGAAACGTATAAGATTATTAAGTGGTTGGACACGTTAGAGGCAGGAAACATGTTCCCAATGTTGGGGGAGTCCAGAACCAGGGGCCACAGTTTAAAAATAAGGGGTCGGCCATTTAGAACGGAGATGAGGAAAAACTTTTTCAGTCAGAGAGTTGTGAATCTGTGGAATTCTCTGCCTCAGGAGGCAGTGGAGGCCAAGTCTTTGAATGCATTCAAGAGAGAGCTAGATAGAGCTCTTAAGGATAGTGGAGTCAGGGGATATGGGGAGAAGGCAGGAACGGGGTACTGATTGAGAATGATCAGCCATGATCACATTGAATGGCGGTGCTGGCTCGAAGGGCCGAATGGCCTCCTCCTGCACCTATTGTCTATTGTCTACCGCTGCACCTCCCTGGGGAAGGACGGGAAACGGTCCTGGGAAAAGAGCAGGAGGTTTTCACAGGGAAAGAGTGGGCGGTTTTGTATCCCGGGGGGAAAAGCAGGATGGGATCCCGGCCGGCAAAGGCGGGAAGTGATCCTGGTCCCGGTGCTGTGGGGATGAGCGTTCGGCGGGCAGAGTTAGTGTCCCGGCATCTCCAGCAGGTTCCAAAGCCAGCACCATTTCCTGGAAAGAAGCAAAGCCTGGGCCACTACACCCCTTCAGAGAAGGAATTTCAACTAGAAATTGCAGAGTTGTGGACGCTGCCCAGTTCTTTACGCAAACTAGCCTCCCCCCTCCCATCGACTCCTCACAGTGCCTGGGTAAAGCAGCCAGCGGAATCAATGGAAGACACAGAAGAACTCAGCAGCTCAGGTAGAACATGGATAGGCGGCGTTTCGGGTGGGGACCCTTGTTTCAACATAATCAAGAATCAAGAATCATTTTACCCCAGGCACTCCCTCTACTCCCCTCGCCCATTGCACAGAAGATATAAAAGCTTGAAAGCACTTATCACCTGAATCAGGAACAGCTTCTTCCCCGCAGTTAGTCAGACTACTGATGACCGTTTCGTTGTCCGCACTGACCGTTTACAATAATCTTACATTGTTACACTCTTACAATAATCGCCATTAAAAAAAAAAAATCTTCACAATTAATGACATTTCTTAGCTGTTATCCAAGCTCTTAAAAGCCGTAAACTCACAGTCATCGAGGTCAAGGAGGGAGATTTCCTTCTGTTTAGCTTTGACTGATCCAGAGGGTAATTTGGCGATGGACTGGAAGGAAAGAAACAGGCTTGTCACATCCTGGAGCAAATCTCTCCTTCTCCCATTTCCGTTATGCCCCCCTCCTGCCCTGCTCCTTTTCCTGGCTCAGAAATCGCCTTTGGGCTGATGTAGACAGATGCAGAACGGAATAACAGATAGGGTTACTAACGGACAACACAGGCACGATGGGCCGAAGGGCCTGTTTTGGTGCTGCCCAACCGTGTTTGTTTTCATGGTATTCCTGGGGATCGCAGTGATTCCCCTTCCAATGTTATGATGAATGGGAGGAAGTTCACCTCAAAGAGACCCTCACGATGGCCTGACCCATCAAGGTGTCCGGCCCTTCCCAAAACCAGTCATGGAAATTCTACCCCACGGGTAGAGCTGCTGCCTCCCAGCGCCAGAGGCCAGGGTTCACTCCTGACCTCGGGTGCTGTCTGTCTGAAGTCTGCGTGTTCTCTCTGCGACTGTGTAGGTGGTCTCATTTCCTCCCACATCCCAAAGACGTGCAGATTTGTAGGTTAATTGGCCTCTGTAAATTGCCCCTTGTGTGCCGGGAGTGGATGAGAAAGTGCGATAACATAGTGTGAACGGGCGAGCGATGGTTAGTGTGGACTCGATGGGCCAAAGAGCCTGTTTCCATGCTGTGTATCTCAATCAATCAAATCCCCAGCTTCGTGTATGAAGGAACTACAGAGGCTAGTTTAATCCAAAGACAGACACAAAAAGCTGGAGTAATTCAGCGGAACAGGCAGCATCTTTTTTAGGGCGTCACGGCGGCGCAGCGGTAGAGTTGCTGCCTTGCAGCGAATGCAGCGCCGGAGACCCGGGTTCCATCCCGACTACGGGCGCCGTCTGTACGGAGTTTGTACGTTCTCCCCGTGACCTGCGTGGGATTTCTCCGAGATCCTCGGTTTCCTCCCACACTCCAAAGACATACAGGTTTGTAGGTTAATTAGCTTGGTGAATGTTAAAATTGTTCTTAGTGTGTGTAGGATAGTGTTAATGTGCCGGGATCGCTGGTCCTCGCGGACCCGGTGGGCCAAAGGGCCTGTTTCCGCGCTGTATCTCCAAACTAAACTAAACGAAATCTCTGGAGAGAAGGAATGGGTGACGTTTCTGGTCGAGACCCTTCTTAATTTCCAGCTTTACTTGATTCACGTTAGTGGCTGGACCTGGAGGGATTTGAACCCACAACCTCCAACATTAAAAGCTTACACTGGAACGCAGTACACGTGACAATATTAATCCCATAATCCCATTAGTCGTGTGCCGTGACTAACCGGGGCTCCCCTCGGATAATCTGAGCAACAGCTCGCCATTCCTCACCTTCCTCTTGTGCTTTTTCCCAGGATCTGAGTCCGAGTTCTCCTCTGGCTCCGACTCGGAGGAGCTGTTTTCCGATGAACTGTCCTCCGAGGAGGAAGGTGACGAAGAACTCGACTCCTCCTCTTTGCGCTTCTGCCCCTCGTCTTCGCCTTCACTCTGCCCGCTGGCAAACAAAACAGGGAGGTTACCACTCGTGCAGAAACAAGGAACGGCAGATGCCGGTTTACACGGACACTCCTCAACTTACGATGGGGGTCACGTTCAGAGAAACCCATCGCAAACCGAAAATGTCGTCAGTCGAAATGCATTGAATACACCTGATCACGTGGCTGTAAGCGTGCTGCGGCTCGCTGCCGTTGCCCAGCGTTTGCCCCATCGCAACGTCGAAATGTCGCAAGTCAGAGCATCGTAAGTCGGGGAGCACCTGGGTACCAGAGACAGACACAAAGTGGTGGAGTAACTCAGCGGCTCAGGCAGCGTCTCTGGGCGAAAAGGGATAGGGTGACATTTCTTCACAGGTCTGAAGAAGGGTCCTGACCTGAGTCGTCGTCTATCCACGTTCTCCAGAGATGCGGCCTGACCCACTGAGTTACTCCAGCCCCTTGTGTCTTACCTTTGGTACAAAACCAACATCTTCAGTTCCTCACTTCTACATTTTGACTGCTCGACTGGAATTCGTTTTGGTGGAGGGAATGGGAAGGAACAGGATTAGGAAGATCATGAAGGAAAGGAAATATAGCCTTGAAATTGCATCTGCCTTGCTGTAGATTTTAGTTCCCTTCTGCCCCGAGAGCCGTGAACTCCCTCACAATCTTTCAAAGATTATTATATTTTATATCACTAAACTTCTAAAACTGCCTGTATAGCACGGTGGGGGTGGGGGGGGGGTGGAGGGGAGAGGTGCGGGGAGGGGTGGGGTGTTTCTCTGAGTTTCTCTGTTATTTGGGACCTCCTTCCCTCGGTTACAGGAGGTAGCTGCCCCTTGCGCCTGGACCCCGCGCGCGGCACACATCCCCACCTACCTGTCCTCGCTCTTATCCCCGCGCTTGCACTTCTCCTTCAGCGCTTTCTTCTTCTTCTGCCGCTCCAACTTGCCCTCCTCCTCGCTCTCTTCCTCCTCGCTCTCGCTCTCAATCCCGCCGGCGCTCTCCGACTCGCTGGTGGTGGGGGACTCTGCGGACGAACGGAGATACCGGCCGGTCACGCTCAGCAGACGCCTCGGGCTCTACCCCGCGTCTCGGAGGGGCGCCGCGTCCACCAGAGTCAATAGACAATAGGTGCAGGAGGAGGCCAGCACCACCATTCACCATGATCATGGCTGATCATTCTCAATCAGTACCCCGTTCCTGCCCTCTCCCCATACCCCTGACTCCGCTATCATTAAGAGCTCTATCGAGCTCTCTCTGGAAAACATCAATCGTTCGACATTCCTCTTCTCCCAGGACAACCTCCAGCGTCAGGGCGCACAAAGGGAATTCAGTGGTGGGGGTGGGGGGTGGGAGAGAAGACCCCATGTCTCGTCTCTGCCCCTCCCCTCTCCCCCGATATTCCTTTGGATTCCCTCTTTCAAAAATAAACTTCTTAGAAATAAACAGTATATGCAAAACAAAAAACTTTGCAAAAACTCTTGATAAGTTGTCTGTCCATTCTAGTGTCATACTCGGTAGTGTTAGCACCAGTCTTGACCCTTGCCACTCATGTGGCCCTCTGGGGTGAAATCCCTTCCCTTGTTTGAGGGTTGTTCCCACCGGACTCTGCCCCCCCATGTCCAGCAGCGGAAGGACCCTAGACTGTGGTCCTCCCCCACAGGGCCTTGGCGTTGGCTGCACCAAGCTTCAGTGCGTCCCTCAGCACGTACTCCTGCAGTCGGGAGCGGGCCAGTCGGCAACATTCCCCCACGGACAGCTCGCTCCGCTGGGAGATCAAAGAGCGTCTTTCACCAAAACGATGATCTTCCCGCAGCACTTGATGCCTGTGATTGGGACATCTCTAACATTAAGATAAGACACAAAAATGCTGGAATAACTCAGCATCTCTGAAGAAGATGGCTTCATTTCACCTTCTTCAGACTGAAAAAAGGTCCCGACCTGAAAAGTCACCAATCCTTTTTCTCCAGAGATACTGCCTGACCCGCTGAGCTACTCCAGCGTTTTGTGTCTATCTTCGGTATAAACCAGCATCTGCAGTTCATTTTTAACATTAACATTAAGATGGTGGCTGCAGGCCAGTGCTTGCAGGCCAATGGATGTAATGTGCGGGGAGAGACTATACAGGAGCTCATGGCAGGGAGCACAAGGAGTAGGGAGGGGGAGAGACTCCATCACAACGGTGTGTCAGGCACCAGCAATGTTCATTCATCACTCACCACTGTCCGCCGACTCAGTGGACTCGGACTCTCCCTCCGACTCGGAGTAGAATGGTTTCTCCACCTTCTCCTTCCTCTTCTCTCTGCCGCTGGGCTTGGTCCATTCTGGGACCTGGGGGTGGTGGGGGTGGGGGAAGGGGTAGAAAAGAAAGAATCATTCCAGTGCAGGCCCCGGGAAAGGGAACCCCCAACCACATTCCAGGGTATGGATTCCGGACAAACGCGACCGCTGATTGTTGAACTTCGTGAGCCGCCGGCAGCAGAGCGGAGACAGGCCCGGACGGACACACTGAGCTGAGAGTTGATACATCTCCTGTTCCAGCGGCTACACAAACAATTACACTGCTGAAACACTCACCACCAGCTGGACAATGGTCCCAGGCTACACATCCTTTCATCATGCAGAGATTTGCTAGAATTGCTCAATTTAGTCAGTATTTAGTTCAGGGCCACACTCACCAGCTTGGCACACGACTAAATTGAGAAACAAGGAACTGCAGATGTTGGTTTACAAATAAAAGGCACAGAGCTGAAGTAACTCAGCAGGTCATGGATAGATGACAATTTGGGTCTGAAGAAGGATCTCGGCCCGAAACGTCAGCTATCCATGTTTAGTTTGGAGATACAGTGTGGAAAAAGAACCTTCGGCCCATTGACTCCACGCCCACCAGCAATCATCCTTGAACTAGTGTAAGAAAATAACTGCAGATGCTGGTACAAATCGAAGGTATTTATTCACAAAATGCTGGAGTAACTCAGCAGGTCAGGCAGCATCTCAGGAGAGAAGGAATGGGCGACGTTTCGGGTCGAGACCCTTCTTTAGACTGATGTCAGGGGGGCGGTGGGGGGAGGGATAGAGAGAGAGAGGGGGAATGCAGGGTTACTTGAAGTTAGAAAAATCAAAATTCATACCACTGGGTTGTAAGCTGCCCAAGCAAAATATGAGTTCAGTCTGAAGAAGGGTCTCGACCCGAAACGTCGCCCATTTCTTCTCTCCTGAGATGCTGCCTGACCTGCTGAGTTACTCCAGCATTTTGTGAATAAAATCCTTGAACTAGTTCTACCCTATACACTAGGGATAATTTACAGAAGCCGCTTAACCGACAAACTTGCATGTTTCTGGAATGTGGGAGGAAACCGGAGAACCCGGAGGAAACCCACACGGTCACAGGGAGAAGGTAGAAACTCATGCAGCAGCATTCTGAGTCAGGATTGAACCTGGGTCTCTGGTGCTATGAGGCATCAACTCCACCACCACGCCACCGTGCCATCTCCTCACAGCAAAACAAACGTAGGATGGCTGCAAACACTCTGCTGGTCAGGCATGCTCCTCTGTGGTTGAGGCACGAGACACAGCTCTTAACTAGCTGTACGCATATTCAAGGACAACTCAGCTCTGGTAGGAGAAGGGCTGCGGTCAGGGGTTGGGTAGGAGGGGGTCAGGGGGTGGGTAGGAGGGGGTCAGGGGGCGGGTAGGAGGGGGTCAGGGGGTGGGTAGGAGGGGGTCAGGAGTTGGGTAGGGGGGTCAGGGGTTGGGTAGGAGGGGGTCAGGGGGTGGGTAGGAGGGGGTCAGGGGGTGGGTAGGAGGGTGTCAGGGGGTGGGTAGGAGGGGGTCAGGAGTTGGGTAGGGGGGTCAGGGGTTGGGTAGGAGGGGGTCAGGGGTTGGGTAGGAGGGGGTCAGGGGTTGGGTAGGAGGGGGTCAGGGGTTGGGTAGGAGGGGGTCAGGGGGTGGGTAGGAGGGGGTCAGGGGTTGGGTAGGAGAATTCAGGTGGTGGGTAGGAGGGGGTCAGGGGGTGGGTAGGAGTGGGTCAGGGGTTGGGTAGGAGGGGGTCAGGGGTTGAGCAGGAGGGGGTCAGGGGTTACGTTGGAGAGACTGGGTCGGTTTGGGGGGGGCACTAGGGGCAGGTGGGGGAGCTGATGGGGTCGGGCAGGAGGGCTGAGGTTGTAATAGAGTTTGATCCACAATCTACACATCAGGCAGCTTCCTGGAGATACAAACAGAATTGATGTTTCACGTAGCAGACCCTTCCTCAGAACCAGGAATGCGAGATAAAAAGCATCGGGTTAAGTTACATAAACGTGCCGGGGGGGAGGGACAGACCGGGTGAGAGGGAGTATCTGCAATAGGGCGAGACATGCCACAAGGCATGATCCCCTTCTAACTGTCCTATCCATCCCCCTTGCCTCACCCTACCATAGATATTCCCTTTGTCCTGTCCATCCCCCTTGCCACCTTCTCTGCAGCTTTTTATCTGCCTTTGGCTGCTTAGTTTAGTTTAGAGATACAGCGTGGAAAGGGGCCCTTCGGCCCACTGAGTCTGTGCTGACCAGCGATCCTCGTTACACTAACACACACTACACTCGAGGGACAATTTACAATTTTTACCAAAGCTTATTACCCTGTAAACCTAGATGCCTTTGGGGGTGTGGGAAGAAACCGGGGTTCTCCAGTGACTGGAGAAAGTCACTGATGAAGCTCCCCAACCTAAAAAGTTGACCCTTGTTTCTCTCTCCACAGATGCTGAGTGTGTTTCCACTCTTTTCTGTTTGTTTCAGGTTTCCAGCATCTGCAGGTTTTGTTTGTAACTTTCACCCCAGTTGGCCGACAGACCGTTTTTAGACGGGCACTCCAGGATGTCAAAGCACACAGCACTGCAAACCCAGCACACTCACACCTCTTTCCAGTCTCCCAGCAGTCCGATTCGCATCTCCGTCTCCACGGACACGTTCTGTGGGCGGTATCGCACAGGAGATTCAGACGGCTGCCGTACCGAGCCACAGGGTCATCACACTGCAGAGCAACAACACTGGGGCCACTCCCTCCTCCTCAGGCTGCTGCTCCTGCACCTCTGTTGAAGCTGCAGGTAGTTCTGCTACAACGCTTAGCTTTTTTCAGTTTTAGAGATACAATAGACAATAGACAATAGATGCAGGAGGAGGCCATTCGGCCCTTCGAGCCAGCACCACCATTCAACGTGATCATGGCTGATCATTCTCAATCAGTACCCCGTTCCTGCCTTCTCCCCATACCCCCTGACTCCGCTATCCTTAAGAGCTCTATCTAGCTTTCTCTTGAATGCATTCAGAGACTTGGCCTCCACTGCCTTCTGAGGCAGAGAATTCCACAGATTCACAACTCTCTGACTGAAAATGTTTTTCCTCATCTCCGTTCTAAATGGAAACGCGGAAACAGGCCCTTCGGCCCACCGAGTCCGCACCAACCAGCGATCCCCGCATATTAACACTACCCCACACACACGAGGGACCATTTACACCAAGCCAATAAACCTGCATACCTGCACGTCTTTGGAGTGTGGGAGGAAACCGAAGATCTCGGAGAAAACCCACGTGGTCACGGGGGGAACGTACAAACTCCCTACGGACAGCACCCGTAGTCGGGATGGAACCCGGGTCTCCGGCGCTGCATTCGCTGTAAGGCAGCAACTCTGCCGCTGTGGCAGCTTGTTCCCGGTCCGCGGTGGGGGACTGAGGGTAGGAAGAGGGGTGTGTGGGTGCCGGAGGTCAGTTGAGGACGCGCCACCGAGAGATCAAAGAGGGACCCGGCATGGGGGGGGGGGGGGGGGGGCAAGAACAAAAGGGGACCTGGCATGGGGGGGGGGGGCAAGAACAAAGAGGGACCTGGCATGGGGGGGGGGGGGGGGGCAAGAACAAAGAGGGACCCAGCATGGGGGGGGGGCAAGAACAAAGAGGGACCATTGGGACCACATTGAACACTTTGTTGGTGCCCTACACGTGGCAACTCTTCGCATACCTTGTGTATGTTAAGCAAGACAAAGAATTTCACTGTGACTTGTCACGTGTGATAATAAAGTCTCATTCATTCATTCTCAACACAAATTAGATACAATGCGATCGATGAATTAGACTTGCATTATGCCGCTGAATTGGTTATAGTGGGAGTTTAATGCAGGATTAAAGTACTACTTAAAAGTTACTTTGGCAACTGACAAGAGAAAAAAAGCTGTCATGGTTAAAAAACAGTCTAGGCACAAAATCCTGTTTCTGTGTAACATCGCTGCAGTATCAGACACCATTGTCTATCACGAATACATCTGCTACTTTAACCGTGGGGGTGGCCAAATAATTAACAAAACGGTCGCTCCTATACACACGTGTGCAATGAATACTCTATTAAAGAATGTCACATAAACCTTTAGTCCACTTAGCTTGCACTGACAGAATAAACTTATTGCTAATGAAAAGACATATATTTTTTTAATTCCAGCAGAAAAAATGCTATTGCAAGTTTGAAACTCTCGAGCCCCGAGCCCCCTTTTGTTCCACTGACACAATTGTTTTTGAACTCGATTTGCTGTAACACGAGGTCTTTTAGGAACCCAACTTTTGCTTTACAGCAGAATTACCAGTACAAGCCTATGTCCAGATTCAGGGACAGTTTCTTCTCAGCTGTTGTCAGCCAACTGAACCATCCTACCGCAACCAGAGAGCAGTGCTGAACTACTATCTACCTCATCAGGGACCCTTGGACTATCAATGATCAAACCTTACTGGATTTACCTTGCACTAAACGTCATTCCCTTATCATGTATCTGTACACTGCAAATGGCTCGGTTATAATCATGTATTGTCTTCCTGCTGGCTGCAGGGCACGCTACAAAAGCTTTTCACTGTACCTCGGTACACGTGACAATAAACTGAACTAGAAACATAGAAAATAGGTGCAGGAGGAGGCCATTTGGCCCTTTGAGCCAGCACCCGCCATTCATTGTGATCATGGCTGATCATTCACAATCAGTAACCCGTGCCTGCCTTCTCCCCATATCCCTTGATTCCACTAGCCCCAAGAGCTCTATCTAACTCTCTTTTAAATTCATCCAGTGAATTGGCCTCCACTGCCTTCTGTGGCAGAGAATTTCACAAATTCACAACTCTCTGGGTGAAAACGTTTTTTCTCATCTCAATTTTAAATGGCCTCCCCTTTATTCTTAAGACTGTGTGGCCCCTGGTTCTGGACTCCCCCAACACTGGGAACGTTTTTCCTGCATCTAGCTTGTCCAGTCCTTTTATAATTTTATTAGTTTCTATTAGAACTGATGTTGTTGTGTTTCTGCGGAGCTCCCAGTCAACTCTGCAGCCGGCTCTGCCTTTCCAGCAGGCGGTGGCTTGACTTGGAAAGACTCCACGATCCAGGAATCACCTGCGG
Source organism: Rhinoraja longicauda (assembly GCF_053455715.1). Classification (NCBI taxonomy): domain Eukaryota; kingdom Metazoa; phylum Chordata; class Chondrichthyes; order Rajiformes; family Arhynchobatidae; genus Rhinoraja; species Rhinoraja longicauda. The sequence continues at coordinate 12,384,022 of NC_135990.1, forward strand.
TCGGGATGGGGAACATTTAAAAATAATGGGGAGGCCATTTGGGACTGAGATGAGGAAAAACCTTTTCACCCAGAGAGTTGTGAATCTGTGGAGTTCTCTGCCACAGGAGGCAGTGGAGGCCAATTCACTGGACGCTTTCAAGAGAGAGTTAGATTTAGCTCTTAGGGCTAAAGGAATCTATGGATATGGGGAGAAAGCAGGAATGGGGTAGTGATTCTGGATGATCAGCCATGATCATGTTGAATGGCGGGGCAGGCTCGAAGGGCCGAATGGCCTACTCCTGCATCGATTTTCTATGAACCAGGGCTGGCTCCCCACTGAGTCCCCCTTTGTTGTCGGCACCCGCCCTTCATCTTGGTGCCCCCCCTCCCGCTGGGTCCCCCTTCGTTCTCAGCCCGCCCCCCCCCCCCCCCCCCCCCGGCCTGGTCCTCTTTGTGTAACGTGATGTACCTTGACCTGCATGGCACCAAACTATGAATCATTGTTTATTTTTCTGGGATACGGAGAGAGAACAGGAACAGGGTACTGATTTTGGATGATCGGGCATGATCATATTGAATGGGGGTGGTGCTGCCTCGAAGGGCCGAATGGCCCACTCCTGCACCTATTTTCCGTGTTTCTGTGATTCCGTGATTGGATGGCGGGCGTGGGTTTGGGTTGGAGCGCAAGGTGTGCACGCTTACCTCGACGTTGCGCACGGAAGGATCAGGGGCTGCCTCAGGCCAGTCAGGGAGCTCCTGGTATCCACTGGCCTTGCTGTTGAGCAGGTGGGACAGGGAGCCCAGCTGGAAGTGATCTCGATCTGCGAGGAAGGCAAGTTCCAAACGTTAACCCACCGTGTGAGAATCACTGTAAGAAGGTTCTCCACCCAAAACGTCACCCATTCCTTCTCTCCAGAGATGCTGCCTGGCCCGCTGAGTTACTCCAGCATTGCATGTTAGAATCGCCACTGACAAAATGGCTCCAGTGACCCTGGTCCGATCCCAACCTTGGGGGGCTGTCTATGTGGAGTTTGCACGATGTAACTTTGTGGGTTTCCAGCTTCAACTTCCTCCCAAATATGTACAAGCCATTAGTTTAATTAGCCCACAGTAAGGCAACACTAGTGAAGGTGCGTGAGAGGAAAATCAGACGGGATTGATGAGAAAATCCTGAGGAAACAAGGAACTGCAGGTGCTGGTTAACACAGAAAAGGACACAAAGTGCTGGGGTAACTCAGCAGGTCAGGCAGCATCTCTGAAGGACATGGATAGGTGACATTTTGGGTCGAGACCTTTTTTCAGACTGGGTCTGAACAAGGCTCATTCTTCTGACTTCTTCAGTCTGAAGTAGGGGGAGGATGTAAAACGTCACCGATCCATGTTCTCCAGAGATGCTGCCTGACCTGCTGAGTTACTCCAGCACTCTGTGTCCTATTGTGTATTAACCAGCATCTGCAGCTCCTTGTTTCCTCAAGATTTTCATTGTACCCATCTCTCACACTACTTGTACGCAGGATAATAAACCCAGCATGAGCTGAACCAGCTTCCTCTGCTCACTGAGGGTCACGGGTATCTCCGGCACTCCTCTGCCCCCCCCCCCCACCTCCCCCAACAAGCAGGTAATGCGACCGTAATCGTTGGCTCCTACCTTTTTTTAAATTTATTTTTAAAATATTTATTTATTTTTATTTTTACAGAACTTTTTAGAAAACAAGCCCTCCCACCCTTCCCCCCACCCCCCCCCCCTTATACTAACCCCAAATAAGAAAAAAGAAGAAAAGAAAGAAAGATTAAAGATTGCCTGGGTGTTGGGGGTCCTGCACACGCCCCATGGAATTCCAAACAGAATAAACTGTATATATATGTACATCTCTCCCAAAAAGACCATTGAGAATATGAACAATTCTTCTATATATATATAGGCCCATCTTTTGTAAATAAGGACGCCAGATATTTAAAAAAGTATCATATTTGTTCCTTAAATTATAAGTAATTTTTTCAAGTGGGATACAGTTAGAAATTTCATTATTCCAAAGGTCCATACTTAAATAGGAATCTGATTTCCAAGTAACTGCGATAGTTTTTTTGGCGATAACTGCGATAGTTTCCTTCCTACCTTTGAAGGAAGACTCGAGCACGGGGGGCGGTTTATGGGCGAGGAACAACTTCTTGGCGTACTTGTTCAGCACGCCACTCTTCTCCGTGGGGACGATGAGCTGGCGGATGAAGCGAGCGCGGTCGCGGATGTCGTAGTTCTGGTCGTACTTAGCCATGTTCAGAACGTACTGGGTCAGCAGCTTGGTCTGGGGTTTGGAGCAGAGATACACGTCACCCGGGGCGGCACGGTGGCACGGCGGCCCCTCGAGACCCGGATATGATCCTCGACCTTGGGGTGCTGTCTGTGTGGAGTTTGTACGTTCTCCCAAAATGCTGGAGTATCTCAGTGAGACAGGCAGCATCTCCGGAGAAAAGGAACCCGTTCCTTCTCTCCAGAGATGCTGCCCGTCCCGCTGAGATACTCCAGCATTTTGTGTCCACCTTTGATTTAAACCAGCACCTGCAGTTCTTTCCTACACATTGTATGTTCTCCCTGTGACCGCGTGGGTTTCCTCCGGGTGCTCGGGCTTCCGCACACATCCCAGACGCGCGGATTTGTAGGTTCATTGGCTTCTGTAAATTGCCCCGAGTGTGTCGGATAACATAGAACTAGTGTAAATGGGTGATCGACGGTCAGCGTTGACTTGGTGGGCCAAAGGGTCTGTTTCCATGCTGCATCTCCAAACTAAAAGGATGAATTTTCAGCTTATAATAATCTGCAGTCAGGCACCCCACAGGGGAAATAAAATCAGGGTGTGTTGGAGCTACCTAATGCTGCCGAGCCTGTTAAATATAGGGTGTGCATGATATACAAACAGCTTAAACTGGGGCAGCACATTGGCACAGCTGGTGGAGCTGCTGCCTTATAGCGCAAGAGACATGGGTTCACTCTTAACCTTGGGTGCTGACTGTGTGGAGTTTGGACATTTGCCCTGTGACCACATAGGTTTCCTCCGGGTGCTCTGGTTTTCTCCCACATTCCAAAGACACGAAGGCTGACGGGTTGGGTCTGAGGAAGGGTCTTGACCCGAAACGACGCCCATTCCTTCTCTCCCGAGATGGTGCCTGACCCGCTGAGTTACTCCAGCATTTTGTGTCTACCTTCGATTTTACCAGCATCTGCAGTTTTTTTCCCCTACGCTGTCCCGAGAGGGTTGGGTGGGCAAGAATGGAGGGAGGTGGTGGAGAGGGACTGAGTCTTCACCCCTGGATCTTTGATCAACATGGTGTGTCAGTAGATGTTGGACCAGCTGGTCTCCTGCCTAGTGCTTCTCTACGGTCAAAACAAACCACCTCTGAACTTAGACATTTATCAGTGAATGGGAAACTACATTTTATCCCAATTATGTTTACTTTAGTTTATTGTCACGTGTAACAAGATAGTGACATTTCTTTGTTGCATGCTATACCATCAGTGGAAAAACGATACATGATTACTATCAAGTGGCCCAAAGTGTAGAGATTCAGGATAGAGGGAATAACGTTTAGTGCAAGATACGGTCCAGAAACATCAGATTGACGTTAGTCTGAGGGTCTCCAGAGGTGGGTGGGAGGTCAGAATCGCTCTCTAGTTGGTGATAAGATGGTTCAGTTGCCTGATTTGTAGTTATTCCCGCTCGAATTTGCGGCACGGTGGCGCAGTGGTAAAGTTGCTGCCTTACAGCGAATGCAGCGCCAGAGGCCCGGGTTCGATCCTGACTACGGGCGCCGTCTGTACGGAGTTTGTACGTTCTCCCCGTGACCTGCGAGGGTTTTCTCCGAGATCTTCGGTTTCCTCCCACACTCCAAAGACGTACAGGTTTGTAGGTTAATTGGCTGGGCAAATGTAAAAATTGTCCCTAGTGTGTGTAGGATAGTGTCAATGTGCGGGGATCGCTGGTCGGCGCGGATCCGGTGAGCCGAAAGGGCCTGTTTCCGCGCTGTATCTCTAAATAAACGAAACTAAAAGATTAAATGCTTTTCTTCTCGAGACTGATGCTTGGAGTTTTAACTTCACAGGATGAACTCATAGCCATTGGAACTTGGCATTCTCAGAGGGCATCTTGCTTTAAGATGGACCAGCGCTACAGCGGGTTAACTGAGGGTGGGTGCTCCCAATGGCAACTCCAACCATCTTCCCGTCTACCCCATGCCCGCCCGCCCGCCCGCTCTGGGTGCCCGACCTGTTTGGAGTTGGTGAGGTAGAGCTTGGCGGCCAGGTTGATGATCTGCAACTTCACGATGTCTTCCTCGCTGGTGAAGGACTTGGCCATTTTCCGCAGGACGTCGGGAGCGATCTTGGGCACGTGCTCGCAGTACTCTCCGATCAGCCAGAGGATGCTGGCCCTCGCCATTGGAACCTGCCCGGAGGAAGGGGAGCGGAGGGTGGGAGAACATCCATCAGGAGAGAGGTAGCTCAAGAAATGCAAGTGCCCCCAAATACACCCGCTTGAAGATGGCGGTCAACAAGCAAAGGACGGTTTGAGTGGTGGGTCCATTTCTACCCAGGACCGTCACCCCCCCCCCCCCCCCCGCCATAGATGGGGAGGGAGGTCAGTGGGTGAGCGAGGTGGTGGTCAGGAATGGGCTCAGGGTTGGAGATCAGACCCTGGACCACGAGGAGCTGGGAGCAGGCTGTGTCCCGTGGAGTGGGATGGAGGTGGAGGGGTGGGAGGTTGCACAGTTCAGTGCTGGCTTCCTCCACAGGAGTCCACGTGCTGTGTCGGTGATACCTGGTGATGCTTGAACCTACCGACAATGGGACCATGTACAGTTTCCAAGTTGTCCAAAGGCAGGCAGGTCAGGAGGTTCATTGGCTACTGTAATTTGCCCCCGGCAGAGGGATAGTGGGAGAATCTGGGGGAGGGGGAGGAGGGGGGGTTTAGATGATGTAAATGTTGGGAGAATAAAGTGGAATTATTGCAGGTGTCAATGGGTGGTTGGAGTTCGGTACAGATTCAGTGGGCCGATGGACCTTATTCCACAGATGGATACAAAGTGCTGGAGGAACTCAGCGGGTTAGGCTACATCTCTGGAGAACATGGATAGATAATGTTTTGGGTTGGGATCCTTCTTCAGTCTGCAAAAAGGGCCCAGACCCAAAATGTAATCTATCCATGTTCTCCAGAGATGCTGCCTGACCCGCTGAGTTACTCCAGCACTTTGTGTCTATCTTTGGCATAAACCAGCATCTGAAGTTTATTTTTAGTGCGTTAGGCCTTATTCCTAGGTTAATTAACCTTATTACTAGGTTAATTCCCGGAATGGCGGGACTGTCATATGTTGAAAGACTGGAGCGACTAGGCTTGTATACACTGGAATTTAGAAGGATGAGAGGGGATCTTATCGAAACGTATAAGATTATTAAGGGGTTGGACACGTTAGAGGCAGGAAACATGTTCCCAATGTTGGGGGAGTCCAGAACCAGGGCCACAGTTTAAGAATAAGGGGTAGGCCATTTAGAACGGAGATGAGGAAAAACCTTTTCAGTCAGAGAGTTGTGAATCTGTGGAATTCTCTGCCTCAGGAGGCAGTGGAGGCCAATTCTCTGAATGAATTCAAGAGAGAGCTAGATAGAGCTCTTAAGGATAGCGGAGTCAGGGGGTATGGGGAGAAGGCAGGAACAGGGTACTGGTTGAGAATGATCAGCCATGATCACATTGAATGGCGGTGCTGGCTCGAAGGGCCGAATGGCCTACTCCTGCACCTATTGTCTATTGTCTATTCCATGCTGGATGACTCTGGATGGTGAAGGAAGTGGGAATGGGCCATGGAGATGTGGATGTGGAGTCAGCTGATGGACTTGGAGATGCTAGCAGGGGAAACCCGGTCGGCATGAAGAGGGACTCGGGTGGTTATGGTGGGATGGGGGGGATTGGTTCTGGTGGTGGGATGGGGGGGATTGGTTCTGGTGGTGGGATGGGAGGGATTGGTTCTGGTGGTGGTAGGGGAGGGATTGGTTCTGGTGGTGTGTGGGGGGTCACGGAGACGTGTGGCGCCAGCACTCACCATGATGTTGTCGATGAGCTTCGCCATGTGCCTGATGATGTCGCTGTGCTGGGCCGGCTGCATCTGCAGCAGCTTCTTGATGACCACCACCGACTCGGCCACCACCAGCTCTGCAAGGGAACGGCAGCGTCGTGACCAGGCTCCCGGCAGGGCCGCGGGACATGCCGGCAATAGGGTTGCCAACTTTATTCTTCGGTGTTAACTGTACGTTTGTGTTGTCATATGTGAGCGGAGCACCAAGGCACATTCCTTGTATCTGCACATACTTGGCCAATTAACTTATTCATTCAACTTCCTCGCTCCCAAGTACGGGACAAAGGGCGACGTCACCGCCCCGCTCTCCACGTGACCGCCATTGGTAGAGCGGCAGCGCGTGGCCGCTGGCTGGGCGCGGGGCGGCGACATCACCCTTTGTCCCGTATTTGGGAGCAAGGAAGTTGGCAACCCTACCAATACGGGACAAGGGCGGTCCCGTACGGGACAAACTAACTTAGCCCAAAATACGGGACGTTCCGGCTAATACGGGACAGTTGGCAACCCTAGGACACGGTGAACAACGCCGGGCCCAGCGGTTAGAAAGGGGCCAATGCCCCCCACCGTGTAAGTTAACCCAGGCGGCACAGTGGCACAGCTGGTAGAGCCGCTGTCTCAGTGCCGGAGACCAGGGTTCGATCCTGACCTCAGACACTGTCTGTGTGGAGTTTGCACGTCCTCGCTGCACAACCAGCTACTGAGGAAAAGAGCAGCACAGTGGCACAGCTGGTAGAGCTACTGCCTCACAGCGCGAGAGACCAGGGTTCAATCCTGACCTCAGACACAGTCTGTGTAGAGTTTGGACGTTCTCCCTGTGACCACATGGGTTTCCTCCGGTTGTTCTGTTTATCTCCCTCGTTTCAAAGACGTGCGGGTTTGTAGGTTAAATGGCCCTCTTTAAATTGCCCCTAGTTTGCAGAGAGTGGACGCAAAAGTGGGATAACATAGAACTCTGGGCGATGGATGGGTGGCATGGACATGCCGGGCTGAAGGGCCTGTTTCCATGTTGTATCTTTCCATCAACCAAACATCAGAGGGATGACTGGATAGACTCGGCTTGTACTCGCTGGAATTTAGAAGATTGAGGGGGGACCTTATAGAAACTTACAAAATTCTTAAGGGGTTGGACAGGATAGATGCAGGAAGATTGTTCCCGATGTTGGGGAAGTCCAGAACAAGGGGTCACAGTTTAAGGATAAGGAGGAAGTCTTTTAGGACCGAGATGAGAAAGTTTTTTTTCACACAGAGAGTGGTGAATCTGTGGAATTCTCTGCCACAGAGGGTAGTTGAGGCCAGTTCATTGGCTATATTTAAGAGGGAGTTAGATGTGGCCCTTGTGGCTAAAGGGGTCAGGGGGTATGGAGAGAAGGCAGATACGGGATACTGAGTTGGATGATCAGCCATGATCATATTGAATGGCGGTGCAGGCTCGAAGGGCCGAATGGCCTACTCCTGCACCTAGTTTCTATGTTTCTATGACAGATTTAGGGCAACGTTTGCCGAGTTCAGAAACAAGGTTCTGGAATTGCAAAGATGAGTGACAAAGAGTTGGTGAGATCTTCTTTCAAGCAGAATAAAGCTGCCAGAAGCTCACATTCAACTTTGCCACAAGGAATTATGTAGAATCATTGAAAGTGATTAAAACATGGAAACAGGCCCTTCGGCCCAACCTGCCCACACAGACCAACAAGTCCTATCTACACCAGTCCCATCAGCCTGCGTTTGGCCCATATCCCTCTATACCTGTCCAGTCCCTGTAGTGGTCTAAATGATACGTTGAGGTAAGTGCTCCATGTGAGTTACGTTGCTGCAGGGCTGCTTCACCCTTGGTTCTGGCTCTTTCATAAATGATAGGAGCAGAATTAGGCCATTTGGCCCATCAAGTCTCCGACATTCAATCATGGCTGATCTGTCTTCCCCTCTTAACCCCATTCTCCTGCCTTCTCCCAATAACCCCTGGCACCCGTACTAATTAAGAATCTATCTATCTCTGCCGTCAAAATATCCACTGACTTGGCCTCCACAGCCGTCTGTGGCAAAGAATTCCACAGATTGACCACCCTCTGACTAAAGACATTCCTCTTCATCTCCTTCCCACAGGAACGTCCTCTAGGCTGAGGCTATGACCTCTCCCACTAGCGGAAACATCCTCTTCACATCCACTCTATCCAAGCCTTTCACTATCCGGGAAGTTTCAATGAGGTCCCCCCTCATCCTTCTACACTCCAGCAGGTAGAGGCCCAGTGCCCAGTGTCAAAGGCTCCTGTTTGCTGGGACTTACCGTCTCTGTTGGAGAGCAGTTGGACCAGTCCGCTCAGACAAGTGTCGCGGACCTCGTCGATGTTGGTGGCACAGCGGCCGATGGCCTGAATGGTTGCAGCCACAAAGTCCTTGTCCTGGCTCTTGATGTACGTCTACGGAGATGGGAAGGGAATGGTGACCACGAGACATGGCACGGCGGGTGGGATCATCAGGTTGCACAGTGCCCGACTCTGATGGTGTCGGCCCTTACTCACATCGGACCTGGAAGTGGCGGGTGCCGGAGATCGGTCACGGGCAACAGGTCGCCGAGAACAAACAGGAACCTGGCGTGGGGGGAGGGGGGGCCGCCGAGAGAACAAAGAGGGACCTGGGTAGAAACAAAATGCTGGAGTAACTCAGCGGGTCAGGCAGCATCTCGGGAGAGAAGGAATGGGTGACAAGGCTCGACCCGAAACGTCGCCCATTCCTGAAGACAGGTCTCGACCCGAAACATCATCCATTCCTGAAGAAGGTTCTTGACCCGAAACGTCACCCGTTCCTGAAGAAGGTTCTTGACCCGAAATGTCACCCATTCCTCCTCTTCCGAGATGCTGCCTGACCCGCTGAGTTACTCCAGCATTTTGTGTCTACCTTCGATTTTAACCAGCATCTGCAATTTTTTTACCAACACAAAGAGGGACCTGGAGTGTGGGGGGGGGGGGCCGAGAGAACAAAGAGGGACAATTGGAGACTACTTCGTAACTCTCTCAGTGCCCTGTACGTGGAGCCTCTTTGCATACTTTGTGTATGGTATGCAGAGCAAAGAATTTCACCGTGACATGCCACATGCGATAATAATGTATCAATCAATCAAAGCCTTGTCTTAAACAATGCAATTCCTTCCTTTAGTTCCCAGGGCCCGTCTCTCTCACCCACTTCAGTTGTGGTGGGCCTCAAAACTTGGCTCTTTGACCAGTCTTTGACAGGATGGTCATCGTCCTGAAACGGGGCGGCACGGTGGCGCAGCGGTAGAGTTGCTGCCTTACAGCGAATGCAGCGCCTGAGACTCAGGTTCGATCCTGACTACGGGCGCCGTCTGTACGGAGTTTGTACGTTCTCCCCGTGACCTGCGTGGGTTTTCTCCGAGATCTTCGGTTTCCTCCCACACTCCAAAGACGTGCAGGTCTGTAGGTTAATTGACTGGGTAAATGTTAAAAAAATCGTCTCTAGTGTGTGTAGGATAGTGTTAATGTGCGGGGATCGCTGGGCGGCGCGGACTCGGTGGGCCTGGTTCCGCGCTGTATCTCTAAAAATAAAAAAAAAGAAATGTCGACTCTGCTTCTCTCTCTCCACAGATGCTGCCTGACCTGCTGAGTGTTTCCGAAATGAGTAGGAAGGAACTGCAGATGCTGGTTTAAACTGGAGATAGACACCAAATGCTGGAGTAACTCAGCGGGCCAGGCAGCATCTCTGGAGCGGAGGAATGGGTGACGGTTTGGGTCGAGACCCTTCTGCAGACTGTCCCGCTGAGTTACTCCAGCATTTGGTGTCTATCTGCTGAGTGTTTCCACTTGGTTCACCTCTGCCTCTCAGGAAGGAATCTGCCACATCCCCCCAGTCTTTAACGGTCACGGGGAGAGTTGCGGATCCACAGAGCATGGCCACAGGCCATTCGGCCCACCACGTCCGTGCTGACCATTATCCGACACCTATCCCATTTTATGCCTTGTGAAGAGATGCGAAATCGGAGAGCGGAAAATGAAGAACAGGGGGGATCCTTTCCAAATTCTAGGAGTGGTTGGGTGGTGTGACAGCAAGAGTGGGAGTTGGAATGGTTCATTTCTTGCTCTGACTCCACCATCTATCGCCCTTCTTTAACTGCCCCGATCGGACTGATCATTCCAGAGGGCAGCTGGGTTTTGATGCATGGGGATTTACACAGGCCTGGCTGGGGAAGATTCCTCTTGAGAGGCAAAGGGGAACTGACTGGCAACACTCAGTGGGACAGGCAGCATCTGTGGAGAGAGAAGCAGAGTTAATGTTTCAGGTTGGTGATGAATGAAGGGTCACATGATGGGTGATTGGAGATAGATAAAACTAGAGGACATAGATTGAGGGTAAAGGGGAAATGGGGACCTTTCTCACTCGGAGGGTGTTGGGTGCCTGGAACACACGTCCTGAGAGGGTGTAGGAAGCAGACTCCTGACAGTATTTAAGAGGTAATAGGACAAGCACTGGTTCATGGTTCATTTTGCAGAATTTAAAAAAAATTGGGTGGCACAGCGGTAAAGTTGCTGCTTTAAGGTTGTGCGAGGAAACTGGAGCAAAGCCATGCAGTCACGGGGAGAACGTGCAAACTCCGTACAGGTCCGATCTTGACTACGGGTGCTGTCTGTACGGAGTTTGCACTGTGATTGAGTTCACATTTGATAGAAGGTGGCTTCTGATCTATTTACTTCATCTCACCTTCCTCCATTCTCTCTCCCCCCCACCCCCCCCCACCCCCCCCCACCCACCTCTACCATTGCCTTTGAAAGCATCTCGCTCCAACTTCGACCTGATGTACTCCTGCAGACTTAATCACATTTTATTCTATCAGCTGAATTTGATCAAGCGATGCATGACCATACAGGATTTCATTTCCTTTCCAGTTATTGCATTTCCATTTGTTGAGTGTCTCAACTAAAACATCTATTATTTTGCAGCAAAATGAATAACAAACGTCAAAGTATGTAAAAGAAAAGGGGGTGGCACGGTGGTGCAGCAGTAGAGTTGCTGCCTCACAGCGCCAGAGACCCGGGTTCGATTCCGACTACAGGTGCTGCCTGTACGGAGTTTGTACGTTCTCCCCGTGACCTGTGTGGCTTTCCTCCGGGTGCTCCGGTTTCCCCCCACACTCCAAACATGTGCAGGTTTGTAGGTTAATTGGCTTCTCTAAAATGTCCCTATTGTGTAGGGAGTGGTATGAGAATCAGTGGGGGGGGGGGGGGGGGGTGATTGAAATATGAGACAGACCAGGTTACAGGGAACTAAATGGAGGGAACACAACTGAGAGGATTGGTCCGAGTGCTGGAACAGACTTGATGGGTCGAACGGCCTCCTTCAGAGCTGTAAGGAAATGTCTGGAAAACTGTACAGCAATGCACCAATAATCTCTGGTGCAGCAAAAACAGCTCGTAATGGGAGCGAAAAGGTCAACTTCCTGACCAATTTGCAAATACTAAAATATGAGTCAATTTAAAACCTAATTTAATTCACCGACTCGCATACCAGTGTTGAAGGACAACTTCGGAGATGTCAGCAGAGGTAATAACGCACTGTCTTGAGCTCTGCTGCTGGCCATTCCTGATTCTCCCCCTCTCTCCACTGCTGTCCCTCCTCCCCCCCCCTCATTGCACTCTGTGATCCTCCTCCTCCAACTGCATACCAGAGGCTGCCTCGATTTCTCACCCCCTCCAGTTATTTTGCTCCCGTCTCCCTCTTTCCCCCACCCCTGCACACCGCTCCTCCCCCCAACCATCTGTTGCTGTCTCAGTGACTTTGGAATTTAGAAGGATGAGAGGGGATACAATTCTTGAAGGATTCGACAGGCTAGATGCAGGAAAAATGTTCCCCATGTTGGGGGAGTCTAGAACCAGGGGCCACAGTTTCAGAATAAGGGGTTAGGCCATTTAGGACTGAGATTAGGAAAAATCTTTTCACCCAGAGAGTTGTGAATCTGTGGAATTCTCTGCCACAGAAGACAGTGGAGGCCAATTCACTGATGTTCTCAAGAGAGAGTTAGATTTAGCTCTTAGGGCTAACGGAATCAAGGGATACGGGGAGAAAGCAGGAACAGGGTATTGATTTTGGATGATCAGCCATGATCATATTGAATGGCGGTGCTGGCTCGAAGGGCTGAACGGCCTACTCCTGCACCTATTTTTCTATGTTTCTAATCCTGACTACGGGTGCTGTCTGTGTGGAGTTTACATGTACTCCGTGATCACGTGGGTTTCCACCAGTTGCTCCGGTTTCCTCCCATGTCCTGAAGATACGCGGGCTGGTGGGTTAATTAAACAGCTCTACATACCGCTGGAGCGTGGACTCAGCGAGTTGATGAGAACGTGAGAAAGAATGGGTTACGTAGAAAAAAGTCGGGAAGTGGCATTGAGAGCCGACACAGACTCAATGGACTGAATGTGTAGGGAAGAACTGCAGGTGCTGGTTTAAATGGAAGGCTGACACAAAATGCTGGAGTAACTCAGCGGGTCAGGCAGCATCTATGGAGAGAAGGAATGGGCGACGTTTCAGGACTGAAGTCTGAAAAAGGGTCTCGACCCGAAACGTTACCTATTCCTTCTCTCCAGAGAGGCTGCCTGTCCCGCTGAGTTACTCAATGGACTGAATTGCCTTGTTCCGTGATACTGACCACCCCCTAATGCCGAGCAAGGTGTCAACCTGGGCTAGTCCCATTTCCCAGCGTTTGGCCCATATCCGTTTAAAACCTTCCTACCAATGTACCTACCCAAGGGTCTTTTAAACGTTATAGTTGTACCTGCCTCAACTACTTCCGCTGGCAATGGACACAAAATGCAAGAGTAACTCAGTGGGTCAGGCAGCTTCTCTGGAGAAACGGAATAAGTGACATAGTTTCGGGACAGAACCCTTCTTCAGGCTGAAAGTAGAGTTGAGGGGGGGGGGGGAAGGAATAACCTGGAGGCGAGAAAAGGACAAAGCAAATCAGGGCCGGCAACAGATGACCTCAGGAAAGGCCATTGTTGGCTGGGGAACGTGTGATAACAAGAGGGATACAAGGATGCGAACAGTGGAACTAGCAGGACAACTTAGGTGGGGGAGGTGGGGAAAGAGGGACAGAAGGGGAAGGAATGCAGGAGTTACTTGAAATTACAGAAATCAACGTTCATACCACTGGGTTGTGAGCTGCCCAAGCGAAATATGAGGTGCTGTTCCTCCTATTTAAGCCAATTCCATATACCCACCACCCTCCGTGTGAAAAGGTTGCCCCTCAGATCCCCCTTAAATCTTTCCCCTCTCACATTAACCCAAGCCCTCTCGTTCAGGTCTCAGTTCTTTGTCTTATCCACCTTTATCTAGCTAAAACCTTTCTCTTCTTCCTCGTTCTGATCAAAGTTAATGAGTAGGAAGGAACTGCAGATGCTGGTTTACACCAAAGATAAGGCACAATATGCTGGAGTAACTCAGCAGGTCGGGCGGCATCTCTGGAGATAAAGGAATAGGTGACGTTTCAGATCGAAATCCTTTGACCCCAAATGTCGCCTATCCATGTTCTCCAGAGATGCTGTCTGACCCGCTGACTTAATCAAGCATTTTCATCTTCTGGTAAAAGTTAACTCCGTTTTCTTTGCTGTCTGATCTGCTGAGAGTTTCCAGCATTTTATCATCCTTATCTTTCATATTTCCCACATCTGCTCTGAACAATCTTGATTTTAAGTGTCGGAAGGAACTGCAAATGCTGGTTTACACAGACGATAGACACAAGACACTGGAGTAACTCAGCGGGACAGGCAGCATCTCTGGACAGAAGGACGTTACGGGTCGAGACCCTTCTTCTGAAGAAGTGTAGGAAGAAGGGTCTTCTTCTGACCCGTAACATCACCCATTACTTGTCTCCAGAGATGCTGCCTGTCCCGCTGAGTTACTCCAGCATTTTGCGAGTAATTTTGATTTTAAGTTAGTCCAGAGTTTTGCTTGACCTTGATTTTAAGTTTGACCCCGCTGGTCAAAGGGGAGGGTGGGAGCCTCCATACCTGGAACTCCCGGAGAATGGTGGAGATGTTGGTTTCGCTGGCCAGGTTGGTCAGGACTTCCAGCTGCAGAGAACAAGGAAGGATGTGTCAATGAGATCTGGGTGTCCTAGTGCATCAGTCACTGAAAGGAAGCATGCAGGTACAGCAGGCAGTGAAGAAAGCCAATGGAATGTTGGCCTTCATAACAAGAGGAGTTGAGTACAGGAGCAAAGAGGTCCTTCTACAGTTGTACAGGGCCCTAGTGAGACCGCACCTGGAGTACTGTGTGCAGTTTTGGTCTCCAAATTTGAGGAAGGATATTCTTGCTATTGAGGGCGTGCAGCGTAGGTTTACTAGGTTAATTCCCGGAATGGCGGGACTGTCATATGTTGAAAGACTGGAGCGACTAGGCTTGTATACACTGGAATTTAGAAGGATGAGAGGAGATCTTATCGAAATGTATAAGATTATTAAGGGGTTGGACACGTTAGAGGCTGTTGATTTTCAGTCAGAGAGTGGTGAAGGTGTGGAATTCTCTGCCTCAGAAGGCAGTGGAGGCCAGTTCGTTGGATGCTTTCAAGAGAGAGCTGGATAGAGCTCTTAAGGATAGCGTAGTGAGGGGGTATGGGGAGAAGGCAGGACCGGGGTACTGATTGAGAGTGATCAGCCATGATCGCATTGAATGGCGGTGCTGGCTCGAAGGGCTGAATGGCCTCCTCCTGCACCTATTGTCTATTGTCTATTGAAACATGTTCCCAATGTTGGGGGGAGTCCAGAACAAGGGGCCACAGTTTAAGAATAAGGGGTAGGCCATTTAGAACTGCGATGAGGAAAAACTTTTTCAGTCAGAGAGTTGTGAATCTGTGGAATTTTCTGCCTCAGAAGGCAGTGGAGGCCAAGTCTCAGAATGCATTCAAGAGAGAACTAGATAGAGCTCTTGAGGATAGCGGAGTCAGGGGGTATGGGGAGAAGGCAGGAACGGGGTACTGATTGAGAATGATCAGCCATGATCACGTTGAATGGCGGTGCTGGCTCGAAGGGCCGAATGGCCTCCTCCTGCACCTATTGTCTATTGTCTATAATGCAGCGTCTGCCTGCAAGGATGGGGGCCGACAGAGTCAGGGTCATGCGCGGGCGGGATGGACTCACCTTCAGCACCTTAATCTGCGTGGGGTCTGTGGACCTGATGTAAAAACTCTTCAGATGAGGCTCAAACATTCCCTGCAAAATGAAAGGCAAGAGTTTGTGAATGAACTCGCCGCCCCGTAGTTTAGTTTAGTTCAGAGATACAGGCCCTTCGCTCACCCGAGTCCATGTCAACCAGCAATTACCCGTACATTAGTTCTAACCTACACACTAGGGACAATTTACACAAGCCAATTAACCGACAAACCTGCACGTCTTTGGGATGTGGGAGGCGAAATAGAAAATAGGTGCAGGAGGAGGCCATTTGGCTCGAAGAGCCAAATGGCCTCCTCCTGCACCTATTTTCTACGGAACCCACGCAGTCACAGGGAGAACGTTCAAACTCCATGCAGACAACACCCATGGTCCGGTTCGAACCCTGGTCTCTGGCGATGTAAGGCAGCCACACTACCACTGAGCCACTGTGACGCCTCTAATTCTCCAGTAGTAATTGTACAGGTGCGCCGTAGGAAGCATTTTATTGGGATGTATCACAGCACAGTTTAGGAACAGCTCCATCCAAGATAAAAAAATTGCAAAAGAAATTTGGACGCAGTGCAGACCATCACGCAAACCAACCTCTTTACATTGACTCCAGTGTAGATGGGGTATCTTGTACTAGTGTAGATGGGGCATCTTGTCCTAGTGTAGATGGGGCATCTTGTACTAGTGTAGATGGGGCATCTTGTACTAGTGTAGATGGGGCATCTTGGTGTACTAGTGTACATGGGGCATCTTGGTGTACTAGTGTACATGGGGCATCTTTACTAGTGTAGATGGGGCATCTTGTACTAGTGTACATGGGGCATCTTTACTAGTGTAGATGGGGCATCTTGTACTAGTGTAGATGGGGTATCTTGTACTAGTGTAGATGGGGCATCTTGGTGTACTAGTGTAGATGGGGCATCTTGGTGTACTAGTGTACATGGGGCATCTTTACTAGTGTAGATGGGGCATCTTGTACTAGTGTACATGGGGTATCTTGTACTAGTGTAGATGGGGCATCTTGTACTAGTGTAGATGGGGCATCTTGTACTAGTGTACATGGGGTATCTTGTACTAGTGTAGATGGGGCATCTTGTACTAGTGTAGATGGGGCATCTTTACTAGTGTAGATGGGGCATCTTGTACTAGTGTGGATGGGGCATCTTGGTGTACTAGTGTAGATGGGGCATCTTATAATAGTGTGGATGGGGCATCTTGGTGTACTAGTGTAGATGGGGCATCTTGGTGTACTAGTGTACATGGGGCATCTTTACTAGTGTAGATGGGGCATCTTGTACTAGTGTGGATGGGGCATCTTGGTGTACTAGTGTAGATGGGGCATCTTGGTGTACTAGTGTACATGGGGCACCTTTACTAGTGTAGATGGGGTATCTTGTACTAGTGTACATGGGGTATCATGTACTAGTGTAGATGGGGCATCTTGTACTAGTGTAGATGGGGTATCTTGGTGTACTAGTGTAGATGGGGCATCTTATAATAGTGTGGATGGGGCATCTTGTACTAGTGTGGATGGGGCATCTCAGTGTACTAGTGTAGCTGGGGCATCTGGTTGGCAAGGCTGGGCCGGGCCGAAGGGCCTGTTTTCATGCTGTGTGACTCCATGACGCTACAGCGGGACGTTGCGAAGTCTGGGGGCAGTGACTCACCCGACGTTTGATGGACATGGAGGCGACGTTCTGCAGGACCACAAACTGCACCTCGCTGCGTGGAGAGAGGAGGGGAGAATGAGCATCCGTTCCCGGCTTGGCGGCAGAGCCGGCAGACCACCGCTGAGCCCTGCGGAACCACAACGTGTGCCGACGGTCTCCGACCCAGGCTGAGATTTTACACTGAAACGCTATCTGCCCGACTTGGAGATCCCTCCTTGGTCCCTCCTTCCGAAGCTCGGGAGATTTCCCTGTTCTCCTGGGATATACCCTGTACTGGTATTCCAAAACTTGGGAAATTCCACTAATCTCCAAGGATATACCTGTACCGGTATTCCGAAGCTCGGGAAATTCTTCTATACTGCAGGGAGCAACCTTTATCAGTATTCTGAAACTCAGGGGTTTCACCTGTTCTCCCAGGAATATAAGTACCCGGTATTCCGGAGTTTGGGAGATTCCTCTACTCTCCTAGGAATACCTGTGCTGGTATTCCAAAGTTTGTGAAGATTCCTCTATTCTTCCTGGATATACCTGTATTGGTATTCCAAAGTATGGGAGTTTTTCCTAATCTCCTAGGAATACCTGTATGGGAATTCCAAAGCTCGGAAGATTTTCCCAATCTCCTGGGACAGACCTTTACCAGTATTCTGAAGCTTGGGGAATTCACGTATTCTCCTGGGAATACCTGTACTAATATTCTGAAGTTTGGGAGATTTCCCTAATCTCCTGGGAATAGTGTAGTGTAAAATTCCAAAATTTTAGAGATGTCCCCAATATCCCAGGATATACCTGTACCGATATTCCCAAGCTCAGGAGATTCCTATGTTTTCCTGGGAATACCTGTGTAGGTATTCCGAAGCTCAGGAAATTTCCCTAATGTGGGAATGCCCGCGCCCTGCCAACTCCTGGCAAACTGGTCATGATCACGCGGCTACCTGCGGGGATCACGCTGTGCGCAGTTTGGCGGCGATTCCTCGGAACGTGCCAGCTGTCTGCAGCGTTCCTGGGAAAGTCCGCGGGGAGCTGCAAGGAGCTGTCTGTTTATTTCTGTCAGAGGGTGGGAGTGGGAGCTCTTTCGGTGGGAGGAGAGGACGGGAGGAGGATTTGAATCCACAATCCATCCCCGTCCCACAACCCGGGCGCATCAACGCCAAAGGAAGGGGCTAACCCTTACGTGACAGGGAGGCGGCCATTCGGCCCATTGTTTCCATGCCAGTACCCCAAGGGGAATGAGTTTCAGGGGTTATGGGGAGAAGGCAGGAGAATGGGGTCAGGAGGGAGAGATAGATCAACCATGATTGAATGGCAGAGTAGACATGATGGGCCGAATGGCCTAATTCTGCTCCTATTACCTCTGACCATATCTCATCAGTACGAAGGAACTGCAGATGCTGGTTTACCTAAAAAGACACAAAGTGCTGGAATAACTCAGCGAGTCGGGCAGCATCTCAGGAGAACATGGATAGGTGATGTTTCAGGTCTGGACCCTTCTTCAGACTCATTGTGGGAGGGGGGGGGGGGGTGGAGAGAAAGCTGGATCTGAGAAGGGACCTGAAACGTCATCTATTCGTGTTCTCCAAGGAAGCTGCCTGACCACTTGGTGCCCCTTTCCGCTATCGTTTCCCTGTAACTACAGCGAATAATTCTCTCTCACGATCTCATCAACATCCCGAGATTCTACCATTCCTGGCATGCCAGGGTCAATGAACCCACCGACCCCCATGCCACTGGGATGTGGCAGGAAACCCACACAGTCACGGAGAGAGCAGAGGGCGATCGGTCCCATTGCTGGAAGGTTCTTGGGGGCAGTTTACTGTACAATTCACCCCCCCTCCAACCCCCCCCCCCCCCCCACCCTACCTGTGGCTCCGGAGCAGGCGGACCAGGGCCTTGGCGATGACACCAACCTCCGCCTTGGGAGCCAGGTGGAAGTAGAGCTGGGCCACCGCCATCACCACCTGCGGGAGAGCGGAGCCTGTCAGGATAGGCCCAAGGGCAGGGGTCACGGTGTGAGGGCAGGGGTCACGGTGCGAGGGCAGGGGTCACGGTGTGAGGGCAGGGGTCACGGATCACGGAGTGAGGCCAGGGGTCACGGTGCGAAGGCAGGGGTCACGGTGCGAGGGCAGGGGGTCACGGGTCATGGAGTGAGGGCAGGGGTCACGGTGCAAGGGCAGGGGTCACAGTGCGAGGGCAGGGGTCACGGTGCGAGAGCAGAGGTCACGGTGTGAGGGCAGGGGTCACGGTGCTAGGGCAGGGGTCACGGTGCGAGGGCAGGGGTTATGGTGTGAGGGCAGGGGTCACGGTGTGAGGGCAGGGGTCACGGAGTGAGGGCAAGGGTCATGCAGCGAGGGCAGGGGTTATGGTGCGAGGGCAGGGGTCACGGGTCACAGAGTATGGGCAGGGGTCACGGTGCAAGGGCAGAGGTCACGGTGCGAGGGCAGGGGTCACGGTGCGAGGGGAGGGATCACGGTGCGAGGGCAGGGGTCACGGTGCGAAGGTAGGGGTTATGGTGCGAGGGCAGGAGTCACGGTGTGAGGGCAGGGGTCACGGAGTGAGGGCAAGGGTCATGCAGCGAGGGCAGGGGTCACGGTGCGAGGACAGGGGTCACGGGTCACAGAGTGAGGGCAGGGGTCACAATGAACGGTCGCGACTACAGTGACAGTGATAGGTTGCGGTGACGGTGAGAGTTTTTTCTTACAAATTAAATTTATTCAATTATTAACAATAATAATATTTACAAAACAAACAATAAGGACACAGAGGTATAGAAGTGGAATGAGAGCTCAGTACATGAAAGTTCCCAGAATAACATCTGGACCAAGGGAGATCCTGGAAGAACATCTGGATGGCATTGAGGAGGACCACATTAACATCTGGATGGCATTGAGGAGGCTCCCAGACTAACATCTCGACAGGGTGAGGGAGATCCTGGCCTAACATCTGTTTGGCATTGAGGGGGACACCTAAATTAACATCTGGATGGGACTGGGGGAAGATGCAAAACATCTGGATGGCACTGAGGAAGGCCCCAGTCTAACTTCTGGATGTCACTGTTGAACCTCCCAGACTAACAGCTGGAAGTTGGACAGGGTGTTGGACAGAGCTCCAGAATCTCTTGCCCAGAGTAGGGGAATCGAGGACCAGAGGATATAGGTTTAGGGTGAAGGGGAAAAGATTTAATAGGAATCTGTGGGGTACCTTTTCACACAAAGGGTGATGGGTGTATGGAACGAGCTGCCAGAGGAGGACGTTGAGGCCGGGACTATCCCAACGTTTAAGAAGCAGTTAGACAGGTACATGGATCGGACAGATTTGGAGGGATATGGACCAAACACAGGCAGGTGGGACTGGTGTAGCTGGGACATTGGGCAGTGTGGGCAAGTTGGGCCGAAGGGCCTGTTCCCACACTGTATCGCTCTATGACTCTAGCTCTGGAACGTGAGAAACAGGACGGTGTAAGGCTCAGCACTCGGTCCACGGATCACTAAGTAAATCGGGCAGAGGGGGGATGATCAAGTTAGCCAGCGAAGGAACTACAGACGCTGGTTTACACTGAGGATAGACACAAAATGCTGGAGTAATGCACCGGGACAGGCAGCATCTCTGGATGGAAGGAATGGGTGACGCTTCGGGTCAAGACCCTTACCCAACACCTCACCCATTCCTTCTGTCCAGAGATGCTGCCTGTCCCGCAGAGTTTACTCCAGCACTTTGTGTCTGTCTTCGATGGACTTGTACAGGTGAGCTGCTTGCCGGTCCTGATCTCCTGGCCCTCTGCTACAGGACGGTGAGGACAATGACTTACCGCGGCGTTGCGGCTCTGCAGGAGGGGCTTGGTGTTCCGAAGGAGCAGCCGGTGGTCGGGGTCCATCACATAGGGCTTCCGCTTGGGAAGCACAGCTGCATCCACTTCCTCCTGCTTGGAGTCTTCCTCATCAGAGCCGTAAAAACCTTTCTCCGGGCTTTCTTCCAGCAAGGTCTCCTGTCCACAGTCAACAGAGAACAAGAGTTGTTACAGGAATGGACCGCCCTCTAATTGAGAGCACTCGTAAGGCTGTAAGACATCGGAGCAGAATTAGGCCATTTGGCCCATCGAGTCTAACCGACCCGCTCCCACCCAGTCTAACTGACCCACACCCACCCAGTCTAACCGACCCGCTCCCACCCAGTCCAACCGACCCGCTCCCACCCAGTCTAGCAGACCCACTCCCACCCAGTCCAACCGACCCACTCCCACCCAGTCTAGCAGACCCACTCCCACCCAGTCTAACCGACCCGCTCCCACCCAGTCCAACCGACCCGCTCCCACCCAGTCTAACCGACCCGCTCCCACCCAGTCCAACCGACCCGCTCCCACCCAGTCCAACCGACCCGCTCCCACCCAGTCCAACCGACCCGCTCCCACCCAGTCTAACCGACCCGCTCCCAGCCAGTCTAGCAGACCCACTCCCACCCAGTCCAACCGACCCACTCCCACCCAGTCTAACCGACCCGCTCCCACCCAGTCTAGCAGACCCACTCCCACCCAGTCTAGCAGACCCGCTCCCACCCAGTCCAACCGACCCGCTCCCACCCAGTCCAACCGACCCGCTCCCACCCAGTCTAGCCGACCCGCTCCCACCCAGTCCAGCAGACCCGCTCCCACCCAGTCCAACCGACCCGCTCCCACCCAGTCCAACCGACCCGCTCCCACCCAGTCCAACCGACCCGCTCCCACCCAGTCTAAACCGACCCGCTCCCACCGTCCAACCGACCCACTCCCACCCAGTCTAGCAGACCCACTCCCACCCAGTCTAGCAGACCCACTCCCACCCAGTCTAGCAGACCCACACCCAACCAGTCCAACCGACCCGCTCCCACCCAGTCCAACCGACCCGCTCCCACCCAGTCCAACCGCTGCTCCCACCCAGTCCAACCGACCCGCTCCCAGCCAGTCTAGCAGACCCACTCCCACCCAGTCTAGCAGACCCACACCCACCCAGTCCAACCGACCCGCTCCCACCCAGTCCAACCGACCTGCTCCCACCCAGTCTAGCCGACCCACACACACCCAGTCCAACTGACCCGCTCCCACCCAGTCCAACCGACCCGCTCGCACCCAGTCGAGCAGACCCACACCCGCCCAGTCCAACCGACCCGCTCCCACCCAGTCCAACCGACCCGCTCCCACCCAGTCCAACCGACCCGCTCCCACCCAGTCCAACCGACCCACACCCACCCAGTCCAACCGACCCGCTCCCACCCAGTCCAACCGACCCGCTCCCACCCAGTCTAACCGACCCACACCCACCCAGTCCAACCGACCCGCTCCCACCCAGTCCAACTGACCCGCTCCCACCCAGTCCAACCGACCCGCTCCCACCCAGTCCAACCGACCCGCTCCCACCCAGTCCAACCGACCCGCTCCCACCCAGTCCAACCGACCCGCTCCCACCCAGTCTAGCAGACCCACACCCACCCAGTCCAACCGACCCGCTCCCACCCAGTCTAACCGACCCACACCCACCCAGTCCAACCGACCCGCTCCCACCCAGTCCAACCGACCCGCTCCCACCCAGTCCAACCGACCCGCTCCCACCCAGTCTAAACCGACCCGCTCCCACCGTCCAACCGACCCACTCCCACCCAGTCTAGCAGACCCACTCCCACCCAGTCTAGCAAACCCACACCCAACCAGTCCAACCGACCCGCTCCCACCCAGTCCAACCGACCCGCTCCCACCCAGTCCAACTGCTGCTCCCACCCAGTCTAACCGACCCGCTCCCACCGTCCAACCGACCCGCTCCCAGCCAGTCTAGCAGACCCACACCCACCCAGTCCAACTGACCCGCTCCCACCCAGTCCAACCGACCCGCTCGCACCCAGTCGAGCAGACCCACACACACCCAGTCCAACCGACCCGCTCCCACCCAGTCCAACCGACCCGCTCCCACCCAGTCCAACCGACCCACACCCACCCTGTCCAACCGACCCGCTCCTACCCAGTCTAACCGACCCACACCCACCCAGTCCAACCGAACCGCTCCCACCCAGTCCAACTGACCCGCTCCCACCCAGTCCAACCGACCCGCTCCCACCCAGTCCAACCGACCCGCTCCCACCCAGTCGAGCAGACCCACACCCACCCAGTCCAACCGACCCGCTCCCACCCAGTCCAACCGACCCACACCCACCCAGTCCAACCGACCCGCTCGCACCCAGTCTAGCAGACCCACTCCCACCCAGTCCACCCGACCCACCCCCACCCAGTCCAACCGACCCACACCCACCCAGTCCAACCGACCCGCTCCCACCCAGTACAGCAGACCCACACCCACTGCACACAAACAGGCCTTTCGGCCCACCGAGTCCATGCCGCCCACTGATGAAGAAAGACACAAAATGCTGGAGTAACTCAGCAGGTCAGGCAGCATCTTCGGAGAAAAGGAATAGGTGACATTTTGGGTCAGAACACTTCTTCGGACACATTACCTATTCATTTTATCCAGAGATTTCCGCCTGACCCGCTGACTTACTCCAGCACTTTGGGGTAAACCAGCATCTGCAGTTCCTTCTGACCATTGATGACCCGTCCACACCAGTTCTATGTTACCCCGCTTTCTCATCCACTCCCTACACCCTAGGGACTATTGACAGAGGCCAATTAACCTACAAACCCGCAAGTCCATGGGACGTGGGAAGAAACCAGTGGTGGGGAACTAGGGTTGCCAACTTTCTCACTCCCACTTAAGGGACAAAAGGTGATGTCACCGCCCCACATGACCTCACCCAGCCAGCGGCCACGTGCTCCCGCCCCATCAATGGTGGCCGCCTAGGCTGGGAGGCGGGTTGCTACACAACCTTCGTTCGGCGGCACCCGGGCCTAAACTGTCTGGCCCTAGAACGTCCGGGCCTATAGCCCTCCCCGGGCTTAATATGGGACAAGGGCGCTCCCATACAGGACAAACCAATTTATCCCAATATACGGGATGTCCCGGCTAATACATGGGTAACCCTACACCAGACCCGTGGTCAGGATGGAGCCCAGGTCTCTGGTGCTGTGAAGCAGCAGCTCTACCAGCTGCGCTACTGTGCCGCCTTGGACCCCTGAATCCCAAAACCAAAGCGCTGGCAATGTAGGTGAGGGGCGAAGAGCACTAGGCACGGCTCCAAAGTTTGGATCCAGGCGGTGGGCAGTCGAGAGTTCTGCCCGTGTAGACTGCCTGCCTCTCCTCTGGGCTTACGCCCGTGCCCCTGTGAGAGGACGCACGCAGTGTCCACGGGACGCTCGGAGACAATGGGCACAGCGTCGGCTCGTTTGTGTGGCACGGTGGCGCAGCGGTAGAGTTGCTGCCTCACAGCGCCAGAGACCTGGGTTCGATCCTGACTACGGGTGCTGTCTGTACAGAGTTTGTACGTTCTCCCCGTGACCTGCGTGGGGTTTCTCCGGGTGCTCCGGTTTCCTCCCACACTCCAAAGACGTACAGGTTTTGGTAGGTTAATCGGTTTGGTAAAATTGTAAATTGTCCCTAGTGTTAGTGCGCGGGGATCGCTGGTCAGTGCGGACTCGATGGGCCGAAAGGTCTGTTTCTACACTGTATCTCTAAACTAAACCAAACAACAATGTGCGTCGTGGACGTGACTGATAATGTTGGAATTTAATGGTTGTTACTTGCAAACTGCACGAGTAGCAGTTTTGATAAATGTAATACCATGACTATGGAATAAAAACTCCTTATTATAAGAAAATGAAAGTCATTTCTGGGCAGTTAAGTCGATTGGCAATTAAAGTGTCAAATGAGGAACATGTTTGTGCTAAACTGTTGCAAGAAAACAAAAACCTAATCTGACCAAACACATCACTTAAAACCAATAGGACACAAAGTTCTGGAGTAACTCAGCGGGTTGGGCAGCATTTCTGGAGAACATGGGTAGTTGACGTTTTGGGTCGGGGCCCTTGGAATTAAAAGCAAAGTTAGTTGCATCACTGATCTGAGCAACAGTGAGAAGAACAGAAAGTGCTGGAGGAGCTCAGTGGGTCAGGCAGAATCTGTGGAGGGAATGGTCAGGCAATGTTTTGGGTCGGGACTCTTCTTCACAATGAGCCTTGAAATGTCGCCTGTCCGCTCCCTCAACAGATGCTGCCTGACCCGCTGAGTTCCTCCAGCACTTTGTGTTCGACGCAAGATTCCAGCATCTGCGGTTCCTCGTCTCTCCAAGAGTGAGGAAGAGTTGGATCGGGGATTGAGGTTGGGAGGGGGAGTGCAGGTTGGGGGAGCCGCAGGGGGTGGGAGGTGGGGGAAGGGGCAGGAGGGAGGTGGCTGGGGGAGGGGTATCGGTTGGGAATTGGGGAGTGGGGGAAGCCACAGGAGGTGGGTGGGGGGCGGTGGGTGGCAGAGGGAACCGCAGGGGTAGGTAGTAAGGGGGAGTCACAAGAGATGGGGTTGAGGGCGAGGGGTAGAGGGAGGGAGGGAGAGCCACAGGTTGGGGATTGGGGGGCCCGCAGTGGGTAAGGAGTGGGGGGAGCCACAGGGTGGGGTTTGGGGGTGAGGGGTAGAGGGAGGGGGAGCCACAGGGTGGGGGTTGGGGGAGGGGCAGTCACAGGGTGGGGGTTGGGGGAGGAAGGTAGAGGGAGGGGCAGTCACAGGGTGGGGGGAGGAAGGTAGAGGGAGGGGCAGTCACAGGGTGGGGGTTGGGGGAGGTAGAGGGAGAGGCAGTCACAGGGTGGGGGTTGGGAGGTAGAGGGTGGGGCAGCCACAGGGTGGGGGTTGGGAGCGAGGGGTAGGGGGAGGGGGGAGGGGCAGCCACAGGGTGTGGGTTGGGGGAAGGTGGAGGAGGTTGGGGGAGGGGCAGTCACAGGGTGGGGGTTGGGGAGGGGCAGTCACAGGGTGGGGGTTGGGAGGGTGGGGGAGGGGCAGTCACAGGGTGGGGGTTGGGGGAGGGGCAGTCACAGGGTGGGGGTTGGGAGGGTGGAGGGGGTTGGGGGAGGGGCAGCCACAGGGTTGGGGGAGGGGCAGTCACAGCGTGGAGGTTGGGAGGGTGGAGGGGGTTGGGGGAGGGGCAGTCACAGGGTGGGGGTTGGGGGAGGGGCAGTCACAGAGTGGGGGTTGGGGGAGGGGCAGTCACAGCATGGGGGTTGGGAGGGTGGAGGGGGTTGGGGGAGGGGCAGTCACAGGGTGGGGGTTGGGGGGCCGCAGTGTGGGGGTTGGGAGGGTGGAGGAGGTTGGGGGAGGGGCAGTCACAGGGTGGGGGTTGGGGGAGGGGCAGTCACAGGGTGGAGGTTGGGAGGGTGGGGGAGGGGCAGTCACAGCGTGGGGGTTGGGGGAGGGGCAGTCACAGGGTGGGGGTTGGGGGAGGGGCAGTCACAGGGTGGAGGTTGGGAGGGTGGGGGAGGGGCAGTCACAGCGTGGGGGTTGGGGGAGGGGCAGTCACAGGGTGGGGGTTGGGGGAGGGGCAGTCACAGGGTGGGGGTTGGGGGGCCTTTAGTGTGGGGCGGTGAGATGCGGGGAACACTCACGTTGTGGTTGGGGTTGAGGAACTGCGTGCGTGCGTATCGGGTGAGCATGTTGATGATGACCACTTGTCCCCACTCCTCCACGTCGATCAGCAGGTTGCAGAGTTTGCGGTAGTTCTTGTGGATCAGGTCGATGCGCTCGGGACACACCTCCTCGAAAGCCATCACCACGCTGCCCGCCACCAGCTGTGGGCATCAGACAGACGGCAGTGTGAATCCCCGGCTCCCAGCTCCCTCAGTCACTGCCCACAGCTACTGTTGGCATATTATATTATTTTGTCTAGATATATCTTGCCGTAATATCTTGGACACTTGGGGGCAGTCATTAGATGCACAGGGTGGTGTATATATATGGGCATAAGGGACTGGGAGGAGCCAGTCACAGGGAGGGAGAGCATACAGTTCTTACCAGACCTGGACAGATCATCAACTGTAAAGACCTGAGACCTAGGACCAGCCCAGGGACAGAGCAGCCAGCTACGACTTGTATGTGAAATAAGTAAAGCCTGATATGTTCATCTCCTTGTTTGTACAACTACTTCAATAAACAACTAATTAAACTGGAAAAAAAGACTGGAAGATCAGTTTTGTTGGGTGTGAGTAAGATTGCTCCAAGACCCTGTGTAGTAATGGCAATTGGAAAAGAAGTCACTGGAAAAGTCGGAAAGTTGCCGCCAATAAAAGCAGGAGCTGGCTGCCTTCAGAGGCTGTGGTGGTGCCGCGAGAGCGGCAGCGACTCGTCTCCAAAGGCTTCTTCGGCCGCGGGCCGCGTGGATATCGGAAGCCCGCAGGCCCTGCCCTGGGTGGGTCGGCCCGCCGCGGACCTTTCATCGTCCGGCACGGCCTGCAACAGGCCGCGAGATTTTCTCTGCCCAGCGGGGGCTTCAATGTCGGGAGCCAAGACCGTCCCGACGTGGCAACTTCAACAGCCTGACCGCGGGGCAAGACGGCAGGGGAAGAGAAAAGACATTCTGGCCTTCCATCACAGTGAGGAGGTGACTGGAGGAGACTCACTGTGATGGATGTTTCTTTTTGTTTTGTGTTGGATTATGATTGTGTGTCTTATTGCTTATTTTTATTGCTTATTCTTATTGTTGGACTGTGGGTAATCTTTCATTTCACTGCACATTTATGTGTATGTGACAAATAAATTGACTATTGACTATTGACTCCCTGAACAGAATGACATTTCTCAACAAGTAAATATTGCGTTCGAGGAGCGCCGGGCTCCTTCCTCTCACCGTTGTCTTGTCCGCCAGCAGCTTCTCAATCACCTCAATCAGCTGGTCCTTCTGATCCTGGTCCAGACTGAAACCAGAGACAGAACGAGGGGTCAGGGTCAATTACCGAGGATAGACACAAAACGCTGGAGTAATCCAGCGGGCCAGGCAGCATTGGAGAGAAGGAAGGGGTGACGTTTCGGGTCGAGACCCGGGGAGCTTTCTCCGATATACCAGTGGAAGAGGAAAGTTTTGGTTGCAGGCGTAACTGGGAATGTTCTGGGGAAACTCCTCGGGAATGGTGAACAGGTGCAGAATCCACTCTGGAATCCCACCCAGCACCGACATGAGAACACGCCTCACCAAAACTCTCCCGGTAGTGAATCTGTGCAATTAATCGCCACAGACGGCTGTGGAGGCCAAGTCATTGGGTATATTTAAAGCGGAGTTTGCTAGGTTCTTGATTAGGAAGGGCATCAAAAATTTTGGGGAGAAGACAGGAGAATGGGTTTGAGAGGGAAAAATAGATCAGCCACGATTGAATGACGGCACAGACTCAATAGATAATAGGTGCAGGAGTAGGCCATTCGGCCCTTCGAGCCAGCACTGCCATTCAATGTGATCATGGCTGATCATTCTCAATCAGTACCCCGTTCCTGCCTTCGCCCCATACCTCCTGACGCCGCTATCCTTAAGAGCTCTATCTAGCTCTCTCTTGAATGCATTCAGAGAATTGACCTCCACTGCCTTCTGAGGCAGAGAATTCCACAGATTCACAACTCTCTGACTGAAAAAGTTTTTCCTCATCTCCGTTCTAAATGGCCTATCCCTTATTCTTAAACTGTGGCCCCTGGTTCTGGACTCCCTCAACATGAAGTAGGAAAGCAGCTGTAATCCTGTGTGACTGCTGGAAACCAACCGCATAAATAGGGTTGCCAACTGTCCCGTATTAGTCGGGACATCTCATATATTGAGCTAAATTGGTTTGTCCCGTTCGGGACCGCCCTTGTCCCTTATTAGGCTGGGGGGGGGCGCTGTAGGCCTAGACACTGTAGGCCATGGGGCCGCTGCAGGCCCGGACACTGTAGGCCCGGGGGACGCTGTTGGCCTGGACAATGTAGGATGGAGGCCCGGGCGCCGCCTAACAGAGGTTGCGTAGCAACCCGCCTCCCAGCACGGGCAGCCGCCATTGGTGGAGTGGGAGCATGTGGCCGCTGGCTGGGTGAGGTCACGTGGGACGCGTGGCGGTGACGTCACCTTTTGTCCGTTATTTGGCAGTGAGAAAGTTGGCAACCCTACGTATAAAATACATCATGAAATTAAGCTTTTGCAGTAACGATTGGATATATATGTAAAATATGCACCAAATGTTATACCCTTTATCCTGCATCTGTACACTGTGGTCTTGATTGTTATCTCGTATAGTCTTTTCGCTGACTGAATACCACACAACTAAAAAGCTCTTCAGTCTACCTCTGTACACATGACAACAATAAACTTAAGAAAAACGAAAAACTAAACTAAAGACTAAAGTAAAAACTAGACTAAAAACTGAAGTAAACACTAAAATGAACTAAACACTAAACTAAATTAAACACTAAACTAAACCAAACTAAAAAGAACTAAAAACTGAACTGAACTAAACGCGAAACTAAACACTAAACTAAAAATGTAACTGAACTAAAAACTAAACGGAACTAAAAACTAAACACTACACTTAAAGTGAATGAAACGGCAGATGGTATTGGCCTTACCTGTACAGCTTGGGGATGGCGTGGGCAGCTGTCTTCCTGACGTAGGGGGACATGTCTGAAGCCGCTTCCTTGATGGCCAGCATCATGATGGGAACGATGATGATGACTCGGATGCTGGAGAGAACGCGCAGGGCTCCTGCTCGGATCAGCTGGTTTGGGTCCTGGAGAGAGATCAGATACCACACTGGAGCTCAGCTGGGCGCAGAGATGGCGCCGTCAGCAATGACAGCCTGTCTGTCTGTCTTTTTTGTTATTTTTAGTGTGTTTTAAAAGTATGGGTTAATGTTATCTGGTTTGTTTTATGTTGGGGGATGGGATGGGGTTGGGAGAAATGTTTTTCAATCTTTTACCTTGCCGGAGATGCGATTGTTTTCCGGATCGTATCTCCGGTCACTCTGTGGCCTAACATCGTGGAGCTGGCGGCCTTGCTCGAGACTAACTTTGAGCCCCACCGCGGGGCCATGATCAAAGCCTGTGATCCCGTGCCTGGGATCGACGCTCCAACCATGGCCTGCGGATTTCAACCTCGAGGAGCTCGCAGTCTCGGGTAGAGACTGTTGTCGGGAAGCTCCAAGCCACACGAGGTTCAACCAGCCCCGACTCGGGATCCGATCGCCCGGCACGAGGGAGCTAAGATCCCCCCAATGCGGGAGCTTGATCGCCCCGATGCGGAGGGCTCGACCGCCAGCTGCGGGAGCCAAGATCGCCCCGACAACGGACGGTTCGAGTCCCCCGACCGCGGGAGAACAAAGGGAAGTAGATTGAACTTTTTTTGCCTTCCATCACAGTGAGGAATGTGGGGGAGTCGCTGTGGTGGATGTTCATGTTAAAAATGTATTTGGGTGTCTTGTTGCTCTTTATTGGTATGACTGTGTGGCAAATCAAATTCCTCGTATGTTGCAAAACATACTTGGCTAATAAATTACTATTATGATGATTATGATTATAAAAGCTGGACACAAAATGCTGGAGTAATGCAGCAGGTCTGGCAGCATCTCTGAACAACATGGACAGCTGATGTTTTAGGTCGGGACCCTTCTTCAGTCTGAAACGTCACCTAACAAGGAACTGCTGATGCCGGTTTATAAAAGAAGACACAAAATGCTGCAATAACTCAGCGGACCAGGCAGCGTCTCTGGAGAACATCGATAGGTGATGTTTTGGGTCAGGATCGTTCTTCAGACTGATTGTAGGGGAGTAACAAAACTGGAAGAGAGAAGGGGCAAGACAAAGGCGTCTAAACCCCCCCCTCCCACCCATTCCTCTCTCCCCTGTGTCCCACCTGGACTCCCACCTATCCCTCCCCCTCCCACCCATTCCTCTCTCCCCTGTGTCCCACCTGGACTCCCACCTATCCCTCCCCCTCCCACCCATTCCTCTCTCCCCTGTGTCCCACCTGGACTCCCACCTATCCCTCCCACTCTCCAACCATCTATATTCCGTCCTCTAGCTTCACAATTTGTAACTCTTCCATCATTTTGTCTTACACCTCTGGCCTTTGTCCAACCATCTGCCTATCAACCCCCCCCCCACCACCCCCTCGCCTGTATTTAACCTATTACCTGCCAGGCTTTGTCCTGCCCCTGGTCTCTTCCAGCTTTCTTCACGTGCCCCGACTATGTTGAGCATGGATGAGAAAGTGGGATAATACAGAACTAGTGTGAACGGGCTGGTCGTCATGGACTCAGAGAACCGATGTGCCTATTTCCACGCTGTATCTCTAAACTAAACTCCAAATGGGCGGTCACGGTGGCGCAACGGTAGAGTTGCTGCCTTACAGCAAATGCAGCGCCGGAGAAAACCAGGTTCGATCCTGACTACGGGTGCTGTCTGTACGGAGTTTGTACGTTCTCCCTGTGAACTGCCTGGGTTTTCTCCGAGATCTTCGGTTTCCTCCCACACTCCAAAGACGTACTGGTTTGTAGGTTAATTGGCTGGGCAAATGTAACAATTGTCCCTAGTAGGTGTAGGATAGTGTTAATGTGCGGGGGTCGGTGGTCGGCGCGGACCCGGTGGGCCGAAGGGCCTGTTTCCGCCCTCTATCTCTAAACTAAATGAAATCAAAGTGACAGTGGACACACTTTTGTTCCGTAATAAAAGAGCCCTTTGTTAATTAACAAATCACCGGGCGCATGAGGACTTGAGGCGTACTGACCTTTAGTCCCCTCTGGAAGGTGCTGATGGAGAGAAGGGCCAGGTCCTGCTGTTCCTCTGCATATCGAACCAGGTAAACGTAAACCAGCTTCTTCACCTGCAGGAGACGCAGTGAGGGGTGGGGATCAGGGGCAGGCACAGAGCGAGCCGAGGACTGCAGCACACAGGCAGTAGCACTGAACACCTCGTCTCCCACTCCCCATCCCACCCCTACCCCAGCATTTGGCTCTCGCCATGAGTTCACAGCAAGGAAAACAAAAATCGATGGCAGAGGTGGCGCAGCGGTCGAGTTGCTGCTTTACAGCGCCAGAGACCCGGGTTCGATCCCGACTACGGGTGCCGTCTGTACGGAGTTTGTACGTTCTCTCCGTGACCTGCGTGGGTTTTCTCCGAGATCTTCGGCTTCCTCCCACACTCCAAAGACGTACAGGTTTGTAGGTTAATTGGCTTGGTATAAATGTAAATTGTCCCTACTGTGTGTAGGATAGTGTTAGTGTGCGGGGAATGCTGGTTGGTGTGGACCTGGTGGTACGAAGGGCCTGTTTCCGCGGTGTATCTCTGAACTAAACTAAAAAAAAACAACACAGAGGAGATCTGAGGTGGGCCGTTCACTGATCTTTTCTCGAAGATACCGCCTTGTCTACTGTGGACCTCCAGCATTTGCTGGTAAAATTTCTGATTCCCAACAAGTCTGTTTTTAAGGGAATTTCGTTGTGAATGTGTGGAATTCTCTGCCACAAAATACAAGCCACACCGGGAGGTTACGAATTCCCGGCCCGGCCCGGCCCTAGATGTTGGAGGCCCTAGGTGCTGGCAGCCTCAGTCCAGTGCAGTCCGTTCTGCTGGTGCTCCGTCAGCCACAATTTGTGACCAACCGGCTTTTGGAGAGCCTGGGGTTGCCCCCTGTGACGTGGGGGAAACAGAAAGTGCTGGAGGAACCCAGCGGGTCAGGCAGCATCTGTGGCGGGAATGGACTGACGGCACTTCAGGTAGGGACCCTTCTTCAGACTTAACTTGCAGAAACAAATAATAAACTTATAAAGCTATTAAAAACATTTATTTTTAAAAATCCAGCAGGAAAAACAACTTTGTTATTGAGAGTCTGAAACTCTCGGGTTCCCAACCCCCTTTCCTCCAGTGACGCCATTGGCTTTATGATGTGGTTTTCTATGATGCAAGGTTTCTTAAGAATGCAACTATCGTATTATAGCAAAACTACATTTGTGCGTCCGTATGTGCCTGTGTGTGCGTCTGTATGTGCCTGTGTGTCCTGTTCCTTCTCTCCTGAGATGCTGCTTGACCTGCTGAGTTACTCCAGCATTTTGTGAATAAATACCTTCGATTTGTACCAGCATCTGCAGTTATTTTCTTATACTACTGTGTGTGTCCTGTTGTCTGTATGTGTGTGTGCGGGCATATGACTGTGCATGTGTCTATGTGTTTTATATGTATGTCTGTGGATGTGTGTTTCTGAGTGTGTGTGTGTGTGTGTGTGTAGGTATATCTGTGTGAGAGCTTGAGCATGTGTCTGTGTGTGCGTATTTGTGTGTGTGTGTGTACATAACTGTGTGTGTACATGCATACGTATGTGTATTTGTTTGTACACGTCTGTTTGTATGTGCGTTCTTGTGTATTTATGTGTGCATACATGTATTTATGTGTACGTATTTATGTATGTGTACGTGTGTGTGTGTGAGCGTGTGTGAGTGTGTGTACTTTTACAGTGAATTCCAGTTCTCAATCCTCCATGTCACAGAAACGTAGAAAATAGGTGCATGAGGAGGCATTTTGGTCCATCAAGCCAGCACCACCTTTCATTGTGATCATGGCTGATCATCCACAATTAGTAAACTGTGCCTGCCTTCTCCCCATATTCCTTGCTTCCGCTAGCCCCTAGATCTCTATCTAACTCTCTTTTAAATCCATCCAGTGACTTGGCCTCCACTGCCCTCTGTGGCAGAGAATTCCACAAATTCACAACTCTCTGGGTGAAAAAGTTTCTTCTCACCTCAGTTTTAAATGGCCTCCCCTTTATTCTTAGACTGTGTCCCCTGGTTCTGGACTCCATATCTGTACTCCCGTCCCCTGGGTTGCCACCTCAGTGATCTAACCCTCTGCTCACCCCGCTGTCCTGTGGAGAGTCTCTCCTCGACAGACCTACTCACCAGAAGGGCTGAGAAGGGTGACGAGTCTTGGCTTACCTCAATGTTTTTGCAGGCCACGTTCTTCACCACTGAGGGGAAGAGCTCCGACGCATTCTTCCCTCTGGCGATCATCTGCAGACAAAATAAAGAGCAGGCAACCCCTGAGTGAATGGAAGCAAGGGTGTGGTATCACAGGTTCAGGGTCAGCCTCCCGCCCCAGCTCCTCTTCTTGACTCAGGCCCGTATCCTACAGTGGACACATGGAACATTAGATACAAGGTGAGAGGGGAAGATTGAATAGGAACCTGAGGGGCAACATTTTCACAGAAGGTGGTGGACAAATGGAACGAGCTGCCAGAGGACAGCAAGGGCGGCACGGTGGTGCAGCGGTAGAGTCGCTGCCTCACAGTACCAGAGACCCGGGTTCCATCCTGACCACAGGAGCTGTCTGTACGAAGTTTGCACGTTCTCCCTGTGACGGCGTGGGTTTTCTCCAGGTGCTCCGGTTTCCTCCCACACTCCAAAGACGTGCAGGTTTGTAGCTTAATTGGCTTCGGTAAAAATTGTAAAATTGTCCCTAGTGTGTAGGATCGTGCTGGTTTGCGGGGTGACCGCTGGACATGGTAGGCCGAAGAGCTGTATATCTAAACTCTAAAGGAGGTAGTTGATACAGATACTTAAACAACATCTAAAAGACATTTGGACAGGTGCATAGATCGGAAAGGTTTAGAGGGATATGGACCAAATGGGACTAGCTTAAAGGAGGTATCTTGGTCGTTGTGGATGAGTTGGGAAGTTCTGAAGGGACTGTTTCCGTGCTGTATGACTCTGTAATTGCAGATGCTGGAATCTTGGAGTAACTCTGCATTGTTGTGGGTCTCAACCTGGAACATCGCCTACCTGAAAGGGTTAAATGCTTTAAATACATAATAGATGCATGTGGGGACAGGACTAATGCCTTTAGAAATGTGTCCTTCCTGTTCTTCCCTTGATGTGCTATCAACTCAATGCTCTTGATCTACACAGTAGTGCCAACTGATAAGAAGAGACAAACCCAGACTGCTGGGCTTGGGCTGCTGTATATTGGAACCAGGACTAATGGCTTTAGAAATGTGTCCTTCCTATTGTTCCCTTGATGTACCTGGCTATGTAAGAGAGACAATCTCAGAGTTGCCGGGAAGGTGCTAACGAACTACAGCATTTTGGGACCATGACTAATGCCTTAAGGAATGTGTCTTTTTGATCTTTACAGTATAAAACATCCGGTCCAGTCTTTGTTCTGGGGGGTGGTGGCTCGGGACAGTCAAGTGCTGGTTGGATACTTGATTGATGTACATCCCGACACTCTCGCTGGCTGTACAACCAGTAAAGCTTGTGTTGGTTTACCTAACCCATCGTGTGTTGTCTGTTTTAAGAAGAAGCGAACTTTAACACATCCATGTTCTACAGAGATGCTGCCTGACCCGCTGAGTTACTCCAGCACCTATTTCCTACAGTGTCCATTGGCTGAAGGGAAGATTGTGGGGGATGTGTCCCCTGTAGTGGAGAGTCTAGAACAAGGGGGTGGGGTGGGTGTGGGGGGGGGAGAGGGGGTTGAAGCTTCAGAACAAGAGGACTGGACTCATAGGGTAGGGAGGCTACAAGTCTACAGCCAGAGGATGTGGAACCTCAGAAAGCAAGTTCATCCAAAACCAAGATCAATCATGTCTGATTAGTAGTGCAGTCAAAGGATTTGGGAAAGGACAATCAGATGGTGTTGAGGTGGAAGATACGTCATGAGTTTTTCTTCAACGGAGTGAACAGCATGTGGGCCAAATGGCCTACTCCTGTTCCTATTTCTTATGTTCTTCGATGAACTATGGAAATGCAAGTGATACTCAATGGCACATTTATTGTTGCACGTGTGAAGTGCTAACCTACAGTGAAGTTTTTTCCTTACAAACAGTCCAGTAGAGTATTGCCATACCCGATTCTCCATTAGCGAGTGTACAGAAATAGTCCACTGAGTCCACATGCAGGAGCTGCCATGTTTTGGCGCCATCTTGAAAGTCCACGCTCCAGTTATGAGCGGTGCCTGTTCCAGGCAAGTCCCAGGCTGTTGAGAACCTCCGGCCATCCCCTTCCTTGGTCGCCACATCCCTCTCCTTGCCCGTCCATCTGTGTACCCCGGGGGAGCCTCTACACCCTCTCCACACTTCACACTGCCTCAGGAAAGCAGCCAACCGAACCAAAGGCCACTCACTCCCCAGTCATTCCATCTTCTCCCCTCTTCGGGCAGAAGGTACAAAATCTTGGAAGCACGTACCACCGCATGAAGAACAGCTTCATCCCCATTGTTACCAGACTCTTGAATGGACTTCTCACAAGCAACGGATATATTCCCAAATCCCCCAATCTACCCCGTTGCGGCCCTTGCGCTTTTCTTTGTTATCTGCACTTCTTCTGTAGCTGCAACACCATATTCAGCACCTAGTTTCCTTCCACTTTGCACTACCTGTTGTATTATGTATGGATTTGATTGTAATAATGTATGTATGCTTTTACCTGCATGCAGGTTTATCGGTTAATTGGCTGCGGTAAAACTGTAAATTGTCTTTGTGTGTAGGATAGTGCTAGTCTACGTGGTGATCGCTGGTCGGCGTGGACTTGGTGGGCCGTAGGGCCTGTTTCCACACCGTATCTCCAAAGTCTAAACTAATAGTTCCAACTCAATGGGCAGATCAGGAGCAAAAGAATCGTGATCCCTTTTGCTCATTGTGATTGAAATAGTGTTGCTAAATAAATAAAGCGGGCTGCAACTCAGTGTAAATAATTCAGAACGGCAGGTTCTGACACTGCCATCCACACCGCCCATACATATTTAACAGCTCACTGTTCCCTCTCCAGCCACAGCAGCTGGAGTATTTACGGCATCTGCAGTATTTTGCTTCTGTATCAGGGTAACCAACCAAGCACTTGGTCAGGGCTGTAGGTTTGATGGAGTGTCTGGTGAGAGGAGAGGCAGAGAGGTTTTCCAGGGGAACTCTACACAGTAGACACAAAATGCTGGAGTAACTCAGCGGGACATGCAACATCTCTGGAGAGAAGAATGGAATGGGTGACGTTTCGGGTCGAGACCCTTCTGCAGTCTGAAGAGAAGGAATGGGTGACGTTTCGGGTTCAGACTGAAGAAGGGTCTCGACCCAAAACGTCACCCATTCCTTCTCTCCAGGGATGCTGCCTGTCCCACTGAGTTACTCCCGCACTTTGTGTCTATCTTCGGTGTAAACCAGCATCTGCAGTTCCTTCCTAACTCTAGACTCTTGGAATGGCAAGGAATGGCAGCCATTAACGTAACAAATAAAAGACACGATCTCATCCATCGTTAAGTCCAACAACTCCCTTCATAAAAGGCATTTTCCATGTGAACGTGCACTCATTAGGTATTTTTAAGGTGGAGATTGACAGATTCTTGATTAGTAAGGGTGTCAGCCATGATTGAATGGCGGAG
This sequence comes from Rhinoraja longicauda, assembly GCF_053455715.1. Lineage (NCBI taxonomy): Eukaryota > Metazoa > Chordata > Chondrichthyes > Rajiformes > Arhynchobatidae > Rhinoraja > Rhinoraja longicauda. The sequence goes on from NC_135990.1 coordinate 12,421,203, forward strand.
TAGACTTGTTGGGCCAAATGGCATAATTCTGCTCCTTCAACGCAAGCGATTATGAGCGATTAAACACTTGTGACTCTTGGCTCCTGTGGCTATGAACCCCCAAGGCCGTTAGCCACAGGGGGTGATGACATCCACAGGTGGGTGGGAGAACCATCTTCCCGAGAACCATCGGAATTTTCAAATGTGTCGGACGGAACAGCAGACACTGGTTTAAATCGAAGATAGACACAAAAAGCTGGAGTAACTCAGCAGGACAGGCAGCATCTCCGGAGAAAAGGAATGGGCAACGTTTCGGGTTGAGACCCTTCTTCAGAATTTTCAAATAGTTGGATGGCAGCTTATTGGGAGTTTGAGTGTATATATACACAGATTGTTAAAGCACATGGTCAAGGCAGTTGGAATATAACATGGAAAAATGTGCGGTCATCTATGCTGGTTGGAATATTAGGAAAGTAGAGTATTTTTTAAATGGTGCAAGTGTTCAGAGTAGGGTTGCCAACTTTCTCACTCCCAAATAAGGGACAAAAGGTGACGTCACTGCCCCGCGACCCAGCCATGTGCTCTCGCTCCACCAATGGCGGCCGGGACGGGAGGCGGGTTGCTATGCAACCTCCTCCGGGCCTACACTGTCCGGGCCTACAGCGGCCCCTGGGCCAACACTGTCCGCGCCTGCAATGTCTGGGCCTACAGTGTCCGGGCCTACAGTGTCCGGGCCACTTCGCCCCCCGGGCCTAATATGGGACAAGGGCGGTCCCGTGCGGGACAAACCAATTTAGCCCAATATACGGGATGTCCCGGCTAATACAGGACAGTTGGCAACCCTAGTTCAGAGGGAGATGGGTGGCCATGGGCGATCGATTGAAAGATAACATGTAGGACCAGCCAGTGGTTAGGAACAAAAATAGTACATGGTCTTTATTGCAAGTGGATTTGCTCCAATTACACAGGGCCCTGAGAGACTGCACTAAGAACATTGGGCACAGCTCCGATCTCCCGACCAGAGGAGGGATATATTTACAATGGAGAAGAGCATCAAAGGTTCCCAAGTAGGTTAACTGGCCTCTGTGAATTGTCTCTCGTGTGTAGAAAGTGGATGAGAAAGTGGGATAACATAGAACATAGACGGATGGTCGGTGTGGACTCAGTGGGCCGAATGGCCTGTTTCCATGCTGCATGTTTTAATTCAATCAATCAATCTACTCCAGGGTCTCGACCCGAAACGTCGCCCATTCCTTCTCTCCAGAGATGCTGCCTGTCCCGCTGAGTTACTCCAGCATTTTGTGTCTATCTTTGGTTTAAAGCAGCATCTGCAGTTCCTTCCTACACAATCCATTCCAGGGTTGCCCTTGGAGGGAACAACAAACCAGCTGGCCCAAAGCACTCTCCATTAAAGACATCTGAGCGACGAGACACGAGAGACTGCAGATGCCGAAATCATGAGCAAAAAACTAGAGAAGAGATCCACAGATGCTGCCTGACCCACTACGTTCCTCCCGCAGTTTGTTTAATGCTCAATAGTCAAGGGTGACTTCATTGAAAGACACAAAATTCTTGGGGCTTGACAAGATAAATGCAGGGGTGATGCATCTCCTGGCTGGGGAGACAGGAATCAGAGGTCACAGCGTCAGACCAAAGGGTCATCCGTTCAGGACCGAGGAGAAGACATCTCTTCACCCAGAGGGTGGTGAATGCTTGGAGTTTGGGCTGAAGCTCAATAAACCTGACGCTACAGGTTGGAACTGCAGAAAGTGGTGAACACTGCCCAGTCCATCGCAGGTTCTGACCTCCCCACCGAAAAGATTTACAGGGATCCCTGCCTCAAAAAGGCAGCCAGCGTCATCAGAGACCCACACCACCCTGGCCATGCTTTCATATCACTCCTGCCATCAGGAAGAAGGTACAGGAGCCTGAAAACTGTAATGTCCAGGTTCAGGGGCAGCTTCTTCCCTACAGCCATCAGGCTGTTAAACACCACAACCTCCAATTAGGCTCTGAACTACATAGACTTGGGGGCTTTGTTTTTGTCTTTTTGCACTATTATTGTTTGTTTGTTTTTTGTGTGTGTGTGTGTGTGTGTGAGTAAGATATAGAATATATATTGATATACACCGATCAGCCAAAACATTATGACCACTGACAGGTGAAGTGAATAACATTGGTTATCTTGTTACAATGGCACCTGTCAAGGGGTGGGATATATTAGGCAGCAAGTGAACCGTCATGGTTTCCAGTTAATTACCTCTTACAGTCAGTTCTTGAAGTTGATGTGTTGGATGCAGGAGAAATGGGCAGGAGTAAAGACCTGAGCGACTTTGACAAGGGCCAAATTGTTATGGCCAGACGACTGTGTCAGAGCATCTCTGAAACGGCAAGGCTTGTGGGGTGCTCCCGGTCAGCAGTGGTGAGTACCCACCGACAGTGGTCCGAGGAGGGACAAACCACAAACCGGCGACAGGGTGTTGGGCGCCCAAGGCTCATCGATGCGCGAGGGCAACGAAGGCTATCCCGTCTGGTCCAAACCGACTGTGGGAAGACGACAAGCCGGTGGAGGGAGTGTGATGCTCTGGGCAACGTTCTGCTGGGAAACCCTGGGTCCGGCCATTCATGTGGACGTCAATTTGCCACGTGTCACCCACCTAAACATCGTTGCAGACCAGGTACACCCCTTCATGGCAGTGGCATTCCCTGATGGCAGTGGCCTCTTTCAGCAGGATAATGCGCCCTGCCACACTGCACACATTGTTCGGGAATGGTTTGAGGAACATGATGAAGTGTTCACGGTGTTGCCCCGGCCTCCAAATACTCCAGATCTCAATCCGATTGAGCATCTGTGGGATGTTCTGGATCGACAAGTGTGATCCACGGCGGCTCCACCTCACGACTTACAGGACTTGAAGGATCTGCTGCTGATGTTTTGGTGCCAGATACCACAGGACACCTTCAGGGGTCGTGTAGAGTCCATGCCTCGGCGGCTCGGCGCTGTTTTGGCGGCACACGGAGGACCAACAGCATATTAGGCAGGTGGTCATAATGGTTCGGCTGATCGGTGTATATCTTAATATATCATATTATATCTTAATATAGTAATATAGGTGTATATTTATGAAAGAATATGAGTGTACGTGTGTATATATGCACACACTGAAACTTTGTTTTCTTGTATATTATATTGTTTACAGTGTACTATGTTTACATAGCTACCAGCCTTGGAGGGCATCTACAACACACGATGCCTCAGAAAAGCCACCAGCATCCACAAAGACTCTTCACACCCCTGCAATAATCTGTTCGAACTTCTACCATCAGGCAGACGATACAAGGCCTTCTACGCCCGCACCTCCAGACTCAGGAACAGCTTCATCCCCAGGGCCATAGCTGCTGTGAACCGGTCCTGCTGAGCCGGATGGTCACATCGCACAGTGATCCGGCACAGACCTACTTGCACTTTATTCCGTTTTAAAACTGTTTCTAATTTTGTTTCACTGGGTTGTCTAAATTTATACTGATTAGCTCAATTAATTTATTGCATCATATGGGAGGCGCATTCCCAATCTTGTTGTGCCCCTGTACAATGACAATAAAGATATATTGTATTGTATTGTATTGTATATTCTGTTGTGCTGCTGCAAGTGAGAATGTCATTGTTCGACATGGGACACCTGATGGTAAAACACTCTTGATTGTTGGGATCTATTAACTGGCATAAACTCGGACACAGCTGCCTCTGGCACAGGATCAGACTCACCGCCACGATCCTCTTCATCGCCTCCAGCTTCAGCGAGTCCTTGTTGCTGTCCAACATCTCCTTCAGATCATCGTGCCTGCAGAGAGCAAAACCCCCGTTAGTTTGAGTGAAATCGGACAGTCATACAGCCAAGCAGCATGGAAACAGGCCCTACTCTGGGCCATCTACCCAATCTCTTCCTCTCACGATCTTACACGCCTCTACATGATCGCCCCTCATCCTCCTGCGCTCAATGGAATAAAGTGCTCGCCTGCTCAACCTCTCCCTGAAGCGCAGTCATACAGCCAAGCAGCATGGAAACAGGCCCTACTCTGACAGAAATCAAACAAATCAGACAGTCATACAGCCAAGCAGCATGGAAACAGGCCCTACTCTGACAGAAATCAAACAAATCAGACAGTCCTACAGCCAAGCAGCATGGAAACAGGCCCTACTCTGGGCAGGAGAGTCTGTGCGTCTACCCGATCTATTCCTCTCACGATCTTACACGCCTCTACATGATCGCCCCTCATCCTCTTGCGCTCAATGGAATAAAGTCCTAGCCTGCTCAACCTCTCCCTGAAGCTCAGGCCCTCGAGTCCTGGCAACATCCTCATAAATCACAGGAGATCCTTCCTCCCTGTGGCTATCAAACTGTACAACTCCTCCCCCTTCTGTCGTGGGGTAGACTGAGACTGACTCCCCTTGCCCCCACCCCCCCCCCCCCCAATCTCTCAGACCCCCCCAAGTCTTTCCACTCGTCACTTTAATTTCATATTTCATGGATTTTGTGTTTTGTGTATTTTGTGTTTTTAAGACTGTTGGCAGATCAATTTCCCTCCTGGGATAAATAAAGATCTATCGTATTGTATGGTATCTTCTCTGCACGCTTGCCAGCTTGACAAAACCTTTCCTCCAGCATGGTTACCAAAACTGAACACAATACAACGTGGCCTCACCAAGCACTGTGCTTCTAACTCTCACATTAATGCCTTTGGTGTTACCCTATCAGAGGTATTTCCTGGAGACTCAAGAGACTGCTGATTTGATTGTATGTACAATATTATCTGATCGAATTAGATAGCATGCAAGACAAGGCTTTTCACGGTACCTCAGTACACATGACAATGATAAACCTAAAGGTCCTGCAGCTTTTCCACAACTGAAAAGCAACTCGTTCTCTCTCTTTGCCAGTTCTGACGAAGGGTTTTAGACCTGAAACAGTAACGGAACATCAACCTCAGGGGATAGACACAAAAAGCTGGAGTAACTCAGCGGGACAGGCAGCATCTCTGGAGAGAAGGAAAGGGTGACGTTTCGGATTGAGACCCTTCTTCAGTCTCGACCCGAAACGTCACCCAATTCTTCTTTCCAGAGATGCTGCCTGTCCCGCTGAGTTACTCCAGCTTTTTGTATTTATTTTCGGTTTAAACCAGCATCTGGCCGCAATGGAGAGGGATCACTGGGGCATCTGAGCAGCTGGCAATACGGGCAGAGAGCACTGTCTACCCTGCCAACATCATTCAAAGGCCGGTCACCGCATACCCATTTCTGAATCTGTAATCGATCTCACTGCCACAAATACTGAGGACGAGAGAGTGATACAGCAACTGCGTGAAACCCTGCAACGCTCATGCTACCCAACACCACACGTGAATAATGGATGCGGTACCCATGGAAATGTGCGCTCTAGAACCAAGCACACACATCTCAAACACAGACTCCCCCCCCCACCCACCCCTGGCTCTAGGGTTGCAAACTTCCTCATTCCCAAATGTGGGACAAAGGGTGACGTCACCGCCCCGCGCCCCACATTTTACAGAAGCCAATTAACCTCAAAACCTGCACGTATTTGGATTGTGGGAGGAAACCGGAGCACCCGGAGGAAACCCACCCGGTCACGGGGAGAAAGTACAAACTCCGTACAGACAGCACCCATAGTCAGGATCGAACCCAGGTCTCTGGCACTGTAAGGCAGCAACTCTACCGCTGTGCCACAGGTTGATGGGTGAATTTCAAAAGGGATAAAACTATGAAAAGGCAAACAAGGAAGAGCAGTGGAGTTAATTATCTTGAGGAGCTAGCACAGGAACTGGGCTGAAGGGCCTTCTGCTTGCCTTTCCCATTCAAGGCTCACGTGTCTACAGCATAGCCCACAGCCTCATTCCTTGTCTTTCATTCCTAACCGCGGCCAGGCATTTTACTCTGCACTTGACAAATAAACAAACTCCTTCTTCAGCAAACTGCTTGGCCTTGAACATAGAATTCGTGCTGAGATAGATACTGTGGGAGTCACCACCCCCACCCCTGACCTTGACCCTGACACACAGACACCACACCCCTGACACACAGACACCACACACCACACCCCCACGCACTGGGAGGGCAGCAAGGTAAACCCTCCACCACAAGACCACGTCACAAGGTCGACATTCCCTCTTGTTGCTGCTCCCAGCAAAAGAGCACCACGGGCCCAGATCAACGGTTGGTCTGCAAAGATTACCGATCGCCATCTTTAGCTTGATTTTATTCCACGTCAGAACTGTCAAGTGACCCCACCTCCCTCTCCCTCCCCCCCACACTAACCCCACCTCCCTCCCCCACACTAATCCATCTCATTCTCAAACTGACCCTCCCACACTCACCCCACACTGACCCCCCCCTTACTCACCCCTCACTGACCCCCTCCTCACTCACCCCACACTGACTCACCCCACATTAACCCCATCTTGCTCTCCCTCATTGACCACCCCATCACTCTCTCCATCACCCTGTGATTGTGACCCATCCTCACCCCCTTCATCTCCCACTCCCACACCCTGAGCCGCCCCCACCCTCACCACACTCTCCCTCATCCCACCCACTCTTCCCTCACGCCCATCTCAGTCCTCCTCACTTCAGGAGTGTTTACTTTGAAGATACAGCATGGAAACAGGCCCTTCGTCTCCCTCAGTTTGAAGAAGGGACCCAACCTGAAACGTCATCCGTCCTTTACCCTCCACGGATACAGCCGAACCCGCTGAGTTCCTCCAGCAGTTTACTTTGCACTCAAGATCCCAGCATCTTGTGGCCCCGTTATCACTGGTGCGTGTGGGTTCTCAGTGGGGTTTCTGTGGATTCTGCTGTGGGGAAAGATTTCTCTCTGTTCCTCAGACACACTCCTATCCACTGACCTCTGCCAATTACTAGGATGAAGTCAATGGGGACAGAGAGGTTTGTCCTGGCTGTCTGGTCAAGAGTAAGCTCTCTTTACACTTTAGAGATATGGCACAGAAACAGGCCCTTCGGCCCTTTGAGTCCGCACCGACCAGCGGTCACCCCGTACACTAACACTATCCTACACACTAGAGACAATTTACAATTTTACCAAAGCCAATCAATCTGCAAACCTGCACGTCTTTGGAGTGCGGGAGTGAACCAGAGCACCCGGAGGAAACCCACGCAGTCACAGGGAGAACGTACAAACTCCGTGCAGACGGCACCCGTGGTCAGGATCGAACCAGGGCCTCTGGCGCTGCAAGGCAGCAACCCTACCGCTGCGCCACCGTGCCAACCCTGTCTGTAACCAGCGAGTGTCAGAACAGCGGATCGGAAAACCGACCCATTCTCGACCCCTGCAGTGAATCCATTCTCAAAAAGCAGCAAAAAGTGTCTAAACGTTGAACAAGTAAATGGAGGTTTCGTACATGGTTGCCACTGTTCTCACGTGGTTAGACACAAAATGCTGGAGTAACTCAGCGGGCCAGGCAGCATCTCTGGAGAGAAAGAATACGTGACGTCATCCATTCCTTCTCTCCAGAGATGCTGCCCGTCCCACTGTTACTCCAGCATTTTGTGTCTACCTTCGATTTAAACCAGCATCTGCCGTTCTTTCCTACACTGTTCTCACGCGGTCGCATCTCAGCACAAGAAATGTACAGTGCCGACTGCACTACATCTGTGGACTGCCCTTTAATGGTTGTTACAGACTTGGACAAGGTAAGGGAACATCTAACAGACCATCACTCTGGCCATCTGGACCTCCCATTGAGTGAGGCTTGAGGGGTAAAGTCTTAGAGAGATACAGCACGGGAGAGAGGCCCTTCAGCCCTGAAGGTCCGTGCTGACTGTCAAACACCCATCTAAACACTAATCCCATTTTACTCTCCCCACATTTAACTCCCCCCACATTCCACCACCCACCCACCATCCAGGGCAAATTTACAGAGGCCAATTAAGCCACCAAACAATCTCTCTTTGGGACTTGGCAGGAAGCAGGAGCACCCGAGGAAAAGCCATGGGGTCACATGGAGAACGTGCAAACTCCGCACAGAGGTCGGGATCAAACCTGGGTTTGGTTCCATTTATCTTAGAGATACAGCGCTGAAACAGGCTCTTCGGCCCACCAAGGCATATTAACACAACACTATCCTACACACTACAATATTCCTGCATATTAACACTATCCTACACACTCGGGACAATTTACAATTTTACCGTAGCCAAGTTAACTACAAACTTGCATGTCTTTGGAGTGCGGAAGGAAACCCTAACTCCTGGGGAAAATCCCACGCCAGTCACGGGGAGGATGTACAAACTTCATACAGTCAGCGCCCATAGTCAGGATGGATCCCGGGTCTCTGGCGCTGTGAGGCAGCAGCTTCAATGGTTGTTGAGCTGTGAGGCGGGGGCTCTACCAGCTGGTCCTGGCAGATCCCCATAATCAATGCTTGAAAACTAGGAGGCCAGGACTTGTTGAGGCCAGAATCGCTCTGACCCCTGGATCACTCTGCCTGACACGAGTGCCTATAAATCAGGATGGCCTCATCCCCAACCTCTGATGCCTTGAGGGTTCTTCCGTGGAAGCCCAGTGCCAAGTCAGGATCCCCCAACCCATCAAACAGTCGATGGTGAGATCACCATCACTGTCGCTGCCCTGATCCTCTAGGCCCACATTAGCTGGCAGGAACCACAGGCAATCAGCGAGACTGCCGTGTCCTGGCCAAGTGGGCCAGGAAGGTCCTCAGAGCCATCGCCATGGCAACCACTGTGCAATGGAGGCCAGGGGAAGTGTGGAGGGGGACACGGTGGCACAGCGGTAGAGCCACTGCCTTCCAGCGCCAGAGACCCAGGTTCAATCCTGACCACGGGTGCTGTCAGTACAGAGTTTGCCCGTTGTCCCCGTGACCTGCGTGGGCTTTCTCCGGGGGCTCCGGTTTCCTCCCAGACTCCAAAGACGCCCAGGTTTGCAGGTTAATTGGCTTAGTATAAATGTAAAGCTTCCCTAGCGTGTGTTGGATAGTGCCAGTCATCGCAGACTTGGTGGGTCGAAGGGTTTGTTTTCGCACGGTGTACCCCTAAACTAAAGGGCAGCACGGTGGCGCAGCGGTAGAGTTGCTGCCTTACAGCGAATGCAGCGCCGGAGACCCGGGTTCCATCCTGACTACGGGCGCCGTCTGAACGGAGTTTGTACGTTCTGCGTGGCCTGCGTGGGTTTTCCCCGAGATCTTCGGTTTCCTCCCACACTCCGAAGCCGTACAGGTTTGTAGGTTAATTGGCTTGGCATAAATGTAAAAATTGTCCCTAGTGTGTGTAGAATAGTGTACATGTGCGGGCATCGCTGGACATGGTAGGCCGACGAGCCGAAAGGCCCGGTTTCCGCTCTGTATCTCTAAGCTAAACTAAACTATACTAAACTCTGACACTGTGTCTGGCCAACCATTCCCCAAGGCTGTAATGGATCCCCTCCCACGAGTGACTTTACCCCATAGTTACAGCGCTGGTGCATCAGTTACATTCTCAGACTAGACGTCCAGAGGCCGGGCCAACAATCCTGAGTTCAAATCCCACAGTGGCAGCTACGGAATTTCAATTCAGTTTGTAATCTAATTCGCAAAAAAAAAAAAAAAAGCCGTTGGCAACAGGGAACAACGACTGGATTCCCATAAAATCCCATCTGCTTCCCTGATGTTCTCCAGGAGAGGACGTCAGGCTTCCTAGTTTACATGGCTCCTGTGCGCTACTTAAGGATGGGCAACAAATGGGCAGAAGATACAAAAGCTTGAAAGCATATACCATCCGATTCAGGAACAACATCTTCCCCGCTGAAGGTAGACACAAAGTGCTGGAGTAACTCAGTGAGTCAGGCAGCATCCCTGGAGAACAAGGATAAGGAGGGTCCCGACCCGAGACGTCAACTATTCCTTTTCCTCCTGACCCACTGAGTTACTCCAGCACTTTGTGTCTATCTTCAGTATAAACCAAAGATAATAGAGCAGAGCAAGATAGACCACTCGACCCTAAAAACCATCGTATGTCACGGCGCCATTTTAGTAGGCAGAAACTTGCAGAAACATTTAAAAAGAAAAATAACAACAATCTGTGAATTGATAGGTGAGATATATTCTGCATTCTTATGGTATCATCACACATACTGTTCCCCCAAAACACTGATTACACTGCGAGAGGCATCGCGAACGGCGGGTTTTGCTTACTAAGATGGCGGACGTAACGCTCCTTTGCGTACTATACTTCAGTGTAGGCGATTTTGACGGAGTGGTTCATCTTGCTCCTCTAGTATCTTTGGTATAAACCAGCATCTGCAGTTCCTGGGGGGGGGGCTGTCGTGGATACATTACTGATACGTGACACTAATGCCCACTTATCAGTTTAGAGATACAGCGCGGAAACAGGCCCTTTGGCCCACCAAGTCCACGCCGACTAGCAATCCCTACACATTAGCACTATCCTACACAGACAAGGGACAATTTACATTTATATCAAGAGAGAGGGAGAGAGAAAGGTAGAAAGGGGAGGGAAAGATAGTAAGGGAGAATCACACAAGGGAGAGGAGTGAGAGAGACATGGTGAGAGAGGGAATGAGAGAGGGAGCAAGAGAGAAACACTGAAAGAGGAGCGAGGGAGAGAGAGAGACACACACAGTGGGAGAGCGAGAGTGAGAGTGAGATGGACATGGTGCCGTACCGTACGGGTGTGATGGGCCCCTCGCCTGCCGCCTCCTCTCCGTGGCGTTCTGGCTCCGGGGAGGTGCGCAGGAGCCGCAGCTCGTCGGGCTGCACGGCGTTGTACCAGGTTTGCGGGGTGGCCTCAGGACCCAGCACTGGGCTGCGGCTCTCCTCCCGGCCCAGCGGCTTCAGCAGCCCCACCGGCAGCTGCAGCAACCGCTGCATCGGCTTCATCGCCGCACCGCCCTCACAGAGGGGCCCCCGCACCTCAGCCCACCCGCCTGCTCACCCCACACCCCCTCAACCCTCCCCCAATCCCTCACACCCCCTTCCCGTCTCTGCCAAACCCCCCGACCACTCACCCCACAACCCCCACTGGTCTCACTAACACCCCGAGTCCCTGTCTGTCTCCCTCACTCTCTCTCCCCCTCTCTCTCTCTCTCTCACACTCTCTCTCTCACGCTCTCTCTCTCTCGCTCTGTCTCTCTCGCTCTGTCTCTCTCGCTCTGTCTCTCTCGCTCTGTCTCTCTCGCTCTGTCTCTCTCGCTCTGCCTCTCTCGCTCACTGTCTCACTCCCACACTCACTGTCTCCTACCACCTCTCTCTCTCTCTCTCTCTCACACTGTCTCTCACACACTGTCCCTCTCTCTCTCTCTCTCCCTCTCTCACACCGCGTCTCTCTCTATCTCACACACACTCTCTCTCTATCACACAATCTTTCTCACACTGTCTCTCTCTCTCTTGCTCACACTCGCACTCACTGTCTCTCTCTCTCTCTCTCTCTCTCTCTCTCTCTCTCTCTCTCTCTCTCTCTCTCTCTCTCTCTCTGTTTCTCACTCTCACTCACTGGCTCACTCTCACTGTCTCTCTCTCACACACACACACACACAGTCTCTCTGTCTCCCTCTTTCGCTCTCTCTCTCTCTCTCTCTCTCTCTCTCTCTCTCTCTCCCCCCCCCCCCTCAGTCTCTCGCTAGTTCTGTGCCAGTCTCCCTTTCTCTCTCCCCGACTGACCCTCTCCTGGAGCAGCCTCCCACCCGGAGCTGCCTGTCTGCTCCCAGCCTGGACCACGTTTACAGCTCAGCTCCCCCCCTCCCGCTGCTCCAGGCACTGACGTGTGAGTGAGCAACAGCCAGCACCCACCTTCCGAGCGGCTTCACATCAGAGCGGGGCAGGGAGCATCACCCGGGCCCCTCCCCCACTCACCCCCTCCCCCACCCACTGACCCCCTCCCCCACTGACCCCCTCCTCCACTGACCCCCTCCCCCACTCACCCCCTCCCCCACCCACTGACCCCCTCCTCCACTCACCCCCTCCCCCACTCACCCCCTCCCCCACACACCCCCTCCCCACTCACCCCCTCCCCCACTCACCCCCTCCCCCACTCACCCCCTCCCCCACTCACCCACCTCCCCCACCCACTGACCTCCTCCCCCACTGACCCCCTCCTCCACTCACTCCCTCCCCATTCACCTACTCACCCCCTCCCCCACTCACCCACCTCCCCCACTCACCCCCTCCCCCACTGACCTCCTCCCCCAATGACCCCCTCCCCCACTGACCCCCTCCTCCACTCACCCCCTCCTCATTCACCCACTCACCCCCTCCCCCACTCACCCCTCCCACACTGACCTCCTCCCCCACTGACCCCCTCCCCCACTGACCCCCTCCTCCACTCACCCCCTCCCCATTCACCCACTCACCCCCTCCCCCACTCCCCCACCTCCCCCACTCACCCCCTCCCCCACTCACCCCCTCCCCCACTCACCCCCTCCCCCACTGACCTCCTCCCCCACTGACCCCCTCCCCCACTGACCCCCTCCTCCACTCACCCCCTCCTCATTCACCCACTCACCCCCTCCCCCACCCACCCCCTCCCCCACTGACCTCCTCCCCCACTGACCCCCTCCCCCACTGACCCCCTCCTCCACTCACCCCCTCCCCATTCACCTACTCACCCCCTCCCCCACTCACCCACCTCCCCCACTCACCCCCTCCCCCACTGACCCCCTCCCCCACTGACCCCCTCCTCCACTCACCCCCTCCTCATTCACCCACTCACCCCCTCCCCCACTCCCCCACTCACCCCCTCCCCCACTCACCCCCTCCCCCACTGACCTCCTCTCCCCCACTCACCCCCTCCCCCACACACCCCCTCCCCCACTCACCCCCTCCCCCACTGACCTCCTCTCCCCCACTCACCCCCTCCCCCACACACCCCCTTCCCCACACACCCCCTTCCCCCACTCACCCCCTCCCCCACTCACCAACCCCTCCCCCACTCACCCCCTCCCCCACTCACCCCCTCCCTCACTGACCTCCTCTCCCCCACTCACCCCCTCCCCCACTCACCCCCTCCCCCACTCACCCCTCTCACCCACTAACCTCCCTCCCCCCTGAGCAACCCTTCCCATTCCTCTGACCCCCCTCCTCCCTCACGAACAACCTCTCACAGACCCCCACTCCCTCCCTCCCTCATCAACCCTCCCCTTCACTGACCCCACTATCCAAACAACTACCCCGCTGACTATCCCTCCTACCACCCCTTAATCCCCCCGCCCCCCTCACACAACTCTCCCACACCAGTTCACCCCCACCACCTACCTGGGCACCCCGAGCCCTCTCGCTCCACCCCCCTGAGAAGCTGAGAAGCTCACATCACCCCTCATCCCCCCTCACTACTCCCCTGACAAGTCCACACCATCCCCCCTTCACTAGCTCCCCCCCCTCCACTCCCCGTGTGCTCTCCCCAACACCCCCCTTAGCTCCTCCCCCCCACCCTTCCACTCACACCTCCAGCTGCCTCCCCAAGAGCTTCTCCCTTGCCGACCCCCCCCCCCACAACACCTCCCCTCCCACACCCCAAAGCCTCCCTTCCCCACCCCAGATTCATTCCCCAACGTCCGTCCCCTCTCCCCTCCCATTCAACTCACTCTCCCCAGATCCTCTCCCCCTCCCCCCCCCCCCCGGACCCCATCCCTCCTGACTCCCTCTTGCCCGGCTCCACAGCCCTGCACATCTCCCCCCCCCTACAACCCCTCCCCACCTCTCAATACTTCCCCAGCCTCCCATCCCCTCTTCCTCTCCCGCTCTCCTCATCCCCATCTCATTCGATTCCCACTCCCCCACCCCTCTCCCCTTCCCACCCCTCCCCCAGCAACATGTGGGGGTGGGGGAAGGAGGATTAGTTCAGCCTCCTGCCCTCAGACAGATTCCCAAACTCCGGTATCACACCATTCACTCCTGTCCCAAGATACCCTGCCGGTAATTTCACCGCCTTCCCACATCTATAAATCACATGCAATAGGATCAGGTGGGATAGTAAAGGGTGGAGGGGCAGGAAGGGGCCATTACATTGGGTGGTAAGAGTCATATGGAGCAGCAACTGGCCCTTCGGATCACCATGTCCACCACGACCATTGCCCGTGCCAACGCCATAGGACTGTACAGCACAGGCCCTTCGGCCCACAATGTCCACAACGACCATTGCCCGTGCCAACGCCATAGGACTGTACAGCACAGGCCCTTCGGCCCACAATGACCGTACCAAACATGATGCCAAGATGAACTAATCTCCTCTGCCAGCACATGATCCATATCCCTCTATTCCCTGCAAACCCATGTGCCACAGTTTAAGAATAAGGGGTAGGCCATTTAGAACGCAGATGATGAAAAACTTTTTCTCCCAGAGAGTTGTGAAGCTGTGGAATTCTCTGCCTCAGAAGGCAGTGGAGGTCAATTCTCTAGATGTTTTCAAGAGAGTTAGGTAGAGCTCTTAATGATGGCAGAGTCAAGGGATATGGGAGAAGGCAGGAACGAGGTACTGATTGTGGATGATCAGCCATGATCACGGTAAATGGCGGTGCTGGCTCAAAGGGCTGAATGGCCTCCTCCTGCACCTATTGTCTATTGTCTATTGCCTATCTACAAGCCTCTTAAACACCCCGATCATATCTGCCTCCACCACCACCCCTGGCAACCGTTCCAAGTCCCCATCGCCCTCTGTGTAAAAAAACCTGCTCGCGCATCGCCTTTAAACCTTGCTCCACTTATCTTAAAGTTAATACCTACAATCTTTGACATTAACACCCTGGGAGAAAGGTTTTGACTGTCTATCCCATCTACAGAGGGAATAGAGGGACATGGATCGTGTCAGGGGTTGTGGGGAGAAGGCAGGAGAATGGGGTTGAGAGGGAAAGATACATTAGCCACGATTGAATGGTGGAGTAGACCTGATGGGCCGAATTGCCTAATTCTACTCCTACAATTTATGAATTTAAACAGCTCATAATGTTATGACGTCTCCCCTCAGTCTCTGAGACGCCAGAGAAAACGAGTACACCCCCAGCCCCCACCACCACAGGGCCACAGATTACCAAACTCACACCCCACCCAACAGCAGCCTTCCAAAGGTTGTGTCTCCACCACCCCTCCCACCCACAACCTAATGCCCAACAGCCCCCACCTCCTTCCTTACCATCTTGGAACATAGAAACATAGAAACTAGGTGCAGGAGTAGGCCATTCAGCCCTTCGAGCCAGCACCACCATTCAATATGGTCATGGCTGATCATCCAAAATCATTACCCCTTACCCCTTGATTCCGTTAGCCCTAAGAGCTAAATCTAACTCTCTCTTGAAAACATCCAATGAATTGGCCTCCACTGACTTCAGTGGCAGATAATTCCACAGATTCACAACCTTCTGGGTGATAAAGTTGTCTATGGGTCTGTGCATCTTCTGATCCACTGGGTCTGTGCCAGCTTACTTTAGAGATAGAGCGAGGAAACCTGCCATTCAGCCCACCAAGTCCGCGCCGACCAGTGAGCACCCCGTACTCTAGATCGATCCTACATTCTAGGGATAACTAACTGAAAAAACCTGTACGTCTTTGGAGTGTGGGAGGAAACAGGAGCACCCAAAAAAAAAACCCACGCTGTCACAGGGAGAACATGCAAACTCCGCACAAACAGCACCATAGTCAGGATCGAACCCGGGACTCTGGCGCTGTGAGGCAGCAACTCTGCCGCTGCACCACCGTGCAAAGATGGTAGTGTGCTAAGGATAGTTCGCTGTGCTCTCAGTGCAAGCCCATTCATCCCACTCGCCAACTGCGTGTATTCTCTCACAAGGCCAACCTCAACCCCCCCCCCCCCACCAAGCTTCCTGCACCCAGCTGCACCAGGGCCATTTACAGTCGTCAGACAACCGATCAATCCACACATCATTGGGACTGAAAGGAAACCGGAGCACCCGGGGGGAAACCACACATCCCTCCGTGAACGCTGGTCACCGCGGGGGTTGAGTGTTTTGTTGATAAAGTTGACAATATTTTAACATGACAACTGTTTGTTTGTAAACTGCCTGTATAGGCAGTCTTGATCTTGTTACTATTCTGTATTTGTGTTTGTTTGAATAAAAGCATTTTGTATTATTTAAAAAAAAGGGGGGGAAACCACATGGTCACAGGAAGAAGGTGCAAACTCCAAACAGACAGAACCAGAGGTCAGGATTGGACAGGGGTCACTGTAGCTGTGAGGTAACCCCGTACACTAGTTCTACACGCTGTGCTGGCGCGTTTTGGAACTACATCTTTTGCAGTGTTCTTTTTCCACTTGTATAATTTATGTCCAATTGATCTATAATTAATGTTTCTGTGTGATGGCCAACTTGAGCAGCGGTAGAGTTGCTGCCTTACAGCCCCAGACAGTGGGCGCTGCCTGTAGGGAGACACTTTGATCCAGACAGTGGGCGCTGCCTGTAGGGAGTTTATACGTTCTCCCCGTGACCGCGTCGGTGTTCTCCAAGTGCTCCGGTTTCCTCCCGCTCTCCAAAGACGTACAGGTTTGTATGTTAATTAGCCTTCGCAAATTGCCCCTACCGTGTGGGATAGAACTAGTTGGTCGGCGTGGACTCTGTGGGACGAAGGGCCTGTTTCCACGCTGTATCTCTAAAACTAAGACTATATGTCCGTGATGCTGCGGCGAGCAATATGTTAATTGTACCTGTACCTCACCGTACTTGTGCACGTGACAATAAACTCAACTTGATTTTACTTGGTCCAAGTAGAATTGGAATCGAAGGGGAATATGCCCCCTCAGGCTGAGGTGGAGTAGAAAACAAAGGCAGAGGTAAAAGGAAATGTGGGGCAAGGAATTCAGTATTCCTCTTTATAAATGACTTGGAATTCAGGGAACATCGTCAAGATTCAAAATTGAAGCAGAAATTTAGTTTAGTGTAGAGATACAGCACGGAAACAGGCCCTTCAGCCCATCGAGTCCTTTCCAGCCAGCAACACCGAACACTAGCTCTGTACTACACACTAGGGAGAATTTGCAGAAGCCAATTAACCTACAAACCTGCACATCTTTGGAGTGTGGGAGGGAACTGGAGAACCCGGAGAAAACCTACATGGTCACAGCTAGAATGTGAAAACTCCGTGCAGACAGCACCCGTGGTCAGGATCGAACCCGGGTCTCTGGTGCTGTAAGGCAGCTACTCCACCACTGCCAGACACCTACTCCACCACTGCCAGACACCTGCTCTACCACTGCCAGGCAGCTACTCTACCACTGCCAGGCAGCTACTCTACCACTGCCAGACAGCTACTCTACCACTGCCAGGCAGCTACTCTACCACTGCCAGACAGCTACTCTACCACTGCCAGGCAGCTACTCTACCACTGCCAGGCAGCTACTCTACCACTGCCAGGCAGCTACTCTACCACTGCCAGACACCTACTCTACCACTGCCAGACACCTACTCTACCACTGCCAGACACCTACTCCACCACTGCCAGGCAGCTACTCTACCGCTACGCCACAGGCTGCCTCAACAGGGTGGAATGTCGGCGAGAGACAGAAGTGACAAGTAGCCTGGGGACTGAAGACCTTCTGATAATTAGACCTTTCGGAAACACAGGGTTACGATCAGGTCAGTGATAATTGATTGTGTTACGCTCGGTAATTCTATCACGGCGAGCACAAGTTTAATTAGTTCACTGGAAAATTCAAGGAAAGTTCCAGAATTAGCGACAGGCACAGTTTGGGCATAAACTGCAGCTTCCTTTCAAGGGCGATATGAGGATGTTGGCAAGAAGTGTAGGAAAGAAAACCGCAGATGCTGGTTTAAATCGAAGGTAGACACAAAATGCTGGAGTAACACAGGCAGCATCTCTGTCTGAAGAAGGGCCTCGACCCGAACCGTCACCCATTCATCAGGGTCTCGACCCGAAATGTCACCCATTCCTTCTCTCCAGAGATGCTGCCTGTCCCGCTGAGTTACTCCAGCATTTTGTGTCTACCTTGCTTGGAAAGAATATCACAATGTGCAGAAAGGCGGGAGGGGGGAATGTTAGAGAGGGCCATGTCTTTGTGTATTTTTAAAGCAGAATTTGACAGGTTCTTAATTAGAAAGGGTGTCAGAAGGCAGGAGAGAGGCGTTGAGATGGAAAGGTGGATCAGCCATGATTGAATGGTGGAGTAGGCTAGGTGGGCTGAATGGCCTCATTCTGCTCCTGTGAACTTAGAGGGACAGCTAATGGACAGGACACACACACAGCCATCAATGCCAGCACAGAAACCGGCCCTTCAGTCCACCGAGACCGTGCCAACTATCAGTCACTCATTTACAATTTACAATTGAAGTCTTACTAGAATGATCCCAGGAATGAGCGGGTTAACAGGAGATGAGTGTTTGACGGCACTGGGTCTGTGCCAGCTGGAGTTTAGAAGGATGAAGGGGAACTCGTTAATTGAAACTTACTGAATAGCGAAAGGCCTGGATAGAGTGGATGTGGAGAGGGTGTTTCCACTAGTGGGGGAGTCTAGGACCAGAGGCCATAGCCTCAAAATAAAAGAACGTATCTTTAGAACGGAGATGAGGAGGAATTTCTTTGGGCAGAGGGTGGTGAATCTGTGGAATTTATTGCCACAGACGGCTGTGGAGGCCAAGTCAATGGATATTTTTAAGGCGGAGATGAACAGATTCTTGATTAGTACGGGTGTCAGGGGTTATGATGAGAAGGCAGGAGAATGAGGTTGAGCGGGAAGAATAGATCAGCCATGATTGAATGGAGGTGTAGATTTGATAGAGTAACCTTATCCAAGGTAGACACAAAATGCTGGAGTAACTCAGTGGGTCAGGCAGCATCACGGGAGAGAATGAATGGGTGACGTTTTAGGGTCGAGACCCTTCTTCAAATTGATGTCAGGGGAAGGGGCGGGACAAGGATAGAATGTAGTCGGAGACAGGAAGACTAGTGAAGACCTATCCATGTTCTCCAGAGATGGTGCCTGATCCGCCGAGTTACTTCAGCACTTTGTGCTTTTATTCATAAACCAGCATGTGACGTTCCTTGTACCTCAGAGAGTCATATAGAATCAGGCCCTTCAGCCCAACTTGTCCCATCTATACTAGTCCCACCTGCGTCAAAATGTGGTCGTAGAGCAGGAGGGCATGAGAAATCACAGAGGGGGAGCAGCGAGAGAGCATGTTGCTAAACTCTCGTCGAAGAGAGGAGGAGAACTTCTTTCAAAGTAGGCAAAGTAGTCTGAAGAAGGGTCTCGACCCGAATCGTCGCCCATTCCTTCTCTCCTGAGATGCTGCCTGACCTGCTGAGTTACTCCAGCATTTTGTGAAATAAATACCTTCGATTTGTACCAGCATCTGCAGTTATTTTCTTACACTAGTCCCACCTGCCCTCGTTTGGCCCTTTACCTGTGCAAATTGCTTTTAAATGTTGTTATAGTTTCTGCCTCAACTACCTCCTCTGGCAGCTCATTCCATATACCCACAACCCAAAATTGTGTGTCAGATTGCTTCAGTACTACCAACATGTGGACCGGACTTTGGACTTTGTCCTTTGTTTTTGTAAACACTATGGCAATATGGCATCTGTGTATTGTTGGTTGTGCAAAAGAATTTCACTGTGCTGTGCATATTTTACAGTGAAGAACCATTGAACCATAATTAAATCTTTCCCCTCTCACCTTAAATCTATGTCCTCTGGTTCTTGATTTCCCTCCTCTTAGTATAAAGACTATGTGCATAAGATCATCTCTCATCCTCCTGCCCGCCAAGGAATACAGTCCTACCCTGCCCAACCTGCGGCACGGTGGCGCAGCGGTAGAGTTGCTGCCTTACAGCGAATGCAGTGCCGGAGACTAGGGTTCGATCCTGACTACGGGTGCTGTACTGTACGGAGTTTGTACGTTCTCCCCGTGACCTGCATGGGTTTTCTCCGAGATCTTCGGTTTCCTCCCACACTCCAAAGACGTGCAGGTTTGTAGGTTAATTGGCTGGGAAAATGTAAAAATTGTCCCTAGTGGGTGTAGAATAGTGTTAATCTGCGGGGATCGCTGGGCGGCACAGACCCGGTGGGCCGAAGGGCCTGTTTCTGCGCTGTATCTCTAAATCTAAAAATCTAAAATCTAAACCTCTCCCAGTTGTGCTGAGGACCTGTGCTCCAGAACTCGTTGAGCCTCTAGTCCCAGTAGACAACACTGACCTCCATTGGACAGTGAGCAAAATTGCCAGGGTATGTGTTCATCCATAAAAAGCAGGACAAGTCCAAGCTGGCCACTGACTGCCAGTTAGTCCATACTAAATGGTCCAGGCGAGGCAGGGTGTCCTTGCACGGCGCTATCTAGACCACTCACTCGCCGATTATATCGGGGTGCATCACAGCATGGTTTGGGAACAGCTCCACCCAAGACAGCAAGAAATTGCAGAGAATTGTGGACCAACACACAAACCAACCTCCCTTCCATTGACTCCATTTACACCTCACGCTGCCTCGGCAAGGCCAGCAGCATAATCAAGGACGAGTCTCACCCCCGGTCACTCCCTCTTCTCCCCTCCCCCATCAGGCAAGAGGCACAGAAGTGTGAAAACGCACACCTCCAGATTCAGGGAGTTTCTTCCCAGCTGTTATCAGGCAACTGAACCATCCTACCAACACCTGTCCTGACCCACCATCTACCACATTGGAGATCCTCGGACTGTGATTGATTGAACTTTACTGGGCTTTAACTTGCACTAAACATTATTTGCTTTATCATGTATCTGTACACTACGGATGGCTCAATTCTAATCATGTATTGTTTTTCCATTGACTTTTAAGCACACAACAAACGCTTTTCACTGTACCACAGTACACGTGACAATAAAATAAACTCAAACTCAATGAGTGGTTTGGGTTTTGCCAGGATCGCTCAGTTCCAGAACTCATCACTGCCTTGGTCCGAACAAGGACCAGAGAGCAGAGGTCCAACGCTACGATGAAAGCAGTCCAATGTGGCATCTCGCCACCAGTCTCCCCAGAGCAACGAGAGGTGGGCAATGAATCCTGGCCTTCACCGCCTGCCTACATCCTATAAATAAAGTACGATTAGACCAGGTGAGATAGTGAAGGGTGGAGGGACAGCGGGAGACCAGGTTATACAAGGTGATAGAGTCATATGGAGCAGCAACAGGCCGTTCAGCCCACCATGTCCACACCCACCACTGCACCATAGAATTCACTGGTTGAATTTAAAAGAGAGTTAGATAGAGCTCTAGGGTCTAGTGGAATCAGGGGATATGGGGAGAAGGCAGGCACAGGTTACTGATTGTGGATGATCTGCCATGATCACAATGAATGGCGGTGCTGGCTCGAAGGGCTGAATGCCTCCTCCTGCACCTATTTTCTATGTTTCCAGTACAGCACAGGAACAGGCTCTTCAGCGCACAGTATCTGTACATCCGCACATAATCCCAAGTTAAATTAATCTCCGTTATTTTATTGTCTTGCAGAATCTTTGAGTGATGAATGTGTAATTCATGTTTGCGAGGTTACGTGTCTGTGATGGTACTGCAAGCTTTGTACCTGTACCTCACCATACTTGTGCATATGACGATAAACTTAAAAAAAGACAAAGTGCTGGAGTAACTCAGCATCATAACATGGGATAGGTGATGTTTCGAATCGGGACCCTTCTTCAGACAGATCCACGACACCTATCCATATTCTCCAAAGATGCTGCCTGACCCGCTGAGTTATAAGGTCATAAATGATAGGAGTAAAATTAGGCCATTCGGCCCATTCAATTGTGGCTGATCTATCTCTCCCTCCTAACCCCATTCTCCTGCCTTCTCCCCATAACCTCTGACACCTGTACTCATCAAGAATCCCTGCCTTAAAAATATCCACTGACTTGGCCTCCACAGCCTTCTGTGGCAAATATTTCCACAAATTCACCACCATTTGAATAAAGAAATTTCTCCTCATCTCCTTCCTAAAAGAACTTTCTTTAATTCTGAGGCTGTGACCTCTGGTCCTAGACTCTCCCACTAGTGGAAACATCCTCTCCACATCCACTCTATCCAAGCCTTTCATTAGTCTGTAATTCTATGCTGTATCCCAGAACTCTGGTGAACACTTTACAGCACCCGGAGGTTGTGTGGGAAGGAACTGCAGATGCTAGTTTATACTGAAGATAGACACAAAATGCTGGAGTAATTCAGCGGGTCGGGCAGCATCTCTGGAGAAAAGGAATAGGTGACATTTTGGGTCGGAAAGCTTCTTCACACTGATGAAGGGTCTCGACCCAAAACGTCACCTAAGGGCGGCACGGTAGCGCAGCGGTAGAGTTGCTGCTTTACAGCGAATGCAGCGCCGGAGACGCAGGTTCGATCCTGACTACGGGTGCTGCACTGTAAGGAGTTTGTACGTTCTCCCCGTGACCTGTGTGGGTTTTCTCCGATATCTTCGGTTTCCTCCCACACTCCAAAGACGTACAGGTTTGTAGGTTAATTGGCTGGGTAAATGTAAAAATTGTCCCTAGTGGGTGTAGGATAGTGTTAATGTACGGGGATCGCTGGGCGGCACGGACTTGGTGGGCCGAAAAGGCCTGTTTCCGGCTGTATATATATGATATGATATGATATTCTTTTTCTCCAGAGATGCTGCCTGACCCGCAGAGTTACTCCAACATTTTGTCTCTGTCCTCGGCATCTGGTGGATATTGGGATGACAGAACTTGACTCGTCTCTAACTCTAATTTTTCCAACTTCAAGAAACCCTTGCATCCTCTCTCTTTCCGTTCCAATCCGACCATTGTTGGCGTACGACTTTCACTGTCACCCTGTTGTGTTTCACTGTCTGTATGACTCGTGATCACCTACCCAACAGCCAACAATGGACCATTGTGTGCTCCGCCTTTCCTTGTTCACCGTTGCTTTTTGCATATATTTAATTAATTTGTCCTATGTACCGTCTGATCATATTGAATGGCGGTGCTGGCTCGAAGGGCCAAATGGCCGACTTTTGCACCTATTTTCTATATCGCTCATTCCCTTTTCCCTGACTATCAGTCTGAAGAAGGGTCTCGACCTGAAACGTCATCAATTCCTTCTCTCCAGAGATGATGCCTGACCCGCTGAGTTACTCCAGCTTTTTGTGTATATCTTCGTCTCTCCGTTTGTTGCATCTGAGCATTCCGACGTGTTCATGATCTTCTAACACATCCTAGAATCTTCTCCGCGCAGCAGGAAGTGTTTGAGGAGGTGTAGTCGCAGCGGGAGACCAACGTACATAGGAGCTAGAGGTTGTCAGTGCGCTGCAGATTACAGAGTGTCAAAACCCTGGGAGGTGCAGTCACACAAAGAAAGGTGGCAGAGGGGAGCTCAGTTTATTGTCACGTGTATCGAGGTACAGTGAAAAGCTTTTTTGTTGCGTGCTATCCAGTCATCAGAAAGACAATAACTTGATTACAATCAATCCATTTATAGTGTATAGTGCTGTAGGAATAAAGATTTAAGAGTGTGGAACGATTGTAATGAGTTTGTTGATCTGCTTCTGTGGCTAGCACGCAAATAGTCGCCTGTGTTGGGCGCCATCTTGCAATATCTGTTGCTGTAAACTTCATACACGGGGGGGGGGGGGGTAATCTATTCTAATTAATACATCTATATACTAAAACTCTCATTTGTTTGTTTGTTTGTTTGTTCCTGAACTACAGCCAAAACGGTACACGATAGCGCGACAATTTTAGGCCCACCTTACTCACGTCGTCCCTTTGGTGCTAATGGAGAAGTTTCATTGAAATCGGTGTTATATTTTTCAAGTTATTCACATTTTAAAGTCCAAATGTTTAAATCCTACCTGACTGACCTCCTCCACAGACACACTCCAACCCGTAACCTCCGCTCTGCTGCTGCAAACCTCCTGTCCCCCCCCCCCCCCCCCATCCGGACCAAACTCAGATCCTGGGGGGACAGGGCTTTCTCTATCGCTGCTCCCACACTCTGGAACTCACTACCCCAAACCGTCAGAGACTCCTCCTCACTCACCACATTCAAAACATCACTGAAGTCTCACCTGTTCAACAGTGCCTTCAATCACTGACCGTCACCTCACCTTCTTTTTCCTTTTCTCTTCGTTTACTTATTTATCTATTTATTTTCTTTTATGTTTTAGTAAACCTTGTAAAGCGTCTTTGAGTGTTTAGAAAAGCACTATATAAATGTAATGCATTATTATTTTTATTATTATTATTAAATCGATCTCCCAGGGAGGTAGGGGGGAGGGAGAGAGGGAGTCGGGGGGTGAGGGGGGCGAGGGGAGGGAGGGGAGGGGGGAGGGAGGGAGAGGGTGCTGCACCAATGCCGGAGAGGTTTGGGCCTAACGGGTCCACTTGATTTAGTTTTACATAAAATTACATAA
Organism: Rhinoraja longicauda; assembly: GCF_053455715.1. Taxonomy (NCBI): domain Eukaryota; kingdom Metazoa; phylum Chordata; class Chondrichthyes; order Rajiformes; family Arhynchobatidae; genus Rhinoraja; species Rhinoraja longicauda. The sequence continues at coordinate 12,445,575 of NC_135990.1, forward strand.
TACCAGCACAAACTCAGCCTCAGCAAAACAAAAGCAAAACATTCCTTTGCCCTCTTTTCACACCTTACACTTCCTTATCTATGTATCTCCCTCTCCCCTGACATCAGTCTAAAGAAGGGTCTCGGCCCAAAACGTCACCCATTCCTTCTTTCCAGAGATGCTACCTGTCCCGCTGAGTTGCTCCAGCATTTTGTGTCTATCTTGTCTGGTCAATGATAGATTGTTTTGCTTATAATTAGTTGCTGTGATCTGTGCTTGTGACTGGGGGATCTGTAGTCGCCTGTGTTATGACTGGGAGGTTTTGTGCCCTTTATCCTTTATTTGTGCACTGTGGATAGCTTGATTGTATTCGTGTACAGTCTTTTCTTTGACTGGATGGGTCTAAAGGCTTTTCACTGTATCTTGGTACAGGCGATAATAATAAACTAAACTAAACTCACAGCAGTCTTTCCGTGCCATCTCCCCCGGGAACTATCCCATCAGTCCCCTTTCCCCTCTGTACAAACAAGGAACTGCAGATGCTGGTTTACAACAAAAAAAGACACAAAGTGCTGGAGTAACTCAGCAGTCCAGGCAGCATCTCTGGAGAACGTGGACAGGTGCCGATTCAGGTCAGGACCCTTCTTCAGACTGATTGTGCGGAGAGGGGGGGGGGTAGAGAAAGCTGGGAGAGAGGAGAGGCAGGACAAAGCCTGGCAGCCTTGTATCCCTAGATAGACACAAAATGCTGGAGTAACTCAGCATCTCTGGAGAGAAGGAAAGGGTGAAGAAGGGTCTCAACCCGAAACGTCACCCATTCCTATCTCCAGAGATGCTGCCTGTTCCACTGAGTTACTCTGGCATTTTGCGTTTATCTTCGGTTTAAACCAGCATCTGCAGTTCCTTCCTCCAGCCTTGTATTCCTTTTGTACAAGGGCTCATTGTATCTTCAGCTCACTGCTGCCACCTGCTGACAAGACCATTAACTTTCTTTTATTTCCAAAAACAAACTTTGTTCAGAATAAAAAATAAATATAAAACAAAAATGTTAGAGACACCTTCAGACATTCTCAGCGTCTATACATTCATTAGTATCATGCTCAGTAGTGGTTCACATCCATCTTTAAACAAAACAAATCAAATCCTTGCTGCCTAAGGGGTCCCGACCCAAATCAACCTCCCCCACCTCTATCTTTCAGTCTGAAGAAGGGTCAGGACCCGAAACGTCACCCTTCCTTTTTCTCTGGAGTTGCTGCCTGACCCGCTGAGTTACTCGAGCACCATATGTCTATCTGTTCGTAAACTAAACTAAACATGATGTTGAATCACCTCCTTGAAGTGCTCGTGTGTAGGGAGGAACTGCAGATGCTGGTTTAAACCAAAACCGAAGATAGGACACAAAATGCTGGAGTAACTCAGCGGGACATGCAGCATTCCGGAGAAAAAGGATGCGTGGAGTTTCTCGAGTTACTCCAGCATTTTCTGTCTATCCTTGAAGTGCTCCCTGGAATTAGTATATATTCATTTTCTAAACCACCAACACACAGTGGACACCCCCATGTAAGAAAAGTACTACAGTTACTGGCTACAGTTGCAGTCTGAAGAAGGGTCTTGACCTGAAACGTCACCCATTCCTTCTCTCCAGAGATGCTGCCCGTCCCGCTGAGTTACTCCAGCTTTTTGTGTCTAACTACAGTTACTGGCCCAAGCTAATCCCACGACACCTCACAAACTGCCACCTCTAGTACCAAGAGTGTAAGAAAATAACTGCAGATGCTGGTACAAATCGAAGGTATTTATTCACAAAATGCTAGAGTAACTCAGCAGGTTAGGCAGCATCTCAGGAGAGAAGGAATGGGTGACGTTTCGTGTCGAGACCCTTCTTCAGACTGGTACCAAGTGCAGCGGGTTCAGAGGAGACCACTAAATGTACAAGTGTCCTCGTCTGCATCCGTCTATTACCTGCCATGCTTTAATAGGAATCCGAGGGGTAACTTTTTCCACACAGAAGGTGGTGGGTGTATGGAACAAGCTGCCAGAGGAGATAGTTGAGGCTGGGACTATCCCATCGTTTAAGAAACAGTTGGACAGGTGCATGGGCAGGACAGGTTTGGAGGGATATGGACCAAGTGCAGGCAAGTGGGACGAGTGTAGCTGGGACATTGTTAGTCGATGTGGGGAGTTGGGCCCAAGGGCCTGTTTCCACACTGTATCACTCTATGACTCTATGACTCTACCTGTGGGTTCCATGCATTGTCCTGACTTGGAAATATGTTGCAGTTCCTTCATCACCACTGGGTCGGAATCATGGACGCCCCTCACCATGGTACTGCTCCAATTCCATCCCACGACCCAGAGGCTGAACCATCCGACCACAACCAGAGAGCAGTGCTGAACTACTATCTACCTCGCTGATGTACCTCGGACTATCCTAGACCGAACCTTGCTGGCTTTACCTCGCTCTGAACGCTATTCCCTTATCACATATCTACTCACTGTATGTGGATTTATTATAATCATGTACTGTCTTTCTGCTGCCTGGTCAGCACGCAACAAAGGCTTTTCACTGTACCTCGGTACACGTGACAATAAACTGAACTGAATTGGGGCTGGCAATTTAATTGGTGATGGTAAAATTGCCCCTGGTATAGGTGGATGACAGGGGATTCAGATGAGGGTTGATGGGCAACAGAGAAAATGGCTTACAGGGAATCAAATGGGAGTGATTGGATCCCCAGCCTCAGGTCAATGGGCCAAATGGCCTCAACCAACATTTCTGCTATTTTCCTACAACATAGGAGAGGTCTGTGAAATGTAGATCCCACAAAATAAACGAAGAAAAACGTACAAGTGCCCTCGCTTGCATCCATCTATTACCTGCCATGCTTTGTCTTTAGATTAGTTTAGAGATACAGCGCGGAAATAGGCCCTTCGGCCCACCAAGTCCACACCGACCAGCTATCCCAGCACATTAACATTACCCTACACACACTAGGGACAATTTACATTTATACCAAGCCAAATAACCTACAAATCTGTACGTCTCTGGAGTGTGGGAGGAAACTGAAGATTTTGGAGAAAACCCACGCAGGTCACGGGGAGAACGTACAAACTCCATACAGTGCCCGTAGTTGGGATCAAACCCAGGTCTCTGGCACTACAAGCGCTGTAAGGCAGCAACTCTACTGCTGCGCCACCCTGTCCTGCCTCTCCTCTCTCCCAGCTGAAGGAAAAGCACTATGTTGAATACTTTTGTAACTTTGTTGGCACCCTTTACCCTCTGCATACTTGAATACTACATGCAAAACAAAGAATCTCACTGTACCAAGCACACGTGACGATAAAGTATCATTCAATCAGTTAGACTTTAGAGATGCAGCGCGCAAACAGCCCCTTCAGCCCCCGAGTCTGCACCGACCAATAATCACCCTGTACACCAGCACCACCCTGCACACCAGGGACAATTTACAATTTTTTTACCAAAGCCAATTGACCGACAAACTCCGTACAGACTGCATCCATAGTCAGATTGAACCCAGGTCTCTGCTGTTACAAGGCAACAACTCTACCGCTGCGCCACTGTGCCGACCTGCTGAGTTACTCCAGCACTTTGTCTTTTTGTGTACTCGGTGGTTCAATGGTTCAGTGCACGGGAGGAATTTGTGGGCTGCCAACTCTGGATGAACCTTTAGTTCCATTAATTAGCGACGGTTCAGTCATTTCCCTGCCTCAGGGGATCGCCAGAAAACAACTGGGGCAGCTTCTACCGCAGACTGTGAGCCGACAAATTGTGCACAACAATACCTCTGCAAGCAAAGCACGCTGGAGATGTAGTCATTGTTGCAACGCATTGAACAGCTGCACACAAAGAGAAGCGTGTTTACAAGGAAATAATCCATTCCTGGGTCAAAGGCCAGGGGCTAATGATTGGTCCAGGCACCAGTGAACATGGGGCTGGTAATGCGTTCGACTTTAGAGATACAGCGCGAAAACAAGTCCTTCGGCCCACCGAGTCCGCGCCGACCTGCGAACACCCTGTATACTAGCACTATCCTGCACACCAGGGACAATTTATAATTGTCCCTAATTAGCCTACAATCCTGTACGTCTTTGGAATTTGGGAGGAAATCGAAGCACCCGGAGAAAACCCACGCGGTCATAGGGAGAACATACAAACTCTGTACAGACAGCACCTGTAGTCGCGATCGAACCAGAGTCTCTAGCACTGTAAGACAGCAACTCTACCGCTGTGCCACTGTGCCGCCCCAGTACATTTTATCTCCAGCTTAGTATTTTGTGTGACTTCGAAGCACTGACTTGTGAGACTGCATCTGATCTGTGGCAAAGGCCTGGAGATGGATGTGACCTGGACTTGAGGGACTGAGCTGCAGGGAGAGGCTGGGAAAGCTGCCACTTTATTCCTTGAAGCACAGGAGGATGAAGGGTGATCTTATAGAGGTGTATAAAATCATGATGGGATTAGATAAAATCATGAGGGGATTAGATAGGGTTAATGTACGTTTATCCAAAATAAGGTAATCAAGAACCAGAGGACATAGGTTTACGGTGAGGAGAGAAAGATTTAATAGGAACCGGAGGGACAACCTTTTCTCATAGAAGGTGGTGGTTATATGGAATGAGCTGCCAGAGGACGTCGTTGAGGCAGGTACTATAACAGCATTTAAAAGACACGGACAGGCACGTGGATAGGAAACATAGAAAATAGGTGCAGGAGGAGGCCATTTGGCCCTTCGAGCCAGCACCACCATTCATTGTGATCATGGCTGATCATCCACAATCTGTAACCCGTGCCGGCCTTCTCCCCATATCCCTTGATTCCACTAGCCCCTAGAGCTCTATCTAACTCTCTTTTAAATTAATCCAGTGAATGGGCCTCCACTGCCTTCTGTGGCAGAGAATTCCACAAATTCACAACTCTCTGGGTGAAAAGGTTTTTTCTCATCTCAGTTTTAAATGGCCTCCCCTTTATTCTTAGACTGTGGCCCCTGGTTATGGAAAGGTTAGAGGAACATGGGCCTTCTTGGACAAATAGGACTGACCTTGATCAACATGGACAAGTTGGGCCGAAGTTCTTGTTTCAATGCTGTATGACTCCAAGATGGAAAGACCGGTGAAAAGGAGAACGTTGGATGTAATCTCAACATAAATGAACCTATTTATCCCAATTTAAAAATAGCGAATCTGACACAAATGGGTAGACACAAAATGCTGGAGTAACTCAGCGGGACAGGCAGCATCTCTGGAGAGAAGGAATGGGTGATGTGTCGGTCGAGAGGTCTTGACCCGATACGTCACCCATTCCTTCTCTCCAGAGATGCTGCCTGCCCCGGCTGAGTTACTCCAGCATGTTGTGTCTACCTTCAGTGTAAACCAGCATCTGCAGTTCCTTCCTACAAAACAATTATGGATTAGAGTCATAAGGCACAGAAACAGCCCCTTTGGCCCAACTCATTCATGTCAAGCAAGATATCTATCCGATCCAGTCCCATCTGTCTAGATTTAGACCCATATCCCTCTCAATCGTTCTTATCCATGTACTTGTCCAAGTATGTGTAAGGCAAGGAAACATGCCATTCAGCCCACCGTCCTCACCGACCATCAATCACGCGTTCACATCGGTTCCATGTTATCCACTTTCTCATCTGCTCCCTGCAACACTAGGTGCAATTTACAGAGGGCAATTAACCGACAAACTCCACACAATCAGTGCCTACAAATGGGCAGGTTTTTGGGATGTGAATGGAAACCGGAGCACCCAGAGGAAACCCATGCAATCACAAGGAGAACATGCAAACTCCATAGACAGTACCCGTGGCCAGGATTGAACCCGGGTCTCTGGCGCTGTGAGGCAGCGGCTCTACCAGCTATGCCACCTGTTTGTGAGGCGTGTGTGGGATAGGATTCCCTCAACAACTATTTGACTGTCAACAACTCAGCTAGTATTTTGTAAGATATTTATCAGGATAAAAGGAATCAGCCGGATGAAACATAGAAAATAGGTGCAGGAGTAGGCCATTCGGCCGTTCGAACCAGCACTGCCATTCAATATAATTATGGCTGATCATCTAAAATCAGTACCCTGTTCCTGCTTTCTCCCCATATCCCTTGATTCTGTTAGCCCTAAGAGCTCTATCTGACTCTCTCTTGGAAACATCCCATGAATTGGCCCCCACTGCCTTTGTCGCAGAGAATTCCAGATTCACAATTCTCTGGATGAAAAAGTTTTTCCTCATCTCAGTTCCAAATGGCCTACCCCTTATTCTTAAACTGTGACCCGTGGTTCTGGACTCCCCAACATGGGGACCATTTTTCCTGCATCTAGCCCGTCCAAGGTTAGAAAGGTTCAGAGTCAGAGATCTGCTTGCAGATAATGGCCACCTCAGGTCGACACAGTGGGGCATCGACACAGGCCTGGTGGGTCTGTGGTGAGGAAGGGGTACAAGATAAAAGGAGCAGATTCATCTCTAAAGCCCCGGTCACCATCCCAGGGTGTTCCCCAGTGGACTGTAAGAGTATACTGACAGGTGGCACGGTGGCACAGTGGTAGAGTTGCTGCCTTACAGCGCCAGAAACCTGGGTTTAAAAACAAACAAAAAAATGCTGCAAATGTTTCAGTTGGTAGATGCTATACATGACACACTGCCATAGCTTGTCGACTTGCTGCCTCACTGCTCCAGAGACTCAGACTCCATCCTGACCTCAGGTGCTGTTTGTGTGGAGCCAGCACGTTCTTCCTGTGGCCAATGCTCTGGTTTGCTCCCACATCCCAAAGGCGTGCGGGTCTGTAGGTTAATTGGCCACTAATGTGTAGGAAGTGGATGTGAAAGTGGGATAACATAGAACTAGTGTGAACATCCATCAATGGTGAACATGGACTCAGTGGGCCGAAAGACCTGTTTCCATATTGTATCTTTCAATCAATCCATTTAAAAGCCTCGACAAAGTGCAGACTTAGTTTGTTGGAAGAAAGCTGGAATTCCAACAATTAGTTAAGAGGCAGAAAACAGGCCGGTTTTAGCTTTAGGGGGTTTTACAGTGGATGGCAGAGATTGGTCCGAGCTTTATATGATCACAGACTTGAATATATTATGCACAAGCTGGACTTGATGGGCTGAAGGGCCTGCTTCCATGCTGTATCACTAAACTACACTTGCTTTGACCCTGCCCTCAGTGATTTCATATTCGCCCTGTAACTGCATGGGTGTCTCTGGTATCTGGTCTGATATCCTCCCCTGTCCCAAAGATGCACAGTGCGGTGGGTTGATTGGCCGCTGCAAATTATCCCAGATGTAAATGTGTGGTATATTCTGGGAGGAGTTAAGGGGAATATGGGGAGGATTAAATGGGCTTTGTGTAAATGTATGTTTGATGGTCAGTGTCAAGCACAATCTTCTATACTTCTTACAGGTCACCTCTCAGACTCCTACACTCCAGTGCAACAAGCCCACCCCTATCTAGGGGTGAATGACCTAAGGTGGTGAATCTTTGGAATTCTTTGCTGCAGGCAGCTGTGGAGGCCAAGTCAATATATATTTTTAAGGCGAAGATTGACAGATTCTTGATTAGTACGGATGTCAGGGGTTATGGGAAGAAAGCAGGAGAATGGGATTGAGAAGAAAAGATAGATTATCCATGAATGAATGACGGACTAGACTTGATGGGCTGAATGACCTAATTATCTTCTATCGCAATTGAACTATCCGATCTCTCCCTACAACTTATTCACAAAATGCTGAAGTAACTCAGCAGGTCAGGCAGCATCTCAGGAGAGAAGGAATGGGTGACGTTTCGGGTCGAGACCCTTCTTCAGACTGATGTCAGGGGGGCGGGACAAAGGAAGGATATAGGTGGAGACAGGAAGATAGAGGGAGATCTGGGAAGGGGAGGGGAGAGAGGGACAGAGGAACTATCTAAAGTTGGAGAAGTCGATGTTCATACCACTGGGCTGCAAGCTGCCCAGGCGAAATACGAGGTGCTGTTCCTCCAATTTCCGGTGGGCCTCACTATGGCACTGGAGGAGGCCCATGACAGAAAGGTCAGACTGGGAATGGGAGGGGGAGTTGAAGTGCTCGGCCACCGGGAGATCAGTTTGGTCAATGCGGACTGAGCGAAGCGATTGCCGAGCCTGCGTTTGGTTTCGCCGATGTAAATAAGTTGACGTCTTTGGCAGGACAGACTAGAAGGCTCGATTAAGGAGGCTGTTTGGGTGGAACTCAGAAATGAGAAAGGTTTAGCAACACTTATAGGGGTGTATTATAGACCGCCAAATAGGGAACGAGAATTGGAAGAGCAAATATGTAAGGAGATAGCAGATATTAGTAGTAAGCACAGAGTGGTGATTGTGGGTGATTTCAATTTTCCGTATATAGACTGGGAATCACATTCTGTTAAAGGGCTGGATGGTTTGGAGTTTGTAAAATGTGTGCAGGATAGTTTTTTGCAGCAATACGTAGAGGTGCCTACCAGAGAAGGGGCAGTGTTGGACCTCCTGTTAGGAAATGAGATGGGTCAGGTGACGGAGGTATGTGTTGAGGAGCACTTTGGGTCTAGTGATCATAATGCCATTAGTTTCAATATCATTATGGAGAAGGTCAAATCTGGACCAAGGGTTGAGATTTTGGATTGGAGAAAGGCTAATTTTGAGGAGATGAGAAAGGATTTAAAAGGAGTGAAATGGAAATTGTTGTTTTATGAAAAGGATATAATAGAGAAATGGAGGATATTTAAAGGTGAAATTTTGAGAGTACAGAGTCTTTATGTCCCTGTTCGGTGGAAAGGAAAGAATAATAATTTGAAAGAGCCGTGGTTTTCCAGGGAAATTGGACACTTGGTTCGGAAAAAGAGGGAGATATACAATAAATATAAGCGGCAGGGAGTAAATGAGGTTCTTGAGGAATATAAAGAATGTAAAAGGAATCTTAAAAAGGAAATTAGAAAAGCGAAAAAAAGATATGAGGCTGCTTTGGCAAGTAATGTAAAAGTAAACCCCAAGGGGTTCGACAGATATGTCAATAGCAAAAGGATAGTGAGGGATAAAATTGGTCCATTAGAGAGTCAGAGTGGACAGCTATGTGCTGAGCCGGAAGAAATGGGGGAGATATTAAACAATTTCTTTTCTTCGGTATTTACCGAGGAGAAGGATATTGAATTATGTGAGGTAAGCGAAACAAGTAGAGTAGTGATGGAAATTAGGATGATTAAAGAAGAGGAGGTACGGACACTTTTGAAGAATATAAAAGTGGATAAGTCTCCAGGTCCTGATAGGATATTCCCTAGGACATTGAGGGAAGTTAGTGCAGAAATAGCAGGGGCTATGACGGAAATATTTCAAACGTCATTAGAAACAGGGATGGTGCCGGAAGATTGGCGCATTGCGCATGTTGTGCCTTTGTTTAAAAAAGGTTCTAAAAGTAAACCTAGCAATTATAGACCTATTAGTTTGACGTCTGTGGTGGGAAAATTAATGGAAAAGATACTTAGGGACAATATATATAATTATTTGGATAATCAAGGCCTGATTAGAAACAGTCAACATGGATTTGTGCCTGGAAGGTCATGTTTGACTAATCTTCTTGAATTTTTTGAAGAGGTTACCAGGGAAATTGATAAGGGCAAGGCTGTGGATGTTGTCTATATGGACTTCAGTAAGGCATTTGACAAGGTTCCACATGGAAGGTTGATTAAGAAGGTTAAATCGTTGGGTATTAATAGTGAGGTTGCAAGATGGATTCAACAATGGCTGAATGGGAGATACCAGAGGGTAACGGTTGACAATTGTATGTCAGGTTGGAGGCCAGTGTCTAGTGGAGTGCCCCAAGGATCTGTGTTGGGTCCACTGTTGTTTGTCATTTACATTAATGATCTGGATGATGGTGTGGCAAATTGGATTAGTAAATATGCAGATGATACTAAGATAGGTGGAGTAGTTGATAGTGAGGTAGATTTTCAAAGTCTACAGAGAGACTTGGGCCTTTTGGAAGGGTGGGCTGAAAGATGGCAGATGGAGTTTAATGCTGATAAGTGTGAGGTGCTGCATTTTGGTAGGACAAATCAAAATAGGACGTACAGGGTAAATGGTAGGGAATTGAGGAATGCAGTGGAACAGAGGGATCTGGGAATAACTGTGCATTGTTCCCTGAAGGTGGAATCTCATGTGGATAGGGTGGTGAAGAAGGCGTTTGGTATGCTTGCCTTTATAAATCAGAGCATCGAGTATAGAAGTTGGGATGTAATGTTGAAATTGTACAGGGCATAGGTGAGGCCGAATCTGGAGTATGGTGTGCAGTTCTGGTCGCCAAATTATAGGAAGGATGTCGACAAAATGGAGAGGGTACAGAGGAGATTTACTAGAATGTTGCCTGGGTTTCAGCACTTAGGCTACAGAGAGAGGTTGAACAGGTTGGGTCTTTATTCTTTGGAGCGTAGAAGGTTGAGGGGGGACTTGATAGAGGTTTTTAAAATTATGAGAGGGACGGACAGAGTTGACGTGGGTAGGCTTTTCCCTTTGAGAGTACGGAAGATTCCAACAAGGGGACATAGCTTCAGAATTGAGGGACAAAGGTTTAGGGGTAACATGAGGGGGAACTTCTTTACTCAGAGGGTTGTGGCTGTATGGAATGGGCTTCCGGTGGAAGTGGTGGAGGCTGGCTCGATTTTATTATTTAAGAGTAAATTGGATAGGTATATGGATAGGAGGGGATTGGAGGGTTATGGTCTGAGTGCAGGTAGATGAGACTAGGTCAGGGAGAATGGTCGGCGTGGACTGGTAGGGCCGGACAGGCCTGTTTCCATGCTGTAGTTGTTATATGTTATATGTTATATGTTATCTGGAGCAGCGGATGCAATAGATGATGTTGGAGGAGGTGCAGGTGAACCTTTGTCTCACCTGGAAAGACTGTTTGGGTCCTTGGATGGAGAGGGGAGGTAAAGGGACAGGTGTTACATCTCGTGCGGTTGCAGGGGAAAGTGCCCGGGGATGGGGTGGTTTGGGTCGGAACGGACGAGTGGACCAGGGAGTTACGGAGGGAACGGTCTCTGCGGATCGCAGAAAGGGGAGGGGATGGGAAGATGTGGCCAGTGGTGGGGTCCAGTTGTAGGTGACGGAAATGTTGGCGGATGATTTGTTGGATACGCTGGCTGGTGGGGTGGAAGTCCACCCCACAACTTAAGTCCTCCCAATCGAACAACATCCTTATCAATCTGAATTAATTTCCACCAAGGCAAATTCCTTGTATGTGTACATACTTAGCTAATAAAATTTATTCAATTCAATTCAATTCCTCGACTCCATCCTATCCCCCTGGTCCAATCCCTCCCTATTTATGTCCAAGACACTTGACATGTCCTTCGTCTCTTCAATGACTTCTGTTTTCCAGCCCCCTACTACCTAATTTTACTATGGATGTCCAGTCACTCTACACCTCCATCCCCCACCAGGAAGGTCTTAAAGCCCTCCGTTTCTTCCTCGACTGCAGAACCAGCCAATTTCCATCTACTAACACTCTGCTCCGCCCAGCAGAGCTGGTCCTCACCCTCAACAACTTCTCTTTTGACTCTTCCCACTTCCTCCAAATCCAAGGCGTAGCTATGGGCACTCGTATGGACCCCTGCTATGCCTGCCTCTTTGTAGGGTACGTCGAACAATCCCTGTTCCAGGCATACACTGGCACTGTCCCCGAACTCTACCTCCACTACATTGACGACTGCATCGGTGCTACCTTCCGCACCCGTACAGAACTCACTAACTTAATCAACCACAACTAATTTCCATCCTGCACTCAAATTCACTTGGACCATCTCCTACATCTCCCTACCGTTTCTAGATCTCACCGTCTCCATCACAGGAGACATCTATTACAAACATCTATTGATATCTATTACAAACCCACTGACTCCCATAGCTATCTAGACTACACTTCTTCCCACCCAGCTTCGTGTAAAGACTCTATCCCCTACTCCCAATTCCTCCGTCTACGCCACATCTGTGCCCAGGATGAGGTTTTCCATACCAAGTCATCGGAGTTGTCCTCATTCTTTAGGGAACAGGGGTTCCCCTCTTTCATTATAGATGAGGCTCTCACTAGAGTCTCCTCGATATCCCGCAGCTCGGCTCTTGCTCCCGCTCCACCCATTCGTAACCAGGACAGAATCCCTCTTGTCCTCACTTCCACCTCATCAGCCGTCCCATACAGCACATAATCCTCCGACATTTTCGCCACCTCCAACGGGATCCCACTACTGCCCACGTCTTCCCATTTCCACCCCTTTCTGCTTTCCGCAGAGACCGTTCCCTCTGTAACTCCCTGGTCAACTCATCCCTTCCCACCCAAACCATCCCCTTGCCAGGTACTTTCCCCTGCAACCGCAGGAGATGCAACAGCTGTCCCTTTACCTCCCCCCTCGACTCCAACCAAGAACCCCCAACAGTCTTTTCAGGTGAGGCAGAGGTTTACTTACATCTCCTCCAACCTCATCTACTGTATCCGCTGTTCCAGGTGTCAACTTCTGTACATCGGCGAGACCAAGCGCAGGCTCAGTGATCGATTCGCTGAACACCTTCGCTCAGTCTGCCTTAACCTACCTGATCTCCCAGTGGCTCAGCACTTTAACTCCCCCTCCCATTCCGAATCTGACCTTTCTGTCCTGGGCCTCCTCCACAGTCAGAGTGAAGCCTAGTGCAAATTGGAGGAACAGCGCCTCATATTTCTCTTGAGTAGCTTACACCCCAGCGGTATGAACATTGACTTCTCTAACTTCAAGTAGCCCTTGCTTTTCCTCTCTCTCCATCCCCTCCAACTTCCCAGTTCTCCCGCCAGTCTTACTGTCTCCGACTTTATTTTATCTCTGTCCCGCCCACTCCCCTGACATCAGTCTGAAGAAGGGTCTCAACCCGAAACGTCACCCATTCCTTATCTCCAGAGATGCTGCCTGTCCTGCTGAGTTACTCCAGCAGTGTGTCATCCATCGATTTAAACCAGCATCTGCAGTTCTTGCCAACACAATCCCTCAATTAGTATCGCTGATGAAAATGATCATGTCACCACCACATACATTTCTGGGATCTTGCTTTTTAGTTTTGTTTAAAGATACAGCGTGGAAACAGGCCTTTCAGCCCACTGGGTTCACGCCAACCAGCGATCTCCGCACAGTCCGTCTGTCTTTTGTGTTTTTTGTTGTTTTTGTCTGAATTGTAGTTTTAATATGATGTAGTGTTGTATGTTATGTTTTGGGGGGGGGGGGAACGGGAACTGTAACTGTAACATTCTCTCTCCAGAACGGAGACGCGACCTTTGTTTCTGTGTCGTGTCTCCGTTCCCGCTGCGGCCTACCACTGGCCATGCACCTGGGACCACCTGGGGCTCTGGTTCGCAGAGCCCGCGGTCCGGACTCACCACCTGCGGCGCTGGCTGCCTGCGAATGCTGCGGGAACGGCTGCGACTCGTCTCTGGAGGCTCCGGCGCGGGCCGCGTGGACGTCGGAAGTCCGCAGGCCCCTGGATGGGGGCCGACATCGGGAGCTCCGGCAGCGGCAGAGGCAACGTGTTCGCCCGCCCCGAATCGCGGGGCTTGGGTCGGCCCGCTGCGGACCTTTCACCGTCCGGCGCGGCCTGAAATAGGCCGCGGGATTTTTTTTTTCACCGCCCAGCGGGGGCTTCAATATCGGGAGCCCCGACGTGGCAACTCCAACAGCCTGACCGCGGGACAAGACGGCAGGGAAGAGAAAAAGACATTCTGGCCTTCCATCACAGTGAGGAGGGACTGGAGGAGACTCACTGTGATGGATGTTTCTTTTTGTTTGGTGTTAGTTGTGATTGTATGTGTTATTGCATTTTTATTGATTAATCTTATTGGTCTTATTGTTCAACTGCGGGTAATGTTTCATTTTACTACACATTTATGTGTATGTAACAAATAAACGACTATTGACTATTGACCTGTAGGTCTTTGGAGTGTGGGAGGAAACCAGAGCACCCGGTGAAAACCCACACGGTCACAGGGAGAACGTACAAACTCTGTAGAGACAGCACCCATAGTCTAGATCGAGCCGGGTCTCTGCGCTGTAAAGCAACAACTCTACCACTGAGCCACTGTGCCGCCCCTATTTTGCTGTGTACAAAATATCTGCATTCACAACAACTGCACTTCACAAATATCGCATTAGCTGCATAGCATTTTGAGGAACCCCGAGATTAGGATAGACGTTATTAAAATGCAAATCTTGCTCGATGAAAGCTCTGACAGGCTGGAGGAAGGGCTCCACCGGCAATTCAGGCAACCGCAGGCTTCCTTAATGCGACAGGAGCGGTTTGCAGCGTCGAGCTGCAAGGGAAGTGGCCCTTTGCCAGTGAGCAGAGACCGACAGCAATGGGCCCAGCTCACAGCAGGATGCTGCAAGCATTCTCTGCACCAGCCGTTGCTCCCCTGGGACAACCCAGCGCTGGCTTTTGCTCAGACACCCTCCTCTCCCATCCCATCCCATCCCCGGCGTGGGCTCCACCGCCAACCCACCCCCATAGGGCTTTAGCTAGATAACTCCCCCTGTTTGGTTTAGGGAGAGGGGGAGGGGAAGCTTTAGGATTAGGTTTATTATTGTCACACGTACCGAGGTGCAACAAAAAGCTTTGTTTTGCTTGCTGTCCACTCAATTCAGATAACACTATATACAAATTGAATCAAATCAAGCTCAGGTACATTAGGTGGAATTAAGAGAAAGAAACAGAGTACAGAATGCAGGGGGAAAGAGAAATGCATAGAAGGCAGAATAAAAGAGATACAGAATGCAGAAAAGGGATAAAAACAGAACGCAGATTAAAAGGGAGATAGATATACAGGATGCAGTATAAAAGGGATAGAAAGAGAATGCAAAAGAAAAGCGATATATACAGAATAAAAGGGATAAAAACAGAACGCAGATTAAAAGGGAGATATAACGGATGCAGTATAAAAGGGATAGAAAGAGAATGCAAAAGAAAAGCGATATATACAGAATAAAAGGGATAGATACAGAATAAAAGGGATAGATACAGAATAAAAGGGATAGATACAGAATGCAGATCAGCGATGGGAAGGATAGATATAGAATGCAAACGAGCGAAGGGGTGGATAGCGAGATGTAGAGCCTCAGAGGGCAGATGGGCTACACACCTCCCACCCATCCTCTCCCTCCCAACCTCGCTCCATTTTTGCTGCGATCTCTCGCAACCTGCAGAAGCATTTTTCGTAAATTTTGCAACCACGCAGCCCGGACTCTCAGCAATTAACTGTGCATTTTAATTCAAAATGGGCATTTTGCAAAATGCAAAAGGAATTCCACCTCAGCCGTGCCCCAGAGCAGCGCTGACAGCTCGCTCGCTCGCTCGCTCGCCCCCCCCCCCCCACTGTCCCCCTCTCTCCCCCCCCACTGTCCCTCTCTCCCCCCCCACTGTCCCTCTCTCTCCCACCCCGTCTCCCCCCACCCACTCGCTCCCCCCAACTCTCCCTCACCCTCTCCCCCCCACCCTCTCTCTCTCTTCCCCCCCCACCCTCTCTCTCTCTCTCTCTCTCTCTCTCACTCTCACTCTCTCTCCCCCTCTCCTCCCCACCCTCACCCCCCTCTCCCCTCTCCCCCTCCTCCCCCCTCCTCACCCCCCCCTCACCTCTCCCCCCCCCTCTCCTCTCCCCCCTCCCCCCCCCTCTCCCCCCTCCTCCCCCCCTCTCTCCCCCTCTCTCCCCCCCTCTCTCTCCCCCCTCTCTCCTCTCTCCCCCCCACCCACCTCTCTCTCCCCCCCTCTCTCTCCCCCCCTCTCCCTCACCCTCCTCACCCCTCTCTCTCCCCCCACTCTCTCCCCCCCCTCTCTCTCCCCCCCCTCTCTCCCCCCCCTCTCTCCCCCCCTCTCTCCCCCCCTCTCTCTCCCCCCTCTCTCTCCCCCTCTCTCTCCCCCCTCCTCTCCCCCCCCTCTCTCTCTCTCCCCCCTCCTCTCCATCCCTCTCCCCCTCTCTCTCCCCCTCTCTCCTCCCCCTCTCTCTCCCCCCTCTCTCCCCCCCCCTCTCTCCCCCCTCTCTCTCCCCCCCCCTCTCTCCCCCCTCTCTCCCCCCTCTCTCTCCCCCTCTCTCCCTCCCTCTCTCTCTCTCCCTCCCCCCCCCCCCTCTCTCTCTCTCCCCCCCCCTCTCTCTCTCTCCCCCCCCCCCTCTCTCCCCCCCCCCTCTCTCCCCCCCCCTCTCTCTCTCCCCCCCCTCTCTCCTCCCTCTCTCCTCCCCCTCTCTCTCCCCCCCCTCTCCTCTCCTCTCTCCCCCACCCCTCTCTCTCTCTCCACCCCAGCCGCCCTTAAAGGAGCCGGCTCGCCCCTTTCATCGCCGTTATTGATTATTGGTGCCCCCCTCCCCTCCCCTCCCCTCCCTCCTTGTTACCGTTTGTAGTCGCTGGAGAAGATGCCGCCGCTGGCCGGGTCATGCCCGTACTCGGGCTCTCCGAGGGCCGAGCCCTTCTCGTCGTTGTACGCGGGCCCGGAGGACATCCCCCCCCCCCCCCCCCCCCCCGGCGGCCCCTGCTCCCGCCCTCCCAACCGCCCGCGCCGCCGCGGACGTCCAGCGGCAGTGACGTCACCCCGCCACGTGGGCCACCGTGACGTAAACGCTGTCACGTGGTTCGCCGTGACGCCGTCCCACCACGTGGTTCACCGTGACGTCAACCCACTACATGGGTCGCTGTGACATAAACATGGTGGCGTAGTTCACCGTGATGTCATTACACCGCGTGGTTCAACGTGACGTCGTCCCACCACCCTGGTTCACCGTGACGTCACCAGATCGGCGTGGTTCACCGTGACGTCGTCCCACCTCCCTGGTTTACCGTGACGTCAACCCCCTACATGGGTCGCTGTGACGTAAACACTGTCACGTGGTTCACCGTGATGTCATTACACTGCGTGGTTCACCGTGATGTCATTACACTGCGTGGTTCACCGTGAAGTCATTACACCGCGTAGTTCACCGTGACGTCAACCCACTACGTGGGTCGCAGTGACGTAAACATGGTCGCGTGCTTCACCGTGATGTCACCCCCAACACGTGGTTCACCATGATGTCATTACCCCGACATCACGGCGAACCACGTGGATCACCGTGATGACATCACATCACGTGGTTCACCGTGATGTCACCCCACCACTTGGTTCGCTGAGATGTTACCCTAACACGTGGTTCACCGTGATGTCATCCCACCACGTGGTTCACCGTGATATCATCCCAATGTGTGGTTCACCCTGACGTTTAACCATGCTTTAGGAAAGGTTGTCAAGCTGGAAAAGAAGATTCACGAGGATGATGCCAGGACTAGCGGGTCTGAGCTATATGGAGAGGTTGAGTGAGCTGGGACTCGATTCCCTGGAGCACAGGAGGATGAGGGGTGATCTTATAGAGGTGTATAAAATCATGAGAGGAATAGTTCAGGTAGATACACAGAATCCCTTGCCCAGAGTAGGGGAATCGCAGACCAGAGGATATAGGTTTAAGGTGAGGGGGGAAAGATTTAATAGGAATCTGAGGTGCAACCACACGTTTTCCACACAAAGGGTGGTGGGTGTCTGGAACAAGCTGCCAGAGGAGGAAGTTGAGGCAGGGATTATCCCAACGTTTAAGAAAGAGTTAGACAGGTACATGGATAGGACAGGTTTGGAGGGATATTGACCAAACGCAGGCAGGTGGGACTAGTGTAGATGGAATACTACCGGTTAGATTCTGACTCTACCGCTGCGCCACCGTGCTGCCCACGTTTTGTCACGTATGTTAATTGTTAACACAGTGAAATCCTTTTCCTTACGACAGTCTGGTAGAGTATCACAATACCCCAGATACCCGATCAGCAAGTGTAAAGGAATAATCTACTGAGCAGCATGCAGGAGGCACCATGTTTTGGCGCCATGTTCAAAGTCCATGCTCTGGTTCCAGGCAAGTCCCAGGCTGTTACAGGCCTTCCTTGGGTGCCACGTTCTTCTCCTCGCCCGTCCTTTATTCCCCAGGGCGCCTCCTGCAGCTGACCATGAGGGTGCAGTAGGCCAGACTTCAGTTCCCTCTCCTCTCCTACTGGCCTCGCTCCTTGCCCGGACGTCAGTGGCTCCATCCACCCGGTTTCTGGTCTCCGGTGGGCGAGCAGGGGCTGGCACGGCAGCTACATATATATATATATATATATATATATATATATATATATATATATATATATATATATATAATAATAATAATAATAATAATACATTTATATATATATATATACACACATACGCACACACAAACAAACAAACAAACAATAATGGTGTAATAATAGTCTATGTAGTTCAGACCTTATTTGTGGTTGTGGTGTTTAATAGCCGAATGGCTGTAGGGAAGAAGCTGTTCCTGAACCTGGACATTACTATACCACCCACTTTAGTGTCAGCTGCAAACTTACTAATCATGCCATGTCATGCCATCGGCACGGTGGCGCAGTGGTAGAGTTGCTGCCTTACAGCGAATGCAGCGCCGGAGACTCAGGTTCGATCCCGACTACTCTGTACGGAGTTTGTACGTTCTCCCCGTGACCTGCATGGGTTTTCTCCGAGATATTCGGTTTCCTCCTACACTCCAAAGACGTACAGGTTTGTAGGTTAATTGGCTGTGCAAATGTAAAAATTGGCCTTAGTGTGTGTAGGATAGTGTTAGTGGGCGGGGATCGCTGGGCGGCGCGGACTCGGTGGGCCAAAGGGCCTGTTTCTGCGCTGTATCTCGAAATCTAAAAAATCGAAATCTAAAAATCTAAAATGTACGTTCTCATCCCTATCATGGATGTAGATGACAAACAGTAACGGACCCAGCACAAAACCCTGAGGAACACCGCTAATCACAGCCACCAGTCTGAAAAACAACCTTCCACCATCACCCTCTGCTTCCTTCCATGAAGCCTCTCTCCATGAATCCCACGCGATCGAACCTTCAAGAACAGCAAACTATGCGGGACCTTGTTGAATCTTCTTGCAGGTGCAAAGATTTTGTAACTGAGTGGAGCAGCCTCGAGATTCTAGACCAGGACAGCACATGGTGCTGTGACAGTGGATCACAACACCATCTCACTCAGCAGCCCTCTGGTGGAAACTTCACTGGAAAGTTGCCCCTTTTCTCAATCCCCTTTCAAAGGCCTGGTGAATGGGAGGGGGAGTGGGGGTCAGGGGTGGAAGGACTGGCAGTCTTGTTCATGATGGAATATCACACCTGATGTTTGGTTGTTGGGGTGTGGATATCAGTTTAGTTTATTGTCATGTGTACCGAGGTACAGTGAAAAGCTTTCGTTGCGTGCTAACTAGTCAGCGGAAAGACAATACAATCGAGCCATTCACAGTGTACAGACACATGATAAGGGAATAACATTTAGTGCACGGTTAAGCCAGTAAAGACCGATTAAGTCAGTCCAAGGCTCATCAATGAGGTAGATAGTAGTTCAGGACTGCTCTCTGGTTGCGGTAGGATGGTTCAAGGCCTGATCAGGATAGGCCTGATTACAGCTGGGAAGTAAATTTCCCTGAATCTAGAAATGTGCATTTTCACACTTCTATATCTTTTGCCCGATGGGAGAGGGGAGAAGAGGGAGTGGCCCGGGTGTGACTCGTCCTTGATTATGCTGCTGGCCTTGCCGAGGCAGCGTGAGGTATAATTGGAGTCAATGGAAGGGAGGTTGGTTTGTGTGATGGTCTGGGCTGTGTCCACAATTCACTGCAGTTTCTCGCGGTCTTGAATGGAGTTGTTCCCAAACCAAGCAGAGATGCATCTGATAAAATGCTTTCTGTGGCGAGAGTTGTAGGGGACATGCCGAACTTCCTAAGCCTTCTAAGGAAGTAGAGGCTGATGGATGTAGCATTGGAGGGATGGTTTGATTATTAAGGGTGTTGATGATAAATTGGTGGTTTAGTTGTCAAGGGGTATTCCTGGGAGGGTGGTTTAGTTGCTGTGGTGTTGGGTATTGGACAGATGGTTTAAAAATGTTGAGAGTGGGGTTATTGAATTGGTTTAAACAAGGAACTGCAGATGCTGGTTTACACAAAAGGACACAAAGTGCTGGAGTAACTCAGCGGGTCAGGCTGCATCTCTAGAGAACATTGAGTCTGAAGAAGGGTCCAGACCCAAAATCTCACCGGTCCATGTTCTCCAGAGATGAGGCCTGACCCGCTGAGTTACTCCAGCACTTTGTGTTCTTTTGTCTTGTTGAAATGGTGACTTCTTTATTGAGGGTAGGGAAAAAAACGTGCAGATGCTGGTTTAAATCGAAGGTAGACACAAAAAGCTGGGGCATCTCAGCAGGTCAGGCAGCATCTCGGGAGAGAAGGAATGGGCGACGTTTCGGGTCGAGACCCTTCTTCAGACTGAAGAAGGGTCTCGACCCGAAACGTCACCCATTCCTTCTCTCCCGAGATGCTGCCTGACCCGCTGAGTTACTCCAGCTTATTATGTCTACCTTCTTCATTGAGAGTCATGTTTCTGACACCCAAACATCTCTGGATGAATTTCTGGCCATCACATGAGATGAGCAGGAAATGGTTTACATTTCACTCAGGAGAAAAAAATAAATTCAAACACTTTAAAACAGGTTGTTGATTGAATTTATCAGCAAAAACACAGGGAGCCCAGCAATGCCCAGTGTGATTTAACCTAGCACACAATGTTGCAAAGTCCAGTGGCCCAAGCAAACAAATAAGATAGATCTGGCTCTGCGTTCCTCATCTCCACACCAGCAGGTGGGAGTAGAGTGGCAGAAACCCTGGGAAACAAGTGTGTGGGAAGGAACTGCAGATGCTGGTTTAAACCAAAACATCGACACAGAAAGCTGGAGTAACTCAGCGGGACAGGCAGCATCTCGGGAGAGAAGGAATGGGTGACGTTTCGGGTCGAGACCCTTCTTCAGTCTGAAGAAGGGTCTCGACCCGAAACGTCGCCCATTCCTTCTCTCCCGAGATGCTGCCTGACCTGCTGAGTTGCCCCAGCTTTTTGTGTCTACCTTCGATTTAAACCAGCATCTGCACGTTTTTTTCCCTACCCTCAATAAAGAAGTCTTGCAGGCGCAAAGATTTTGTAACTGAGTGGAGCAGCCTCGAGATTCTAGACCAGGACAGCACATGGTGCTGTGACAGTGGTTCACACCATCATCTCACTCAGCAGCCCTCTGGTGGAAACTTCACTGGAAAGTTGCCCCATTTCTCAATCGCCTTTCAAAGGCCTGGTGAATGGGAGGGGGAGTGGGGGGTCAGGGGTGGAAGGACTGGCAGTCTTGTTCATGATGGAATATCACACCTGACGTTTGGTTGTTGGGGTGTGGATATCAGTTTAGTTTATTGTCATGTGTACCGAGGTACAGTGAAAAGCTTTCGTTGCGTGCTAACTAGTCAGCGGAAAGACAATACAATCGAGCCATTCACAGTGTACAGACACATGATAAGGGAATAACATTTAGTGCACGGTTAAGCCAGTAAAGACCGATCAAGTCAGTCCAAGGCTCATCAATGAGGTAGATAGTAGTTCAGGACTGCTCTCTGGTTGCGGTAGGATGGTTCAGGGCCTGATCAGGATAGGCCTGATTACAGCTGGGAAGAAACTTTCCCTGAATCTAGAAATGTGCATTTTCACACTTCTATATCTTTTGCCCGATGGGAGAGGGGAGAAGAGGGAGTGGCCCGGGTGTGACTCGTCCTTGATTATGCTGCTGGCCTTGCCGAGGCAGCGTGAGGTCTGGCAGTCTTGTTCATGATGGAATATCACACCTGACGTTTGGTTGTTGGGGTGTGGAAACGCCACCCATTCCTTCTCTCCAGAGATGCTGCCTGTACCGCTGTGTCACTGCAGCATTCTGTGTCTATCCGTGGGAAACAAGGTTGGAGAGACAAGGAGCTGCAGATGGAGTGATGCAGCGTGGAAACAGGCCCTTTGGTCCAACTTGCCCACACCGGTCCATATCCATCCAAACCTGCCCTATCCATGTACCTGTCTAACTGTATCTTAAACGTTGGGGTAGTCCCTGCCTCAACTACCTCCTCTGGCAGCTTGTTCCGTACACCCTCCACCCTTTGTGTGAAAAAGGTTGCCCCTCAGATTCCTATTAAATCTTTTCCCCTTCACCTTGAACCTATGTCCTCTGGTCCTCGATTCCCCTACTCTGGGCAAGAGACTCTGTGCATCTACCCAGTGCTGGAACCTTCAGCGAAACACAAAGTGCTGGAGGAACTCTGCGGGGCAGGCAGCATCTGTGAGGGGAATGGCTGTGGAGGAAATCTGGGAAGATACCTTGGATGTGCTGTGGAGCCAGACGACGGAAGACCCATCGGGTCGTGGCCTGCAGGGGGAGGGAAGCTCGGCCGCCGAGGAGCTCGGCCCCGAAGACCGGAGAGTGGAGGAGGAGGCAGCCACTGGAGCAACTAGGCTTGTATACACTGGAATTTAGAAGGATGAGAGGGGATCTTATCGAAACGTATAAGATTATTAAGGGGTTGGACACGTTAGAGGCAGGAAACATGTTCCCAATGTTGGGGGAGTCCAGAACCAGGGGCCACAGTTTAAGAATAAGGGGTAGGCCATTTAGAACGGAGATGAGGAAAAACTTTTTCAGTCAGAGAGTTGTGAATCTGTGGAATTCTCTGCCTCAGAAGGCAGTGGAGGCCAAGTCTCTAAATGCATTCATGAGAGAGCTAGATAGAGCTCTTAAGGATAGCGGAGTCAGGGGGTATGGGGAGAAGGCAGGAACGGGGTACTGATTGAGAATGATCAGCAATGATCACATTGAATGGCGGTGCTGGCTCGAAGGCCTGAATGGCCTCCTCCTGCACCTATTGTCTATTGTCTATTGTGATGACTGACGCGAGGGGTCGGCCAGTAGGAAAGGGACCGGGGAAAGGCCTCCAGCATCTTCAAGGTCGGGGTGCAGGAGGCACCATCGCTGGGACACAGAGGCGGTCGGGTGGGCGGACGAGGGGAGGGACGTCGGTTTCGGTTTACAGGCCGAGCCGGTCGAGGGCGGCAGAGTAGGCCTTGTAGCAGCCTGGGGCTCGCCTGGATCGGGAGCCGCTCCAGTACATCCAGGACGTTTAGTTTAGTTTAGAGATACAGTGTGGAAACAGGTCCTTTTGCCCCACCGGGTCCATGACGACCAGCGATCCCCGCACATTAACACCATCCTACACACACTAGGGACAATTTTTTGCATTTACCAAGCCAATTAACCTACAAACCTGTACGTCTTTGGAGTGTGGGAGAAATCCCACGCAGGTCATGGGGAGAACGTACAAACTCCGTACAGACAGCACCCATTGTCGGGATTGAACCCGGGTCTCCAGCGCTGCATTCGCTGTAAAGCAGCAACTCTACCGCTGCGCCACCGTGCCGCCCAAACGTGGGCCGGAGTTTCGACTTTTTGTAAATGGCACCACATAATGGCGACTCGTGCATGTGTGATCTACGCCGAATGAATTTCTCTGTGTGGTTCACAGGTGATAATAAAACACCATTGAACCATCAGCCGACGAGGTCTGAAGAAGCCTCGCGACCCGAAACATCATCTGGACATCCCCTCCACAGATGCTGCCTGGGCCGCTGAGTTACTCCGGCACTTTGTGTTTTGGAAGCAGAAGGTGGAGGATGATGACGAAGAACCCATGAGATTGCTGAGCTGACGATCAGGTCAGAGTCTGGTGTAGGTCAAGTCAAGAGGGTTTTATTGTCAGATGTCCCAGATAGAACAATGACATTCTTGCAGCAGCACAACAGAATATGTAAACATTGTACACTGTAAACAATATGATAAACGAGAGAAAAAAAGTTCAGTGTGTATATATACACATACTCACAAGTACACACACACATATATATATCAATATACTGAAACTCTTGTTTGTTTGTTTGTTTGTTCATGAACTACAGCCAAAACGGTACACGATAGCACGACAATTTTAGGCCCACCTTACTCACCGTCGTCCCTTTGGTGCTAATGGAAGAGGTTTCATTGAAATCGGTGTTACATTTTTAAAGTTATTCACATTTTAAAGTTTAAATCTTTCTCCTAGGGAAGGAGGGGGGGAGGGAGGGAGGGGGGAGGAGGACAAGGGGGGTTGAGGGGGATGGAGTGGGTGGGAGGGGAAGGGAGGGGGGGAAGAGGGAGAGGGGGGAGGGGAAGGGGGAGGGGAGGGAGGGGGGAGGGGGAGGGAGGGGGGAGGAGAATGTGCTGCACCAATGCAGGAGAGGTTTGGGCCCAACAGGTCCACTTGGTCTACTATATTATATATATATATATAACTATATACATATACGCACACACACACACATTTACACACACACAAACACATATATATATATATATATATATATATATATATATATATATATATATATATATATATATATATATATATACACATAGAGTGTGAATATATATATATACACATAGAGTGTAAGAAAATAACTGCGGATGCTGGTACAAATCGAAGGTATTTATTCACAAAATGCTGGAGTAACTCAGCGGGTCAGGCAGCATCTCGGGAGAGAAGGATTGGGTGACGTTTCGGGTCCGAAGAAGGGTCTCGACCCGAAACGTCACCCAATCCTTCTCTCCCGAGATGCTGCCTGACCTGCTGAGTTACTCCAGCATTTTGTGTATAAATACATACACATAGACACCTACTCAAAAAACAAACGATAGTGGTGCAGTAACAATAATAATAGTCTATTGTGGCGCGTCGAGAAAAGCCCGAAATAAAGCCCGAAGAAAAGTGGTATGGCCCGACCCTTGGGAGCCGCCACACTATTGTAGTTCCGAGTTTATTTGAGGTTGTGGTGTTTAATAGCCTGATGGCTGTGGGGGAGAAGCTGTCCCTGAGCTGTGGTTCAATCCGACTGGCAGCCCATTGTTGTACTTCGTGGTCCGGTACCTGTTGTACCTTTAGCAACTCTGGAAGGACCACAAGTACACTTGTGTAAAAAGGTTACATTGCTGGAGCTCAACTCCAGGCTGTTTATTCCGTGGCCACCTGCATCCAGAGTGACCGCCTAATCACACCCATCACTTATATACACAGCCATACAAAGTAGTTCTTGGATACACAAAGTAGTCCCAGCAATATCACAACACCCATCTACCACACTGTGCGTTCATTCCCTCCTCCCCTGCTGCACATTTTGTTTCTACCTTCGATTTTAACCAGCATCTGCAGTTTTTTTCCAACCTATTTTCTATCGCATTGATATGTGGGTTTGTAGGTTAATTGGCTTCTGCAAATTGCCCCTTGTGTGTGGGGAGTGGTTGCGAAAGAGAGATAGTGTGAACAGTCGGCGTGGACTCGGTGGGTCAAATGGCCTATTTCCATGCTGTATCTCTAAATCTAATCACTGGTCTTTGCATTATAAGATTATTGAGGGGTTGGACACGTTAGAGGCAGGAAACATGTTCCCAAAGTTGGGGGAGTCCAGAACCAGGGGCCACAGTTTAAGAATAAGGGGTAGGCCGTTTAGAACTGAGATGAGGAAAAACCTTTTCAGTCAGAGAGTTGTAAATAGACAATAGACGCAGGAGTAGGCCATTCAGCCCTTCGAGCCAGCACCGCCATTCAATGCGATCATGGCTGATCACTCTCAATCAGTACCCCATTCCTGCCTTCTCCCCATACCCCCTCACTCCGCTATCCTTAAGAGCTCTATCCAGCTCTCTCTTGAAAGCATCCAACGAACTGGCCTCCACTGCCTTCTGAGGCAGAGAATTCCACACCTTCACCACTCTCTGACTGAAAAAGTTCTTCCTCATCTCCGTTCTAAATGGCCTACCCCTTATTCTTAAACTGCGGCCCCTTGTTCTGTGGAATTCTCTGCTTCAGAAGGCAGTGGAGGCCAATTCTCTGAATGCATTCAAGATAGAGCTAGATAGAGCTCTTAAGGACACCAGAGTCAGGGGGTATGGGGAGAAGGCAGGAACGGGGTACTGATTGAGAATGATCAGCCATGATCACATTGAATGGTGGTGCTGGCTCGAAGGGCCGAATGGCTTACTCCTGCACCTATTGTCTATTGTCTATAAAGTGCTGGCGATAGAACCATTAGCTGAACTAATCAGAACTGACTCAGATATTAAGGGTTTTAAAGTTAACCAGGAAGAATTTAAGATTAACTTATTTGCAGATGATGTTTTGATATATTTAACAAAGCCATTAGACTCGTTGCGTAAACTATCTTTTAGATTGGAAGAATATGGCAAAGTATCAGGTTATAAAATAAATTGGGATAAAAGTGAAATTTTACCCCTTACTAATGGAGACTATACTCAATGTCGATTAGTAACCCAATTTAGATGGCCATTAATTGGTATAAAGTATTTAGGTCTAAGAATTGATTATGATATGAGGAATTTATATAAATTAAATTATTTATTATTACTAAAAAAAATTCAAGAAGACCTTGATAAATGGATGACGTTACCAATAACATTAATAGGAAGAGTTAATGTTGTAAAAATGAATATATTTCCGAAATTACAATATTTATTTCAAACATTACCAATACAAGTACCGCAGAAGTTTTTTCAAGAGTTAAATAAATGTGTGGGGAAATTTCTTTAGAAAGGTAAGATGTCAAGAATATCGTTGGAAAAATTGACATGGAAATTTGATTCAGGAGGATTACAACTTCCAAATTTTAAGAATTATTATAAAGCAAATCAACTTAGATTTATTGCATCTCTTTTTGAAGAAGAAAAACCGGCATGGACGAGAATAGAATTAGATAAAATAGGAGAAAATATACCAGAAGACTTTATATATAAATGGGAACCTAAATTGATACGGGGACTGAAAGAATCGCCATTATTAAAACACCTGATCGGATTATGGAACAAGGTAAACTTTGAGGATGAAACTAAGAAATCCTTATTAGCAAGGACCCCTCTGATTCAAAACGGACTGATACCTTTTACAATGGACAATCAGCTTTTATATAGATGGTATCAAAAAGGGATTAGATATATAGGAGATTGTTTTGAAAAAGGTATATTGATGTCATTTGAACAACTGAAAAATAAATACCAAATATCAAATAATACTCTTTTTTGTTACTTTCAATTAAGAGCTTATTTAAGAGATAAACTGGGTCAAACAATGTTACTTCCGAAACCTATGGAAATTGAAAACCTAATTCAAAAAGGACAAATTAATTTTTTTATCTCTATTATGTATCATTTAATCCAAAAAAAGACACCTAAACAAGGAATCCATATATCAAGGCGAAGATGGGAGACGGGTTTGAATATTTATATTGATGGAACAAATTGGTCAAAATTATGCCTTGACAGTATGAAAAATACAATAAATGTTCGATTTAGATTAGTACAATATAACTTTTTACACCAATTATATATGACACCACAAAAATTAAAGAGAATAAACCCAAGCTTATAGACAATAGACAATAGACAATAGGTGCAGGAGTAGGCCATTCAGCCCTTCGAGCCAGCACCGCCATTCAATGCGATCATGGCGATTGGGCTTGTATACACTGGAATTTAGAAGGATGAGGGGGGATCTTATTGAAACATATAAAATAATTAGGGGATTGGACACATTAGAGGCAGATAACATGTTCCCAATGTTGGGGGAGTCCAGAACAAGGGGCCACAGTTTAAGAATAAGGGGTAGGCCATTTAGAACGGAGATGAGGAAGAACTTTTTCAGTCAGAGGGTGGTGAAGGTGTGGAATTCTCTGCTTCAGAAGGCAGTGGAGGCCAGTTCGTTGGATGCTTTCAAGAGAGAGCTGGATAGAGCTCTTAAGGATAGCGGAGTGAGGGGGTATGGGGAGAAGGCAGGAACGGGGTACTGATTGAGAATGATCAGCAATGATCACATTGAATGGCGATGCAGGCTCGAAGGCCTGAATGGCCTCCTCCTGCACCTATTGTCTATTGTCTATTGTGATGACTGACGCGAGGGGTGGGCCAGTAGGAGAGGGTCCGGGGAAAGGCCTCCAGCATCTTCAAGGTCGGGGTGCAGGAGGCACCATAGCCGGGACACAGAGGCGGTCGGCTGGCTCGAAGGGCCGAATGGCCTACTCCTGCACCTATTGTCTATTGTCTATAAAGTGCTGGAGGGTAATGGGAACAGGTAGGAAAGTGGAGTAACGAGCAAGATTGGAACAGCCATGGTCTTATTGAAGTATGAGCTAGTTCAAGGGCATTATAATCTGCTCCTGGTGTTAAGAACATTTATATTTTAAGGTGAGGAGTCGCGTTGAGTCTCATTGTCTGTAACTTGTTTTCACCTAGGCCACAGCTAACAATGGCCTGTCCCCTTTATCATTGTTACTTTCTTGCAAATCTTTCATTCATTTGTTCTACATCTCTCTATGATCACCGTCTATATCTCTCGTTTCCCTCTCCCCTGACTCTCAGTGTGAAGAAGGGTCTCGACCCGAAAAGTCACCATTTCCTTCTCTCCAGAGAAGATGGAGTTGGATCCTGATCTTGGGTAATAGTTTGCCTTGCTTCTCTTCCTCCTGGTCTTTTAGTTACCGGATACGTTTTGCTTTAGTTTTGATGCATATTTGTGTCTTGCAGCTACTGGTTACAGACCCCAAACTACTTATACTTGTTGGCTTGTTCTAAAGTTTGCGAACGAGACACTGAAAATCGAACAAGCTTTGGAAAAAAGTCCCCTTAAGGAACTGAAGCAAAAGGAGTGCGGGGAAAAACCAGAGCACCCGGAGGAAACCCACGCGGTCCCAGGGAGAATGTGCAAACTCCGTACAGACAACACCCGTAGTCAGGATCAAACCCGGGTCTCTGGCGCTGTGAGGCAGCAACTCTACCGCTGCGCCACCGTGCCACCATAAATCATGAATACCTAAGCTATGAACTTCTATGGACTGTCCTTGGTTGAACTCAGGACTCCGGGTTTCTTTGCACTGGCATCATGGTTATTAATTTACTGCATTTTTTTCTTCCTTTATTATATACTATCTGTGCGCATTGCATTTACAGACCTGCAATTAAACACGATTGACTTTGCATTCGATGAAATTGAAATATGAATTAAAGTACATCTTGAGTATATACTAAATGGGAATTACTGAAAAAGGTTTCACGAGTGCAAAACTGCTGGAAGACCATCACAGATGTTGCCTGACCAGATGAGATCTTCCACAAATTATTTTTTTGCTCCATATTCCAATATTTGTATTCTCTTGAATCTCCTAAATAAGTGTGAGTTCTTTAACACTGCATGCTTATACCTGTTATAATGAGAATATCAATGGGAATACCAAAATGTCCTCATTTTTTATAGAAAGCTCTGTAAACATGTTCAGCTGGGGTAAATCTGCTCTGGAGACACAAGGGACTGCAGATACTGCAGTCTTGACCTTCTACAGGTGTACAATAGA
The DNA here is from genome assembly GCF_053455715.1 of Rhinoraja longicauda. Lineage (NCBI taxonomy): Eukaryota > Metazoa > Chordata > Chondrichthyes > Rajiformes > Arhynchobatidae > Rhinoraja > Rhinoraja longicauda. The sequence goes on from NC_135990.1 coordinate 12,474,971, forward strand.
GAGCATATTGACTGGTTTCATCACGATGTGTTTCAGCAACTCGAACACCCACGACCAAAGACGATTATATAAGTGGTGAACTCTGCCCAGTTCACCATGGTTACAGACCTCCCTACCATCGAAGGAATCTACAAGAGGCGCTGCCTCAACAAGGTAGCCATGGTCATCAGAGACTCACTCCACCCTGGCCTCACACACATTACACCCCTGCCATCGGGAAGAAGGTACAGGAGTCTGAAAACTTTAAAGTTCTGCTTCAGGAGCAGCTTCTTTAAATTTAACACGGAAATAGACACTTTGGCTCATCGAGTCCGCACCGACCAGCGATCACCCTGTACACTAGCACTATCCTACACACTAGGGACAATTTATAATTTTTACAGAAGCCAATTAACCTACAAACCTGAATGCCATTGGATAGTGGGAGGAAACCAGAGCACATAGAGAAAACCTACATGGTCACAGGGGTAACGTAAAGACTCCATACCGGCAGCACCCGTAGTCAGGATCGAACCTGGGTCCCTGGCGCTGTAAGGCAGCAGCTCTACTGTTGTGCCACTGTGCCGCCCCAAATCTTTCTTACAACCATCAGGCTATTAAACACAACAACCTCCAAATAGGCTCTGAACTATATAGACCCAGGGGCATTATTTTTGACTTTGCACAATTATCGTTTATTTATTTGTCTGTTTTCTAATATATCTACTGAACTTTTTTTTGCTGTTCGTTACAATGATTATAGTGTACTATATTTAGATGCCTGTGCTGCTGCAAGAAAGAATTTCATTGTTCCGTTTCGGGATATATGACAATAAAACACTCTTGACTTGATTCTTGGGTAGTGTGGCCGGGTCTGGCCCGGATACAGTGGACGTGGAGAGGATGTTTCCATGCGTGGGAGAGTCGAGGACTAGTGGTCATAGTAGGGTTGCCAACTTCCTCTGGGCAGCCGCCATTGGTGGAGCAGGAGCACGTGGCCGCTGGCTGGGTGAGGTCAAGTGGGGCGCGGGGTGGTGACGTCACCCTTTGTCCCGTATTTGGGAGTGAGGAAGTTGGCAACCCTACTAATACGGGACAAGGGCGGTCCCGTACGGGACAAACTAATTTAGCCCAAAATACGGGATGTCACTAATACGGGACAGTTGGCGACCCTAGGTCATAGCCTCGGAATAACAGAACGTTCCTTTACGAAGGAGATGACGAGTAATTTCTTTTGTCAGAGGATGATGAATCTGTGGAATTCTTTGCCACAGAAGGCTGTGGAGGCCATGTCTGTGGATATTTTTAAGGCAGTATCTGATAGATTCTTAATTTGTAAGGATGTTAGGGGTCATGGGGAGAAGGCAGGAGAGATAGATTAATTTGATAAAATAAGAAAAGTATATTTTGAAAAACTCAAGTCAGGCGACCCCAGATTTTAAAGAACTAGACGATATATCAAAACTAAGAATAATCCTTGGCGAAGGAAATACGGCACATCTTGGCGCACAATACGTAACAGCATGCCACAACCTGAGAGACAGTGAATGACCAACATGTACACATACACTCATACATAAATTGACACTAAGGAAATTAATATCGACCTGCTACCTTGCTGTACTGTTTACAACTGCAAGAACGAGTAGCAATCGATAAAAGGCTATAAATGTATTGCGTGAATATATATTATATATATATATATATATGTACAGGGGCATATTGCACGGTAGCGCAGCGGTAGAGTTGCTGCTTTACAGCGAATGCAGCGCCGGAGACTCAGGTTCGATCCTGACTACGGGTGCTGCACTGTAAGGAGTTTGTACGTTCTCCCCGTGACCTGCGTGGGTTTACTCCGAGATCTTCGGTTTCCTCCCACACTCCAAAGACGTACAGGTATGTAGGTTAATTGGCTGGGTAAATGTAAAAATTGTCCCTAGTGGGTGTAGGATAGTGTTAATGTACGGGGATCACTGGGCGGCACGGACTTGGAGGGCCGAAAAGGCCTGTTTCCGGCTGTATATATATGATGATGATGACGATGACCCATGCATTGTATACTTGTTTTTATATTCATGCATTTTAAATATGTATGTTATGTTCTATACTTTGGCAATATAATGATGTATCTTATCATGCCAATAAAGTATTTTACATTGAAAATTGAAATTGATAGATCAGCCATGATTGAATGGTGGAATAGACTTGATGGGCCAAATGGCCTAATTGTGTCTCCTATCACTTATGAACTTGGAAGATCAGCTGTGGGGTTTGCCCACTTGCCCTAATGAAACATGGCGGCGCACGCTGGCGAGGCGGAGGGTGAGGCTTTGTGGCAACACTGAGGGGTGTCCGGGGGGAGAGCGACGGCGACGGCGCCGGACTTTGGTTCCGCCCCCCCCCCCCTCCCCCTTACCACCCGGATCACGTGAGGCGGCGAGTGTGTGCAGCGGCGAGTGCTGTCCGTGCCGAAGATGGCGGACGAGGTGGGCAGCGGCGGGAAGTGGCCGGGATCGGGCTCCGACTCCGACGCGCCCACCCTCACCCCCACCCTCACCCCCACCGAGCCGGCCCGCGGCCCCCGCCTCGTCAAGATCATCAAGTCGGAGACGGGCTACGGCTTCAACGTGCGGGGCCAGGTGAGCGAAGGCGGGCAACTGCGGAGCATCAACGGGGAGCTGTACGCGCCGCTCCAGCACGTCAGCGCCGTGTTACTGGGGGGCGCGGCCGAGAGGGCCGGGGTCCGCAAAGGAGACCGCATCCTGGAAGTGTAAGTACCCGCACCCTCACCTTCACCCTCACACACAGCACCACCCCCCCTCACACACACACACACCCCCCACAGACACTCACACTCACATACAGCACCACCCCCCCTCACGCACAGCACCACCCCCCCCCTCACAGACACACACACACACTCCCTCACACTCACATACAGCACCACACCCCCCCCTCACAGACACCCCCCCCTCACAGACACACCCCCCCTCACAGACACCCCCCCCCTCACAGACACACACACCCCCCACACACACACACACTCCCTCACACTCACATACAGCACCACACCCCCCCCTCACAGACACCCCCCCCTCACAGACACACCCCCCCCTCACAGACACACACCCCCCACAGACACTCACACACACACACACCCCCCACACACACACACACTCTCACATACAGCACCACACCCCCCCCTCACAGACACCCCCCCCCTCACAGACACACCCCCCCCTCACAGACACACACCCCCCACAGACACTCACACACACACACACCCCCCACACACACACACACCCTCACATACAGCACCACACCCCCCCCTCACAGACACACACACCCCCCACAGACACTCACAAACACACACCCCCCACACACACACACTCACACACAGCACCACCCCCCCCCCTCACAGACACACACACCCCCCCCACAGACACTCACACACACTCACGTACAGCACCACACCCCCCCCTCACAGACACACCCCCCCTCACAGACACACACACACCCCCCCCACACACACACACACACACCCTCACACTCACATACAGCACCACACCCCCCTCACAGACACACCCCCCCTCACAGACCCCCCCCCTCACAGACACACACCCCCCTCACAGACACACACACCCCCCACAGACACTCACACACACACTCCCTCACACTCACATACAGCACCACACCCCCCCTCACAGACACCCCCCCCCCTCACAGACACACCCCCCCCTCACAGACACACACCCCCCTCACAGACACACACACCCCCCACAGACACTCACACACACACACCCTCACACTCACATACAGCACCACACCCCACCTCACAGACACACCCCCCCCTCACAGACACACCCCCCCCTCACAGACACACCCCCCCTCACACACAGCACCCCCCCCCACAGACACACACCCCCTCACACACAGCACCACCCCCCCCTCACACACAGCACCACCCCCCCTCACAGACACCCCCCCCCACAGACACACCCCCCCTCACAGACACATCCCCCCTCACAGACACACCCCCCCCTCACACACACACACACTCACACACACACACAGCACCACCCCCCCTCACAGACACACACACCCCCCACAGACACTCACACACACCCTCACACTCACATACAGCACCACACCCCCCCCTCACAGACACACACCCCCCACACACACCCTCACACTCACACACAGCACCACACCCCCCTCACAGACACACACACCCCCACACACACTCACACACACACACAGCACCACCCCCCCCTCACAGACACACACACCCCCCACAGACACTCACACACACACACACCCCACACACACACACACCCTCACACTCACACACAGCACCACCCCCCCTCACAGACACACCCCCCCTCACAGACACACCCCCCCCTCACAGACACACACCCCCCCCCTCACAGACACACACACCCCCCACACACCCTCACACTCACACACAGCACCACACCCCCCCTCACAGACACACACCCCCCACACACACACACCCCCCACACACACACACACCCTCACACTCACACACAGCACCACCCCCCTCACAGACACACACCCCCCTCACAGACACACACACCCCCCACACAGCACCACACCCCCCTCACACACACACACAGCACCACCCCCCCTCACAGACACACACCCCCCTCACAGACCCACACACCCCCCACACACCCTCACACAGCACCACACCCCCATCACACACAGCACCACCCCCTCCTCACAGACACACACCCCCCACAGACACACCCCCCCTCACAGACACATCCCCCCTCACAGACACACACCCCCCCTCACACACACACACCCTCACACACAGCACCACACCCCCCTCACAGACACACCCCCCCCCACAGACACACACACACACACACACACACACCCCACACACACACTCACACACACACACCCCCACACACACACACACCCTCACACTCACACACAGCACCACACCCCCCTCACAGACACACACACCCCCCACACACACACACACTCACACACACACACACACACACACACACACACACACACACATACACCACAGAAATACACACACACACACACACACAGACACACACACACACACACACACCCCACACACACCCACCACACACACACCCACACACACCCCCTCCCCCCTCACACACACACACAGCACCCACCCCCCCACACACAACACAGCACCCCCACAGACAGACACACACATACAGCACACACACATACAGCACATACACACATTCAGCAGACACGCTCAGCAGACGCACACACACACACACACATGCACACACCCCTACAGACACACACAGACAGCCCCCCCAACACACAAACACACACAAACACACACACCCAGCCCCCCCCCCCCCCCACACACAAACACCCACACATGATGTTCGGGGAGAAATGGACTGGGGGCGAGGAGTTGGGGGGCTTGACCCTGGGGACAGGATCACTTCAAAGCGCAGCGACCCCCACTCCTGGATAATTTCACCCTCCCACCTCCCTTTTCCACCCACTGTTCGTGCCCCTCCCCCTGTCACTCCTCTCTCCACCCTCCATCACCCTCCTCTTCCCCCTCCGTCACTCTCCTCCTCCCCCCATCCCTCTCCTCCCCCCCCCATCCCTCTCCTCCCCCCCCCCCGGTCATTATCCTCCCTCTCCGTTAGCTCTCATCACTCTTCTCCCTCCACACGTTCTTCTCCCGCCTCCCAGACTCTCTGCTTCCTTCCTCCTGGACCCTCTTCTCCCATGCCCCAATTCCTCTTCTCCCCGATGTTGCTGCTCATTTCCTCTTATCAGTCAACTGATCTTCCACCATTCCTGCTCCAACCGTCTCGGTGCTTCGTGCCTTTCTGCTCCTTTCGTAGCGCTCTCCTCCCACCTCACCTGAATGCTGTTCCCCTCTCCCTGCAACCAGCACCGTCTACCAGCCTCTAGCTGCCCCTTTCTTTCCTACAACAAGCGATCATGTTTTTGGACTTGGGCCCACGGTATATCACTTGCAATGTTTGTGTAATGTGATGCACATGAATTTCTGTTTATAATTTAAGGGAACTTTCCCTTGAGGTGTCTGTGTATTGCTCACTCCGAGTTTCACTAACTACTTGACCACAAATAAATGCTTTCAGCTTGTGTCTTGGGGTAGAAATGTTTATTGCTGTATGTTTATGGACTCAGGCACAATCTGTGTTTGATTTTTAGATTTAATTTAATATGACATTTCCCGTGACGTTTATCTTCTGTGTTCATGTAATCGTGATCAATCGCTGCTATTTTCTGGGTCATTTAACCTATTTCAGAATCGTATCCCCTCTGTTTGTAAACTGGTTCGTTACATTTTTCACTGTCCTAGGCATTTTCTAAAATTTCAAAAACAAACAATAATCAGAATAAAAGATATAGGCCAAACATAAACTGTGGAAAAACTCTTCATACATTCTTAATGTTTATACATTCAATAGTATGTTCGGTAGTGGGCAACACAGTGGCGCAGCGGTAGAGTTGCTGCCTTACAGCGCCATTGATCCGGGTTCGATCCTGCCAGCGGGTACTGTCCGTACGGAGTTTGTACGTTCTTCCCGTAACCTATGAGGGTTTTCTCCGGGTTTTCCGGTTTCTTCCCATACTCCAAAGACCTACAGGTTTGTAGGTTAATTGGCCTGGTATAATTGCAAATTGTCCCCAGTGTGTGTAGGATAGTGTTAGTGTGCGGGGATCGCTGGTCGGTGTGGACTCAGTGGGCCGAAGGGCCTCCCCTATTGAGCCTTGGCGATGGCTGTACCAAGCTTCAGTGGTCCTGCAGTCTGCAGCGGATCCAGTCAGCAACATTCCCTGGGCATGTCATTTAGCATTGAATGTTCTGTGGCCGCGGCTCAAAAGATGTCGTTCCTCAAAACATCGCAGGTGTAAGCTCTCGTCAAACTGTACTGGGTAAAGGAGTAGGAACTTAATACGTCATGCCAGCTTAATTTTAGTGGTAAAATTACCGCTGTGCATGTAAAAAGCATTATTGGTGCATGATTTATATAAAGAAATACTTTGTAGAGCCCTGATGTAAATGACCACTGGGTTGCCATTGGAAACTAAATTAATTGCAGTTCTCCCATTTGTCCACGGCTATCCTCTGTGATAATTAGCGCTTATTTGACCTCAACAAGATCGACCGTATTGCATTATAAGAATTTAATCTGCGCTGCCTTACTAGGAAATATGACAGATATTGATATGAGTAATTTATGAAAAGGTATCTCAGAATATTGGAGTGCAGCTGCCGTCTGTTTGATCAGTTGGATCTGAAGGAGCTGTCTACTTAATTTATTCCTCTTTTCTTTACCCTTGCCCCTTTCAGAAACTTTCATTTTGAAACCTTTAATCATTTCCTTTCTGTGCACGATTGTGGATTCTGCTCCCATCTCCATTTCTGGCAGGGCTTTCCACCTTCTAACAGTCTTTCTCTGTGCAGAATTAATTAATACTCCTAAGTTCTCCCCTGTTTCCTTGTTGCTCCCCAGTTACACTCCCACTGACTGGCGGGAGATCACATTTTTCTACTCGCATGAAAGAAACCCCCTCACTATTGTGAATGGCGTTATCAATCTTTCACTTTCCTAATGGAGTTCTATTTCTCACGTTCATGCATTTTCCTTTTTGACACTCGTACATTTTTTGATAGAGAGGTGTCCCTAGGCGATTAAGGGGGGTGATAAAAAAATGATAAATGCTCATAATTTAGTTTAGCTTCGAGATAAATTGTGGAAACAGGCCCGTTGCGCGGAGAAACACTACTGACCAACCCTAGTTCATCAGTTCTATGTTATCCCAGTTTTGCATCTTATACACTAGGATGTAATTCGGCAATTTACAGAAGCCATTAACCGACAAACCTGCACGTCTTTGGAATGTGCGAGGAGACCTGAGCATCTGGAGAAAACCCACACGGTCACAGTGTGAGCGTGTAAACGTTCGTACGGACTGCACCTGGATTGAAGCCGGGTCTCTGGTGCTGAGAGGCAGCAGCTCTACTACTGCATCACTGTGCCACCCTTGCAGAGAGCTTTACAAATTGCAGGCTGTGGGAAGATTCGAGGGGTAGCTTGGGCAATGTGGGATGCAAGACCGCAGGTTTGAACGAGAGGATGTAAGCTTACAAATCGTACTGTTGCTGAACCAGATGTCGGTACGAATCAGCGTGCATGGGGGGGATCGGTGAGCAGGGTATTCTGAGTGAGTTTTTGGCTGCTGAAATGCAGATGACCTGAGGTTTAATGAAGCTGCAGAAATTACTTTAGTTTAATTTCCATTTCAATAGGAAATGTATAAATTATGGTCAATAGACAATAGACAATAGGTGCAGGAGGAGGCCATTCGAGCCAGCACCGCCATTCAATGTGATCATGGCTGATCTTTCTCAATCAGTACCCCGATCCTGCCTTCTCCCCATACCCCCTGACCACGCTATCCTTCAGAGCTCTATCTAGCTCTCTCTTGAATGCATTCAGATAATTGGCCTCCACTAAATGGCCTACCCCATATTCTTAAACTGTGGCCCCTTGTTCTGGACTCCCCCAACATTGGGAACACTGGACTCCCCCAACATTGGGAACATTATGGACTGATGTGCTACGATACTGAGATCTCTATTCTACACTCACTATTCCCTATTGGTCTATTGTACTTGAGTTTGAGTAAGAGATAGATAGAGCTCTTAAGGATAGCGGAGTCAGGGGGAGAAGGCAGGAACGGGGTACTGATTGAGAATGATCAGCCATGATCACATTGAATGGCGGTGCTGGCTCGAAGGGCCGAATGGCCTCCTCCTGCACCTATTGTCTATTGTCTATTGGCCTGATTATATATATATGCATAGTATTATCTGATCTGTTTGCATAGCATGCAAAACAAAACTTTTCAATGTACTCATGACAATAATAAACCTAAACAACATTAGTTGCTTTGGAAATTGACAAGCATAGAAAAAGCTGCCTTCAAAATAAAGAGTCTTGGTGGGGGAAAAAACTCTCAATGTGACCTCCCTGCAGTGATCAGATCCCATTATCTTTTAAGCACATATCTGCCGGTTTCACCACAGGTGGCCTTTGACACTGGCACTTCAATTGACACTTCTGCAATGGTTCTCTAGTATCAAACCATGTACAGTGCAGCTGGTAGAACTGCTGCTTCAGTGTGCTGGAGACCCGGGTTCAATCCTCACCTCGGGTGCTGTCTGTGTGGAGTTTGCACGTTCTTCCTGTGACTGTGGGTTTCCTACTGGGTTTCTTCCCACATCCTAAAGACATGTGGGTTTTTGTAAATTGCTCCTAATGTGTAGGGAGTGGATGAGAAAGTGGGATAACATGGGACTAGTGTGAACGAGTGAATGGTGGTCAATGTGGGCCGAAGGGCCTGTCTCCATGATCTATCTCTAAAGTAAACTAAACACAAGTATCACAAAATGCTGGAGTAACTCAGCGGGTCAGGCAGCATCTCTGGAGAGAAAGAATGGGTGACGTTTCGGGACGAGACCCTTCTTCAGACTGAACTAAACTAAACATAACATACGGTCTGTAGTATCTTCAGCTTGCAGTAACAAACATACACTTCTAACTATTAATAATAATAATAATAATAGATTTTATTTGTCATGTGTAGGTTGGCACAGGGTCAATGGTACAATGAAATGTATTTGACAAGACAACGGGCCACCTCAGCAGTAATATTCCAAGGATAAATAAGATTAAAAAATGACATTAGTAAGGTAAAAAGACAATATTAAAAATAGGTAAAAAGACAATATTAAAAATAATCAACATAGATGATTTGAAATGATGAGTTCAGAAGCCTGATGGCCTGTGCGGCACGGTGGCGCAGCGGTAGAGTTGCTGCCTTACAGCGAATGCAGCGCCGGAGACTCAGGTTCGATCCCGACTACGGGTGCTGCACTGTAAGGAGTTTGTACGTTCTCCCCGTGACCTGCGTGGGTTTTCTCCGAGATGTTCGGTTTCCTCCCACACTCCAAAGACGTACAGGTATGTAGGTTAATTGACTGGGTAAATGTAAAAATTGTCCCTAGTGTGTGTAGGATAGTGTTAATGTGCGGGGATCGCTGGGCGGCGCGGACTTGGTGGGCCGAAAAGGCCTGTTTCCGCGCTGTATCTGAAATATGAAAATATGAATATGATGGTAGAAACTGTTCTTAAGTCTGGTGGTACGCGCAGCCATACTCCTGTATCGTCTGCCTGACGGTAACAAGGAGAACAGCCTGCGTGCTGGGTGGCTGTGGTCCTTGATGATGCTCCGTGCCTTCCGCGGGCACCGCCGGTAGAAAATTATTAAAAAGACATTTTATCTTTGTGGATCCTCCCAGGGTGAAAACCTTCTTTCGAGTCTGAAATTGTGGGTCCTTAAACCCTTTTGCCACATTGTCTTTATAACCCAATTTTCCACAAAGTGATGTTTCTTATGAACGAAGTTATTGCGTCATGGCAGAACCTACTGTACCAGGAGCTCTTCATGACATCCTCTGAAATGGATGCATATTAATGGTAAAGTAATTTAAACCTTATGCACTAGAATGTTCACTGCTATGGACGTCAATTCTATTAATTAATGCAATGGTTTAGCAGACTCGGTGCTGTCAAAACACAAGATGAATCGAGCAATTGAAATTAAATTCCACTCTGTCTAGGTCTCTTGGTTTAATTGCTTTTTTGGGGGCAGAAGGGATATGGCAGTGATATGTAATTTAGTTTCCTTGAAATGCCTCGTGCTAAATGGACAGCTCTTGGACAAAGCCAGCAGAGGGCCGATGGATGAAGTGGACGGCTTCTGAGCTGCAGGATTCTGTGATTGTTGCTGCATAGAAGGACCATTGTTGGGGACTGCCAAAGAGAGAGACAAAGTGCTGGAGTACCTCAGCAGGCCAGGCAGCATCTGTGGAGGAAAAGGATGGGTGATGTCTCGGGTCGGAACTCTTCTTCAGACTGGGGTGTTGCAGAACTCCCATCGGAGAGCTTAGGAGAACTTCTTCAAAGTAGGCATACTATGAGGAGATTTTGCAGTGGCCCTTCGAGACCCTTCTTCGGACTGAGAGTCGCGGGAGAGGAAAGCATAGAGGTATGGAAGGGTAAAGTGTGAAAACGAAAGATCAGAGGGGACGAGGATCAAGGAAAATCTAGAATGGCTCCACTCCCTCCCCTTCATTTTGTCAGTGTGTGTGTTGGAGCCTTGCATTCAGGAAGCAGCAGGTGTCCATAGATGTAACCAGCACTAGTGCTGGGTTTTTATCCTCGCCTCCTCCCTTTAGTTTTAAGGCTGTTGATTACTCCAACTGCAAAACTAATTGTAATTCTACCGCCACATTGAACCACGTCTCCTTGCCCTTCATAGATTTTCAAAGTTTTTCCAATGTATCTCGGTATGCATGACAGTAATAAACCAAGATTGGATATGTCCTCGGAACGGCCTTTGGACCCCTAGTGAGTACATCTTGGCACCTTGAACTAAATCTGCACATTAGTCTTAATTAGTCTGCACTTCACTTGTGCTGTAAAGAGTAGTGACAGGAGTGAGGGAGGGCAATTGATGGCTAGTTTACAAGGTATACAAAGGTAGACGGCACGGTGGCGCAGCGGTAGAGTTGCTGCCTTACAGCGAATGCAGCGCCGGAGACCCAGGTTCGATCCTGACTATGGGTGCTGTCTGTACGGAGTTTGTACGTTCTCCCCGTGACCTGCGTGGGTTTTCTCCGAGATCTTCGGTTTCCTCCCACACTCCAAAGACGTGCAGGTTTGTAGGTTAATTGGCTGGGCAAATGAAATTTAAAAATAAAAAAATTGTCCCTAGTAGGTGTAGGAGAGTGTTAGTGTGCGGGGATCGCTGGGCGGCGCGGACCCGGTGGGCCGAAGGGCCTGTTTCTGCGCTGTATCTCTAAATCTCAAAATCTAGACACAAAATCCTAGAGTAACAGGCAGCATCTCTGGAGAGAAGCAATGGGTGACGTTTCGGGTCGAGACTCTTCTTCAGAAGGGTCTCGACCCGAAATGTCACCTATTCCTTCTCTCCAGAGATGCTGCCTGCCCCGCTGAGTTACTCCAGCATTTTGTGTCTACCTTCGGTTTAAACCAGCATCTGCAGTTCTTTCCTACACATCCTGTGCCATATTTCCACTTGTCTGCTGCCCTTTGGTTCCATTCCAATCTCGCACTGCCACCATCACGAGGCCAGCAACAAGGTTCAAAGCAGAAAAGTAATTTGGAAAGCAAAATTGCACTTCCTGAATGTTAATAGGCATCCGTCGATTGTTCAAGGCAGGGCTGTAACTTATAGGTGATAGACAGATTTTTTTTGGAAAGAAAAATCCTAATTTTTAATTTCAGCTCCCTGATTTAAGATAACATTCTGTACATGGGAGTGAAAGCTAACCCTGCGCTGCTTCGATCAAAAGAATAAACCCTTGCACATTTCGGCACAGCAAGCAAGGTGTATAATTGACTTATCAAAGTTGACTGTGCGTACAGTGACTTTATAATAGACAATAGGTGCAGGAGGAGGCCATTCGGCCCTTCGAGCCAGCACCACCATTCAATGTGATCATGGCTGATCATTCTCAATCAGTACCCCGTTCCTGCCTTCTCCCCATACCCCCTGACTCCGCTATCCTTAAGAGCTCTATCCAGCTCTCTCTTGAATGCAGTCAGAGAATTGGCCTCTACTGCCGTCTGAGGCAGAGAATTCCACAGATTTACAACTCTGACTGAAAAAGTTTTTCCTCGTTTCCGTTCTAATTGGCCTACCCCTTATTCTTAAACTGTGGCCCCTGCTTCTGGACTCCCCCAACATTGGGAACATGTTTCCTGCCTCTAACGTGTCCAACCCCTTAATAATCTTATATGTTTCGATAAGATCCCCTCTCATCCGTCTAAATTCCAGTGTATACAAGCCTAGTCGCTCCAGTCTTTCAACATATGACAGTCCAGCCATTCCGGGAATTAACCTAGTCAACCTACGCTGCAAGCCCTCAATAGCAAGAATATCCTTCCTCAAATTTGGAGACCAAAACTGCACACAGTACTCCAGGTGCGGTCTCACTAGGGCCCTGTACAACTGCAGAAGGACCTCTTTGCTCCTATACTCAACTCCTCTTGTTATGAAGGCCAACATTATGTAGGTTAATTGGCTGGGTAAATGTAAAAATTGTCCCTAGTGGGTGTAGGATAGTGTTAATGTGCGGGGATCGCTGGGCGGCACGGACTTGGAGGGCCAAAAAGGCCTGTTTCCGGCTGTATATATATGATATGATATGATATGATGATATATGATATGATGATATGATATGATAACATTCCATTGGCTTTCTTCACTGCCTGCTGGACCTGCATGCTTCCTTTCAGTGACTGATGCACTAGGACACCCAGATCTCGTTGTACGTCCCTTTATCCTAACTTGACACCATTCAGATAATAACCTGCCTTCCTATTCTTACCACCAAAGTGGATAACCTCACACTTATCCACATTAAACTGCATCTGCCATGCATCCGCCCACTTACACAACCTGTCCAAGTCACCCTGCAACCTCATAGCATCTTCCTCACAGTTCACAGTACCACCCAGCTTTGTATCATCTGCAAATTTGCTAATGGTACTATTAATCCCTTCATCCAAGTCATTAATGTATATTGTAAATAGCCGCGGTCCCAACACCGAGCCTTGCGGTACCCCACTAGTCACTGCCTGCCATTCTGAAAGGGACCCATTTATCCCCACTCTTTGCTTTCTGTCTGTCAACCAATTTTCTATCCATGTCAGTACCCTATCCCAATACCATGTGCTCTAACTGCCCACTAATCTCCTATGCGGGACCTTGTCGAAGGCTTTCTGAAAGTCGAGGTACACCACATCCACCGGCTCTCCCCTGTCAATTTTCCTAGTTACATCCTCAAAAAATTCCAGAAGATTAGTCAAGCATGATTTCTCCTTCGTAAATCCATGCTTACTCGGAACGATCCTGTTACTGCTATCCAAATGCTCCGCAATTTTGTCTTTTATAATTGACTCCAGCATCTTCCCCACCACTGATGTCAGACTAACTGGTCTATAATTTCCCATTTTCTCTCTCCCTCCTTTCTTAAAAAGTGGGATAACATTAGCTACCCTCCAATCCACAGGAACTGATCCTGAATCTATAGAACATTGGAAAATGATCACCAATGCGTCCACGATTTCTAGAGCCACCTCCTTAAGTACCCTGGGATGCAGACCATCAGGCCCTGGGGTTTTATCAGCTTTCAGTCCCATCAGTCTACCCAACACCATTTCCTGCCTAATGTGAATGTCCTTCAGTTCCTCCTTTTTTTCCTCTTCACGTACCTATAAAAGCTTTTACTATCCTCCTTTATATTATTGGCTAGCTTACCCTCGTACCTCATCTTTTCTCCCCGTATTGCCTTTTTAGTTATCTTCTGTTGCTCTTTAAAAGAGTCCCAATCCTCTGGCTTCCCACTCTTCTTTGCTATGTTATACTTCTTTTTTATTTGTATGCTGTCCTTGACTTCCCTTGTCAGCCACGGGTGCCTCTTACTCCCCTTAGAGTCTTTCCTCCTCTTTGGGATAAATTGATCCTGCAACTTCTGCATTATTCCCAGGAATACCTGCCATTGCTGTTCCACCGTCTTCCCTGCTGGGGCCTCCTTCCAGTCAATTCTGGCCAGCTCATGCCTCTGTAATCCCCTTTGCTATATTGTAATACTGACACTTCCGATTTTTCCTTCTCCCTCTCAATTTGTAGAGTAAAACTTATCATGTTATGACCACTGCATCCTAATGGCTCTTTTACCTTGAGTCCCCTTATCAGATCAGGTTCATTACACAACACTAAATCCAGAATTGCGTTCTCCCTGGTAGGCTCCAGTACAAACTGTTCTAAGAATCCATCTCGGAGACACTCCACAAACTCCCATTCCTGGGGTCCATTACCAACCTGATTTTCCCAGTCTACCTCCATGTTGAAATCTCCCATAACCACCGTAGCATTACATTTGTGACATGCCAATGTTAGCTCTTGATTCAGCTTGCACCCTATGTCGAGGCTACTGTTTGGGGGCATGTAGATAACTCCCTTTAGGGTCTTTTTACCCTTACAATTCCTCATTTCTATCCATACTGATTCTACATCTCCTGATTCTATGTCACCCCTTGCAAGGGAGTGAATATCATTCCTTACCAAAAGAGCGACCCCACCCCCTCTGCCCACCTGTCTGTCTTTTCTATACATTGTGTACCCCTGAATATTCAGTTCCCAGCCCTGGTCCTCTTGTAGCCATGTCTCTGTAATTCCCACAACATCATACTTGCCAATGTCTAACTGAGCCTCAAGCTCATCCACTTTATTTTTTATACACGCATTTAAATACAACACTTTAACTTCGGTATTCACCTTCCCTCTCACACTGGTCACAATTGGCCCTGACCTTACTCTCTTATCCCATCTAGAACTTTCCTTCCCATTTATTCGAGAGTCCTTTGCAATTTCTCCTGTATTCGCTTCCCCTTTAACTCCATCTTCATATTCCCAATTTGTCAACCCCTCCCCCCCACTACTTAGTTTAAACCCACACGTGCAGTACTAGCAAACCTGCCTGCCAGAATGTTGGTCCCCCTGCTGTTAAGGTGTAACCCGTCCCTTTTGTACAGGTCACCCCTACCCCAGAAGAGATCCCAGTGGTCTAGAAATCTAAATCCCTGCTCCCTGCACCAGCCTCTCAGCCATACATTCATATCCCCGATCTCTCTGTTCCTGCCCTCACTAGTACGAGGTACAGGTAGCAGTCCAGAGATAACCACCTTCGACATCCTACTTCTCAGTCTTCTTCCTAACTCTCTAAACTCGCGTTGCAGTATCTCCTTCCTCTTCCTCCCGACGTCGTTCGTGCCCACATGCACAACTACTTCCGGTTGATCGCCTTCCCTCGCTAGGATGTTCTGAAGCCGCTCCATGATGTCTTGAACCATGGCACCAGGGAGGCAACAGACCATCCTCAAGTCCCGCCTGCCGCCACAGAATCTACTGTCCGTACCTCGGACAATGGAGTCACCCACTACTATGGCTCTTCCTGACGTCGGTCTCCCCGGTCGAGTCTCCTTGCCTGGATTGGAGCCACCAACTTGTCTGCCGCTCGGACTGGAAGCGTCTTCTGCCCCGACAGCTCCCAAGAGGGTGTACCTGTTTACAATAGGCACAGCCACCGGGGTCTCCTGTAGTCCACCTTCACTCCCCTTTGGAACGGTCTCCCACCTTCGCTCGACCTGGACCCTTGGCATGACAGCCTCACAGTAGGTCCTGTCCAGGAAACTCTCGCATTCCCGGATGACCCTGAGGTCATCCAGCTGCTTTTCCAACTCCACAATCCGTCCATTCGGGAGCTGCACCTGGACACAGTTCTTGCAGGTGTAGCTCCCAGAAGCTCCAGCTGAGTCCCTACCTTCCCACATCCTGCAGGAAACACACTGCACCAACTTGTCCGCCATTACTTTAGTGTCAAAAACCAAATCAGGCTCAAAAACAAGCGCAGCTTCCTCGACAAAGACTCGCACTTCCCTCCACAGGGCACTTCCCTCCACAGGGCACTTCCCTCCGCAGGGCACTTCCCTCCGCAGGGCACTCCCCTCCGCAGGGCACTCCCCTCCGCAGGGCACTCCCCTCCGCAGGGCACTCCCCTCCGCAGGGCACTCCCCTCCGCAGGGCACTCCCCTCCGCAGGGCACTCCCCTCCGCAGGGCACTCCCCTCCGCAGGGCACTCCCCTCCGCAGGGCACTCCCCTCCGCAGGGCACTCCCCTCCGCAGGGCACTCCCCTCCGCAGGGCACTCCCCTCCGCAGGGCACTCCCCTCCGCAGGGCACTCCCCTCCGCAGGGCACTCCCCTCCGCAGGGCACTCCCCTCCGCAGGGCACTCCCCTCCGCAGGGCACTCCCCTCCGCAGGGCACTCCCCTCCGCAGGGCACTTCCCTCCACAGGGCCACACCCCTTGTGCAAGCCTTGTTTATATCAGCCACTAAATTGACTAATTGACCAATTTACCAGACTTCTAATTTAATTGATCAGCCAATCCCCACACTCACTCCTATCCTGCTGGGAGGTATGTGCTTCACTGAATGACTGCTAGCGTTCCTTTGGCCCTCTTTTTTAAACGGACTTTTACCTGCAATTAACACTTACTTACTTTCAGCCAACGGTCTTCCTTGCTGCTACTGCTGCTCTGCCGACCTTTACTGAATGACTGCTAGCGTCCCTTTGGCACTCTTTTTTAAACGGACTTTGCTAGTCATTAACATTGCTTGAGGTCGGCTACAAACTTTGTCTTGTGATTTTTCATGTACTTAAAAGTGGCAAAGTACTCAGGTGTATTCATAATGTTAATATCTAGTCTAAAATATTTTCCATTCTACTGCAATATTTGACCCACATGTTAAATTGTCTGCATGGTTGCATGTCACGCTATAGTTAATGGTGCTGGAATGCTTGAGGTCACATAGTGGTGTAGGATGTTTGCGGTCACTTCTTTTTAGCTCTAAATCCCATCCTTTGGAAGCCTAGGAATTGATCTGTAGCGAATGAAAAATCAAAATACAACACGGATTACTGTACTGGGGTGTCAAGGTCTCAAAATAAGGTTTAGTTTAGAGATACAATGTGGAAACAGGCCCTTCGGCCCACCGAGTCCGCACCGACCAGCGATCACTGCACACTAGCACTATCCTACACACTAGGGACAATTTACAATCTTTACGAAGCCAATTAACCTCCAAACCTATATATAGGAAAATAACTGCAGATACTGGTACAAATCGAAGGTATCACAAAATGCTGGAGTAACTCAGCAGCTCAGGCAGCATCTCAGGAGAGAAGGAATGGGTGACGTTTCGGGTCAATAGACAATAGACAATAGGTGCAGGAGGAGGCCATTCGGCCCTTCGAGCCAGCACCGCCATTCAATGTGATCATGGCTGATCATTCTCAATCAGTACCCCGTTCCTGCCTTCTCCCCATACCCCCTGACTCCGCTATCCTTAAGAGCTCTATGTAGCTCTCTCTTGAATGCATTCAGAGAATTGGCCTCCACTGCCTTCTGAGGCAGAGAATTCCACAGATTTACAACTCTCTGACTGAAAAAGTTTTTCCTCATCTCAGTTCTAAATGGCCTACCCCTTATTCTTAAACTGTGGCCCCTTGTTCTGGACTCCCCCAACATTGGGAACATGTTTCCTGCCTCTAATGTGTCCAACCCCTTAATAATCTTATACTTTTCGATAAGATCCCCTCTCAGTTAGACTGAAGAAGTGTCTCGACCCGAAACGTCACCCATTCCTTCTCTCCTGAGATGCTGCCTGACCTGCTGAGTTACTCCAGCATTTTGTGATACCTCCAAACCTATATGTCTATGGAGAGTGGGAGGAAATTGGAGCACCCGGAGAAAACCCACGCAGGTCACAAAGAGAACGCACAAATTCCGTACTGACAGCACCCGTAGTCAGGATCGAACCTGGGTTCGCCATTCAGGACAGAAATGAGAAGCAGTTTATTTACTCAGGAAACTAGGTTGTTTTGGGGTTCTGTATCCAGGAAGGCTGCTTGGGCTCTGTTGCTGAGTACATAGAGATTTATAGACTTTTGGAAATTATGGGCAGAAATGGCTACGGGATTAATAAAGGAAAATGGTGCTGAGGTAAGAAATCCAGCATTGCTTAACTACCTGTTATGTTGTCAAAGGAAGGTATGAAAATAACAAATGGAATGAAAGGCAGGTTTAATTATTCCCCACCTGGCTCTTTGGTGGAATTCAGCAGTTAGTTGTAGTAAATATTTCTGCGTATTGCACAGACTGCTGACTGGATTACTATTTTTTATATATGTAAATAACGTTGGTATCATTGCTGTATTTTAAACTTTAGAAATCTCTTCATCTTTCTCTATAAAGCAAAACCCTAAACAATTTCATTAAAATTGTACAGGAGCAGGTTGGCCCATTAGAGAACGACTGGGAGATGCATCAGTGTGGTTTGGTTTGGTTTCAAACCACATTGCTCTCTCATTAGTCTTGAGCAGCCTCTTTCTCCATAACCATGCAAAATCTACAAGTATTTACCTCTCTTCGATTTATCCTTTGAATCTGCTTCACCAATCTATACACTAAATCTCTCGTTTGTTTGTTTGTTTGTTCCTGAGGCCAATTCTCTGAATGCATTCAAGAGAGAGCTAGATAGAGCTCTTAAGGATAGCGGAGTCAGGGGGAGAAGGCAGGAACGGGGTACTGATTGGCGGGACTGTCATATGTTGAAAGACTGGAGCAACTAGGCTTGCATACACTGGAATTTAGAAGGATGAGAGGAGATCTTATCGAAACGTATAAGATTATTAATGGGTTGGACATGCTAGAGGCAGGAAACATGTTCCCAATGTTGGGGGAGTCCAGAACAAGGGGCCACAGTTTAAGAATAAGGGGTAGTCCATTTAGAACAGAGATGAGGAAAAACTTTTTCAGTCAGAGAGTTGTGAATCTGTGGAATTCTCTGCCTCAGAAGGCAGTGGAGGCCAATTCTCTGAATGCATTCAAGAGAGAGCTGGATAGAGCTCTTAAGGATAGCGGAGTCAGGGGGTATGGGGAGAAGGCAGGAACGGGGTACTGATTGAGAATGATCAGCCATGATCACATTGAATGGTGGTGCTGGCTCGAAAGTCCGAATGACCTACTCCTGCACCTATTGTCTATTGACCACAGCCAAAAATGGTACACGATAGCGCGACAATTTTAGGCCCACCTTTCTCACCGTCGTCCCTCTGGTGCTAATGGAAGAAGTTTCATTGAAATCGGTGTGATATTTTTAAAGCTATTCACATTTTAAGGTTTAAATCTGTCTCCTGGGGGGGAGGGGGGGGGGGAGGGAGAGGTGAGGGGGGAGGAGAGGGGGGAGGAGAGGGTGCTGCACCAATGCAGGAGAGGTTTGGGCCCAACGGATCCACTTAGTCTAGTCTTCTATAATAATGTTCGCCAGTATTCCCGAGCATTAAGGCAAGGTGCCTAATATGTTTTCCATCTTTCTGCAAGTTATCATGTCCCTTGGTCTATGGAGCCAGCTTTGTCGACTAACAAACTAAAATTTAGCCCTGCATCCAATGAATTAATTTTTCATGGGACTTCATCACCATGGGTGGTGCAGCGGTGGAGTTTCCGCCTTACAGCGCTTGCAGCACCGGAGACCCGTGTTCGATCCCGACCACGGGTGCTGTCTGTACGGAGTTTGTACGTTCTCTCCATGACCTGCGTGGGTTTTCTCCGAGATCTTCGGTTTCCTTCCACACTCCAAAGACGTACAGGTATGGAGGTCAATTGGCTGGGCAAATGTGAAAATTGTCTCTAGTGTGTGAAGGATAATGTTAATGTGCGGGATCGCTGGTTGGCACGGACCCGGTGGGCCGAAGGGCCTGTTTCTGCACGGTATCTCTAATCTAATCTAAACGAAACTAAAAAATCCGTGTCACTTTAATACCGCATTTCTTGTTCAAAATCTTTATTGTGTTTTGGTGACATTAAGTTGAATAAGATAACTTCATCCTCTATTGAAGTGCGCATTAGCTGCATTACATGCATCGTCTTGTCTCATCGTCTCTCTGCGGCCATCTTGCTTCTGAGACGAGTCTGTGAACTTGCAGTGGTCGAAAACATTTGGAGGTTTAAAGACACCTGCGGAAGAAATTGTGTGCAACATAGCCCAAAGTTTTGAAGGTCACGGCATTATATCGTAACTGACACCTCAATTTATATGGTTAGGAAGGAACTGCGGATGCTGGTTTACACTGAAGATAGACTCAAAATGCTGGAGTAAGTCAGTGGGACAGGCAGCCTCTCTGGAGAAAAGGAGAAGCCTATTCCTTCTCTCCAGAGATGCTGCTTGACCCGCTGAGTTACTCCAGCATTTTGTGTCAATCTTCAATGTATATGATGTTGTGCACAACTTCAGCATGTGCCACTGAAATACTTCAAATGGCCCTTGTGTTCTATGAAATGTTTTGAGCAGTATGTTTACAACAAGGCCACAAAAATGTGTTTTTTGTGACATTTTATTTGAAAGTTTGCACTTCTGACGCTGCTCGGATGTAAAATTAAAAATGCTGTCTGATCCCAATGACTTTTTTTGATTGCCTATCTTACATAGAAACATAGAAAAGAGGTGCAGGAGTAGGCCATTCGGCCCTTCGAGCCTGCACCGCCATTCAATATGATCATGGCTGATCATCCAACTCAGTATCCCGTACCTGCCTTCTCTCCTTACCCCCTGATCATTGCTGTCCAGAATCCTGGGCTGGGTTTATGTAATGCTTGCTCATTTCATGTACAGGCCATCATGTACATTTATTATATTCATTACAGTGTACTAAGTTTACATATTCTGTTGTGCTGCAGCAAGTAAGAATTTCATTGTTCGAGATAAAAAAGCTGGAGTAACTCAGCGGGACAGGCAGCATCTCGGACTTAAACCAGGGTCTGCAGTTCTTTTCCACACATTTCATTGTTCTATCTGGGACATATGACAATAAACCACTCTTGGTTCAGACTCATCAGTCTGAAGAAGGGTCCCGACCCGAAACGTCACCCATTCCTTCTCTCCTGAGATGCTGCCTGACCTGCTGAGTTACTCCAGCATTTTGTGAATAAATACCTTCGATTTGTACCAGCATCTGCAGTTATTTTCTTACATAAACCACTCTTGACTCTCTCTTGTCTTTCATCCAGAATTACATAGCTTCCGTATGGACTCCCCACCAATATGTCATAGGTATTTATCTCTGGAAGCACTGAATATTACTGTATGTATTCATAAGGAGCTGACAGAGCCAAAGAATATAGTTTTTCCCTAAAATTGACCGAACTTGATCCTGAGTCATAATGTGTGGGAAGGAATTGCGGTTGCTTGTTTAAACCAAAGATAGACACAAGGAAGAAGGGTCTCGACCTGAAACGTCACACATTCCATCTATCCAGAGATGCTGCCTGTGTTACTCCAGCTTTTTGTGTCTATCTTTGATCCTGAGTCATAGTTGGGGGTGGGTCTGAGATGGCAGGCTCTGCAGTACTTTTACTGTACTGGAGTTTCTGCATTGATTACCTGTTTGATTATCTGACAAGTGGATTGCACACACAGTCTTCTGCTTCCTCGAGCAGTCTGGTGCCATTAACCCATGGTTGTGATCTATTCTCATCACTTGCATGCTCCAGGATTATTACATAATAAATGGCTGGGCGTAGACTACGTGGGAAAGCACCAGTCAGTTTGCTTTCTGATCATATGAATTGAGACATGTAGTTCTCAACTGTGACTTCAGCTTAAACCAACAAATGAAGGAAGTGAAAGACAGACACAAAGTGCTGGAGTAACTCAGCATGTCAGGAACCATCTCTTGAGAAAAACGATGGGTGATGTTTCGGGTCAGGACCCTTCTTCAAACTCAGGAAGCAAATAGGTTGGCACCCCAATAGAAATATTTTTGTCTTGTCTTGAATATAACTTTTTTTTCTGGGCCTAACAATAAAAATACATTAAATAGAAGATAGACACAAAATGCTGGAGTAACTCAGCGGGACAGGCAGCATCTCTGGGTGATGTTTTGCGTTGAGACCCTTCTTCACTGAAACATCCCCTATTCCTTCTCTCCAGAGATGCTGCCTGTCCAGCTGAGTTACTCCAGCATTTTGTGTCTGTCATCAATTTAAACCAGCGTCTGTAGTTCCTTCCTACACAATATAAAAACATTTTCTGGCAAATTTATTTATTGGAATCTAATGTTGTGACCTGAACATAGTTTCTATTTGTAATTCAGATATTTGTATCCATTGAACTGTACAGTTACCTATTGAATTTGGGCACAGGGTTTCAATGGTTTAAACATTATGGTCTCCCACAAATTATTGGATTCATAAATTACATGGTGTACACACACCATCATGCTGCTGGTCTTGCCCACATGATTATCATAAAGCACAAAGTGCAGCTGCTGTAAAACAAATATGGGAGAGTCCAGAACAAGGGGCCTCAGTTTAAGAATAAGGGGTAGGGCATTTAGAACTGAGATGAGGAAAAACTTTTTCAGTCAGAGAGTTGTGAATCTGTGGAATTCTCTGCCTCAGAAGGCAGTGGAGGCCAGTTCTCTGAATGCATTCAAGAGAGAGCTAGGTAGAGCTCTTAAGGATAGCGGAGTCAGGGGGTATGGGGAGAAGGCAGGAACGGGGTACTGATTGAGAATGATCAGCCATAATCACATTGAATGGTGGTGCTGGCTCGAAGGGCCGAATGGCCTCCTCCTGCACCTATTGTCTATTGTCTATCTGTGGTGGTCGAAACAATTAACATCCACCGATTTTTTTTTTTGAGGTCCTGATCTTCAAATGCTTCCTCAGAATCTGTTTTGCAGTCTGAAGAGGGGTCTCGACCCGAAACGTCACCCATTCCTTCTCTCCAGAGATGCTGCCTGACCCGCTGAGTTACTCCAGCATTTTGTGTCGACCTCCGATTTAAACCAGCATCTGCAGTTTCTTTTCCTGCTCATGATGGTGAATTTAATGGGTGATGTCTGTCTTCATTCAGAGGTAGTTCCCAAGAAATAGAAAATGATATAACATGTAATAATGAGGAACTGCAGATGCTTTACACCAAAGGAGTCATAAAGTGCTGGAGTAACCAGCGGGTCAGGCAGCGTCTCCGGAGAACATAGAAAAGTGATGTTCTGGGTCGGGACCTTTCTTCAAACTTATTGCGGGGTTGGGGGAGAAAAAGAGAGCTTGAAAAGAGAGCGGGCAGGACAGACCATAGCCGGTAACGGGTGAACACAAGCGAGGGGGTGAGGTGACGTGACATTGGGTTGAGGGGTACATCGACAAGACCAAGGGTAAACGGTTTTGTCGAACACGTGCTCTATCCCAGTTGCTAACCATTTTAATTCCCCCTCCTATACCTGTACCGACCTTTCTGTCCTTGGCCTCCTCCACTGCAAGAGCAAGGCCACATGCAACCTGGAATAACAGCACCTCTTATTCTGCTTGGGTAGCTTTGAATCACGGTGGCGCAGCGGTAGAGTTGCTGCCTTACAGCGAATGCAGCGCCGGAGACTCAGGTTCGATCCTGACTACGGGCGCCGTCTGTACGGAGTTTGTACGTTCTCCCCGTGACTTGCGTGGGTTTTCTCCGAGATCTTCGGGTTCCTCCCACACTCCAAAGACGTACAGGTTTGTAAGTTAATTGGCTGGGCAAGTGTAAAAATTGTCCCTGGTGTGTGTAGGATAGTGTTACTGTGCGGGGATCGCTGGGCGGCGCGGACCCGGTGGGCCGAAGGGCCTGTTTCTGCGCTGTATCTCTAAATCTTAAAAAAAATCTAAAATCTACATTGAATTCCCCAATTTCAGGTAATAATCCCCCCTCCTTACCTTGACCCCACCTCCACCTCATGGGCCCCCATTTCTCCCACCATCCCCCACCACCCTGTCACCCTGCCACTTTCCCCACCCCTCCTTCCTCATTTGGCTTAGAACTCCGGAATGTCATTGACATCATGTTTGTGACTCTTATGGTTGATTGTAATGTGATCGCAGGTGATCATGCCGATAGAAACTGTGTTAAATCAATTATGTTTGAGCTTTTTGTTCCAGCAACTTAACATGTTTGTAGACCTTTGCTTACTTACGACTAATAGTCAAACATTTGTAAGTCTGTAATTGGCTGAAGCTTTGGTAGAAATATTTTGTTTAATCTAGTGAATGCATACATATCAAGATTTTTTTTTAAATCGCACCATTTGGACACCTTACTTTAGGTGGTGTTGTTGGATCATTATTGAGGGCGTGCAGCGTAGGTTTACTAGGTTAATTCCTGGAATGGCGGGACTGTCATATGTTGAAAGACTGGAGCAACTAGGCTTGTATACACTGGAATTTAGAAGGATGAGAGGAGATCTTATCGAAACGTATAAGATTATTAATGGGTTGGACATGCTAGAGGCAGGAAACATGTTCCCAATGTTGGGGGAGTCCAGAACAAGG
Source organism: Rhinoraja longicauda (assembly GCF_053455715.1). NCBI lineage: Eukaryota > Metazoa > Chordata > Chondrichthyes > Rajiformes > Arhynchobatidae > Rhinoraja > Rhinoraja longicauda. Next base: position 12,500,049 of record NC_135990.1, read on the forward strand.
GGCCACAGTTTAAGAATAAGGGGTAAGCCATTTAGAACTGAGATGAGGAAAAACTTTTTCAGTCAGTGAGTTGTGAATCTGTGGAATTCTCTGCCTCAGAAGGCAGTGGAGGCCAATTCTCTGAATGCATTCAAGAGAGAGCTAGATAGAGCTCTTAAGGATAGCGGAGTCAGGGGGAGAAGGCAGGAACGGGGTACTGATTGAGAATGATCAGCCATGATCACATTGAATGGCGGTGCAGGCTCGAAGGGCCGAATGGCCTCCTCCTGCACCTATTGTCTATTGTCTATTGTACCGTGGAAAGTACAAAAGCATATTAGTGGGTAAGATGGGGAGGGGGGTTGTGGAGTATTGGGGAGCAGTCAAGCTGACTGAAGAAGGGTCTCGACCCGAAACGTCACCCATTCCCTCTCTCCTAGATGCTGCCTGACCTGCTGAGTTACTCCAGCAATTTGTGATACCTTCGATTTGTACCAGCATCTGCAGTTATTTTCCTACACAATAATGTTCTCTAATTCTTCCATCGTGTTATAATCAATTAGCCTTATGGAAGCATGCATCATGGGAGAACTACCTGTAGAATATAGCAAGGAGGAGGATGGTTGCTTTTGATAATTACATGAATTGTTGAGGACCTTGCAAAGCTTGCAAAATCTATTGTGGAGTTGGCAAAGACTCAAGTGCCAAATTCTAAATCATGATTATGATGTAGGGCTGGAGAGCAGCCAATGCAAGAATGCCTGTTCGGAAAGTGAATGAAAGAACGCTAGTCCTGACTGCAGTCCAATGTTGTTTTGCCTACGCAGTGAACAAAATCTCTTAGACCATTATTCAAGACTGCATTTGATGAATATTTGGAAATCCATTGCTTAATTAAAGTCACCAACAGAGAATAAATGGAAACTTCATTTATATTTTTAATTTAAAAATTTATTGCAGCAATTTTCATCAGCATTGATGTGGTGCACCAGTATAAGTCAGCAATAGTCACTCTAATGAAGCAGTCATATTACTGCATTGCAGCATGCTGTGTAGTATTGTCAGGCAGGGCATGAAGAAAGAAGATAGTTTAAAGCAAGTGAATTAGTGTCCACTGCAATGTTGAGTTGCAGGTCTTAGTTTTCTCTGTATATAAATGGTGATGTTAACCAGCATAGTTCAAGTGATTTCAAGATCAATTTATTGACACATGTACCAATTAAGGTACAGTGAAATTCGAGTTACCATACAGCCATACTAAGTGAAAAGCAACAAGACACACAGCCACATAAAGTAAAATTTAACATAGACATCCACCGCAGCGGAATCCACATTCCTCACTGATGGAAGGTAATAAAGTTCCACCTTCTTCCTCTTTGTTCTCCCGCGGTCGGGGCTGTTGAACCATCCGCAGTCGCCGCTGCCGACGGTCCGATGTCCAATCCCTTCCGCCGGGATGATCGAATCTCTGGAGAGAAGGAATGGGCGACGTTTTGGGTCTCGACAGCAGAGATGCTGCCTGTGCCGCTGAGTTGCTCCAGCATTTTGTGTCTATGTTAGGAATGTCACTCAGCTTCTGGAGAGCACTGAGGTGCAGTAAGTATGACTGCAGAGTGAGAGCACCCTCTTAGCTACCTGGCCTCCCACTCAACGGTGATTCCAGTACCAACATGGAAATGGAACTGCAGATGCTGGTTTACATCGAAGGTAGACACAAACTGCTGGAGTAACTCAGCGGGACTGGCAGCATCTCGAGAGAGAAGGAATGGATGACATTTTGTGTTGAGACCCTTCTTCAGATCGCTTCGCCCATCTCTACCGGCCCCCCTCCTCTTGGACTCCCCCTGATGGCCCTCCACCCTCTTTGGACCTTATAATACCAACTGCCGGTTAAAAAGAGTCTGAAGAAGGGTCTCAACCTGAAATGTCACCCATTCCTTCTCTCCAGAGATGCTGCCTGGATTAACCCATAGAAATGGATTCAACCAACCATCAATTAATTGTTAGAACTTGTCCATTCCAGTGTAAGTACAATACAGCCAATCTGTCACTGAAAATTAACTTTTCTCTAGAGTAGACTCAGATTCTCCATTTTTTCTTTTAATGGAAAACTAAAAAGAAATCTCTTTATTCCTTCTGCGTTGTCCTGATTGTGGTACCTGGGTTGACATTGAATTTAATTCCAATTTGCCACTTCTCCTACGGATTGTGCAGTGTATTAATGATTCTTTAATTTGGTTAACAGGTGCACAATTATTATGTTCTTGGATATTAAATGCTGTGAAGATGGATGCGTACTGTTTGAGAGGAGGCGTGATAGAAGGTATAAAATTGAGAGACATCTCTTCGCAGCTTTGAATATTCTGCTTAGATAATCTTAGAAGCACACTAGACCAAGTGGACCAGTTGGGCCCAAACCTCCCCTGCATTGGTGTAGCACCTTCTCCTTCCCCCCCTCTCTCCTCCCCACCCCCTCCCTCCTCCCCACCCCTCCTCCCTCCTCCCCACCCCTCCTCCCTCCTCCCCTCCCTCCTCCCCACCCCCCTCCCTCCTCCCCACCCCCCTCCCTCCTCCCCAACCCCCTCCCCCTCCCCACTCCCTCCCCTCCCCACCCCCTACCCCTCCCTCCTCCCCACTCCCCCTCCTCCCCATCCACCTCCCCCTCTCTTCCCCACCCCCTCCGCCCCTCCCCTCCCCCACTCCATCCCCCTCAACCCCCCTTATCCTCCCTACCTCCCTAGGAGATAGATTTAAACTTTTAAAATGTGAATAACTTTTAAAATATAACACCGATTTCAATGAAACTTCTTCCATTAGCACCAAAGGGACGACGGTGAGTAAGGTGGGCCTAAAACTGTCACGCTATCGTGTACCGTTTTAGCTGTAGTTCAGGAACAAACAAACAAGAGTTTTAGTATATAGATATAGTCCAGCATCTTCGGTATGAGGTTTACAGTGAATACGGTGAGTTTAAAGGCAACAGAGAATGTAGAATTATTCCGACTGTGGCCGCAAAGCTTCCCGCTTCCGACTCCTGGCATTAACAATCCCAGAGATAAACAAAGTGCTGGAGTAACTTAGCAGGTCAGGCAGCATCTCTGTAGAAAAAGGACGGGTGCCGTTTTGGGTCGGGACCCTACTTTCCGACCCAAAATGTCACCCAGCCATTGTCTACAGTAATGCCGCCTGACCCCCTGAGTTACTCCAGCACTGTGTGTCTATCGTTGGTGTATACCAGCATCTGCAGCTCCTTCCTACACATACCAGATCCCAGCCCTGGTTCTGGCCACAGTCTGGACCCTGGATCTGGCCGCACAACCCACTCGCGCCCTGGATCACCAGATCATGTTCAGGTTTATTGTGTGAGCCAGACGCTGAAGCATCAGGAATGCTGAGCAATTGTGTGCCTGGTTATTGGGGTTTTGATTGCGTCTGCATGCTTGTCGGCAGAACAGAGTCCGAGTTATCTGATGGAGCGGTTCAAACAGTTCATACACATAAGGAAGTGGATAGTACAGATGTAACGTCCTTTGGTTTTATGGTCAGGGTCGAAGTTTGGATGATTTACAGTTTAGTTTTCTGTTTGGGTATTGAGCAAGTTCCTTCTGGAGGCCTGTATTCATTGTGGGGGGGGGGGGGGGGGGGCTGTGGAATGACAATGGGTGGGGACGGATTGAACCAGATAGGCCTCTGTGTGCTCTCTGGGCTGTAGTGACACTATTTCTTGTGAAATATGATGTCCATGCATGTGGAAAGACTGACTTATAATTAGATCAGGCAATTCCAGACAGACGATCGTGTGTTATAGCCTTGCTTTCATCCCACACCACCAAGGCTGCCTTTACCCGAGAGGTTGCCCAAGAACCAATTTGATTTGTGGGTCCTGGGAATATATTTGGCAACTTGAACATTCGCCTCTCTGCCCTGCCCCTTATCATAATTCCCATTAATGGAAATTTGAACGAGGCGATGCTTAATTGAACATGATTAATAGGGAAATGGCTTTTTACCATTTCCTCTGGTTTGTGTGCCAGCACAGCTGAAGAGGGAGCCAGATGATGCCAGAGGCATTAACCCTGTCGTTGCCCCTTACAATCTTGTTTATCTGAATGTTTCAATGGTTCTTTATCATGTGTACCAGGTACAGCATATTTTTCTTTTCCGTACAGAACAGTAACATTTATTGCCATATCCTGTCATGTGAGGAAAGACTGAGCTTGTATTCACTGGAGTTTAACAGGATGAGAGGGGATCTGATAGAGCCGTATAAAGTTATAAAAGGACTGGACAAACTATTTGCAGGAAAAATGTTCCCAATGTTGGGGGTGTCCAGAACCAGGGGCCACAGTCTAAGAATAAAGGGGAGGCCATTTAAAACTGAGGTGAAAAGGAACTTTTTCACCCACAGAGTTGTGAATTTGTGGAATTCTCTGCCACAGAGGGCAGTGGGGGCCAATTCACTGGATGAATTTAAAAGAGGGTTAGATAGATCTCTAGGGGCTAGCGGAATCAAGGGATATGGGGAGAGGGCAGGCACAGGTTACTGATTGTAGATGGTCAGCCATGATCACAATGAATGGCGGTGCTGGCTCGAAGGGCCAAGTGGCCTCCTCCTGCACCTCTTGATTACAAATGTTTTCTATTTCAGAAAATAAACTTTATTCAGAATAAAAAAAATATACAAAACAAGAACAGCTTACGGGTGATTGTTGGTCGGAATGGACATGATGGGCCAAAGGGCCTTTTCCCCACATTGCATCTCTAAACTAAACCGAACTTTTCTCGTGAGGAGCCCGAAGAAATTTCTTCAGAAATGTCTTCAGTATTTACTGGGCCTTCCTCAACTCGCTCAATTGTGACGTACTCAAAACAAATCTGGGATTTGTTCTATTCCCTTTGAAAAACTTTGCTGACTGTCTAGTTGTTATAAAAGTGCTTGAGTCCTCGATGATGGATTTCAACATTTAGATGACAAACGAAACTCGAATAACTTTCCAAGTTCTTGATCTTCGTTTTATTTGTTAATTGCTTGTTTCTAAAAATCTGAAGTCTAAAGTCAATAGTCAATAGTCAATAGTCGTTTATTTGTCACATACACATAAATGTGTAGTGAAATGAAACATTACCCGCAGTTCAACAATAAGACCAATAAGAATAATTAATAAAAATGCAATAACACATACAATCATAAACTAACACCAAACAAAAAGAAACATCCATCACAGTGAGTCTCCTCCAGTCACCTCCTCGCTGTGATGGAAGGCCAGAATGTCTTTTCTCTTCCCCTGCCGTCTTCTCCCGCGGGTCAGGCTGTTGGAGTTGCCACGTCGGGGCGGTCGGGGCTCCCGACATTGAAGCCCCCGCCGGGTGATGATTCCTAAAATTTAAAACTTGTTTAAAATCGTGATAGTTATATAGCATAGAAATAGGCCTTTTGGCCTACTTTGTCCATGTTTATCCAGTTGGCCTATTGGGCTAGTGCCTGCATTTGGCCCATAGCATACTAAAGCTTTCCTATCCATATATCTGTCCAAATGTCTTTTGAAAGTCGTATATGTATCTGCTTCTATAGTTTCCTCTAGCAGCTTATTCCAGATACAGTTGACCCTCTGAGTGAAAAGGTTGCCCTCTTAAATTTCTCACCTTTCACCTAATGTCCTTTAGTTTCAAGTCAAGTCAAGTCAAGTCAATTTTATTTGTAAAGCACATTTAAAAACAACCCACGTTGACCAAAGTGCTGTACATCTGATTAGGTACTAAGGGAAAAAATGAAACATACAGTAGCACGCAAACAGTTCACAGCGCCTCCTCAATGAGCCTCAAACGCTAGGGAGTAGAAATAAGCTTTGAGCCTGGACTTAAAGGAGTCGATGGAGGGGGCAGTTCTGATGGGGAGAGGGATGCTGTTCCACAGTCTAGGAGCTGCAACTGCAAAAGCGCGGTCACCCCTGAGCTTAAGCTTAGACCGCGGGATAGTGAGTAGCCCCAAGTCGGCCGACCTGAGGGACCTGGAGTTAGAGAGGTGGGTTAGAAGATTTTTGATGTAGGGGGGAGGAATGTCCATTTAGGGCTTTATACGTGAATAGGAGCAGCTTGAAGTTGATTCTGTACCGTACAGGGAGCCAGTGGAGAGAGGCCAGAATCGGGGTGATGTGGTCCCTTTTACGGGTACCCGTCAGGAGTCTCGCTGCAGCGTTTTGGACCAGTTGCAGGCGGGACAGGGAAGATTGGCTGATCCCAGTATATAGGGAGTTGCAGTAGTCTAGGCGGGAGGAAATGAAAGCGTGAATGATTTTTTCTGTGTCGTCGAATTGGAGGAAAGGTTTGATTTTAGCTATGGTTCGAAGTTGGAAGAAGCTGGCTTTTACCACAGCATTGACTTGCTTATCAAATTTTAATGCAGAGTCAAATATCATGCCGAGGTTTTTGACATGCGGTTTGACTAGGCAGGATAGACTTCCAAGACTACCTGTTATCGATTTGATGGAGTCGGGGGGGCCGAATAGGATGACCTCAGACTTGCTCTCATTTAATTGGAGGAAGTTCTGTGCCATCCAACATTTTATGTCCTCAAGGCAGTGTAAGAGGCTGTTTAAATTTGACTGGTTGTTGGGTTTCAGGGGGAGGTAAAGCTGAGTGTCATCGGCATAGCAGTGGAAAGAAATGCCGTGCCTTTGAATGATTTGGCCAAGGGGGAGCATGTATAGAGAGAAGAGAATGGGGCCTAGGATGGAGCCTTGTGGAACTCCGCAGGAGAGGCTAGCTGGAGCAGAGGAATAACTGCCTATGTTGATGGCGAAACTCCTATCTTTGAGGTACGAAGCGAACCAGCTCAGGGCAGTGCCATCAATACCAACCGCGTACCGGAGACGGTCAATAAGAGAATCCTCTACCCTTGGGGATAAAAATATTGTGAGTTTTCACTTTATCCGTGTCCCTCATTATCTTGCTCACCGCAATAAGGTCACCCCCTAGCCTTCTAAGCCTTCTAACCAAACAAAAGTGTCCCAGCCTATCCAGCCTCCCCCTAAAACTCAAACCAGCAAGCCCAGGTAACATTGCTGGATTTTGTGTAGGACAAAACTGAACAAAATGAGTTTGGCTTAATAGGAATTTTTAAATTATGGCTTGTAATCTCTTACGGTCTAGCCAATATTTTATCCTTTGATGTCCAACACTAAAACAGATTGTCCAGGCATTATTGCAAATTGCTGTTTGTGGAACCTTTCCATTTGAAAATCTGCTCTACTTCCAACACAATAATATGATTTCACTTCAGAAGTGATCGTCGCTGTATGATACTCTGGCCGTAAGCTCCTTTGGATTAGATACTGCATGCAAATCATTTCCAAAGAACACCAAAAGAGATGACTGTGCAAGGCAATAATGGGTGACTCAAGAGATCACAGATGCTGAAATCTTGCGCAAAAAAAAACCAAACTGCTGGAGGACCTCAGTGGGTCATGCAGCATCTGTGGTGGGAAATTGATGATATTTGGGGAAAAACAGGGTGGGTGATTTTTTTCTGGTCGCATTAATGGGTCACACCATGTGTATGAAGGAACTGCAGATGCTGGTTGAAACCAAAGATAGACACAAAATACTGGTGTAACTCAGCGTCTCTGCAGAGAAGGAATGGGTGACGTTTCGGGTCGAGGCCCTTTTTCAGACTGGTTCTTCAGAATGGGATGAAGGTAACGATATGGTGAAGATGGCAGTGCATTCAATTATTAGACAACTGACAATAGGTGCAGGAGGAGGCCATTCGGCCCTTCGAGCCGGCACCGCCATTCAATGTGATCATGGCTGATCATTCTCAATCAGTACCCCGTTCCTGCCTTCTCCCCATACCCCCTGACTCCGCTATCCTTAAGAGCTCTATCTAGCTCTCTCTTGAATGCATTCAGAGAATTGGCCTCCACTGCCTTCTGAGGCAAAGAATTCCATAGATTCACAACTCTCTGACTGAAAAAGTTTTTCCTCATCTCAGTTCTAAATGGCCTACCCCTTATTCTTAAACTGTGGCCCCTTGTTCTGGACTCCCCCATCATTGGGAACGTGTTTCCTGCCTCTAACATGTCCAACCCCTTAATAATCTTATACGTTTCGATAAGATCTCCTCTCATCCTTCTAAATTCCATTGTATACACTGGATACAGTGTATACAATTATGCATTGAAGGCTGCTACTGGTTTGTCTGTTCTTACTTCTTAAGCCCTTTGCTCCTCTAGGGAGCATAGGCCATAGGCAAATGTCCTCCACCTCACTCGGTTGTTGGCGGTTCTTTCGAGATCTCCCCGGTTGAGCCCACTCCCAGACATTACTGCCTGGACACCTCTCCTCCAGCTGTTCCTGGGGCCACCTCCTTTTGCTACTGGTTTGGTTTCTTTATAATCTACGTATTTTGCTCTCCCGCATTCCTTAATATCAAGAAACTTAAGGGGGACAAATGGCTGATAAGACTCACTGAAGATGTCTGAAACAGAGACAAACCACAATTGACCTCATGGTGGAAATAGGTCGAACGTGTTTGTTTGTTTGATCAAAAAGCCAAGTTCTTTGAGGAAGGGGAAATGCGTTATAACAAGGTGGAAAGGATGGATAGGTAATCCTAACATTAGAATGGCAACGTATAGAAGAAGACACAAAGCGCTGTGGTAAGTAACTCAGCGGGTCAGGCAACACCTCTGGAGAACATGGATAGGTGATGTGTAAGGTCGAATCCTTTTTTTAGACTTCATCCACCCATTCATGTTTTCCAGAGATGCTGCCTGACCTGCTGAGTGCCGTCTTTTTGCAGTGATATCTATTGTGCTGCTTCAAGTAAGAATTGCATTGTTCAGTGTCGGGACATATGACAATGGAACACTCTTGACCCACTGTGTAGGATAAAAACTGCAGATGGTGGTTAAAATCGAAGGTAGACACAAAATGCTGGAGTAACTCAGCGGGTCAGGCAGCAAATTTGCAGATGATACTAAGTTGGGGGGTAGTGTGAATTGTGAGGAAGATGCAATAAGGCTGCAGGGTGACCTGGACAGGTTGTGTGAGTGAGCGGATACATGGCAGATGCAGTTTAATGTAGATAAGTGTGAGGTTATTCACTTTGGAAGTAAGAATAGAAAGGCAGATTATTATCTGAATGGTGTCAAGTTAGGAGGAGGGGGAGTTCAACGAGATCTGGGTGTCCTAGTGCATCAGTCAATGAAAGGAAGCATGCAGGTTCAGCAGGCAGTGAAGAAAGCCAATGGAATGTTGGCCTTCGTAACAAGAGGAGTTGAGTATAGGAGCAAAGAGGTCCTTCTACAGTTGTACCGGGCCCTGGTGAGACCGCACCTGGAGTACTGTGTGCAGTTTTGGTCTCCAAATTTGAGGAAGGATATTCTTGCTATGGAGGGCGTGCAGCGTAGGTTCACTAGATTAATTCCCGGAATGGCGGGACTGTCGTATGTTGAAAGGCTGGAGCGATTGGGCTTGTATACACTGGAATTTAGAAGGATGAGGGGGGATCTTATTGAAACATATAAGATAATTAGGGGATTGGACACATTAGAGGCAGATAACATGTTCCCAATGTTGGGGGAGTCCAGAACAAGGGGCCACAGTTTGAGAATAAGGGGTAGGCCATTTAGAACGGAGATGAGGAAGAACTTTTTCAGTCAGAGGGTGGTGAAGGTGTGGAATTCTCTGCCTCAGAAGGCAGTGGAGGCCAGTTCGTTGGATGCTTTCAAGAGAGAGCTGGATAGAGCTCTTAAGGATAGCGGAGTGAGGGGGTATGGGGAGAAGGCAGGAACGGGGTACTGATTGATAGTGATCAGCCATGATCGCATTGAATGGCGGTGCTGGCTCGAAGGGCTGAATGGCCTACTCCTGCACCTATTGTCTATTGTCTATTGTCTATTATCTCTGGAGAGAAGGAATGGGTGACGTTTCCAGTCGAGACCTTACTTATTTACATCGGCGAAACCAAACACAGGCTCGGCGATCGCTTCGCTCAACATCTGCGCTCGGTCCGCGTTGGCCAATCTGATCTCCCGATGGCCGAGCACTTCAACTCCCCCTCCCATTCCCAGTCTGACCTTTCTGTCATGGGTCTCCTCCAGTGCCATAGTGAGGCCCACTGGAAATTGGGGAACAGCACCAATTGGAGGAACAGCATATGGAGGAACAGAAATTGGAGGAACAGCATATTTCGCCTGGGCAGCTTGCAGCCCAGTGGTATGAACATCGACTTCTCCAACTTTAGATAGTTCCTCTGTCCCTCTCTTCCGCTCCCCCTTCCCAGATCTCCCTCTATCTTCCTGTCTCCACCTATATCCTTCCTTTGTCCCGCCCCCCTGACATCAGTATGAAGAAGGGTCTCGACCCGAAACGTCACCCATTCCTTCTCTCCTGAGATGCTGCCTGACCTGCTGAGTTACTCCAGCAGTTTGTGAATAAATACCTTTGATTTGTGCCAGCATCTGCAGTTATTTTCTTATACTTCTTCAGACTGATGTCAGGGGAGGGGGCGGGTCCCCTTTACTTCAGGAACAAACAAAACAAACAAGAGTTTTAGGATATAGATAAATGGGAAAGTTATTTTACAGAGGGTGGTGAGTGCTGGGAGCACTCTGTCAGGGGTGCTGGTAGAAGCAGATATGATAGTCACAAAATGCTGGAGTAAATCAACGGGACAGGCAACATATCTGGAGAGAAGCAATGGGTGATGTTTCAGGTCTAGACCCTTCAGTCTGAAGAAGGGTCTCGACCCGAAACCTCACCCATTCTTTCTCTCCAGAGATGCGGCCTGTCCCGTTGAGTTAATCCAGCATTTTGTGTCTATCCGGTTTAAACCAGCACCTGCAGTTCTTTCCTACACAGATGTGGCAATGGCGGTTTCAAAGGCTTTTAGATAGGCACATGGATGTGGGTTATGTGCTGGTTAATTTAATCTAGCATTGTAGGGCCTGTTCCTGTGCTGTGCTTTCTGTGATGACTAGGAATGGAGGTGGCCTTGATGATTGTACCCAAGATGGTTGAAAGCAGTTGGAATGGAGTCGGCCGAGGCTCTGGTTACAATTTCTGCACCTTAGCAGAGGCCCCACGGGCAGGAGAGCAGGCATTGTACAAACAAAACCCCTGCTCAGTAAAGAGAGTGCGATTAGCCTTCATCTGCAGACTTGTTTTTCTTGTTTGTAAGCTGTGGGCAACCTCATAGGAACCATAATTTTGTGATCCAATTTAATTAGTATTGAGAAATTCGATGGATAATTACAGTCAGAAGTATGGAATAGGACGAAGCTAATTTTGATTATTCTTAAATTACAATTAATGTAATCACCAAGTTTTTTTTATTGCTGTGTTACACCGGAACATAAGAATATTTCTTAGCAAAGGTGGTAATAAAACACCGCAGTTAAAGCAAATGCACTGTAGCAAATTACACATGCCTGCACGTGGTCATGCACCCAGGGAAATTATAGTTTCAACTGAGGCAGTGCTTGTGGTTGTGTTGAATTATAGTCAGACGTGGTCAGATTTAGCAATTGTATTTGGCTCTACCATCACTTCCAGCAGCTCATTCCACATACTCTCCTCTCACTTTAGATTTAGATTTATATTTAGAGATACAGCGCGGAAACAGGCCCACCGAGTCCGCGCCGCCCAGCGATCCCCGCACATTAACACTATCCTACACACACTAGGGACAATTTTTACATTTTACCCAGTCAATTAACCTACATACCTGTGCGTCCTTGGAGTGTGGGAGGAAACCGAAGATCTCGGAGAAAACCCACGCAGGTCACGGGGAGAACGTACAAACTCCGTACAGACGGCGCCCGTAGTCAGGATCGAACCCGAGTCTGCATTCGCTGTAAGGCAGCAACTCTACCGCTGCGCCACCATGCCGCCCATAACTGATGTCCTCCAGTTCTAGACTCCACAGTCCAAGGATAAAGACTGTATTACATATCCTAATTTTATATTATAATTCTATGAACATCTACAGTGTCAGCCCACAGCCTCCTATGTTCCAGTGAGAATCAACCAAGCCTATTCAATCTCTCCTAACTGCAGGCCGCCACTCCAGCGAACATCGCAGTGAATCTCTATGCACTCCCTATTGCTTCCACATCCTTTCTGCAGTGTGAGAAGCAGAACAGTAAATAATATTTCAAGTGAGATCTAATCAATGTTTTTTACAATTGAAACATGAGGTCCCAACTCTTGTGCTCAGCGGTTTTTATTCACAAAATGCTGGAGTAACTCAGCAGGTCAGGCAGCATCTCGGGAGTGAAGGAATGGGTGACGTTTCGGGTCGAGACCCTTCTTCAGACTCAGCCTATGAAGGCAAGCGTTCCGAATAGCCTCTTCAATACCCAATCCACCTGTGCCTCCACTGTCAGGGAGCTATTGCAAGGTCTCTCTGTATCGCAAGGTCTCTCTGTATCGCAAGGTCTCTCTGTATCGCAAGGTCTCTCTGTATCGCAAGGTCTCTCTGTATCGTAAGGTCTCTCTGTATCGCAAGGTCTCTCTGTATCGCAAGGTCTCTCTGTATCGCAAGGTCTCTCTGTATCGCAAGGTCTCTCTGTATCGTAAGGTCTCTCTGTATCGCAAGGTCTCTCTGTATCGCAAGGTCTCTCTGTATCGCAAGGTCTCTGTATCGCAAGGTCTCTGTATCGCAAGGTCTCTCTGTATCGCAAGGTCTCTCTGTATCGCAAGGTCTCTCTGTATCGCAAGGTCTCTCTGTATCGCAAGGTCTCTCTGTATCGCAAGGTCTCTCTGTATCGCAAGGTCTCTCTGTATCGCAAGGTCTCTCTGTATCGCAAGGTCTCTCTGTATCGCAAGGTCTCTGTATCGCAAGGTCTCTCTGTATCGCAAGGTCTCTCTGTACATTGATGCTCCTGAGGTCCATGCCATTTACTCTCTTTATTAAAATGTGACTTTCTAAAGTACATTACCTCATGCTTGCCCTGATTAAATCCCATTTGTCATTACTCTGTCCAACTTCCTGGCTGCTCTAAGTCCCACTGTGTCCTTGGCAAACCTCTTCACTGTCAGTGGCTCCACTCATTTTTTGTGTCATCTGAAAGCTGACTGAATAGACCTCCTACATTCCAAATATGTACGATTGAACTGCAGATGCTGGTCTAAACCAAAGATTTGGGAGCAAAGAAGTCCTTCTGCAGTTGTACAGGGCACTAGTGAGACCGCACCAGGAGTACTGTGTGCAGTTTTGGTCTCGAAATTTTTGAGGAAGGATATTCTTGCTATTGAGGGCGTGCAGCGTAGGTTTACTAGGTTAATTCCCGGAATGGCGGGACTGTCATATGTTGAAAGACTAGAGCGACTAGGCTTGTATACACTGGAATTTAGAAGGATGAGAGGAGATCTTATCGAAACGTATAAGATTATTAAGGGGTTGGACACGTTAGAGGCAGGAAACATGTTCCCAATGTTGGGGGAGTCCAGAACAAGGGGCCACAGTTTAAGAATAAGGGGTAGGCCATTTAGAACTGAGAGTTGTGAATCTCAGTCAGAGAGTTGTGAATCTGTGGAATTCTCTGCCTCAGAAGGATAGCGGAGTCAGGGGGTATGGGGAGAAGGCAGGAACGGGGTACTGATTGAGAATGATCAGCCATGATCACATTGAATGGCGGTGCTGGCTCGAAGGGCCGAATGGCCACCTCCTGCACCTATTGTCTATTGTCTATTTAAAGTCTGAAGAAAGGTCTCGACCCGATACGTCACCTATTCCTTTTCTCCAGAGATATTGCCTGACCCGCTGAGTTACTCCAGCTTTTGGTGTCTGTCTTCAGATACGTTCTAATCCAGGCTATTTATATGTGTTGCAAACAACAATGGACCAATTCCCACGGAATTCCCACCGTTCATTACAAAAAAACACCCTTCTGCTGCAACCCACCTCCTATCACCAAGGCAATGATGTGTACACACGAAGGGTCTCGACCCGAAACGTCACCCATTCCTTCTCTCTTGAGATGCTGCCTGACCTGCTGAGTTACTCCAGCATTTTGTGAAATAAATTTATACCAGCATCTGCAGTTATTTTCTTACACTATGTGTACACATGAGGTGAGTTGGGATGTGCTTTGAATCACTTACAGGATCACTTGTCAAGGTCAAAAGTTATTGCCCATTCAGAATTGTCCTTGAGAAGATGTTGGCAAGTTGCCAGGACTACAGTCGTCTACCAGTCCTCCCTCAGCATTAATGAAGAAAGATTTCTAGGGTTTAGACCAACTCATGATGAAGGAATGCTGTATCTCCAATTCAGGACAATGTACACCTGTTCTTCTGTTATTAGTCAGAAGATTTATAAATTTGAAAGGTGCTTGTGAAGTGGCATGTTGCATCACGCTGCAGTACAGCACAGGTCCTTCAGGCCACTATGTCTACGCCCAATCTGATGCTAAGTTCTCCAAAAACGTACAGGTTTGTAGGTTAATTGACTGGGTAAATGTAAAAACAAATTGTCCATGGTGTGTATAGGGTAGTGTTAATGTGCGGGGATCGCTGGGCGGCGCGGACTCGGTGGGCTGAAGGGCCTGTTTCCACGCTGTATCTCTAAATCTAAAATATCTAAAATCCTCTGCCTGCATGTGATCCGTATTCCTCCATTCCCTGCGTATCCATGTGCCTATCCAAAAGCCTCTTAAATATTTGTATACACTGGAATTTAGAAGGCCCCCCCCTGACATCAGTCTGAAGAAGGGTCTCGACCCGAAACGTCACCCATTCCTTCTCTCCCGAGATGCTGCCCGACCTGCTGAGTTACTCCAGCACTTTGTGAATAAATACCTTCGATTTGTACCAGCATCTGCAGTTATTTTCTTATACTATTGGAATTTAGAAGGATGAGAGGGGATCTTATCGAATCATATAAGATTATTAAGGGGTTGGACACGTTAGAGGCAGGAAACATATTCCCAATGTTGGGGGAATCCAGAACCAGGGGCCACAGTTTAAGAGTAAGGGGTAGGCCATTTCGAACGGAGGTGAGGAAAAACTTTTTCAGTCAGAGAGTTGTAAATCTGTGGAATTCTCTGCATCGGAAGGCAGTGGAGGCCAATTCACTGAATGCATTCAAGAGAGAGCTAGATAGAGCTCTTAAGGATAGCGGAGTCAGGGGGTATGGGGAGAAGGCAGGAACGGTGTACTGATTGTGGATGATCAGCCACGATCACATTGAATGGCGGTGCTGGCTCGAGGGGCTGAATGGCCTCCTCCTGCACCTATTGTCTATTGCCACTATCATATCTGCCTTGACCACTGTCCCAGGCATCCACCACTCTGCCCCAGACACCACCTTTAAACTCTGCACTTCCCACTTTAAACCTCTGCCCTCAAGTCTTTGAATTTCCACCTGGGAGGACCAGGTGCCGGCACGCGACCCTATCTAGGTATCATCGTTTTACAAACTGCTATCGGATCTGTTCTCGGCAAATGCACCAGAAAAAATTATCCAAGTTTATCCAACCTCTCCTTGTAGCTAATACCTTCTAATCCAGGAAAGATTGTGCTAAACCTGTTGGATAAACTTGGATATTTTTTTCCGGGGCATTTGCCGAGAGGAGATCTGCACCCTCTCTCGTGCCTCCACATCTTTCCAGTAAAGAAGGGCTGACCAGAACTGCATGCAATGCTCCAAATGCAGCCGAACAAAATTTCTATAAAGCCACAACATGACTTCCTGACTCTTTAGTTTAATTTAATTTAGTTTAGAGATACAGCACGGAAACAGGCCCTTCGGCCCACCGGGTCCGCGCCGACTAGCGATCCCCGCACATTAACAGTATCCTACACACACTAAGAATAATTTTTTTGCATTTTACCAAACCAATTCACCTACAAACCTGTACATGTTGGAGTGTGGGAGGAAACTGAACATCTCGGAGAAAACCCTCGCAGGTCACGGGGAGAACGTAAAACTCCGTACAAACAGCAATAGACAATAGGTGCAGGAGGAGGCCATTCGGCCCTTCGAGCCAGCACCGCCATTCAATGTGATCATGGCTGATCATTCTCAATCAGTACCCCGTTCCTGCCATCTCCCCATACCCCCTGACTCCGCTATCCTTAAGAGCTCTATCCAGCTCTCTCTTGAATGCATTCAGAGAATTGGCCTCCACTGCCTTCTGGGGCAGAGAATTCCACAGATTCACAACTCTCTGACTGAAAAAGTTTTTCCTCATCTCTGTTCTAAATGGCCTACCCCTTATTCTTAAACTGTGGCCCCCTGTTCTGGACTCCCTCAACATTGGGAACATGTTTCCTGCCTCTAACGTGTCCAACCCCTTAATAATCTTATACGTTTCGATAAGATCTGTAGTCAGGATCGAACCTGGGTCTCCGGCGCTGCATTCGCTGTCAGGCAGCAACTCTACCGCTGCGCCACCGTGGCCTTATACTCTTGTACTCAGTGCCCTGACTAATGAAAGCAACCTACCGTATACACGGCCTTTACTGTGCAATTCATGGAAAGGCGGCACGGTGGCGCAGCGGTAGAGTGGCTGCCTTACAGCGAATGCAGCGCCGGAGACTCGGGTTCGATCCTGACAACGGGCGCCGTCTGTACGGATGTAGGTTATGTAGGTTATTTGGCTGGCTAAAATGTAAAAATTGTCCCTAGTGTGTGTAGGATAGTGTTAATGTGCGGGGATCGCTGGGCGGCGCGGACTCGGTGGGCCGAAGGGCCTGTTTCCGCGCTGTATCTCTAAATCTAAATCTAAAAAATCTAAAGCAAGCTGCAGTCTTAAGTGCAGCAGTGGAAAAGGCAATGTTCATTGTAAGGGTATCGATTTACCAGGCAATTTTGAGCCGGTGTTGTTCTGTTTTGTGACTGCAGAATAAGATTTGTCACAAACAAGTTATGCAGGCGTTGCTACTGTTGGAATGCTCCACAGCTATGTGCATAGAGTTAATGGAGAGGGCTTTCTCTTCAGGCCAGAAAGCGTAATTAAGCACATGGATCCCTGGTTGAGTCACAGTTCAGTTGTCTGATCAGGAAATGAAGCAAATTTCCATCAGAGCCTGCAGTCATTCAGAATTCAGTGAATCAGAATGGACGGTGTAAATGTAGAAGTGAAGTGCACAATATTTCATGTTGGTTTTACATCGGTTAAGTGCTCTCTGTGCATGCTTGATAACTACCTTAAGCGTGACAGATCACGGTAGTTCACCCTGCTATCCTGCCAACATTTATCCCTGAAGCTAGAGCAGTAACACAGATTTTCTGTGTTGTTTCTTTTGGAGGCTTGCTATATCCTGTGCTGTTAAAAAGTTATAATATCTTAGAGGCCCCCTCCCCCTCTTTGATAAGGTACTTGAAGATTCCAGTTTTGGCCATAGTACGTCAGTTTTGGCTGCTGTATTTTCAGACCATGCTTGCTTCATGTAGCCTTTACTAATTCACTGAGCATCGATCCATCAAGTAGTATAAGAAAATAACTGCAGATGCTGGTACAAATCGAAGGTATTTATTCACAAAATGCTGGAGTAACTCAGCAGGTCAAGCAGCATATCAGGAGAGAAGGAATGGGCGACTTTTCGGGTCGAGACCCTTCTTCAGACTGATGTCAGGGGGGGGCGGGACAAAGGAAGGATATAGGTGGAGACAGGAAGATAGAGGGAGATCTGGGAAGGGGAGGGGAAGAGAGGGACAGAGGAACTATCTAAAGTTGGAGAAGTCGATCCATCAAGCTTTGGGGGACAGATGTTTACAGAGGTGCTTGGTTACTTAAAGTGAACGGGATGGTGGCGCAGCAGTAGAGTTGCTGCCTTACCCGGGTTCCATCCTGCCTACGGGTGCTGTCCGTACGACGCTTGTACGTTCTCCCCATGACCTGCATATGTTTTCTCCAAGATCTTCGGTTTCCTCCCACACTCCAAAGATGTACAGGTTTGTAGGTTAATTGGCTTGGTGTAAATGTAAATTGTCCCCAGTGTGTGTAGGGCAGTGTTAATGTGCGGGGATCGCTGGACGGCTGGGCTGAAGGGCCTGCTTCCGCGCTGTATCTCTAAATTAAACTAAGCTAAAACTTCTATCCTTTCTAAGGAAATTTTTACGATACAACTTTTACGATAGAACTTTAGGAGGGAAATTAATCTGCCAACAGTCATGAAAACCAAAAGATATATGAAGCATGAAATTAAAGTGACAAGTGGAAAGGATTGGGGATGTGCAAAGATTTGGTGGGGGGTGGAGTTAGTCGGATAGTTGCATTAATGTGCCCCCCTGTAATGAAAGGAGTTGCATTAATATGTACTCCTGCACTGCATAATTGACCTCCTTCCCCAAAAGGTTTAATTTTTCTCTTTTGAGATTCTTCGTCTTGTGGGATTAACGCTGGTTTTAATGTAAAGCTACTGAACCAACTAGGTCTGGCATCCTTGAGGATGCTATCATGAACCCTCTCGGAGATTTCGGTGATCCTTGTCACTCGAAGATATCAAGTCAAGTCAAGTTTATTTGTCACATACACATACAAGATGTGCAGTGAAATGAAAGTTCACCCACAGTCCAGCAATAGAACAATAAAAATAAGCAATTTCACACACAATCACAACCAACACAAAAAAAAAAAAAAAGAAACATCCATCACAGTGAGTCTCCTCCAGTCACCTCCTCACTTCAATGTCGGGGCGGTCGTGGCTCCCGACATTGAAGCCCCCGCCGGGCAGAGAAAATCCCGCAGCCTATTTCAGGCCGCGTCGGACCGTGGAAGGTGTAGTTGTACTTTGTTTTCATGATCTTTGGCTTCAAGACATTGCAAAATTAGATGGAATCTCTCGTGAAGCAAGGAATTAATGATAATAGCCCCAGGGACCAGTTGTTTGATGGCCAGGTTTAAAGCATTGTCAGGGCAAGAATTGAGGTTTTTATTTTTTCCCCGTGATCTGGTCTAACATATTAGATCTATCCTCAAACTAAAAGCCAACTTCGTAAAAAATATGAACTGGAATGATCCTTCAAATGGCACTTCAGGGACTGCTGAAACCCTGTTCTGATATCCATATGCAATGCTTGAGGAATGTTGCTACATCTAATGGGTCATTACATTAAAATTTCCCTTTTCCCTCTTGGGTAAAATATTTCATTGGCACTATGAGGAGAAGCAAGGGAGTCTCAACACTCTGACCAATAAAGGTCGACAGCATAAAACTACTATCTTTGTTCATTATCAACGTGCGGCTTTAGGGACTTGCTTCTACACCGATTGCCCATTGTATTTCTTGCATTAAGCAGCAGTTGCACTTTACTTCATTGACCGTAAAGCTCTTTACAACATTCTGATGTTTGATGGGTGATGTTTCAGGCCAAGACTCTTCTACAGACTATTCAGGGGGAAGGGGAATGCAAGATTTCGACTGTGATGTAGAGAGATATAGAACAAACGAATGAAAGATATGCAAAAAAAGTAACGCTGATAAAGGAAACAGACTGAGGCTAAACCCAAATTGGAGGAACAGCATCTCATATTTTGCTTGTATTTATTCACAAAATGCTGGAGTAACTCAGCAGGTCAGGCAGCATATCGGGAGAGAAGGAATGGGTGACGTCTCGAGTCGAGACTCTTCTTCAGACTGAACTCATATTTTGCTTGGGCAGCTTACAACCCAGTGGTATGAATATTGATTTTTCTAACTTCAAGTAACCCTGCATTCCCTCTCTCTCTCTCTCCATCCCTCCCCCACCGAAGTCACACCAGGTTCTCGGTCTCACCTAGCTAACAGCTAACAATGGCCGGTTTCCTTTATCATCGTCACTTTTTTTGCATATCTTTCATTCATTGGTGAGAAGTGACCCAAAATGTCACTTATCCATGTTCTCCACAGATGCTGGCAGATCCACCAAGTTATTCCAGCACTTTGCCTTTTTTTTGGGTAAACCAGCGTCTGCAGTTCGTGGTTTCTCAAAGTGATCAGCCATTGTAAATGTTCCTGAATGTGTAGGTGATTGGTAGAATGTGGGGGGGGGGGGGGGGGGGGGGGGGGGGGGTGGTGGTGGTGGTTGGTGGGCAGTTGAAAATGTGATAGTAGGTTTAGTGCAGAATTTGGTGTCTGATGGTCTTTGCAAAATCAATGGGCTTCTTCTTCTTCTGTCGTATGTCTTTTAGACCTGCAGCTCCGTTGAGGCGAGCCAGGCTAACGTGTCATCGTCCAGGTCAATCAGACCTCGTTCACCATTCGGTGGACAGTATTTGGGGCAACTGGTGACCATGTGCTCCACTGTCTTTGTGTTGGGTCCCCACAGTCGCATGAGGCACTGTCCACAAGACCCCACCTCTTCATCGCTACTCCATAGCGTCTGACGCCTGTCCTCGGGCGATTGAGGGTTATCCACTGCTTTTGGGGCAGGTCCTGGCCAGGGATGTCCATGGGTTCACCGATGTAGCACCTAGATGGGCTGAAGGGCCTGTTTCTACTCTGTGTCTCTATGACCCTGGATCCAGGGCCACATTTACCAGTCCAGGTAAGGGTGGCAGATTTCCTTCCCTGGGGGACATTTCTGAGCCTTATTGGTTTTAATGGCAATCCAGTTGTTTCATAGTCACTAGTACTTGGTACTAATTTATTATTTAAGTACAGGTCTGCCGACAATTATCTGGCACTCTTGGTTCCAGAGCCTTTCTGGGTTATCCATTTTTCCAGACCAACAGAGGTCAGCGCCTCAGGGGAAGCCAACCGTACCGGAACAGTTCACCAAGGGGTGGAGATACGGCCCACAAAGTTGGCCTCGGAAGTCGGCTATGTGAACTGATCTGCCATCTACGGCCCTGCTGGAAATTCCTGAGCCTCGCCCACAGGGGGCAAATTCAATCCGCCGATCGGTGCGTAAGTCCCAATGAGGTTGAGATTGGCTGCCTCACCCGGCCTTGGCACCATCATTTTTTGGGAGGGGACGGACTTCCAGGGAGTATTTCAAGTGCGCCCACCTAATTTTGTCTGGATTAAAGGAGGCGCCGGAAAATCGGTGGTGGACCTCCACTTGAATTTAAACTTCACATCAGTCATGATGGATTTCAAAGATAGACACAAAAAGCTGGAGCAACTCAGCGGGTCACTCAGCATCTGTGGAGAAAAGGAATAGTTGACGTTTTGAGTTGAGACCCTTCTTCAGACTTTTCTCCAGAGATGCTGCCTGACCCGCTGAGTTACTCCAGCTTTTTGTGTCTACAGTTTAAACCAACATCTGCTGTTCCTTCCTACACACAATGGAATTCAAACTTATCTCTAGGTCAGCAGTCCATGCCTAAATATAGTTAAGTACCTTATTATGTATCCTGTGCACTGAGCAATACGCATAGGAACAGGTCAATTGGCCTACAATGTCCATGCCAAACATTGTCAGGTTAAACTAATCTCTTTTGCCTGCATATGACCCATAACCCCTCCATTCCCTACATATCTAAAAGCCTCTCAAATGCCACCATTGGAAACTCTTTCCGACCTGTGACTGCCTCCTTATTTGCTTAAGATCTATCTCAAATTGTCTTTTCCTTTATTACTTTTGAAGCTGTGTGTATGCCTGGGTTGAGACTTTGCAAGTGAGCTTTCTGTTTAACTGTAAATAAGGTGGTGTTTACTAAGGTAACACTATTTCGGTGTAATATCAAGCTGAAAGAGGTTTTATTCTGGAGTGCGAGTCTAGATTTCATACTGTCTGCACGTTTCCAAAGCAGTAAAACAAGCTGTGGGAGGAACTCAGTGGATCAAGCATCATTATTGGAGTTGACTATCACTTTGTCTCTACAGATGCTGCTTGACTCGCTGAGTTCCTCCAGCAGCTTGTTGTTTACTCCAGATTCCAGCATCTGCAGTCTCTTACATAGCCACATTTGCTGGCAATTTACATGGAGAAATAGTTTCTCGATCGTGGGCAACACTGTCAGTCCACAGTGGACTAGGAAGAAGGGTCTCGACCCGAAACGTCACCCATTCCTTCTCTCCCGAGATGCTGCCTGACCTGCTGAGTTACTCCAGCACTTTGTGAATAAACACAGTGGACTAGACTTCTGTATTTATAAATTAATGAAATGGGTTGCTTTTGGTAGATCAACAACTTCAGACCTTGGCAAATACTAGTCCCACAAGATCCCAGAGTGAAGTCATGATTTCCTTCAGCCTATCTCATTGCAGCCAGTGTACATTTTAAAATGTGCACTTTCTCTGTATCTCTAATGCTGTAACACTATATACTGTACTTATTTTTCTCTGTGCACTACCTGTTATAATTTTGTGTGGCTTGATCCCTCTCCTGTATAGCATGCTTTTCACTGTATCTCGATGCACATGACTAATATACCAACACTGAATGCCAATAAAATGCAAGGGTGTCGACCCGAAACGTCACCCATTCCTTCTCTCCAGAGATGCTGCCTGTCCCGCTGAGTTACTCCAGCTTTTTGTGTCTATCATCCATCAGTAAATATTTGGATCACATTGCTAAAGGATCTGAATCATGATTATTTATCCAAAGGAACGCCTTTCACAGTTTGATCTACTTTTCCAGCTTTGAATTGGTTCAGTTCAGGATGGATTTCAAGCTTACTGCTAGTTGCTAATGTTGTGAAGCCTTGTGACTAAGAATATTTGTCTTCCACAAGGGCCAAGGGAAATGTAGTTAGCCCAATCAATGATGGCATGCCTTCAGCTGCCTCAATATTAATTCATTTTAAAGGACGTGAACCCTTGTGACAAAGCTACTGCTTACTGTTCATCTCTCATTATCCTGCAGCTAGGTACATGTGGCATTGAAGCATTGAAGGGAAGATGGTGGTGGGCACCTCCCCTCAATCAGCTCTCTCAGGTGAAGGTACTTATACGATGCTCTGCAGATGGGAAGTTCCTTGGTGTAGACCTGGTGATGATGCAGGAACAGTAGTACGTTTGCAAGCCAGGCACAGATTTAGAGATACAGCGCGGAAACAGGCCCTTCGGCCCACCAAGTCCGCGCCGCCCAGCGATCCCCGCTCATTAACACTATCCTACACACACTGGGGACAATGTTTACATATTACCCAGTCAATTAACACTGGGGACAATGTTTACATATTACCCAGTCAATTAATCCACATACCTGTACCTCGACCCGAAACGGATCTTAAGACGGGTCTTAAGTATTTTAAATACCTGGGAGTCCGCATCACAGAGGATCTGACATGGGCATCGCACATTGCCGCACTGGTGGGTAAGGCAAAGCAGCGCCTTTACCACCTTAGTCAGCTGAGGAAATTCAGAGTGTCTCTGAGGATTCTTCATTGCTTCTACTCTGGGGCTGTAGAGAGCATCCTGTCCGGCAACATTACAGTCTGGTTTGGGAACAGCTCTGCCCAGGACAGGAAGGCCCTGCAGAGAGTAGTGCGTTCGGCAGAACACACCATGGGAACTACACTCGTCCCCCTGCAGGACCTATACATCAGGAGGTGCAGATCCAGAGCAAGCAAGATTATGAGGGACCCCTGCCACCCCAGTAATGGACTGTTCCAGCTGCTACGGTCAGGCAAACGCCTCCGCTGTCACGCTGTGAAAACGGAGAGGATGAGACGGAGTTTCTTCCCACAGGCCATCAGGACTGTCAACTTTTATAACTCCAGAGACTAAATTTTTGTCTACACTATAGTAACTTATTAACTTTATTTATATGCTGTAACTGTAATTCTTTTTTGTGCACAATCCGCAGGCATTGCCACTTTCATTTCACTGCACATCGTGTATGTGTATGTGACAAATAAACTTGACTTGACCAGAAACCTCACCCATTCCTTCTCTCCAGAGATACTGCCTGTCCTGCTGAGTTACTCCAACATTTTGTGTCTGTCTTCGGTTTAAACCAGCATCTGCAGTTCTTTCCGAAACAGAGAGGAGTGACATTCCTTGGATCTGCTGGTCTTTTCCTTCGTGGGAGAGGCCACAGACTAGGGAGATGATTTTGATGAAGCCTTGGCAGATAACTGCAGTGCTCTCTGTGACTAGTCTGGTGAGCTGATGGTACGTGATATCGTAAACGTATGGTTGTGAACTGCGATTCATCTTTAACAGCCATAAACAGCTTTAGTGAGAGGTTTGACTCCAGCAGATCATACTCCCATAATTTCTTTTTTTCCCCACAAAATGCTGGAGTAACTCAGCGGGTCAGGCAGTATCTCAGGAGAGAAGGAATGGGTGACGTTTCGGGTCGAGACCCTTCTTCAAACTGATGTCAGGTGGGCCGGACAAAGGAAGGATATAGGTGGAGACAGGAAGATAGAGGAAGAACTGGGAAGGGAGAGGGGAAGAGAGGGACAGAGGAACTATCTAAAGTTGGAGAGGTCAATGTTCATACTGCTGGGCTGCAAGCTGCCCAAGCGAAATATGAGGTGCTGTTCCTCCAATTTCTATTGATCATTTTTACACGGGCTCCTTGATGTGATGTTCTTTTAAATGTTGACATGATATCTATGCAGATCGCTTTTCACCAGCATGGCATAAACAGTCATCCATTCATTATTCCATTACTATCTGTATTGAAAAGACTGGTGTTGCCTGCTTTACAATAGATGTTGAAGAAGGGTCTCGACCCGAAACGTCACCCATTCCTTCTCTCCCGAGATGCTGCCTGACCTGCTGAGTTACTCCAGCATTTTTGTGCCTACCTTGTACTATAAAGCACTGTTTAGTTTAGAGATATGGCGTGGAAAAAGGCCCATTGACCCACGGAGTCCCTGCCGACCAGCGCTCACGCATAAACTAGTTCTAGGGTGCACTGGGGACAATTTGCAGAGGCCACATAACCTACAAACCTGTGCAGAATGTTGGCAGAAACTGGAGCACTCTGGGGAAATCCATGTGGTCATCGGTAGAGTGTACAAACTCCGTACAGACAGCACCCATAGTCAGGATCGAACCCGGGACTCTGGTGCTGTAAGGAAGCAACTCTCCTCCTGTGCCGTCTTTAAAGTGCCTCGGACTACGTTGGTATCCAAATTTTAAATCTGAAGTAAATGATGATCCCTGGCACAATATGGCATTAATCCAGTTTTCTTGTATGCCATTGTGATTTTCACACTTGAGAGGGTAGAGGGAATCACCCTCTGATTACATCTTTGAGGCTCCATTGAGAAGTTGTGTAATGTAGGACATGGACGCAGTCAAATTAATTATAAACAAGGAATTCACTATTTGCGTTTCAGACGTGTTTTGTTTTTTAACAGTATCTCTCTGTTTCCTGGGAAACTTTTTCCCTTTCCCAATTGGCAGTAGGCTAGATGTTTACAGAGCACCGGGCCAAAAAATAGCACCAAGCGATGTTCTTCTGTGTCCTGCGCATGGTCGGAGAGGAGTGTTGGGTGTCTTGGCAACCAGGAACGGCAGCATTACCTTATCTTAGCACAAAGGTACAATACTAGTGTTTCCATGGTCACAAAGATTCCCACGTTGGGCATCTTCCAATGAAACTCTTTCTCTAATTGGAGAAAGGGAAAGATATTAGATTGAATTTATAAATGTCAGAGAATCAACTGGAGAATTACCCATTCGCTTTCACTAAATTGAGCTGGCCTGTTGTGCTGTTTAACATCAGAAAGCTGCAGGTAGATTTGCTGCAATCCCCTGTGCACGACAGGACAGCTTGGGCGACACGGTGGCGCAGCGGTAGAGCTACTGCCTTACATCGCCAGAGACCCGGGTTTGATCCTGACTACGGGAGTTTGTACGATCTCCCCGTGACTTGCCTGGGTTTTCTCTGAGATCTTCGGTTTTCTCCCACACTCCAAAGACGTTCAGGTTTGTAGGTTAATTGGCTTGGTATAAAATGTAAAATTGTCCCGAGTGGGTGTAGGGCAGAGTTAATGTGTGAGGATCACTGGTCGGTGCTGACTCGGTGGGCCAAAGGGCCTGTTTCCACGCTGTAAACTAAAAACTGAACTAAGATGTTAATGCCCAAAAAAGGCATTCAGGGGAAAAAAATGTTCTGGGAAAATGCTGTCTGAATACTCTCACTCAGTCTTGTTTAATTCTTGGAAAAGACAGCTTATCTTATGAGGTACAATAACAACATTTAGAAGACATTTGGACGGGCACATGGATAGGAACAGCTGACTTATTCCAGCACTTTGTGTCCTAATTCATATGGTCATATGTTTTCAATCTTGCAATTATTGTTGGCAAATTTTCATCCCTGCAAGTGGTCAATTTTTCTTTGTAATTTAGTTTAAAAACTAAAGCTAAGTGTTCATCTAATTTTTCTTTTCCCTAGTGTTTGTGGCGCAGTGTGAATCATTCCTTCTGCGTTCTCAAACTTGCCTCATGACTAATCCTGTAAAGCCCAAAATCTGCAATGAGTTGTTGTGCATCCATGTTATTTGTCCAAGTTTCATCAAGTGAGAAACCAGTGCTTTCTTCCTTTTTAAAAGCTGGGAACAATTATAATACAGAGCCAAGCAAAATGCTGGAAACACCCAGCACGTCAGAGCGCATCTGTGAGGAGCAAAACAGTTGACGTCTCAAGTCAGTTGATAAGGGACCAGGTGACAATGTGCTGTCTGAAGAAGGGTCCCGATCCAAAACGTCACCTATCCATGTTCTCCAGAGACGCTGCCTGACCCGCCAAGTTACTCCAGCACTTTGTGTCTTTCTTTTTGTAAACGAGAATCTGCAGTTCTTTGTTTCGAGCCTTGGCAGCATGCTGCTGTAGCGTGCCTTCTGTATGGTACCTTTAACCACTGGTACTGCACTAAGTAGAGGTTAAGACTCCACTCAGTTACCAAGCGCAGGCTCGGCGATCGTTTCGCTGAAAACTTCCGCCAAGTCCGCCTTAACCTACCTGATCTCCCGGTGGCTCAGCACTTTAACTCCCCCTCCCATTCCCAATCTGACCTTTCTGTCCTGGGCCTCCTCTATTGTCAGAGTGAGGCCCAGCACAAATTGGAGGAACAGCACCTCAAACTTTGCTTGGGTAGCTTACACCCCAGCGGTATGAACATCGACTTCTCTCACTTCAAATAGCCCTTGCTTTCCCTCTCTCTCCATCCCCTCCCCCTTCCCAGTTCTCCCACCAGTCTTACTGTCTCCGACTAGATTCTATCTCCATCCCGCCCACTCCCCTGACATCAGTCTGAAGAAGGGCCTCGACCCGAAACGTCACCCATTCCTTCTCTCCTGCTGAGTTACTCCAACATTGTGTGTCTACCTTCTTCTTCTTCTTCTTTCGTATATCAACCACAATAATCAAAAGTGGCAATTGGTGCTTCAGATACTGCCTTAAGTAGAGGTTAAAGCTGGCGGATGGGTTACAAGTAGCTGCTTCCTAATTAAATGTGGAATCCTGGTATAAATATTCCATGCCCCTGCATTCTTGTTTTCACAGCTCAGTGTACTATGTGTTGCCCTGTTGTTTGTTCTGCACTGGGCACAATGCCGTCTAATGAAATGCAACCCGGATTTGTGTGAGGTTTTTGTTAGTGTTGGTTCAGCGAGTCTTTTCCTGGGCTTTCCGCTGAGGGTTGTAAGTTGGCCGTGGCCCTGTCCGAGCAGCAGACTGGGTGTCGGTACGTACAATAAATTGCCCATTTGTTCTCCGCTGTGGAAAGAGCTCCTGACCCGAGCACGAGGCCTCTTGACGAATGAGTGCGCTACTTCCCGGGACTCAGCCCTGGTAACTAATCAGCTCAGACCTGGTGTTCAGAGAACTTGCATGGTGTTTTTAACCTTTTCCTCGTCTGTGATTTTATGGAAGTTGTTGCCTTTTTGGGAGAACAAATGAAAAAAAAAGGACGCTGGTGTTTTACCTCTTGGATCAGTGTTTGATTTCAGTGGGGGCTGTTTGGAGTCAGAAGGAACTGCAGATGCTGGTTTAAACTGAAGGAAAATAACTGCAAATGCTAACACTCTCCTACGCCTAGCAGAGCTGGTTCTTCCCCTTAACAACTTCTCCTTTGACTCCTCCCACTTCCTCCAAACCAGAGGCCTAGCTATGGGCACTCGCATGGGCCCTAGCTATGCCTGCCTCTTTGTCAGGTACATCGAACAATCCCTGTTCCAGACGTACACCGGCCCCATCCCCGAACTCTACCTCCGCTACATCGACGACTGCATTGTTGCTTCCTCTTGTACCCATGCAGAACTCACTGACTTCATACACTTCACTTCCAATTTCCATCCTGCCCTTAAATATACCTGGACTATCTCCGACATCTCCCTCCCGTTTCTGGACCTCACCATCTCCATCACAGGAGACAGACTAGTGACTGACATCTACTATAAACCCACTGACTCGCACAGCTATCTGGACTACACTTCTTCCCACCCGGTCTCCTGCAAAAAGTCTATCCCCTACTCCCAATTCCGTCTACGCTGCATCTGCGCCCGGGATGAGGTGTTTCACACTAGGGCATCAGAGATGTCCTCATTCTTCAGGAAACGGGGCTTCCCCTCCTCCATTATAGATGAGGCTCTCACTAGGGCCTCTTCTACATCCCGCAGCTCCGCTCTTGCTCCCCCTCCCCCCACTCGAAACAAGGACAGAATCCCCCTCGTTCTCACCTTCCACCCCACCAGCCAGCGGATCCAACAAATCATCTGCCAACATTTCCGTCACCTACAACGGGACCCCACCACAGGCCATATCTTCCCATCCCCTCCCCTTTCTGCGTTCCGCAGAGACCGTTCCCTCCGTAACTCCCTGGTCCACTCGTCCCTTCCTACCCAAACCACCCCATCCCCGGGCACTTTCCATTGCAACTGCACGAGATGCAACACCTGTCCCTTTACCTCCCCCCTCAACTCCATCCAAGGACCCAAACAGTCTTTCCAGGTGAGACAGAGGTTCACCTGCACCTCCTCCAACCTCATCTATTGCATCCGCTGCTCCAGATGTCAACTTATTTACATCGGCGAAACCAAACGCAGGCTCGGCGATCGCTTCGCTCAACACCTGGGCTCAGTCCGCGTTAGCCAACCTGATCTCCCGGTGGCCGAGCACTTCAACTCCCCCTCCCATTCCCAGTCTGACCTTTCTGTCATGGGCCTCCTCCAGTGCCATAGTGAGGCCCACTGGGCAGCTTGCAGCCCAGTGGTATGAACGTCGACTTCTCCAACTTTAGATAGTTCCTCTGTCCCTCTTCCTCTCCCCCTTCCCAGATCTCCCTCTATCTTCCTGTCTCCACCTTTATCCTTCCTTTGTCCCCCTGACATCAGTCTGAAGAAGGGTCTCGACCCGAAAAGTCGCCCATTCTTTCTCTCCTGAGATGCTGCCTGACCTGCTGAGTTACTCCAGCATTTTGTGAATAAATAACTGCAGATGCTGGTTCAAATTGAAGGTAGACCCAAAATGCTGGAGTAACTCAGCGGCTCAGGCAGCATCTCACGAGAGAAGGATGTCTGAAGAAGGGTCTCGACCCGAAACGTCACCCATTCCTTCTCTCCTGAGATGCTGCCTGAGTTACTCCAGCATTTTGTGTCTACCTGGTTTAAACTGAAGATAGACACAAAAAGCTGGAGTAACTCAGCGGGACAGGCAGCATCTCTGGAGAGAAGGAATGGGTGACTTTTCAGGTTGAGACCCTTCTTCAGACATTATGGCTCATGTATTTCTGGTGATCAGGAACAGGTCAAGACTCTTCCCATCTTCAATCTGACGTACAATGCTATGTCCATGTTCTCCATAGTTGCTGCCTGACCTGCTGAGTTACTCCAGCATTTTGTGTCTTTTTTTGTAAACCAGCATCTGCCGTTCCTTGTATCTCATCTCTTATGTTTCCTTTGACGATATGAAAGGACTGTGAAATTGACTGTTTTTCATATCATATCATATATATACAGCGCGGAAACAGGCCTTTTCGGCCCACCAAGTCCACAGTATAACCTGATAGTCTTAGATACGTCCAAACTATTTGTTTGAACTTTTCATTTGTGTTGTACAGGGCCCTGGTGAGACCGCACCTGGAGTATTGAGTGCAATTTTGGTCTCCTAATTTGAGGAAGGACATTTCTTGTTATTGAGGGAGTGCAGCGTAGGTTCACCAGGTTAATTCCTGGGATCACGGGACTGACATATGATGAAAGAATGGGTTGACTGGGTTTGTATTCACTGGAATTCAGAAGGATGAGCGGGGATCTTATAGAAGCATATAAAATTCTTAAAGAATTGGACAGGCTAGATGCAGGAAAAATGTTCCCGATGTTGGGGTAGTCCAGAACAAGGGGTCACAGTTTAAGTATAAGGGGAAGGCCATTTAGGACTGAGATGAGGAAAAACTTTTTCGCCAGAGAGTTGTGAATCAGTGGAATTCTCTACCACAGAAGACAGTGGAGGCCAATTCACTGGATGTTTTCAAGGGAGTTAGATTTAGCTATTAGGGCTAAAGGAATCAAGGGATGTGGGGGAAAAGCAGGAACATGGTACTGATTTTGGATGATCAGCCATGATCATATTGAATGGCGGTGCTGGCTCGAAGGGCCGAATGGCCTACTCCTGCACCTATTTTTCTATGTTCCATGTTGTGGACAATGTTCTTGTGATTAAAACTAGGGCATGTTGGTGAACTTTAATCAGCTTATGACCATTTCAGCTGAGACTTGTTGGGGTGATGTTTTTAGGTTTTTAATCTGGACCTAACGTTAATTGCATTTGAAGGGAAAGATTCACTGCTGGCAAATAAGAACCAAAACAGCCCATCCAGCCCAGGTGCCACTATCATCAGCGAGGTTGTGAATAGTCCACATTTTATTTCAGTTAATTTCTCTGGAGATATGGGTTATTGGGAAATACTTCCAGACATTTCTCTTTTGAGCGTGAAAATCGAACTATTTGTACAGTGCCTTTCGTAATCTGTGGTTGTAAATCTTGAGTACACACATAAGGTATTATTCAAATGTGGCCACTGTTGTCAGCTGCTGTTTGGAATGCAACATTTGGTGCAAGACAAGTTCCCATCAATTACCAAAGTGATAACGAGGGATAAATATTAGCCCAGGACATCAAGGCCGTAATTGTTTTCCCTCGACATAGTGCTATGTTTACCTGTGAACGTCTCTGATAGTCGGGCGCGCTCGCAATACTGCCCCGGAGAGAGAGGTCAGCTTTGATTTTGTTTCCTGTTCAAGTCTCTGGAGTGGAACGTAGTCCCGACTAATTTAACAAAGGTTGCACTTCAAAGCACAGAAGCCACGTTTGTTTGAATGGAAAGCAAGGTATGAGCGTACAATCCTGCCTTGTTGCTTTGGTGTGGTGCTGGGCTTTATCGCACAGTCACAGGTATCAGTCTGAAGAAGGGTCTCGACCCAAAACGTCACCCGTTCCTTCTCTCCCGAGATGCTGCCTGACCTGCTGAGTTACTCCAGCATTTTGTGAATAAATACCATCAATCAGTAGAGATGTTGAATTGAGGGGGATTAAAACAAAATGTCCATGTTATTGTAAATATGTGTTCCAGGCATTCGAGTATTTATTTATTGTGCAAAGACATGGATACATAAACAATAAGGGCAGGAGTAGGCCATTCGGCTCTTCGAGCCATTCAATGTGATCATGGCTGATCATCCACAATCAGTACCCTGCTCCTGCTGTCTCCTCATACCCCTTGATTCCGCCAGCCCTAAGAGCTCTATCTAACTCCCTTTTGAATGCATCCAGTGAATCGGCCTCCACTGCCTTCTGAGGCAGAGAATTCCACAAATTCACAACTCTCTGTGTGAAAAAGTTTTTCCTCATCTCCATTCTAAATGGCCTACCCCTTATTCTTAAACTGTGGACTGTGGTTCTGGACTCCCCCCAACATCGGGAACATGTTTCCTGCATCTAGCATGTCCAATCCCTTAATAATTTTATATGTTTCTATAAGAGCCCCTCTCATCCGTCTAAATTCCAGTGAATACAAGCCCAGTCGCTCCATTCTTTCATCATACAACAGTCCCACCAACCCGGGAATTAACCTTGTGAACTTTCGCTGCACTTCCTCAATAGCAAGAATGTCCTTCCTCAAATTAGGCCATTGCAAGCATTAGATTGGATTGATACAAAATGCTCAAGTTACTCAGCGGGTTAGGCAGCATCCATGGAGAGCGTGAATAGGGTGACATTTTGTGTCGGGACCCTTCTTCAGACTTGTTCCCCAATGGTATGAAACTGGACAACCAACACCTCTTATTCCACTTGGGAAGCTTACAGCCCAACTGTACGAACATTGAATTCTCCAATGTTAGGTAAACTACAAAACACTCCCCCCTCACTTTAGTTTCCTCCCCACCCTCTTCCCCTGAGCCCCAGCCGACCTTGCACTTATCTCTTCCCTCCCTTCCCCCTCCTCCTACATTCCTTCCCCTAGCTCCACAATTCGCACCTCTCCAAACCTCTCGTTTCACAATTCCCAACTCTAATCCTTTTGCCTCACACTCTGTGTATGTTCACCTCTGGCCTTTGTCCAACCATCTGCCAATTAAATTGCTTATTAAAACCATCCTTTGCCTGCATTTCTAAAGGAGGGTCCCGACCTGAAACATCACCTTTCAATGTTCTCCAAGGATGTTGCCTGACCTCCTGAGTTACCACCATTTTGTGTCTTTCCTTGATAAACTAGCATCCGCAGTTCCTTGCTTCTACAAACATTGGATTAACCTATGTGTAAGAAAATAACTGCAGATGCTGGTACAAATCGAAGGTATTTATTCACAAAATGCTGGAGTAACTCAGCAGGTCAGGCAGCATCTCAGGAGAGAAGGAATGGGTGATGTTTCTCAAGAAGAGTCTGAAGAAGGGTCTCGACCCAAAATGTCACCCCTTCCTTCTCTCCTGAGATGCTGCCTGACCTGCTGAAGTTACTCCAGCATTTTGTGAATAAATACCTTGGATTAACCTATTGTACAGAAGATAGACACAAAATGCTGGAGTAACTCTGCAGGTCAGGCGGCATCTCGGGAGGAAAAGAATAGGCGTTGTTTTGGGTCAGAACCCTTCTTCAGACGATCATTGCACATCATTGTATCCAGAACCTTGCAGTCCTCAAATTGAAAACCACGTTTGCCTACTTGGGTGATCTCAAAAGAAAACACGACCAAAGTCCCTTTGCAACCAGATTAAGACCTCCACAGCTAACTTTGAGGTGCTGTAGAAGGTTATGGTTGAGTGTCATAGTGGCAGGAAACAGATCTTGTTGATTCTAAACATTTTTCATTAATTTGCTTGTTCTATGTGGATATTGCTGGCAATGCTTTTGTTTCTGATCTTAATTGCTCCTGAAATGAAGCACTTTTGAATGAACCGCAAAGTGGGGGCTGTTGTTGCAGACTAGGCGATTAACTTCCCAGAGGAGTGCTTATTTTTGTGAAAGTTGGCTCATTTTATACTCTCCATTTCTTGGTGGGATTTAATCTGATCTCAGAAGCAGTGGTGCAGAATGGTGGCTGTTAGCCTTGCAATGTACCTCCGCATAATCATGCTCTTTAGACCTTTGTTATATAGACTGGTGCTAACTGAGCTGCATGAGGGCATCTCTGGGGAGATGTGGCTGGACCATTTTCAAATGGGGTCTGTGGTCAACACCTGAGAGTTGTTGTGGTTGTCTGGCACCTGTCTGATTTCCAGGTGACATCTTTGATACTTCACTGGGGGTGTAAAGCTGGTGGACTCCAACATGGGAAGTCATTTGTATAATTACACAAGTCATTGATTGTAAATCGATGTACATCCCAAGGACTGAAAATACTATCTATAGACTAAAACTCTCGTTTGTTTGTTTGTTTGTGACCGAACTACAGCCAAAACAGTACACGATAGTGCGGCAGTTTTAGGCCCACCTTACTCACCGTCGTCACTTTAATGGTAATGCAAGTAGTTTTATTGAAATCGGTGTTATATATTTAAAGTTATTCATATTTTAAAGATTAAATCTATCTCCTAGGGAGGGAGGGGAGAGGGAGGGTGGGATGGAGGGAAGGGAGGGGGAGGAGGGAGGATAGGTGGGGTTGAGGGGATGGGGTGGGGTGGGGGAGGGGAGACAGGTTGTAAGGAGGGGGGAGGGGGGTTGTAGGGAGGGGAGAGAAGGGTGGGAGGGGAGAAAGAGGGAGAGGGCAGTGGACAGGAGGGAGTGGGGGGAAGAGAGGGGAGGTGGAGGGGGAGGAGAGGGTACTGCACTAATGCAGGAGAGGTTTGGGCCCAACTGGTCCACTTGGTCTAGTAAGGACATAAAGGCAATCTTTTGTTCTTCAAAAGCCAGTGAAACATTAATTTGAAACACAAAGTGCTGAAGTGACGAGTTGAAGCGTCGGGCAGCATCTCTGGAGAAAAAGAACGGGTGGCGTTTCGCGTCGGGGCCCTTCTTCAGACTGGGTCCCGACCCAAATCATTGCTGGTCCATTCCCGCCACAGATGCTGCCTGACCCCCTGAGTTACTCCAGAGCTTTGTGTTTTGCTCAAGATTCCAGCATCTGCCGTTCCTTGTGTCTCCAATGTTCAAACTATATACTCAGTATTTCAAATGCGAAATATTTCGTAATAGAAGGTTTTTATATAATTGATTTTTGTCAATTGGTAGAAGTTCACCAAGTTCAGTTGCCTTTTGAGATTGCTGAAAGATCAGTTCTGAGAAGCAATAACTTTTATTGCTTGTCCACATGAGCTGCCTGAGCCGCTGAGTTCCACCTGCACTTTGTTTTTTTTACACGGGTCTTTGATGCTGGACTAATGATTTTTTGCATCATTGGATACTACTCATAATACCCAAAATATGTCTATTTCACTTCCTTCGTATATTACCCAGTGATATAATATTCCAGTGAACCTGGTGAGTTTAAAGAGAGACAGAAGTACAGGACGAAATATGCAGCAAACAACTGCAGATGCTGGTTTAAACCGAAGATAGACACAAAATGCCGGAGTAACTCAGCGGGACAGGCAGCATCTCTGGAGAGAAGGAATGCGTGACGTTTCGGGTCGAGACCCTTCTGCAGAAGGGTCTCAAACCGAAATGCACCCATTCCTTATCTCCAGAGATGCTGCCTGTCCCGCTGAGTTACTCTAGCGTTTTGTGTCTATCTGCAGAAGTATAGGACCCTGGATGATTACTCTGGCTTGAGACCTGCATGGGCTCCTGGTCCCGGTCGCACTTTCCCTACAGCCAGTCCCGCTGGCTCTGGCCATGAAACAACCTGCACTCTGGACCCTACGCCCCTCAGTCTGAGTCTGAGGTCTGAATCCTGATGCCTGTGATACTGCTGCAAGCAAGACTTCCATTGTACTTGTACCTCACCGCACTTGTGCACGTGACAACAACCTTGATTTGAACAAATGAGCCAAGCCATCAGGATGTATTGGAAGGAACTGCAGATGACGGTTTAAACCAAAGATAGACACAAATGCTGGAGTAACTCAGCGGGACAGGCAGCATCTCTGGAGAGAAGAAATCGGTGATGTTTCGGGTCGAGACTGAAGATGGGTCTCGACCCGAAACGTCGCCCATTCCTTCTCTCCAGAGATGCTGCCTGTCCCGCTGAGTTACTCCAGCTTTTGTGCTCGTCTTCGAGTTATCAGGATGCTGGATTATTGGATTTTCACTATTTGTCACAACGTTAATGTGGAGAATCCTAGGATGTTGGACTAGTGATGTGTTTCAATGAGTTTTTCCTCGCGTTAGTGATGTGATGATTAATACCAGATTAACACACTAACGCACTGTGCCAAATGTACAAAGTGCATTTTATCATCATTCGATCGAAACGTCACCCATTCCTTCTCTCCTGCGATGCTGCCTGACCCACTGAGTTACTGCAGCATTTTGTGTCTACCTTCAATTTGAACCAGCATCTGCAGTTATTTTCCTACACATCATTCTGTACCTGTCATTTCAGCATGCATGTGCTTCCTGTGGTGTACAATTGGGATGAATTCAGGAGCATTCAGATAACTGCTCCACTTTCAACCGGTAACTCTTTTCCAGATATCAGTGTTTTAATATCCTTCTAAGAGCAGGTTGGTCTGCTTTTGGCCAGTGAATGTAACGCCAAAATCTTTGGAATTGTACCTCTTTTAATCCTTTTCAGTGGAATCATTTCCTAATGCACATGAGACCAACTGTCCATGGGTCCATTCAAGCCCTCAACAACCTCTGGTTATATTATGACTGATTTCTGACTTGAGACATTGATACTGTCTTTACCATGATAACCTTAGTTAGTTTAGTTTATTGTCAGCGGAAGACTATGCATGATTGCAATCGAGTCTTCCATCGTGTACATGTACATGATAAAGGGAATAACGTTTAGTGCAAGGTAAAGTCTGATTAAAGTTAGCCCGAGGGTCTCCAGTGAGGTAGACAGTTGCCCAGGACCGCTCTCTCATTGTTGATAGGATGGTTCAGTTGCCTGATAACAGCTGGGAAGAAACTGTCCCTGAATCTGGAGGTGTGGGTTTTCACACTTCTGTACCTCTTGCATGATGGGAGAGTGGAGAGAGAAAAGGGAGTGACTGGAGTAAGACAGGGCCTTGATTAGGTTGGGAGCTTTGCCGAGGCAGCGTGAGGTGTAGATGGAGTCAATGTAAGGGAGGTTGGTTTGTGTGATGGTCTGGGCTGCATCCACAATTCTCTGCAATCTCTTGCGGTCTTGGATGGAGCTGTTCCCAAACCACAACAAACTATTATTGAGCCAATATTCCATTAAGTGGTCGAATGGGGTAATGTGTTCTAAATCTTAACCACGGAAAGCCGAGGTCCTGTTCCAATTGTAAGATTTATCCTTATTTTTGTTTTTCCATCTCATGGAAAATTCTAAAATGTCCTAATTTGGTCAAATGGAGAAATGAAGAATCCATGATTTACAGTTTCACCCATTGAGCCCAAGGAGGACCTGGCGTGGGGAGGATCGTCATGAGGGAGGGGCGGAAGAACAAAGGAGGATCGGAGGGGTGTGGGGGGATCGCCATGAGCGAGGGGTGGGGGGGAAGAACAAAGGAGGACCGGGGGGGGGGGGGGGGGGGAGATCGCCATGAGGGAGGGGCAAGGGGGGGGAGAACAAAGGAGGACCGGGGGGGGGGGGAAGATCGCTATGAGGGAGGGGCAAGGGGGGGAAGAACAAAGGAGGACCGGGGGGGGGGGGGGGGGAGATCGCCATGAGGGAGGGGCGGGGGGGAAGGACAAAGGAGGACCGGGGGGGGGGGGGGGAGATTGCCATGAGGGAGGGGCAGGGGGGGGAAGGACAAAGGAGGACCGGAGGGGGGGGATCGCCATGAGGGAGGGGCGGGGGGGGAGAAGAACAAAGGAGGGGGAGATCGCCATGAGGGAGGGGCGGGGGGGGAGAACAAAGGAGGACTGGGGGGGGTGTGGGGGGATCGCCATGAGGGAGGGGCGGGGGGGGGGGGAAGAACAAAGGAGGACCGGGGGGGGGGGGGGGGAAGAGTGTGGAGGGGGGGAGAACATTGGAGGATCCGGCCTTGGGGAACGCAAGCAAAGAATTTTACTGTGACGTGTCACATGTGATAATAAAGTATTCAATCAATCAATTTCAGTCTGCTGATTCTCTACTTCTGCTCGAAAGCCAAATATATTTCTAATTTGGAGAAGAGTCATGTCTTCCATTACCTCTGACAATAGTAGCAGTGGATGTGGGTGTACAAGTGACGTGAATCCTAGGCTGTGGGGCTGTATCTGCGTGGCTCACTCGTCCCTGTCAATAGACAATAGGTGCAGGAGGAGGCCATTCGGCCCTTCGAGCCAGCACCGCCATTCAATGTGATCATGGCTGATCATTCTCAATCAGTACCCTGTTCCTGCCTTCTCCCCATACCCCCTGACTCCGCTATCCTTAAGAGCTCTATCTAGCTCTCTCTTGAATGCATTCAGAGAATTGGCCTCCACTGCCTTCTGAGGCAGAGAATTCCACAGATTCACAACTCTGACTGAAAAAGTTTTTCCTCGTCTCAGTTCTAAATGGCCTACCCCTTATTCTTAAACTGTGGCCCCTGGTTCTGGACTCCCCCAACATTGGGAACATGTTTCCTGCCTCTAACGTGTCCTGTCCTCGTTCACTCATTCTTCCCCACCTCCATTGGTGAATAGGTGCTGCGTTGGTACCTCTCTCACTGTGCGGTGGCAACGTTGAACCTGGACTGTTGCTTGCCATGTTGCTTGTGGAACATTTTAGTTTGGAGTTGCATCGAAATGTCAAATGTCACAAAGTGAACAAAGATGAAATCTTCTTAACCGGGTATCATCATCCTTGCCATGGGAAGCTTTGTTACGAGTACATATTCACAAAATGCTGGAGTAACTCAGCAGGTCAGGCAGCATCTCAGGAGAGAAGGAATGGGTGACATTTCGGGTCGAGACCTGTCTTCAGGAACGGGTGACGTTTCGGGTCGAGCCCCTTCGGGACTCGACCCGAAACGTCGCCCATTCCTTCTTTCCCGAGATGCTGCCTGACCCGCTGAGTTACTCCACCATTTTGTGAAATAAATACTTTTGATTTGTACCAGCATCTGCAGTTATTTTCTTACACTAACCGTTATGAGTACATGGTCATTAAGAATCAGTTGCAGCTGAATCTCCCCACAGTTCTGGCCTATTGTGCATTCATATGGCTGCACCTCACACTACTATTGCTGGATGTGTAATCAACTACAGTTGTCCAAGCTCGGAAATTCATTCCTCAGCTCCTCTGCCTTCCTGCTCTTTGAGGCATGGTTTTCTAAGCCCACTACCCTGATGTTTATTCCAGGGCTAGGTGTTTATCATCGTCTGATAATCCTCCTGGGAAGTGCTTTGGGATGTTTAATATTGTTCATGCACGATTCCCAACCAGGAAAATCGGGAATTGTTCTGATCATACACTGGGCAACTCCACAGGTGTGATCGGTCTTCGTGCCATTACCATTGAGTTTGGACTTTTGCACCGCCAATTTTATTCACTGCTTGATTTTGGTGTTAGACTTTCCTTTAGACTTTAGACTTTAGAGATACAGTGCGGAAACAGGGCCTTAGGCCCACCAAGTTCAAGCCGACCACTAATCACCCAGTACACTAGCGCTATCCTACACACAAGGGACAATTTACCGAAGCCAATTACCCAACTAACCTGCACCTCTTTGGAAACAGCATCAGTCTGAAGAAGGGTCTCGACCCGAAACGTCACCCATTCCTTCTCTCCCGAGATGCTGCCTGACCCGCTGAGTTACTCCAGCAGTTTGTGTCTACCTTCGATGTAAACCAGCATTTTTTGTCTATCCGTAGAATGATCTGTCTATAATACCACCTCAGTAACAGAAAACTGGGCCAAATGTTTTGCAGTTATTTGTCTTGGTTAGTTGCTTGAAAGATTGAGATCCACAGTTTGAACAAGTGACTGGTGTGTTTCTCATGCAGCTGGTTCTGCAGTTTGTACGGCTGGCATATGGAGAGAATTTTTTTAAATTAAGCAACAAAAAAAAAGAATTGCTAGCAAAATGGTAACTTCCTGGATTAGATCTTCGGTGGAATGGGGGCTTATGTTTCCTGTAAAATCACATGCAATTCTTGGCCACAGAATCAAGGAGTGGTATTGCAAATGGCGTAATTTCTCTTGCAGCTGTATAGGATGTTGGTTAGGCCGCATCTAGAGTATTGCATGCAGTTTAATTTAGTTTAGAGATACAGCGCGAAACAGGGCCTTCGGCCCACCGAGTCTGCCGCCGACCAGCGATCCCCGCACACTAACACTATCCTACACACACTAGGGACAATTTACAATTTTACCAAGCTAGTTAACCTACAAACCTGTACGTCTTTGGAGTGTGGGAGGAAACCGGAGCACCCGGAGAAAACCCACGCAGGTCACGGGGAGAACGTACAAACCCTATACAGACAACCCGTAGTCAGGATGGAACCTGGGCCTCTGGCGCTGTGAGGCAGCAGCTCTATAGGTGTGCCACTGTGCTATCCTTGTCTGGTTCTGGTCTGTTCCATTACAGGAAAGATGGGGGACCTTGGAACGTGTGCAAGGCTCACGTCAGAATGGCAGGCAGTGGCGAGTGGAGTGCCGCAAGGCTCGGTGTTGGGGCCGCAACTGTTTACCATATATATTAATGATTTGGAAGAGGGAATTGGAAGCAACACTAGCAAGTTTGCGGATGACACAAAGCTGGGTGACAGTGTGAACTGTAAAGAGGATGTTAGGAGGTTGCAGGGTGACCTGGACAGGTTGAGTGAGTGGGCAGATGCGTGGCAGATGCAGAATATTATAGATAAATGTGACATTATCCACTTTGGTGGCAAAAACAAGGAGGCAGATTGTTATCGCAATAGTGTCAGGTTAGGTAAGGGGGAAGTGCAGTGATTCCTTGGTGTCCTTGTACACCAGTCACTGAAAGTTGGCTTGCAGGTACAGCAGGCAGTGAAGAAAGCTAATGGCATGTTGGCCTTCATAACGAGAGGATTTCGGTATAGGAGTAAAGAGGTTCTTCTTCTGGAGTATTGTGTACAGTTTTGGTCTCCTAATTTGAGCAAGGACATCCTCTGAGCCACTGCAGCGTAGGTTCACGAGATTGATCCCTGGGATGGTGGGACTGTCATATGAGAAAAGATTGGAAAGACTAGGCTTGTATTCACTGGAATTTAGAAGGATGATCTTATAGATCTTAGAGAGACATATGAAAATTATAAAAAGGACTGGACAAGCTAAATGCAGGAAAAATATTCCCAATGTTGGGGGAGTCCAGAACCAGGGGCCACAGTCTTAGAATAAAGGGGAGGCCATTTAAAACTGAGGTGAGAAGGAACTTTTTCATCCAGAGTTGTGAATTTGTGGAATTCTCTGCCACAGAGGGCAGTGGAGGCCAAATCACTGGATGAATTTAAGAGAGAGTTAGATAGAGCTCTAGGGGCTAGTGGAATCAAGGGATATGGGGAGAAGTTGGGCATGGGTTACTGATTGTGGATGATCAGCCATGATTACAATGAATGGCGATGCTGGCTCCAAGGGCCGAATGGCCTCCTCGTGCACCTATTTGCTATGTTTCTATGTTAATTGCCAGCAAAATGGATACTTCCTACGTAAGGTCTACTGTGGAATAAGGCGTTTTGTTTCCTGTAAAATTACATGCAATGTTGCTTGAATTGGAAGATTTTGGCTACAGGAAGAGGTTGGATAGACTTGGATTGTTTTCTCTGGAACATCGTAGGTTGAGCGGAGACTTGATAGAAGTATATAAATCTATGAGATGCATGGAGGCATGGACAGTCAGCATGTGTCTCCCAGGGCGTGGAAATGTCCAGCACTAGAGGGCAGAGCTATAGGATGAGAGGGGGAAGGTTTGATATAAAGGTCATGCATTGTCTCTGAAATTCCTTAACCTTTCCACCTACGGGACAATCCAAAATTGCAAAGCTTGAATGAATAACGGATGGCCTTGACTCTTTGCTTTGAATATCCCCGCCCCTTGCCCGCCCCTCGCCTCACTGAGCCTCGCCACTCGCCGCTGGCCTCGCCTGGCTGCTGGCCTCGTCTCGTCGCT
Organism: Rhinoraja longicauda; assembly: GCF_053455715.1. Taxonomy (NCBI): domain Eukaryota; kingdom Metazoa; phylum Chordata; class Chondrichthyes; order Rajiformes; family Arhynchobatidae; genus Rhinoraja; species Rhinoraja longicauda. Next base: position 12,541,486 of record NC_135990.1, read on the forward strand.
CGTCGCTGGCCTGGCCTGGCTTGGCCTGGCCTCGCCGCTGGCCTGTCCTGGCCTCGCCGCTGGCCTGGCCTCGCTGCATAGCGTGAGGCCCGTTGATGTGAGAGGGGATGGGGGGTGGTTGGGGTGCGGGGGAGGGGAGGGGTGAGTGGGGATTTGGGGGGATGTGGGGGGGGAGGGGGAGGGGGGATGTAGAGGAGGGAGTGGAGGTGGGAGGGAGGGTTGGGGGAAGTGGGGGTAACGTGGGAGTGGGGGGGGGGAGGAGTGGGTTGGAGGGGAGTGGGGGTGGGAAGAGGCGGGTGGGGCGGACATGGACCGTTGTGATTTGCAGTTGAAAACCACTGGACAAGTATGTCTTCAATGAAATTAGGAATGTGCAGTTTTAAATGAAACTCTTTCTTCATAACTTAGTCATACATTTTATGACCATTGTTCTTTTATTCAACACCAAGAGAATTGGGATGTGTAAGGAAAAAGCAAAACAGTGTTGTGTTGTCAAAAGTATCTCTGTTCAATCACCTTTCTATAAGATCAAGATCAAGATCAAGATCAAGATAGCTTTATTTGTCATCCAATATTGGACGAAATTCGGTCACCCACAGTCCAACAATAAAAGCATTAAATAGGCATTCAAATTACACAACCCCAAAACCCCCAAAACACAGTCCAACAATAAAAGCATTAAATAGGCATTAAAATTACCCAACCCCAAAAACACACAAAAAAAGAAACATCCATCAAAGAAACATCCATCACAGTGAGTCTCCTCCAGTCCTCTCCTCACTGTGATGGAAGGCCACAATGTCTTTCCCTTCTCCTGCTGTCATAAATAGCAGAATATGCTCATGATCGGCCTGGCATTGTACATGTAGTCCAAGAACTACAGACTGTTGGAAATAATAGGCGTTTTCCACACATGAATGTAGCGCAATGCTTATGCGAATTTGGCTTTTTGTTTGCTGAAAAGTTGCATTACGCACCTCATGAATTTTGACATTAAATTCTGAATTTTGGACATCAAAATTATGAATTTGTAAAATCAAATGTTGGGTGGTCTAAGTTAATGCAGCAAGACTCCGGTACCCCTGAGTTAATGCAACAAGACTCCGGTACCCCTGAGTTAATACAGCAAGACGGTACCCCTGAGTTAATACAGCAAGACTCCGGTACCCCTGAGTTAATACAGCAAGGCTCCAGTACCCCTGAGTTAATACAGCAAGACTCCGGTACCCCTGAGTTAATACAGCAAGGCTCCAGTACCCCTGAGTTAATACAGCAAGACTCCTGTACCCCTGAGTTAATACAGCAAGACTCCTGTACCCCTGAGTTAATACAGCAAGACTACTGTACCCCTGGTTCCTGAAAATCGGAAGTAAAAATGCTTTCTAGCTGGGGGCAACAACTCATTTATAGGCTTGTCTTATGAACAATAAATGGTTGTGTTTTTGATGCCCTGGATTAAACGTTGACCCAGAAACAGGATGATGTGCAATGGGGTAAAATATCTCATTGGAAAGGAAACACTTCCAATAATTCAGCAATGCTTCTGTATTGCAATGTTGCCCACGTTGTGGAAAATGGTTTTTGAACTCCCAGTGCATATTCACCATGTGTCGCACTCTCTTTTCGCTCTTTCTAATTATTCTCTCCCCTTTCTCCGCAGTAATGGTGTTAATGTTGAGGGAGCGACGCACAAGCAGGTTGTGGACCTGATTCGGGCAGGCGATCGGGAGCTGATTCTGACGGTGCTGTCCGTTCCACAACAAGAGGCTGATCGCCTGGACCCTGGCGATGATTCGTCTGGGAGCATCTACTACGACTACAGTGAGAAGCGGGCCGTGCCAATCTCCATCCCCAGTTACAAACATATCGAGCGGAACGGCGAGAAGTTTGTGGTGAGTGGATGCTTCCTCCATTCGTGTTGCAAAATCAAGGGTGGCTTTTCAGATTGCAGAATCAGAGAGATTCTGTCTTATATCACCAGGGACTAATTTACCGTATTCATTTATTTTTTGTGTTGTGTCTTTTTTGAAAGAAAATTTTCTATTCTGTTTGTAGTTTTTGCACAATCCGCAGGCGTTGCCACTTTCATTTCACTGCACATCTTGTATGTGTATGTGACAAATAAACTTGACTTGGCTTGACTTGACTTGACTTGAAGAAGGGTCTCGACCTGAAACATCACCCATTCCTTCTCTCCCGAGACGCTGCCTGTCCCGCTGAGTTACTCCAGCATTTTGTGTCTAGATTCCGAACGGAAACGGGCCCATCGACTCACTGAGTCCACGCTGACCACTATTTTGCTTTTCATCCCATCTTTTACATCATACAATAATCCTTTTTATCCTCCCACACTTTCAACTTTTTCCTGCCACTTCCCAAAGATGGAGTTCGACCACATATACGGACGCTAGTGACATGTGCAATGGCTAGTTGGCCTACAATACGCATGGCGTTGGGAAGACCCAGATGAAAGCCATGGTCACAGGGTGAACGTGCAATCTCAATGCAGGCAGGCAGCACCTGAGATCAGGATGAAACATGAATCTCTGGTCCTGAGGTCACGGTTCTACGAGCCACTGCCGCCCAGCTCCATTCAACACAGCCACGAGTTACACGCTAATATTTACAACCTATTTGAAGCTCTGTATAAACAAAATGGCAAAAAAAAACCCGGAACAACAAAAAATACGGGTCGACAGTCAGCACCCTTTTCCCAAGGTGGGAATGACTGGAGGGCATAGCTTCAGGTGAGAAGGGCAAAGTTTAAAGGAGATTTTAAGGGCAAGTTGTTTTTCATGCAGAGTGTGGCTGGTCCCTGGAACGCACTTCCAGGAATGGTGGTGGAGGCAGATACGATGTGGCATTTAAGAGTATTTAAGTTAGGCAGATACAAGGCATATACAAGTTAAGCGTATACAAGGAATGGGGAAATATACAGATCAAATTAGGTAAAATTATGTCTTAATCAAACAGTGAAATTAGTTTAACAGTGTCATATTTGACGCAGGGATTGTGGGTTCTCTGTTCTGTAACACATTTCCTTGCACAAACTTGGTACTTTGAGCTGGATGGCACATGCTAATGTTCTGTCCATTTCTAGTTGCCATGATAGTTGCAAAGTCAGGCTGCATTGTGTGGTCTGGAGCAGAGTATGAGAGCTGGTGAATCGGTCAGAAGTGCGAAGGTTAGATGTACTGAGTGACGAATTTGATCTGTATGTCCCTCCTGTGATGTATTTGCTGTGGTGAGAAGAACTCACTTGCTGTGTGTGTGTGTGTGCGTGCGTGCGTGCGTGATCCAAAAAATCATTAGTCTAGTCAAGTCAAGTCAAGTCAAGTCAAGTCAATTTTATTTGTCTAGCACATTTAAAAACAACCCACGTTGACCAAAGTGCTGTACATCAGTTCAGGTACTAAGAAACGAACATACAATGGCACACAAACATAACAGCACATACATAAACAGTTCACAGCGCCCCCTCAGAGGGCCTCAAACGCTAGGGAGTAGAAATAGGTTTTGAGCCTGGACTTAAAGGAGTCGATGGAGGGGGCAGTTCTGATGGGGAGAGGGATGCTGTTCCACAGTCTAGGAGCTGCAACCGCAAAAGCGCGGTCACCCCTGAGCTTAAGCCTAGACCGCGGGATAGTGAGTAGCCCCAAGTCGGCCGACCTGAGGTGGGTTAGAAGATTTTTGATATGGGGGGGGTTGGGAGCGGGAAGCCCGTTTAGGCTTGTTTTATTTATTGAAAATCTTTTTTTTGTTTGTTGTGTTATCCACGTTTAGAGATGCAGCATGCAAACAGGCCCTTCGGCCCATTAAGTCCATGCTGACCAGCGATCACCCGTATACTAGTTCGTTCCTACACACTAGTTCGTTCCTACACGCAGGCTTTGACTTGCTCTGCTCCTTGTGTTTAGGTGTTCAACATCTACATGGCCGGCCGACAGCTTTGCTCTCGCCGCTTCCGCGAGTTCACCATCCTTCATCAGAATTTGAAACGGGAATTTTCGGACTTCCATTTCCCAAAGCTCCCGAGGAAATGGCCGTTCACACTCTCGGAGCAACAGTTGGATGCCAGGCGGAGAGGTCTGGAGGAGTACCTGGAGAAAGGTGAGCCCGACGGTGGAGGTCACTTCTACCTCCACCTGGCAATTATATCATGCCTGCAATGGAATAGAAATATGTTGTGACGCTTCAGAACTAAAGAGGACAATAGACAATAGGTGCAGGAGGAGGCCATTCGGCCCTTCGCTTAATGCTTGCTGTTAGGAGAGGTGTCAGAGCGATAGTGGTACATCAACCTGTTGATCAGTCTGAAGAAGGGTCTCGACCCGAAACATCACCCATTCCTTCTCTCCAGAGATGCTGCCTGACCCGCTGAGTTACTCCAGCATCTTGCATCTAACCCGTTGATCATACTTGAGTGAGTTCTGATGCACCAGTGGGAAACGGATGAGGATAAGTGCTGTGGACAATAGACAATAGACAATAGGTGCAGGAGGAGGCCATTCGGCCCTTCGAGCCAGCACCATCATTCAATGTGATCATGGCTGATCATTCTCAATCAGTACCCCGTTCCTGCCTTCTCCCCATACTTTTGCACTTCATTACCCCTTGAGAAATGAAGATCGGTACACTTCATGTCTCTGCTTCCTACTGCCAGTTGCTTGTGGCCAGTGTGTAGTACCAATCTGGTGAAGGGCTTTATATAAATGCAGTATTTTATTTCTTTTCACATGGTGCAATGAGGCGAGTAAACAATTCACTTAATTTGGTATCTTCTTCTTTTGGTAAGAAAGTCTGAGGAAGGGTCTCGACCCGAAACGTCACCTATTCCTTTTCTCCAGAGATGCTGTCTGACCCGCTGAGTTACACCAGCTTTTTGAATGAATGAATGAATAAGTTTATTGGCCAAGTATGTGCACATACAAGGAATGTGCCTTGGTGCCCCGCTCACAAATGACAACACAAACATACAGTTAACAATTAAGAATAAAGCATAAACACATCAAAACAATAAGGATACAACATTACGTGTGGTTATGCTTTTTGAGCCTATCTTTGGTTTAAACCAGCATCTGTGGTTCCTTCCTGCACATTGCAATGTTGATGATGTGTCTCTCTGGATAATGTTGGAAGTTAATAATTTTAGTGTTTTTTACCTGTGAGTATTGCATCAAGTGCTGTATGTTCTGGCCTGCCTTGTTACTCTTCTGACCAAATATTCCACTTTTACCTAAAACTTATTTTTTCTATTAATTACCAAATCCAATGGTCGGTGTGGACAAGGACATTCTACTCAACATGGAGGCATTGCATTGTCCACAACATTGGACCCCTACCCCGAATTAGTAATATTGTAACGCAACAAAAACCCCCTTAGTTGAAACTTTCAAGTGCTGTATATAATTTAATCTAATATATCTCCAGCATTATATGCCTGTAATTCATAAATTCACAAGTTATAGGAATAGAATTAGGCCATTCGGCCCATCAAGTCTACTCCGTCATTCAATCATGGCTGATTTTTTGCTTCATAAACCCATTTTCCTGTCTTCTCCCCATAACTTTTGACACCTGTTCTAATCAAGAACTTGTCTATCTCTGCCTTAAAAATATCCACTGACTTGGCCTCCACTGTCCTTTGTGGCAATGAGTTCCGCAGATTCACCGCCCTCACCTCCTCTCTAAAAGAGCGCCCTTTAATTCTGAGGCTGCGACCTCTGGTCCTGGACTCTCCCACCAGTGGAAACATCCTTTCCACATCCACTGTCAATGCCTTTCATTATAAGTTAACCACATGTCTCTGTAGCTGGCACGGGATGAGAATTTTTTGAAGTGTTAAACCCTTTGAAGGAGCTGATATTTTATGCAAGGTGTTGTACAGCATTCACGAGAACTAGGCAAGGTACGTAGATGTGAGGTGAGGATCAAAGAAACTGTCAAATGAAGTCAGTCCTATGTCAGTGCATATGATGATTACTAGCTGTGTTGCTACTCACATCCACACACATAAGGTTGCTTGTACCCTCCCATCTTGAATTTTAAATATATCTATGCACGTACATATTGTGGAAACAATCGTACAAATACAGCGATCGGTTTAATTCATATCATATCATATCATATCATATCATATATATACAGCCGGAAACAGGCCTTTTCGGCCCACCAAGTCCGTGCCGCCCAGCGATCCCCGTACATTAACACTATCCTACACCCATTAGGGACAATTTTGACATTTACCCAGCCAATTAACCTACATACCTGCACGTCTTTGGAGTGTGGGAGGAAACCGAAGATCTCGGAGAAAACCCACGCAGGTCACGGGGAGGACGTACAAACTCCGTACAGACGGCGCCCGTAGTCAGGATCGAACCTGAGTCTCCGGAGCTGCATTCGCTGTAAGGCAGCAACTCTACCGCTGCGCCACCATGCCGCCCAGAGTGGCATAGGGCGTATTTAGTGACTACATTGGGTAGAAAGGAGAGGGCTTTAGTGGTATCAGCAGTCTTGTATCCACTGGACATTTGTCACTACTATGCCGCTAAAGGGAGTTGGTGTACAGGAATGACAGGGGGCAGTGCTAATAATGGTATACCACAATATGGAGAACCTTGAGATTAACAACAGTCATTGGGCAAATGAGATATCACGTTGATAAGTCATGGGAACAGAAGTATTTTATTCGGCCCATCGAGTTGTCAGACTTATCTACTCGGCCATTCAATCATGGCTGGTCTATCTTTCCCTCTCAATCCCATTCTCCTGCCTTCTCCCCGTAACCCCAGGCACCCGTGCTAATCAAAGTGAAGCTGCAGGAGATCATCGACCGAAGGCATAGTCAGCAGGCGTTTTTAGTTAACAGATCACAGTGGCGCAGCGGTATAGTTGCTGCCTAACAGTGAATGCAGCGCCGGAGACCCGGATTCCATCCCGTCTGTGCGGAGTTTGTACGTTCTCCCCGTGATTTGCGTGGGTTTTCTCTGAGAGATCTTCCTTTTCCTCCCACACTCCAAAGACGTACAGGTTTGTAGGTTAACTGGCTTGGTAAATGTAAAAATTGTTCCTAGTGGGTGTAGGATAGTGTTAATGTGCGGGGATCGCTGGTCGGTGCGGACCCGGTGAGCCGAAGGGCCTGTTTCCGCGCTGTTTCTCTAAACTAAACTAAATTATGCTGGGCAAATCTAGCTCTTTAAGAGTGTAATTGAGTTATACGAGAGGAATGAATTAATTTCTATATCTATTCTGAAATTTGCAAAAGGGAATAACAGCAAAGAAAGGCATGGAGTGAGAAGGGAAGCTTTCAAGATGTGGGCCCTGTAGGTTTTGAGTTAATGCAAAGGTTGATGTTCGGGTCATGACCTGTGCAGTGAGAGAGCGATTGGGTTTGCATGGAGGTTTGTTCTACGGCTGGAACTTTATGGACGATTGCGAGCAGGATGGAGGCTGTCAAAGGTAGCCATCAAAAGGGTGCAGGTCATGCAGCACAACCATTGCAGTTACTGAAGAGAGATCTGCAGGCATTGTGCCAAAGAAGTGTTAGGGTGGGGGGTTGTCAGGAAGAACCCGGGGAAACGGGTAGTGCTGATAGTGATCGGGATAAATAAGAAACTTGGATGGAAAAGAGATCTTCAGGTTTCAATGTAGGAAAAATATGCAGATGCTGATTAAAATCGAAGGTGGACACAAAATGCTGGAGTAACAAAGATGTACAGGAATGTAGGTTAATTGGCTTGGTACATGTAAAAATTGTCCCTAGAGGGTGTCGGATAGTGTTAATAAACGGGGATCGCTGGTCAGCGCGGACCCGGTGGGCCGAAGGGCCTGTATCTCTAAACTAAACTAAACTGAACTCAGCGGGTCAGGCAGCATCTCGGGAGAGAAGGAATGGGGGGGGGTCTACCTTCAGGTTTCAGTGGATCTATATAAGATCATGAGGAAATAGGAGCTGAATTAGGCCACTCAGCCCTTCTACCCGGTTCTGTCATTCATTATGATCATGCTTCCCAGCATGGTTTGGGAACAGCTCCAACCAAGACCACAAGAAATTGCAGAGAATTGTGGACGCAGCCCAGACTATCACACAAAACACTCTCCCTTCCATTGACTCCATTTACACTTCACGCTGCCTCGGCAAGGCCAGCTGCATAATCAAGGACCAGTCTCATCCCGGTCAATCCCTCAAATCCACTTCTCCCATCAGGCAAGAGGTATAGAAATGTGAAAACGCCAGATTCGGAGACAGTTTCTTCACAGCTGTTAACTTTAGCTACGATCTACCTCATGAGAAACATAGGACATCATGTGACCAAGGAACACTGCACTTCAAAAGGTAATAATAATGGGACAAAACATAGAACCAGATTGAGTCTAGAGGGCTGAAAATGACAAAAACAAAATCATTACCCGCAGTTTTGCCCAGAATAAATGAGGGCAGTGATTGTGATCCCTGATTGTCGAACTTGGAGTTTGAGGTAACAAAATGGCTCATTTGAAAAAAACAAGGTGCTGTTCATCGAGCATTCTCCTGCTGCAGTGGTATAGGAGAATGCTCCTTAAATTAAGATGATTGAAGATTTGAACCATGAAAACACTACAGCAGTTGGGAAATAATGGTTCAAGGGGACTTCAAATGGAATCGAGTACTTGGATGTGTTAATAGTTAACACAAGCTTTAGGCCCACAATAAACAGACTCTGAAATCAGGAGGACGGGTGAACAGAGTGAGGGGGGGTTGTAAATATTTATTGTGTCGGAAAAAAACTGCAGATGCTGGTTAAAATCGAAGGTAGATACAAAATGCTGGAGTAACTCAGCGGGCCAGGACAGAAAGGTCAGTGTGGGACAGACACAAAAAAAGCTGGAGTAACTGATTAATCGAGAACTCTCGACCCGAAACGACACCCATTCCTTCTCTCCAGAGATGCTGCCTGACCCGCTGAGTTACTCCAGTATTTTGTATCTACCTTCGATTTTTGGAGGTAGGTGATGTTTTCGATAGGTGATGTTTTGGGTCGAGACCCTTCTTCAGACTGCGAGTCAGGGGAGAGGGAAACTAGCGGTATGTAAAGGTTCAGAACAAATCAGAGCCAGCAACGATGACCAAGGAATGGTGGAGCCCACAATGATCCATTGTTGGCATTGGAAGAGGTGATAACAAAAGGGTATGTGGATACCAACATCGAACGGGCAGGACGATTAGGGCGGAGAGAAAGGGAATGGAGAGATTACTTGAAATTAGAGAAATCAATATTCATGCCACTGGGTTGTAAGCTGTTCAAGCGAAATATAAGGTGCCGTTCCACCAATTCGCGTGTTGCCTCACTCTGAGAGTGGAGGAGGCCCAGGACAGAAAGGTCAGTGTGGGACAGACACAAAAAAAGCTGGAGTAACTCAGCGGGACAGGCAGCATCCCTGGAGAGAAGGAATGGGTGACGTTTCGGGTCGAGACCCTTCTTCAGATTAGTTAGGGAAAAGGGAAACGAGATATATAGATGATGGTGTAGACAGATACAGAACATTGACTGAAAGATATGCAAAAAGGGTCAGTGTGGGAATGGGGAAGGGGAGTTAAAATGCCGTGCTCTGCTAAAGTTTGCATGAACACCATATAAATATAACCATATAACAACTACAGCACAGAAACAGGCCCGTTCGGCCCTACCAGTCCACGCCGACCACTCTCCCTGACCTAGTCTCATCGACCTGCACTCAGACCATAACCCTCTAATCCCCTCTTATCCATACACCTATCCAATTTACTCTTAAATAATAAAATCGAGCCTGCCTCCACCACTTCCACCGGAAGCCCATTCCATACAGCCACCACCCTCTGAGTAAAGAAGTTACCCCTCATGTTACCCCTAAACTTTTGTCCCTCAATTCTGAAGCTATGTCCCCTTGTTGGAATCTTCCCCACTCTCAAAGGGAAAAGCCTACCCACGTCAACTCTGTCCGTCCCTCTCAAAATTTTAAAAACCTCTATCAAGTCCCCCCTCAACCTTCTACGCTCCAAAGAATAAAGACCCAACCTGTTCAACCTCTCTCTGTAGCTTAAGTGCTGAAACCCAGGCAACATTCTAGTAAATCTCCTCTGTACCCTCTCCATTTTGTCGACATCCTTCCTATAATTTGGCGACCAGAACTGCACACCATACTCCAGATTCGGCGTCACCAATGCCCTATACAATTTTGGTGGCAGGGTGGAATTCGAAACAGCTTTTCCTTTGAAGGCTGTTGGGCACCCAGGCTGCTGCTGAGACCCTTCCAGCACTGTAGGAATGTGTGAGGATTAGTTAATGATGGGTTTTTTTGTTTACTAGAGGGGATGGTCTTATTTGGAAAATTGCAACCATGACAGTGAATCAGTCCCTCAGGGAATGCATTATGGTCTGAAGAACGGTCCAACATCCATCCATGTCCTCCAGAAATGCTGCCTGAGTTGCTCCAGCACTTAGCTCAGTTTTAGTTTAGAGATACAGCGAGGAAACAGGCCCTTTGGCCCACCGAGTCCACACCGACCAGCGATCCCCGCACATTAAAACCACCCTACGCACACGAGGAACAATTTACATTTATACCAAGCCAATTTACTGACATACCCTGTGCGTCTTTTAAGTGTGGGAGGAAACTGAAGGTCGCTGTGAAAACCCACACTGTCACGGGGAGTCGAGTCAAGTCAAGTTTATTTGTCACATACACATAAATGTGCAGTGAAATGAAAGATTGCCTACAGTCCAACAACAAGAGCAATAAAAATAAGCAATAACACACACAATCAACAAAAAGAAACATCCATCACAGTGAGTCTCCCCACTATAACATATAACATATAAACTCCATACAGACAGCACCCGTAGTCGGGATCGAACCCGGGTCTCTGGCGCTGCAAGCACTGTAAGGCAGCAACTCTACCGCTGCGCCATCGGTACAGTGCCCCTACTCTGTGTCTTTTTTTTTTGTAAACCAGCATTTGCAGTTCCTTCCGTGTCTTTTGTTCCTCCCACTGCTTGTTACTGGTTCCTGTAAATAATGTCCACCGCAGCTACTTGTGAGGCTAAAGTGACTGAGTGCCACCGGGCAGAAGGGCTGTGGAAAACATGAAACTAGTACGGTTGAAGCTTGATGTTCCATTAAATAAGGGCAGTGGTTAAGATTCACAATTGTTGAACTTGGGATCTGTAGGACAACAAAATGTCTCATTAAAAAATGAAGGGCGCTTTTTGTCGAACATAGGTTGCGCTGCATTAGCATGGCGTAGGAGATGGAGAGGTCGGAGAATGCTCATTAAATTAAATTAATTGAGGATCTGAAGCATGAAAAGACTACTGCAGTTTACAAACGTTTATTAGTATTAGGATCACAGCCTAATAAAGAAGGATGGAAGATTAAAAGTGGAATGGGAAATGAGATAGTTACTAGGACATTTTTTGTATTATCCATTGTGTGCTGCATGCATAGTTCCCTCATAGCGTGTTCAGTTTGTCTACAGTGATACCATTGACATCACCCAGACTATCAGTTTATGTTAGTTCACGAACGTTGCCGCAGTCTATTAGTGCTTGCATTGGAAAAAAAATGATTGAGATTAGCTGCTATGCAGTTTCTTTGGCTGGGGTTGCCAACTGTCCCGTATTAGCCGGGACAGCCCATATTTTGGGCTGAATTAGTTTGTCCTGTCCCGTGTCAGTAGGGTTGCCAACTTCCTCGCTCCCAAACAAGGGACAAAGGGTGACGTCACCGCCCCGCGCCCCACGTGACCTCGCCCAGCCAGCGGCCACGCGCTCCCGCTCCACCAATGGCGGCAGCCATTGGTGGAGCGGGAGCACGTGGCCGCTGGCTGGGTGAGGTCACGTGGGGTGGTGACTCAGCAGGTCAGGCAGCATCTCGGGAGAGAAGGAATGGGTGATGTTGACAAGTCTCTTTCGACCAGCCATGGTCTCGTGCCAAAGAGAGAATACGAAAAGTCCCATCATCGGCATTCTCTGTGGAGAGGCATCACTTTCCTTGCTGTGAATGTGCGCGATTAAATTGGAGTTATCAGAGTGCGTGTGGAAAGTGTTATTGATAGTTCCTGGAAAGAAATATGAAGGCAAAATGCGATTAGACTTCATTTGAAATAACCGTACTCTGCACCAGTTATGCAGTCATCAGCTTCCTCAAGAATCTCATACACTCATGCTTACAAAGTACTCTCTTTATATCGTTTTTTAAAATCTAAATTCTCTGGCTGTG